>NW_022060558.1:6278182-7533819 GCF_003285725.1 Scaptodrosophila lebanonensis
CTCAAAGTTTTTTGTCCTTCGCTTCCTAATTTCTGGTCGACTGAAGCTGACCTAGTTCGGGGGCGTTTCATTATTTCTGTGGCAGCCACAAGAGGGCAAGGCAGGGAAAGAAAAGTAAGTTGAAGCGATCATACATATATGTACATACATACATATATTTGCAGTCCCTATTTTGCTTCAAATTTGCCGTTGGGTGAATGTCTCAACACAACTTCGACTTGACTTAAGCGCCGTCTTCCTGTTTAGATAAGGCGTCAAATACCGGAATATTTTTAATTAGAATTTTCTTTTCCCCTACACTTTTCCTCCTGCTTTCCTCTCGCTTCCCAATTTCCTTTATTGACTTGCTGCCGAACAATGAAAGCAGACTAACGGCCCAGAAACTTAATGGGGGTGGTTTCCGTATCGTTTGCGGAGGGGTTGGGCTTACGTGCTGTTTATTGTTGTTGTTGCTACAGCTAGGAGTGAGGGAGTGACGAAATGCGAAGTTCGCAAAAAGAGTTCAAGTGAAAAGTGTCAAGCAATACCCCAAAAACTGCGTCTTATCTGCCAGTCTGATTCTCATTATAAAAATTGAGGAGTTGAAGGAGAAAGTGTTGAGTAATTCTAAATGGATTGCTCGACGACTTATTTTTCTTCCGTAAATTGCTGCCAGACCTTTTTTTTCCATCGCCATCATCGCGTCCCCTTTATCTAGTATACAGTGCCTTATGTTATTCAATACGCAATTCTTAATTAATTCAATTTGTTTGCGGTTCGCATTGTCTTCGAATGCGAGACGCGCCAAGTGAAGTTGTCATAATTCTCTTTGCGAGAATGGACTGGACGCCAATGGAAGCATTTGGCCAGTATCCGCTTACAGCTGCTCCTCATCCTACAAACAAAAGTTAAGTAAAGTAGTGTGTGTATTTATACGTATATGTGTGTGCTGAGTGCTGAGTGCCGCCCTCGTTTCATATCATCTCGGTTCCTTTTTTCCTTTCTTACTTTATGGGCTCCATTTGGCGCAAATTCTATTTTCAATTTTTCTATTATGGTTGTTGATGTACATGCCATGGGTATATAGAATGTTCCTGCTGCTTGATATATCGGTCAAATGCAATTTATAGCAGCCTGCCAACATTGTGTCGGCGCAAACATTTTACATTCGTAGTGCTCTGCCATGTGCTATTTATTTGGTCATTCATTCTGCTTTCGTTTCTGTCCACATACTTGTATGTATGTACAAGTAGTACATGCATGTACGAATTTCCTTTTTGCAAGTTTAATTGAAAGTTAATGGACGAGTGGACGAGTGGTTGCCAGCAAAGACAACATTTGTCATGCGTACGGCAATTGCCAAGGGAATATGCAAATGGCTTGGGAATCTGTGAGTCGCCCAGTTGCAGTCAACATAGTTATTCAACTGCTAAACAAAAGCCAAAATAATAACAACGCAGCAGCTGTCTGGCAAGCAATTCAGCTTTTCTTTTTATGCATTTTTTTTTTGTTTTTGGCTATCAACGAAATCTACAAACGAAAGTGAAAAGCGTGGAGTTGCTGGCCATGGTAATTTTCATAAATTGTACAGTTTGCGCCACACTCGACTAACAAAATTTCCGCATTTTTTCACAGCCACAGCGAAAGTACTCGTGTACATGAAATAAAAAGCAAAAAACGCTTCGAATTCAAAGAAAATTGTGTGCGGTAGCCGCATGGGCTGATGTAATGGCCAGTGCAAAATATTTCATTTAAATAACTCCAAAGCGACTAACAACCAACAGATCGATTGGCCTCCGAGTGGGAGTAGGCAACGGGGGAGGCAGACGAGTCCCATGCGTATGTGCAACGTCTGGTCCGAAAGACACACAGAGCGTAAAAAACTAGCAAAAGGCACAAAAGCAATACCCAATACCAACAAAAATATATATGGCCGCTACTCGTATTCGTATTCGTTCGCCACTCGCTCTCCGTTCAATGGGTCTTATGGCTAACTTTGTTTGGCAGTTCCAGACTACTCGAAGCTGCTGATGCAGTCGTTGCTGTCGAGTATGATGCTGTTGGAGTAGGCGTGGGTGGCCCCGGACCTGGTCCGACTCTGAATCTGCAGAAGTGCAGACGACGGCAAAGTTTATTTCAAATTTTTCTCCGGTTTTCTTGTCTACTTGTACTGCCGCCGACGGCTATTATTTTGTGTGTCAGGCTTGCCTTTCTTGCATTTAAACGTGAAATTGAAATTTGGAGGCGATTCATGTAATCTGCCGCTTAACTTACTGATTCGGAGCTTGGATATACTGTATGACCATCTTTCGATTATCGCAACTCACCTGCAAATGAAATAAGATAAAAACATATAGACATTAGTTGTGGCTTCACTTTACACACTTTTAGTTATCATAATAAATTAGAGTAATTAATATTAAACACCTTCATTGGCATATTAGTAAGACCCGAAAAGAGCGAATTCTGTCCGTCCGATAGTATAAGAGCTGAATAAGTAACCTTAGGAGTCAACTAAAATCGATGATGATGTGTTAATTCTAAAGGACGTTATAAAATATAAGCCTTCTAAGGTTCAACTCTCAACACAAAAGCATAACCAGAAGCCCAATGAAATGGAAAATGTTAATAAATTAATGTAAGTATTTTTAAACATTAAACTTGTTTTGAAATGGGCTCGACTATAGCATTTCATTGTCGTGTTAATATTGAAGTCATGTTAATGTATTACTCGTAACAAGGCAATTTCAACGGAATATTTTAATTAATTGTCGGGGCTTTTATCTTTCATCCACCTCATCGGAAACTCAGCATTTTCATTTGAAGTAATACGAATTGCCGCTATACTCATACAAACAACTGTTGCTCTTATTTTAATTGAACTATTCTGTGGAAATTCCCAGGCTCAGTGGGTGCTAGAATTCTGCGTATTGACTTGCTGGTTTTTCCGCAATTTGAACAAAGCCCGCTGGCATTGCCGGTAGAAGCACGCGAATCCAATGTGGCCCGAGTGAAGCTCCGCTCTGGTGATTGTTCGCCCTTATTAGTCCCTCCCTTGCTACCCTTGCTATGCCTTGCCAGTCGCTGTTGTTGGCCAGATAGTCTGGTGCTCCCATTTCCAAGTTTACCATGTCGGGGTCAAATTGTTTGCGCGACTTTCGTGCACATACAAATCGTTTCTATAAATTTGCACGTGATTGTAACTACAGTCATATGTTTCCAACTACATGTATCGGTAGGTTTTTTTCTAGATTAATGGTTTGGGTTTGCGACTGGCATATGGGAAAAATTGTGGCGCTAGGTAAGAACATTTTTCCTTTGCCTTTGCCGTTATTGTGTGTGTGCTTGATTTTACACAGAATGTTTTGAGTTGAGTTGCTTTCATGTCGCTCGTCATTTACTATACAACAAATGCCAAGCATTGACATGATTTTTCAGAGCAAAGTCGTTTTTACATTTTGTAGCAATAATTGCCATGTTAATTTTTTATAATTAGTCCCACTCACGCACCCACACACGCGCACTCACACACCCATAAAACATAGAGTCTCAAATAGAGGCCATTGCATGATAGCCTGTTTTCAGAGAAAATGCAGGGAATTCATGGAAATCGCAGCGACTTTAATTGGCCTTTAACAAAGAGTCTGGATCAGCAGAGATTTAAATGCTTGACTAAATTTAAATACAATCATCAGTCATTCGTCAGTGAGTCAGCGCCCGAAAGCTGCGCTTTAATTCAAGAGTGCGCAACAATAAATTTAGTTAATTAGCAACAGAGCTGCGCTTGTTGCTTGTCGTTCGCTGTTCGTCGCTCGGGACAAATTAAAAACCGAAAAACCGAAAAACAATTAAAAACAACTCTCGGCCAACGACCAACGACCCACGACAAATGCAACCAACGCAATTGCTCAAGCACAAGCAATTAATCAAAGGGGAGAGTGAGACCTGAAAGTCCCAGTGAAAATTCCTTCATGTAAATACGAGTAAAAATTTCTGACTTCAAGGTGAACGACATGCTGCATTAACGTTCAGCATCAGCGTTTTATTACATCATTTCAAATGACTGTTCAGTTTTAAAAATTAATTGAAATGAAATAAAATAGAATGAAACTATAAATATTAGTCACAATTGCAATTTAATTTGCTTGCTCATGCTTGCAAAAGACGCCCGCGTCCATGCTCAATCATCGTTTTGCAAAGAGTATTGCATACTTGTAGGCGTCCTATACATGACTATGATGGATTGGGCCCATGCTGAGATAATTGACCTCGAAAAGTATAAAAAATAATTCACATAACTTGGCAGCCCACGCGGCCCAATTTCATTCGCTGCGCTTCGCCTCTGTGCCCCAAAGTAGGCTACAAGGCGCGACGGTCCAATAACCTTTTTAGCTCAGCTCGACTCGCCGTCTCTCTCGACTCGCTCGCTTCTTGGCTCTGGCTGTGGCTCAGCTTGAATGCCATTGACACTGGCCCTAGGCAGCCGCACGCTGTGCCGGTCGGCCTAAAAGACATAATTTACAAGGCTGCAAGAAGTCGAGCAAGGTGATGTGGGGGCGGGAGAGATGCTGCCGTTGTCGTTGCCGTTGCCGTGGCAACGTGGTGGCATTGTGAGTGGGCCGAGCAGCGAGCACGAGCAGCAAGAGGCGATGGTTGTGCGTACAAGTCATTGCACGCACGCACTTTTCGTTCTGTTTGCTTCATTCTCCTTTATCGTCTTCTTCTTCTTCTTCTTGTTCGACTTGAGATTTACTTTTTGCAATATTTGAGTTGTTTTTGTTTTGTTGATGTTGCCGTTCTTACTGTACATTCTTGTTGTTCGTGTTTAGTGTGCGTTGGCGTGCCGTCGACTTCGACGTCGACGTAAGCATAGATGTCTGCGCTCGGGGTCCGCGCCGTCAGGTTGTGCGTGCAAATGCCTCGTTTCAAGGATTTTTGTGGCATCAACTTGCCTTTGCCGCCATACACTGGTTGGGTTTTTTGACTTGCGTTTGTTTTTTTTTTTTTTATTGTGTCGTTGGCACGCAGCAAGCGCCAAACTTAAATGTTTAATCATAAAAGGTACATATACTGGAAAGATGGTGTAGCGCGAATTAAAATGAAAACGAAAATGTGAACAGATGAGCAGATTGTGACAGATATAAAACTTAATTAGAAACTTGGGCGTATAAATGGCTCAAAGAATTGCTGTGGTTGCGGCAGGTAAATGGTTTGCCCCTATCTATATAGTTCACTAAACCGAAAAGCGTTGTGAACACCACACATACAATGATTTTCGAACGTTTACCAAGTCTAATAAATTTGAAAACTGATGCGTTAAGACAGATAACCATATATGTATTCATAATTAAAGCAACAACTTATATTATAAATTCGTTGAAGAGCGCCCCGAATTTAGTAAAATAGTATAAGTCTTTTCGAATTCGACATCGAGTTTTAGGATCACGCAATATTTATCTTCTAGATAGATTCTAGATAAGAAATGACGAGTGCCCTTTCATATTCAATTCGCAAACAATTTTCAATTTCGTATGACATTGGAAAAGTCAAATGCGTAAGCATTTCTGTGAGCAGGCGCAGGGGCTTTAGATGCTCCTGCCTGCCTTCGGGTATTGTCTGTTTTCCAACTTTTCACAAATGTGTGTGTGTGACGCCAACGCAACACAAAACAGAAAAAGCGCACCCAAAACCTAACAGTAAATTTTATTTTTGAGCCAGTCGCTCTTCGCAATGGCATTTTACCGTTGCCCTGCGTGCTGTTGTTTTCGTTGTTGCTGCCGCTGTCGCTGCCGCTTTGGCCCACTCGCCATGCGCGCTCTCTTCTTCTCACATAGTGGGCCACACTCTGCTTCATCCTCGCTCTCCTGCGTGGCAAGTTGAATAAACTCGAACGAATTTTCACAAGCCGCACGCATTATTTATGCCAGTCTATGTGTATGTGTGTGTGTGTGTGCGTCTGTTTTTTGTGTACCTCGCCTTATATGTGTGTGTGTAAAATTGTCAAATACGTCTAGACATTGAAGGTCATTTCAGATAACGGTTAATGGCATTGTGCACTTGGCGTCGACGTCAAAGTCAGCGTAGGAGCCGGAGCCGGAGCCGGGACTGGCGACGTCGAAGGCGGCGCATATGTATAAAAATTTATAGCACAACTTACGGCGTCCGACGCACAGACACACGAAGTGGCGGCAATTCTGCGACCTCTTGCCTCCGCTAAGAATGCGCTCTGAAATCTTCGTGAAGACTCAAATAGAAGCTCCTGAATTGCTGCTTTCTTTTGTTTCTAAATATTTTTTGTTAAACTTTCCTAATTTCTTACTTGAAGATTTGTTGATCGAATACAAACAACCTTTACTACTTAAAGGTATGAAAGAAGTAGAAGGTCTTAGTAAAAAGTATTTCATATAAAAAATCGATTCAAGTCATATTTAAGTGTGTCAGTTATGTATATGATACTATATTAATGGGACATAATCGGTGTCGGCAAATTAACTGTGACCGTCAAAAAGAAGACACTGTGCATACTATACATGATTCTCCCTTTGGGGTGTTACAAACTTGCCCACCAAACACAATATAACTTTGTAATTTTTAATGGAGGGTAAAAATACATGTGCAGTCGCTTTTATTTGGAAGCTTTGAATTTGGAAATGAAAACAACATGACAATGTTACTTACAAGGGAAATCCGGAAAAATTCGGATGTATCAAGTATCCATTAATATTGATGACGTTTTCACGATCTATTGAAATTTGTTGTCTTTGTTCTTAAATAAGCGGTCAGCTCCAAAATTGCGAGTCAATGAAATGTGGTTGCTTAAATATTTTAGATGTTCATGTGATGAATAACAGTAAGGGGAGGGATTTCAGTGCCAAAGCTCAACACTGAGTTCAGTAACCGTACGCGTAAGCGTGAGAAAGAGAAGCAGGGACAGGCTGGGAGCAGTGGCGATCATCGCACGTTTCGTTTCATTCCAAACCGTTGCACATTTCAGCTGTGGTTGTCATGCTGTTTCAGTTCCATTTTCCTGCGTCGAAAAGTGCATTGACTTTTGAAAATAAAACGACCTTTTCCATTTATTATTTTGTCATATGTTGTTGTTTTAATTAAACTAAATTTAATTTGCATGTTAATGCGTTTAATTATAGTAAATACAAAGTTGAATGCACTACGAGTTCAGCTTTCATGTGCAACGTGACTTTTTCTTATCGGCAGCGGGCACAGCGGTTGTTACCGTCCTCCAACCATCCCTCCCCTCCACCCCCATCCACACTACTCCACGAACGCAATCACTAGCCCTGATATGAACTTTTCCTGCAATTTCCTATCGACAACGATTACCAAAAAGCAACAAAGCACACTCATATCTGAAAGATACTTTGGTGCACTTGATTGACCACTGAGCTCACGCTGGTAACTATGCAGGCAAAAACAAGCAGGTGCGAGTATGTACACGTACATGTTCTCCATATACTATAATTTGCAGCGACCTTGGTGACAATGAACCCGTGCACACACATACAAACACTCTTACATGCGAACGGGCAAATGACGTTTTATTTTTAAAGTGCAAACACATTTCAATGAAAATAAAAACATCTATTTTATTGCATGACGCTGATAAGATACAAGTAGTGAGTGATAGTCAGCTGTTCAGTCAGTCCGTTAAAGAAAGAAAAAATATTGCTAATGTTTACCAAGTGCTGCCAATATGTCTGCCGAAATGCTCAACGTTTTAACGACGCATTCGTCATATTTCTAACCGTCTACAATTCCCTGAGTAACTTAGTTTTTGGTTAAGTATGTAAACAGGAAATGCAATTCAATTCTTGCTTGTTTGGGTTCGATAAGGATCGTTTTATTTAATTGTTGCTTTCAGCTTGGAATTGCTAATCAAAGCTATTCAAAAAATAGTTATATATATTTTGAATTTCTTTCAATTAACTAGTCTGGAATACTATGGTTTTTTATAAGTCACCGCTAAAAATGAGTCGCATTGATGTTAATTATATTTTAAGTGAAAGAAAATGTACGTTATCGCAATAAAATTTGCTTTACTAGCCATATATCAACAGTAGAAGTTAAAACGCAATATTAAAAGGGGTTCAATATCAGATAAAGGTTCAACATACCCCCATTTCATTATCAAATCGCCTGATATGTGGTAATGTCGTGCGATTTGTTTTGCAATTGAGCGCAAAATACGTCACTAAATAAATACAAAACACATGGAGGGTTTATTAATATTTTTATGAATGCTGTCAGAGTTTACGTTGCTGTACAAATGCTTTTTGTACTTTTGTACACTCAAGAAAATTGTAAACTATTTGTTTTCCAGAATTCTTGGCCCTGGAAAAACAAGCTTTTGTGGGCGGAAAGCACTTAACCGATCGATATGACGGCAAATAATTGTAATACGAATTCAAATAAGTGTACATATATGTATGTATGTACGAGTATCTAAATACTTGCTATATACATGTATTCGTAAGTATTTAGAGCGAGTTTTGAAAGCGATGGGTACACAATATAAAATTACATTGCTTTATGTCATGCCATTAAAATTTGAACAATTGAATCGAGCCATGTCAGTTAATAACACCGTACGAATTGTGGCAGATGACAACGGGTACAGAAAAGCAACAACAAAAGTAAAAACAGCAAAAAGCGGTTGATTGCGGCAATGGGGAATAAATTTGCATGGAGGCGACTCGACGCTCTGGCACCTGGCTCCTATTACATACATATGTATACGTGTGCTGCATTATTACAATAGCTGCAACAACAATTGCAAATACAAGCTAATATTAAAAGCGGCAATTTTCCGCGACGCTGGCAAATCAGCGAGGGCTGGACGAGGGGTGCGAGGTGGCAAGCCGAAACCGCCAAACCACCTCCGATACCTTCGAATGGAGTCGATGTCGCCACCTGCCGCCCACAGTCTAGGGGCCCAGAGCAGGCAACGCCTTCCTTTTGCGTGCCATATGCGAGTTCAAAAGGATTTCCGGTTTACGCTGTTGCTTTCGCTCTACCCACATCTCTCAGCTCCCTCCCCGCCCATCAAACGTTGTTGGGAAATGCAATGAAGCATCTATCCAGGCTTGTTGCTCGTCGTCGACGAGGTTCCGATTTAAGCTAATAGCCGGGTCAATATACATATATTTATAATAGGTTCATGATAGTCGTTGTTTTAGACTAAAAACTGGTTGCAATGCCCAATTATATTTGTTCAATCAAAGGAATAATCAGAAATGTATATTTTGCGAAGAAAATATTATTTTTGGATGTGAAAAATTTAATAGTGTGATTACAAGATTAAATTTTCGGCGTAATGTTTGCTAAAATTTGAAAAAAAAAAAATAATTTAAAAAATATAAACATTTTAGAATTTGAAGGGTTTAGCGGTATTGCAATGTCCTTTTGTCTTTGGATTTTAATAAATCAATTGGCAATACAATTGAACATTTGGTTGAGTGGCTTAAGAGAGAGGTTGGTTTCACAAACAAAAAGGAATCAGTAAATGCGTTTGTTTTTATACCCTGTACCCGTAGGGTAAAAAGGGTATATTAGGTTTGTGCAAAGTATGTAACATACAGAAGGAAGCATCTCCGACCCCATAAAGTATATATATTCTGAATCAGCATGACGAGAGAAATCGATCTAGACATGTCCGTCCGTCCGTCCGTCTGTCCGTCTGTCCGTCCGTCTGGATGAACGCGAGGATCTCAGAAACTATAAAAGCTAGAATAACCAAAGTTGGCATCCAGATTCTCCTAGGTCCGAGAAAGGACGAGTTTATTTTATTTTTTTGAATTTTCCCCCCCTTCCCCCGCTACAGAATTTCGTCAATAGCGTCCACATTTCAAATGCTACCTAAACCAAACTTTGCACACATAATTTCTATATAATTGTCTACTGTTGTTCAAAATTTTATTCAATTCGGTCAATTCTAAGAAAAGTTATTAGCGAAACCAATTCTCGCCAGTACAACCTCCCCAAACTGCAGCAACAAGTTCGCTCTTCTTCTTCCTCTTTTTGCTGCTTTGGGCGCATATAACTCAGTGGCGGAAGTTTACCTGGGTACAGGGTATTGCACTGTCGGGCTTGCTCGACTGTAGCGTTCTCTCTTGTTATACCCTGTACCCGTAGGGTAAAAAGGGTATATTAGGTTTGTGCAAAGTATGTAACATGCAGAAGGAAGCATCTCCGACCCCATAAAGTATATATATTCTGAATCAGCATGACGAGAGAAATCGATCTAGACATGTCTGTCCGTCCGTCTGTCCGTCTGGATGAACGCGAGGATCTCAGAAACTATAAAAGCTAGAATAACCAAAGTTGGCATCCAGATTCTCCTAGATCCGAGTAAGGACGAGTTGATTTTTATTTTTTTAATTTTCCCCCCCTTCCCCCGCTACAGAATTTCGTCAATAGCGTCCACATTTCAAATGCTACCTCAACCAAACTTTGCGCACATAATTTATATATAATTGTCTACAGTTGTTTAAAATTTTATCCAATTCGGTCAATTCTGAGAAAAGTTATTAGCGAAACAAATTCTCTACAGTACAACCCCCACAAACTGCAGCAACGAGTTCGCTCTTCTTCTTCCTCTTTTTGCTGCTGCTATGGGCGCATATAACTCAGTGACGGAAGTTTACCTGGGTACAGGGTATTACACTGTCGGGCTTGCTCGACTGTAGCGTTCTCTCTTGTTTAAATTTAATAAATATGAAAAGGTTTTTGTTGGTTTCTTTGCGTATAAGTTAGTCATTAAAAGCAAAGAAGAAGTTGGTATTTATTTTATATTTTACGCATTTAGATTTCAATAGACAGAGCTCTTTTAAGTTTAAAAGAAGTGGTAGATCGTCTAAATAAATAAATATTGACAGGCACTAGGCGGCTGCAAGAAGCTTTATGCTGCTTAGATAAAGCTTGTTTTTGAAAGTTCATGAGTAAGGTGCTACGCAATATTTGTACTTTTTTATTGAAAGGGGCTTCGTGCTGCTTATCGCACCAACTCCATCTTCAATTTCGCAGCTATGGCAGCGTTTTCATTTTGATTTGTAGGTTTATTTCGTTTAGTGTGTGGATTTCTATTATATATGTAGTATTTTATTGAGTCTTTTACGAACTGTTGGTTTTATTTGTGAATTGCTGTGATTGTTCATCTTTTATTACATTCGAGTTGAGTTCCTAGCTTGTTTGCGACTTCATTGCGTAAATCAAGACAAGCGCATACCCACACAAAAACATATACATGCACATACACACACTCATGCACAATCGTAGTCAAAGAAAATATCATTTTATTAAAAAAAACATGATATGCATCGCAAAAACTAAAATGGGCAAGGGCAAAGGACAAAGATGCGAGCGCCTGTTTGTATGCTTTGATATTTACACGCACACACAAACATTTTATGTTTGATTCAACATTTGCGTTTGCGCTGCCAATAAGAATTTAAACGAAATGTTCAGCGCTAAAGGCGAAATGGTTGGCATGAAATTTCTTGGCTTTAAGCTTAAGCGGCTTAGGGCTGTCCACTACCTACAACAGAAAATACAACAAGCCTGCTAATGTGCTGCTGACGTTGCACATGCCAAACAAATTTGTGGCGACAAATTGTGAGCGAAATTGGTGGTGGCCTTAAAGTTGTGTTTCTTGTTTTTTGTTTTTGTCGCTGTCCCCCCTAATTAACTGAGGGGGCGAAGCGAATCGGTGGTAGGCCGCTGAGACGATATGGGTGTGGGTGTGGGTGTGAGAGGTTCTGAAGGGCGCTTAAGTGCACACCGATTTCATAATTTGTAGTTGCATTGCCCTGCAGCGTGTTGACTGTAACTGAAACGTTCAGCCAGGTCAGGCAAGGTAGGCAGGCAGGCAGGCAGGCAGGCAGGCTGGCAGTCGGCAACAAAAACGCTGAAAGAATCAAGGAGAAAAATAAAAATAAAAGCAACAACAACAGCAAAGAACGCAAGGAAAGAGCTAAAAAGAATCCATTAAGCTCGAACATACGCGCAGAAGGGCTCAATAGTAAAAAGCGTGGGGCTGGAACAGCCAGAGGAGTGGCATTGCTCTGCTTGCAACAAACAGGATACACAGCGCAGTGAATTTACGTGGCTGCCCCAACATTGATGGTGACAGCAATGTGGGGAGCAAGTGTACTGGGCAGGTGGGTAGGTGGGCAGTGGGCAGGCGGTGCCCTGGCTAGATAGGCGCAACATGGCAGAGTTGCGGGCCGTTCGGTGCCGGAAGGTGAAGGCAGATATGTGGCATAGGTTTTGGCGTTCGTGCCGCGTGCATGTCGAGAAGTACACCGGTTTTAGTTGTTGTTTCAATGGCTGTTGTTGTTGTTCTACTGCCTTTAACCTGAACTGCAAGCAGCATGTACGCGCACTACGTGCTGTTGTTGTTGGTGTTGGTGCTGTTGTTGCTGCCTAACCCCAGTTGTCGATATCGCCTGTTCGCAATCAGTGTTGCCACCAGCAGCGGTTTTCCCGCTAAGTCAACGACGGTGAGTAATAGTATGACATTTTTTTTTAACAAAAAATATTACTATTTTTATATAACTATAAGAGAGAATGTAACAGTCGCGGGAGGGCGATTTACAAACGATTTTTCTTGTCATGTTAACTAGGATTATACCAATATTTGTTATGGGTCATACTTTGGAGTTGCCTAATATTGTCAAATCACCCTTTTATTTTACACCCAGTTGCAGATTTAAATAGTTTGCAGAGTAAAATTCCGACCATATCGATAAAACGATAAAGGCAATGATGGGAATGATGTCCTTATATAAAACTGGTGCCAGTTGATGGCAACACTGGCTGCCTTCATCATCGTCATCGCCGCTTTAGCCACGGCTTTTGTTTTCGGCCTGCGTCAAGCTATGCTTGTGGTCGCCATTGCTGCCGTTTTTCACGTTTACGTTGTGTGTGTGTGTGTTGGTGAATGTATGTTTTTGAGATGTTGTTGTTGTTGTGGTTGGATGTTATGCTAGACTTGCTTGGTTATCCTGTGCGTTTGTTGGCAATGTCATTGAACCCGAGCTCGACTTTCCGTAGCTGCCATTGCATGTCAATGCGGGCTGTCCAAAACCAAACAGAAGGCGGAGAGATAGAGAGAGAGAGAGAGAGAGACAGGAGAGGAAAGAAAACCTCAAAAACGTTGGCAACTCTGCACTTGACTTTGCTGGCATGTCCTGACACAAGCGCTGCGACGAATTCGGCGATACTATTCAACATTTATTATTTTGCCCAGCAATTACACCAACACAAACAACACAACAACAACAACAAATAGAGCACCAACACAAACAACTTTATGGAATGTCAAGACAAGCAAGTCAAATGCGCTGAGCAAATGTAAACAAAGTGCATGGCATGCTTCCATTGTTCTTGTTGTTGTTGTTGATGATGCATTTGTTTTTATTTCATTTCTTGTCGTTGTTGTTGTTGTTGCTGTTGCATATGTCGGCTGCATTGTTTGCATGGCGTTTGGAGTTGCATGGCAACACTTTTTCACAACCGTGTACTGGCAATGCTGACTGACGTAGTGTAGTCCCCTCCTTGTGGGGGAGAGGCGTGAATTATCGGAGCTGGAATGGTTTGAAATATGCATTGGCCATATGTATGGAGAAAAGGCATGCGCCATTTCCTGCAGGAATTCGGCACAACATGAAAAACTGAACTATAACGTTGGAATTCCTTTGTATCGATGTCCGCTGTTATGGCATATTGGCACTATACGCCCATAAATTTTACCAACAGGAGAGGGGAAACCGAACCGGGCTATGCTGGGTCAGTTCCTTAAAGTTTGCCAACCAAAATGCAATATAATGCAACTTAAGTGATGAAGATAACTAATCGGATGATATGCAGATTCATAACATTTTTCGATGAGAGTTCGGGTCCAAATCACATAGAGTTAACCCGATTCAGATTTTAAAAAGAGTTTTTAACCGAAAGTTATTACAATTACCGGAAAGATATCGCACCCTATACATATATGAGGATCGAATTTGGAAACGGGAAACTACATACCCATAAAGGAATCCTGTGCTTGAATCTAAACATTAGGAAATTGTGCAAGACCTACACAAGACCTAAAACATGTTTGCAACTGAAACTACAACTCCTTTCACTTTAGCCAATGCCTGCAACTGACCATCCACATGAACTTATAGTCATGCATACAACAACAAGAAGAAGAACAAAAACATCAACAACAATGCAGCTGCCGGCTAATTCGTGCTTTAATGTACACATCACGAGGAATACATTTCTCGAATGGCTTAGAGAGGCCGGCTAATAATTTTATAGCTAAACTCGTTGAAAAATAAAAGCACGGGAACCGCAACATCGGAATCGGGTGGAAGGCGCATCTTCCACAATGTAGCCAACGGGCGCAATGGACAACAATCACACAAACACGCACACACACACACACACACAGACGCACACACACCAGTACTCAATACAAGAAGGGAGACAGGCACGATCTAAGATCGGAGCTATACCCGCGCCCATTTCGCCAACATGTAAAATGATGCGTAAACAATATTCTGACGCATCATTAAAACGCTTGAACAAGCGCAAAGCAGCGTCCCAGTTGCCCAGTTGGGGACCCTTGCATGCGTGTTCGCGTATGTGTGTTAGTGTAATGATCATGTTTCTACACAGAACGAACATGATTATGATGACACATCACCAGATGCCGACGCAGGGCCAGAGAATCGCACAGAGAAAGGAGACGGCGACTCAAATAGAGGCCAGTACGGGCACTGCCCTGCCCCAACAAACAGCAAGAAATTCAATTTTGAACGCTTGGACTCGGGCATGGAGTTTCATGTCCACCTTCACGCGCCACAACTAAAGTTCAATTGCCTCGATCTTTTTTTCTCTCTCTCTCTCTCTCTCATTCTCTCTCCGCCTATCTCCGCCTCTCTCTCCATGTGGCTCTACCATGGGGAATACTCGTTCATGCAAGCCGAATGTAGCGCTTAATCGTTGATGTCGTTCTTGTTGTTGTTGTTGCTGCACACTGCCTCTTTATGCTGATCCCAGTAATAAGATATAATGCTAGCCAGCCGGCCGGCCGGCCAACTGGATACTTGCCCTCGTACTCGTATATCTGAAGCTGCACCGGTATCTGACCTCTTCGAGCAATATATGGGCTATGTAACAAAAACGTAGCTCATGGAATAGATTCCACGGGGAAATGAGTGGAATTGATAGGAAATGAGTTTTACGTTGGCAAACAAACATATCGAAGCTCTAAGCCTGAGTCTCCATTCAAGGGAAATTGTGGATGTATTTAACGAAGTCTAAAATTCAATCAGAACGATAGAAATTATTTTTCCTTTTCACAATGCATTGCAATGTAAGCAAATAATTTTTATTAAAGGTGATATTGCAACCGTAACTATTACAGGATAAACTCTTTAAACGGAATTTTGAATTGGAATGAATGCTCAGATTTTATAATTGGTATTGCTTGGGTTCTATATTGCTCATATTTCATACGAGTCGGTTTATTATTATTTATTTCGTTAATTTCCCCATATTACTACTTGTAGTATCTGCAGATATCTCATTTTTTAAGGTTTTTTAAAGTGGGAGATTTAGAAGGTGCCAGCATAGTTTCTGTTTCTGTTGGTGTTGTTGCTGTGGCCTGCCTTTGTCCATGATCAAACATCATTATCAGCATTTGGGCACGTCGTGATTGTGGTCGTATCAGAACAATAACAACAACAAGAACAGCAGCGGCAACAGCAACAGCAAGAACAACAACAATGGCCTGCTGATAAGTCGTGCTCTGTCATTACAAAGAGTGTTTCTCTTCCAGAAAACCCTCCTCACGTATAAGATCCGACAAGAGCAGCGAGAGCCCCAACAACAACAACAAGAGAAGACTAGCGCTGCGAAACGATGAGAATGAAGAAGTACACATTGCGAAATTAACTGACCTGGGACACACGATGGCGATCAAAATGTGGAAAAATGGAAGCAGAGTTGCTCAAACATTGACGATCTGACGAAATCAAGCATCTCAGCGGAATCGGATACTCTCGTATGGTGCGTGTTCTTTGTACTATATAGTATGTAGCGACAAGAACAAGAGCCCCAATGTGCTACTGCATTATTCATACAGCTGATCGGAGTAGTGACCTCCTCTCCCTACTGTTGCCCTGCCATTGGAGCTGCGTGGGTTGTTGATGAACTCCATGCGTTGATATTAATGACCGGCCTCGACCCCAACATCAGCAACGGCAACAACAATAACAACAACAACAATAGCAACAGCAGCCTGCCTGTGAAATGAACGTGCACAAGTAATGAAGAAATCTTCACGTTTCCTTCATACGTTGGCGGGGGCAGCAGAAAAATGTGCGTGTTTGTTTGTGTGGGGAGTGTGTGTGTGTGTGGGGAGTGTGTGTGTGTGTGGGGTGCCTGAGCCCGCTGATTCTTCTTCTTCTTTAGGAGAAGAAACAGAATAAGAAATTGGCAAGCGAGTAGAAGAGGCGCATAAATTACTGGCAGCAGCAGCAAACGTCGAATGCTTGAAGTTGTCGTCGTTGTTGTTGTTGTTAGCGTTGCCATCGCTCGCATCGGTGGCAGTGGCAGGAAATGCAGCACTCGTTGCACCACCCGCTGTTACAATGTTGTTGTTATTGCTGGTGTTTCTGTTGCTGTTGACATTGTTAGCTCGGCTGCGTGAGCTTTTCGATTGATTCAGACCACAAAAGGCGGCAGTGACTGAAAACGCAACGAGCAACAACAACATCCCGCCCACAACAGCCATGCCCAGGCGAGCACCGCCGAAGTCACATATTCGCAATTCACTTGATTTCTTTGTTCATTCCATTGTTGTAGCCTCGGTTACTTTTACTGCTGCTGTTGTTGTTGCTGCAAATTTTTGCTTAATTTTTTAATTGCAATTGTTTTTCTTTTTTTCTGGTTCTGGTTCTGATTCTGCTTTTGTTTTGTCGTCGTCTGCCATCGAAGTTGGCAATTAAAAATGCGTAATACCGCCAGCCGCCTTTGTTCTTGTTAAACACCAAGTTGTTGCTGTTGTTGTCGCTGTGCCTGCATTAAGTGGATGAGGCTTGCTAATGAGTCGCCTGCTGCTTTGATCGCGGAAACAGCTGCGATTCTTAGCACTATACGTTCCTTCTTTCTTGTCTCACAGCCTGCAAGCTCATCCCAGTAGGCGGGGCTGTTTGGCTTTTACTCGTATTATACTGGGTTGACTCAAGGGGCTAAACGGAGTGTTTAATTGTGTGGCATTTGTTGAATTTTCGAAGCGAACAATCAATGTATTCTTTCGGCTTTTGCTTTAGCTAACCATAAATATTCTCACCCATTTCAGTGCTGCTTGGTAAGCTCTTGAGTTATACAATGATAACATGACTTACGTACATATATAATTTTGACTTCAGATTAAGCGACACTCACCTGCAACGAAAGATAAAGAAAGAAAATTCTGGTAAGTTCATAAGTTTCTCAAATATGCTAGCAAGCTCTATTCAAACTAATAAGTGGGCTTATACTCGCAGCTACCTGAATTGTTCAGTACGCTTTGCGAGCTAGCTAGGGGAGTAAGAACTTTTTCATTTTTATGGCAACCATTGCTTTTAGGTTGTTTTTGTTTACCACATCAGAGCAGGCACGGAAAGTTGCAAAAAAGAAGAAACTGTTTTAGATGCATCTAAATTAAAATAACAATAACGAGAGCTAGTGCAGTCATTGCAAGAGCGACTTTGACGGAGGCAAACGTTCATACATACTTGTATGTACATACTTAAGAGTATAGAAAAAGAGCAGTAGCATCAGCAATTGCCAATTGTTGTTGCTGCGTCTTGCCGATTGTAGGTAAAATTGTTCGGCGACTAAATCCAAAACCAGATGATAATAATGACGCTACTGGTAGAACATTCGCGACGACAGAGCAATGGCAACAACAACAACAATAACAACAGCGACAGCAATAACAACGGCATCTTAAGCTGAACCTAGCCCAACATTGTTTTTGGTTTGGAAGTCGCAAACATCATCATCACCATCATCACCACGATCATCACCATTGCCGTCGTCTTTGCTGTTGTTTTTCGTTTTATTATCTGTAACTCAGAATCATGTCGCGCAGCTAGTGAGCAACATGTTTGTTTTGTTGCGAGCAGCTGCGGCAGCAACAATCGCTCTGGCAGCAGCAGCAACAGCAGCGCGCACAACTTGCGAGTGCCGAAGCACTCGGCGATGGCCAAGCCTTTTGCCAGCTGCTTTTTGTGCCACTTACACATACACATACACATCCACAAACACAAACACACGTACATACATAACAATACGATAATGTTGTTGATAGTGCCGAGGTTGCTGTTGTTGCTGGTGCCACTTGCTGCATTTGCTTGCTCAACAACTCCACTTACTACGGACTACACAAAACATACAAAAAATACTGTGGGCGCTCTAAAAGTTGAACTTCTAGAAATCGGAATATTCCAGAGTGATTATACAATTGCTATTGTAGAAGATCCAGCCAGCAGTCAAGGGTTGGTTTCTTTGGTTTCTCCAAAACCCTTTGAAGCAAATGTGAGACTGGGTATTTGATGAAGCAATCCGTGGACTCTCTACATAGAGGAAATTAGGAAACGGAAAGGGGACAGTCCAAAAAGGTTCTACTTTCCTCAAAAAAGTCATTCTTTGCGGATAATTGGGATGGCTTAGGAAAGCCACTAACATATCATTGTATAGTATATTTGAAATTGGAAATAAATGCGTAGAGCAGGATATCCCACTTATATGCATTTGTGAAGCAGGCCTATGTTGGCGCCCCACCATTTCAAATCCAAAAACTAATACATTTTTAAGCTTATTCAAGTTTGAATGTTGAATGAAGAGAGCCCCTTCAATATGAATTTAAAAGAGTCTCTCATATTGGCGAGCATCCACTGTATGTATGCATCTTGGCATGTAGGCAACGTCCGCTAACACAGCGCTTGTTGCATTTAGTCATCCTCCTGTCCAAGCTCATATCGGGCTGCCTGCTTGCCTGCCTGCCTGGCTGGCTGGCTGACTGGCTGGCTGGCTTGCCTGCTCATTCGTTTCGTTCCACTTCAACACCCTGCCGGTCTCGCTTTCCCACAGTTGCTTCATCAGTTGCTGTTGTTGTTGTTGCTGTTGCTGTTGCTGCAGCGACTCAGAGTGCACCAGAGTTCGTTCCACTCGGTTTTTTTCTGTTGCAGTTGCAGTTGTTGTTGCTGTTGAGTTTGTTTTGTTTTCATGCATTTTGTTTTGCTTTTCAGTTTTCTTCTGGATTTTTATTTTGCTCGTCGTTTGTGTGGCTGTTGTTGTTGTTGTTGTTTACTCCCGGTTTTATTTCGCACTCTTCCTAGCCTCCCGATAATTGCGAGCATTGCATTTTGCAGCGTATTTGGTGCACGACGCGGACCTCGGACCACGGACATCGGAGTATGGAGTATGGAGTGCGGAGTGCGGACGATGGACAGCTAGCAGAAAACTGGAAATGCGCGCATGACGTCACTGCAGCAGGGCATTCACTTTATGCCATTGTTTATGTTATTGTTGGTGCTCTTGCAGTGCATGTTGCTGAAACATGTTGCTGTCGCCGCTGACTATCGTCCTCATCATCGTCAGCATATTTATTATAATTGCTGAAACTTTTCCAGGGCTATGCGACTTGGCGGAGAGTGCGGTCTATTATTGCTTTTATGGCCCACGAAATCCAAATTTACACATCGCCAGCATCTATCGGTGCCAATACTGGTACTGGTACTGTTACTGGCACCGGCTCCCCTTTTGATGCATCTATCAGCTCGGCCAGGCCAGCGATTGGAAGCAGGCGAGCTGGCCTCTTTCAATGCATCGAGCGCTCTCATTGTCACGATAAATCAATTGCACTTTTGGCCTCCACTTCTCTACTTCCTCACTCGAGCATCGGGGCCGAGCCATCGAGCCGCCAAGCGATACGGTAGCACAACATGTCAGGCTTCCAAAAGCCAGAGATGTGGCACATGCGATCGTCTCTTGCTTCCGTCGCCTACAGTAGCAACATGCGGCTGACACTTACGTATGTTAATGTTGACAAAGGAGTCAAGACAGCAAAAGCGCCAACAACAACAACAACAGCAGCAGCATGGCCATTGTCGTGCGGGGGAAAGTGCAACGTGGAGCTTTGAATGTTGTTGTTATTGCTTGTGCATGGATTTAATTTAAATGGTCGTTCACCATAAATTTCCTTACCCGTTACATGGAGCGCAAATTTGTGTGACCCAACAACGACAACAACAACAACAATAAAACAAACGACAACAGCAGTGGCCCGGCAACTACAAAATGCTTGGCAATTGATGCGCGACCATCAATTTTGAAATATTTTGTGCGCTGTTGACCTTTTCCCCCCTTTTGTTAGCCAAACAGCATGCAAGGCGGCCACGTCCATGTCAACAACATGTGTATAAAGAGGTGGGCGGCTCTCCCCGCCCGGGGGCATGCCACTGTGGCGTGTCGTCAATGCAATTATTTGTGCTGTTTTAGCCATATTTTCCGCTTGGCGTGCATGTCAACAGCAAATAAAACCCTCTGGCAACATTTTCTCCATTGGCATCATTAGGCCCCAACATAGAGCCCAAATACTTCGGCCATTAATTTGAACATAGCCAAAAGTGTTTTCCTAACAGATTGTAGGGGAAAGAACACAAACTAAACGCAGCATTTAAGATAAATCCAATTCGATAGCACTAAGGCAGGGCACACTATGCCGAGGCCCAAGCTAAAGCCAAAGACCAGATCAGGCCCACGTTGTGGTGCAATTTAGAGCGCAAGGGCCGCGCTCCAAAGCAGAACAGAGCACAGACCAAGAAAATGGCAATCAAGTTCAATGCACACAAGACCCAAGGCACAAGGCAAAGAACTTGCATAGAAGACGAAAAGGAATATGGCTAAGACGAAATGGCGAAGAAGTCGCAGGAGAAGGCGACAGAAACGCCATTTCATTCGCTTTACCAGCGTGATGTTGCCATTCTGCTTGGCTCTCGCTGTCCGGCCTTGTTTGGCTTTTGTCTTTGGTTTTAATCTGCTCGAAAGTGCAGAGCAGCTTATTTGTTGCTGCCTGTTCCCATTTCGGCTGCCTGCTCTGCCATCCCAAAGGCGTCCAGACAGGAAAACAACAACTGGACTGGCTGACCAATGATGCTAAGATCTACTGTTCGCAAACACACTTTGCTGGCAGAAACGGGCCACAACTGAAGAGGCGATATTTGAATGCATCGACAGCTAAAGGGCTGTTGAGTGGACACTCAATCAAAAACAATGAGCATGTACCGCATCGACCGCAAGATTTGAAATATAGATCGGAAATTGAAGAAATCAACACATTTGCTTGAGCTTATCTCCAAGATTAGCAAGATCATTGTTAATGTTCTTCTATTTGCCATAAACTATATCTTATCACATATCTTTTGTCGTACTATTCAGATAAGTTACATTGGAAATTTGTTGATGGCGCACATAGTTTTAATCTTTCGTCTTGAAATGATTTAGGCTAGGATCAATACAGAATATAAGTACATAGTTGTGGAATTGATCGAGGTTGGGACTTAGACGGTCGTGTTCGCTAATGGCCATGATTTGAGCAGCTGCAGCTTAGCTGCGATTACACTGCACCCCTATGGATGTGGAGGGAGCTTGGGCACTAAATCACTAAATCACAAAAAAATCAACACATAAAAACTAAACAATCGCCTCATTAATTACAATTAGAAGTGTTTATTGTTCAAGCGCAACTATAAAACGGGCCCAGGCAGCCCGACAGTTGAGCAACTGAGCAACTGAGCATCTGAGTGGCTTGCGTCATCATCAATCTTTGAGCAAAGCCAGCGGGAAGGGAGAGCGCACAGAGTGCAGAGTGTGCAGTGGACTTAACGACCGATCTGCCATGCATTTGCCCCACCTTGTGAAATTCAATGCAGACGGCAGCCAAGAGCCCCAAGTCAGCTAATGGCTGACAGCAGACCAGCCATGGCAATCTTAAAGCTCTGCAACCGGCAGCAGTCGGAGTCGCCATGGGGGGAACGCTGTAGGATTCATCAATCAACAACTGTCATTGTAGCCGGCCGGTTATTTTGCTGGTCGTTCGTTTAGACGCTCTCTCTTTCTCTTTCTCTCTTGCTGTCATCCTCTTTCTCTTTGAATAGGTTTATTCGTCTGTTGCTTACCGCTGCGCATGCGCAGCAGCCGCCTTTGTCGTCAACCTCCTTAATCTTTCCTACTGGCCCAACAGCGTGTGCCCGCCTGGAGCTTAGCTTCCTGTTAGCCCATGATACTCTCTGCTTGCCTTTTAAGTAGTTCCATTCGTTCCATTCTCCGTTTATTTGTGTGTCCGCTTGACTTTGCTTCGACTCTTGCGCCAAGCTCTTCCTTCGTTCGTTTGTTTATGCGTTTTGTCCGGTACTTTTCCTTGCTATGCCGCGTTTTCACTCGCCTTGAAAATTGCCACTCAATCAATTGTCTGCGCACGTCGCGCTGTCCGTTTATGCAAATGTTTGCGATAATTGTTTCGCGAATATTGCACAGTCATGAGACACTTCAAATGATCCGTTGGCTTTAACATGCGACTCGAAGTTGTGGGCTAAGCGGAAGTCCGAGCTTGTCAGTAGTGCTGTCAGCGTTGAAATCATCACCAATGTCACGGCTCATTAGAATACAATCTGGTTCCATATGGACTAGTAATATAGCACAATGGGTCTACAGGGTTAATGATTGAATAAAATCCGTCTACGTTGCGGGGCAATAACAGGATGTTATAGGAGCTCCAAGCCTATACTTGTCTATGCTTCTTCTGGTCGTTCCCTTAACTAAATACGTACACATTAAGACACATACGAGTTATGAGGCTGAGAAATACCTTGAATTGATAAATTTGAAGTACCCATGGGCGCATATTACATAATGTTTTCTATCAGTAAGTTGGGTCAATCCATAGAAATGAAGCAGCGTTGAGACTGCGAGTGTGTGCCGGCTTTATTGTTAAATATCTGGAACACCAACTTCAGCCGCATCATTAGCTTGATATATGCCAGGTCGTTTGGCTTTGGATCGCTTAAGGCTATTTTAAGTCATCTCAGTACACTTTCACTCGGATTCACCATTCATTTCCAGGGACTTTTACCTTTAGGCCTCACTCCAATCGCGCCCCACAACCCCCCACATTCTCATTATTGCCACTGCCCACGCTCTGGGCTAACAACAGCAATTCGCCAAAGGTCCTTTAAATATTTAAGCAGCTCGCGCGCACAGACCAGCTGCCCATTTACCGCCCCCGAGTGCAGGCGCCGCGCACCTGATCAACTCAGCTGGACGTTGCTTTGTCAAAGTGCGCCCCACGCCCCATATCTGTGTACAAGCGCCAATAGCCAGTTGGAGGCGTGTGCTCAAAAGCCCTTTAGTGGCCATGCACACTTCTGCTTTGGCATTATAGCCCGGCTGGCAGGCAGGTACACTCGAAGGTAAAACGAGTAACTGCTGAGCCCTTTTCAGGTGGAATTTTTATACTGGTACAGTGTTTATACTGAACAGGACAGAAGTATTCTTGTAAGCTGTAACTCCTAGGCTAACACAGTAGTATTGGTGTCCTCCAAGTTCTTATTTTATTCTACTCCAAGTATAATCTAATGTGGATTCCAATAATTTAGTGCCCAGGGATATATTTGTTAAATATTTCAACTACTATCTTTTTGGATGAGTTCAGATATTAAGAAGCGGCGATTTTCCAGCTAAACTGCGGGAGTCTTCAGTATTGACCAACATTTTTTGCCACTGTATTATTCAGTCGGCAACGAACGGGCGTAAAAGTGCCATAAAAAAGCGCACACCACGCTGGCTGGACAGCAAACTGTCTATAAAGAAATAAACTGCGTCTATCAAATGACAACAAAAGCGTAGGACCGCCCCCGTCTCTCATAACCCGCTGGCTGTGTTTGCTTTGTCAGCAGCCAGAGCGGCAGCGCCGCCTCTTCCTATTTTCTTTGCTTACGACATTTCAGCAAAGGCACTGGAAACCTGCAGCTGATTTCCATTTCACTTGCGGCGTACAAACATTTAGCTCTGGTGTTTCGCATTCATGCGTTGTATGGGCCGAGGACTATTAAATAGCTCCGCAACTCCTCAAAAGACTCACCTTCCGTACACCGGGCCGATCGACGTATCCGTCGCTGTCGTGATCGGATTCGGTGCTAAATCGTTTGGTCACGTGCATTGTCTTTTCTTTATATGCATCAACACTCGAAATTATGTTGCTTAGTGTTTGTTCCTCATGCAGCCGTTTGATGCGTTGGACAAAAGCGAACTGCCCGGTATAGCCAACTGCCAGGTGCGATAAGAAAGCAGCGAGGAACTTTGTGAATGAGTCAGTGCGGTGGTGAAATGCCCTCGATTTAGTTGATTTCCCCCATTTCTTTGTCAGTAGCGTTAGGCAATAACATTTCAGAGACGCTGAGGTCGAGAAGGGGAACCAGAAAGCGGACCATTAAGAAAATATAGATAACAAATAAAGACCGTTTAGCAAAAACATATTAAGTAATATATGGCAATTGTGTCATATATTCTACTGATACGAATTTATAATCGAAGGCCGTATTGTATTTAACTAACTTTTAATGACTGTGTTTTTGCTGATTTTTTCATTCTGTGAGGGCCGCTATATATACGCGCGAGTATGCATCAGAGGTTTGATTGTGGGACTATTATTGTGTGATATTTTGAATCGGAATAGCAACGACATACTGACGCAATATAAAATCCACATCTAATAATGTAAATCGGTATAAACACCTATCACTCATATAATGAGAGGCTGGTGTAGGATGGACAGGGCCGAAATAGGGTGTATTTCTCTAAAAGTTGTGCCGAGGAGAAACGATTGGAACAAAACGATTGATTTGACTATCTTGGTATTGCAGATATCAAGTAAGATGCTGAACTTACAAGAAGCTTTGAAGATAGGCTGCGGAAATGTATTAATAATTGTAGCTGGGAAACCTTCCGAAAATGTAATCTATTTATTTTGTTTACTCGAATAACCTATTTATGTATCAAGTTCAAATATTTTATTTTATTTAAACTGAACTTTAACTAACCGAAGTAATATTTGGGATACAATCTATTATCTATCTGTGTGGCGGAAGGGTTGGGCATGAAGCGAGGATGTGTTCAATGTTAATTAACGCATTATTGAAGAAAGGGCAGTGTTTAGTTAGTCCAAGGCGAATTCTATTAAGTTTTGTTTGGTGTGTTCTTGCTAGGTGGCTTTGCGGCTTGATTTTATGGAGGTCAAGAAGAGATAAATTATTGTTCTGCTAGTACCAGTGATTAATTTTAAATAAAAGCACTTGATTGTCAGCTAAATGATCAGTTTTGTTGCACATTAAGCATATTAAGTTGATCTTCTGCTTAAACTGTACGTGTAAAAATATATACATATATATCTTAGTATGTACTGCCTGCGGGGCTAATGCCAGCTTATAGCACGTCCATATGAATATGAATATGCATGTCCATATGCGCAATGTTCATATTTTCACATGCTAAATGGCCATAAAGCGCAACATTTATATTTTCCCTGTGCTATTTTGAAGTCACTTTGACGTTTGTTAAATGACATTTTAAACAAATGCAACTGGCACATAGAAATACAAATAAAAAGAAAACATAAATGGCGCCATAATTTGCGGTATTTGACGTGCAAATTGCACGCAATGTAGAGTGTGTGTGTGTGGAAGTGTTGTGAGTGTGTGTGTGTGGGTGTGTGAATGTCACTTGGTAATTATTTTTGCATATCTGGTTGTTGGCAAAATTTATGAGCGAATTGCTGGGCTAGCAGGCAGCAGCTACATGAGACGCACTAATTGAAGGCAATTTGCACGTGAGCAACAAGAGCTGAGTGGGTGGTGGTTGGGGTGGTGGTGGTGCTGGGGGTGTGGTGAGGGACAGTAATATGTGGGTGGTTCACGCGTCCTGTAATCATAGTAATGAGCATGTTGTAGGCTGTCTTGCGGTTGTCAAACGCGCTGATTCATGGAGGCGCAGAGATAGCAAAGAGGAGAAAGAAATAAGTTTGTAAATGGCATACAAAATCGCTAACTTAATTATGGCAACAACAATGACAATAAGAAACAACACACACACACACAGACACACACATACAGATTTTGTTAGACTTTGTGTGAGGGAGTTAGCTTCGCTGACTTTGCCATGACAGTGCGGCAAATAACAAAAGCTGGTAATTACACCTGTATGTATCTGTATCTGTGTGTGTGTTTGTGGTTTAAAGTGCAAGTGCGCAAAAATTCATATGATATTGTAAAATAAGCAACAACAACAATAACAACAACAACAGAAACAACAGGCAATGCTCGGCTGGGGCTTTCGACTCAGACAGCTTGACGCCAAAGCAAAAGCTAAAGCTGAAAAGCCCCTCGTAATGATGATGAAGCTTTTGTGTTGTTATAAAACAGCAGCAACTGCAACAACAACAACAACAACAGCAACAAGCATAAGTAACAGCAGCCACAATAACAACTGAACGGGGCTACAATGGCAATTACAGAGTTGGGAACGAGCAATGGAAATTACCGTTGTATTTGTGCAGTTTATGAAACGCTTGCTAATAGCAACTGGCGACGCGACAACGAAGGAAACAGTTGAAACAAAAGAGAGCGCAAATTATAAACAATGATAATGACACAAAATACTATAGCGCTCGGGTTTCAAAACTATCCGGCAACTGGCTGGAAAACTAAATTGTAATAAAATAATAGACACAAAGGTAAAAATCTACACAGTGTAATGCCAACAAAACTGCGCAATGCAAGTCGCAGTTGGGCGCCTGCGGCCATTGTTGTTGCCCATCTTGGTGTTGTTGCTGTTGCTGTTATTGTTCAAAGTGCAGTTCAATTGTGGAAATGTCAAAACATAAGGCACGAGCAACGAAACAGCCACGGTAACAGCCTCGGCAACAGCAACAGCAACAGCACCAACTGTCAGTGCAGGGCCTCAGGGGCAACTTTTCCAACCAAACAAGCCAAGCAAACCAACAACTGTCAGTTACAGCAGCAACATCAGTTTTGGCAGCAACAACAACAACATCAGCAACATCAACAACAAGGCCTGTTGCACGCCCATAATTTGGATTGCAAGCCGATGCCTTGAAAGCTTACAGCGGCTTTAAAGTACTTGAAACTGCCTGAAAGTTTTTGACAAAACAAAAATAGATACAAATATATTAATTGTAAGAATTAGGTCCATTACAGATGTTTGCTGCCCTTCTTGTTTGACGCTTGCCTTGTCAAGAAAGGCAATAGCGAGAACAGCAACAACAACAGCGGCAACTCAACAAATGCGACATGGTGCGAATCAGTCAAAAATTAAACTTGACACGACATCTAGCGTGCAGCATGCGCAGCATTGGCAGCATTAGTGATAGCAACAATAGCATTAGCAACGACACCAACAACAACAGGCCTCATATAATCCTATTAACCTGCTGACTACAATTAATCAATCCTAGTGTTTGACTACACCTGCCACTTGCTGGCCAAAACAAATGGTTTTGTTCAAATTTGAACTGCAAACTTGCGCAAACTCTATAAAAAATAAAAAAATTGCAACAACAACAGCGACAAAAGTGTGCTTGCGAGCGCAAAATTAATTAATCGCAGAAATGCAATTAACAAAAATTAACAAGCTGCGAAAATGTGCACATCATTTCGCCGCTTTTTCATGTTTATCAAAACTCATTAACCCATGTATAATTTTGCAAATAAAATAATAAATTGCCTATTTTTTGCCATTCTGCTGCATGACATGACATCGGCAATAGCCATATCGTATAATGATTGACCAACAATGAGGAAACACCCGCAAGTTCTGACATATATATTCATAGATATGTAGGTGCGGTAAGGAAATGGGGCTCGTTAGTATTTAAGAAAAGCTTTGTTCTAAAAATACTTTCTAATTTAAGACTCGATTTTACGGACACATTCGGGCCAATAGCTTGTGGTCGACAACCAGGCTTATGTTGGCTTCGTAGCTGTGGCGAAGGTGAAGATCATTCCTTAGCTCGATTATTTGATTTTTATTTTTTTAGTTTTGTCTTTAAGAAACAGTTATAATAATAAATGGATCACATTTTATGTATAGTTTAATATTTGAAATACTATTTTTTTTCGCATTAATCGGAAATATTTTTCTTGATTTCTTTGATCTCTAATTCCAAAATACAAGTAAAACAAATTCCGCTGTTTGGTTAATTTGTGACTATATGTTATCCGCCGAAAAAAATAATATATCACAAGAGAGAACGCTACAGTCGAGCAAGCCCGACAGTGTAATACCCTGTACCCAGGTAAACTTCCGTCACTGAGTTATATGCGCCCATAGCAGCAGCAAGAAGAGGAAGAAGAAGAGGGAACTTATTGCTGCAGTTTGTGGGGGTTGTACTGGCGAGAATTTGTTTCGCTAATAACTTTTCTTAGAATTGACCGAATTGAATAAAATTCTGAACAACAGTAGACAATTATATATAAATTATGTGTGCAAAGTTTGGTTTAGGTAGCATTTGAATAGTGGACGCTATTGACGCTAATTCTGTAGCGGGGAAGGGTGGGAAAATTAAACAAAAAATAAACTCGTCCTTTCTCGGGCATAGGAGAATCTGGATGTCAACTTTGGTTATTCTAGCCTTTTTAGTTTCTGAGATCCTTGCGTTCATCCAGACAGACCGACGGACGGACGGACAGACGGACGGACGGACATGTCTAGATCGATTTCTCTCGTCGTTGTGAGTGTTCCTCCAGAGTATGCGTAACATCGACATCGAAGTGGAGGTGTTTTGGGTTCATTCTTCTTTTGGTGAATAAATGACCACGACGTTGAGGGCATGTATTTTAGGAGAGTTTTCGAGAGGAGGGTTCTGAATTTATTTCTTTTTAACTTTTTACCTATTTCTATTAGTAGTTCTCTCTTTACACTTCAAAATTTGTATCCTTAAACTTAAAGTTACAGCTGGATCTTCAGTGCAAATGGACATACATGTATCCGTATATCCATATTTACGTCAAAGACAACTAAATTAGTTACGCAGTGCCTCGAAAATGGCGAAGTCGGTCAACTTAAAAGGCATTTGCAATAACTTAAGCCCACTACCATACTGTAGTATATCATTTTTAGCGGTTGCACATTCAATTAGCATAATCTGTCACTATTTACTGTGCTCGCTCTGGCCTAATTGATCATGCAAATGTGGCTGTTTGGGTTTTTCCTTGCCATTTTATAACTTTATTCATAACTTCGGCTAATGGCCATGTCGAATGCATAGAAACATAGAAACAATCTTTTTGGCAAGCATTTGTATACATGCTCGTATATGAATGTATTTATTTTTTTTTCGTATTTTGGCAAATTAGTGGGTTGCTTCTTGTTGGTGCTCAAACACGGCATTGTGTGAGTTTTTGTGTATTTATTTTTATTTTTCTAATTTTTTTGTTTGCTGCTCTGGTGCGCTAAGATCTTCAAGGTCATGCACATGAATGAGTTTGTTGACGATGTTGTTTTGCTATATATACATACATACAAGTATACATACGTATTACATATTATTTAAAATTTTTTTGCAAACCGAAGTATTTGTTCGTGTCCGACATTGTTGCTGTTGCAACCTGTCGCAGAAATGTCGACGCATTTGTTATGCTTAAGTTATTTCATTATTATGGTGATGGTGATGATGATGATGGGGACGATTGTGATGGCCAGTGCTTGTCTGTTTATTTTTAACGCTGCAATCATCTGTGGTTGGAGCGCAACAATCACACCTGTACTTGGCGCAGATTAATAAGCCATAAGGCAACAAGAGAGAAAAAACTTCAGCCCACATCCATATGAGCAGCAGCAGGAAGTTCGGCAACCATAAACGAAAACCAGAACCAGTCAGTTAGTGAGAGTCGACACTCGACACCCGGGCTACTTAAATATGGCACATCAAATAAACATACAAACATACATATGTACAAATCTACGCCCGGCACTCAAAACAAATCATTCAATAGATTCGAAAGGCCCGACACAAGCGAGCCAAAGCGCAAAAGCACTTGAACAATCGAAGGTGTGCTTCTAATTTTGGCTCGGCTTGACTCGGCTCGGCCCGGCCAGTTGACCGATTGCATGAGGCGTCAAGGTTGCCAAAAATCCCGAGCATACAGTAAAAACTTTATTTGTCAACAGTCGCAAGCAGCGGCATTTCCTTCTTTGTTATCTTGCTACAATAAATAATACAAAATACAAGTATGTACATATGTGCTAGATCGTTCTAGTTCAACTGGGAGACCAGTTAAATGGTGTAATGGTCCCATAAAAAGGATGAACTAGTTCAATGGGGCTACAGGAGATGTACGCCATTGCTTATATAGATATCTATTAAGTCTGCAATCTACTTCTGCGAAAAAACTTTGTTGCTGAAAACCTATTTTGTAACCATATTTGCTAATAATACCATAGATATTTTAACTTTGTTCAATAAATGCCATATATTTTAAATAACACATAATGTAAAACATTTTAGGGACCTTTTGCGTTATTTATTTTATTTGTATATTCTGTTATTTAGGTGTGAAATTATTGATCAATCGATCGATCGATTGTAGATCCAACGGAGTGTGAATTGCTTGGTTCTTTGTACTGAGACTTATCCAGCGACACAAGAGTCATTTCAATGCGGTAAAATGAAATTAATTTTAAGGAAAGATAACGGCATATTAATGCCAAACATAACCGTTATATTCTTTAAGACTTTGTACAAAATTACCAATTTTAAAATTTCAAATAAACTCTTGACAAAAACATTTTAGAGCCAACCATTCGGTAGTTATCGCCTCCGACTGCATTTAAATGTTCCATGTGATTTTTATTGTCCGGGTATGCCATTTACTTTGTTTTCGTCATTTGTTTAATTATTCATTTATAATTTTTACTTTAGCCGCGATGACGTGATGCGCAGTTTGTCGGCTACCTGACGTGTTTTTATCAAATGATGTGGTTTTATTATTTGTGTTTTATTTTTGTGCTTGGTTTTAATGCTGCCGTTCAAATGAGTAAGTCTCAATTAAAGAAGCTGCGAACTTTTTGTCAGAAAACTTTACCTCTACGCAATACTAACTATAAGTATTTATTACTAAAGGTCATTCAGAGGTATTACATATATGAAATACTAATATACAAATTTTTAATGCTAATCATGTGGTAAGGCAGTGGAAATGCATAGGCTTTCGATGAGTTTTTCGGAACTGTCTATACCTGACATGCTGCAGATGCGGGGCAGAGAAATAAGCTTCAGTTTCTGTATAAATATCTCTACCGAATTTTATCAAACGAGACAAACTCAACAAAGCAATGATTTGAGTTTGTTTGAGGGGAGAATAAGGCTTTGTCAGCCACAAAAATGTACGAAGCCTGAAGAGCACTTTTAAGAGCCTATGCCAATATTTATATCTGATTTGTATATCAGTGTGACTAGTCTGTGGTTGGTCTAGCTCGAGAGTCAGGCAACGAAATGTTTAGTCATTGATTAAAAATAAACTACATACGAGTATATTCATCAACAGGAAATGTAAACAATAAATAATCCGCATCTTGTGTTTCAGTTTTCTCCAAAATTGTACAGATACAGGTATGTTTACATATACATATGTATATGTAGATACTAAATAACAACCAAGTTGTTTGCCATGGCCACAAAAATTTGAAAACATATAGGAACAGCTGCCGCAGCCGCTGCCGCTGCCGCTTTCGAAGTTCCCGTTGACGTCGGCTCACTTGAAAATTACGGTTAATAATACTTGCCCATAGTTATGTGAATGTAAATATTTGCAAAAAGCGAATGAACGACGAGCGGCCGCGATGCGAATGAACCGAGACTTGGGGCCGACGCGTCGGTTGAATGCACTGTGGGCCTGGAGGCAGAAATAGGGGCAGAACCAGAAGTAACATAGAAACAGAAGAGTTCAATTTTCAAATTTGAATTATTTATCGTATTGTAGTGGCTGGCAAGTTTCAGTTTCCGATAAACGACCACGACAAACAAATGCAATGGAAATGGCGCATGCAACATACTATAATGAGAGATCCGGCAGGACTTGTGGGCAGGGAAGTTGCATGTGTGGAACTCAAGACACTATTCGAGTATACTCGTAGTACTGTGGAGGGCTCTGCCACATTTGTTATGCAAATGCTATTCAAATTTCAAGACTTTGACTAACGTAGACAATTTGTAAAGCAAGCTGTAGCTGCTGCCTTTTTGAAAAGAATCCAAAAGATACATATTACTTGTAGGCGCTGTCGTCATTGTCGTCATCGGCGGTCAGCGAGGTAGCGTCACAAGTTCTACAATCCGTTGGCGTCAACGTCGCTGTTGCTGTTGTTGCTTTTGCTGATATTGTTATTGCTTTCCGGCAGTGCAGGCCTCACACACAGCCACACAAATACTATACAGATATTCGTGTTCACAAACGAAGATACAGACACGAATACATTCGCAGCCATCGACCATTTCTACGGCAGCTGAAAGCGCATTTTATAAATAGTTGCTGCTGTTGCTGTTGTGGATTTTAAAATGTATGGACCCCAAACGACAATACAAAAGCAACAACAAAAACAAAAACAACAAGAACAACAACAAAAACAATAACAACACTGTCAGCCGGCCAAGTTGTTTGTTGAGTTTTGTAGGTGTTTTTCTTTTGTACAGTGATTTTTATTTCAGTTTCAATGTTTTTTTTTGCATTTTTCGTTGTTGTCGCAAAAACAAATAATAAATAAAATTTTAATAAACATACACACACACTCACACCTTTTGCCCCTCCGCACAGACCCATACAAAATCACATTATATGATAGCTAGAGCGAACTTTTGTTGTTGTTGTTGGTTTCGTTGTTTTTGTTGTGCTTGAGGCGCACGCGTCGGGCAACGGGAATGGGCTGAGAACCGAATGCGAGTGGGAGTGAGAGCAGTGTAGAGATAGAGGCGGAGGGAACGAGATAGCGCTCAGCAGTAGCTGCGATCGTTTTCAATTTTCGCTGCTGTCGCTGCTGCTGTTGTTGTTGTTGTTACTGTTGTCGTTAGTCGGCACCTTCGACGCTGGCAGCGGCGACATTGACCGCTAGAATGCAATCAACCTAGTCCAAGGCCAAGTAGTCGGTGGTGCTTATAAGCAAGTGTGTGCGTGTGTGTGTGTTTTGATGCATATATGTATGTACATATGTCTGTATCTGTGAGCGATTAGCAAGTGAGGGAACGGGAACGCGTTTTTTATACGACGACAAAGAGCCACCAAACAATGAAAATGTCAAAAAGTAAATAACACAACCATGCAAAATAGCCGCAAGATGAATTATCGAATTCAGAAGTCTATTCCAATGATCCATTTATACTATACAATAACCAGAGCCACATCATTTCGGTTGTCGAGTCGCGGCTTCATATGACTAATTCAGCAACAAGCTCAGTCATTTCCCAGAATTTATCTTCGTTGTAAAATTGAGCCGCTTCCGTGCCTGCAAGGTTTGATTGCGATTCTGACTTTCTCCGATCATTGCAACGCAACACTGGACGTCGCATACCGAACACATTTCTGACATAAAGATACATACTACGGATACATATGTACATATGTATGTATACATGCATAGTACACTTTATATATGAAATTGTTAGTCAGCAAACGTGACTTGAGACGTGGCTGCCAAACACGGAAGATATTGAATATATAGCGTAAGACAAGAAATAAAATAATGTGATGGGAAATACCACGTAAAAACATTTCTGCAGATTGCAGAAGCCCCATTAAAATCTACTGGAATGTGTTCCAATAGTTGGGACCAACATTGAAAAACAAACAAGGGGCTTTATACGAAGTTAAATATTGGTTCTGCAAGTTATTCTCAATTTTGCTCCCTGCATTGTTGACTTTTTGTTAAAAAACTATTTCAAATGAAATACATTTTCAAGCTTATTTAATATATTCCCATATTAGTTGTTATTGAGCACCCTTCCTGCTGCTCTTGTGTCAATGTACAGTTTTGTTTCAATGATTTTATAAGTAAACAAGTTTTACATACAAACCCATTATTAAATGAAACGTTTCTATGACCATCTCGACCATATGCAAATATTGTAATAGGAATTTGAAAAGAGACTAGAAAGTCAAATTTTCGACATAAATAAAATATTTTTTATATATTTTCTGTGTGATTTAAAAAATTCTGACAAACGGAAATTTATGTTACTTCGTTGGTCTTGAAATTTTTCGCCAGCAATGCAGCTTTTGGCCAAATTCACAAATTGGCGAACAGCTACAAAAACTAAGTCTCGCTCCAACCGAAAAATGTTGATTTATGTTTTCTATAAATGGAGATGGTTAAAAGCAAAGTCCGACCAGGCAGAAAGAAGCTTTTTGCCGTGGTCGACAAATACTCGGACTATATATGTGTTTGTATAGATGTATATAAAATACAAAAGCATAAGTCGGCAAACCGGAATAGGAATCGGAATCGGATATGACGCCAGGGTGCTTTTTGCAATAATTTACTTAAGTGCGTTGAGCTTTAACATTTAGCATTGAATTAAAGCAGCTTGGTTTGGTATTTGTGTGCTCCCTTTACGAACGATTATTATTATTTAGCTGAAAGGCAAAAGGACACGATATGCAGTTGGAGAGTAGCTTAAATAGATGACTAGTGCTGTGATTCGGGGAGTGGGGAAGGAGTGGGGAAGTGGGTTGGCCAGGCAACGCAGCACCAAAACAGAGAGGTGGCCGGAGCGCAAAAAAGCGCGAGTTTTGTCGTCTAGACAAATTTGAGCATCATTATGTTAATTAAAACGGTTCGAGCGTGGCTTGTGCTGCTTTCAACAGTATTGCTCCTTCAGCTTTTGGTAGCGGCGATTGTTGTTGTTGCAAATATTGTTTTTGTTGCCGCTCTTCTTTGTCGCTCTGTAACATACTTTTGGGTGCATGAACCTTTGTCGAGAGTGCAAGACAAATTGATTCAGTCGCTGGCTCTTGAAGTCAACCAGCACGATTACCCCGCCCTCCAGGCTTCCCTTCTAAGCCACTTGCAAGTGTGTACGTATAGTATGAATAGCATGTATAGTCATAATTCGTGGTGCTCTATCATGGATTTTCTTTTTTAATTGTACTATATTTTTAATAAACAAGTGTTCTTCCGATCCATTGCCTCACCAATGCCGGCAGTAAAAGGGTAAAGGGCTTAATTTGTGATGTGCACATCATTCAACTACCATTATATTATACTCACGAACCAATCGCATCTAAGCAACAGTCTCTGTTGAACTGTCCAGATTTCAAAATGACTTACCTGTAAGGAGAGGAGAGAGTATTGGTTAGATAAGCAATCAATCGCGATTTGAATAGGAATAAGACAGTCTTTGTCAATAATGGAAACTGACCAAGGAATGTGCTCTTCAAAAATGCAAACCAAATATTGTGTATACGCATTACAAATACGCCCCATTGCACGCGCCTTGGCTTATGTCATTCGACCGAAGTGTGTGTGTGTGTGTGTGAGTGTGTTTGCGCGTGTGTGTGTTGTTGTGGCTTACAATGGTACCAAGCTCGTATTTAGTGATGGCCGGCGAGCTCATGCTCCACCACCCTGCGCCTTGGACCTAGGAAAGGAAGCATTACTGTAAATTGCTTCATGGGAAAAGCGCTGTGACCTTCGCAAAAGCAAAAAACGCTCGCTAAAAGGTTTTCGGGGCGTGTGCGTTGGGCGTTCTGTAAAAACTGAGTGTGTGGCAGTGAGGGGAGCGAAATGCCGCAAATTGTATGCATAATAAAATTGATTCAAATTGGCACGCAACTCACTCTGTGTTACTTTTCTTATGGGCCATCGAAGCCTACACGTGCCACTGCAGGATTTAAGGCTTAATTCGACCGATTAACAACAAACAATGCAAGCCCTTGAATATCATAAATGCAAAGTAAATTAATATTTCGAAGAAACCCTTGTAAGCATAGAAGCTCGCATTAGACAGTTCATAATTATTTGTTTACCTAGAAACCAAAGTGGCTAATCCTTGCTATAATATACGATTATATACTATATCCTTCGTTTCGAGCTACTTCAACCTTTTCCACCATATAATTAAGTACAAATGCTTCATTATTGCTCGGAAGAGCTGCATTAGCAATAATAAAAACAAAGAAGAAAATTCTGAAAATTCAGAAAAACCTGTCTATACCAATGCATATATCCTGTTTATGTATTTATTTTGCAGTAAGGTACCCTCTTTTATTCAACTTTAGGCTCGTTGTTCAATTTAGGCAACACACTGCTCTACTTGCTGCCCGGCTATCTACGGCGAGTTTTTTATCAGTCCACTCTAACCTAAAAATTTCGGATTTTCATAAAATAAGACAGCTTGAGCTAATGTTTTTTTTTTTTTAGTGTGTTTTGGGGCCACCACGAAATGCCAAAAGCCGCCGCCGCTCCGTGTTCGCGTAGATGTGACGGGTAACCTTGAAATTTTATCGATTACTCGAGCTGGGTAAGAAATTTGCTTGTCCCTTTCCCAGTGCTGCGTTAGATGTGGGCTGCGAAATGCGTGCGAAGGGCAGCACTTAATCACGGACAGGCGGAGTGGACGGAGTTGCCCGCAGGTCTGACCAATTTCGACAGCTTGCAGCTATAATTAAATCAAGTTGCGATTTAATTGGCAACTCGTGCATTACGAGAGGCAGTGGCAGTGGGGTGGGGGTGGTGGGGCGCCTTCGTGACTCCCATTGAGAGAAAACGCGTTGAGGTGATTGTTGAGTGAACCGCCGCTCATTGAGTGGACATTGGTGGGTGGAGCATGCGCAGTGGGGAGTGCCCGGCTTGGAAGTTTGCCGCCATTTTTGTGCTCGAAACGTGCGCGACGAAAAGAGCGCAAAATGCGCGGGAACTCTGGCGCAAAACAGTGAAGTCCACTTTTTGCAGTGCAGCGGCTGTTGGGGCTTGCGTTGTTGTTGTTGCGACTGCTGGGCTATTGCCTGCGACCCAGTGAACCACTGAGCATGTTGACGTTCGCGTTGGCGTTCGCCTGCTGACGTTGGCAAAGGACTTTTGTTGTTCGTAGCCTGCGACTGCAAATTCGCCGCAACCCTTAAAAGTGTTGCCATATTGATTTTTGGTGGCCGCAGTCGCCACCATGTGTTGTTATTGTGTGGGTGGTGCTGTTGCTGGTGTGGTGTTGTTGTTGCTGGCATGGTGTTGTTGTTGCTGCTTTTGTTGGTGTTGCCATGCTGCCTGCCTGCAGAGCAGAGACGTTGGCGCTGACGTCGCCATTTTTCATGCGCTACTTTGCTGCTGACCTTGAATACATCTGCATTTTCGCCTGCTGCTAATGGCCCTCTATATGTATGGTGGTATATATTTCTATATATGTATGCTTTCATGTGTATGAGTGTGTGACGCTGTGTGGGAATTTCGCCTTGACGTTGCTTGCATTTGCCTTTTGCTTTTCTGTTTTTCCTCCTTACTTTTTGCCACTTATTTTAACATTTGCTTTGTTTTATGCAAATGTTTTTCAACAGGCCCTTCGCATTTGTATGAGTATCAGGGTGTTGGATTACTTATGTATGTCACTATTAGTTTAAATATCATTTATTTTAATTTGGTGCCGACATTGCCGAGAATCGCCATCGCCCCCAACCATTCATAAAATTGTTTTTGGACTTTTAAGTTCGTTTTTTCTTTTTGCTAACGTGTCGCTTAAGTTTTTTTGGTGCTTTGTTGCTGCCGCCTTGCAAATGTTTGACATTTTTGCTGACATTTCGATTCTACCACCGTCAAGTATTAAAATTGCTTGTTGCCGTCATGTTCTCTCGTGTGCTTAGGTGTGGAAATTAATTAGTTTTCGGTGCCATTCTGACAAACGTGCTGAGAAATTTGCTTAGGAAGTAATCACTTTTATTTATGATATGCTGAGACTGTCTGCTGCAAGTTGTGGCCGCTAAATCAAAAATGTTTATTTGAGGCAAATTACTACTAATTTATAATGTTTGCAACGATACAATAATTTATCAAATTCTCAACTAGCATTTAAAAGGTTAATAACAGAAATGTCTTCATAATATATGCATGTACCTACATATGAATAAACATTTTTTGATCAAATACGTGAAAGTAATTGGTTGTATAGTGAGTTGCATTCTATTGTGGTGACTGGACTGCGTTTGGTTAGTTTTTTCTATATGTTTCATGCTCCAGCTAAACCAGATGCTAAGATTCGATAACCTCATACGATTACTTTTTGCACGAATACTTAATTTGATTTTATTCAACGACCTGTAACCACTTCGATATCTGATATTGAATTTTACTTGCGGTACTATATATTATTTTAAGGGATGGTCTTTTGGAGTCCTCCTAACCGCTTGTTTTCTGTTACCACTAACATATGATCTCAGTAGTCCCTATAAATGCTTGACAGAGATAGATGTGGGCTTATGGATGTGCAGTGTAGTTTGTTCAGAAGCCATTACAATGTACAGCCAAAGCTAAAGCCAACGCCTACCTACAGGGCCCCTTCTCCACCCACACCTCCACCACCACCTTTTATTCATATCGTTGCTACTTTATATGTTTGCACGCACTCATACTCTCTCTTCCGCACATGTTCTGCCACTTGCCTACCTTCTCACTCTCTCGCTGCTTCTCTCTCACTGAAAGTCTCCCCAACCTCACGGTCTATATCTATCTACGTACATACATATGTCTCTTCCTATATTTGTGAGTATTTGCGCGTCGCTGCAATTGCCTTGACTTTGCCGGCATTTGAATTTTAATGCATTTTTGCTGCTTCCCGCCCACATTTCCATGCAGAAGTGCAGGCATGCCAAGCACACTGGGCAGTACTCTGGTGTCCCCCTACCCCACAATGTCAGCGAGAATGCCGCTTGCCGGTTGAGCGGCTGTCAACTTTTGTAGGCAACAGCATGTGCATGAAAATAAGGCAACACTAGAAGTGGAGGAGCCCGAGAAGTGGCTGAAGAGGCAGCTACAAATAGGCATTAAAAGTAATAGATAGATGGAACGAAACCGAGCCAGCAACAGCAATCATGGCGAAAATGTCAAGCGCTGAGGCGTGCCGCGGCCCTGACGCTGCTTTAATTAAGACTGGCTGCCCCCGACTTCTACCCCACCCACCCACTACCCATTACCCACCGCCACTTTATCACCCACAACGTCCCACCCAGCCCATAAATGCAAATGTCATGCAGCGTTGCAGTGACGACGTTGACGTCGGCTGCGCAGTCGGCCTCGTTTGCTGCCCACACGCGCTTGTTGCGCATTTAGAAGCTGAAAAGTTTTCCATGCCATGTGCCATGTGCCTCTAACTGCCCCCTGCATCGCGCTGGCAGCAACCACAGATGTTCGAGTATCTGTGCAGGGAATACACAGATACATATCTATCAATGCATGTACATACATATGCACGAGTATGTATGTAAGTGTAAGCGAGATGCCGGCAATTGTCTTGCTTAAATAATAATTTCGCAATTACTTTTTCAAAATGTTTGTTTGCCAAATAACTCACCTCCACCCCCACCCATCTAGTGATGTAAGGGATCGCCCCACCCAACATCCACCACCTTCCATGTCTGACCAAGCACACACACACACTCACACACACACACACGCGCGCGCACATACATCCAATTGATTGACAAGCGATCTATCGACGACACGTTGCGCAAGTCGTCGATGTGTGGATCTCTCCTCATCTCTCACTCTCCCTCTCCCTCGCTCTGTCGTAATATTTGCCGGCTTGCATTTGTTTGTCAACAATTTGAAATGGGGATCGAGCAAATGCAAATGACTGCCATATGCGTCAAATTATATGGCAAGCGAGTTCGCGGCACACAAACACAAACACACTTAAATACATACATACGTAAATAGCTGTGAGTTGAATATTTTCCTAGCTTTGAAATGAGTAATCAAGTATATCAGATGCAGCAACGAAACTTAAAATGCAAAAATGAAACCTCAGAGGTGGCAAGTGTATAATTAATAGAGATGCAGAGGCAACAGGCAACAGCAACAACAAAAGCCACACCAAAAACCAAGTCGAACACACAATTCGCAATGAAATCACTTGGCGCTGCCAGCGGCTCAAGACGACGAAGGCGATCCAGAAGACGGAGATGGAAGGTGCAGAAGGCTTGTTTAACTTTTAATTATGGCGCTGCCGCCAACAATAAATTTCTGCATGGGTTTGTGTGCGCGTTTGCATATTCATAGCAATCGCATTCGAATTCGCGGTTCGCCTTTGCATTATTATTATTAATTAATTTGCGCAATGCGAAAAGTTAATTAGGCATGAAAAGCGAATCGACCGCCAATGCTCAGGCGTTTCAAAACCAAAAAGGAAATCGCCTTCATTGTAAAATGTGAAGCAATTTAAAACCTGACAAGCACACTCACAACAATTTGCGGCCAGTATTTTGACACTGTCCGCTTGAATTTTGTTTTAGAATGAATGGTGAGCATATCATCGCAATTAGCATTGATTTATAAACAAAAACCGTTTAAGCATTAAAAATATATTATTATTAAGTAGCTCTGCCACTAGACAAAACAACATTCGGAGACATAGTAGTATGTTGAAACAATTTATTGCAAATTGATTTGAAGTAATTTATGTTTGTTGTTGAGAACAAAGCATTTGTATGATAATAGAAATCAAATTTGTTTACGGAACAAGACGATTAGTGCACTACGAATATATTTCATGAGACGAATAAAAATGCTAAAGTAATTATGGAAAATCTGATATGGCTGTCCCACGCTCCAGAAGAAGAAGTAAACATGCCTGCTTTGTGCTTAGGAAGGACACGACTATATCAATTCGTTCGTACATTTGCACGAAACTATATAGCCCCTTATTTTGAACCTTCTCACAAAGCATGAATAATGAATGCGCAAAGCAAACAGTAGAGAAATTAATAAGTTGAATTTATATCAATTTATGGCCTGCTAAGGCAAACAACAAAGCATCTCAAAAAGCCACTAAAAATAATGAGCCTTATTAGAAAAAAAAAACCCTTGGCAATCTAAATTGTGCATCGCAAACACAAAAACACAAAGATACAAAAAAGCCGTGCAGCGACGTCAACGATGGCGTCGCTGTCGCTGTCGCACTTGCAGACGCAGCTGCAGCTGCAGCGGCACTCGCAGCGACAAGTTGCACAAATTCTGCGTCTGTGTGCGAACACGTGCCGTCGCACCTCCGACGTCTTCCCCTCCCTGCGGCCAACACGCTGCCTTGGCCATTGCTAAGGCGGCGCAGCGTGTGAAAACCGAGGCGAGTGGAACGGAAGTGAGTTTGCGCATGGCAGAGCGCAGCAACAACAGTGGCGGCGGCAGCGACGACGTCAGCACAGTGTAGGCAAGTGAGTGAGCAAGCAGTAGAAAGAGAGAGCAAGAGAGACAGAGTGAGAGAGCGAGCAGCAGTGAAATGCATTTCATGGTTGTTGGGGAAAAGTTGAAAATTGCGCAACGATTTGCCGGCCGGCCGGCGCACAGGCCTGCAACAGTGTGGTGGCAATGTAAGTTTGTATGGGTGTGAGTGTGTGTGTGTGAGTGTGTGTGAGTGTAACCTACAAACTGTGACACAGTTGCATTGGCAACGCGCCTCCCTTCGTGTACATACACGAAAAAGTACAGCCACGCCAACAGTTGCATTGGCAACCGGCCGCCATTTTGTGTGAAAAGTGAAACTGGGCCAGGCCGCCCTTACTCTTGCTGCGCCCTCGGCTTCATCCTCACCGCGACCGCCACCGCAACCGCCATCGCCTCTCGTCGGCCCTGAACAGCTCTGCTTTTCGGGCACGGGTACAGTTGTGTGAGATGTGTGGCATCAGACACAGAGCATTGCTTTTCGGCTCTAAATATCTGTTTGGGCATACTTTTCATTTCGCCAAATGAAATCGAAATGCAAAAGCTGCAACTTTGTTGCGCCCCACAAGAGTGTAGCACGACGCGTCGATTCTTTGAGAATGTGTGTCAGGCTCGTGGCATTGTTGGCGGCCACCGCCAGTGCCAAAAGTCCACCAAATTATATGTTTCGCAAGCAGTTTGTTGCAATACAAAGCCTGTTGGCTGTGGGCTGCGGGGCAGTGGAATCGAATTAATTGAAACAGCGCACACGAAAAACTTGAGTGGCATTTGTAATTTGCATGCGCCCGGCACCCCTCGCCCGCAATCCATCCCCAATGCCCGGTCGCAAATGTGTCAGGGAGCCAGCGACACGATTATTATTGAATATGGCCAAAAGAGGCGGCGACCGCGTCGGCTTTGCTGGCAATGTGTGTCAGGCGGATTGCCAAATGCAGCAGCGCGTGTGCTGCCAGTACCAGTGTTGGTTAACGCAATCTGTCAATGGTGTACATACTTACAATCGAATCGAAATGCAGTTCAATGGTTCAAAAACTGCATTCAGAGTTTGAGACTATACTTTCAAACATAAAATATGGGTAGATGAAAAATAGCGATTTCGATAATTGTTTTCAGAGTGTGGATCTTGTTAGAAATGGGGTTGCTCTATGGTAATTTTATGTAAGCGGATATTTCAATCTACTTGTAGGCAATATCTACCTATGTCATTTGCAGCAGTACTGCAACGATGTTTCAATACGATATTAATGCGAGCAATAGGTTAGTTGTTCGATACATGTTTATGAAGCATAGCTTTGGAAAATGAGCCAACTAATTTATTTTATAAAATGTATTTGATATAATTGGTCAAGTCTATTTCAACAATGTTTTGGGTCTATACTGTGCTTGTAGCTTTAATAATTTTTTAGAGAACTTCTGGAACTGAAACATAAGAAAATAAATAAAGTATTATTTTGCTTAAATTTGTAAACGGGAATGTGCATTCAAATACTTGATTGAATGGGGGCTTCAATTTATACTTGTATGGGCTTATAAAAGCATCTTGGGAACGGTAGTGTGTAGCTCACAATTATCAGCGCAATCGCCAATGATCACCCATAGTACAGCTTTGACAAATTTAGCAGAAATTGCAAAACAAACAAAATGAGAGAAAAACAAAATATCGAACTAAAAATGCAGCGAAACAGAAACGAGGCCAAAAGAAGAGCGTGCGCTGAGGCATTTGGCTCGAGAGTCTGTCTATTTGTCCGCTGTCTACCCTTCCCCCCTCCGCTCATCCGTAAGCATGTTCCACTGACTTTTTGCCGTGCAATTTTTATCACCTTGAACATGAAAATGATTGGTTCTACTACTGTTGTAGTTGTTTTAGTAATTGCTGTGTATGTGTATGTGTAAGTGTGTGTGTGTGTGTGGGTGTGTGTAAGTGTGTGTGATTGCACTTGGCACAGATTTTTGAGAAAACTAGCAAACAAATTTCCAATAAATCGTTGAAGTGGCAGCAGCATGCGGGTCGCAGAAAAGTCGCCCGGTGCTTTGCTAAACGCCGGAAAAATGAAAATGAAAATTGCAAATTATGCGCAGCGGCATTTTGTTTATGTTTATTATTACTATAAATCTTTGGAATTTGTTTTCTGTTGCGCTTTGCAACGCTGGCATATGGCGAATTATTTTTATTGCATTTTTTATGTCTTTTTTATTTGCATTGCTGTTGCTGCTGCTGCTAATACTATTGCTATTGTTGTTGCACATTTCAGTCACATTTTTCTGCCTCTTGCAATTATGTATTAAAAATTTATGAGTTCGTTTCTCCCAAAGCACATAAACGCCGCCTTCACACACACACAGACACACACAGATTCTAAAGTGTAGTGCTTCAATGGCGTTTCTCGTTGCTGTAACCCCCTCGCACTCCTCTGCAAGTGACTCTGACTGATTGTTGCGCACTTCGGCGTTATCCTCACATATGGCCGTGGGTGTTTGGGAGAGAGAGGGATTGCCGGTGTGTGTAGGTGTTCGGTTTTCGCTTTCTTTGAATGCATTTGACAGTTCTGCATTTATTTTTAAAACCCATAAAATCTCTGGCTTGGAAACACACTCAATTACTTTGTAAGAGCTCTTACAATCAAGTTAAAGCCTGCGGAATTTGAATTTGTCTTAGGAAAATCATTTTATACATATATCTGAAGAAAACATATTGTTTCAATGTCGCTGAAAAGAGCAGTTACCATTAGAATACAGTTTAGCATAATATAGCATAAGAGATGGCTGTTTATTTCATGTTACTAATGGCATTATTAATTATGATTTACAGCCCAAAATCATACTTGGTTTTAGTTCTTACTTTTAAATTACTCTTTATTTGATAATTCTAAAACATAGGAAAAATGTATGTCTCTATTCAAACATAAGTAGAACAAGCTAAACGAGACTCTCTATAGATGAGAGCTGGAATTGCCAGTGTGTCTTGGAAGACACGTGGGCAGACACTCAAGAATGCTAAGCTGCAATTAGACGCGTCAGTCATTACTCATACGCCTCGTTGTCATTGCTGGTGCTACTCCATGCCTTAAAATTGCTTTAAAATTGCACAAAAAATAGTAGTAGAAGAGGAAAAAATGTGCATGCTGTCGAGCTCATTAAATGCCAAATGGCAATACTTTTAGCTGCACAATTAACTTAATAATAACTCAATAAAAGTCAAGAACGAGAACGACACGGCGGTAGCCAACGACAAATGGCAGGCAGAAAATGAGAAAAATGACTGATAGATAAATTTAAATCGCTTCCTAATCAAAATTCAAGGCCATCTAAGCGCGATGTGAAATTAATACCACACACAAGTGCGTCGACGATCTGTTGTGGTTGCTGTGGGCAAGGCGAAGGGGTGGCCAGGTAGGGGGGGGGGGGCAGTCATAGAAGGCAGCAGCAATAGCAGCAGCAGTTGCTGTGAAGGTGTGAGTGTTGCTGTGTGTGTGTTTGTGTGTGCAGCAACCTTGAAACAACATTCACTTGCCAAACACATACACACACACACACACACACGCCACTCAGAGTCAAAGCGCGGCAGGCACTTGAGAATTGTACAATTTTTAATTAAATTTTGCCATATTTAAAAATAAAAGCAAAATATGAAGAACATGTTACAAAGCATCCACGGCGAACGGCAAAAGGCAAGGCATGGCAACAACAACAGCACCAGCAACGACAACGACAACGGTAACGAGCAGAATCATAAATAAATTTAAGCTTATTTAAAAGCAACAGCAAACACACAAAGCCAGAATGACTCTTTTTCAAAAATAAATACAAAAACCGCCGCATGCAGTTGTTGGTCTCTAGTCTTTGGTGTCTTGCCGTTTATCGTTTGCTGCTTGCTTGGCCAAAACACGCGCGCATTTGTCAAAAAAGACTAGCAAATGCAAGCAAGGCCCGTAGGCACTAATACACCCTTGCACACACACACACACACACACACACACACACACATACTGACACGTGTGCCGCGCCATATTGGCTGTTTGGCGGTTTGGCTGACCGGCTGGCAGTCTCCATTTGCTTTTTGCCTTCTGTAAACTTGCTGTTGCTATTTCTATCTGTGAAAAGCTTAGTGCGCTTTTGCCAACACGCCAACTACCCACAATACCGCCCCGCCCCGCCCCACCTCATCACACACCGCGCACCTATCACCCATCACCCGTTCCCGCTTCACCCCCTCCCTTCCCAGCATGACAGTACGCCAATGTCAACGCTTCGCTCTATAGCCGGCACTGCACACGCCGTGCTGTCTGCTTTGTTTTCCACTATAATTTGTTTTCGCTTTGTTAGTTGTTGTTCCTGCTGTTATAAAACAAATTAGTTGGGAAAAAAACTCAATTTGAAAAATTTATACGTAGCATTTGGACGTGCAATTAGCTGTTCTACATTCACTTGCGGCCTGGCTTGTGTTTTTTATATAAATAAGTGCATATGCCGGCTAAATAAAAAATACTGCAGCACACAAATTAAAGGTTGTGCTCAATTATGAAATGCGTTTCCTTAACATACTGTTTTAACCATATCAATAAGGAGGGACAAGCATACAAGCAATAAAGTGAAAAACGAAAAATTACTAAATGGTCAATTACAAAATTTGTGAGTGGTAGAAATGTATGTCTTGAGCATGTGTTAAAAAATTCTGGCTGAGGGATTTTTTTTTTTTTGAATCTGATGATGAACTGCTCGAGAGATATTGTAAATTTTGTAAAAACCCCCACTGGCTATGTATTTGTTCTGGTATCCATTTTCAAAAATAATAATCTTAGAAATTAGAAATTTTCGAATACAAACAACAAAGTGTACGCTTTTCCTAAGCAAATATCCGCGTCTTATCTATTTACTACTAACATATTCTATTGTAAAAGCATTCTGTTAGGAACATACTAAGCATTATGCTGGATTCATATAATTTTCTCATTTCATAATAACATTGGTTTTAAAATTTTGAATAATTAGGCGCTGTCAAAATGTATGCGCCAACTATGCATTGCGTACCTCCTCGTTCTCGACTTTTCAAGCTACACATGACAGCCCAACACTTGGAACCCTTTGGCAGTCACAGTCATCGACTAGTTATAAATATTTACACCACCCCATAATATTCAGATGCAGAACCAAAACCATGTGTTCATGTAACCGTGCCCGTGCAAACATGGATGTATTTACATATTCGTATCTATGAGTGCATGTTTGTGTGCCAATTTATAGCAGAATTGTACAACGCTTTGTGGTTTGGCCGCAGAGTCGCGGCTGGCAATTGCAACTGCCATTTAATAGCGGTAGCAGCCTTGCGATTGCAGCCTTGATTAAAGGCTAGGCGGGAGGCTAGACGGCCCACCCTCGTGGCCCGCTCTACAGCATTTGTCCCTGGGCCTCTCTCTGTGCCTGTGTCTGTGCCTATGTCCGTGCCAGTTGGCTGGGAGAATGCGAATGCACATAAATCTGCATTTAAAATAATTTTCCACCGCACATTTATTATAATAATAATAAAAAAACAAAGCCAAAGCAAACATGGCGTATGAGTAATTTTCATTGTTCAGCAGTGAAGGTTAATCATACGCCATGTGTGGTGAGCATTTTGCGGTTTTTTCGAATGCAATCGTCGCGACAGACAAAACAGCGCCGACTGCCAGTTGGTGTTGTCATCGTTGATGTTGTCAAAAAGGGTGCATGTTTCACAGTGCGTATGAGTAATGTGTGAAGTGAGCATTACGTATACGCCACGTGCTGTATATCATTGCTCCATTGAAGCTATTGTGCCTATTTTCGCTTAAGCAACGATCGCCCCAGCCCTTCGTCACCGGCGGCACATCAGACATAGATCGGCTGCTCATCGTCATGGCAGTCAATCGACAATAATTGCACACAATTAGCTATTAATTGCGTTCATTGCGAGCAATTGCTGCAGTTTTGCACATTTTTGATTGCAAATCCACAAAAGCCTTGCCTCCAATGACGCTGAGATCATTCGCTCCCTCGCACCACCATAAGCCGCTCGTCAGCTATATATTTGCCATATATTTGTTTGTTTGTTTGTTGTGCGGCTGCAAGATTTGAGATTATGCGGAAATGTTGCACATATCTTTCAAATTGAGCGACGCACCCCCTCCGCTCAACTGGCCCTGCTGCTCGTGCAATTAAGCTTGTCACGCCTTGCCAAGCGCAAATAAACTTGGCATTGTTTGTTGTTGTGCACGGGCATGTGGAGCGCGATGAGTCGCATTCTCCTATGCCGAGCATGGCAAGCTATGTGCACTCGTCCATCATTCGGCCACTTTGTCAGTTAGCACTCTTTCACTTGGCCAGGTCTCGAAATTTGCGGCACTTTTCATTTCAGTGCCTTTCAATTGCCCACAGTTGGCTAGCCTCGGGCTTGTCTGCAGCCCATCTGGTCTGACATACATTTTAAAGTACATTGCAATTGACAGCCGGAAGCATTATGGCCGGGAAAATGCATTCAATGGATTCTTTAGCTGGCTGCCAAAAGATTATGCAACAGGTAATACCACATTCAATATAAAATCATACCTGAAAAGACCTGCATGCTTAGACGCGCAAATTTGTAGAATTTCAGAAGTATCGTTCTTTATATTGAATACAATTAGGTTTGAAAACCTACTGTGAGTCTTGCACTAGGAAATAAAACTGTATAAAACAGCGACATGGCTTGAATTCGATGGTCTCGATTCGACTTTCAATCAAGCTTGTAGAAAGTACAAACAAATTATAAAGCAAATTGCATGAATTGATATCATCACTCGTATTATTTCGTTCGTTTTAAAGACTTCCTGAATATGCGTTTTTGCAAAAAGGTTAATTGAAAATATTTGGAATTGGTTTTTAAAAAATAAAATAGTAGCTTAGATGTTATTGAATTACAAGAAATCATCAAATCTAATAAACTCACAAATAACACTATTCTAGTCATCAAACAATAACTTACTGTCAGATATGTTTATTGTAACTAACTGATTTTGAAATACCTTTCCCAACTACAAAAAGTATTGGTAATATCGAACTAATCGAGAATCAAGTATGAGTTCACTTCGGCCTTTCATCAGCAAGCTATTCTCATCAGACATAGGAACTCAGACTTCAATAAATTGCTGCTGTTGATGTAAGTCCTTACTTTCACTAGACGCTGACTCAGGCCACTCAAATCAATTCGCCATTAATGACGTCTGTGAATATTCGTGGCTGTGGCCTCATGGGTGGCTTTTTGTTTGTTTTGGTTTGAGCCAGGCATTAGCCGTCATTATGCAAATAAAATACAAAAACCAAACTACTATGAAAATCTAATCAGACATTCAAGGTTAACACAACCACTTTAAAATCTCAAAAGCTCTCTTTGAAATGGGGGCTGCCGTCATTTTTGGCTTGTTTTGTGTCCATACGCCGAAATTGTTCGCTGTCGAGAGCCCTTAAAAGCGCCAACCAGTTAATCATACAGACATGTGTACATATGTACGGGCTAACTAGCTTCACAAGCCAGCTGGAGCCGGCCGGGCACATAAACGGGCTGTTACGATGTTTCAATGGCAAGAACTGCTGTTGCGTAAGCGTTTTGGCGCACTACGACAAACACCACACACAACACACAACAATTATAATATAAGCAACGAGCACAACAAATGCGTTTAAAGTTCAACATAATTAATTAAAGCGGAAGAGTCGGATGCGGAGGGAATGGGCGGCAGGCGTTTTGACTATTGATTTTTCAAATTCTACAAAAACAATGAGGGAAAGAAAAGTACACACACTACGTACTATATATGTATGTGTATATGAGGGTGCCTGAGTGTGTGTGTGTGTGTGTGCATGTGTGTGTTCTGCTAACGAGCTGCTGACGCTGCCCTTTGTGTGATTGATGCGTTCGTAGCCGAAGGGCAACTGAGTAACAAGCGTTTTCGACATTCATTTGATTTTGTTCGCTTGCTCAAAGTCAGATTAATTCGCCCTCACGCCGCACTGCGTATGAGTAATGAGCATAGGCATGAAGCATACGCCTCGTGGTCGTCTCTCATCTACAACATAAAAGAAAGAAAAACTGAAAGCTGCCAGTTCAGCGCGACATTTAATTATAGCAATTAAATTGTGGGCATCTGGGCCTTCACTTATGTATGTAAGTGTATGCTATGCATCCACAATGTTGCAATTAAAATGCAACAAATTGTTTGACACGCTCCAATTGCTCTGCACATTCCTTGGCATAATATGCTCTGGCTCGTATCGGCGCTAAATATCGAGGTGGGACTTACCTTCTTATTGCAGCGATCGTCTTTATAGTCCATCACAATGCCCTCGTCCGAGGTGGACACCGATGTTGTGCGTATGCGCGCATTGGCCGAGGCGGCATCGTGCGGTGATAAAATGCTATGGTTGTGAAGTGCATGTCCATCATCGCTGAGCGGCGGGGAGGCAGAGCCGGAGCTCCACGAGGCCGACGAGCTGCTGCCGGGACTGGAGCCGAGACATTTGTCGGGCGCTGCAAGAAACATTTTTACAATTTGGCAATCAGTTTTAGTAATTGGAAATGTCTTTCACGATCAACACGAATGTGTTAATGGGAAGATTGCAGTGCATCAATTCATAGCCCATAAATTCTAAAGAATTTATTGATAAGCTATGATTTAAAAATAAAACATATTTTGGAATAAATAAAAAAAGGTATAATACCATAAGACATTTTTATCACAAAAAAACTAATCTGTTCTACTACTACTTCCACTATTAATTTGTTTATCCTTACATCCTTAGTTGTTTAAAATTCGTAAAGCTGTACTAATTATTTTTATTACAAATGAGAGCGATCTCAAATGAATTGAATATGGGTATTCGTTAAAGCCAGTATGGAGTTTTTTACTCTGCACACGAATCGTTACTATACTCGTATATGTATATCCCGAATCATTTATATAGAATCCTTTGAGTGCCATCCCCATATATGCGTATGCTATTCTACTTTTATTTTAAATGTGTTTCATATTTATAGATAATGGAACGATTTTACTTACCGCTTAGATTCACTAAAATTAATGCGGCACTACAAGCGTTCATTTCTTCAAGTGAGTCGCTGCCGTCGTCGTGAACATCGGTCTGGGGACGTTTGCGTGAGCTGGAAAGAGAGGAGGGACACAAATAAAATTAGCCTGGTCATCAGCATTGACCCAGTTCTGAGGTTGGGTTAATTGCACGCCCCCCACATCCACACGCACACACACACAAGCACACACGTACCGTGCCCCGCTTTTAGCTACAGCTCTGGCCGCTCACATCAAAGTCAAAGTTGCCGACATGCAGTTGCAGTTTTTGTTGTAATTTGCACAACAATGCGCCAATGCCTAGCGATAATCGCCCGGTTGACGGCGACGGAGACCGCGGCAGTGGCATTTCAATGCAAAACAGCGCTCAACAATTTTTCCATTTAGCTAATTTGTGGCTGGGCTTGCAGTGCCTTCGCTTGGTTCGGTGCGTCCCTCGTCCCCCGTCCCTCGTCCCACATTCGTCATTAATTGGTCGCTGGGACCTCGCATTTTTTGGTCGCATTGTTAATTTTTTCATTATTATCAAAATCAATGTACAACGTGCGAATCGTGAACATGCACTTGTGTAATATTTGAATGTGAACGTTTTTATATGCCGTCATCTGTAAATTTCACTGACCTCGTCCAACATTTTCCGCTGCCTGCGGCCCGGGCCGGCCGGCTCGGCCCAACTACAAACATACTCGTACTTATAAATAATCGAAGTATTTACATTAATGTTTTTCTGAGTCATGCCAAAAGTAAATTTGCAAAATGTCGTCTCGCCGCGGCGCTGACGTCAACTTTAAGTCAACCTTGAAGCAACCTTGGAGAGCCAACAATTCCGCCACCAACAACAACAATAAGAACTAGTGCGCCAAATCTGATATCCTCCGCAGCTTTTGCTTTATGAACGAAGTATTTTTACGCTCAAATAAATTTGACAAAGGCGGCGGCAACTGCCACAAAGGCGAAGCAAACAAGGCAGCGCGCTTAAGAATGCAGCAAGTGGCAGGCCAAGTGGGTTCTGGGAGTCCAGAGCAATGCAATTGGATGCAGTGGAGCCCCATACTTGGTAATAGCTGGCGACGATCCGGAGTTGCGCATCGTGTCATAAATTCAAAACATTTCGAGCGCAAAGAAGAAAAGAAAAACTGATTTGAAATACAAGTAATAAGCTCGAGTGGGGAACAATATCGAGCAGCAGCACCAACGGCAACAGCAACATCAGCACACAGCGACGCCTCATATACATAATGGGGCAAGTGCTAACAATTGAGACGTCGCCATCGTTCGTCCCTGTTCCGAGCCTGGTGTGGGGCTTCGGTTATACAGAAATGGGAAGGAGACTTCCATTGACCAGCGCGTGCCGAGACTAAATTTTGCATAATGCTGTCAATGATCTGTGGAAAAGTTATTGCCACGAGGGGAAGCGCGCGATGCGCCTTTTAAACGAATAATTCTTTGCATTTAAAAGCCATTTACGAAAAACGGCACAATTCTAGAATGCAAAATAAGGTGCGGCTCTAAAATCGCGAAGTATGTATGTAAATGCACCGAGGAGAAATAAATATATGAATGGTATTAGGATTATGCAGAATATATATATTGCTAACAAATGTACAGCTTGCGTTTATAATAATATTTTCGTGGATATTGTAATACTCCTAATGAATGCATATATTTAAAAAAAATGTGTATTACAAGTAACTGTAGCTGGAAATGAGAGCAAAAATATTCCCGCAAACTCTGGCAGGCAGGGGCTCAAGTAATTTCGGATTAATTTCAGAAGAATGAAGCTTGTTCAGTAGCTTCAGGAAATGTTTTACCTTGTGGGTTGAGCGTAGAACAGAGTATTTTATGGAGCTCATAAGCAGTTTTCAGTTATACGCTTTACATTGGGCATTGACATTGAGTTGAACTTTGCTCAAACCCAACTGGCGCATTGTATCGTGTCTATCTCTGGTATATGTCGGCTATTGCTGTGAGCTTGTGGCAACTAGATCTGAACAACAGACAGAGCCTTGTTGGCACACAGTGCAGCCCGCTTTTGCCACTCTCCGGCCCAGGCAGTACACGGATCCAAAAGCCTGCAGTGCCGCCGGCAACGGAACAGAGCACAAACAACCAATAGCTTAGGCAGCAGTCAGTTTTTGCCGCAGCTCTGAGCAGCTGCCATAAAATTTTATTGCACAGCTACTAGGTTTTGGCTTTCCTTTGGCCTTTGTCTAATGCGCCGCTGCCTCGTAAAGCAGCCAGCTACAAAGGAAGCGGCGGCGCACGCGCTTTTCCGAATGTTGGCTGAACTGGGCTTGGTCTTGGTCATGGGGACCGGCCGGACTGAAGCTCAAAACATTGCTGCGACTATGGCGTTGAGCACTTGGCACCTTCAGCCGCTTCTTCGGGTTAATGACGCTCTACGTTGCGGCCCAATTAAATTTACTAAACTTGACGATAAATTTTTGCCGTTCCAGTTGCTGGCGCAGCTTACAGAGCAGCCCGCCTCTGGTAGTCGCATAAAAGTAAATTTGCGCATAAATCGACATTTGAAATCTCGGCATTTGTTGCGGGCTCTACATACAAGTAGTGAGAAGAGCCTACTGGTACACACTGAAAAAAAAGGGAATCAAGAAGCAAAGTCGGGCATACCATACTGGCGACCTATAGTATATCCATAGCTAATTGTTGCCATTCAGATCCTAAAAAGTGGTAAATGTAATATTTTCCCATAAAAAATGTTTCAAATCACGCACATACTTTACGAGTCCATTATTTATATTTCGTGATTCGACCATTTTCCCATTCAAGGAACATCTGATCGTCTAAACAAATAGCTTAGTAGAAGTAGGGTGCTTTCAAGTGTGATTCAAGGGCTTTCACAAAACTAGGGCCTCCAAAAATCGATCACTCTGATGTTAGGTCAGGAAACAAAAGATCGCACACTTGCTTTTTTTTCAGTATATGCAGCGGTTTGTTGCGCCGGCCGGCAATAATTTTAGCGGGACAGGCGCGCGTGCCGTGCGAGGGGCGCAGATATCACGATGTGGCTATTTTGTGCGCACAATCGGTACCGTTAGGTTCACAATAGCAGCAACAACAACAACAACAACAGCGGCAACAGCAACAACAATAGCAACGAGCTGGGCCTGGCTTTCCGCAACATTGCGCAGCGTTAGCAATGTTTGCGTTTTTGAGCCGCAACTTTAATAAACTGCAAGTTGTTGTTGCTGGAAAATTGTTGGAAAATGCTCAGGCTTGAGCCGCATGCACTGCGTGGCAGCACGTAAATTGCACTAGGCCAGGTCTCTACTCGGACTCGGACTCGGTCTCGTACTCGTACTCTGACTCTGACTGCGACTTTGGCGCGTGATTGAAATGCGATATATTCGCGCCGATTTTGCCAGCAAGCCTGGGAAATGCGGCATGATTTTCACTTGGGCACATGTTGCCTTGCTGCTGTTGTCTGTTGTCTGTTGTTCGTTGTCTATTGCCTGTTGCCTGTTGCCCAATGCACAAAATGAAGCCAACGGCCACTGGACTATCCATGCGCTCCGCTCCTCCTCCGCTCCTCACCTCCATAGCTCCATAGCTGGCCAGCTCGCTATTCGTTTGTTGTCTGTGTTTTGTTAGCAATCATTTGCCTACCTGCGCACTGCGATTTGCGCTGCCACACAATCAGACGCGGCCCGCGTGTTGCATGCTGTGCACAGCACAAAAAGGTGTTGAAAGCAAAATTACACTGCAATGTGCACCGCATAGGAAAGACAAGAGGAGATGGGGAGTTGCAAATACGCGCTTAGCAATATGATAGCTAAATTGGCAGCCCCAGTCCCATGGCAGCAGGAGGGCCAGAGTCTGAGCGAGGGGGTGTGGCACTCGTTTGCATGCCGCACAAAAATTAGTTGCATCTTTGCCTTCACCTGTATCTACCCCTCCATGCAGCTTGTTATTTATTTGTTGTGTACTGTTGCTTGAAAACGACTCATAAGTCCACAAAAACTCATGCTAGCACATTTTGTAAGACTTGAACTCCGAGTTTTTGGGCCAACCGGGGGCCGCCAATGCAGTTGAAAGCAAAAATGAGGCCCCTTGAATAAGCCACGTGCGATCACAGAAAAAGAGCCGAGACACTCAACGGGTCGTATGCGCAATGTAACGTTCGAAATTGCCTCGAGAGTTGTAATTGGGAAACTAGTAATTGGGCGATGGAATCGGGCTGCTCGCAAGCTCTGGTCAAATATTAAGCCATAAAGAAATTATTGGGCTCGTTGCGATTATTTCAAAAGAAAACTTTCACCAAATCGAACAAAATTGCATGAACAAATTGCTGCAAAAGACTTTCCCCGGTCCAACATCAACCGAGGGTGCCGCGTAGAATTACAGGAAATAATATCTCATACCACCAAATCGACCGAATTGAGTGCGGCAAGACTTAATTGAAGTAGGAACAACATAGAATGCTACACCGAGCAAACCCGACAATGAAATACCCTTTATCCAAACAAACTTCGGGTGCTGCGTTATACAAGTATGCGCGCATAGGAGAGGTAAAAAGAAGAAGAGAACTTTTCTTAGAATTGACGGATGTAGCGAAAAAAAAGAAAAGGAATTGTGGACAGTTTTAAAAAAATGCTGTGGAAAAATTTGATATACACTGGTACTGCGTACACATTATTGTTAAAGTAGAAAAACCCGATTGATATGAATTGAGAGTATTTACAGAGTTTGTACGATAATTTGTGGCAAGTATTAAGTACTAAAATGAATGTTATTTCGATAAATGGTCCTGATGACCAGGAGATATCAAAGAGCCCCAGACTAATAGTTTTAGCCAACTCTATTGCCTAAACAAGGTGGAGAAAAGCGCCTCAGCTACGAACCGACCGGTTCAAAAATCACATCTTACTAATACAAGTAGATCTAACTAATTGCAGCCCTGTCGAATAGTGAATTGAAATTCAATAGAAATATCAGAGAAAAATTTCTTTGTGTGTTGAGCGAAATAAATGAAAAGGAAATCCCCGAGCTACTTTGTCCATGAAGACGCAAATGGTTCTGTTTACCCACACGCCGTATAATCAGACAAACGTTCGCCGTTATTTAAAGGCACCCCACACAATATCTCATCGAATCTAAATTCTTTTCAAGTACTGCAGAACAAAAATACTTTATGTCTTTCACAATTATCGGCAAGCTTTTGCCTGATAAGTAGCATTCAGCAAACGACCGATTTGATAAAGGCCAACGAGCATTTCTTGCTGTTATTGTTGTTGTTTGCGTCAATGGCCAAATGGCCAAATGGCGAGAACTTCATTGAGGTTTTTGTCGCTGCTGCGCCTTTGTGTGGAGTGTTGTTGTTAGATTTGCCGCTCCGAAGCGACGACGCTTATCAGCTACGTCCGATAAGTAAATGCTTAACAATAACAACGAAAACGACAACGACAACAGCAACGACGACGAAAAGCCAAGTCAAGTTGAACAACAACAGGTAAGAGACAAAGGGAAGCAAAAGGTGAACACTATAGCGGAAATAGCCAAGACAGCACGAAAGATACTGCCAAGCAATTGAAAAATAGCGGCGAACAAATAACGTAGTATCTAACCATTTTGACTAAATCGAGTGTGCCACCAACAACAGCAACAACAACTACAGCAACAGCCAAAAACAATAACAAAAACAAGAACAATCACGCAGACCAGAATGCTGGTGTTTTGTGCCTCTTGGACAGCATGCGGAAGATAATAAAGCGGCGCTTGAGTTCGAGCGTGAGCCCTGAAGAAGTTTTTTGTGACCCACTTGCTCCGAGTTTAAAATATATTAATAGGCATCAGCTGGCATGGGCTCTAAGCAGGTTGTGCTATACGCTTACGTGTGTAAATCATTATTAATCATTCAAATTGTGCAAATGCTGAGCGTCTCATCGAAGCTGAAAACAAAACACAAGAATGAGTTGGGAGTTTCAGTTTGTCAGGTTCAGTTGTTCATACGGACTTTCAAACTAAATCATTTCCAAAGCAAGTGAGAAATGGTTTTCAATGACAGATGTGATTTTTCGGGAACATAATCATGACGAATTATATATATATTTGGCGCAGACTTAGCTCTATCGCTTACTTCGGATTAAAACAATCTTGGTAACGATATATTTAAAAATTTCATGCAACATTTTGAACTATAGGTATATCCTCTTTGTAATAGGAACTGTTGCTTTCAATTGTGGGAGGAGCAGTGATTGATAAATACATAGTATATACTTGTACCCTCTTGCCATATGTATGACCCTATTATGGAATCTGTGATGCTCCCGTGTGATGCAAGCCTCTGCCCAGACGTGTGCTTTACAAGTTCATTATTTTAGTTCATATTTTTATTTGCTATTATTTTCTTTTGAAACTGCGCAGCGAAAACAACAACAGCAACAACGCGGTATTTATTTATGCGTCCATGGCGCTGACATTTTTTAATAGGCGTAATTTTTTTATTATTTGTTTTTAGCCAGCCCGTGGCACTGTAAGTTTGTTTTTTTTACAGACTAGGCCTCTTTGCTAATTTGCTTCAGAGCTTCATATGGCAAACGGCATAATTTAAATGCGGCTGTGATGTTTCTGTTTCTGTTGCTGTTGTAGTTGTTGTTGCTTTTTATTTGTTTATTTGCTTGTTTGTTTTTTATTCGAGCAAGGCAACCTCTTTTTGTTGTTGCGGCTGCTGGTGCTGGCCCTGTTGTTGTTTTCCAACATTTTTGCAAGCGGCCGTTGTTAATTTTTGGAGGTTTCTTTTTTGCCTTCGCCTGCCGACTGTCTGACGCGCTTTGACACACTTTTGGCACAATAAAAGCAACAACAGCAATAACAGCAACGAAAACACAAATACAAACAACAACTGAAAAGTGAGTTAAGCAAATAAAAGCCTGGCCTGGTTGCCTCTAGTTGGTTTTGGGACGGACTGGGGCTGGGGCTGGTACTGTGGCTGTGACTGGGTCTGGTCTGAGCCGCTCGGGGGCTGCCCATGCCCAAAAGCAAAGTCAGGTAGCGAAAAACGTAAACAAATATTGAAATTTGACGGTGGTTTCTGTTGTTATTATGTACATACATATGTATGTATGTATGCATGTGTGTTTGTATTTTGGCGACGGCCTTCAATGAGAAGCAGGTGAGAAGAAACGCAGACACGCACACGCACGCACGCAGGCCGAAGACAAATGACTTGAAAGGCGGAAATTTTGAAAAAAGCGGCAACAAAGAGTAAACATCACACACACACACACACATACACACACCGAGTGCGTGCAAATTTGTTTGCTAATTCGTAAATGTTATGCGTAACTGTAAAATGTGTTTCTAGTAGTTAGCGCAGTCGTTGTTGCTGTTGCTGTTGTTGTTGTTGTTGCGTGAGTGAGAGTGGCAGATCGTGTTGCGGTGTATGTTCAACTCAATGGCATACATATTGTTGTTGTTGGTTGTTTGTTTTTATCACGCCATATTTGGCTGGCCAAATAGATATACATATGTATGTATATAAATACACATATGTACATATGTATGTGTGCATACTCGTCTATAGATATGATTTGCTTTTCAATTACATACTCGCCTGCATACACACATACTATACAAGTATGTACATATTTTATCCCTTATTTTGATTTTTGTTAATTTTGTTGTTTTCACTTTGTCGCCGATAACAGCAGCGGCGACGTCGCCGTCGAAGTCAACAGCAGCAGAGACGCCAGCAACAGCAGCAGCAGCGGCCACTATCATAATAAATAGTTGTAGTAGTTTCTTCTTCCATATTCATTCTTATTTTTCTGAGGCGCAATTTTGGACGCTTTGGGGAACTTTGAAAGCACGTGCTCTACGCATTCAATGGATTTCTGTTAAACGTCGCGAAATATTGTGCAGGAAAATTTGGGACAGCGCGCTCACTAAGATTGTAAACTCCATAATTGCTGAGTCATTATTCGCTGTGATCATGAAACCCAAAACTGTGAAAGCAGATGCGAAGAGCTTTGGCAATTTGAGATTAGCTGGCGATTTATTTACACATTTACAGATTATGCATAAAAATGTAGCCCTTTTGTAAATTATTACTATGTATTTCTGCATAGATTTTGATTTCAACTTCTCTATTTTTGCAATAATTTACAATAACCGATTATTAAATAAATTGAAATTCCTATACAACAAGTTTTGAAAAAATATGAAATTCATATGTATATATTACCCTTTCAAGCAGGTGTAAGGAGGAACCCATCTTAGGCACTACTTGTTCCCCAAAATTCGACGCATCTTTAAAAATTGAATTATGTTTTGAATCGTAGAAGACACCTTGCTTCTTAGGGCATAATTACAAGAATAAATTACATAATTATTGTGAATGCTTTTAAATGTTTGTTAAAAATTCTGTTATAAATATAATCCGGCTTAAGCCGTCCTGTTGTGTATTCATTATCATTACATTTTTAAGCGTTTTCCAACACGAAATGCCGCAGCGGAGGCAACAATGGCGGCACAAGGCAATTGCGAAAATTCAAAATGAAAAAGCTAAGCTAAGGAGAGGAGCATAAAAACCGTTTATAGCTTTCCTTTCTGGTACGCGGACACATTGCTTAAATAGTCAGTCGAATGGCGCTTTTAAATTTCGTCTCCGAGTGGTTGGCTTTTTCCTCTACTGTTTGCTTGGTGCTGTTCTATTGTTGTTGTTGTCTGCACGCTCACGTCCACTTCCCCACGCCTTTTACAGGCTCATTTGCACAAATTACTAACATTGCGACAACAGTAACTCAGCAACAACAACAACAACAGCAACATGAGCAGCCACGACGCTGGCTTTGACAACAACGAAGGCGGCAGTGGCCAGCAATTGTTTAAAGCAACAGTAGCAAGAGCAACAACAAACTAAATGGAGGAAAACCCAACGAGACATTGTCACCACATTCCGGCAGCGGAAGCCGAACAGAACCAGAAGCCAGCGGCGATGTTTGTCATTTTGCTGCCGAAGTTCCTGAGAGCAGACCAATGTACTCGTATGTATGAGCTGGCAGCGATTGGCAATCGCACCACGGGCCCCAAAGGGGCTAACTGCTGATGCCTGATGGTCCATGGCCGAGTCGTTGCCTATGCCTGTGCCCGTGCCTGTGCCTGCCTAGCAGTCATGAATAAAAATCGTATTAATTCGCGACAGTGTCGATTTTTTCGAGACGATTGCACGGCCCGCAGTCCCAAGACCCCCAGGCGTGTGGTGTGGTGTGGCGTGGCGTGGCGGCGGCCCAATAGGCAAGTCGACGAACTGATGGCGGTCGCCAGCCATGGCGACATGTTTGTCAATTCAACACAAAGAGCAGCAGCAGACGGACAAGGGACGGCTCTTGACGAGTGGGCGGTGGGGGGAGAGTCGGCAAAGTGCATTCAAGAAGCAGAAGCCGAAGCCGGAGCAGAAGCAGAAGAAAGCCTGGCCAACTTGAACTTGAACGAACGATCTGGGTCTACACTGTCGGTGTGGCTGTGTCTATCTCCGCAAATACGTGCTTGTTTGTGTGTGTGTGTGTGTGAGTGTGTGGTGTGCTTATTAGAAATGCGCGGACATGAGCCTCTGTTGTTATTGTTGCTGCTGCTGTCCCAGCCGCCTCGCCAACATCAACATGCGCCGGCCAATTGTCAGCGACTTTGGCTTTTCCCTGAGCTTCTGCTGCAAACGCTGTTTCTGCACTGAGAAAAATGCAGAAGCTAGTCAGAACTGTGTTTCAGTTGTGGCAAAGAATTAAAATGGACTAATAGTGTTGTAAGACATTTTGTGCGTACGTATTTAAAAATTGTAATAATGGCAATTGTGTTCATAAAACATTAAAATTTAGGAGTGGGGCTCAACATCGCACTAAAAACGTGGACGGCCAAAAAATTCTTTGCACTAAACGATGCAAAATAACCTAAATAAAATGAATTAAAGAAAGAAATAAAAAAAGGGCGTAGATAGGCGAGCCTTCTGAGCCTTGTTTCTTGCTAATACATTTTGCAATCCGTTAGTCTACGTAAATTGGTTTTTAAATAATTATTTTAAATATCGAAAAATATGAATGTGTTGTGCTGGACAGGCGTGAAATTGAATCAAGCATTTCCAATACATTACAATAATAACAAGAGAGAACGCTACAGTCGAGCAAGCCCGACAGTAGAATAGCCTGAACTCTCCACAAAAAAGGAAAATTAAAAAAAAAATTAAAAAATTGAATTAATTAATTAAATTACATTAGAAGACATGTTTATGTTCAGTTTTAACAGCATACATTTACACGATCATGTCTATGCGTGTATGTATGCAGCACAAAGTTGAACCAAAGCAGCAACAACAACAACAGCTGCGGGCAGCGCTGCAAGCAGAGCATGGGAGCGATTTTATTTATGGCTATAACTTTCTTCATAATAGACCTATAATGATGACACTTGGCATACGGACAAATAACCACGAACTGGATGTACTTATATGCCACATTTGAGTTCAAAATGCCAAGAATTACCGGAGTTAGGAAAAACATGAATTGCGGGGGAGTGGGGGGGTGTATCAGAAAAAAACACAAACTCGATCTGCCCGGGGTTTAGGGGAACTTGAATGCCAAGTTTGGTTATCCTAGCTATTGTACTTGCTGAGATCGTTGCGCTCATACAGACAGACGGCCGGACAGACGGACATAGCTATATCGACTTGTCTTGTCATCCTGATCAATAATATATACACTTTGTGGGGTCAGCCACGCCTCCTTCTGTGTGTTACATACATTCGCACAAAACTAATATAGCCTTTTACCCTTTGGGTACAACTGATGGATATACTTTTATATCACTGTCTCCATTACAAGAAAACAATGTCGGGCATTTTCCACTTTAATATTTTGAGCTTGACGTTATCCCATCGAATTAGTTTTTAAGACTTTGATTTTTTCGCTCTGTAGCTGTGTTCCCATTCGTCTTACAAGTATTTTGCCATTTTCCTCAGACAGCTGTTGGTGCTGGGAAAGGTGCTGCACTTGCCGACCACTTTTTTGTGCATACTGTACTTACGCCGGCGCGGAGGATAGGCGGGCGGGGACATCATTAGCCATGGCCCAGTGCCACTTTCTATCGTTTGATTTTCTACATTTTGTCTATTGATGGAGCAACGAAATTTAATTTGGAAATCTACAATAAAATAGAACACACAACAGAAAGAGAAAAGTTTCCGCACGTGACCGAGAGGACTTCTGTGGAAAAGGCGGGAGCCAGCAGCAACAACAATAAGACGACTACTATGTGACAATCATAAGGGCGTTACAAGCTGGCGGTTGTCAAAAGTCTGGGTAGGCACACCTGCATCTGAAATAGTGGATGGTGCATAGTGTATGGGGCGGTCGGGGGGAAAAGAAGCTTCTACTCACACATGTGGGCAACTGTTGTCATTGTTGTTGTTTTTGTTGTCGTCGCTCAAGTGTCAACATAAGTTGCCTACAGTTAATGTTGCTGTTGCTGCTTAGCATGCAGTGCGCCAAGCGTCAGGAAGCGACGCTGTCAATGCTGCTGTTGCTTTTGTTCTTGTTGTTGTTAGCAATTGGCTTGCAACAATTTAGCGGTACTTTGCGCGCAGGGGCAAGCGAGCATGGGAATTACGCGCCAGCTTTTGATGCATTGGCCTAGTCGCATTGACCGACCAACCGACCGATCGACCGACCGACCGACCAACCGGGAGCTGCCTACGTGCTCTGGCTTTTACAGTTAAGCTGTGCGTGAGTGCGTGTGCGCGTGCGTGAGTATGTGTGGACTTTGGCCAAATGGCGGCAGCCAGTATCAGTGGCAGTCGCCATGGCGGCGTTTGCTGCATTTTGATGACTTACAGCACGATCAGTATTTAATTCAGTTAACAAATTGCAACAGCTAGTCAGCAAAATCGTTACTCACGAGGAGAACTAGATAGGAGTTTGCGTCTCGTGATGTTGTCTGCCTTAGTAATCTTCGGTACTAATAATAATCAAAAATGTATATGGATAATTAATTATTGATTTATTTAAGGGTATGGTGTAGACTAAATGGAGCAGTGCCAGATGCCAGGAAGCTATTCAATAAGTGACTTAAGCCTTCATTGTTAATATTCCATTAGTTTTACACAATCGACATTCTTTGACATTAAATTGAATATTGAAAAGGCAGTGAAATCGTTGAAGAATTGAAGCAATTTTCAGTGTATAGGCAGTGCGGCCACGCCTTAACGCCCCAACGCCCCAACAGCCCAGCACAACAACACACTTCATTGTCTTCATTATTTCAGTTTAACTTTGAAAATTTGATTTAATGAACGGCTCGCGGAATGGCTCGAGTGCTTAACCTCCAGCCACTTAAAAACGCTTCGCCCCTCAAGGTGAGTTCGTAGCGCTTTGAGCAGCCAAGGCAAGAGAAAAGAAACCTCCGACTGGCGGAGCAGTCAAGTAGTTGACTTTGACTGCGGCTTTGGCTCGAGTTTTACTTGAATTTGGCTCCGTCTCTGTCTACGTAGTCTAGTGTGGTCGAGTGTAGTGAAAATCCCTTCATTAGGCCGTGCGCGGCAATTGTCGTTGCGGCTTAAGTACCTTTCGGATGCGGGCGGGCGTATTTGCATTGAAATTGCCAAATTAAACGTGACACAACAATTTCAAGTTAATGCCGAGCTTTGTTGCTCCTCTTGTGGTGTGGTGCCATTGTTGTTGCTGGTGGTGGTAGTGCGGTTGGCCTAGGTCGCGCAATGACAAGGCCCGAAGGCATTAACAGAACTTTTTCATTTGGGCTGCAACGTGCTAGGCGAACTTTAATTGACAAAAGAGTAGAAAAACGTCCAAAATCCAATATGATGCAGTTGTTTTTGTTGCAGTAATGGTCTGTTGTTGTGGTTGTTGTTGTTGGAGCGGCAGCAACCGCAACGAACGGCAAATAAGCCAAATCATTTGTAGCCACAGGCTACCAAATGCCAAATGCCTTGCACCACCAAAGGCTAGAAATCTGTATCTGCGAATGTATCTGTAACTATGTATAACTGTAAACGTATCGTTCGACGAAGCGCTTGGAAAATTATAGTGTGCGGTTTTTCCTTTTGCGTTTTTGACTTTGGCAAATGACTTTTGTTTCAGCCGGGCAGTTAGACATTCGTACAATCGGCTCGTTGGACAGCAAGTCAGCCACCCAGCCACCCAGTCAGACAGCCAGTCAGTCCTTCCGTCACTCAGTCAGCCACTCAGGCACTCAGTCACTCAGTCAGTCAGTCAGTCGTCAGTGGCAACACCCGCAGCGCTTGCCATTCCAATTGGAACGACGACGACTCAATCAAATTGCCAGGCAGACAGTCGAGCAGTGAAGGAGGCGAGGAGCTGGACTCTCCGTTGGAAACTGCAATTATGCTCCGCCGATTCCACTGCCGACAATTGTTTGCAGCCAACAATTCAATCTAATTTTTGCGCTTTTTCGTTCTTAGAAATCTCGTTGTTGCAACAAATGTTGCGTGTGCTCCAAGCACCGCCTTGTCTATGTTCCGTTGAAGTTTTCTCCTCTTCTTCTCTCTCTCTCTCTCTCTATCTCTCTCTTTTCCGAAGCTGGGACACAGCGCCCAAGGCATAGAAATGCAAATTTGTTTTGCTTGGCTCATAAGTGTGCCCGTTAAATTTTATTGCCTGCGATCGAACTCGTTGCGAAAAAATAGCCAAACCCAACGCGCAGTTCTCTAACCAACCGATCCAACTTCAACTTTACAATCCACTCTAGCAGTCCAGAAGAAACATCGAGATCGTTCAATGGTCGGTCGCTGAAGCTTTTATTGTTCTGGTGCGCCCATTTCTCGAGTAGTGGGCAGCGACCACCACTACACGGTAGCACGACTCTCTCACTCCTTCCTTGCCAGGCCGCGCTGTTCTAATAGAAATTTAAAAGCTGACGAAACGCTTCATTTTCATTGCATTCTGATGTGTTTTTCAACAGCTTGTTTCGGCCACCATCGTCAACACGTTCGGTTGGTTACTCCTACAAGCCCACACACCCACAGATGTCTAGAGACATACGGGTATAGAACCGACGCCAGCGGGCCTTTTAATGCATTCGCGCATAAATAACACACTTGCGAGTCTGGCAACGAGTCTTGTTAGTGGACAGCAATGTATTTTTAAATAGAGCCCCTAGTGTTGGCCAGCGGACAATGAGGTTGGGGCCTAAGGAGCTACTAACCAATATGAGAGTCAAAACTATAAATTACGCTTGGATATCAATGCATTGAATAACGCCTTACCTCACCATAAGGTAGAACGGTGTTCATTCTCATTATTAAGTTGGCATAGCTTGTCTAACTTTCTTCGATCATTTCTATAAACCTAGTGCCCCATGTATCCTCATTGCCTTCACTGTTCGAATAACCCAAATTGTCTCTATATACATATGTACATATAGTATATACCCGTATACGAGCATATGTATTTGTTCAAGAGCAACTTTAATCGTGCCTGAATAACAAATCCGGCACAAATAACATTCAAAGCGCCTCCCATATCCCCTAAATGTTGTTCATCGAGAACCTAACCAGCAAAAACTAATGCTGAATTGCATTTTGAGTTCCATTTCTTCTGTTTCGTTTCGTTAGTTTTTTTTTGTTGCTAAGTAGTTTTGTTGCATTGCGATTCGAATGCAAAAATACAATTTTACGATCAAACAAACTATTCGTGCAGAACATCGGGAAATTGGGTTTGCGTTTGGAGCTCCCCTCAGCTCTCTGGCCAGTGATTGGGCTCTCCACTCTCATCATCTCACCCTCTTGCTCTCGCCCTCTCGCTCTTCCTCTCCCTCTCCCTCTGCCAGCACTGACCGCAAATGTGAATGCATTTCAATAATTTTGGGGCTGTCGTCGCTTCGTTGTTTGGAGCCGCTTGTGGAGCAGTGCTTAGAAAATGATTATACTACTACGACTATATGTATATGTATGTAGTATACTCGTATTTTTTCTTCTTCTCCGCACACTTTGCGCTTTTTGCATTGCACTGCCCATTATCGTTTGCCTCATTGTTGTTGGTGGCTGCTGTTGTTGTCTTTGTTTTTGTTATGCATCAATAATAATTTCGACCTACTTTTGCGCCGCTTTTATTGTACAGAAATTAAATTTTTTGAGGGCAAGACAAACAGTTGCTCGTAAAAGTATTCGCATATCGTTGTATGTGCACATACATATTTACATACATACAACAACAAGAACAATTGCAACCAACAGCAGCAGGCAAATACATACATATGTATGTATGTACATACATATATATTTTTAAGACCCGACTAATTGCCTTTGTCGCCATTTGTTGTTTTTGTTGTTGTTGTTAATGTTTGTTTCAGTTGTGATTCAAGTCGTGCAGCTTGTGGGCTGTTATTATTATTATTGTTATTTTCTTGACGTCACTCCATGTTGCTTATGCATTTTTCACAATCACTCTTACTTTGTTATTGTTGTTGTTGCGGCTATTGCTGTTATTCTGTTTTTGCCTTTTTGTAACGGTAAACTCGTTTGTAAATAGTTTTTATTAGTTTTCAACGCTTGATGCAATTTGTGTCGCTCCCTCTCCCCCAGCCGCCTGTTGCTGTTGTTGCTGCATTTGCTTGTTTTTCTTGCTGCAGCAGCCGGCTTTGATTGTTTTTGTTGTTGTTTATCATGGCAATTACAAAAACAATAAGCAACAGCCTATCCAAATGGTTACTCGTTGGGTCGGTCTAACAAGTCTGTCCATCGCCCGACCGCCCTCGCTGCTGCACTCCTCGAGGTTACACGCTTGCATCAGGCGTTTTCCCGAGGTCGGGTTGGGGTTAGGACTGTGGCAGGGGCACGGGCAGGGGCAGGTGCAGGTGTAGGGGTAGTCGTACTGCCGTACTGCCGTCTGACTCAGTCTAGCGTTGCAAATTGCCGTTGACGCAACACGCTCGCCGCGTAAATTGACATTTACGCGATAATTACGCGCTTATTATATTTATTACCCGTTTTTTCCGCATTTAATTCTTCTTGTTCGACGGAGTAGTGTTCATAATTTTTTTTTTGTATTTATCGTTGCGTTCTTGTTCTTTGTTCTTCGTATGGCAACGCATTGTGATCAGGGCACACAAATAGACATGCATACATACTACACATACATACATACATATGTATATTGCCATGCCTATAAAGATACATGTGTTTATTTGCCTGCAATTATGTTTTGATTATATTGCTTTCTTTTTAAAGGCTGCCATTTAGGCAAACACTTTGAGAGGAGAGGGCCTTCCGCTTAGGAGGGGAGTACGAGGGGGAAAATTAGCTTCTTGTTTAGTGATACATCTCTGACAAGTGCTTCAAAAGTGAAAAAGCACATCATTTCTATATTCCGAATAACGACTGCGATCCCAAACACCAGGGGTATCACAAGACTAAGCCTTCGCTTTGGTATCTACAGGAACCAATCGATTCCTACAAGTAGTACATATGGTTTCTACTATTGCAATATTTGAAAATAGCCGGTAAACCGGTTTTTGTACTTTTCTTCTAATTACAAATTGTTCTCTAAATAACTTTTAATTAAAAGTGAGCTGGCAAGTGCTAAGGTAATTCACATTACCTCAGTAGACGAATGGTTTGGGGAAACACAATTGTTCAAGGGGAAACACATTTGTCAGAGGTTTGATAATCTTTTGAAAACTTTTTCAAACAATACTTTCGAGCGGAATTTCTACTCCAAATTATCAGTGATCTGTGAAATAAAAAGATTATTCTAATCTAGCTAGCTTTGCGAGTTGGGACTCTTGTTATACAGTCTAAAAGCAGAGTCCTTCATAAATCCCGTACAAATTTGTTATACAAAGACGTTGTAATAAACTTAAAACCGACTCTGAATGATTGGAACCTAAGGAGCAGTCATCCTATGTATTAAATGATTGTTTCAGTCATTTCGAATAGAGTAATTATCTGGAGTCCAATCTTGCAATGTTCAAATGCTGCCAAAATAATCTCGGCCTCTAGACCTCGCTAACCAAATGGTCGTGAACTTCTTCTTCTAATAGCTCTTAAAGTTAGTTACACAATCTTGCATAATCAAAATGTTTACTTTGACATACATATGCATGTACATACATATGCATATAGTATGATCATATATGTGTGGACCGGGAAAACAATAAGATCCAAAGACTCAGCTGTCAGACAGCTGTCAGAATTGCCACTTGACAAGATTTCGAGGTTGAGGTGTTAAACAATGGATGGATAAACGATCTTGGCACGTGCACTGAGAGCCGCTCATAGAGACCGCATGACCGAGCTTTGTAAAAATAAATATTATTTAATAGATAGTTTGTTTACATGCCGAGCAATAAAAAATGAATATAGAAAAGGAGAAAAACATCAACTTGAACAGTATTGTACCTACATACCTAGATACATACATCAATACATACATACATGTAGCACAATAACAAAAACAGATTTTTGTTTACCCAAACTATCAGCGGCGAACTCACGCACTCGGCGACGCTACGTCAGCAGCGCTGCCTACATATAGAACACATATACATACATACATACATACATGTGTATGTAAATTACTACCGCGGCGGAATAAAAATTTGAAAAAGAATTTATAATAACAAAAGCGCGCACGTAAGCGAGAAAAGCACACTTCAGATTAGCGCTAGTTACATATGTATGTACACACATACATACGTAAATACATATGTATGTACAGGGTGCGCCATCTTTTATGTCGGTATGTAAATATTGAATAACTTTGTCATTAGTGAACCGATTGACTTGAGTAGACCACTGTTGAAAACCTCAATTCAAGAAATTGAACAGAACCAAATTAAATAAAAATATCTGATACTTGAAAATCGGTTGTTTATTTTCAAAGATATTCAATGTTTACATACCGACATAAAAGATGGCGCACCCTGTATGTATTTACGTATGCTTATGTATGTATGCACATCTGTGTGGGTATGGCCGAAACGGGTCTGGAACAAGGGACTCGCCTATTACGTCGCGTTACGTAGGAGCGCGCGTGTCGCTGCTGGGTCAGGCAGGGGCGGGGGCCCCAGGGATGGGCAGGTGAGCGAGATTGCCGTACTCTGTTATCATTACAGCGAGAGAGTGCGTGTGCGAGTGTTTTGTGTGTGTGTGTGAGAAGTATATCAAAACAACACTCGTCATGATGAAGAAGAAGAAGAAGAGGAATAAGATGAAGTGAAACACGCGCCTGCTTATACTTATGTGTGCGTGTGTGAATGCGCAAAAAACACTTCCGCATTCGAGTTCGAATTGAATGAAATAAAAGCAACAGCAGCAGCAGCAACAACAACAGTGACAGCAACAATATGCTGGCAACGTCATGTACATACAAACATAGTTCTAAGATAAATACGTCAAGCGGCAAAGCTCAGTTATGCACACACAAACACACACGCATATGAATGTGTGTTTGCATGTTGCTACAAACAACAGGGTGTCGCATTTCAGTTTTTGTGCATTGTAATTAATTAAATTAAAGTGGTGCAGGGCTCGCTCTGAACCCAATTGAATTTTATTTGAATTTTATTACAGACATCGTTTGTTGTCGTCGTCGTTATTTTTGTTGTTGTTGTTGTTGACTTTGCGCACTGCACATTTTTTCGTTGTTGTTTTAGTTTTTCCAGCTGTTTTTCGACTTTGACTTCGCACTTCGTGCTGCGCATTTACGACGCAATTGACTGCCATTACCCGGTCCGGCTCCGGCTCTGGGTCCAGCCCGGTCCCAAGCGATCCGTTCGGCCAGACTGACCCAACAACAAAAACATCGCTGCTGAAGCCGGTCGCATGACGCGCCATATTGTCGTACATACTTGTTATTTTTGCTGTTGTTATTTTCTTTATTTTGATTATTATTGTTATTATTTTTATTATCAATTGAGAACGTGGCCGGCATTTTTGCGCAGGCCGCATTGGTGGACGGACGGACGGACGACAGCACTTGTGAAAAACCTAGTATGTACATACATACATATGTATGTATGTACATATGTGAGTACTTGTTGTTGCTATTATTATTATTATGCTTATTGTACTTGTTGTTGTAGGTTTTGCACACTTGACTAATAGTTTGAAATGTGGCGGGCAAGCTTATCAATTGGAATTGAAATGAAATGCGCAACAACAACAACCACAACAACCACGGTACGAACATCGAGATGTCTGAACAAATCCATGTTGGCCATTACGACTTCGAAATGCCCTTGCGATGAAGCTTAAAACAACGTAAGGGAACTTTCCAAAAGGCTCAGCTCCCTCCTTCTGGGACCAATATTTCTGGACTTTTTATTATACTATACAAGTATCCAATAGGGTAAAAGACTATGCAAGTTTTGCGTTTGCGATCTACTTACATATAAGACAAGTTTAGTGTGCATGTTATAGACTAGTATGCTATAGATAGACTATAAAATAGACTATACTATAAAAGAGACCCAACTATTTGCTATCAAATCTATAGCGGTGGTTAGGATTCATCAGATTTGTTTTTCTAATAATTCAAAGACCTGGGTCTACGCACATGTATGTATATTCTTCACATATTTTAACTTCTATACATATTGATTTCCTTCTTTTCACACTTCAAATGCCCACTTTTTGCTAAACGTGGATTGCTTGGAGGGCACATAGCGCCCGACTATTGCCGTTCGTTATCTCCCCGCCGACATTGTGGTTGTTGTTGCTGCTGTTAGGCATTCGGGTTGTCGTCGCGCCGTCTAAGCAGGCATTAATTGAAAATTGGAATTATTTTGCAATCATTTGCAAAAGCAGCAGCGTTCGTCGACTTGGGGAGGGCATCGAGGGGCTTTATGTAACTGCAATCTGCAGGCGCTTGATGTTGACGCTTATGTATGTCAAATAGTAGGGCGGGAGGGAGCGGGGCAGCGTTTGCTTTTTGTCTAGCCGGCTTATCTAAGCCTGTACTTATGGGTGTGGCTGTGTGTGTGTGTGTGTGTGCATATATCAACAGCATAGCGCCGGGCCTGGGCTATCGGTGCGACTAAATGCCCGTGACTTGCCGTCTTGTTCCGCTAATTTGAAACCGCTTATAAATTATTGATACAGTCGTTTGGATGGCAGTCTGGCAGGCCGGCTAGCCAGCTGACTACTAAATATCTATGCAAATTACGCGCTCACTAAGCCCCAGAAATTGAAAAATAAAAAGCAAACACAATTAAAACAGGCACAACTACTCACTTTTGCTGCGGCGTCTGTGGCAATGGCACCTCAATACTGTTTGTGGCTCGGCGACGTTCGCCTCCCATGTCGGCCAGAACTGCAAAGTCCGTGACACGATCCTGATCAGCCAAACGTGCGGAACGGCGGGACTCCAGCAGACGCACCTCCTCGATACGCTTCTTCAGCTCAATGGGCTCCTACGAAATGAAAATGGAATGGAAAGAGTCATCGTTTAGTAATCATCGCATTTAATGGTTCTGCCATAAAGTGAAGCTCATGTATGGCTCATGCATGGCGACGGGAGCTTGATTCTTATCGCTCACTGTCAGACGCTCCACAAGGGCAGCTGTGGAGCCGATTGTGGAATTATGAGTCATAGCCTCAGCCTTAATTGCTAACACCTAATTGAATAGCAGGTTACCTACGTATACACATATGTATGTACCTATGTAAGTACATACATAGATGTACTCGTATAAGCAAAAACGTTCAAGCCGTTGGCCATCGCTGGCTAATTGGCACAATTAACGAAAAGTTTTGTGGACCAAAAAAGGTACAACTGACAGTATTTCTTCCGATTTTCAATAAGGATATTAAGATTTTACACGCAATCTAGCAAATTCAATTGCCTTCTTAAAGCACAATTTATTAATGTTAAACTAACATTCCAATTAATTAGATTGTAATTAGAGCGTAAGCCACAGGTTCTACAATACTTTAAAATTGAATCATTGTCCAGGTGCACGACTAAATCATGAATTATTCTGCATTGCTCACGACACGAATGCAATCTGTAAGATCTCGTCAACACTTTCCATTTTTCTTCGGCCTCTTCCTCCCACTTCCCAGTGGGACCAAGGACGGCGGCACGTTAAAGTTTTGCGTTGCATATGCAAATGGCTGTGGATGCGTGGAGGGCGTTGCTAATTGGCCTACCAAGTGCGAGTAGGTTAGCTCTGTGGACAGCCAGCAGCCAACTGCCAACTGCTGACCTATATACCAAGTGTATGTACGTATGTAAGTACGAGTAGTTCTAATTCTCACACAAAGTGCTGGCTCTGATGCTGGCGCTGGCAAACATTTGAGTTGCTAATGAGTGCGCCACCCCGCTTCTCAGCCACTCAGCCACTTAGCTACTTAGTTACGCTTCAGTTTTGTATCTTTGTGCCGTGCTCGAACCGCCTTGGCTTCCACTTTCATAACTCATTTATTTCGCACATGGCCGGGGTACGAGCACTTTATATAATCACCTTTTGCATTTGTTGCGAGGCAACCTTCGGAGTTGAATTTAAATTTGACGTTGGATTCGCATACGAACACATGAACGAATAAAGAGGTGAGGAATTCGCTGGCAGTTTTTATTGCACTTTGCTTGTTGGTTGTTGGAATTCGACAATTGATTGTGACACTTTTTATTAGTATTAACAGTTTAGTAGGTGATGGTGGAATTGCATCTGTATCTCTTGCTTCTGCACGACGGCGACAGAAGAGAGCAAACAAGCGCGCACAGACACACAATTTGTAAGCGAAAGTGTTTGAATGCTATAAAATGTCAGCTATGGGCAATGTGTGTTCGAATATATCTGTGCCAGTTTTGACGAGGCAATAAATTTGATGTAGAACAGAATGCGCTTTCAGCCTTGTCTTACACTTACACACTCGCGCACTCACACATAGACGCGCACGTATCTTTCAGATAAGATTGCAATTAATTATTTTGAATATACTATATGTATGTTTTTGTGTGTATACTATATATTTATTTTTGATGCACCTCAAACATTTGTTGTTGGTTTTTTGTTTAGGTGGTGGCGGCGCAGGCTGACGTCGGATTTGAATTTGAATGCCAAAGATACACGGCCCGATGGCTCGACTGGCGCTCGCTGCTCGCTTTTCGCTGTTCGCTCGGCTATTTGTTGAATATGGGATTGCGAATGCGAAAGTGCGTTAATTGGGCACAAAACGCCGGCCGGTGCGAAGCCAGCAAGTACGTCAGCGTTAGCAGCGCGTATCTTACGGATACGCCACGCACAAACACACTCACACGCACTCACGCACTCACAAGTTGGTGAAGCAGCTTTCGACGTCTTCGGCGTGTGTTTATTTTTAATTATTTAAAATTATGCCTGCCCCGTTTGCTGGCGTTTGCTTTCGCGTCTGCTTCGCCACGAAATTTGGGCTACTAGGCCTCGTTCTTAATTTTTATTGTTATTTTCTTCTTATTGTTCCTTCTCTTGGCTCACACGAAGCTGCCAATTCCTCCGCGATTCGATTCGATTCGACACGCTCACACACTTTATGACTGTCTGTATCGTTATTTTGACTTTTTCAAATAATTTTTGCACAATTTGTGATTTTGACCAAGCTTCAATTTTTTTCAACTTTTCACTTGCACTTTTTGCCTGCGAAGGGCAGCTTTAAGTTGTACACAATTTGTAGAGTTGTTGCCAGCTTGTTGTAGGCGGCTTTTGTTGTTGCTGTTGTTGTTTGTGTTTTTGTAGCTTGGCTGGGACTTGGGCTGTTGCGACTAGTTCGCGCGCGCGTTCAAGAATGATTCTGTGCGACGCTCGCAGTCGCTGCCGGGCCGCAAATTCGCTTCGTTTTCGCTCAATTGTTGCTCGGACGAGGCACACTTGGACTCACTCGCACTCGCTCTTGCACTCGCACTCGCTCTAGCTCTCGCTCCCGCTACGGTCGGTGACGCTCTCGCGCAGTTTGCAATTTTCCGGTCCCGTCCTACACATACGTATATACACACACAAAGGCGAGCGTTTGTTTTTGTTTTTACGCTTTGTGCTGCTCTTCGCATGCTTTGCCCAGCGGACTTGTTACGTTGCTGTTTGTTTATGTATCTCATGGATGAATTTTGCCGCACTCATACGCATTCGCAGTGAGAGAGCGGTGCTCGCTCTCTCTCTCCTTCTCTTTCTTTCTCTCTCTCTCTCCATATGTGCGGCCCTCTTCCACTCAATGCAGCTCTACTCGAATTTGCAATCTCACTCAACTGTGTTGTTTACGTAAGTCTGCGCTACAAATGTATCTTTGAGCGTCTTCGGTACCTGCAGTGCCGGCATTGTAGCTGTTGTTTTTGCGGCTGTTTTTTCTGCGACTCAGGTAGTTGCAGCCACAAACCCGATTTATATAATGTTTGTTTTACCTGTCGCTTGGGCTTAGCCAACGATCGTAGTACGGGTATACCTGTGGAAGCCTTTGTTGTTAGGAGTGTTGTTGTTGTTGCCGTTGCTACTCGCTCGCGAATTACCGATCGCATTGTTTACTTTGATTTAAGAGCAATTAACTTTGACTTAAGAGAAATATTTGCGTTATTTATGACGCACACCGCCCGATGACGAAACAAACAAAGAAGATGACGGCAACGATGCCACCGCACCCTCGCCTCACCCAAGCTGATGAGCCCATCATGCTCGGATCTTCTGCTCGTTCCGGTGATTTTTAGGCTTTTATGTGGTGGCAAACCCGTTTAAGTGATGCTTGGGATAGAGCAGACGGACTTACTGAATAATCATTTGATTTTAATGTATGATGACAAATACTGAGCCCACATCTATGTAAATTGCTAAGCGGTGGAGAAGAATACTAGTCGAAGACAGTACCCGTATTATTTTTCGATGTATTGTGTCCTGATTATTATTTTACAATATTTTCAACAAAAAAAGTTACAGAATGTCTATGTAAGCTATGTTAATAATATTTCTTTCAAGGCACTACATAATTTTACAGTTCCAGTTGAGGGGTTTGGTTTCTAACTTATAGCTAGAAGCAGGCTAAGCAACTATCAGGAATATTATAATTGTTATTAAACAACTAGACTAAGTTTATGAAAATTATTGACGCAGGTTTGAGCTCAAACGTGCTTTGCGACAATTCAACTTTTGGTTGCACATTTCCCTGCATGCAAATAATATTCCAAGTTGAGGCTACTGTGGCTTAAATGAGCTCGTGTCCCAAGCTAGTTTGTTTAAGAAGCTTACGTATTACAGATAAGCGACAGGTTAAGGTCACACCAAACCAATTTTCTTTGCCCAAACTCATTTCACAATCAGTTTTCAAGTGCAGAGATAAGGAGAATAGCATTGTCACCCGAACCAGTTGGAGTTGTTCCGACCGCAATGCCGAATGTTGATGTTCTATTGCTTCGGTTTTCGTTGTGGTTTTGAAATTGCTTTTGTTTTCATGCTGATATGCTGCCCATTGTGGCCGCTATTGTTGCCACTGATAAAGGGAACTTTGTGACCAGATACGGCTTATCATGCGTCGTTAGTCGTTTCCACAAATATGCCAGCACGTAGACATACATACATATGTATGAAGAACATACATAGATATGCGGCAATGAGCAAACAGAACAAATGTTGTGCTTTTATTTTCGCTGTTGTTCTTGTTGCTCGACAAAGACCGCGAAGTCAAAATCAAAAACCACACATGTACATACTATATATCAAAATCGGTCGGGTCTGGGAATACCGCCAGTGCTGATAACAAGCGAACACCAGCCAACCACACGACGGGCAGATAAGACGGGTATGCGGCGTAGGCACGTTTTGACCGGAATATTCTTAGGTTCAGCCCAAGGGGCAAGGCCAGCGGCGGCCCATTGTGTGTGTGGGGCAAGCGGAGTCAAATCAATTACAAAATGTAAGCGGAGGGCACGAACGCACAACTGCAACAGCTGTTCTCATATCTAGACGCGCACGTGTGTCTGACAGATAAATTTATGATCAATGCAGCGGCGCATGTGCAAATGCGTTACACCCCCCTCCACCTGATCAGTTAATACGAAAACACAAAATAAAACAAAACAGTTATGCAGTCATTTTGCAGCGCTTATCATAAAAAGCAATGCCAAGCATTTTCGCACTGCTGTTTTACGATTTCCCTCCACCTCCAGCTCCACACACCTCTCCCTCCTCAAGTGCCAGAAACGCGTGCCCGCGACATGATCTGCATGCCCAATGCTCACTGAATAGCGCACGCCCGACAAAATTTTGGTTGTCGGAATGAGCGCAGCACTTTGCATATTGAATGAATTGGGCCGATCGATGGATTGTGGGTTGCAGTCGTACCTACTCGTATATGGAGGGTCATTATGAACCTAAAAGCGAGTGGGTGGACGGGATTGATTTATTTAATTTTATGTGTTCTAGCATGGAAGCACAGGCAATCAGACAATGCTTGCTTCTGCAAAAAGCCATAATTTATTCATCATTTATTATAAAGTTGATATTCGCATATTGGTCACACATATGTAGATGCTTTTGAATTTTTTCAGCATACTTGTGCCATAATAATGAATAAATTGAGAAATCAAATGATAACGATAAATTTATATTTATATTTAAAGTCAAAAAGACATGAGTGATTGTACAATAAAATTAATTGTGCCTTGTTAATTAATACATCATATTCATTTGGTGGGACGTACCGACCCACTAATCCAGTAGCACCGTGTTCTTAAAGACTTCGATGGATATACACTAGGAAAAAAGGATTGTTATAGAAACAAGTACGAACTGTAATGAAAGTTAAATACAACAGGAGCGACGGGTGTTCTATTTACGCCAAAGGGTTCTTTCTTGAATTTTTAAAATATATTTTTCCGTTGCTACTACTTCGTATATGCATTTATTAGAAAGCCATTTCCAAACTTGTTTCTATTATAAATTTTGGCATTTTCCAATATCGATATTTGTGGTACAATCGGTAAATTTACTACCAATAATTATTAACTAATTACTTGACCACACCTTTCAATAGCCTTGCACATCTGCCACTACCCACTTGGGATTTTCTCTCGAATTCGTTCACTTTTCACATTCAAAATTCATTCGTAGTAGATTTAAGAAAACTCAAGTACGGAAACTACTTGAAAATATAAAGTACAAAATGGACCTAATTCAGAACAATTCAACATGTTTTTGGGCGAAAGCTAGTACTTATTAGATAGAGCTCGGAAATAAGTCCGACATGTAGAGGGATTCGAATAATTAAGGTGAGCGAAGAAGTGTTGTGATTTCTATTAGGTGGAGAATTGGGAGAGATTGGAAGCAGGAAATCCAGACAATTGACAAACAATTACGTACACATTTTCAGGGGATTACTCTAGATATGAGGAGTAAACACACGATAGAATTAAAAGATAAGTAGGCCTGGGTAACACCGGATAACGAAACATAGAAGGGGTAAGGTGCAGTTTAACAGCAGCAGTGCATTTGCGAGCACTGCATCAATATTTTCTTTCCGTCAGACCTCTTTCTAGTAGAGCATTTAAATGTTTTAATAGTAATTAACTAAACGAGGGCTAAGGGAATTGATCAGAAAGAAATCGAAGATGCTTTCTTGTTGATATTTTGTTTTAATCTTCTTCTGTAATTTTAAATTGTAAACCGTACACCTGATCTAAGCTCCTAATTTGTATGCCCAAAGTGATCAAACCTGCGGTCAGGCACGTTTATTGAATCGAAATTAGGAGCTATCTGCATCTATTGTCCAGCGCCACAAATTGCGGCGTGAAATTAACTTTTTACCTCCAGTTTGTTCGCAATGCTGCCTTCTAGTCTAAAGCTGCCCAAGTCTAATTTGTTTGCCTAACCCAAAAGGTCTTACAAATTGCCAATGCATTGTAGGCAAGTAGAAGTCAGAAAATGTTTCAAATGGTCGAAATGGTCGCCAGCTGCTGCCGCATGACGAAATTTGAAATTTGTTGCAACGAACGATCTGCCGCCTGTTGGTTGCCACTTTTCGCAAGAATACGACTGCGACAAAGAAAACTTGAGGCCCAGACTGGGGCCCCAATTCGAGGCCCACGTGCCGCACTAGCAATTTGGGTTAATTGTCTGCGGATCAAGTCGCAGCCGTGCACAGTGGTGCCAAGCTTCTAGAATACGAGTAGACCAGCAGGAAAAAGCAAACGGTGTAGGATAATTTTCTTGCATTTTCAATCAAACATTTAAGTTTAATTTGCATCAAAATCTACAATTTCCAAAAATAATATATTTTAAATTGTTTGACTGGGTGAAGGAAAGCTTTTTCTTTGCAAGCTATATAGCGATATTCATAGTCGATAAGTGGGGGATTGTTAAACAGGAACATATACTATACAGACGGTTCGTGAGTGATTAGGATTGAGCTTTCCCAAAGAGCTATACAGACATTCTTCAGATTGTGCTGCAGTAGTGACTGTTGTGATAGCTTAATTATAGCTTAATGTTGTATTCGTGCATAAATGCTTTTAACAGCTAGCATAGTCATAAGATCGCGATCAGTTTAGAACTTAGGCATACTTAAGTCAATAATACTTGTAGTATACATATGTACATAGGTGGAAATGCAGGAGCTAGGAATTAGGATGAGGAAAGTCGAAGGCAATACAACTGTTGAGAAGGGAGAGGTTGTATGAAATATTAAAATGAGAGCGAAATTGAAATTAAAGATTGACAAATTATGTCTAAATATAAGCTGTTTAAATAAATATAGTTTCATTGTTAAATAGAACAGATAGACGTCGGCAGCCACAACTTTGCTTGTTGATGGCAATTATTGACAAAGTGATTGAGGGAATTATGTCTAGCCAGATCAATATTTGGCTCCACAGTGCGGCGGCTGCACTGTGGAGCTGAAAGTGGAGACCAAGCGATTGCATTGTATGGGCTAAGCTGAGCCGAGCCGAGCCGCTTAACGCCTTGAATTTTGACACTTGGGGCGCGCGCGCCAAACTGCCAATAGAAAAAATTATGGCGCACGTTTAAAGGCAGACAACAACAATAACAACAACAATAATAGGAAAACTGTCAGACAGGCGATTTGTTCACGTTCCATCGACCAAAGACTGCGACTGCGATTGCGATTGCGACTGTGACGCATGCGCAGTGCAAGTGGCGGGTGTTGGTGCAGAGGGCAAGAGAGAGAGAGAGGGAGAGAGAGAGAGGGCTGGCTGGCGGGGGCTCGTGATTATTTCTAACTGGAGCAGCTGATTTGTCGATTGAGGGGGGAGTTTGGGGGAGTGACTCATATGGATTGTGCGCTTGTTTGCTTGTGTGTGTACTTGTAGATAAATGAAACTGAACTTTGTAGCATGTGCGACGACAACAACAACAATAACAACAATAACAACAATAATGTGGTGATAAATTTAAGGCGTCATTTGACGCGTTTTGAAAATTGAAAGTGCTCATTGTTGTTGCTGTTGCTGTTGTTGCTGTTGGTTTGTTTGCTTTTAATGCTAAACATTTCTTACGTAAGGCCGTGCTCTTTATTTGTTTAGTTTTTTGTATCAGTCGCTTAGCTTTTGCCATGTTGAGCACGTTCCCTGATCATGAGACGACTGTCGTTCTACATGCGCCTATGCATCATATGTGCGTGTATATATATATATACATATGTGTGTGTGTGAGCTTGCATTTAAATGACAAATTGCTTTTTATGTATTTAGCATGTTGTTGGCAAAGTGTGAGTCAATATGCAAGGCGGAAATGTTGAGCAAGGCATATTTGGGTTAAAGAGTTCAATGACGAATGGAGCTACATACATACATATATATGTATATTTGTATGATATCGGAGCGAGTGCGGTCGCGGGGTTGTGGAGTGGGAGGGGGTCTGATTCATGCTCATGTTAGGATTGCGGCGACGCGCAACAAATGGAATTCAATTTGCCACAGCTCGTCTAAATTGAAAGCCACTTAACCCATTTGGTACACACACACACACAAACACACACACACGCACACAACCTAGGAGTAAACATAATGCGAAACAGTCAAGCTGGCGACAGCTCCATGGAATCGGTTGCTGGAGTGGTTGGAAAGGGGGAGGGGGGGGGGGGGGGGGGTGGTGGACTGTAGAGAGGCAACGAGTCAACGACAGTGCAGGGCACGCGAACGCAGCTGTAGCAACTATTTTATTTATGCTTTATTAGATCATAGATGCTCTTCGGGGGCACACACGTACACGCACGGATGCCCGCGCTTTTATCGTGCCTGTCGATTTATGAGTCTAATGAAGTTTTTAAAAGTCATTAAAGCAACGGCTTTTTGCCGGCTGCAAAACTTTGTGGGGCATTATGTAAGGCCCGGCCAACGGGCGAATGCGGCCAGCCGGGGGCGGGCAATGGAGCGGGATTTAGGCACATGTTGTGCGATTGCCGATCGTCCAACTGCTTCTCATTTCTGCTGCGGCTGTTGTTGTTGTTGTTAGTGTTGTTAATGTTGCTGTCGGACTTGCGGCACATGTTTCGCACGCTGGCCCGCCGATTAGTTGTGCTTTCGCAATGCCCGCCAGTGCGGCTGCTTCGCAGCTTGTCTTTCCGTCCAATCTGCCCGTTCGGCTACAAGAGTCTTGGCAGTATTTGTGTGTTGCCTAGCCTTGGTTTTGTTTAGATACAACAGCTATCCAGTTGTATTGCAAGTCCGACTCATTGTGGGATCCGATTGGGGCTTCCCACAATTCCGAAGCTAGACCCTATGTTGTTGGTAAAAAGGAATTGAAGTATTGCCCTCGAGGTGGCGGAGAATCGAGTATATTATTCATTGGGTTGCGCCTTTTTGAAAGGATATTACTGAAGCAAGAAAGATTCTGCAGAGAATTTGCAACGCGGCGTATGGCTTGTTGCAATGGCTTGGCATGCAGTGTAACGTAACTTTACTAGATTCTTGACTGAGTCAAAAATGCTACTATACTCTACATGTGTAATTCCAATAATGAGACAATTAGGCAAGAAGTAGAGAATTGGTATTTAATGCGCAGGCGCTACAGCTGATATGGTTGTTCTATTTTTTTCCATTGCTTTCGTTTTGGTGTCTCTGTTCAAGTAAAATTTTTAGGAAACCTAACCTAAGCCAGACCCTAACTTAACAAAAAATTGCATTTCATAAACAAACCACTTTTATGAAATCCAATAGCAGCTGGTCTCCAATGCTGCATTCAGAGGAAGAAACTATTAAGTCTGGTTTACACTTTTCAACCAAATTGTATAACTTATTACCACTCGCATACATACGGGTACGTGGATAAATCAGTTTTAGATCCCATCATTGAACGTTTATTTGTTCGCTTTCCCGAACAAACTTTCAAATTTGCCTTCACGAAACGCTGGACAGAAGGAAAAACACAAAGACAAATAAAAAACAAGAAAGGAATGCTAAAGTCGAGCAGGCTCAACTCTTAAATACCCTGTACCACCCCACAAAAAAGTAATTAAATTAATTAATTAATTAAATTTAATTAATTAACTAAATTAATTTAATTAATTAACTAAATTAAATATAAAATATTCCATGCATGCATACATACATTTACATTTACATCAGAATCGTGCCTTATGCGTGTTTGTGTACTTGTACATATGTATGTATGTGTGCATTGGGCCTGGTTATATGGCTATAACTTTCTTTCCGATCATTCTATCATAATGAGACTTGGTATACGGTTATATAATAACTAACCTAATGTGACTACCAAATTTTAGTTCAAAATTCCAAGAATTACGGAAGTTATAGAAAATCGTTAATAGGGGGGGAGTGGGGGGGTGGATCAGAAAAAATGAACAAACTCGTCCTTTCTCGGTCTCAGGAGAATCTGTATACCAAGTTTGGTTATTCTAGCTCTTATACTTTCGGAGATCCTTGCGTTCATACAGACAGACAGACGGACAGACAGACGGACAGACAGACGGACAGACGGACAGACGGACATGGCTATATCGACTCGGCTTGTCATGCTGATCAAGAATATATATACTTTGTGGGGTCTACCAAGCCTCCTTCTGTGTGTTCCATGTGCACTCGCACAAAACTAATATACCCTTGTACCCTTTTGGGTACAGGGTATAATGAAAAGGCCAAGTTTCTAAGTAGCACGTACGAATGAAAATAACGGATTGCTTTGTGTTTTCGGTGCCCCACCAGTGCATACATACATACATATGTATGTGTGTATGTATGTATGTATGTGTAACTGTAGTAATTACCGACAGCATAATTGCGCAGTAATTGCGGACGGCAGCGGCGGCGAAAGGCAGAAAATGAAAGTGCAGCGAAATACTTTAAAAGCAGGCCACAAAAATTGTATTTGAAACGCATTTCGTGGATCCGAAGGCTTGCGATTCAAATGCGGCAGCAACAACAACAACAATTGCGGACGCAAATCAGTGGGCTGAGTGGGGTATAGGGGGAGGGAAGTGGGGCGAGTGGCGTGGCAGCGCGTAATTGTGACCAAACACTTCAGATGCGTTATAATTTCAATTAGGGCGAGTCGAATTTTTCTCTCTTCAATTTAGAAAGCCAACAAAAACAATTAGGGAAAGGGCGGGAAGCGAGAGCGGCATCTACAACGAAGTTGAATTTAGTTTCTGATTGCAATACTATAGAAGAAACAACAATAACAATAACAACAACAGCAGCAAAACAGTGAAAGTAAAAAAATCAAAAAGTGAAACAAAATCCAACGAACAACGAACGTTAGTAGCAACGACAACGACAACAACAACAACGGCAACGGCAACGAGAGTCTCGAGTAGCTTTCGTGGCTATTATGAAACGTCAGTCAGTCACTCAACCGGACTAGCGTGTGGGAGAGGGGGGGGGGGGGGGATGGTTGGAAGGAGGGGAGCGTGGCCATCGAGCCGCTCAAGTCATGCAAACAAAAGCGCGGGCTGCGCAGGCGCCTGTTGGCAGGTGGCAAGCATGTTGGTTTTCAACGGACTAGAGGCGAGCAAACCACCGAGCCGTCGAACCACCGCACCACCAAGTGTGCTCAACGAACGTAGCCGGCGGCTATAAATCTGTTGATGACGTTGTTCGCACTTTTTACAGGCACACATATTCATACAAATAAGTACACACACACACATAGATCTATATACATATATGTAGAAACAAACATGAAGACAATCACATTGTAACTACTCATTAACGGTAAACTACCAATTGGGTCACCATACGCCGCCCCCGCGCCCTCGATGAGGAGCAGAGATGAGGTGCCACAACTGAAGCAAGAATAGAATCCACTGTGCAACATTTGAAATCTTCAAACATTTAAATGTAATCCGAGCAGGTGGCTTAGCAGTCCTCACATACACACAATTATGTGTGTGTGTGTGTGTGTGTGTGTATGTGTGTATGGGTGCGGAGTGTGTAAGAGCATGCATAAATAAATTACTTTATAATTTGACATTACTCATAAGTTCCCCTGGGCAGTCCGCACTTTAAGCAAATGATTGAAATCGGCGTCAATATTTGAATCCACAGTGAAGCTTGATTGCAGGAAAAACATTCGCTCCAGGATATTTTCCATAAAATATTCAACTTTGCGAAAAACCCACATTTAAACACTAAAAATAAAATTTGTTTTAGACGTAGTGTCTAAATAGTTGAATTATTGAAAATATTTGAATTCAAACACTTCATATATATGATTATTATTACAAGTTGTATATAACTAAATAATTAAGCGTAAATAAATGGAGAAAGTTATGATATTATAGCCAAACCATAGCATTCGAAATATGTATGTCCTCTAGTATACTAAAAAGAAGAGTTACTTTATTAAATTAAAATAAAGCACGCGTTTAGAAATGTGCATATAGTTTATAAATAGTCCTATCTAGTTGCATGTGTCTTACAATCCACTTCACTATGTGCATTAAAATGTGCAATTTCGTGATTATTTCGTGAACCCCCGTAGGGAGTACAAGCTGTAAGATATGTAGTTTTGGGTCTAACTGCTGTTGCCAAGCTCCAAAAATAGTAGCGGGGACGCTCGAGGCGTCCAAGTTTCCACTACAAAAACTACCGTTATGTCTGAGTGACTGACTGAGTTACAGGTACGCTCTCCACTTCCCCGTCCCCCACAAGCATTGCTGGTGATTTCAAAACATTAACTTGACTTTTTTCCCCAGTCTTCGCTTTTTCTCCTATTTTTATTTTTGTTTGTAACTGCCGTTGAAATTAATTATGCGTTTGCGCTCAATTTGTAGTCCAAGTAATTTGCCATGGCTGGGACACACACACACACTCACACACACACAGAGGCGTCGCTGAAGCAGGTGAAAGATTTGCGGGTGGCTCGACTCGACTCGACTCCACTCGACTCGCCTTGCCTTACCTTGCCTCGACTTGGCCGGGCTCTTGGCTCGCCTCGACTCGACTCGACCCGACTCGGCTTGGCTTGGCTTGGCTGACTGGCTTGGCGCAAAGTGAAGCAAAGCAAAGCAAAGTAGTTTCGCAACGGCTTCTCCACTCATTACCCAATGATCCCCCCCTGGCAGCCGCTGGCTTGTAGGTTGCTGTGGGTGCTTTTGAATTGTTCGTGCCCAGCTTGAAGCGCGAGGATGTTGACGATACGGGAACGATTTGTACCTACGAGTGTGTGTGTGTGTGTGTGTGTGTGTGTGTGTGTGTGTGTTGCACTTGCATTGGCAAGCTGCTTCTGCTTTTCCATTAGTTCAGAGCTGGTGCATATCCCATTGGGGAGGTCGGAGAGGCAGCCAGCAGGTGTTGCCAGTGCTTGGTGCAACTTGCTCAGCGCAGCTCAGTAATAAAGATTTTAATTAAGCGATTGCTCGCAGTGTTTGCTACTTGCCAGAGCAGCAGGCCAGGTCGGAGTGGGGCGTGGGTGGACGCGATTTCTGGAACGGTCGCGATCTTAATTAATTGGGAAACAAATTTGAAGAGTGTTCGAGTACTCCACCTCCGCCCTTTCCTCTGTTCGGTTGCAGTGCAATGAAGTGTGTGTCTTGCTAAGTAATTAATACTTCGGGCGGCGAGAGTTGCACTCGCTTTTCGTTGGGTCAGCAAGCGAAGCCAACAAGGACTGTGTAAGTACCGTAGTGTCACCTCGTTGGTACCTTAACCTGGATTATTTTAAATGTTTTCCTCTCCGACAATGAAATCAAATGAATTAGCAAAACTAACACTCACTGTTATTTATATTTTTAGGACTCCTTGTGACAAACCGATACCCATAGGAGCGACACAAAACAGTTTAGTTTCGGTTGAAGTACTTTTTTTTTTTTTGAAAAATTATACGAATTTATTTGAAACTATTAAAAATCTATGCAACAGACAGACTTTTTGTCCCAGCCTAGAAATACTATGGAAATTGAAGTACTATGGAAATTGAAAGTTAGATTTCATACGTTATTTTCAAAACCATCTTGGCGTTACGCACTTAAACACTTAAAATCGCTTAAATCCTACTTTCTATTTCATTAATTGCGTCAATGATTTAAGCGCAAATAGGGACTTTGATCAACCAGAAATCGGGCCCATCTTTATAAATAGTCAGAAAAGTTGAACAAAATATAATTATGCCATATACGTTGCTCTTATTACGGCCTCTGCTGATGGTTGCTGTTGCTGCCACACAGCTAATGCCAAGGTGGCAAAGCAGCTATTAGATGCCGTTAACTGCAACTGCAACATTTTTATTTGCCACAATCACGCAGCAAGCATCGAGTAGTAAGCAAATGCGCTTGTCAGCGCTGAGAGCGCCGTGTTGTTGTTGTTCTTGCCGCTGCTGCTGCTGCTGCTGCTGCCACTGTTGCACATTTGAAAATTGGCTGCCTGCTTCTCATATCAGCCAAGATGCAGCCAGGGGTATAGTAGAGGAGGCTATGTGGAGAAGTGGCGGAGTGGTGGCGAGGTGTCTGGCTGGCAGCGTGTAATTACGCGCGTCAGGCGCAGGAAGCGGCAAATTAGAAACTCAGCATAGCTAGTCGCAGCTGCGCATTATCCTGCGGCGCTTTTTGAGCAGCGGCGACGGCTTAGGCGGCGATTAGTGGAGAACCAAAGGAGCAGGCACCGTAATTTCGCTGTTCACATAAGGCGCGATTTTGAACTGGACACGCGAGCTCTTGGCCAGCCGATGCGGAAGTTGGTGCTGCTGTTCCAGTCCTTGGAATTGAGCCATAAAAGTTAATGGCTTTCGAATTAGTACATGCAGTTGGGATTTCAGTTGCAATGCTGATAAGCAGCACAAAAAGTTGTGTACAAACTGGCAAATTGTCAGGCACCCATTTGGGCAGTTAGTCTTTTAATCAGTCACTCAGCCAGCTTTATGCTTGTTGACCAACTTTGTGCCCGGCAGCGTGCAATTATCTTTTATGTATAATAGATAGCCAACATTACATTAATCTGTATGTGGCTCGCAACAAGTCTCTGGCTGCGACTTCAAATCCAACTCCGAGCGCATGTATGTATGTATAGTATGTATGTATGTATGTACACGTATGTATGTATGTATGTATGTAATAAGCATTGCAAGAAACTGGGCCACATAATGGCAACAAGAGGCGGACAATTATGTGCCGACTGCTGCTACCCAAGCTTTCCTGCAATCCATAACCAGAGAATTGTGCCAAAGAGGCTACCCACCGGCTGTTCGCCGCTGCAGAACCAACAACCAACTATCAGACGCAGTGTGCGAATTTTCTGGCCATTTTCCGAGCAACAAAATACGGACGGAAAATATGGGAGGCCGACAGATCGAGCTGTGAGAAATAATCGGTCGCTACTCCCCGAACGGGGCGATGGTAAATACTTGTATTATCCGAGTTCTAAATCACTTTGCGAATTCAAATTAAACAGTTTCAAGAAAGTAGAAGAGTCTGTACTCTTCACAACCAAAACTTCGTCATACTGTGTCCGTACTACCTAAATGACCTTTAGCAAAATTGTTATGTAGTGATTTTTTTAAATTTACAATTATATTTTAATATTTTAAATGAACAACATTATTTAACAACATTAACATTATTTTTGTAGTCCAGCTGTATGTTTTAATTCGTGGTTAATATGGGTAGACACAATGTATATTAATATTGTGACAACAATCAAAGTTTTAATATTAAAAAACCAAACCGAAAAACGACTCTTCACTGACTATTAATGTATGTATTGTATTACTAAACGACACCTAAAAGCAAGGAAAATGTTCAAAACGTTCTACAAGTACATTGTATATTCAGAGATGGCTTTTAAATGGGGATTTACAAAATCCGAAATACATTTGACTATCTTACTCAGTTAAACACAGCTTTAGCGTTTACACTTTTTGCGAGCAGAGAAGGGCTTTATTTGAGTTTAATGGCTTTATGGACACGCCCAAAATCAACTGATGACTGTCCCCATAGTTATGCCGCCTACTGTAGACTTTGGCATTGCTCATTCGCATTTGGTGTCCACTTTTGACATTTGGCTGGGGCCGAAGTAAGGCACATTTGTGCGCCTATCGAGGCATTTGCATCTGGCAAGAACAATGAGACACACGAGTAATGTTGAATTAGCGCTAACCCGGAAATTGAGAGGAGTAGTTGATTCCGATGTAGTTGGCACTGCCTTAAATGTCCGCCCAGCTGCGTTGCAGTTGCAGCTACCATGCCACAAGTGGTCGTTGCTTGTGCTGTTGCCGTCTGCTGAGTCACAATTGCCGCTGCCGCCGGCACCGCCGCCGCCTCTTGCAGGTGTGGTCTGTGGCCCGTGAGGCGGACTGGGTCTGGACCGAACTGGACCTAGTTCCGAGTGTGGCCCACTTGGGGAGCCACTGCTGTGTGGTGGCTGCTGGAAATTAACTTGTTTGCCATGCGATTAGAAGCGGAAATTTATGCTTTATATGATTTGGTCAGAAGTGGGTCACCGATATGCCAGCGAGCAACCACAACCAGCCACTTTTGCATTTCGCCACAAAGTTCTTTTGTGCGTTTCGGTTTCTCCTTGTTGCCAAATGATTTTCCAAGCAATACTCGTACAATCAATTTCATCAATTTCCTACTCTTGGCGCCGCAAACGGAAAGTGAAAACACGCCCAGCAGCACTCTGTTCTTGTCGATGTCGTTGTTGTTGTTGTTGTTGCTGCTGCCGAGACTGCTTGACCTTAATTATAATTTGGGTCATTAGCTCGACGCCACGCGTTTATGTGAACTAGTATTTGGTATGCCATGCAAATTATCAAATTGAATTTTCGGTCTTCGGTCTTCGGTTTCGCTAATTTTGTGTTCAGTCGATTGTTTGTTTGTTGGGCTCGATCGTTGCTGGCGTGCCAAACGAGTTGGAAAGTGTGAATTTTTGCACGTCGCGAAATTAGCATTAAATTCGAGAGAGCACGGCCACTTCTCAAGTTAAGCAGTGTGCAGATTTGATGAGCAGGAGATGATGGAGTTGTCGGCTTCAAACGACAACATTTCTGGGCTGACGCTCCTTGGAATAAAACAGGACATAATGCTTTCGTTACGAACGCTAAACGAACTTTGCCTTCATAATATCGATATATAGTATAGCACTAAGGTTTTTTGTTAAGCTTTGGAGAAGTGATTTTACCACCGTTTACCACTTAGCATAACAGAATGAGGCTTACTCCCTTTTAGACCACCACTAGCAAGTTAGCGTTTCATTATCCGCCTTAGTTGTTAGATATTCCGTATATTTTATTGGCATATTTTGCATTGGCAAATGTTTCATTAGTTAACATCATTCTTATAATCATAAAGGCTTTAATATTGTTTGAAATAGTTAAGAGGAAAGATGAATGGAAGGACAACGCCATATGCATATATTTTATCACATATATATACTATATATATCTTATGGATGTTACAAACTAGTGCGCCTTCGTTTCTATGTAAGCAGTAGTAGCATTGAGGGAAACCTTCATTTTCGATTAATCCGGATACTATTGGAGCTTAAAACTCTTCCTCTAATGTTTTAAAATAGACAAACATTTAACGAAAAACCCCGATGGCAGTACTCGGGTGTGTGTGTGTCTGCAAATATATTCATATGTTTGTTTGTTTGTATGTTCCAATATATATGTATGTATGATTGTATGTCTGTGTGTCTGGCAATATTTTGCGCGCTAGTTGCAAAACAAATAAATAAACTTGTCGATTTTTATGCGGTAACTTGTCTGAGCTTGTTTGTTGTGTTTGCTTTTCATATAAACATACCTTTATGCATATAAATACAAATGATGCCTACATACGTAGTATATGTACGTATGTTCCTATATAGTTACATACATATGTATGTACATATGTATGCATGTATAACAATAATAATAATAAAAGCGAGGCAAATAGTAAAACCAAATTCCGTCATCTTTTCAGCTGGTGGGGCTGCTTAGGACGCTTGTTTGAGCGGCTAAACAAGTTTGCATAAAAATTGCACACCTCACAAAGTGCGACAGCAGTGGCAGCGGCAGCGGCAACAACAGCAGCAACAACAACAACAATCTATAGAAACAACAGCAGCTAGAAGTTAAATAAGCTGCGCCAAGCGCAGCAAGCTCAGCACTATTTTCACACTTGCGAGTGGCTACGAGATATGCTTGAGTAAGTAGCGGCATAAAAACTGAGTAAAATATAAAAGTATCTCATGGATATCGCCGCAATCACTGCCATATACACATACACATACATGCATATGCACATGTGTGTGTGCAACAGAAACTGCAAAACAGCTGCTGATGCGCTACGCAAACAATGATTGGCATTTGTTGTTATCTGCACTGTGGCTGGCGTTATTCTTGTTGCTGTTTTGACTGTTGTTGTTGTGAGGCCAAAGCGATTTCCGAGACCTTTTCTAAGGGGTATTGAAACTCCAATAATCAAACGAAATTATCTGAATCTGCAGGTTGGCAAAGAATTTATGGCTGGCATTCGACAAAAACCGTCCACTTGGGAGACCGGTGGGTCGCCATCGATTAGATGCCGTAGAGTCAGATGCTGAAGTGTCTAATGGGATGTTATTTCGGAGAACACTTCTAAAGGTCAAAAATATTAACATCATTTATTTATATTCAACCCAATTCTATTCAACCCAATTCTATTCAACCCAATTCTATTCAACCCAATTCAATTCAACTATTTTAGAGCAGCACATCGCACCCGCATCTAAATAAGAATTATGTATTAACTTTAACAATTATACAAGAGAGGTCCAAAGCTTGGGCTAGGTACATATATAATGACTTTATACTGACTCAATCTGCCCTCGTGCTCTCTGTATTTGGGGTCTACATGCTTTACATTTTCTAATTCCTAAAAGATCTTTATTTTTTACAGATATGTTATAAATATATTGAGGGATTCATTTGTAAGCGCGCTGTCGCTTGAACTTCAATTGAATTATATAAGTATGTGGATTAATCATTGTTCTTACTTGAGCAAAGTAAGCCGTGAGCACATTTGTGGCCACAATAATTAAGCTGGGCATCGTAAATAATGGCCACATTTGAACAGACTTTGGAAAGGTGATATGACTTTGTGGTGGAGAATTTGGTAAATGGCAAAAGCTGGCTTATTGAGGTTATTACTTATTATATATTTAAATAGAAGCTACAAGTTTTCTGGGAATAGTAGGGCTTAAACATACAAGTATATGCGTTTCTTTCAGTTTCGCCATTTTCAAAATATCTGATGTCGAGATATTGGGTACAAAATGTGGCTTAAATAGCAGGACACACAAAAGACAAATTTTCTGCTTCATAAGATCACATTTCAAAATTTTCAAAATCTATTGTTTATACAGAAGAAAGAACTCCTTGATTTCCCAATTTTAGTTAAAATCTACAATCAGATTATTTCTGAAATATTCATGTAAGTACTGAATTTTCGGAAAGTTAAATCTTACTGTGTGGTTCTTACTGATGACCGAGTCACATACGCACCTGAAATGATAAGAAAAAGTAACGAAAGTTATTAATTGTCAATAAATCGTGTTAATATATCTATACAAGTATATGTACATATTGATCTGTGCACACGTGCGTGAATGTGCGTGATCGTGTAATCGTATAAAAAGGCCGTGAATTTCGTGAACGTGACAAAACATTGGTTCCGTGAAGACGCGTGGTCGTGTCGGCATTTTTTGTGACGCCCACAGCCCTTGTACACGTGTGAGAATGGATTTCTGATTATCTTAGGATTGGTTTGAAAAGCAAGAAACATTTGTGCTTTAAAATGTTTTACAGTCCATGCCATAAACACTTGCAGGCTTTTCCTCATTTTCCACAACAGCAGCAACTGTTAAGGTGGCTGTTGCTGTTGCTTTTATTTCCTTCGCTCTTGTTGCTGTTGTTGGTGTTGTTGTTGTTGCTACCAAACACCTGTAAGCCACAAATCGTTGGCGTTTTCTTTTGCGCCCATTTCTTGGAGCAGCAGCAACAACAACAACAACAACTACAACAGCAGCAATAAAACAGTTAAATTGTTGAAGTTGTTGCATAAAGCGTTGACGCTGCCACTTTAAACAAATACAAATACAAATACTCGTGCAAACAAACATTTAAGCAACTGCTTGAATAGAAGACTCTGTTGTTTTGATTTTGTTATTGTTGCTGCTGCTGCTGTTGTTGTTGTTGTTGTTGCTGCTGCTGCTGGTGCTTGCTATGCGAAAAAGTGAAAGTGAGTAGAGCTGGCGACTGACAAGATACAGCCGTAGTTGCAACAACAACAACAACGACAGTAGCCAATAAATAACAGCAACGAACTTTTAACTGAAAAACAAACAAAGCAGTAAAGCGCGCCAGAGGAAAATATATACGAGTAAAGTTTCCACAGGTGAATGAATTTAAATTTGCAAAGGAAAGCAACAACAGTGAGAAAATAAAATGAGTTGCGAAGAAAAGCGAAGAAAGAAAACTACTTGCAGAAATTGTTGACTCATAGGCAAAGCAAAGCGCCTCGGCGATTGTGGCTATTGTGGTGATGGAGAAGAGGGTGGAGTAGTGAGGGGTGGGAAGGGGGAGGAGAGCGCAACAAGTTGTTAATGCAGAAAAGTATAAATTTAAAAGTTAGAAACCTGGCCAGCAATTCGTTGTTGTTGCTGCTGTTGTTGTTGTTGTTGTTGTTTTACTGTACTTGTCGTTGACTTTTTCAACTGCGCAGGCGCGCGCACCTGTTTTGATCGTTGTTGTTCGTTGCTGTTGTTGTTGTTGCTGTTGTTGTTGTTGTCAGGCATTGCACTTACCGGCCTATCTCATGGCAACGATCGCATAAACCGCAGCTGAAGCCGCAACGGCCACAGTAACAACCACAAGAAACAAATTCCGCATTTATCAACGGGCCGAGACAAAGCGGCAATAACAACAACAATATTACTAAATTGCCGCTTGAAAGATGCCAAGGGGCCACTAATAAAGACACCTAGAGTTGTAATTGAGACAACGACAAACAAAACTAAAATGCCAACGCATTTGCCAAACAGCCGAGGAAATTCAAATAAAGTACAACTAAACGACATATGTACGTAATACTAGTCCAACAACAACAACAACTACTATACAAAAGCGTTAGTCGAAGGCTGCACTGACAATTTTTGTGCTACATACTGTGAGCCCAATGCGGAAATGCTTAAATGACAGAAAAGAGAACCAAAAGCCACCTGACAGTCCACATCAAAATATACGTACGCATACATACGTATGTACATATATGTTCGTATATACTTGTATAGTAAATATGTAAATACGGTAGAGTAACCCTGATCACAGATAAGTCCTAAGCATTACCCATATATTTATTTATAATTATGATTCTAAGAAGAAAGTTATTTGGCTAACCGAATTTCACAGTAAAATAACCTCATTTTTAAGAGAATTGTGTTTCCTTTTTTAAACTTGGCAATTTTTTGATTAAAACTAACATAAATGTGTGTATGATATTTTAATTTTCATATAAGACAAAATATACCCGTAATATTGGAATAAATGAACTTGGCTAATCGAACTTCGCGCACTCTTTGTTTGGAAGTTGGAAATGGATGGTATTCAGTTTTCTAATGGCATTATAATGAGAAACTATGAGAAACTTTTAAATTACAAATAAAATAGTTTAGTATATCGGGAGATTTTTGAATCGATTGTTCCAATGGAATAACGAAAAAGCTATCATGCCAAGAATGAATAATCGATCAGAAAAGTCTACATATATGAAAACATTCATACGGACGATAGGACAGTGGAGCTTTTCTAAATCAAATACAAATTCGCTCATGAACCATCTCCATAATACTTGAGCAAATACTTAATCAGCTATAGTTCAAAGCAAGTAAAGAAGCTAAATAAAGCTACATACATATTTGGCTATAACTTCCTGTTAAATCGGTCTATCATGATGAAACTTAGCATACAGACTCATAATCACTAACTGGAGGTATATTCCGAATTTCAATTTCAATATCTAAGACTTTGGATACTATTTCTTCGATGTTCTCTGCTTTATAGTACTACCATTTATGTTAATACGGATAAGGAAGCTGTTTCCTGACTCTTTCTATCGGCGAGTATGGGGAGGAAAAACTCTACTCTCTTTACGTCAGATAGAATAAATTCCTTTTCGTTTTTCTTTGTGTCGTTCACACCTTGAAGAGTCGTAGAAGCAAGAGGGAAACAATGGATTGTAGATAATCATTAAGGGTCCCAAATTCGCAGAAATGTACAAACAAATTTAATTATTACTTTCAGAGCGTAGCCCTAAGTCCTTCAGGAATGATGCGTGAAAAGTGTACAAGGAAAACCCCATTGGGTTTATGATCCGTGATATTTACAATTTCTTGAATCATCTGCTCATCTTTCAGTGCCACATTTTGTTACCTAGCCGAATGGGCTCGGCAGGGCAGGGCATTCCATTGACCTTTGACCTAGCTAAGACTGTTTACACACACGCTCTACACTCACAGAACTATTTACTTTTCCATACCTACACCTTTCAACAGCTTGCTGTAGACATTCCAAACATGTCTTTGCCGTCGCCGGGATCTAATAATTAGACGTGTACTCGAACGTATAGTTCCTCCAAAACTGTGCTGCTCACTATTTATTTTACTTTATCTGCTTTCAGCTGGTGATACAAAAGCCAATATGTATTAACAGTAAAAGGCCTAATTGGAGGCAAATACTTGAGCGACAGCAGCAAAAGGGCAGCCGGGGAGGGGAGCTGGGCAGGTATTCATGGGCATTCATTTCAGCTAATTTATTCAAGCCACTCGTAGTGTCTGACGCTGTACGGCGAGGGCCTCGTGGCTAGTGAGTGCCACAGTCCCTCAAAACAAAACAGTCTCCATGTGAAAGCCCGAAAAACGAGAAAATGTAAAGAGTGTTAGTATTCTTCGCCCTTTTTCGTTAGCGTTCCGAACAAGTGCCAGTCTCAGTCCCAGTCCCAGCCCCAGCCCCAGTCGCAGACCCAGACCCAGTCACAGTGTGTGGAGAAATGTTAATGGGGTCGTTTGCCTTTTGCGCATTAAGAATAGCAGGAATGTTTTAAATATTTCCACTGCATTTATTCAAATTCAATTTTCTGGGTGCGTAAGTATGTGCTGTGCCTTGTTCTACCTCGAGTTGTTTTCAAAACAACTTCCCCGGAGAGTGTTGCCCTGGAATGACTGTTTATTTCTATATTAGAGTCGTAAAATCGAGAGAATGCTATTCCTCTTATACTTGTCTTGTAAAGTGAACGCTGATAATGGCGATAAGGCTTACCAAATGGAGACAAGTGGCCGGCCAACAACAACAAAAACAATACGAAGCACTCATCATTATCGGCGTGAAATGTTTCGTAATTGCCGGCTTCGCCAAGTGTTGCAAGAGAAATTGCCAAGCAGGTACGCAGGTAACCAAACAATGGCCAACCCATGAAAGTGTTACATGCAATTTCCAGCACTAACAACAACAACAACAAGAGTGAGAGAGTACCAACTTCCGCCAAGAGAAGCAATAAACAAGAAATGAGCTATCAGCAGTCACGTGCTTGTTGGCCTGCGACTTTTTGTTTCTGGTCCGATCACCGTCCACTTATCTCATGCTCATGCCTATGCCCGGCCCCTGCCCAGCCCCTTCCCCACTCAAACAGTTCGTCGTAATACGTTTTCTATTTGCGTTGTTCGCCAGTCTGTGCAACTGCAACATGGTGACAATTATCGGGCACACGTGTCATTTGCAAATCGCGACTTTGTCACGTCCACGACCCATTTACGCCGACAGTATTGGCGCGCGACTCTCGTCCGAATGGCTGACCATGAGTTGAGAGGGGGGTGGAGGTTGGGGTCGGGGTCTCTATCATCCATCACTGGCTGCTATCAATAATTTTCAATCCCAGTTTGTGCATAATTCGCACAGCTGCAAATTCTTGAAATCGCCCGAGCCCGACCGTTGGATTCTTATTCTATAGTTTCTGTTTATTTCATTGTTTAACGATTTGCTTTGTCTGCTCATCTTTACTAAAACAGTATTCTCGTATGTGTGTGCTTTTTGTCTAATTAGCTCATTATTCTTGGCTACTCATTGTCATCGTTTTGTGCTATCGCCAGATGGAAAACTGCAAGTTGCAAGTACGTTGTTGGCAATCAAAGATCCGCCGATTGTCGCAGCCATAACTCACTATACGAGTATGTAGCTCGTGTTATGATGCAATCATGCAATCATTCATCATAAGCTCGTACTATAGACATGCAGTTCTGACATCGCCGCACATGTGTGGCAGCTGATAAGATGCGATTATGTTGAACATACATAACGTAAGCAGATGCAAATTTCATGAAATATTGCTGAAGAGACAAACTACAAAAGTGCATTCTTACTTAAAAGGGCTTCTTAGACATTTGAAATCCTGCCAGGATGCATTTGTAAATTAACAATAAAAATGTTGCACTTTTAAGCTTATTAGTTTCATACAAAGCAAATATGCAATTGAAACCGGAAAAGTTCGAATTGTACTATCCGAGGGGTATATTAGCTTTGCGCAAAGGGTTGAATGGGCAGAAGAATGCATCTCCTACAAGTATATATGTATGTACTTATACCTGGAGCAAAGTCTATGTAATTTTTTTGATTTTTAATTTAATCAAAATCAAAAAGTTATACTTGTATGTGCTCTTACTACAAAGCTCCCTGATAGCAACGCATATAATAGAGTCGCGGAAGAATGGTCGGGAACAGGGTATTCCAGTGTCGGGCCTGCTCGACTGTAGCTGTCTCTGAATGCGAGAATTAATTACGTTTATTTAAACTGCATAAAACAATGATTATTTTTAAATGTCCATCGGTTTTTGGGCATTTAGGAAACTATTAATGGAAGAGTAAAATCGATTACATGGCCAACGAATCTCTTGCTGAAATCATTTAAATAAATGGATGGAATTGTCCAATAATTAGCCTAATTTTTGAGCGTTCAATTATCGTTTCGAAAACAGCAGCAGCACCATTTGCTGGCCATTGTGGAAGCTATTTAAGCAGCATTTTCTCTAAACTATCCAGCGGCGACTGCGGGGAGGCGTCGAGTGACAAGTGACACACATTTCTCTAGATTTTATTTTTGAAATTGTTTACACGGCCATGTGGGTTGCCGTTGACATGTTGGGTTGGTCTAGGTTGCCATATGGGATGGCTGGGTTGACTGGCTGTCCATCTCACCGTCTGCTTGGCTATTTGGGAAGGCGGCGAAATGCTTTTATGCACACGTTCAACAATGAGGAAATCTTTACGAGCACATCTGGCGCATAAAGTGCCCTCCACACCCCGCCACCTCACCCCCCACACCCCACAACCCACAATCCAACTTTATGCGCCAGGCTTTGACCAACGCGAAATTTGCGCTTCGCTGTGGCAAGTGCCGCATGCATGGAGTTGCAGTTGTTGTTGTAGCGGCAATTAATTACGGAAAGCAGTTGACAGTTGTCTGCTGTTGCCGCTGCCGCTGCTGCTTGTTGCTGTGGCTGTGGCAGTGGCTGCCGCCGAGCGAGCGAGCTCTCGACTATTTGATCTTTGCACTTCGATAGCGAAACGTGAATGAGGCGGCGCTGGCAACATCTCAGTGTGCGTAGTGGAGTTGGCAGGTATGTGTGTGTGTGCATGTGTGTGTGTGTGTGTGTGGTTGTGTGGTTGTCACTAAATGTCAAAGCAACCAGGAAGTTGACGACCATGGCCGCTGCGGCCACTAGTGCCTCAAATTAACAACGACAGCCAAAGCCACTTACATTCTTGTAACTGTTGGTGTTGTTGCAGCTTATCTCTATGTGTGTGTGTGTGTGTGTGTGTGTGTGCGTGTGCTAGGCTTTATGTGTGGCATTTGAAAACAAACAAAGTCAACGTGACATTTGTAAGTCATGTTAATTGGTTTAGAAACGCAAACAGGCAAACATTTTCAACTCTTTCCAGCGACAACGTCGAGTCATATTTTATCCATTTATAACACGCAAGCAACTCTGCCGCCAAACACACGGTTGTGTAAAAGCGACCACAGTACAATAATAAATTGTATTCAAATTAGACAATCAGCGGACCACAGACATCTGAGATACACATCGCATTCGGTTGCACTCCGGGCTCATTAATTAACTAGTTGAAATTTTCGGCCATTTTGTGCCGTTTTTGACTTTTTGGTTTTCAATTGCGTACCGTTTTCAGACGACTAAGCCAATTTAAAAACTTAATGAGGTCATTTGTGAAAAAGCCCTTGAAACGCACAGAAACTGCCGATGCGTTAAGCACCACGGCGGAAGGGGTGGGGCAGCCAAGAAACACCAACAACAATCGAATAGAAACATTTTCTTCAGCCCTTGTGTTTATGCCACGCACGCACCAACAAATTAAAATGAGAACTACGAAGCTAGAAGAACGTTCCATTTTCCCCCTCGCTGTGATGTATGTCAGTTTTGGGCCTTTTCGACATATTTTGCGGGTGTCAAAAACGGAAAACTCTAAATTCAATTAGCCCGAGGAAGTGCAGTTCGTGTGGTCGTGCCCGTAAGGCCGTCTGCAGACTGCGGACTGAGCCAGTTGTGGCACTGAACTGTGAAATTTGGTTTCTGACTGAGGTGTGTCTAGATGTTGGTCGTCGAATGATGACAAATCATAATAAATTGAAATTGAATTGTTTCGGGCAGGTCTTGCGATTTAATTACACCTTTGTGGATGTGTAATAATGTCAACCATTGAAACGGTCACATCTGGCAAGCAAAAAGGACAAGTCAATATTGTCAATGGTATCTTTGTCAGATGCCTTGCAATCTAGAATTTATAGCTAACAGAAAATATGTATTGAAGAGTGATATACAAATAATCTAAAAAAGTGTATAGAATATAAATGCTGGTCCATATTCAACAGATTACTTACATATCTGATCGACATGGTTCGTATCTTTAAAAATTCGACGCAAACCTATCTGCAAGGCATACTCAGGAACGTGGAACAGAATCTAGGTTGCTAGTACAAATGATTTCCAATTCCAGAGAAATGTGACAAAATAAAAATACAAGCCGAAAGAAATAATGTTTTCATTTTCGAAATTGTCAATTTTTCCACTTTTAGATCGGCATATACTTACTAAACAATATCCATCACCTCAGCCGCCTTAAGAGGATCCAACCGCCCACCCTTCCCTTTCGTAATATTTGAAAATAATATAAATAATTTACATTTAAAAACTATATCGCATGAAGATATTTATCCATCAAGAGTTTAAATGGTACATACTATGAAATTGTCCAGCTCGGGACAGTTGGATAGTTCGGGCCATTTACATCACAGTTGTAACAATAACAATTTCGAGATGGAAACAGACTGAAGACAAACACTTTTCTGAGGTAAAGGTAAACGGAATGACATACTTGTAAATGGAAACAGGCAGAAAATTCTTATTGTTTACTAATCGCATATTGTTCTCAATTTGATTTCCATGAACTATTTCTTCGTCGCCCACAGATGTTCAGAAACTGTGAATGTTAAGAGCGTAATTGGCTCGGAATTGAAAATTGCCCAGCTACATTGAATATCGCCAATATGCCTGATCTGGCTCACAAACGCGTGTAAACACTTGAATATAAACACAAACACTCGTATGTGTAGTATGTGTGTGTTGGGTTCTCAAGCCAATTAAGCAACAAGGAATATTTGGGTTGGCCCACAAATTATGTAATAACCAGAACATAAGCATAAAAGTCAAACGAGCTCACGCTCGGCACCATAGTCCAAGGTCTGTCGGCCCAACAAACCGGCCATTTGACTTGCCAGCCATCTATCTGGCTGTCAGCGTTTAAGCCAAAAGTAAGCGCAAAAAATGAAAAATGCAAACAAAATGCTTCAGCTTTGGCCACAGAGGGGCGAGCGCGTGTGCGCCACTCCCAGAGCCCAAGTGCCGGTGGTGCCGGTGGTGCCGAGGCTATCGGTGGCGGTGGCTGGTTGCTGGTGAGCAAAAAGTGGCGCATGCGCGACCGCTTTACTTTTCGGTCATTGGTCGTTGATCGCCGTTTACCGTTTACCGCTTACCGCTGGCTGCCGACTCGCAAGCGTTTTCGACATAAATTCTCGCAAATTTTATGCAAAAGCAAAAAGGCCAACTGCACCGTCGACCAGGAGCCTTGAGACGTTCAGGCGGCAGCTTCTCGCATTCTGCAACTCTGCCGACTCTCGTGGCGCCTGCATCGCGAAGTTGCTGCTGACGCCACAGTAGACATCGCTGCTGATTAATTTATCACCGTTTTTTTGGCACACGGCAAACGCGGCGCTTTATTTCCATGCACTCGCAGTGTGTGTTAGTAAGTGTTGGTGTGTGTGTGTGTGTGTGTGTGTGTGTGTGACATTTGAGCTGCTTTTGTTACCCGTATTGTCGATTTGGGACTGTCGGGAGAGTCTCGTGCACTCTTCGGGACTTGAAATTCCGAAATTGCGGCGCCAAGTTATTAACAAAATTTCAATGTAGCGACAATAGTCGAACATTCGGTCGTTAATTTGCCGCCATTCGTTTTAACGGCATTTTAATTTTCATTGCTGTGCGCGCATAGACATGGCCAGCGTCCATGTTCGCGCTCTTGTCGATGCATATCTTGGCATTAGTCAACCACACACACACACACACACACACACACTCACACACACACGCACGCACGCTCCCGATGCGGGAAAGTGGACGGAATAGTTGATTTGATTTCGGTGGCACTGGCACTCACGCTTGCCTTGCAATTTTCCAATTTTCTTAATTGCTTCATTTTCAGTTGCAAATTTTACAATTTGAGGTGGAAGCAAATAAGCTAATAAGTATTGTCGAACCGAAAACATCTGTTTGCGAAATTTCGAAAAGTATGTTGTCGAAAATTCTACTCTAAGTGGATTCATTTAAGAGGGGTTTAATGAAGAATTGTTTTCTAAATACTTACTAACTAACTCTTACACATCTAAAATGTAAGATGGGACCAGTTCGGGCGACTACATTTATGAGGGAACATTTTTTGGACCGCTTTAGTCGGGGAAAGTTTTCGCTGTCTATAGAACGTTCCTGCTTTTCAAACCTTTACACTATTAGGGGTGCTCGAATTCTTCTTGTTCTGTCCACAGACTTAAAGAGTTATATTTGAACTTCTCAGGTCCTCTACGGATCTTTCAAGCTTTCAATCGCAGGATTGCCAAGTTCTGGTTCGAAACAATTAGTATACAAATAATATGAAACATTTAAGCCAGTTTCTTATATTAATAATGAAATTATTTTCGAACTATTACTAATCCTCAATAACTGATTAGAACTATTATCTTGCTCACTAATTCAATTACGATATGTAGCTCTAACATGTAATATGGGGCCCGATCTTTTTCTGGTATTCCACGTTGAGGTATCTCCTGTCCCTACATTCTGCACACAATATCGGACAATTGTTTTGAAATGATATTATCAATTCCCGAAATACATAATGTACATTCGAAACTGTGATTGCGAATCTGCCAATCTGTAGAGCATTTGAAGCGTTGATATGCGCGGTAGTTTTGAACAAACCGAATCGTATTTAAATAATACATAGTGAGTAATTAACTTAAATTATATTAATAAAGAGATCAGAACTGTTTTATTGCACACTATTTCAGGAGTATGTTATTTGAAATGGGACACAAACTTTGAATTGTCAATCCTTAAAGTGACAGACGAGCATCTAATTAGCTCATCATGTAGTTCGATCATTCATTTTTATGTGCAGTGTCAACTCGTTTTCCGATCCATGAACTACTTTAGACACATTTGGATTGATTTTTATTTGAAGTGGCGGCGAACATTTTCATTGGAAAGAAAAACTCACACACACGCACATGCACTCAGTGTATATATATTGTAGCTTGTATGTGTGTGTGTCAAGCCATCTAATGTGTAGCACATTTTCAGAATTCAGTGTGGGGGTGTTTTCATTTATGACGACTATTAACGAAATAAATAATTTACATATTTTACTTGAGTGCAGCTGCAGTAGTAGCGCCTGTATGTGTGTGTGTGTGTGTGTGTGTGTGTGTGTGTGTGTGTGTGTGTGTGTCTGTGGTGCTATTCATATTGCCTCATAAATGCCAACACCCACACGTTAACCTTCTTGGCATCAATTTAAGCGATTTAATTAGCCATGAAGGCCTACGAGTGTTAGGAGCTGACTGCCAAAACGGCCATCACACTAAACCGAAGCACCAACTCTCGTATCGAGACTGCCGTGGCAGTTGTTGTTGTTGCTTTGTTTGCAGTATCTTATGTAACTTTGATGGGGCAATCAGATTTGCCAACTACGAGAGTGTTTTTTATAATCATGTGGCTGCGAGAAGGAAATCAGGGGAGAGTACGACCCACATTTCCCCTTATCCAGCGCGATTCGGAATCTTGACTCACAGAGGTGGCTGGCACTTCAAAAATACTACCGCGAATGTTAATTTAAAGTGCATGTTAAATTAATTATAAAATACAAATTAAAATTCAAAAAAAAAAAAATAAAAAAAATAATAATAATAACGCAAACAAAAGATTTGCTCATTGTGGTCAGCGAGATGCGAAATCCGGTGCTCAGTTCTCGGTGTTGAGTGGTCCGTTGAGATTTTTTCAGAAGGCGGGTGATGCTCAACACCTCTTCCCAGACAGAAACAGCAGCAGCAGCAGCAACAACAACAACAACATTAACACTAACTACAATAGCAGGAAAACGTGCGGCAGGAATTAAGAAGCGATGCATTGACCGGGTCGCAGTCATTTACTAAAAGTTGAATGCCATCTGGGCCATCTGGGTAGGTGTACGATATAATAATTAAGTAAATGTCTATGTAGTCGTTAGTATGTATTGTCTGCGTCGTGTGTGTATTTATGTACAAGTATGCACGGATGTGTGGCTCTTCTTCTTATCGCGATCAGAGACAGCAGGTTCTTGGACCAAGCCATTTGCACAAATGAGTTGGCAGTATTCGTAATCCAAGCAGCGAGCGGATTACATGTTCGCCCCAAAGGTGTGAGGATGGTCTGGGTGGAGGGGCGGTGAGAGGGAGGGAGAAATGGAGTTGTTGAAATGGACTGCGGCAGTGGGTGTGTCTGAGGTAAAATAGCGGCAACAACAAAAACATAACAATGGCGAGCAGGTAAGAAAGGAACTTGTGTGCGGTTCAAGTTTAATTTTATGACCGCTGTTTATTGTGTGTTTGTTGCTGTTGATAATCGGTTGTTGTTGTTCTTGCTCTTGTGACGCTCGATGACGAAACAGCACTGCACTTGTGTGTGTTACTGCTGCTGTGGCGGTTCTTTTGTCATAATAAAGCTCTTTAATTTTGTTCGCAGCCAAAGAAACTTTGCGGCAATTAGAGTCGCAAATAAAAGTAAGCAAGGCGGTTCGGACTAGTGGCAAAATGTTGCCGGTTGTTTTTCGGTCCTTAAAAATATGCACACATCTTGTATTATTTGCCCTAGTTAGATAAAGCTATAGAGCTTTCATACCACATCAACATCACATTCAAAAACTTTGAGATATCGAAGCGTATTAAAGCGGGCATTTGTCACAATACATATGGCCACTATAGTGCGCGTGTCTGCCACTTTTGGCAACCGGTGTGCCGGCAACCGGCCGGTCGCCTGTTAGCTAGCCAGCCAGCCAGTCACCATAAATTGCCATAAACTGCTCCGCCGGCTGACCATTTCGACACTGTCCACAAACGCTGCACTGCATTTTCCACATTGCCTAATTTGGTCAGGTTGCTGGCAGACAATTTGGCATTTATGCAATGCCCCTCTTTGTTTTTGTTGCATTCGGTTGTTTGGATTGTTTGGGTTGTTTGGTTTTTGTCAAAAGCATTTTGTCATATGCTGCTCACAGTCGTGTCCCGAGTTCATCAAAGCGACAAGCCCGCAAATGCATTTGGTCAAAGCCACTTGCAAGTTACTGACTGTTTATGTTGTTGTTGTTGCTATTGCCATAGCGAAACAAAAGCTTAATTGCCATAGAAACAATGACCTTTCATTCGTGTAAATTAGTCAAAAACAATTTATGTTCATCGCTCTGCCGTCTGTGCTGAGAGTGTCGGCCAGAAAAGGCGCTACGTTTGGATAAGTACGTACTCAGACATTATATTAATGAGTACAAGTATAAGTCCTCTGTGAAGTCAGACACAATTCTGCATAAGCTTAAGCGCAACCAAAGGTGCAAAGATGCAATTATTTTTCATTAGTTGTAATTCACAGAAAAGTAACTCTTACTAGTTGTGTTTTTGAATGTTCTTTGGCACCAAGCATCAAACATATTAGTGTGGAAGCCTAGGTTGAAAATAAGATGTACTGTTCTTTTAAAAATAATATAAATAAATAAACATAATTAGTCTGAGCGGGTTGGACTGTGAATTGGATGCGTGATATTGCTGTCGCGTGGTCCTTCTCCGCTCACGTGAAATACATTTGTCGTGTTCGTATCTTCACGATTTAGCTCTGATTCCCGCTATGTTTTTATGTGGCATTAATCATGTGGTAAAGTCTCAGTCAAGCGTCTTGAGGTTTTTAACAAATGCCCGTTAACTTTAATCAAATTTGTGTCGATCTGCAAGCCCGCCATAAAAACACAAAAGGGAGGTGATGCGTTCGCATTTGATTTACAGTCAGCCACCAGTTGCAGCCACCAGTCCGGCGGAGCACGCAACCTATTAATCATCGGCTGGAAACAAAGAAAGAAAACAAGCAAGGCGGCGACACTTCCTACAGCTTACAACAATAATAATAACAACAACAGCAGCAGCAGCAGCAGCAAAAAACACAAATAAAGTATACATGTATGTACAAGTATGTCTGGACCTGTCACTTATAAGACACACTAAAGAGAAGCAACCAACAACAACAAACACAAACACAAACAATAACAACAATAAAACTGAAGATGACGCCGCTTCGTTTAAAAGGAACGTCTAATTACGCGTTAATTTTGTGCTTAGTCGCCGCCATCGTTGTTGTTGCCCCTGTTGTCGGCAACCACCGCAGAAACTGCAGCCAGGCGGCAGCCACTTCCACCCGCATCCCCTGAATACATGAATCACTTGTCAATTTCGTAAATTATTACCTCATGCCTCGTGCGATGCGATAAAAGGAAAACAAGAAGTGGAGGAGCGACGCGAAACAAAGAAAATCAACTTAATTGCCGTTAATTTCGCCACGGTGCATTGGTAACAAGGAAGGTCGCCATCGCCATCGTCATCGTCATTGCCATCGCCATCGCCATCGTGAATGTCCCATCATCGCTCCACCTCATCTCCTCGCCATCTTCGCCACAGCAGCCTGGCTCGACCAAATGGGCTAAAATCAAATGAAATGCGTAAATTGCTGGCCCTGGCGATGGCGGCTAGTTAAGTGCAGCAATTGGCGAAGATGTTGGCCGCGCTTGCAATTTTTGTCGCTCAACCATGTAACGGGTGGAGGAGTGGGTCGGGAACTGCCCCAGCAGCTGCCCCACTGTTCGTGTTTATTGGCACGAATGTGAATCAGAAGAGCTCGACAGCACGCGTCGTGGGCTCTTTTTTTTCAAAGTGTGATTAATCACAACAATAATAAGGCTGGGCCGGACAAAAGCCACAAGCAACCTACCGTCTCTGATAAATGATTAGACTAGCCTTCGGTCAATGTGCATGTATATCAGAGATAAAAGTTTAATCTAAATAGATTGGCTATCGTGCTTGTTGCCGGTTATTCTGATAAGAAATATCATGCACTTTATTGAGAGATCTTTAAAGCCAAAACATCTAAGTACGTACATAGAACTTTCTAGGCAACAAAACAAAGTTGTTTACTTAGTAAGTAGTATTAATAGTAGGTATGTATAGGTATACAGCAACTTTTTGTCATACCATACCATATACGATAATATCGTTGCGTTTTAATTGAGTCATAATTAGTGAGCATGGATGAAGAAACAAATGGTTTTAAGGAAAGCTTAAATATAGTACGAACATAGTACGGCACAGAAATATAGTTTATTTATAGAGGAAAGCGAAGGGCATAGAGCATCGGCGCAGATAAGGATACCAAGTTTAGCATGCTCTATTCTATTTCGAGGTTATAAACCCTCGTGTTTAATATTGGTGAAATATTCATTTTTTCGCAGAACAAATCATTTAAGGATGCGGAATATAAAACAACTTTGGTAGGAAATAAAATGTTGTTGCACCTACTTGTATATTTAGGCGGGTTGATGTCCGAACGTAAATACCAAATGATATGTTTCTTTCCTTTTGTCGCTATTGAGAGTCCAGTTTTACGATTGAAGCGGAAAACCCATGGCAAGCTTGTATGCTGTATATACTATACATATGTATATGTATATATGTATGCTTACATGTACATACATATGTATATCATCAGCATACAAGTACGTTGAATGAATTGCGCGGTGCGAAGAGATAATAGGTCAAGTCGCTTTTGCTCTTAGTGTAACAGTTTTTAAACAAACTTGAATATTAGTTTTCCTTTGTAGCCCCATATTAAAAACTCAATCAACTGCGATCGACTCAAGCACCATGCCCTCACACTCATGCACACACACATACTACAAGCATTTTGTGTCTTAATGATCAAACCAAAACAAATTACAAGCGGCACAATTATTTGCAACTCATGCGCATTGGGCATTGAAATTATTCCAAAGGCAATAGCAAAAGCAACAGCAACAACAACAACAACAACAGCAATTCCAATAACAGTGCTGCAACGTTATTTCTTTCAATAATAAAAATCGAACGCAACCGCTTAACCTTGAGCTGCGAATATTGCAAAATGAATAAAACAAAGCAATACATATTACCAACAACAACAACAACAACAACTACAGCAAACAGCAAGCAGCACCACAAAGCGAAACTCATTGAAACCAATTTTCAAAATCCGCTCACGAAAACAATTGCAAAAGTCATTAAATAAACCAGAAATGAAACGGGGCGACAAAATTGGCGACTGTCGACATTCGACGCTCGACGAGTTGCATTTTTAGCAGCAGAGCTTGGAATGGAACAGAAAAGACACACACATACACACGCACACATACACACACACACACACACACCATTGCATGTACATCCAAGGACAACATGTCGAAATAGACAAAATGGCGATCAATTGTGACACACAGCTCGTACATTTGCACGAACAAATGCAAGTCAACCTATATTCGAGGCAAAACACAAACATACACACCAACACACACACACACACAAGAGGGAAACTCGAGAGGGAAACTCTCACTCCCACTAAGTGACCCCAACACTGACCCTAGCTAGACCCATCAGCATCCAACTTGCCAGCCATTCATCCATTATTTCGACACACTGCCAATTAATTTGTTTTATGATTTTACGACTTTGGACGACTCTGCAGCAGCAACAACCACACCAACCACACCAGCCACAACAACATTCAACAACAACAACAACAGCTCCTAAAGAAAATGCCGGACTTACTGGCTGTTGTTGTGGCCACCAGCAAAAATGACAGTAAAATGTTTTTCTGCTCGTTTTCTTTTCTCTTCGTTGTGGCCTTAAGTACGCGGCACGAATGCTCGCAGCGACAGCAACACAACAGAAACAGCAATAGCAACAGCAACAACAACAGCAACAGTAATGGCCAAATGTGCGTCTCTAGCTCCTTGCTAGCCAGACCGAGAATACCAAAGTACGATTAGAAACGCCCCTTGATGGGCAGTTAACCGCCTTAAAATGCTGCGATGGCAAACAGCAACGATTGCTGCGACCGCATCAGCAACAATGGCAACAACAGCAACAACAGCAACAACATTGCAATAAAATCGGTTAATAATGTTTTTCACAACGCCATTCAAATGCTCGGCAACAACAAGCGTATTATGAGCTAAAATATAGGTTAGCCACAGAGCGAACAAAGTTAGGCTGGAAACAGCCAGCTCCAGCCACAGCTCATGGAGTGGCTTTAATGTTGATGATCAGTGCGCTAAGTGCATGGTCAGCAACAACAACAACAACAACGACATCATAATGAGGTTGATTATGAAGTTGTTGCTGCAGCTCTGTTGCTGGAACGCAATGTTTAACCTCTGATCGAAGAGGCAGCGCCTGCGGCAATTGGGGCTTGGTACAAACACAAGACCAGACAGCAGCAACACACTCGGCAACAGCAACAGCAACACGTAAGATACTGTTAAACCTAAAGCTGCACTTGGCTTTAATTGCCCCCTGCCTAACGCAGTTTATTGATATCAGAATCGGCTACGAACTTAACTTAAATAAAGCATGAGTACGAGTACATACGTACCTTAAAACAAGCGGAACATAACTAAGTATTTGCCTAAAAGAAATTCAAACATCATTCTCACGTTACATACAAATTCTTTTGCCTGCTTTCTCCCATTTGCCTACTAGCTTCATGGCCATGAGTTTGGCTAGAAGTGGAGACAATGTAGCCACAAAAAAATTCCAAGAACTCCGACTAACATCAATGGCGGCGGCATGGTTTTTTGTTAGTCAAGTTAAGAAAAGTACTTTACTAAGTTTCCTAATTCGATGAACGGAAGGGTATTACTAGAAAGTCTAAGCTTGAATCGAAATAGACGTAGTTGGGGAACTTTAAAATGCTGAAGATTATAGATATGGTTAACCTTCGGAAACGTTATGACGAGTTGAGAGCGACTTAGTGCTAGAGAAGGAACTGATTCTTTTTCTATTATAGTGGGCTGATTGTGAACATCGTTGCATAGTTTCACATAAAATAAGTTTTGGTTGGCTAATACAGCTCGTTATAATGTTTTCCACTTACTGTACCTTGTATTTAAAATAAATTTTTCAATGCAAATATGTATTAGAACAAATTTGTTTATTGAGCATATGAGGCCATCATGTTGCGCATACCTGAAAATATAGAGAAGAAAAAACAATTTAATTTGATTGCCAATAAGTTTGAAAAGCTATTAGCCGAGAAATAGTTAAATGTATGTTTAATGCACTCATAAATTATAAGTTTGCCCTCACTTCCCTCACAAGTTCTACTCAACAGCTCAATTATTCCAACTGATTAAAACCCCACAGTCAAAACTGCATTGGAAGAGGAATAAAATCACTTGATCAACTTTATGGGGAAATCACTTGATAAACTTTTGTTAACTTTTTGTGGGCGTTGCAGCTGGCATTGTTGTTGTTGTTGTTTTATATGTTCATTGCACACTCGACTTGGCATTGCATTCTCAGTATTCAGAGTTATTATTAACACCATCGCTGCTGCAGCTGATGCGCTGCTGATGTCGTTATTGTTGTTGCTCTTGTTGCAGTTGCAATGAATGTTGCTGCCGGGTGCTAACAAATTGATATCTCTTACATGATATACTATACAAGTAATCATAGTTGTATACATACATAGAAGCGGACGGACAGACATACTTGTATGTACATACCGAGAGGCAGACGAACAGACAGACCGACAGACAGACAAATGTGCCCCAGCAGAACGAAGTATTTACACAACCTGCACATGCAATCGGCCGGCATAACAATTGCGCTAACAGCAACCACATAACGACAACATTAGCAACAACAGAAGCTACATCAACTATAAATATATGCATAGCTATGCACTTCTATATCTCTATGTATTTATGCCCCAACAATGTTTCCATCCACGAGGTCCGCTCAATAAGTTCGATCCCATCGTCTGTCTCTATACACGTCTAAATTATGAAAACGGATACTAAAAGTATAAGGGCTAGAATGTTTAAACTTGGTAGTCATCTTTCCCAGGCCATAAGCCCCAAGCTCGTGGTAATTCTTTCTGATGGACCTCCTATGGACCTTTATGCCCCTCTATTTGTCATACCCATAATTATTGAACCCTTATTTTGAAATGACATCCTCATGCACAAACAATTTGGAAAAGAGGGTGCGGGGCTTTCAGGATAACAGCTCGAGTATAGTAAGATAGAAGAACTGCTAATACAGCTATCGGTATGTACTTGTAAAAATATTTATACTTCGTTGGAATATGTAGCATTCCTTTTAGATATTTAACTAACCCCACTCGACTTGTTGTTCCTGCTACAACAATAGCAACAACAAGTTGCATTATTGTGGCTATTTCTGTTGTTGTTTCTATGAAAATCATGAATAATGCGCTTGATGATATTGTTGATATTTGTTGCCGGCATTGCTGTCATGTTGTTGTTTTTGTTGTTGTGCGTTGTCGAGCCATTAAGTGTTGATATCGTTTGTTGAATGATAATTTCTACAATAGTCGGAGCTGCCGCTGATATTGATGTTGATGCTGATGCTCATGCTGAGCACCTCGACTGCTCTGTTGCGTACTTGTGCAGCATATATGTATGTATGTAAGTATGCGAGTGAGTGGGTGAGTGTGTGTGTGTGTGTGGGGAGTGGCAGAGGGGCAGAGGGTGGCCTCGTTCATTGCAACGCATCACTGCGTGTAAAGTCTGTGTTAAGTCATTTAACAGCAACGCGTCGCGAAGTCGCGACGCCGACTTCGATGTTGTTGCTGTTGCTGCTGTCGCCGTTGCCTCTTTCATGTTTGTTTTTTCTGCCATTAATTAATTAAAATTGACATTGAAGCGCAGTAACAATAACAACATCGACCGAAGCAGCAGCAACAACAACAAATTGCAAACAAGCTTATAATTCTAATAATCATTAGTCTGTTGCATGCCTTTGGCTGTTAACAATGTGAAAAATGCTGAGTTGCTACGTTGTTGTTGCTGTGCACTGATCTGCAATTTAGTTTTCCTTCCTGCTTCTAATCTTCATTTCTTGATGCCCTCAAGGCCAGCATCAGTGTTGTATATCGTGCGAAAATATTAATGATAAATGGCAATATACACGTATGTACATATTCACTGCAACATAGCATATTATAAATAAATTGAAAACATTCAAATTTCATCGCTTAATTTTTGCAAGGTACAAACCTATTCTTTCTCAGACTTAGGATAGTCTGGATTCCAAGTTTGGTAATTCTAGCTCTAATACTTTCCGAGATCCTCGGGTTCATACAGACAGACGGCCGACAAGACGAACGGACATGGCCATATCGAAAACTATTGACATACTGATCAACAATATGTAGGCACATTAGGGGCCGGCCACGCCTTCTTCTGCGTATTACATATATTCGCAGTAAACTAGCATACTGCTTTATTGTTTACAGAGTAGAGGGTATAGATATTTTACTCGGAATAAATTTCCTGCGTCCATACAACCACACATACATGCATGTCTTCTTGATGTTCGTAGTGAACTAAAGATGCGTTGTAAAGGCAAAGGGAAGCCGAAGGAAGACTTGTTACGTTAAACAAAAATAGATACATAATCTACAATCACAGGTTGCGCATGATACAAGCTTAAATCAAACATTTCTTATAGCTCAGGCATCTAATCGGCACTTTCCCATAAAACGTCAGGTTAATCCTCTCAGAGATCAAAGCAAGGCTTTTGACATCGAACAAGAGCATCCAACTTACAGGTTTTTGTTGTTCTATCCTTTTAAAACAAAACAGGCAATATTCTAAAATGTATGCAGTATACTCGTATATGTATGTATACTTAGTACGATCTTCCACGACTCTTTTTTCCGGGTACAGGATGCATTACCGACAAACAAAATTAATTATGGCATACGACACGTAGATTATTTGTTTTACATTTAAGTGCGAGTTCAACACTCAAGACTTCATCAAGCTCAGTAATTTCCGATTTATGTGGGCTCATATTGCAGTTTGCCCATAATGGTGTATTGGAATGACATATTGCGAAGGAAATTGAAATGATACTGCGCAAGCACTTCCAATTATTGTCATGCTACACACAAAAACTGTGAGACACATACGGGCTATTGAAGTAACGGAGAGAACCTTCGAAATTTAAATTTATGAGTTGCTTTCAGCTCTCTAATAAAAAATGCAGCACACAAATGCAGACAGCAAGACAGTATAATCAATAAATAAATTTTCTATTTATGCAACAGCCTCGACAACGTCACTCCCTCCCGGCCTCTACCCTTCCTCCCACAATGCTCCCGCCACTCTGGTGGCAATGGCAACATAACGGGTCCCAGAGCGGCAGCCGGCAACTTGTCATGAATACAAATACAGAAGGCATGCATATAAAAATGCACTCACACACACAATCACACATACTATATACGTGAAAAGATGTCTAAGGAGAAAGAGAGAGAAGGAGGATAATAACAAAATATATGCATGCATACGTGTACATATGTATATATGTATACGGTATGTCCACACATACTCGCACATACATACATACATATGTTGCGAAGCATTTTTCTGTGCATTTTAATTTATGCAAATAAATTTCCACTTTGCACTGAAATCAAAATGAATTAAGTGCGAGTGATAGAAAAGTTGTTGTTGTTGTTGTTGTTGCATGTGTCGGCGACCATGGGTGTGTGAGTGTGAGTGTGAGCGAGTACCGTTGCTTGTGCCACTTCGGCTGCGTTCAGTTTTCTTGGTTGCGTTTTCGATTTTTAATGGATTTTTTTCGCTATTAATCGAGCAGCCGGCCGGTTAGCTTGTTGCGTGTTGCCAGCGTCAGTGGCGACAATGTTGGTGTTGCTGTTGTTGTGGCAAGTGCGTGCAGTACCACAACCACCGCCGCCGCTACCACCGCCACCGCCACCGCCACCATCACCACCACCGTCTGACTTTCGGTGTCAGCCGTAGAAACTTGTTTAGCCGTTGCCAGCGCCGCACGAGGCACAAAGTAGTCCAAGGTGCGTGAAATAAATTTTGCACCACTGCGTTTTCACAATTTTCCTTGGCTGCTAACGTTGTTTGTTTGTTGTTGTTGTTGTTATTGTTGTTGTTATTGTTGTTGCTTTGCATGACAATCTAACATGCGTCTGATTTTGATGGTGCGTTGCAACACGCCTGGCTCTCATAATTTTCTTGAATTTGTATCGCGCGGCGCCGGCGACGAGTGCAGCATAAATTCGGGCGGAGCCGGACATTATCCAAGGATTAGGGCACTCCGTGTCACGACATTGGCAGGAGTACATAGAACCAGAGAACCAGACGCAGGCTGCGCCGTTGGAAAATCGCGTGAATTAACATAAATTACGGCTATGAGAACATAGTGCGCCATCGCCTTGGAAAATGTGCAACGGAAATTTAAGCGTAAATTGGTCCGAGGTAGAACAGCCAGAGCCGAACGGGCCCATCATAATGGCTGTGAGAGGATTGGCTGTTGTCGCAGCCCTAGCGCCACACAGGCCACTAATTAAGTGGAAATTTATGGAATGAATTCACTTTGTGTTCGGCCGAGACGCAGGCGTAAAAATATTTTTTACGAGCCTTAGCTCGCGTTCGCGATGTCCACGTCCTCAGCAGAGCACAGACCTGGGCTCGCTGCAATGACCTTAGGGGCAGCAGAAGAACTAGAGAGAGGGGCAGGAGTCGGTGCTCCCTAGTGTCGGGCAATTTTCTGGGCAATTTAAATAAAATGGAATTAAATGCATGCTCAACAAGCATTTTTAATATTGCGCAGCGCTCATGGAATATTCGTGTATTGCATTGGCAATTACATATTTTGATTTTGACGTAATCCAAGGGGATACTTGTGGGCCGATGGGGTCCGATGGGGGCCTGTGGCCTTGCACTGCCAACGACCACAAAATATGTAGGTTTACACTCAATATGTGGTTACCCCTAATTGATTTAGTCAGCGACGGCAGCAATTTCATTAGTTTTGCATTTAATGGCTGCATACCATGAGCAACAGGAACACCTGGATGAGGGACTTGACCGAACGAACTGGAACAATTTGATAGCAAGTACTAGAGAGAAAGCAGTCCTCATTTCTAATAAATAATATAATACATCCAGTTAAGTTACCCAATTAACAGATTCGGACCTGTTGTTTCTATTGCTGCGTTGTTCCATTATTCTTACCATGGGGAATAGATGTACATATTTTGGTGGATCCGGAAGCAAACAGCACAGTTATTAACGCCATTATTACCTGAACAGTCTCTTAATTATCCAACTCCATAATGACATTTATCCCAATTGTGTGTGTGTGTACTGTATAAGAATAAGGGAACATTAGGTATCTTGAACTCTGGGCTTTGAATTGTCTCATTCCCGCAAAGTTGTAAGTCCTCATTGAACTCTTTTTGAATATACTATATGTCTGTTTTAAATTACAACTCTTGATTCTTAAGTTGCATATATTATCAGAACGTTCTCAGCTTTAATAAGTTGTTCAAGGGTGTACTAGTGCAGTGGGAATATATGTAACACCTAGCAGACTGCGTAGCAGGCATAGATCTGTCCACTTTTTGTAACACACAGAATAAGGCGCGGGTTACCCGATACACTTGCTCGACTGTATGAACGAACAAATCTTCGAAAGTATAAAAGCTAGAGCCACCCAACTTGATATGCATGTTTTATAGTGTTATTATAAACTCAGTACAAGAAATGATTTCATATTTTCATGGGTTGGGTTCGAGCCTTCAGGCTATGTTTTTTGAGGCCCAAGTGTTGGATTTGGGATTAGTCAGTCCATTAATTTGCTACAAAAGATGATAGCCTATAGTTGATTTTCAATTAACTTACATTGCTGTATCATTAAAGCAGCGTTATTTGGAATTTTTACCTGAATTTAACTTTTCACAACCTTTATGGCTGGGATCCCTGTTAATGATAGCCACTTGCAATGGAAAACAGCCGAAAATCTCTTAACTGAAACAATTAACTTACTGCCACAGCGAACAGCTTTTTATTCACAAATGTTCACACACATATTCGTACTATATACATACAATGTCTGTCTACTTGTACATACTTGTACTTGTATATAGGTGTGTCTGTGTGTGCGTGTGTGTATGTGAAACTGTTGCTGATCGTTCCGTGTAAACACATTTTATAAATAATTGAATTGTAATTTTCGCAACTTGCGATAAAAATCGCATACGAGTATGTAGCTGTTGTTGGGTGGTGGGCGGCTGGGCTTGGGAAAGATGAGGAGATGACAAAGTTCCTGTGGTGGCATAATTGTGCAGCAACAACAGCATCGTCCACAAAAACAGTATGTAGTTGCAAGTACGGCGAAAAAACAGGCATATTATTGTAGTGTCTGTGTGCGTGTATACAGATGTGTGTGTAAGTGCGTGTGCTGTAATTAAGTTGCAAATTAACGCATGAGCGCATTTAATATCATTGAATTAAAATTGACTCGTGCGCTCACAGTCCCGGGGCCACGCAAAAATGTTGTTATCTCGGCCGGCTCCGACAGCCTCAATGTAGCAGGAGAGGTGGATGGTGGGAGGTGGTCGGTGGGGCCCACATTTCCTGCTACGGCTGCAATTTACAGAGCAACAAAGTGCAAGTGTATACAAGTATAATAGTATTGATTGCCTTGCCGGGGACAATTACACCTTTCCGAAAATCTGAAATCTGAATACGGCAACTACGTCATAATACTTTGCTCGGCGCGTGGCCTGACGCTGATAAGTTAAGGCGACCAAGGGCCAACAGTCTGGGTCTGGTTCTGGTTGTTGTTGTAGCTGGTCAAATGGCTGGCTGTCTGTTGCTTGCTTGTTTGCTGTGTTTGTTGTTTAGTTAGATAATGGCATGGCTAGGGCAGTGGAAGTGTAAGGAGCTCCACCGGTACTCGTATTGTAGAGACATGCAACTTTCCACTGATATAATTAACAGATATGACTGGCTGAAGTCTTGAATAACAGCTACACAATGGGTGTTAGCACCCTGTTAGTGCCTGTATTACGACAGTAAGTCGATTGGACAGACATTGGCTGTGTAGCTGGCGTTAACTGGTCTTAATTAGAAAGCAATGGCTGTCTTCCAAGGCATCATTTATAAATGCAAGTAGTACATAGATTACGGTCCAAATACAAACTGGACTGAATAGTTCGTAAACTGACGCATACAAGGCGCTACTAGTATTAAAGCCGTATGATTTTTAGTTAGTCCTAACCTTCAAAAGGGATGTTATAGGAACTTGAGTGAAGCAGCTTTTGCTAGTTTGAAAAAATTGGATACAAAAGAATTTCGTGTGTAAACAAAGTATCGCTTTTTTGAAGCCAAGGCTTGGCTTGGACTATGTATTATGAAAATCAACCATTGAGAAGTGTTTTGCTAAATGTAAATGAGGCGAAATGAGCATCGAGGACGATGCATTCAGTGGACGCCCCAAAGAGGCTGTTACCGACGCAAACATCAGAAAAGTCCACAAAATTAGTTTGGATAACCGTAAAGTGAAGTTGATTGAGATAGCTGAGACGGTAAAGATATCAAAGGAATATGTTGAACATATCGAGAATGAATATTTGGATATGCGAAAGCTCTGTTCAAAGTGGTTGCCACACGAGCTCACAGTCGAGCAGTGTTTGTGTTTGTCAATATGTGGCAATGGATAAAACACGGCTCCATCATTTCATACCGGAGTCCAATCGACAGTCAGCCGAGTGGACTGCACTCCAAAGCATGTAAAGCCGCAAATATCGGCTGGCAAGGCTGGCATCAGTATTTGGGATGTGCATGGTATAATATTCATCGACTAACTTAAAAATGAAAACACCACACATATTTCAAAGCGTTATTGGAGCGTTTGAAGGACGAAATAACAAAAAAGGGCCATGTGAAGAACAAGAAAGCGCAGTTTTAACAAGACAACGCACCGTGTCACAAATCAATGAAATCGATGGCAATCCATCCGCATCCACTTTATTTTTCAGGTCTGATCCCCAGCGACTTTCTCATGTTCAAGAGAATGCTCGCTGGGCAGATAATTTCACCCAATGAAAGACAAATTGTACTATACAAATAGTATTGAAAATCATATGACCGCTAGATTCGTTGTATCGCCGTAGTAGGCAAATATATTGAATAATAAAATCAAATTATATCAAAGAACAATTTAATTCTATGCTAGCCTACGAACTTTTCAGCCCACATCCAGCGCACTTGTCACGCTTGTTTCAGGGTCTTTGCTGATTAAAAATATCGCAAAGGTAAGCAACTAATCATCACACAAACACACATAGTTACTTAGTTGTATATACACACACATTTGTCAAGATGAGGTCAGAGTTCCATGAACCCACATTTCATCTCAACACTTGTTTATTTTAAGAATTGACCGAATTAACGTAAAGCGAAATGACATGAAAGGCAGTTTTACTTCCATGATATTTGTATTTCCAAAGAAATCAGCAGCTGGTCTGAATTTTAACTGCAATGTTCGCAACGAAAATATTTTATAAACAAGTACAACACTTACTGGCTTTACAAGAATCACCCAAAAAATTAATAAACTTTTGACGGCTTGTTATGTTGTTATATTGTTATACCCTTCTGTGCTCGTTCTGAACACTTTTTGGTGCATCGAAGAAATAAAATAAAAAAACAGTGGAAGGCTTCTACAAAGCTAAGTTCTTTTGAAATGCATCGTGCACCTATTTTTCATTTTGGGTCAAGAATGTACATACTTGTATGTATGTACATATTCCTGATTGCGCTTGGTATATCCTCAAAGAAATAAAGATATATGAATTGACATTAGGAAACGATAAACTATTAAGAACAAGCTCAATACATTGCACTTTTATTTATTTATGAAAGTTTACTTAAATAAAATATAAAACAAGTAAAAAAGCTAAAGTCGGGTGTCCCGACTTCGAAATACTCTGTACATATGTTTACAATAATTATAGAAAATAAAAAAAATTAAGAAAATAAAAAAAAAAATTTGATCGATTTTACCTCTCTCGGTATTCGAACTCACGTAAAGGGTTTATAATTGCACATTTACATAGCAATTGCGTCTGTGTGAGTCTATGTATGCCTATGCGCATCTATTCGTGTCTGTGTAAGCATTTTCGCAGTCAACCAAACAGCAACATCAACAACAGCCGCGGGCAGCGCTTGAGCAGCGCTGCAGCAGCGCTGCATCAGCAAATATATTTATGGCTATAACTTCTTGTTAAATCGGTCTATCATAATGAAATTTGGCATACGGACACATAATAACTAACTGGGGGTATTTCCAAAATTTTAGTTAGAAATTCCAAGAATTACGGGAGTTACGATTTGCGGGGTAGAGGGGGGAGGGAGGGGAATTCCAAAATATACATTTTCTGCGTATTCACATAAGGCATCTGGGACTAAAATTTGGTGTTCCTAGGTCTTATAGTCTCCGAGATATAGGCGATTATACGAATGGAAAATCGGGAAAACCCCCATAGGGGGGAAGTGGGGGGGAAAATCAAAAAAATAAAACAAACTCGTATAGAATACACACATAACGCATCTTCGTGCAAAATTTGGTGTCTCTATCTCTTATAGTCTCTGAGATCCAGGTGTTCATACGGACGGACAGACGGACAGACGGACAGACGGACAGACGGACAGACAGACAGACAGGGCTAGATCGACTCGTCTCGTCATGCTGATCAAGAATATATATACTTTGTGGGGTCTGCCACGCCTCCTTCTGCCTGTTACATTTTTCAGCTCCCGCAAACCTAATATACTCTTGTACATTTCATGTACAGAGTATAATAAGTACTATATGTGCATAAAAGGATTACATATTTCATTCTTTGAGTAACTCCTTTCGAGTTAATTTGTTTTCTGTGCTGTGTGGATTGGCTCGTTGTCTTGCTGAAGGATCCGCCCATCCCTGTAAAGGTTTCCAGCCAAAGACTAAATGCTGTACTTGACAACCGCATGTATAGCACATTCTGCATCTGTTTTGGTAGGTATGAATGAAAATGGAGACTTTGCAGTATTTGGTATAAAGGTGGGATTAAAGCAACACTCTTCCATTAAATTGAAAATGTGTAACTTGCTAGTTTTTTTCACTAAAATTAAAATGAAACCTAACTAAGTTTCATTTATTATGTCGCTGTGAGCTCTGTGCACGATGTATTCGCATTTGCTTGATTTGTTACAGCTTATGGTTATTGCATTCTCTTAACCATCACAAAATAAATAGTAAATAAGAAAATAAAATAAAAAAGTTTCTGTGGTCCTGCAATGTTGAAATTACACGTTTTTTACCCAGTGGTTTGTATCTGATGATTTTATGCATTTATTAAAATATATCGTTCTATCTTATTTGCCCATTTTTAGCCGCACTTTCCGGCACACGAGTGCCACGGGCGTGTTTGCCAATTTTTGGTCATTTCAATAGCCCTTTCAGCTTAGGGCCAGTGATGTGTATTGAAATTAAACGCAGTGGCTGCCATTTGTATTGACTTTTGCGCACTTGTTATTTGCAGTGTTGGACAACAGATTAATTGCCCATGTTGTTCAAACAATATGTGGCTTTGGTCGAGTGCAAAAAACGAGTTTATATTAAAATATAAGAAATGCCGTTTCCAATTTTGTATTTTAGAATTTATTTCCTAGATATTCGATGACCGTCCGCAATAGTGACATATACAGAAAGAAGCCTGGTGAACGGCGTTACTTACGACAAATGCGGCCAGCTACTTAATTTGGTTTGATTTCAAAGCAATTTGCATGCGAGCTAATAATTCATTGAAATGGCAGTGTCGGGCGAGCGAAAACAAAATCAATCTGCGTAGCATTTAACATTTATCTGAGATAGCGAGCGAACGAGCCAAAGACAAGACAACGAGGCCTTTGGGCCAATAACCAAACTGGTTCCAACGCTGGAACATAAAAAACCATAAGAAACAACCAGTTGGAAGTTTAAAAATGAATTACATTTTCTGTAAACCAGTTGGCGGCTAAAACAACAAACTCAGAAAACTGAAAACATTATTAATGTAGGGAAAATGTGTGCATGTGGGTTATGGCTAAAAATAAACGTAGACGGGACCGAAGAAAACCCAATGACAGCGTGGCGTATGCTTATCATTCCGATGTTGCCAGATCGTCTTAACGATTGCGACTGAGCTGCAAGTGAATGGACAACGGCGGGACACTTAGATTGGGTAACGAGTACACAAAATACCAAGTATACTAGTACATAGTTGTAGGGATGTAAGTCGAAGGAAAAACAACGATGTTGATGTACATCGATATTTATAAAAAAACGATTCATCGATGTTTACAAAAATTAGGTAGGTAGGTAGGTGCGGCAACGAGGGACCCTTGAAATTGGCCCGTTGTGGTAAAAACTTAACTTTCCATAGAAAAAACTGTAGTATTAGGGAGAAAATACACATAGATGTTTGAAATAAAATATGTTTATATATCAAGAGAGACTGTCATAGTATTTTACTTAATGTTGTTGATCAATAAAATTTATAGTTTTCAAACAGTGTTAAATCAAAAACGTAAAAACAGAATTGGGTGTAGCTTCCTCGGTAAACCACACAAAGAAATGTGACCGACCAACAAAACATGAACAATGTTCGATGTTTGAACAAACATCGATGGATCGACGATGCATCGTTAGAAAAGAAACATCGATGCATCGATTCATCGATGTTTTTTGTACATCCCTACATGGTTTTATGTATGTATGCAAAAGTAACGTTGTTTTGAACGGCAAATGCGATTTTCCGAGTTTACGGCAAGTGACTTTTCAACCTTTACTGCAGTCGACGCAGCCGACAAAATATTTGCTGGCGTTTTTGATTGAATTATGCACCGCTCTGCTCCCGCCACCCCCGCCCGGCGCAGCCGACTCCGTTTCTGCTTACGATTACGGCATTTTGTAGTTGGCCTCGTGGCGCCGGCTGTGTTGCACAACAGACAAAAACAACAACAACTTATGTATACTCCACTCGAAAAACTATGCACAAAAAATTGAAAGTGAACTTGCGACTTTCATTTTTTGTTGTTGTCACGGTTGTAGCCGTTGTTGCTACTGCTCGAAATATTTCTCTTAAGCCGCTTAATTATTTCCATGTCACAACCACTTCAACTCAACTTACCTTGATAGGCTGAGCGGGGGAGCAGCGAGCCTCACAACAGTTGTCGAGCTGTGTGCTGATTTTGTATTTCACATTTATTTGAAGGGCAATGAAGCAATGAAAAAATTCATAAATCGAAATTCAAGCTCTCGCACGCACACACTCAAACACTCACACTCACACACACACACTCATACACACGTGCACGCATAAACAATGTTGCAACTAATTTGTAAGTCTGATTGCTCAGCCTCTATAGGTCTGGTGTTTCCATCTTCTTTTGATTTTCGCTTTTTATTTTCGTGCAAGTGAAAGTCAAGTTACGGCAAGTGCATGATAAATGGTTGGTGGGGGAGGGGAGGGGAAGATTGCATTAAATTAACACCGGAATTATCAGGCATTATGTGCATGAATATGCCTCAAGTTTGTTGCCTCATTTTGGGCACGGAAGTTGTTAAATTGTCGATGAATTGTTTTTATTTTGAAGCTTCGTGTGAATTATGAAGTGGAAAATAAATGCAAGATTGTGAAAATGAAGTGAGTGTCTGAATGCATGCCTTCAGGCCAAGTGAGTGCATGCAACTACAAATTCTCAAAACGCTTAATGGCCCGCTGTGGAAGGGATATATGTACATATGTATGTAGTATACATACATATGTAGTTACAGTTTTCATATCTGTATACAAGTACACGTATGATTTCGGTAGCAAGAGTAGAACAACGTACTGAACAGTGAACAAAAGAGAAACCTAGATGTTATTAATACCAAGTCAGATTAAAGCTTAAATTGCTTTTAAAAAACTACAGCACACATTTACTTTCACCACAAAGCGACAATAATGTTTTTAAAAATCAAATATCGAGGAATTTTAAAATTGTATTTAAGATATGAAGTCAATGAAAGGTGAATTCAAATAAATTTGGCACTAAAACTGAATTCTTTTAATAATTTAATGAGCTTTTATTAACAAATTGCATTCCATTTGGAAAATATAAGCAATACAAAAAAAAACTTATCCCATTTTCCTGGTAGAAGCATATTATTTTCTTTTCTACATTTTTGTATGACTTATTAATATTATAAATTGAAATACTCCTCCTAGTCATACAAATAGAAAACAAGTGTGAAAAGGGTATTCAAAAGTTGGGCTCGCATGAGTTTTACGTACACTGATCTGACTCAAATCCACATATTATCTTTGTCGTCGAAAAAGAATCCTCGGTGCAAAAATTCTATATGTCTACCAAGGATTTACAAATGCAAACAAGAAGTTAAGAAACTATTTTCTTAATGAAAATAGACAGTATGGACAATACGACTTATACCTACGATGTATCATAAATGGGGATGCAGATTATACAAATGTAGTTTATATAGCTAGCTTGTTTCTAATCGAGCAAACTGTTAGTTTTATTTTAAATAAGGAGAAACCAAAACTGACTTCCTTTGAATCAAGCGTTGTTAAAAGCCTATCCACAACAATTGCGCATTGCTCGCCCTCGTCGACCCCTGGGTCCTCACACCGCTTTTTCTAATGGACCTAGAAGCTAAGTTATAACACCAACAGCACCACCTAGCAGCAACAATAATAACAACAACAGCACCAAACAGCAGCAACATGTGACATGAACCCGGGCAAATGCAAAAGCCAACCCGAGCTCGGCGTATGAAAATTAATTTAAAATTCCAGAACACGTTAACCGGAAGTTGGAAGCACAATAAATGTACCTGAATTATTATGTTTGCTCTTGCTTTTGTTGTTGCTGTTGTTGTAGTGTGTGTGTTTTCTCGGAGCGTCGCTGCAGTTATTGCCGCAACGGCACCGCGTTCTGGATGAGTGCCAGGAAAGTGCGTTACCCGCATGCAGGCGAGGTGGGCGGTGCAAAGCGGGAGTGGGCACGGCCTCGAGTACGGCCACATCATCAACTCGAGGGTAAGCCGGGTAAGCCGGGCAAGCGGGCAGGTCATTAAGTTTGCGGTTCTGCTACTGCTGCTGTTGTTGCTGTTGCTGCTGTTCTTGTTGTTGGCGTGAGAAACGCGCCACCAAGTGCCGTTTCGATTTGTGTGGCAAGTGTGTGGGTATCCATGTGTGAGTGTGTGCGTCCACGTCCGCGTCGGAGTTGAAAAAGTTTTGTAGAATTTTCAAATAAATTAACATAAAAATACGTCGAACAGGGGAAAGCAGAAACAAGTGCATGGAGCGGCCCAGTGCGCATATGAAATGCGGATATCTATGACAATTTGTGGGTCCAAATGGGTTCGCCTCCAGGTCCACATAGCAGGGCGGCGGGCCTTGCATGAATGAATCTAAGTTATTGAGAAATGTCACGCAAATTTCTTCAAAAACAATGCCAGCGCGCACACACGAATTCAGAAACAGTAAAATGTGTGTGAAATTGAAATATCATGCGAAAAATACAATCGTGAAAGATTACTTGTCTTGCACCTGTGTGTGTGAGTATTTGTGTTTGAAAAATGATTATGATTATTTGCTCTATGCGCATGAAATTATGCAACTTTAGGCATGCCATTCATTTTGGTTTGATTCTTCCAACTTATTGGGAAAACAAGCAAAGGAACCAAGACTCATAGGGCCATGCAGCCAAATACTGCACAGAAAGAAAAGAAAAGAAATGTTGCAAACAATACAAGTATGCTACTAACTAGTGTGTCGGCTTCCTGTCGATTCACCTAAAATTCAACACCCCCTAGCGTTTGACTCTGAGAATCAAATACCTCGCATAAGTTTTGGAAACAATATACTTTTTGCTTCGACTATGCAACATAAGTACTGTACTATCAAATCAGTATCAAATAAATATGAAAATATACTTGTTTGTGTTAAAAGCATCCTGGTACATAAAAATCATAATTTAATGAAATTGATTTGCATTTTTGAGATACTTGTCCAGTAATTTCTCGACCATGAAGTAAACTTTTGAAATAGTTCTCATAATTGAGGGACCAGTTATTATTTCAGAAATGTTGTATTTGTAATGCACTACATATGTGACCAGAAGCAAGTTATCAATGCAAATGAAATAATGTGAAATAAATTTGTTCGCAGGCGCAAATAAGGCAATATTCGTTGTCTGATGCATCTTTCACTAAAAATTCTTTATAGTCTCATAAGAAAATATGTATGTAGCTATTGTGAACATCTAGAAAAAGGTGTATGCATTTATACAGAAAATAATTGCTCTATACTCACAAACTTATTCTTAAAATCGCACAGTGCCTTACCTGGAAGCAGAAAAAGGCAAATTATTAGGTTTAAAATCCCAAATTTTAACAAAAGTATTGTGTAATTTGTATTTCAAAAAATATACTGTTGCAATAGAGAGCATGCCTATAATTTTTGTTCTGCATATTTACAAAAAAATTATGCAAAATATGATCGAACTACATCACAACGATGTGAAGCCCGGCAAAAGCAATTTCAACAGCAACAGCAACAACTATAAATATAGCAGGTGTTGGCCATGAAACCATTGCCGGCAACAATTAAATTTAAATTTGAAACTGCAAACGGCAAACTTTGTACTTTCAATTTTGGATTTGTGTTGTTGCTGTTGGTGCTGCTGCTGTGGCTGTGGGTGCAACACGCAAGCAACATCGGCATCCATTTTGTTTAAAAACATCAACTTGCCAACCGGCGAGCAATGGTTTTTGTTGGCACAGTGCTTACTCTTTTTTACATAGTTTTTAATTATAAACATATTTGTCTGCACTATTCTGTTGGCCTTTTGCATACGAGAAGCTTGCGTAATTAATTTAAAGCCAGACTGCACGATTCGAAATGTTCCGGTGGTGTGTGAGGTGAGGCGAGATGACATGAGATGAGAGGAGAGGAGAGGAGGTGGAACGTTGGCGGCAAAAGTGAAACCTTAACTGCAAACATATACTAATATTGTGCCACCACAATTACTCGCACGTCCATTCCAAATCTCAGTCCCCGACGCGCCCTGACTGCGTGGCTCGTCAAAAACCGCAGCATAATTATGATGGCAATTAATTACAAAAAATGCTTACAAGGTTCGAGTTGACTTGGCGACCATGGCGCCGGTTCTGTCCGCATGTTGGCCAACAACAGTGGCAATATCAACATCGGCAACAACAACTACAACAATAGTTGCAACAACACAACAATTGTGTGGGCAACATAGCGCAGTGGGGCAGGGCTGAAATTTACATATTTTCAGTGGACTTGCTTGCGGTTTTTATTGTTTTCTGGCTCGCAATTAAAAACGGCATAAACCTGGCTACTATAATTAATTTTGCACTTTTCATGCCACACTCACACACACGCACACACACACACACCTAGCGAGTGTGTTTAACATTTACAAACTTTTGAAATGTCAATCTCGCAAATGTCATTGGAGAACGCCAGATCGGGCCCGCTATTGGACGATTATTGGATAATACAATGATATACCCATTCAGGACAGTATCTTCCAATGATGTCATGTCATAGCAATATTTATTACTGATGTTTTGTTGAATTTCTAGAGCTGGCTTTGACAGCCTTTTTCCTCGTCTTTCGAAAGTAGCTTCAAAGAGTGAACCTTTTCCCCAAAATGCTTATTTATGGATTCAAAAAGATGATCCATTATTTGTAAAGGTTGATCATTTTTCAATTCCATTTCAGTCTTGCTTCGTTATCTGATAGCGACATACCAAAGTGCAATAAATTGTTCTAAATTGGGGAAAGAAAAAACTGGTATTTTTACACTAATTTAAATTGCCAGCTACCGTATCTTGACGCTGTTGTTGCTGGCTTTATTGTATTTATGCGAAACGTGTCAAATTTATTGCATTTTATTTCAGTAGTCGATTTGATGCGCTTATCTAGTCACGTAATTGTCCGCCAAACTGCCAAACGTGCCGAACTTTCAATTTTTTCGAAACGAAACTGAAAACTGGAAACCCAATGAACCAACAACGAACACAATCGGGGGGATAAATGGTTACGGCAATGGCGACACATTAGCAGGAGATTTACGGCTCGTACAGAGCCAGAAATGTTCACTAAAATACACTTGCATACAAATGCAAATAATACGTATGATGAATGAAGAAACAAACTGCATCATTCCGTTGTGTGGAAATAAAATATAAGTAGCTGCACAAAATGGTGTATGCGAAAATTCCGCGCTGGCTTTTTATGTGCTCGTAAAATGCTGCGCTGAAAATTGTCATAAAAAGACTAACTACTTGTATAGTATGAAGAAAAAGTGAAGAAACTATAAAATTATTTCATTAGCGAGATAATTTGTCTCAGTGAGGTGGCAAAGTTGCCACTTTACGACTCTCAGGCGCGGCACAATGCACAAATTTAATGCCCTCTTGACTCGCCCTTTAAGCGTCGCATTGCCTTACTTCATTGGTCTAGGCAGGAACACGAGGTATGCATGTTGCACCCATTTATACTTATGTAGGTACGGCCCGGTCCCGTCCCAGTCATAGTCATAGTCCCAGGTCCAGGCCTGTCTGTTTACCTTTCTGATCGACGCGTCGTCATGACGAGGGCACGTAGCTCTGTTCGAGCTGCAGCCTCATTTGCAGCTTCAGTTGCAGCCACAGCCACAGCCACTGCCACAGTCGAGACAGCTTAATGCCTTTTGTGTTGCATTTGGGCTCAAGTGCGATACGGCAGAGGCAGAGGCAGAGCTACAACAATGGCAGAGCAGAGCAGCAATAAGAAGCGACTCAAATGGAGCGCACATCTGCAGGCCGACTGTCCAGCATTTTCGCAATATGAATTTTTCATATCGACGACAGACCGTCGCGAAGGCACAGCGAGTTGCCAGGTGACCGCCTGCCGAACGACCAAGTGTGCCACGGTGACACATTTCCTCAATTTTGGCGGCAAAAATAAAAATTGTGGCACAAACATTCGAAGCGATTCGAATATAGCCAAAGGACCTCGTAGTCAGTATGTACAGTACTAAGTACTATTGAATAGACTCTATAGTGAAGAGTACAGTAATAAATGAATCAATTATTCAAGAATTCACTTAGGAATATCAGTATACCTTTCTAGACTGACATCTTTATATGCCGTTTCAGCTAACTGTGTATACTGGTCCATGGTTTCAGGCACAATTGAGTTCCACAGCTCGCTAATGAAGTAAATAGTTGCACCATTAAGACAAGTTAAATCTTTGTGTGCTTAAGAATTCAAATCTTTAAAGACGACAACATAGACCACGTGTTTTTCAGCCGAAACATGCGAATTTGGACCATTGTGCGTGCACTCGACATCCTGCCAGTCACATAAAAGTTTGGCGAAAACGTAAAAGCCCAGTAGCTGCTGAAATGATTTATATCTGGGCTGTGCGGCCAGGTCCAACAGCAGTTCACTTCAATTCGGATGGCTTTGGTTCGTTTTGTATCTGTATTTCTGCCAGTATCTGTCCGAGTGTTTAAGCTTTTGCGTGGAAAGTGCGTGCCACCTTATGCCCCACATCTCAGGCAGTTAAAAGTCGCCATAAAAGCAACCTCGCCTCGTGCTCCCCATTGCGTTAGTTCCCTTATTCCCTATTCGGAGTCGTAATGCTGGCAACTGTACAAGAATTTTGGTAATTTCAATTTGATGTCAAAACATAAATCATTCTAGCGAAAATCGTCCGATTGTTTTACTCGCAAAATTATTTCATGTCAGGTGCAATTTCAATTAATTGCCAATTCAAAAACTCGCTCGGCGCCCGTGGCTAGGCACTAAATTCCAGCTTATCAGTCATTCATGGATAGCAGCCAGCTCGACGCGCCTTTCCCCGACAGCTCTGGCTAACCATATGCGATAGATTGAGAGATGCACTGCCGCAAATCAATTTGGCCCATCAATCTTTTGTCCATACTCGTAATAATCTCGTATTTATGAACTGTGATGTTCGGCTCGAGATTAGACAGCCATTATGCCGCAGCTACGGATATTGGATTGGATTTGAATTTTAGGAAAGGCAGGGAGGGAGAAAACGGCGATGCAACGTCGATCAGATCCCCTCCTATTGTTGTTGTTGTTGTTGATTTTGTTTTATGGTTCTGCTCAGATCAGATACGAACCCTGACTCGATTTTGATTGATTTTACTGCTGTGGCTATTACGGTTTTAAAACAGTCATTAAGCTATCGCATCGTATTAGCGGGGGCTCTTGGCCAAAGAGGCCGCGCTTGCTTCTAGGCGGTTCAATGCGCCCATTTGGCCTAAATAGCCACAGCAATTAAATAAGTTCGAGGCTTGTCTGCTGCCATGCTGTTGATCTTCCTTACGCGATTCGACTGGAGAGTTTAATTATTACTGACCAATTGAGGCACTGCTAATAAAATAAAATTATTATTATTTTGAGAATAATCGGTGAACCCAACTGAATATACTTTTTATTGCATGGTGGGGCAGATCTCAGAGTTTTGTACTCTTTTCTGGAAAGTGTAGGAGCTCTTTCAATGAATACAAATTATTAGTTTGTCTTTTTCTATCATTTCGTAATGGAGACATGATTTAAAAACTGGTGTGATGGTGTGGCATCACTATTTTTCTGTTTTAAGAATTATATATATTATATTATATATAGCTTAACGAGCTAACATGGATCTCACAATGGGAGTTCTACCACCATCTTATAAACATTATTAAGAATTATTTGCAACTTCTGTAATAGTGGTCACATATATAAATCGCAAACTTTTGTTATGCCCTAAACTGAAGGCCGATTTTCAACATAATAATATTAAAACTAATAATAATGATATTACAAAGATAGTATAAAAAGGAATTTATAGGTATAACTATTATTAAGAACACATTATAATAATTACTATGTATTTAAAGTAAGAGTTACAAGTTTCGATTGTTTTTCCCATTCGAAACATTGTATTGAACATTTTTCATGCCTTACACTCCGTAGCATCTGAGGGAGGTCCCCACTTTCTTCAGTGCACAGTCCGATACAGACACGTGCAAGGAATTAATTTCCAAAATTTATGGGTGACTTACGTGCCCAAGTCTAACGGTAAACCATGCAGACATTTTCAGCATACTCGGACGAAGAACCAATGAACAAATACCCAAAATTATGACCAACTGGTTGTCAGCTCGAACATATATTCTGACATTAAAAACGCGATTGGATAAAGCGTCAAATAAGATGCTGTTAAGTGCAAGAATCTCGGCTGGCTGTGAGGCACTTGCCCGAAGCTTCGGACCCGTTCGGGACAGCAAAACAATTTTGTAATTGGGGGAGAATCTCCAGAATGCCAGGTAACGAAGCTCGAAAGTTATTACAACGCCTCATTTTTGGGTCAAATTGCCGGACATCAGCATTGGCATCGGCATTGACTGGAGTTTCCCTTTTTGCTTTCGCACCGGCCCACATTGTCAGATTTGAAAGTAAAGATTGGGCTGACAAATGAGAGCTGGGGCTCGATATGCAGCAGGGCCGTCGCGGCCTTAATTTATATGATTAGCGGCTGCGTATGCAGATAAGCTCAAATGATTCATGGCCCATAAACGGCATGCAAGGCAATGAAATGTTAAACAAGTGGGTCAAAGTGTAAATGCGATGCGACAGCAATGATGCTGCCGCTGCTGCTGCTGCTGTCATGTGGCAGGCGCAGACGAATTGAATTGCAACAAGCTCCTTTTACAGGCGAAGCAGTAGCAGCAACAAAACTTTATGCAAACACTGACAACGCCGATGTCTAAATTTCCAAAAAGGCAGTGGGAAAAGCCAAAAAGTCGTGTCGGGTTTTTCAATAATTGTGTGGATCTGCTGGCTGAGTGCGGATGGAAAAGCGACGCATGAAACTGCCATTTTGAATGCTACACAACAATAGAATGAAGCAAGCAAGCATTGAACATTTTCAGCATTTGTGGCCAGAGTTGTCAAGGCGACCGAACAACACAACAACACGCACGCTGCAGTCTACTCATGTTGCCATTGCCATTGCTGTTGCTGTTGCTGTTTCTGTTTCTGCTTTTTGTGAGCCATTCAAAAGAGCAAATCCATTTCGTATGCGTAACGCATCGTTAAAGCCCCAACCCGAATATTTGTATGGAAACATGCGTCAAGCGCATTCCAAGGGAAGCACTGCCAGCAATATGGATAAATCCGAACTGCCAAACAGTCAGATGGCCCGCTTCCCTCAGGCCCAGTACGGCTGATAATTGAGTTATGTTGTGAATCTGTTAATTAAATGCAACTAAAGCCGCCTGTCAACTCTGCGCACTGGACTTACTTAAGTTATCAACACTTTAGGTATTGTGCTGGTTTACGTAGAGCGAGCAGGGGAGATGAAGTGCGCTGAACTGAGAGGAGAGGATAGTTGAAAGTTATCAATTAGCTGTGCATAGATAATCTGCACCCGTGCGCATTTCATGCAACATTTTGTATCTCTACTCTTATAGCAGTTAGGGTCAGACCAACAGGCCAGAAAGTACTTCAAAATGTGATTTTACAATCCGTTGATTCAAAAGCATGTTTCTGCACTCAGATGTGTCAGATGCGTGTTCACTATTACGGTCTGCAATATGTTCGATGTATCTCTATCAAATATGGATTTATGCGCCGATATTAGTCACTTACAGACTGCAAACAACATCAACATTTGTTCACATGTTAATTGAACTCATTTACACAAACAAATGTTGTTGCCTATCTATTTGTCAGCGGCCTACAATAACAACCGAAATAAACAACAACTTGAAAAAATGTTAATGAAATGAACCGTTAATTGCATTAATGAATTGTAATTGACATGAACAGCCTGGCAGGGTGCAGCATAAAAGTGAGCGGGAAAGCATAAAATCAAGCACGTGCTCGATAATAAATCAAAATAATTACAATTAATAATGAGTGGCGTAAATGCCTATAAACCAACACAAAAATCAAATAAAATATAAAAATCATTCGCTCAAACAATAACTCTCTCTCGTACCCACCCTTTCCCCCACAGCCTGTGGCAGGTATAAGATATAGTTCTCTTCAGATTATGGTGAGATACTATAAAAAGCTCATAAACACCAAGTTTTATGGCAGCTACACAAATACAAGTAATACTATACTGAGCCGATTTTGATTCAACTTCAGCTCGTGGTGAGACACAATTCTTATCGTAAAGTTTTCAGGTAAACAAAATGTTATCAAGGGATTGCTGCAATGGGTGCGATTTTAAATCATTCAGCTATATACATAGTATATGGCTTGTTATAAACTCATACGGACGGATATAGGGATATCGATTCGTCTCGTCATGCTGATCATATAAGGCGTCCCCCAACCCTTTCCCAAATATGCATATCACGCACTGTTCCCGCGCAAACTTATCAGCTGCATTTTCGAAAAGTCCCAAAAAGCAACCAGTGGCCAAGCCAAACTTTGAGGCAGCGGCATGAAAATTCCAATTGAAATAATGAGCAAAAGCGAAAATCAAGCTCACGTTTACGTTTATAGTACGTATCCCCATTAGCATTTGCCGTTGGCGTCTGTTTCGGTTATGGTTGTAGCCGCTGCGGTTTCTATTGTTTCTCTTTCTTGACTGGGGTCCCAGTTTGGTCTGCCATTTTCCACTCGCTTTTGCAGCTGCAACACTGCGCTTGTTGCAGCACCGTTAGGCGCGTTACATTGTTCGTAGTATTCGAACATATGCCGTTGATCGTGGTATGGGGCTTCCTCTCCGTTCGTTCGCCAGTTCGGCCATCACGTGCGTAAGATCAATAAAAATCCAATTAAAATGCAAAAAGTTTCATAATTACAAACGCAGTTGGAACTCAGTAGCACAGAATCAGAGATACTACTTACACGAGTATGTGTATATACTTAATAAGTGAGGAGAAGGGGAAGGAGTATGAGAACGCGATGATGGTGACTTGGTAGCTTGGTGAAAAGTGAAAACTCCCTCCGGCCGAAATTGGCCAACTAGCATCGGAAACGCAAACGCGTTGCAATAAAAATGAGAAAAATAAAACCCCCAGCAGAAAATTCATTTCATTGTAAGCAGTTTTATTGTTGTTGCTTGCTACTGACTTTGCACGCAATTCTGTTTAAAAAAGTTAGTTGCTGCTTTTAACAACTACTTTGCGCTGTCGATTGCAGTAAAAATGCAAATGGAAATGGCTTGTAATGACGCGCTAAAAGACATTTGGCATTTCGTCGGTTCGCATTAAACATGTTTGCCAGCAAGATGTTGCAGCAGCAAAAATGACAACAGCAACTGCTAGAACAACAACAATATGTACAAACAATAGTCAAAACTGAGCACTCATTCAGCGTCTTAAATTGCGTCATTTATTTAAATTTTGCAACCATTTTGTTGCTTCTGCAACATTAAAACATTTAAGGAACTTTCATTTCTGCCCTTTGTGCATTGTGCGACAACTTCCGAGCCAAGTTAATGGCCGGCCAGACAGGTTTCTCTGCCGAGCATAACCATTTTCGCTCGCCATCAGTGCTGAGCTTTATGTTGCATTTAAGGTTAGTGTGTTGGGAAGCGCTCAACGAAACTAAGAAGCAAACACCAAAACAGTTTCATAATCACATTTGATCACTAGTGTTGCCAGTATTCGCGAAAAGTACGGGTACTCGTATTCAATAAACCACCGAGTACGGAGCATTTACTCACACAGCAAAGGGATACTTATCAAGTAAGTAAGTACACACTTCCAAATGTACTCAAGGAGTGCTCAATAACACACTAGTGTACTCAAAAACCAATTAATATGGAGGTTAAGGATTCATTCGATGCCATCAATAGTTTTGCACTTGGCGCAAGCATCGCAAAGTATCGATACATCATTTTCGTTTTCTCATTGTTGGGTATGGAATCAATCTTCAATTTTGGCAGCTTCGGAAACTATTTTGTGGCAAAAAGTTGTTTGATTAGAAGGAATAATAAACTAATAATAATTAATACTGTTTAAAGAAACAGACTATAAATCTGCATAGCTACTAATATACTAATACTATATACCACTAATATACTGATTTACTTTTCTAAATAGGGAGACTTTACTTTCTATTTGCGAATAGGCGATAGAAATAATTCGACAAAACATAAATATAAATCAGAGCTTGTTCGAAAGCAAGTAAGCTTTTTCCACAGCTCGGCAGTTTAAAGCCAACAAATCAATTTTATATAACGTCGACTTCTTTTCAATGGAAAATTCACTACTTATCACGTCACATTATGGATAGGTGCTGGAGCGGAGAAAAGTGGAAAGACGAGGCGGGATAGCTATAAAATCATTACGTTGCCTCAATAGTAGCTGCACAAAGCTGCTTGTTAAATGTGAACCGATGTATACATACAACACGTCAAGCGTACAGCCTTTTATCTTCCTTGTTGCAAGCAGAGGTACACACAACAACAACAACAACAATGTTGCAGAATATCCCATTGCAAGTCGCTTGGCACCTCGTCACTGAATATTATTAATTCTTGGGCATAGCTCGATTAGCGGCACGCTTTGTAGTGCATAATTACGGGGATAAACAAAACCTTTTTGAAACTCAATACATTTTCAAACAAGACACGAAGCATAAGGAAAGGAATGGTAGCAGCTAGGGGTGGTGGTGGGGATTGGGCGTCTGGGGTTTCTCGGGTCTGTTGGGTCTGTTGGGGGTGATTGCACACAGCGGAAGCAACTTGCACTCATCGGTCGCTCCTTACTTTATTGCACTTGGTGTTTGAGGCGGACTCTCACTCTCAGGTGGCACGCCACAAGCAAAGTAAGGGCAACATTGTCAAAAGAGAACAAAAATGACAAAAGCAACAAAATAGTTCAGCGAAATGCGAAACCATTTTTAAATACGGACTAGTGTGATGTTTCGCCTGGACAGACTAGCTAAGGTAAATAAACTTAATAAAGACTTACAGACTTGGGTGATGCGCAGAGGGGAGTGTTATGGCGGGTCTTTATTGAAAACCTCTGGTTTTGTTGTTAGAACAGCCAGTGTTGGTAAAAGTGGAAATGAATTAGCAATAATTATCAAATTAAGAAGACAGTTTTTTTTTAGAAAACTTTCAAACGAAAGTCTGTAGATATCATAAAACTGGCTTTAATTCAACACCAAATGCTGAGAAGACAGTGCGTCAAGCGATTAGCAGAAATGCCTGCAGTTGTCCGCCAGTTCTTGCCACTAACAGTTGCGCCTGTCAAACCAGAGCCGACAGCATTGCGGCAGTTGTCAAAAGCACCGCCGTCAACACATCGATTCGCAGTGAAGAGATCATCGATGGAATAAGTGGCAGCTGCAACAACTTTGTCATGGTCTTCGCCATCATCGTCCAGTCTTAGTTTCAGTCTCTGCTGAGCCCCATCAACTACAAGTTGCTGCTCATGGCGTACACTTAAGGAAAATGGTTGAAACAGCCTTCTCTGTATTTCAAAAGTTATCTTAGTCTAAGTAGAATCAATATTCCATTTTTCTGTGTCTTACAAAAAGAACGTCGTCATGCATGGGCATGGACAGTATACCTTGCGATGTCCGTAATATCTTATCCATTATAAGAAAGCATTTTGCACAGTACAGCCTATTCTTCCCATACCAAAGAAGTTCCGATTCACTAACAATGAGAATAATTTTAATTTTCAAATAAATTGTGGAAAGCCCAAACGTATACTCTCGCTTAATAGAATTTACAATCTTATAATTACATTTAGAGTGCATAGAAATCAGATAATATATAGAAAGAGCGCAGACACGTAATTTGTGGAATATGTGGAAAGAGTTCAATCACCGATTCATGATTCCCTTCCAACCAAGCCCTTCAATCACAGCGCATCGAATCGAACATAACTTCCATCATTAGAATTATGATAAGCCAGCTTCCGCCGATAATCCGCAACAAGAACTTGTCAAGAAGAGACTAACTATATAATTTTTTTTTAATATTACATGCTTACGCATTTAATAGTATTGGCTAAATGGATCAGTTGGGAACGCATCAAAGCTTTTCCCTTTATTGGATTGATGTGCTTTGACCTGTTCTTCAGGTAACAGATTGCCCCAAACGAGTTCTTTCCACCTAATTGTACCTCCCTCGGCCGCGACGCATTCGTAATGTCAAATTAAGTGCAAATTATTTCTCATTTGTCTCCGTCTGCCATGTGAAAAGTGTTTTACATTTCGTTTGTGGCTCTGTCTCATCCCATTCTCCCAATTTGTGGTGGCACACAAGAAATCCCATTAAAATGCCATTAAAATTGGCTTCATCGTGCATGTTGTCGTAGTTTGTGGCACTAATTTTCATAATCATGTTTGAGAAGCTTAAAAAATTAAATTGTGTGTTTGTTCGTTTGCGAAATCAGGCCAACCATATCGCGTTTTTTTACTAACTTGATAATTTTTTCAATTTTTGTGATTATTAAAAATAAATTAAACCAAAAAATTGTGCAGCCAATTGATTTGTTATTACTTTTATATTTCAATGCACTCAAAGCTATTTATTTTCTGATTTTGTTCCATATATAGTTAAAAGAGACTCCAATTTCATTTTGTGTAAGCTACAGTAAATAAAGGCTAGCCCAGAAAAACTTGAAGCCCCGATTAGTGAGCATTACAGGGAAAAGCTTTTAAGATAAAACACATAAAATACCCATGTAATTAGTGCACCAGATCACTTTTTGTTGGGTTTGTTTATTGTTTTCCTTTGGAAAGTGGGCTAATTTGACACTTCCGCTGCCATTTCTCAAACTCGGAATATTTAAGTATTTAGCTATTAACGTTGACGTTGACGACAAACGTGATATTTGGACTTACTCATCCGTACATACATACATGTATCTCAGTCAATGGAATGCACAAAACATATAAAGTATACTATGTCTGTATATTCGTAATTTAAATAGATTATTTTGTGTGAAATAGTTTATGTGTGGCCATTAGAAAATACCTTACAATTACTTTGATGTCGCTGTGCATTTTGTAATGGCCATTTATCTTAAAAAAGTGATCTTTTTCTCTGCAACCGTATTGTAGTATTTTCTCTAGAAGGAGATTTCAATTTACTTTACATGATAAGGTTCTTAATTGGTGCATTTATATTCCTATCGTTAAAATTGAGGAATTAATATTTTTGCGACATATACAAATACATAAAATAGCCTTTAATGGTTTCACAAACAAGTAGGAGTCATTATTTCATATCATGGATTTATCGATATGCGATGATTAAGATTATACATACATACATACATATATACATATGTATACCTGAATTTTGGGGCTGCAGGTTGCACAAACCTTACTCCTAAGGTGTGCTTCCTCCCCATCGCAGTTATAGAAGTTATCGCACCTGTCGTATATATATTTACTAACGAATATTTGTTTATTTTTCACAGGTTGATTTCCACTAATCACTTGATAAATTTATAAGTATGCCTTTATTTGGAAATTGCTTTTCAATTGATTATCTATTTTATGCTATGGACAATGGCTTTTAATTAAAACTAATTATCGCTCGTTATTCGAAACGAGAAACTATTTCTTGGGAATGCAAATCATTTTCAGATTTTTGGCCGCAACATTTGTCAGCAGCCATATCAATCAATATTTAATTGGGCATACACACGAGTTTCGTCTGATGAACAAAACCGACAGCACAATGCACAGTTTAGAAAATGATAAACAGCTAAACCAATCGGAAGTACTAGAGTGTGAGTGCTTTACAAAGCTCCAAAGATCCAACATTGTAAATGATAATTAAATAAAATTAAAATTGCCTTTTAAATAGTTGCGGAACTTTTAAACAAAATAAATAAAGCGAGAGAACCAACGCAAATGCAATGTAACACATACATACATACATACATATGTAATAATAATAATAATAACTATAGCATGAATAGTAATAAAAGTGCACGTACAAAACCGAAAAGCGTTTAACTGCAAAGAGAAAAGCACACACAACCATACATACTCGTACATACATATATCAGTGCATACAATTATACGAACACGCAATGTAGAAAAGGCAGCAACTGAAATGCATGAATTTCCACATACGGTGCCGGCACGTTTATTTATGTAAAGGTCAGTTTGCAATATTTGCGCAAGGTTAGTCATGGAGATGGGGCACGGTAGAAGGTGAGGAACCGACGGAAATGGGAGACTGCGAGCGTTTGTGCAAGCGGCTAATCGAGCGGAATGAATGATGTTTGCGGAGCCTCCAAAGACGCCAGCAACAACAACATCAACAACAGCAACTACAATGACATCGACTTTTACGCAACTGTGAAAATGTAAAAAGAGCGAAAAATTGAAACAAAACGAAACGAAATGAAATGCATTGCTGGCGGGCGAGCATGACAATCCGCATGCCTTAGCGTTGATTAGAGTTGACACCGTCAACGAAGTGCCCCTCTTAATCACAGGTGTCGGCGCCCAGACTCTGCATGACAATGCCACTTAGGCCACCCTGGCCACACGATGGTGAGCAAATCCGATTGACAGCTGACTGATGGGAGTTCCCCTCCCCCCATAACACCTTCAGCAGTCGTGGTGAGTTTGTTTGCGAAAACTGTGAAAACAGATATTAAAAGGAATTTGTGCTGACAATGCCAAGCGAATTAACGACATCGGAGAAAATAGCGGAAGAACTCAAAGCTTAAGCAAAGCCTTCGGGAGAGCGGAGGGTTGGTCTTGGGTGTTAGGGTTGAAAAGGTTGGCTTTGCCTTTGGCATTGGCATTTCGCCAGGTATTGAATTTGATTTGCTTCCTTCAATTCACCAGGGCCCCGCGTCATTGAGTTATTTGTTGCAACGCATAAGTAACAACAACACACAGGGCATGTACCCACATATGTACATAAAATGACAACGCGATTCCAAAAACTAAGGCAAAACGTGCCAAAACCGGCCCCCGTTATGGCATTGCCAATAGAATGCACACACGCACGCCACTCACATTCTCATCAATGCACATACCTGGGCAGCTCATGCCAACTGTGTGCAAAAATTGCATTTATGTGCGAGACGGGTCGGACCTTCGATTCGTGTTTTGTGCCCCTTGAGTACGAAGGTTGTTGCATTTGACACACTGGTGGTGGAATGTAACTGCTATAAGGGCGCTGGCATTGCATTCACATTGACGAGCCGTGCATTTTCCATCCACTCGTCTATGCATTTTGCCCGCACAATCTCACTCTCACGCACACACACACACACACACACACACATACGAGTATACAGACAAATTGTCGAGCGACAAGGTTGCCATTGAGGCGGCAATTCAGCTGAAAGTCAGACTCAATGGCACATTAAGCGGCATTGTCATGTTATCAATTAGGCAATTAGTTTGGTCTAATTGGAAGGGCCACACCACACACCACACACACACGCATGTGTGTGCGCACATACTGCATATGTATGTATAATGTACTTGCACAGCTCCATGGGACAGATTGAGGCTCTCGATCTGGAAACTCTTATTACCTTAACACTGGCAAACATTTGAGAAATGCATTTTTTTAATTTCATGGGGTTTTTTTTTTAATTTTCGTTATGGAAAAGAAAATTATTTACTAATTTTTTGTAGGAAAAATACTCTGCGTACAAATTTAAACTAAGACTATTTTATATATCATTTGAAATATATATGATACATATATAAAATATCATACATACGAGAAATTTTCAATAACTTGGCAGACAGACAACCTAGAAACCTATAAACAAATTAAGAGAAAATAAAAAAAAGCGAAACAAAATTCAAGTGATTTTCAAAAGTAAATTCAAAACTAAGAAGGACTTCTAAAAACATCTGAGCTTTAGAATTATTAATTGAAATTACGCACTAGGTGCTATGCTTGAAATACCTATGGTCAAGACAAATTTTTAACAAAATTATAGTATTAATAACATGAATATAAAATGTTAACTTAGATAAGGGCATGTATCTTTCCAGCAATATACAAATTACTTGCCAGCGAGGCGTTTTACCAGCAAAATCAGTCCAAATTATTGCTTGTGCCTCGCATTGCACCTTCTGTCCAGACACTGATCCTTAGTCTGTGTCTGTGTCTGTTCCACTTGATAGTGCGGTTTTATGGCCATCTGGGGCAGATTAAAAATACTTAAGTGTCTATGTAGGTTTGTATGTGGAAAGGATTTTCGCGAGGCGAATAAAATTCCATTTAATGCGGAAACTAAATGTGGTGTGAAGTCTATTCGCTTTAGACAATTTTAATGGCCGCATTGATATGCTTGTATTCGCAATAATTTGTTAGTTGTTAATAGCCTCGGCGAATGCATTTAATGTTTGTATAGCCAGCTTACCTGGAAAGAGAAGAAAGCAAATACGGAATTAAAATACATAATAATGCAGCTCTTTAATATAAGCAAAAGAATAGTGTGAATCAAGTGATCGGTTTCGATTTTTATTAAAAATATATACAAATTTAGTTAAAAATGTAGTTAAAAATAAAAAAATGTAGTTAAAAATATTGTGAAAAAGTCTTAGATTTGAATTCAATTCACCCACCAAAATACAGAAATACAGGATAATACATATATTTGATGTATACAATTTATTTATTTTACAACACTTGGTCACCACTGAAGAAATCCTAGTTAAGTACTCGAATGTACATCTTTATTACCCACGAGAATACGTGAAGAGTAAGAGAAATAAAGAGTATACTAAAAGGTAGTAATGTCTGGGACCAAATGTTATAGGTACATACATATGTATATGATCAGACACGAATCGATATAGATGCCAGCGGGTCTGAAGAGCCAAACCTCTTCGACCACAACAAGTAGAGGCACGAGTATGATTTTGTTCTATTCATACGCACACCAATTTTATTTATTATGTCTATACGTTTCCAAGAATGTGTAACCATGTTTCATCGAAATCGGAGCGCCATATATTGGAAGGGACTAGTTTTCAGATGGTTATAGTTGTCGACTTGTCATTACGTCACCCGTGAGTTAAGGCATAAATGGCTTCAACATACAATTTGGAAATGGACTTTGGAGCGAAGACCCAAAGCAAAAGTTGTAGCCCATCCGTTATACTAAAGACCATTTGTACCTTCTGTAAATTTTACCTACACACAAGCGCACACACATACATATGCCCGCACCTGTGGCTGCTATTGAAGAACTTGCTTAAAATCCAATTAATTGTAAATTCTAGGCGATTTGTAAAACCAGTTCACCTTGCTCTTTTCTGCCGCACTCTTCGCTGTAATATTTTAAACATTTGTATTTTTGGAGTATGTTTATATTGAGTTCCAAAAACAAATTCTGAAATGAGTTGCTTCAGTTGTGTTGCCTAGTTGTGGTCTTTTTCGTATTTCCGCTTAAGAAGCGACAAGAAAACATTGATTTAAAACTACAGTAAAAAACGAACACGCTCGAAATAAAATAACAAACAAAAATAACAACAAAACGAAAAAGCGAGAAACGGCATTTTTAAATATAATTTACCTTGAAAAGAAGAAAATAGATGAAGAAGCACAAAATCAAACAAACGAACCAAATGAAAAAAATTCAAATTACAGCGCATTGATAAAATGTTGAGTGGCGGGGTGGAATGGGTCGGCGGCTAGCAAATGGGGGTCGGCAGATAGTTGAGCATACTTTATAGTTGTATAAATATATACATAGATACTCGTACATACATGAACATATGAAATATGAGAAATTTGTGTACAAACGAGGCACAATTAAATTTCATATGAATGTGTTTACATGGCTGCAAAAAATGGGCAACAATTTTTCAATATAAAAGGACAGAGAAGAAAATAGCACAATAACATGCTCACAATTACCCCGTAAATACATACATACTTACACATAGTATGTACAAAATATATGCCAGTACATACAAACATATGCGTACATAAATGCGAGCATCGAAAAATACGTACATACAGCACAGCTGCCAAGTAGCAGCTTAATTTATGAAATTAACAAACAACCCAAAAATATGCGAGCTTGCATATAAATAATAAAGTGAAACTACTCGTACACACTATATAGTGCTATACAATCAGCTACAACTACAACAACCTCAGGCACAGTGGCAGTGGCAGCAGCAGCGCCAAATTTGTTGTTCGCCATGAGGCCCTTTTTTACACGGCGGCCCACGAGAACTTTTCATCTGTCGCCGAAATCAGCAGCAAAAACAAGAAAAATCGTTATCTCCCGATTAGCCGAGACACAAATATTCTATACTCTATTGCTCTGCCAGTAATGGCTTTCTATCTATATGATACTTATATATACTTCAGCCAAACATTATATAATACAATATATAATAAAAACTGCTCATTTCGAATTGTGCGAGCTAGATAGCAAAGTGGATAGTCAGATGCTTCCTATAAACCATCTGTTCAGCAGCGAGTTTGAGCGGATCTGCATAGTCTGTTAATAATGATCTCCTAAGCGTGACAATTTCACTGCCTTTCCGACGACACTCTTTGGGGAAGGGTATGGAAATACGCAGCAAGCCAGCACATTGATAAGGTATGACACGGGAGCGGGGGCTGTGCCGGCCCTGTTGCTGTTGGTAATCAACCTTGAATTTGTTTATTTACACTAGCACATTCACACACGCACACACGCACACACTCGCACCTACACACAACTCGCGCACACGGACAGGCAAACTATTTGACGACCGCCAACTGTAGATGTTGGTGTATAATATTATGTATGCATGTGCGTGTGTAGTTGTTCGGCCGCTGCGGAAAAACGTGCGGCTGAAATAAAATTATAGAAACAGCGGCAGAAGAATTCAAAAAGCGACACAAACACACACACACACATCCATCAGTGGGTATATATGTACATATGAACTAATAGTATACATGGTCTGTGTGTAAAGATACCGCATTGTGAGCGCCGAAATGAAATAGGGGCGATAAAAAATGGTTAACGTCTGCGTATTGTGATTATGTGTGTGTGAGCGTGTGTTTTTGTTGTGCCATTAAACTAAAATCCTATTACATGATGAAGATTTTTCATGTTCTAACAACAGAAGGGTCCGATCTTGCAGAATTCAAAAAAATGGTGAGTGATGGCGTCGGTGGATAAATTTTCCAACACAAATCGTCAAATAAAAGGCAGTCTTCAGAGTAGCCCATAAGTAGGTTATTATTCTCACATGAAATAAAAACTTTATATCAGGGCACTCACATAAGGAATTTCATAACTCCCATGTACGTATCTGAAAATGTCAAAGTTGTCATCCCAGTTTTGTCGATTTAGTGACTTCCATATTCTTCGCTTCGTTTCTTAAAGTTTCTTTTCTTTCCTTTCTGCTATTAAATATGTACATACATATTTTCGAAAATACGTTTTTCCGCCTGCCATGAAAAACATTCTGCTTTAAATTCAATCACTGTTTATTCCTTTGTTTTGATCACAGCCAAAAAATGGCTTAATGTTCATGTACCCACGAAATAAAGCAGATTTTAACAATATCAAATTAACAATGAGTTTGAAATAGCCACATAGTGTTTTTTATTATGCTTCAATTTCGAAGAGGTATAAAGGCATTTGTTACCATTTGTTTGTTTCAATTAATTTCAACACTAACTGCATGTGCGGAAATTCGGACGCTGAACAGGTTTATATAGGAATCAACAATATTTGTATGCTGCCTGCTTTGTTATTATTATTAGTATTATTAGTTTTCCGAATACATTTCAAACATCGCTTAATGCGTTCGACTTCAACTCGGCATGCCCAAGGCTACACATTAAAATTCAAGGCGTGGCGGCAATCATTAAAGTTTATCTACGTCATAAATTGCTTATGAAAATAATGTAAAGTAACCTACATGAATACTCTTATGAGTGGGCAGAAGCATATTTAAATATAAGTTCACTGCGTTAGCTGGAAAATTATGCACAGAGCTTCTATTGATAGACACAAATACGTGGCTTTTTTATAACAATTTGCGACACATTGCGTATACGCAACAATTTTTTGCAAATGCATCACTCATACGCCGTGGTGCCCCCATATTCGGCTGCTGTCTGAAAGCTGTGTGTAATTGGTGTGTTATGTGTGCGCTCGTGTGAATACTTCCACAATTTAAATGTCAATCAATGGCATTTGTTTAATATTTCTCCGCTGGCTCATATAAAATTAGCTGATAACAAATGCCGGGGGCGACAGATGCATTATGTTTTGTTGGACATATTGCAGAATTATTGTAATTTGAACAAAATGTATTAACAAATGTTTTGGATAGGTTGTTAAATTAAACCTACTTGGCGCCCTTTGTGGCCCATGGCAATATGTAAAGCCCGGCAATATTGATTTTAACTAAATTTGTTGTTTGTTCATTAAAAATAATAATTCGATTGCACTCAGTGGCAGTCACAATAAGTTTTTCAAATGCTGATAGCCAAAAAAATACATTTAATTTGATTTAAACTTGTTTGTATTTTTTAATACGATTTGATATTAATTGTTAATATTGTTGAACTTTTCCCAATTTAAATTCTAGGCTTTTAATTTCTACAACCCACGGCTGGATAATTACTTAATTAGTTAACAGCACCTAATATGTTAAGGAAGAAAAAATGTGCAATAGTATATCAATTTAAAAAATATATAAAAGCAGTATCTGAAATTTGTCTGGTATTTGCGACGCGTTTTTAGTGAACTTATTTGTTTTATGAGTGTTGAAGTTGTTCCTCAAATGATAGCGGGCTTGCAAATTTAACACTAAATATGATTTTATCTTTTATTCAAAATTAGTTGAATACATATACATAGACCAAATAGTTTGTAAAGTTCTTGTTATTTTAAAATCGGTAAGGAGGCTGTCTGCGAAAGATCAAAGTTCGCCCCATATCTAATAAATACGTATACGCAACGTTGACAGTCAAAGTGACAGAGTTCATTTACAAATAGACGCACGGCTCAGAAAGAGATAAGAGAACGGGTATCTGCCTCTTTGTCACTTTGACGCCACGGTTGACAGCCACACACTTGAAAAATATTTTGATCTGCATCTTCATCGTTTGTGCTAGTGCAGAGAGTATAAAAAGCATGGCAGAGAATTCAACTAAGAATAAGTTTATTTATTGCTGTTTTGTTGTTCTTCCGTCACGACTGCGGCAGTGGCAGCGGCAGTGGCAGCAGCAACAACGATGATGAAAACGAGTGCATTGCAAATTGCGAATCAGCGCCCCCTCCCCAGCCCCCCATCAGCACAGCTTCAACCCCTATAGCCAGTCGCCAATGCTCAGCTCAATGCCAGCAGCAACGACATCGGCAGCGACAACGGCAACTAGCGCTCAAATGTATCCAAGTTGTTGCATTTTTGTATCTATGCGCTACATTTGGCTGCTGCCGGGGCCACTTGCAGCTGTCTGCCTGCCCGCTCGCCGTCCGCCCGACCCATAAGCCAACCGTTTGTCTATTCGCACGTCCGTTGTCATTGCTGATGGCTTTGGGGTGCAAGCGAGACGGCGAATTTCAAAATTGGGTTATTAGGTCATGATTCAGTTCGACGCATGCGACGACAGCAGCAGTAGCAGTAACAACAACAACAACAGCAACAACAACAACAACAAAAACAGCGACAGCGCACTCGATTTTTATTACATTTTGCGGCTGCTTCGAATCGAGCCGCCAGCGCCCACAGCCTGAATGCCCCCTACTTCATCCCGCTCTCTACGGGTATATGTGCTCGATGGCCGGCGAGCCAGCGTACTTGTAGATGTTTTTTGTATGCTTAGCTACTGTTTATCGTTCGACGATTTCATTTTCTTTTTCTGAGTTTTCGCTGCAGACCAAAGCGCTTAGAAATGCATTTTATTGCAATTTAAATGCGGCCCAGACTTTTGTATTACTTTGTGTCTTTCTAATTGACTTCCCCCTTGGTTGCTTTATTGTCATCTTTGTTGTTGCTATTGTTGTTGTTATTGCTGCCACTGCTGCCACTAGATTTGTGGTTGGTTAGCTTAGCTACTGTCGCCTGTCATCGATGTTGTTATTTCCATTGAAGTCGCGCCCTCCTCGCAGCCCGACAGCAACACTTGACACTAATTAGGCCACTCTTTGTACTTTCCTCTACAGTGTAAATAAGTATGTATTTATGCATGTATTTATGTAATTATATATGTATATATAAAGCACACACAAGCTCACTTGCATCACTTGCTACTACGGGTATATGCAAACATTTTTGAAAGCACGAAATGAAATGATAGCACCGCTGCTGCAAATAACAATTAAATACATATGTATGTATTTCTATAATACAAATACTACAAGTATATGTGCAGACATACTCGTATATAGCTGCAGTATTTGTTCCTATGATAAGACAGCATCGTAGTTCTCGACGCACTATCGGTGCACATAGTAGTGTATAGAACGAGTACTGTATATAGGAACAAGTGCAATCTCCTATTGTAAATCAAATAGACAAATAAAATTGTTTCCCAAGTGCGCCAAACAAAGTGTGTAGCTATAAATAAAAGGTGTGTTTTGGCTCTGAAGATTGCACCGAATATTCATGGGCTAGGAAATCAAGTGATGGTCATCAAGGAAGTTGAGTGTTTTAAATAGATTTACAATTTTACATCACTACAATGTCCAACACAAAGACAGCATTGCTGTGCACAAGTATTGCGTGCGGGCTTCACCATCATAGGAGCTCATCGTTGACTATGCTTCTATGCCAAAATTCTCACGGCATCTCCGAAAAGATATTCAACGTGCGCCATTGACCAACATTTGCTGAGAAGGCAGAACCAAGGACTACATGGGCTATAAATTTCAAATCAAATTGCTGTTGTAAGCAATTAAATTACGCAATTTTTCACTCGGATAGTCAAAGTTTTTGACAATGTGCCGCACGGTTTTTTGAAAATTTTCGGATTTTTTAAGGCGTGAGCGAATGGTAGTGCTAGTTTTAGATTGGAACATCATGATTCATCACCTGCGAGAAAAACATAGTTCTGGGGCATAGCAAATAAATAACTTTAAAAAAATACAAAAAAAAACTATTAATTGAGAATTTAATGGATAACATCTTATGGATATAAAGCAATGGCAAAGAAGAATAGAATATAAAAGCGAGTGAAACAATGAAATCTCGAAACAGCAAGTCTTGTCTTCGCGTATGCCCTCCCTTTAGCACTAAAATAGACTACCTATATTGTTCTACATCTTAGAGGGCCAACAAATTGTTGGCACACCTGTGGATTTGGCGATAAAGAAAATACTTATAAAAATATATTAAAAAATTATACTGGTGTGACCTAAAGAAATCGCTTTGCAATGCTTTTCAATACTGCTCTAATCTTAATAAGAGTTTATTTGAAATCAAAGCAGAAGCTGAAACCATAGTTGCTAAAAATCTATTAAATCATTATATTGGTCCACTAAAACATTGGCGAGTATCAGTGATATTGCATCTCTACTTGCACAGTAATGTAAGTCTCATAATATTAATTGATTATAACATTTTGCAAGTTTTACAAAATCGGACGTACTTATATGAAGTTCTGTATTGCAATAAATGTAATAAAAACTCTTTCTTTTCTTTTAATTAGTATTCTAATCAATAATGCCAAATTAAGGAAAATCAAAATTGATTCATCAAGAGATTTTGCTATTACCTGAAAAGTTAAACTAATTGTTGGACAAACAATTTTATGAATTGCCGATGGTATTTAGCCGAGTTACTATGTTGTATAATTAAAAATACATAAATTTACCAGGGATATGCAAATTTCAATTAACTTCGGCATATGGCTTGTTGCTGTTTAGCAGCTGAGGTGGATTTATGATTATTATTTTGTGGTTTTTGGCACTTTTGTTAAAGCGATGTTGCGAAGTTGATGTTGGCTGCGTTGCACTTGACATGTGATTTACATCGGAAAACCGAGAAAAAAAACTATTTGCGTAATATCGACAACAAGCAATTGTGAGCAGTGATGGCAACTTTTCAGAAAAACAACACTGTTTTTGACAGAAACCAGAGCGAAATCAGGGCCTTCTTATACCTTTACTCAAAGGGGAAAAGGGTGTACTAGTATATTGAGAATGCATTAAACACCCAGAAGAAGACGTGACAGACCCCACAAAATATCCGGCTTTTACGGTATTATTCTTTTCATGACAGGCCAACTCTAATGAAATGTAAAGCCACAAAGGAAAAGAGTTGTTGTTGTTGCCCCGAATCAAATTGTGGTAATTGAAAAGACTGTCAATAAATGCATGAATGTACGTAGGTGTTATGTGTAAACTATGTGGAAAATAAATTTCAATTGATACATAAAAATAGTAACGCAGGCAGATACATACATAATACACATGCAAACATACATACAAGTATGTATGTATTTATGTAGAATGCTAAATAGTTCTATTATCGCCCACAGATCGGTGGGCGTTATTCGTATTTGTGTATTCATATGTGCTGTTGAAAAGCTTCGGTTTCAAAACATGACGCGCAACATTGTAATAGTGACACCAAATTTATAATTTGTTGCTAAAATTAAGCAACAAGAATCGGCATTAGCAATGCTGCGTTGTGGTTGCAAGTTTGTAGTTGTAGTTGTTGTTGTTGTTGTTGTTGTTGCTGTTGCTGTTGCTGTGGTTGCTTTGACTTACTTTGAATTTATTTTGTGTGACAAGGCGAGGCGCTAAATTTGTTCGCTGTGGCTGATTCAATGACTCCTGCTTGCAAGCGAGCGCGAGCTGCTGGGTCGAGGTGAGAGATGGATGGTGGGGGTCTAGGAGTGTGAGCGAGATGCAGAATAGTGTGACTCGAATTTGTGCACTTCACATCGTTATTGCTTCTGTTGTTGTTCTCTCATGTTTGTTGTGGCTGCTGCCTTCGTTTTATTATTGTTTTGATTTGTGGGCGGTGGCGGGGGGTGCTGCTTCGTCTGGTGAATTCAATTTTAAGCATATGAACGCCACAATAACAACAAGATCAGCGTGACCCACATTTCCATCGCCTGTCGGCACGCCTCCCCCGTCCCACCCTTCCTTCCCTCAACACCCTCCAAACGCTCCACACCATTACCTTCCTCTAGTGACTAGACCGGCAAAGCGAGCTGAGTTATGGCGAACGCTCTGGCGGCTACGCAATATTTTTTGTCGACGCGTTGCACAAATCTGTGTCATAATTTTTCCGCCGAGCTTGTGTCTGTGTTTGTACATTTGCATGACACACACACACACACACACACAAACAAACACTTCACAATTCATATGCAAATGCTGAAATAGTTTTTCCATAAACAAATTCGCTTTGTTCGCTGCAAATTCAAAATACGAGTACTCGTATGCATGTACAGGCGTTCCAATTTGATGAACCCTGCCCGTTTGACCCATTTCGGAGGCGTCTGCTTGGCAACGGTTAAAGTTTGATGCACACACCTACACCCAAATCCGGAAGCAAATGACGCCATTTTGTATTGGAAGTCAGAATGACAGGCAGTCAACACAGTTGGCTGTAGCAGGCCCTTAAATAGGTCAGCTGTAGACGCACACACTCGTATGTACAGATGTACATACATATATGTATACTGATACTCACTATTGGCCATATGCCAGCGTTGCCACATCGCTGCTTTAGTCCCCTTGCCTTTGGGTCAATTGCAGTTCGAAAAGGCAAAGGCAAATCGGCCCCCAGAATGTGAGCAGCTCGAGTAACTTGAGCACAACTCACCAAAGGACTGCTTCGTAATTGGTGCACCCGTCAGGCGCACATATGTTCCACTATAGGGGAAGGGGGAGGGCTCTTTTGAGAGCATGAGGGTGCATGAAGTGCTTTGATTAGTCCCGTGGGCAGTGACTCGCTTAGTCAAATCTAGTGCCAAGCCTCGTCACGTACACAATTAAAGCCACATGCATGCCAAGTAAATAAAATCAAAACTAATTACCGAATACCCATCCAAGTACAATCTTGTGTAAGCATAAAGTCATGTAAATGATGCTAACAAGGCATCAATAGAGAATAATAATGGCTACACTGCACATCGAAATGAGGGGAAATATTTGAACTTGGCCCTTCGATTCAAACAAGAAATATCATACTTCTGCATCGGGATTGTGCGGAATATTCCTTTGCAATTGATTTAGCACTACCCTGATGTAGCAACACTAATCGGGAGGGAATGGGGGGTTGATCAGGAAAAACCACAAATTTGTCCTTTCTCTGACTTAGGACAATCTGGATACCAAGTTCGATTATTCTAACTCTTGTACTTTCCAGGGTCCTTGTATTTATATAGACAGACAGAAGTACAGAAAGAATGTATTTTTTTGTTGAGGTATTACATGTGAATATTCGCACAAAACTAGTATACCCTTTTACCCGTTGGGTAAAGGCCACTTGGTTAAATACACTGGTGGGCTAGCCACCTGGACAAACGTAAGAACAAATTCTGGCAAGTTGTCAATTCTTAAATGAGGAAACGAACCAGGAAAAAGTTATTGTCAAATTTTACTTCAATTATAATATCTCAAAGCCCGAGTATGTTAATCGAAATGTATATATCAGTTTCGTAACTAACCGCCGAAACGAGCGACACATTTGCTTATTTCCTCTTATTTACTGACTCCTCTGGATTATAGAAGCTTTTCAAATAGAGTTGATTGCATGAAAATTTTAAAAGAGATTGTCTGAATGAATATAAAAATGTCATTAAAATGAAAGATCATCTACAATTTCTATATAAGAGACATGAAGAAAAAAAATCAGACTAGTTGTTTTTCCGTCGATAGTCGCACTCGAACTTTTGCCGAAAACACAGAAAAATCGATGTACTTGTAAACATCAAAACATGAAGGCCTACTAGCACATTGTTGTTGTTAATGTTCTCGGGCTTTTGGTAATTGGCTGCTGTTGCTGTCTGGGCCAGACATGGGAACAATTCCGTCACCGTCACACCTTTTAATGGTCAATAAACTTGGCATAAACAAGAGCAACAGAAACAGCAGCAGCCATTAAGCATCAAAGGGCGAAAATTGTATTGGCCAAGTTCGAGTTTCTAAGCTGACGAGACTGAGACTGAGACGACACCGACGAGACTAACAATAATAAGTCTGCCGGCCCCGAACCGGTCATTGTCTCAAGTCGCTGGAACTCTTGGGTTACTTGACCGACTCGGCACCGGCATATTTTTGGGGCAATGACGAAACCTCTATATGTGTCTTGTTCTTTCTTTCTTGGCCGACTGGGAAACACACACACACACACTCCCGCATTCTGTGGCACCTTTTCTGCCTAGCTCTCTCAATTCCGCTCTTTTCCATCACCCTCCCCCTCTCATTCTATCTATCGCTCGTTTATAAATAAATTAAATCTGACACGCATTCGAGTCTGTGTTATATTATTTTCTGGATTCTTTTTTTCGGCAGAATTTTTTGTATGGTTTCTGTTTTTATCATTCCGTTTTTTTTTATTTTTTGTTGCTTTCTTTTGGGTCGTCTTCGTGCGGCATTTTCGACATCATGTGTGAGTGTGTGTGAAAGAGAATCCCCAAAAAGATTGGATTCAAATTACGCTTATAGGCTGTTAGGTTCGCTGCCATGCCACAAAAGGAAAACACACACAGATACACACAAGCGCATGGTCGTAAGGTATCGTGGAGTTCGTTTGCCTTTGCCGCCACCACCGATATCGTCGCCACTGTCGAGGCCACCAAGTTTGTTGACCTTCATCAGCCAAGTACCTTTGCGTATAGGGGTAAGCAGAGACACAGGATCACCTGTTGCAGCAGCTGCTTCCACCCCTCCCCTGTAAACACACTCACCAAACCTTCGAAGCAACAGCCTGCCGAACGAAACCCATACTTTGATTGCAGCTGGGCTCGGCCACAATATTTTAAATCCCTTAGAGGATCGAGACACTGAACGGGTAGTTCTTTTCTAGCTCTGAGTACCTTCTACACCTGATCGATGGACTGTCGACGGCTGAGAACAAATATATATTTTGATTTTAGCATACAAAGAATACTCTTTCAAACATTAAATAGAATAAAATAAATTATTCTGGCTACTACTTGTATGATAAAATTCGCTTATGAAATCGCAACTAAACTTTTTTGTTGAGTCACGCTGAGCATCTTTTAGGGTTTCCCATATTACACATTTTCTTCACTCAAGAGATCTGTCAGTAATTATCGACTATAATCAGTATATAGTTCTATATGGAATGGAAATGAATCAAACACTTTTCTCCTAAATAAAAAGTAATAATAATGTTTCAAATTTTACATTTGCATCGCTATTGAGAACGCATCAATAAAATTTGATTCGACTTCATGTTTTGATCTCAAACGAGAAGCAGTGCCCCACAACACGTTCATCGAATGTGGGCATCGGATCTTCCGTGCACTGACATAATTTCGGAATTATAAAGAAGTAACAACTGCAACACAATCGCCAAATTACCGCAATTGAAATTCTTTTCGATATACGTACCTACACGTATATATGTATTTATGTATATAGCGAGAGCACGAATCAATTGGTGCGGTTGAAATCACATCGACAGGCACACCATCGGTCGCACATGCATACGGGCGGTGCATGTGTGTGTATGAGTGTGTGTGTGTATTTATAAGACAAGAGAATTTGTTCCCCTGCCGGTACAAAAGGAAAATAAAAACAGAGACAGAACAGCCCGACAAACAGTTGAAGAGTCAAACGGGATCAACGGCTCGTTCGTTCCCGAAAGTTGAATAACCGAAATGGGCGTATAAACAAAACGCAAAAACGCACACACACACACACACACACACACTCATATTAAACAAACATATATTCATATATATGTATGTGCACGAGGGTGTATTGTATAAATCTACGGCTTATTATGCATAATTTTATTCGGAAAACGACGCGGAGACGTGCCAAACCAACAATCCAGCAGGCGGGCGCCGAGCACAACAAGAACAACAAGAGAAGCCATCGTCGGTGCTGGCTATAGGAGGGGCACGGTCCGGCCCGAGGCCGGGTGAGTAATACTACATACTACTTGTGTGTGGATGCGGTGTCAACGTCACGAGCTTGCTTAACGGCACAGATTACTGGGCTCAGATTGGCCGGGTCTTTGATAGGAAGACGATGACGATGACGATGAAGCGAAGCTTGTAAATTTCTTTAAGTTGTGAAATGAACCAGTCCTCTCTTGTCAGGTATTAAGTAGAAAGCGATTAAGGTGTGATTTCCCAAAGTTCAAAATAATTTCCACTAGAACGACTACTATACATCTAATGTTTGTGATCCCCATAAACAACCTATAAGGTACGGGTAAGAGGAATAATCCGAATTCATGCCTCTAAAATAGACATCCCCAATGCTCACGCAACAAAAACCAAAGACTCCCAAGGAAAGTCTGTGACTGACCAGACTTTATAATTAAGAGTCGAAGTGCATCAACATAATGAACTAATAGGGAGCCATGCTCCATTATAGGAAGTACTCTAGGTTGAATCTATGCCTTTTACAGGGTGCGCCATCTTTTATGTCGGTATGTAAACATTGAATATCTTTGAAAATAAACAACCGATTTTCAAGTATGAGATATTTTTATTCAATTTGGTTTTGTACAATTTCTTGAACTGAGGTTTTCAACACTGGTCTACTCAAGTCAATCGGTTCACTAATGACAAAGTTATTCAATATTTACATACCGACATAAAAGATGGCGCACCCTGTACATCTCTTGCTGTTTAATCAAATTTAACTTAACTCGTCTCCTAGTGACTTTCCTTTAGCCTTATCCCAACTAATCAAATGTGCGAATAGTTTGTAAAGTTAACTTTAAGTTGAATTTTTTACGAAGCGTTTTAAAGATTGCCAGAATTTTTGGTAATTCTAGTACACGGCTTCTTAGTGTCACCCACACTTTTTCGAAATTTGTTTTGGAGGTTTAAACAGTATATATTTTATATTCTTCATCTAAGTCTTGGTTACAGGTTAATAGATAGTCACCTGTATGGGTTAAAGTGCCTTAAAGAAAATAATTTCTATGTTATATCAGCCTTGGGTGCTGGGTGCTTCTCTGGATTTTTGGCCACTCCCCGGCTGGGTACCAAATTTGATCAATATGTTGACCACATCGTATTGCATTTCCTATATGCATTAACTAGCGTCCTCAGCGTCGATACGCACGCATTCTGTTACACAGCTAGGACCCTACATGCTTTGTCGTTCCGTTCCTATTCAATTCGCTCTCATTTCCACTCCCCTGGCAAAATCGTAAAATCTCTTTTCAAAATCTCTGCCCCGACTGTTCCTGTTACTAATGCTGTTGCTAGGATGCCGCCCTTTATTTGTTGCTGCTGCGAATACGGCAGGGGCATGGACATGGCATTCCATTCATGTCTCAGCTCACTTACAATTTATGCGAGAGTTTCCTGTTTCAATTAAATTTTATTAGTTTCGATGTTATGCCATAAAATTTTACGAGCGACAATTGAACAAAAAAAAAAAGAAAAAAAAGCCAAAAAGAAAAAAGGTTTGCAATTTTCTTCATCTTTTTGTTGCGTACTTGTCTTACTATGAATTCGCACAGAGTTAAGCGCAAAGCTAAACGTACCTAGAATGAGAGAGAGGCGGGTAGAGAGGAAAGCGTAAATTCTTATGCCTTTCTAGAATTTGCATTGATTAAATTAATTTCGAAATAATTTACACTAGTCGAAGTAGGGAAGATGGGAGCGAAATTCAATGAACTCCTGCCGGATGCCAATGATGGTGATGACGATGACAATGATGATGATGATGGTGGTGGTGGTGTTGATGACGACGTCGTGCACACATAAATATAAACCGAAGTGGGGGACGCAACAGCATCCACAGCTAGAATCTGAGCCTGAGCAATTGCTGAATGCGTAGTCTACTATATTTACACTAAGACATCGCAAGTTTTGTTTACACCACCCAGTTGGCTAAGTAGCCCCCCCTCTGCACAACCAGAGGACAAAATAACGACTACGGCAGGAAAAGAGGAAAAATGTGAATCCTCATGCCATCCTCATGTGAAAGTCTCAGCAATGGCAGCATGTGATAATAGCCAGACGAGCCCCACGGCAGCTAATAAAACCCATTGCACAGCACGGGGGTGGTTGCGGGAAATAACGGCGGTTGAGTGGAGAAATCTGCAAATCGAGCCAGAAGTAGAGCCTGCGAGCAAAAATTGCAGCGAGGCGCAAAAAAGAGAACAAGGATCGAAAGTTTTCTGCGATAGAGTGGGACAGATTGTGGATGGAGTTGAGAATGGCGGAGTTGAAAAGGCGGCTTAGTAACGTCTGATAAGCGTTCCAGAAAATGCTACGTAAGCGAACACACACACACACGCACAACTCTAATGCTGCATATTTGCAATATCCGGAAGTGTGTGAGAAAAATTGCGTAGCAGATGCCGAAGAAACGGAAGCAGCAACAGCCGTTCACTGAGCGCATGAACGTAGTATGTATGTTCTTCTGTCTGTCTGTCCGTATGCATGAATATTTGTCTGCGGCCCACCAAGCACTTAGCAATGCTCTATGTACATATGTACATGTGTACATATGTATGTACATACTCGTGTGAGTTTGTACTTGCTATTGGCATTGGAATTTATCGTTTCGTTGTGCAGTAAGAAATATTGCAAAGCAAAAGCGCCATAGCTGTTGTTATGCGAGGTGAAAACTTTTTCAACTACAACAGCAACAACGGCAACAACAGCAACAACAACTAAGGCCACCTTTGTCTATTTTTGCTTTTTGGCTTTTTGTGTGGTTTTTCGTTGTTTTGTTTTGCATGCTTAAAAAAACATTCAAGTTAATTTAATCGCGTAATTTACGCATGATTGGCATCGAAAATGCGTGGAGAAGTCGACTTTTAAAAAGCTTTTCAGCGCGCAGCCAAAGTAAGACATGTTGTGGTTGTTGTTGCTGTTGCTGTTGCTGTTATATAGTAGCATAGCTTTCCAAATGTAAATAAGCGGCAGGCGGGCTACGACGCTGAGCTATGGAAGATGATGACATCGCCTACGCGCGCCGCATAGGAAAACCGAAGGGAAAAATAAAGAAGCGACAGGCGCCATAAGCAACGCAAAGCGAAGCAAAACAAAACAAAATAAAATGGAATGAAGCGAAAACGGAGAGCTAGAGAAACACGGGCACAGGCAAACGCCGCAACACATAAAACCAAAGACAAAATGGCTACCATATTGCGTCGTAGTTTTGGGCCTGGGAGGCTGCCATTTTGTTTTTACGCCAACGCCAACGCACCTACAGCTGTGCGTGTGGCTATGCATGTGTGCGTGTGAATACGTATTTGTGTATGCGTGCTTGTGTGTGCGTGAACTTGGCGCAATCTGCACAGCTCCACTAAATCAAGAAATCGACCATTAGTCGGTTGATGTGTTACTCGAGCTTTGTATTTTGGCAACCGCTGCCTGCATTTGAAATGCGTAGAAAGCGGCCCACTGACAAAAATTTAAGACGACGCGCGGCACAACCACCGAGGAGTGAAGAGCGAAGAGTGGCGAGCGATGCGGCATTTGTGGCGCAATCGATGCCACAGTAGAAAGTGCGAAGTTTTCGATTTCGATATTGCTTTTTGTATTCCACTTGTGTCCATTCGATCATTTTGATTTAGTATATGTAATGTGTTTCGCACACACTTCAAACTGATGTTAACACAAAGATGATGCAAATGAGTAATTTCACAATCAGGGCAGAAAGTATTTCTACATCAACCCCCAGCATATCATATAAATTACTGGAAAAGTCCTTCAATTTTACAAATTTGCAATGGGCAGTAAATCAGAATAATGTTTTTTGAAGAGCCAAATTAAATTTACACATATGCCCACTGGAAAGTGTAAGAGTATATGGTTGTTTGTGTGCACCCAAAAGGAGAAATGGTAGACCACACATTGTATTGAATTGTAGCTGCATCCAAATCGCGATGTGTGTCTATCTGCCTGTCTGTTTTTCCCACTACTCCTCCCTTGTTTTTCCAGTTATCAGGTTCAAACTTTTAACGGACAAGATAACATGTCGAGACCACATGGCTTGGAAAAAGTTTTATTATTAAAAACATGTTGTTTTAATTGAATATTGAGAATGTTGTTGTCATCGCTCTGAGTCGCCAGTAGACACCATGGACACCAGAGAGTACACTTCGCAGTCCATGACCAAGGAGGCATGAAGTTTTTGTGCAATGCATTTATTCATTATTTCATTTGAAAGAAACTTGTCCATCTTAAGCGAAGCAACAGTTGTATGTCATTGAGGAAACGACTTCAACAAATCAATTAGGAAACAAGTATTTTTATTGTCAATATAGTAGTTGGGCAAGAGCGAAAGTACCTACTTGTTTCAAGTACAAAACCCTAAACTCAAAAAAGTTGTTTTCAGTATTCAAGTACTTTTCTAATTCATAATTTATATTAATACTAGCGTATCCGGCTTGAGATGCTGGGGCACTGAATTGTAGTGCTTTTAATGCTCCCGCCGTCATATCCATCGATTAGGTCCTTGATTATAGTTGAGAACCCGCTGTCGTCCTCCTTCCTTCGTCTGTGCAATCTCCTCTTTGTGTTTCTTGGATCAGATGTGGATGTCCTTTCACGCATTTGCCGAAGCCGCGTCTCCCGTTCCTGTTCTGTTTCTATGGCTCTAAACGTAGATATTATTTCGCTCATCTTTTTTGATTTTGTGGTTGTTTTACCAATAAATTCTGTTCTTTTAGAAGCATTTTTTTTAACACTGAGAAACAGACAAATGAAAATGAGCAGAAATAAGCCAGAAAACGATGGTTGATCGTTCTAAACAATCGCCACGAAACTTCACAGGATTACCCACGGGGCTATTTTGTATATTGTCACAAAATTTGGTCAAAATCGATAGATATACAGTATATATTTTAATTATTGGAAATATATTACCGAAAGTATTTTGTTATGGGTATAAAAAAAGGAGTTGTAGAAAAACCATCTTGAAACATAATGTATAGATATGTTAATTGAAGCTCCTCTAAATAGACTATACGAGATACATAGCAGAAAACATTGAGTTGAGCTTCACTTCTGCCAATTTTGGGAGGGCGCAAAAGTAAAAGCTGCGCATATATGTCCACATGTGGTACGTATATATTTATAGGTATGTACTATGTACTAAATAGTAGTTTGTGCTTATTTCGATCGCTTCTATTTTTCGGGCCGCGCACAAGTCACACTGCGCCTGCTGCTCAGCTCAGTTCGCGACACACAGATCCCATTCGAGTCTAACTCAAATAACGAGTTCTGCCAGCAAGATAAGCACATGCGATAAGTATGCGAGATTTGCTGTTGCATTGCTGCCTAGGGATTTGAAGATGTGATATGTGCCACTTGAGTTGCCCGTTGATGATTCCCCCATGCATTGCACCACCAGTTTACAGTGCTGTCAATTGCACATCAGCAGCCGTTGAAGCTGCCCAAGCCGCTGGAGCTGTCGCCACAAAAGTTTGTCGAAAGCTAAACAAATTTGTTGAAAATATCAACAACTTGCCACATTGACGCAATTTAGAAACATCTATGTATCTATGAGTTTGTGTATGCACTCAGAAAAAGGGGGCTTCAAATTTGAAAGCTCATTGTCCATCTGAAGTGAAATCCAAATATGCTTCATTTCTTTGGATCGTAGACAAGCACAGTAATAGTGACGGTCAAACAGGCAAATAGTTTGCTTACAATTTCTCAAATTACAATCTTGAGCTGATTTATTGTACAGCACCATTGCTATATAAGTTGAATAAATTTATTTACAAATTATTTGCCTGCCTGGCCGTTTCTTAGGGAGCTTACTTGCATTTTTCTAAACGAGTTTTGAAACTGAATTTCCTCTCCAAACATTGGATATGATTTAATTTATAAATATTCGAATGCCGTCGAGTATTTCATTCATCCAATTGAGCTGAAACCCTTTTCTCTGAGTGTATGTACAGTGTAAATGGAGACGTAAAATATGTTGCAGTTCCTATTCAAATTACAATAAATTAGGGCTTGCAGTATGTTTTGGGGGCAACTGTTGAAGTGCATTGGCCAAGCATGTGTGTACATATGTATGTGTGTGTGTGTATATAGAATAAAAACAAAGCTGTAGATCAAACAAAGGCGCCCCACACACATTTCGAATACGCAACAAGCCCCTGGCCGTATGGATCCCTTTCTTCGCCAGTAGTATAGGCCCTGTTTAAAGGGTTTGGGGTGTGGCTGCGACTGCGACTGGGGCTGGGGCTGAGACTGGGGCTGGGGCTGAGACTGGGGCCGAGGCACAACGCAAATGCAAACAAAAACACATGAGAAGTTTTTGGCGTGCGTGCTGCAACAGAGCAGAGCAGAGGTGGGGTGGCGCGGCGCGGCGCAGAACACCATGGGGGCGGGCGCAGACAGCCGACAGTCGTTGGCAACGAAAACAAAACTCAAACATAGGCAAGAATTACAAAAGCTTCAGAAACAACAACCACGACAACAACAATTGGCGGCAATGTCGGCGTATTGGGGACAACGTTGAGCGCCGACCATTTTAATTTGATTAAATTTCGTGTGACCCACATTCCGGAAACAGTTATTTTCGGGCCCTAGACTTGTTTCGACGTCGCTCTTTTCAACCATACAATTTTTGTACATACATATATGTACATATTTTTTTTCTCTTCTTTTGTTGCTATTTTGTGCGTTTGGCTCCCAAAATGGAAGTTGCTCAAGCGCAAGCCTCGGGCCCCAAAGCGACAATGGCACGGACGGACGGCCGACGCATTGCGAATGAGGAAAGACCAGCGAAAGACTGCGAGAAAACTAAATCAAAATAATGTGCCACGCGGAGTGGGAGTGGTAGTGGTGGGTGGTGCGCGGGGCGCGGCGCGCGGCGCGGGGGGTGGCTGCCAATGTCCTGGCACGGTTGGCTGGTTAGGTCTTAGTGGGTTAGCGTTCAGTGTTTTGCAGCCACAGTTTGGGGTTAACGTGTTTATGTCCTGGGCGTTTGTTATTGTAGAAAAACAGCAACAGCAACTCGACATTTTCGATGACGTTGTCGTCGTTGACGTCTTGCTTCCTAAATGTCGCCTCGACTGGCAACATGGATGTGGCATACACGCTGATTATCCATTTGGTGTGTACATGAAAAGCAATTTTCATGCGTGGCTTCTCTGCATGCTAGCAGGCGGTCCCATACTGAGTGTGTGTGTGTGTGTGTGTGCGTATTTCCGCTGCGCCCCGCAAAAACAAAAAAAAACCCAGACCGAGCCGGTTTTTCTTTAACAGCGTAAGGCCAAACGAAGACGACAAAGAGCGTGCGTAAAGTGCGTAACTGTTGTTGCCGCCTCTGCCCCTTCCCCTTCCCCTCTTTATGTATGCCTATGCCTATGCCTTTGCTGTAGTTGTTCTTGTTCTCCTGCTGCTGCCGTTCCAAACCAGTTTTCGCATTTATGTGTTTGTGTGTGTGTGCGTTTGAGTGTATGCGTGTATGGGTGTATGGGTGTGTGTAGGAAAACGACTTCTTGCCGCGTCCAACACCCGCGCTGCCTTTCTATCTCGCTCTACTCTCAGTTTTTATTCATTCCCATGGTGTGTACAGCTGTTTTCTGTTTATCTCGCACTCTCCGCCTCTTCTTTACATTCGTGTTTTTGTTTACGTTCTGTGGCACGCACACAAACACAGCCCAGCCGGTGCAGCTGTGTGTGTGTAAGTGTGGCTCTGTTGTGTGCGAGCTGATTACGAGAGTCTTAGGCATCTCGGACCATATCATTTGAGAGCTTTCGATTGCCGTCCCCGTCCACTCATGGGTCTTGGGAAGCGAATCACTCGCCCAGCAGGTCGCGAACAACGGTACAGCTCGCCATGGCTCATCAAAAGCCGCATACTCATCGGTTAGGAATTACTTAACAAGCGTTGGTTTTCTTTTTAGTTTTGCTTCTTTTTTTTGTTTTATCTACGCACAAAGCGTGGCAACGCTTTCACTTTTGAATTAAGTCATAAGTTATACACAAATTTTGAATAAAAACACGAACAAATTAACAACTTAGCCTACTTTTGGCTACACAGACAGACAAAGCAACAGAAGGGCCAGATGTGTGCGAAAAAATATACAAGAGATACACAAAGGCAGAAGGTAAATATACTATATATTTAGATACATGCATGCCAATGTTTATAAATACATATGTACATACAAGTATGTTGACATATGGACGAAATAAATGGAATGAAGCGATTTTTCGTAAAAGTCCATAAGGTAGATGAGTGTGAGGTGCAATGACTCTGTCCAACATTGCAGACAAAGAAGGCATGAAACTTAAGAACTATTAAATGAATTCCACTGATCACAATTTTATTCTAATGTCAGTCAAACTTAATAGCCACCAGTTACATCAAGTTTTAAGACTCAGGAAAATTCGTTAAAATCTTTATAAAAGTTCTCAATGAGAAGTAATCATTTTAGTTATGAATATAATACAATAAAATATAATATATAATACAATAAAAAACAAATTCGTCTTGAGTTATATCTAGTTTTGGAGTTCCCTGGCTTATCATGATCTCAACCTGGATTACAATATTAATTCAAGGTGTGGGACTGTTAAGATGTTGATACAAGCTTCACCATTTTAAAGCATGCAGAGGGAAATTGGGGAGGGCCCTTTAAAAGGCCGCAAATTTGGATATGTTTATATATGAGGAAACTAGAGTGTCTAGAGGGGATATCAAATATTTTTGATATTACTTTAAGAGCAAAAGCATTTACATTTACTTTAGGTTGAAGTTATTAGTTCTGCTCTAAGCACAGCACAAATTGATATTTTAGGCCGAAAGTGCTGGATAGTCTTCTAGGAACACAAAATACTCCTGATATAATAGCAGCTGTAGTAAAAATAGTTAGTAATGAAAATTACAGTAATTCACATTATGCTTTGAACCATTAAAAATGTATTTTCAATATGCAAATTATGATTTTCTACCAGTACCCTGGTTGGTTGGACAGTCTGGTCAGATTTTAAAATGTTAACCTAAAAACTGAAAGTTGCTATTGGTAATCCGTTCTAAAAGTGTCTTTAATGAGCTTGCATCACCAATAAACTTCAAGCTCCGAAAACGGAGTCAATTCATTATACAATTATCAGCATAAATAAAAATAATATTTGTGATTTATACTGCATACCATATACATACTACATACTATACATATATACATGAGCATTTAAGATCTCTTGGTGCCGTTTTTCGTTTTGTTGTTTTCAGGCGAGTCTTTTGGTGGAATCAAAATATAGTGTATATGTATGTATGTATTTCCAATTGACCCACATACCAAGGTGGCAAATAACCAAAACGCCACGCACGCATACTCTACTACTATCGTATATACCACACTATAGTATCTTTTCACTGTGGTTGGGCATAAGCTGCGTGTATAGTCAGGTGTGCAGCCAGCTCGAGTGTTTGTGTTTGTGCCGAAAGGCCGCTATAAACAGCAAAGCAACCATTAAAGACAACAACTACAAACACTAACAACAACAACAACAAAAGGCGCTTTAATCAAAACCGAAGCCCCAAGACGGGCCTGCATTTTTGAAAGTCGTTTCGATTTTGTTTTCAACTTTTGTTTTTTGGTTTTGTCTTCACAATGAACTCACCTTCAGACCCCGGCAGCTGTTCAAACATTGGGGTGCCCACCGCTCGGGGTCGGGGCTGAGCCACGACGTGGGTGAGTTCTGAGCTCAAGCTTCACCCCAATATCACGATGCTCTTGGCTGTCTTGAAAAACTTGATTCTGATATTTTTCTAATTGAGGAAGACCTCTTGTAGTTATCGTAGTTAGTCTCTTGCCTGTTAGGAAGTGAATCATTTGCCACTTCACGCAGGGTTTGTTGTTTCTACTAAATGTCGAAAATAATCGGACATTTGGGTCGCCACAAAAATTGAAGCTATGACATTTGATGAACAACAGCAACATTCTTTTCGTCGCACTCACACACATCCACTAGTTGACAGTCGAGGTTATATGCGATGCCGCCGAAAACCCAAGAAACCAGAAACAAGTCGTTCAACCTGCCGGCCAGCAGCAAAAAAGGTCATTGAAGCGTGTTGACCGAAAGTCGAGCTGCAAAGTGAAGCGAAAGCCAAACATTTTATGACACTTTTATTCGTTGCTTTGCATCTGATTTTGAGATTTCTACTCTGGTTTCGCTTTAATGTCCAAGGGGGCTCCAAGTACTCGCCTGTCTGTCCGGAGCCTAATTTATTGCTTCCAATTAGAATGCACTTTCCTCTCTGATATTGCTAAATGTTATTGCTACCTGCGCAGCAAGGTCGACACGCGCTCACACACACGCACACACACACGAATGTTTACTCACACATGGTCAAGGGTTCATTATACAGTTGAAGTGACCTGGACCTGAACGTGGCTCGGGCTGATCCTTCGCCTTTTGACTCTCATTGTTTCAGCAAAGCAAAAAACAGGCAACGAGTATAGTCCCGAAACAGGGTCCAGGACCAGGCAAGCAGCCGAAAATGTTTGTCTGCATCGTAAACCCATAGAAATGCAGCAGGAGCAGGTCCTCAGCTTGAACAGCAGGCAGTCCGCAAACGCATCAACGAGGGAACGAGGTATAGGTAGATAGAAGGAATTTCAGAGTTTTTGAACATGCCCAAGCACGCTTGTTTTTGATCTCGTCTGGTCTTTATATACAGCACATGATAAATTGTCCAGCCTTGCCTAAGATTAAGATGCTGATTTGATAGGACATTAGTTATATTTCCTGCATCCAATTCACAAACCCTCCATACATTGTTTCTTCCAGAATTCGATATTTAACAACCTAAAACATTACTATATAGTTATGATTACATGAGCATTACCTATCTTCCAATTTGAAATGACCAAGTTTCTCTCATAAGTGAGTTGAAATGTGCTGTAACTATTTTACTTGACTTTTCGGATTACTTTTAAATCTAGGTGTATATCCAAGCATAAGGCGGCTAAGGACACAAACGATGATCGATTTTCGGGCAATTCTGCCTAAAATATTCAGCGTTTCCCCTGAAATATTTCAATTCTGAGCTGATGAACCAGATTCAGGGAATCGTCTCTGCGTCTTTCTGCATTCAGACTGGACCAACATTTAAAATAAAATTGTTCCACCATTAAAGGGCAAGCTTAAAAATCAGTTTTCACTCGGGGACTTCACTTCGCTTATGGCGAAATGGGTCACCTCTGCAAAACAAGTGCTCGGAAGAGAGCGGACAAGAGAAGGGCCCAAATTAACGGTGAGACTGAGGCTGATTAAAATTGCAAGCACAAACGCAACAACAACTGCCAGAATGAAAACCGGAGCAAGAGCGGGAGCGGGAGCGGCGCAAAGCGAGTAATGAAAGTAAAAACCAACTGGTAACTGTAAACTGACAACAACAACTGCTTTGATTGAGTCTCCAGCGAAATGGAGCCATGAAATGCTTGCACCCAGAAGCAAAAAATGAAGCCACGTGAGTAAAAGCAAACGAAAATGGGCGTACATCGCACTTTTTGGGGGCAAGTCGTAACTGTGTCAGTTGTGTCGATGTCGATGTCGATGTAGATGTTGGTGTTTTTTCTTCTGGGCGGCATGTGCTAGACGGTAGCGACAAGACTTTCAATGTCACTGAAATAAATCGCTTTGGAATGCCAGAGCTTCTTGGAGGCGGGCGGGGTAATACTGGATGACTGACTGCTGCCCTGCGGAAGTGGGAACAAACAAATCGCAATTCGCCTTCTCTTCTTGTCTTGCCCAGCTATCGGGCTTCCTTAGCTCTAACTGCCAGCAAATTAGCCAAGGACGGTAGCACAGCAGCTTGGCAAATTGCTGCTGACCTAGCAGCTTCGACTTGCCCTCTGCGATTTGAACATACTCCCGAGCTCATTTTGAAAAGGCCAGTGGACGTTGGCTTATTATCCTGCTGGTTATTATTTCCTTGGTTATTAACTGACTGAGTGATCGGCACACACGGCAATATATGTATATGCCATACGTCACGAGGCTTGTGCTCTAAATGAGCGGCTCGTAATTGAAATGAAAATGTGAGCAACAAGTTCTCAAAGCAAATAACCTTAAAATAAATTGCCTCACGTTTCCGTCACATACGTACAACAACAGCGAAGCATTCAAGTATTTTCCAACTCGTTTTACTTTGTTCAGTGCCATAAAAGTCGCAGCTCAGTCGCAGTTGCTCAACTGGCGGCACAAAAAATAGTTTCAAAATTCAAATTCAAATTCGTTGCCTGCATTTTTGTGTTTTTAGCCCATTTACCTACGAGTGGGTCTGTCTGCTCACAACAATATTTTTAAAGCAGCTGGCAGCGTCCAAAACTCGTGCGGCACGTGAGCAACGCATGCTAGCGAGGCAGCTATTGATAGATACATCGGTATATACTCGTACACATGTAGATAAATAGATATACTCTACATTTTTAGCTGTGCGCATGTGTTTGTCTATTTTAAATACATACATACATGCACGTAAGTGGTTCCAGTTTCGGGCTTTGCGGCCAGTTACAAAAACTCCGCGACCCCAAATAAAAACCAATTGTTGATTGAAGACAAAGGCGGCTCTTCATTTCCAGCCACTATGTGTTGCCATCGTGGATCGAGTAGCAGTTATCAAGTGTAATTTATTTGCCGTTTGTCGTTGATTGCCTTGATGAGGTCATACGTATTTACCAATTTTGGAGTATCAGTCGACTCAGATGTTGTAAGTGCGACTGCTCGTTAGTAATAGTGTGTATGTATGTGCTTTTCGTTTTCTCATCTCATCGCTTCATACATTTTTTGCTGCCATGTTCACACGCGTCTTTATCTTAATTTTATGCACTCGAAGCTACTCGCAACGACGAATATGTAGTAGCTGCCAGGGCCACCGCTATTATGCGCAGTTTGGTGCTCGGAATTCCAAAAACTGTATTCAATAATTATGTTTGTTTAACTAAGAAGTACGGCAACTATTGCTAATATTGAGACCAAATACTGATCCCCACAACAGAAGAGTTTAAAGTTTAGAAACACAACTGGATGCTTTACAAAATTTAGATAATCTAGTAATATTAGTATATAGTATATAGTATAGCTTTTTAAAATGTTGTAACAATTCCTGAGTCCTCCTTTATTAATATTTGAATATGTATGTTGTCATATTTAAATTCTATCATTCAGTCAAGGTCGCATTAGAATGAAGAAGACATTAAGAAAGGGGAAGAATGTCTTGAGAAATAACCCTCTCTCCATTCTTTTTGGACTATACAGCTACTTAATATGTTGACCTCTTCAAAATACCTACAATTTAACCACAATCTGTTATAGATTGTGATTCCAGATCGACAGACGGACGAGATGATCAAAAGAGAAGAGACGCTTGTGTGGCTCTTCTGTATATAATGTACAATTATACAACAACAATACTGCACACAGCACTGTGCCATTAACAAATAAAATACTATTTAGCTTGCTTACAGCTGTGCGCTCACAAAACGCCAGTGAGTAGACATTGCGAACCTTGACCATGTCAGCCCAAATAGGTGGGATATATGAGATACGTACGACAACAGCAAAAGCCGACAGCTAAAACAGTGGGAGCTGCGACGATGCTGTTGCTGCTGCTGTTGTTGTTGTTGTTGCTCGGGCATCTGTTTGATACGTTTGAGCAGCGCTTTGCTCGCTCTCGATTGTGCACAATGAATGCGATAGAAACGAACCCACACACACTCACACACACATACACATATAGTCGTTTGTATGTACTCGTACATATGTACAAACAGTGGAACGAGGTAACTGACAAATTTATTGACAAGCCACACGGAAAAGATACGCGCAGCTGAGTTGTTGGCATTGAGACTGTGTATCTCATAACGTCGCTGACGTCGCTGACGTAGACGCCTAGCCTGCAACTGAATTACAACAATGCAAGCGTTTCAGAGATTATTAGTTAAAAATGGAAAATGGCGGAAAAACAAAGCGGCCAGAGAATGAGAGACGTAGAGAAAATCGCAAATAGCCATCCGCCCGACTCGGTGCTGGGTTGAATCAAGAACGTACATATATCGGGAGTCGTGAATCGAAAGTCGAGAGTCGAGAGCCGAGAGATAGGGCGGGCAGGCAGTCAGTCAGCCAGCCAGCCAGTCAGCCGGCAAACTGACACGAATATGTGCTTATATGTATTGCTATCCACAAACACACACACACACACATGATATGAACTGCCTTTTATCTAACTATCTATGTTTTTCATACAAGTATATCTACAATCGGCGTTTGTACATATACTCATAGCTATAGCTTTGTCTGTCGCTATCGTCGAGTTATGACGCAATTAAGCAGAAAAGTTCAATTGTTGTTGCAGTCGTTGATTGCCTAGGCGCGGCAGCTTCACAACACAGCATCGCTTTGGGGACTCCGGAGAATCGGAGAATCGGAGAACCGATCAATCGGGTCTTTAACCATATGCTTCTCTGTCCAACTACACGCCCCAACTTGTTACGTGGGATTTCGGGTGAGAGAGTGTGTGTGTCTAACCCTGAAATTTTTCCGCTTTATCTATCGCATATTTTCACGAATTATTCGAAAGCACACCCACACTCTATTTTCGTTACGACATCGAGCGCAGCGTCGCGTCATTGACGGCCGCACCGTTCTACTTAAAAGTGCTTGCCGATGTTTCACTCTGAAATTATTTCGACCGTCCGAGTCTCTTGCCGGTGCCGCACAAGTGACGTAATCCGCCTGAGGATCAGATGGCGTCAGCGCTTTTGGCTTTGAGCGTAAACAGCTGGCTGTCCGACGGATCGGCCGAACAACTAGTTGAACATCAGGAAGCCGGCACAAACAACAAAACAAATACTTATAGTAATTGGCATGGATCGATAAACAATTATTTATTGGCGGAAAGTAGGTAGAAAAGCATTCCTTCCCGAAAATTCCTCAGAGTATAGTTTAAAATATTCAATTTGGAATTAGCATGCTTACATAATATATGATTTGTAGACACAATTAAGATTTACATGGAACCAACAAAATAATTTCAATGGCTTATTAGCAAATGCAGGGTATTAATAAGTGCCACAAGAATATTGAATGCTGTTAATAAAAAATAGTCTTAAATACAACTGACACATACTATATTGGGGAGTCTACTAAGCCTAAGCGATTGATTGTTAATCTGTTATATATCTACAGCACTAATTTGGAAAACAATTTTCAAATTCACGACAAGGCTAAAAGGAAGCTATTGGTGTCGACAATAAAGTGCAACACGGGAAGCTCTCAGCATTGTGGATGTAAAGATATATGCTAAAATATTAATGAACACCTCAGTGTCGATTGGTTAATATCTGCGGGCGGTCTAGCGATTACTTGGACACCCAAGCGAGTCTAAGCCCAGGGGAGTCCTTCAGCATCCGCACCCGCCATAAACCTTGCAACCTCAGCCCCCACGATATTTAATGCCTTCCCTGCCCAAATGAACGTGACCTCGCGAATCTCGCCAACGGCCGATTGCAGCAAAGGAAGCATATATACATAAATAGCTATATACATATGTATGAAACGCATATAAAGTGCTCCCCCCCCCCCCCCCCCCCCAATGGTTGCTAAGTAAGAGCAACCCAACATACATACTTAGCTAAAAACTATGTGTGTGGATATGTGTATTTGTCTACCCCCCTTTCCAAGCACTGATTCATGATTGCAAGCTGTGGCAACCTTGACACACTTTGCACCGAATGGTGACAGCGACGAGAGCGCAGCTTGGAAGCTGCAATCTCAACCACCCCCACCGCCACCCCTAGCCCTAGCCCACTCGAGCTCACTCACGACCCACGATATGAGGGGCTGGCGACTCACCTCATTTCCAACTGTAGTTATCTTGACAACCACTTCGTCCTTGCTGACATCGTGCTGCACCACATCGCCGGATTGCTCGCGGCCATTAAAGGTGAGATAAACGCGCTGGCCCGGCTGCAGCTGGATGCCCATTATGGAGCGAAAGCCGGGCCCGATGAGGTCGGATTCACGGAACTCCTTGATCATGGCGTTGCGACGCAGGGCCTGCGCCGGACTGATGTGGACGCTGGCGGCAACGGCCGCACGGCGGGTTTCCACGATGACAGACTCACCCGAAGCGCACCCGGACCCAAATTGTTGGGACTGGGATTGGTTGGGCTGCATGGTTTTAAAGTCGAACCGCACGATATAGCGTGTATCCGCGTTCACTTGCGTATCCCCCGGCGCAAGGAAAGTGACCGGTGGGGGTGGCGGGGGTGCCAATGCGGTCCCGTTACCGTTACCGTTCGCAGCCGCGCCGGCGCTGGTCACGGTGGCCGAGGGAGGGGTTTTGACGTCCTGTATAACGCCCGAATACCAGAGACCGTCCGGACCGGGGGCACACACTTTGGTGCCTATAATTGAGCGTTTAGCTAGACGACGGCCGGTGGACATTTTTTGTAACAGAAAGACCGAAGAACCGAAATAAACGAAAGCAAAAAGCCGATTTACAGGGGAAACGGAGCGAGGGGCCGATGATTTTGCCTGTGGGTTTCTGGCGTTTCTATGGCGGTTTTAGCTGCACCGATAATTGGGAAGCGGGGCCAAGGACAGGCCTGATTTTTATTTATACCCGGAAGTAAGGTAGTTTTCAAAACCCTAAAGCTTGAGTTTGCTTTGTTTCAACAGCGACCTTTTCGGCACTTTACGAGTTGACTCACACATTTTATTTTTGTACATAAATTTATTTATGTATTTTTATTCTTTGTATTGCACTTTCCTCTTGTGTAGGTTTTCTACTTTTCTTTTCACTTTTATCTATTTTCAATGAATTATTGATTTGATGCGTTTTTGTATTTATCTTTATATTATGCTCGAGAACTTTTTCCACGTCACCTGTGCACTGTTTTATCCAATTTGTATTTCAATTTACTGCACTATCGAAGTTTTTCTTGTGATTAGTTTTTGTTTGGTTTTATTTTTGTTGCGTGATTTTTTTTTTCACTTAAGATGACTTATGTGATACATGTCATGCAAATGTTTTTCGTCAACTTGTAAACGTCGATTTTATTGAGCTCGCAGAGCGAACGGCTGATTTTCTTGATGATGTTCTTGTGATAGAGCTCCAGGCAGAGTGTGACGCGCTGATTGATGCGCTGATTGAACTGAAGACGCTGCCGAAGCGCTAGGTCAGCGTGAAACGTGGGTGATTGTGGCGACGGTGGCGACTGTGTCAACGGTGGTGACAATGATGGGGGCGGAGGGCGGGCGGACTGTTTTTTCACATGACCGGCGCGCGCGATAACTTTGGATCTGTTTTGTTTGTGCCTAACCATAATCCAATTTTGCGCGCTTTAAACGGCAGCTTGAAACTGTGCACAACGCCGTGAAATTGACACAAAGGGGCAATGCTGAGCGCCAGCGAGAATCGGCGAGAGAGAATGCGATTGGAAATGGGAATGCAGTTGGGGACAAAGACGAAATGAAAACAATGGCAATGCAGTCGCCTACGGGAGTCACAGTGACATAAAATTCTTTTCAATGTTTATAGATAGATTTTTCAGTTTGCCTTTTCAATTGTTTATTGTGTGCTGATTGCCGTTTGTTTTATTGCTTCGTTTGCTTTCACGCTGCTTTCGCTGCTGTTACTGTTACTGCTGCTGCTGCTGATGTTACTTCTACTGCTGCTGCTGTCGTTGCCGGTCGTTTCACTTTTTGGCTTCGAGCAAAGGCGATGTTACTTTCGTATCGCGAGCTGCGTTTAGTTATTATTTTGCACCGATTTTGTACTGCATTTATGCTGCTGGCTTGGGCATGTGTACACAAACAAGCAAGCAAACAAACAAACGAACACAGTTACAGATTCACAGGCACACACACACACATACTCGGCTTATCAGGCCTTCTTTTCTTCTTTCCGTCTGTCTGAAGGGTCTTATACGTAATATTTTTGCTGATTTGCATTTATTGGCTAGCGCCTAAAACACAAGCTAGTATAACGAATTTCTGGTTGTCTGTTTTGCATTACTGTTGCTTTTAAACTGTTGTTATTTGTTATTTGTTGTTGGTTTGTTTGGCTGCTCGCAAGCGCTTATCGGACTGTACACGAGAGTTGGCTATCAAAGACTGGCTACTGCCAGCAGCGAGTTACAGTTACGCGCAGCGCTCCACGCACACACACAGTCAAACAGATACTCTTTCACACACAGATGCTCTCCCGCTCTCCCTCTCTCCATCAATGCTTTGGTTATGTGTGCGAGTGTTGCTGCTCTCTTGCGCTCACACGCGGCTCTCTTGCTCTATGCTTTGTGCATTGCTTGAACTCTACCTGCTTGGAAATCGAGACAGAGGACTGAGTATTTCCCGTGCCACCGTCAAAGTAAGCAGAGTGTGCTCTTGAAAGCGTGGAAAATGCGTTTTCCACAAATACACACAAAACCCTCAACTTAACAGCTTGCTGCCCGAAAAATCCTCTTTCTGCTGTTGCTCTTGCCTCTGCCTCACTGTATTGTGAATGTTGTTGGTGTTGCTGCACTTGGGTGAGAAAAGCATTTTCTTTTCTGCGTAGTTAAGGACAATGCCTTTAAATTCGCTTTTGTCGATTGTAGCGTTCAGAGTAGCCAGAAGGGCTGTTTCAATGTATATCATAATAATTCATATTTACAACAATTGCGACTTTTCTATAAAAGGACCAAGGAGGCATGTGGACACACATATGTACATATATATACCTTTTAAGTTTTCAAGCTGTCCGTAATCCTGCTTGCCCAAGTACATTTGTGAAGATACATATGATGTATGTACATACATATAGCCGAAGTATGGCTTATGTGCAACTTGACAAACAAGAGTCTGGTATTACATATACTTGTATTCTCAAAACAATTATGTACATACATACATATGTGCATACTGAAAATTAAAATTAGTGTCCAAGTGTGTAATCCAAACAGTTCTTGGTATCCTAGGGTATCCTAGATAGATCCTAGATCCTAGATAGGGTATCTCCAGATTCAATGAAGAAGGAGCTTCTAAATTAGGCTGATTTTGTTTGCACTACATAAGTACAAACATACATATTTATGACGATTTTCATATAAAAAATGTAGTATGTATGCCAAATTACTACATTGGTTTTATCTGAGTCCGTCAATTGAAATGCCGAGCCCATCGGAGTGTGATTGTGATTCTTAAGATAAAAGTGTCCTGAACATACAACTAGTTCCGATGACTTCACTGATAATCGTGAAGGATTGACAGTCATTTAAATAGCTACGAAACTTGTACAGCATAAATACAAAATATAATATCCATTTCCGGTTAACACGAATACTATTCATTTCCAAGCGGTCGGAACTATCTTTCCTAATCAAATAAATGTAAAAATCAAAAGCTAATTACAACTTTTTAAAAATCATTTTTGGAAGAAAATCAATTGCTAAATTGAATAAGGACAGGACAGAAAATTATGTTCATAGTAATACTATGTATGTATGTATGTACATATAATATTTATTTTTGCACATGTTCTTGATATGTACATATGTATGTATGTACATACATATATATGAATGTATTGTATGTATGTATGTTCCTAGCTTGGACCAAAAACAGGTTTATCTAGATTTGGGATCGGCATTTAACTCGTCTGTGATTCTAGGGTCTGGATTTCAATTTTTATTTGAAGTATCTTACAATTAGGCATATCCCTATGCATTTTATTAGATTGTCGCCTTTAATTAATGAGCATTAATTTGGCAAATGGTGAGCGGAAGATAACGGAATACTATGGGATCGAAGTCTGCACTACACTACAAAATATACATATGTACATATAAATATGTATATATGTATGTACATACATACATGTGTTTGTATCTATGTGCGTATTTTTGTTAGTCCCCAATTAACAGCAATAGCTTCAGAGTATTTGTGTTTTCAAACGCCGCATTTTCATCGTTTATTACGCGTTTATCAACATGGCCCGGGCGTGTATCTGTATCTGTATCTATGACTATGACGCCATACGCTTCCCCAACCCAAAAAAAACTACGCAGTAAAAAATTCAAGCACTTGTCAACATTTTCACAACACAACAGAGCGGGTATCTGTATCTGCGTGGCTGCGTGAGAATGTATGCTTGAGAATGTATGTGTATAAGAGTATGAGAGCGCTTGTATGAGTACATGTGTATGTGAAATTGTCTGTACCTGTGTGTGGCGGCAACTAGTGCCGTGCACGAATACAAATACAATGGTGCGAAGAAAACAGCTGTTGAGAGCACAAATAACATAACAGCTGTTGCAATGCCGGCCGGCGAATATGTACTACTGTTAAATAATAACAACGTCACAACGCTTAACAGTTAAGAGCGCCTGGGCTCTCTCTGTTATTTCAATGGTTGGAATGTATGTGAGGCGCTCTCTGGTGCTCCTACGCAACCCAGCTGTTGTGCTGTGAATGTTTATTCGATTTTTGTTTACATTTTTGAGCATCGCCATACATAAATTTATGCTGCCGCTTTGTGCTTTGTGGCTGCTTTTATTTCCGACTCGCTGGTGTGCGTTGTTGTATGTTGCATGTTATTGGTATTGGTATTGTTGTTGCCTTTGGAATGACCTCTGTAGGCTTGTCCGGGTGTCTCATTGTAGGGCGTATACATACTTCGAATAATATTAATTTCCATAGATTGGTTACTTTGTATGTTATTAAAAAAAAGGTTTCGTCTGGCATATTTGGCCTTTTATTTGTTGTCGAATCGAGAGAAGTTCAAAGTGAACGAGTTCCACATTTGTAAAATATTTATGTATGTACATACATACAACATCATACATGCATAGATACATGTAATACATACACGTACAATTTGTATTTACATGCTTACATATGTATATGTACATACATACATATTTGCTTATTAGATGCCACGCAGTTGGCTGAAAAATGAGCTATTTCTTGAATTCAATTAATCATGTTTTTTAGAGAAAATTCCAACGCGAAGAACTAAAACATGCAAAAGTATGTACATTCGCACATACATATGTACATGTATATCAACATATTAATGTATGTGGCAATTATGTGTGTACAAATTGTATTCAACAGAGCGTTGCCATTTTTTTCGATGTCATTACAACAAATACGCAGTTAAGAAAACCTCAACATCAGCTACTCAATTAAATGTAAATGCAATTCGTGAGTTCGAAAACGAAACGTGAAGAAAAAACCAAAACAATGCTATGTAAAGGCCTATATAAGCAACACCAAGGAGAGAGAGTGGGAGAGAGAGGAAAAGAGCAACAGAATCAAAATACACAACACAGATACAGAATTGAGGCACACAAACACAAGCGCATCTACATAACGAAACTGGAAAATAGGTCAACCAGTTGTGTGTGTGTGTGTTTTTGTGAGAGAGCGCGAGGCTTGCCATCTTGCTCTAAAGAGAATTTGATGACGACAGCGACGATTTAAATGGGTTGGCGTTTGTTACAACTGCCAGTGTTTTTTTTTTTTTTTTTTTTTTTTTTTTTTTTTTGTATTCTTTATTTTTAGAGTGGAAAAATAACAATATAGAATGGATAGAAATAACAATAGGAGTAATAATAGTAATAATAAAAGTAAAAGTAATAATAATAATGATATACGCAGGTCAAAGTCCAGGCGGTACGGCCGTTAGGCATTGCTTCGCCCGGCCGATCAACCCGCTTATATCGCGCTCCTGTCCCGCTCCTGTTTCCTGAGCTTGCCCATAACGGAGGCCGCAAAGTTTGCGCTCGCAGCCCACGACTCTTCGTTAGCGAGCATGTTGGCCACAAAGTTCGACGCCGTTGGGGGTGATCCGGTTGTCGCCTCCAGTCTCCTTCTGTCCGCCCCAAACCTTGGGCAATGGAAGGCTACGTGGTTAGCATCTTCCGGTATCCCTCTGCAGGCCGGGCATTCCGCACTGGAGTCGTGCCCAAATCTATGAAGATAACTTCTGAAGCAACCGTGGCCGCTCAGAAGTTGGGTCAGGTGGAAGTCGACCTTGCCATGTGTTCTGCCGATCCACGATGCTACGTTAGTTATTAGCGTGTGGGTCCACCTGCCTTTTGACGAGGCATTCCATCGCTCTTGCCACTTGCTTACCGTCGTACGTCTAGCCGCCGCCCGCGCGTCCCTTCGAGGCCGCCCGGCAGCAAAACTGTGAAGGTAGTTCGCCTCCAGGACGAGGAGGTCGATAGGTGCCATCCCCGAGATCACCAGTACGGCATCGTCAGAAACCGTCCTGAATCCACTACAGACACGGAGAGCGCCAAGACGGTATGTAGCAGCGAGGTCGCGGATGTAGCTCCTCTTGTTCACCGCGGCAGCCCATATCGGTGCCGCGTACAGCATTATTGATTTGGTTACGCTCATAAGCAATAACCTCCGACCTTGCTTTGGGCCCCTAGTGTTGGCCATAATTCGGGCTAGCGCCCGTGTGGCCTCTGCAGCTTTATTATTCGTCTGCTCCAGATGCTCACGAAAGCACAATCTCGTATCCAATCTAACCCCAAGGTAGTTAATTGAACGTTTGGACCGCACGAGAGTACCGTCAATTGATATGTGCGCTTGCTCTACCGCCTTGCGGCTGCTGATTAGCACTGCCTCTGTTTTGCCCGCCGCTAGTTCCAGGCCCACGGTGTTCAGCCAGTCAATGATCGACCGGATGCAGCGGTTGCACGCGTCTTCCACGGTTTTGATATCCTTCGCAACGCCTACAATTGCGACGTCATCTGCGTACCCCACTAGCTCAGTACCGGGTGGGAGTTGGAGGCGGAGAATGCCGTCGTACATGACGTTCCAGAGCAGCGGCCCTAGGACCGACCCTTGGGGGACGCCAGCAACAACATTGAGGGATTTGGTGCCAGACGATGTGTGAAACCTAAGTATCCGATCGCTAAGGTAGCTTCTAATGGAGCGCACCAGGCACGTGGGTACGCCTTGATCCACCAGTGCGTTGAGAATGCATCCCCAGTCTGCCGAGTTGAATGCATTTTTGACGTCGAGGGTCACCACCAGGCAGTATTCTTTGGCACCTCCCTTCCATCTGCTACCTGATATTGCCTTCGACGCAAGATCCACCACTCTACTGATCGCGTCTATGGTGGACCTCGATTTCCGGAACCCGTACTGATTGGGGGATAGACCGATTGCTGTTTCGAGCCTCGAGCAGAGCAGTCTCTCCAGCACCTTACCGATCGAGTCCAGGAGACAAATCGGCCTGTAGGATGAGGGGTCTTCGAGTGGTTTTCCCGGTTTCGGCAGTAGAACCAGGTTCTGCACCTTCCAGCAGGCAGGGAATATGCCTTCCCTGATACACCTTCCGAACAGAGTAGCGAACGCCCCAGGGTGCATACAAAGTGCCAGTTTGAGTGCGCGGTTCGGTATAGAGTCCGGGCCCGGCGCTTTGTTGAGCTGCAAGCTACGAGCAGCCAGCAGCACTTCCTCAGTGGTGACGTCGCCTTGGTGGCTAGCTCATCCAAATCCCGGATCTCTAATTGGGCCTCTTCCACCAGCGGCTTGACCACAGCCATACCCTGTAGGGCCGCCTCCACAGCTTCGTGGAGCTTACCAATGTCGTGCGTCGGTGATCTGCTCAGTTCTAAGAGCAAGCTGCCGTTACCCGTTCTTCTGATACGTTGTACATCGTTTTTCAGTGACTGCAGAGCCGGAGCCGACTTCACTGCCTTCAAAATGTCAGCGTACTGGGCTTCTCCAACGCCTTTGGCTATAATGGCATCGGGTCTCCTGGTCTTCTGTCGTGTCTGACGCTGAACCTTCGTCCATGTATCAGCCTTGGGAGCGATAGAAGCGTCAGGGGGGTTGCCATTTCCCTTCACTACCTGAGCGAGGTCTTGCGGCTGAGTGTCTAGGGCTTGGCCACTTGTACTCTGCGATGCGGAGGCGAGCTTCTGGTCACGCGTTTTATGCTTCTTTGGAGGAGTCGCGCGCTGGTTGCTTTTGGGGTCCCTGAGCCTTTTTGGGGTGCCAGCTTGGGGGTGGCTGGACACTTTGGGCCAGGCCTCAGCAGTTTGAATGCCAATATCTCTCGAATGCTGCTTCACTCCAGTACATGACCAGTCTATTTTGCTGCAAATCGAGCTGTGCAGCTTCAGCATCTCAGCAAAAATCTCCTTATCCTGCTGGTTGACATGTCGCTTATTTTGACCCTCGAAAAGACGGCACACCGCCTGCAGGTGGGAGCCCAGTTCCTGCATCTCTGCCTGGGCGGTGGTTGGTTGGGCTGGGGGACCGCTAGACGCCACTACTATCGGCAAAGGCGTAGGCGATGAAGGCGCTGCCAGAGGTGTCGAGAATGGCGTATTCGCCGTCTCGGCTGCGTTTGCTGCACGCGAAGAAGCAGAAGATGGACACAAGAGGGGGTAGCTGTGGAGCGTCACGGACGGTGGAGCAGACTTTGGTGGGGATCTGGCCACCAGAGACCTACGCGCGAAAGGATTCGCGCCTGCTACCGCTTCGTTGGTTTTTAGCCACAATTCTTCACCCAGGGTTGCCAAAGGCGCGCCATGCGTAAAGGAAAGAGGCGACTCCAGGTAGACCGTAGGTTGCGCCGGTTGTACGCCTGGTGGCTGGTCGGTGGGGGCCACTTTCTGTAGCCCATGCCGTTGCATGTCGGTCATCGAGGCGGATTCGTGGCGAGTTCCCTCGATGGCCAAGTATTTCTCCTTGACGGGATGGGGGTTATCCCGCCCCTGCTCGGTCACCAGAGCCCCACTGGGATGCACCGCCGATGCGGTAGGGGTTGGAATATAGCCCGTCCGGCCTTTATATAAACTCGCTTAAGAACCCAGCCAAAATATGTTTTGATCCTAAAAGGCTGCACCAGGATTTGGAGTATTAGGTCCGAATTACCGGGAGGTCCTAAAAGTATGCAGCACCAGCGCTGCAATTTACCAAGCCTTGAACCGCCCTCTGGTGTCAAAGCCTGGCACTCTCTTGAGGAGCGGCTGGGTGGCCACCAGATGGTACAATGCAACCCTGCGTAAGCTGGGCAGCCAGCTGTTGTGAATGCAACTGTGCGACTGCCTATAGCGCGTGGGCGGAGCAACAGCGAAAATAAAAACAAAAAGTATACTCACGCTAGGCCTGCTTGACCAGCGCTAGTACGTCTCAGTAGGGATCAAAGTTCAGGGGTCAAAGTCCAGACGCCGGACCACCAAACCACAAAGATGGGGCAGGAGTGGCACCCGACCAGGCTTGTGTCACAGACAGGGGTGAGTACCTTCCGCACCTTAGTGACCACCAAGTGTTGGGTAAAAAACAATTTGTTGCAGCCAACTTGCTACTCAAAAATGAAGGAAGAATGACGACCGAAAGAAACACGTCCGCGCGCTCACTTTCACTTTCACTCTCATCATCAACTGCCAGTGTGTGTGTGTATGTGTGTGTACGGTGGCCAGTGGGTGGTTCTTACAATTTTAAAGGCAAAAATGGTTAAGTGCTATTGTATTGCATTAAAGAATAAAAAAATAGATCATTCAGAAGTGGAATGCGTGATACGAGCATCAGATCATCTCTTCTTCAGATGGATTGAGTGGCTTTCTTTCTTCAAATTTGACAATATTTATTGAAACGGTCGGTCATGATCAGTCTCTTTACTTTACTCTTAGCTTCGCATCGCTGACTGAAGTTTGTAATTTTATTGGAATTTTATGAAAATTAAACCGGATTTTTGATTTCTTTGTAAAGTTGTAACGGAGTGCCATTTTTGAAGTCGTGCTGCTGTCGTTCGGCATCTGCCGATTTGACGGCACATTGGTAGGGCGCCTTCTCCGCTTTAATGGACGCTTTCTGTGAGCCCTGCGTCTGTGTCTGCGTCCGAGTCTGAGTCTCACCCGAAACCGGATTTTGAAAATATGTATGCCATTACATTTCATTCAATTACGCACATTTTCTTTTCTTTATTGTGTGTATTTGTTTGCATTTCAGCATACACTTATACTTACTACAGGCCCTATACAATAGAGGGTTTTGTAATCGAAACATTGTCCCATTTGCCCTAATCGAGCGAACGGAACAAGTAACTTGCCGGAGAGAGGAGAAAGTGGAAGGCTCATGCAAATGACAAAGCCCGACTTTGTGATGTCATCCCAAACCGAATGAACACACGAGTAAGATGCGTTTGTTAGGACAAGTTTATGTTTATATTTTGTTTGTTTACTATACATTGCTGAACTCTGTTTTATTTTCCGTTGACTGCTCATAATTCTCTTACTATTATGACAAATCTCCTAAACCCAGTTCCAAATACAATACAAATCGCCGACAGCCCACACCAACTCTCTTAGCCCGACTATTAGTATCCGTGCTCATTAAATCTGCAAATAATTTCAACATATTTGCTTTATGATTACATGTATGCTCATACTGGGCTGCTCTACATATTTTTCAGGTCTAAGTAAGATAATATTTTTAGGGAGCTACGGATCCATTTTCTGCTATTTATTTTTGTGTAATAAAACAAGTCGTTGTCGCACTATCTTAATAATATTTAAATAAAAGAAATAATTAAAACGAAACATGTCCTAGTATGGTCCAAAGGTCCTCTCTGTTTGTTATGCCTTCCGCAACGTACGAGTACTTGAATAAAGATAACGATAATATATACTAAAATGTTGTTATTAATTCCTTGTAACTATTGAAAAGACATTTTGATTTGCATAGCAACGGCGATCACAAAAGTCCAGCATTTTCCTCTTCAGGGTGAAGAATCGACTAACTCTATGGTCTACTTATTTAAAATCTAGAATAAAAAAATCAGAAAATGTGCTTAAATACCTTCTTTTAATCCCCCTTCAAAATAATAATAAATAATCTGAGTCTTACGCATGATATCGGCATTCGATCCATATACTTACTTTCGGAAGAAGCTTTTTAAAATAACATCACACACGGACTTATTATATACATAAGTATTTCAAAACTTAATTATTTTTTAAATTTGATTACATATTATTTTTATTAAATTAGAAATACATATCTATAAAATGGCAGCAACATTTGAATTTACATTTTACTTTAATAGTCATTGATTTTTGTTATCCATTGGAAGAATGTTTGATGCTGCTCGCCTTGTAATATTTTCAATATTCGTGTAATGTCTGCAAATAACAGGTTTTGATGTTTCCAATTGGAGAGACTAGGCTCTAGAGGCAACAAACCAAGATCGTACGTAACGGCCACATAATACAAATCCGGTACTCTGAGTCGTTCTATATACATATGTACATAGTTCATAGATCGCGATGTACCTGACCTTCCATCATGCTTATAAATGTAATAGACACGGTATGGTTTACGAAAAACTTGATCGTCTGTTAAGAACCCAATTGTACGTTCTTGTTATGTCTCAGGATGTTGTAAACAATTCTAAGCTAAATTAGGGAAAGAATACTATATGTTTTTATCGTTCCCCACTTCAATGTCGACTTACATTCTATAACCGTTTCACTTTCATATTTTATTATATTTTCCATTTATTGTTTCCTATATCTATTTTAGTAGATTTGTTAACAGTCCTCTGACCATAATGCTCGCCTCTGGCGAACAATACTCCTCCAACGGGTTAGAGGTTTTAGGACGAAAGTACATGCTTACCAATAAATAAAGATTAACACGATATAGGAGGATATATAGTATACATAGTGCACGTTGCATGACTATGGAGGTGTAAAATTCCATTTATAGCACAGATGTCGATAAAAAAAACTTCCTAGCTCGTTTTTGGTGTAAGTCGGACCCCGAATATTCCTGAAGAAGGACGCCATCAACAAGTGCGAGAGTCTGTTGTAAGAAACACCTTTTAAGGAAGCTAATTTCTTTTGAGATCTCTAAGAATACATTCATAAAGCTATGCCCGACATAGACAGGTTGTTCGAAACAGCCGCTCCACAATTACGGCCTTTCTTGTGTGCAGGGCACATGTCAAGACTGCGAGTTTGTGCTTCCTCGCCGTCATGCGATGTGCCTCGACACAGTGTTGATATGCCCATCACCGATGTCAGTTGCCAAACACAAGGGAACAATCAAATCGTATGGAAATTTGTCCAGTCCCGCTTCAGCTACAGCTCCAGCCCCAGCCCCAGACCCGTCGCTTTGAGCCACGCCTTGGTATTTCCATTTGATGTTGCGTGCTGGCTCATTAGAATGTTTGCCAAATGGCCACGTGTTGTTGCTGTCGTTGTTGTACCTCCGGTTTGTCGTCGGGGGGAATTTCGTAATGATAATCAAGTTACCAACAGCCAGCCGTGTGATTGATGTGCACATGTCAGTGTGGACATGGCCGAGAACGTGGACTTGGATGAAAGCATAAATTGCAGACAAAGATGAGCGCAGACACAAGTGACATGCCCGGCCACAAGTACACAACCAAGGCACATCTAAAGCTCATCTATAGCACAACTACAAGTATAGAACGACTGTAGCAAGCGAAGACGCTACAAATTTATATTTACGAGTTCGTCATGTCAGTGAACATGAGGACGTGGCAGCAAATGAATGACAAAAAGCATGTCAAGCCATTTGACAGTGCATCGCAGAAGCAACCGGTTGAACGGCTAGGGTTGGGCTGATGTTGATGCTGACTTCGAGGGAGTCTTGGTGGACTTCGGGTCAGGCTTGACTGGCACCTGTCCAACGAGCAGCTTTTCCTCGGCTTTCCTTTCGAAAATTGGCCAAAAGTCGAATCGAAGATCTCCATGGAGCGCCACGTACTGCAAATCAATTTCAGGCCAGCGACATGTAATCAGAGTTCAATCTCTTATAGTCGAAAATCACACCCATTCACACACACACTCACACACACACACACACACACACACGCACACAGACACAGAGACGATCGTGCGTACCGACCATGTTGGCATTGAGTCATCAATTTTGGTGGAAAGCAGACAAACATTTTCATTGTTTTGCGCTGCGGCTTTGTTGCAGCCAACTGAGATGCAACGGTTGCACAAACAGCCGCCAAACAAATACCGATGCGTACCAAGACACTGAGAGAAAAGCCCGCATTTAGGTCATATTTTGAAACCTACAGGGCTGCACATGTCCCAGGGACTGGCATGCCTTTTAGAAAGCACCTTCCGCCCCATTGATCTATGACCATGAACATCTATCTCTATCTATTCGATTCATCGAGGTAGCCTTTTTTAACCTTTTCTCACGCTATATAATTATTTGTCAACACTTCAAAATTCTTCAAAAACTTTCAAAATTTATACCAACTCTGGTAGTCTTAAGAAAGATTAGTCATTTGAAATGAAAAGACCACAACCAACGATTTATCTCTTCCTCACGGCCCACCAATCGTTCAATGATGGTTTGCAATAAACTTGGCCTACGTCTGGAATAGTCGAGCATAAATGCCAACTAAGGGACATGGCATAAAAGATCTGGACATTCGCCCTTGCAGCCTTCAGATACAGAACACGAAAATACGAGAAAATTTCGGCCCTTTACAACATATAGACGAGTTTTCTTTCCCACGATCACCATTATTGTTCAGTGTTATGTCAGGGCTCTTCCATATTCAAAAATTGTTATATTTAACCGAAACTTGTTTTTCCCAACAATTGAATTAGCGAATTACTTATTCTCTAGTTAAAACACTAAAAATAACAACTTGATCATAATTCAACATGAAATATTTCTCATTTAATAAATTATTAAAGGTAAAAATAAGACATATATTTGACGCAATTTGTATTCCAAATAATGCCTTAATTTAAACTAACCTGGCAAGTTGTTTATATTATTTAAAATTATGCAGCTAATTGGTTAAAAATGCAAACAACTAAATGACAAATAAATATGAAAATCGGGAATTGCAGTATTTAGTTTCGTGAGCTGGCTACCCCATCGAGTAACCATGTAACAGTATTTTGTCAGTTAGCTGACAATTGGTAGGGGAAATTCGAAAAATGAAATCTCCTGAAATTGTATGTCACCGAGGGATTTTTTGAAGCGATTTCAAAAACAACCGAATCTGAAATCCGTAGAGTTTTCTGTCTGTATAGGAGGATTTACTTCGAATTGCCATTACAAACAGGGTCATAAAAGTAGTAAGCCGCTTTTGTCACTATCGTTGTATTTCTCTATATTTCTATATATTTTTTCTCACAGCCATTGCTTTATAACAATTTTGTCTGATCCCTATTGTTTTATAGAAACAAATCGTGCTCCCCAAAGGTTTTTCTTTCCATATATACATACTTCGAAAATAAATTGAGCAAGAAATTTAAAGACAAGCAAGCTATGGAGCTAATTGGCTTGGAACAAACATTTCTCCGCGAACTATTATGTCCCCACTTTCTCCATTATTAGTAAGTTTTTGGTAATGTTGCCTTAATATATTCAAAGTCAACATTCGCGATATTTATTTTGATTCCAATACATGAATGAGTAATAATTATGAATATTATTATTATCAAATCATATCTCTATTATTAGTAAGTTTTTGGTAATGTTGCTGTATAATCATAAGCTTTTTTATGATTCCAAATATGCGAAATTATGTTGGCGAAATAATTGCAAAATAAGCGAAACGAAATTGTTCAATTTAAAAGATGTGCACAAATGTTTATTTTGCATAGGTAGCGATCGCCGAGATTTACAAAGTTTATGCTGGTAGACGGAAAGCTAAGCTTCTCCGTACCAGATGCGATAACGAAAAACGAACTTGACTTGCAGAGTTAGCGACAATAACTAGTACATATGTGGCGGCTGCGCAGCAGCCTATGCAAATTTATGGCAACAAAAGGAAACGTTAAGTGCTCGGCTTGCTATGCAAAGCAAGCGACAAGAAAACGAGCACTTTGCATTGAGTTATTTACGTTACTTATTAACTATGATGTGCTGCTGGTTTTGGCTGTTTTTGGCCGGATGACCAAACATACTCCCCCTGTTGAAGAACCAGGGTCTTCAACAACATCTTGTTTCGGCAGCGGGCATAATTTGCGAACGGCTCGCCGAATGGTTCCAGTGGAAGTCCTCAATTCTGCAACTCTCGACACGCCATCTGCGCCGCTGATGAGGCTGACCACCCTTGCTAATGGCCATTTGAGGGGCGGCAAATTCTCGTCCTTGACCAGAACGACATCATCAATGGAGAGTCCAGGCTGCGACACTCGCCATTTTGAGCGCTGTTGAAGAAGCGTCAAGTATTCTTCACGCCAGCGAGCCCAAAATATCTGCTGGTAGTACGTCACGCGCTGCCATCGATCCAGCCGATTGAAATTGAGCTTCGTCAGATCAGGCTCAACGTACGTTGACAGCGGAGCAGCACCAAGAAAATGAGCTGGAGTCAAGACATCGAGATCTGCTGGATGTTCTGAAAGGGATAACAATGGGCGAGAATTAATAATTGCCCCGATATGGCATACAAGCGTGCGCAGTTCATCAAATTCGAGCAGCGATAGTCCGACGGATCTGTAGAAATGATGCTTGGCAGTCTTTACAGCCGCTTCCCATAGACCACCAAAGTGAGGCGAGCGCGGCGGAATGAAACGCCAATCAATACAGTCAGCAAGGCAAAATTCTTGCACAGCCTGCAGGTGCTCGCTGGATTCAAAAAGACGCTTTAGCTCAGCCATCTCGTTCCGTGCGCCAACGAAATTTGTAGCGTTGTCAGACCAGATCCTCGTAGGTCGACAGCGCGTCAAAATAAAGCGTTTAAGTGCATTTAAGAATGCTCCGGTGGTTAAATCCTTCACCAACTCCAAATGCACAGCCTTGGTGGCGAAGCAAATGAAAATGCAAATATAGCATTTTATTGGTGCCTTATTGCGGACCTCGCTTTTGTAGAAAAACGGCCCACAAAAATCCACACCAGTGACCATAAAGGTATGTGAAGCATCAACTCGATCCTTTGGCAGGTCAGCCATAACATGCTCCACAAGACGAGGCTTGGCTCGAAAACAAATGGTGCATTTGCTGACTACGCTGCACACTGTTTTCCGACCGCCAATTGGCCAATACTGCAACCGAATTGAGGCCAGCAATGCACGAGGTCCAGAATGCAGATTACGGACATGGTAGTGCATAATGACTGAACGCGTGACTGGATGACGCCTTGGAAGTATAATTGGATGCTGGGCTTCAAAGTCGAGCGCAGAGTTACTTAGACGGCCACCAACGCGCATCAATCCAGAGCTGTCGAGAAACGGAGATAAAGAAAGACAGGAGCTAGACGATTTCAAAGTGTGTCCGGCCTGCAAGGTCTTGTATTCGTCCCGAAGCGTAGACATTTGAATTGAGCGCATCAACAGCAGTGTACCATGACGGATGCAGTCCACCGATAGCCCAGGAATTCGTACACGGTGCAGGAACTTGTATACATATGCAAACACGCGCTGCAGCTTTCCAAATGTGTTAACATATTTGCATTGCTGTGCAATGTCTTCGCACAGTGTGGTGCTTACAAACACTTTAGAGCGCTGCTCAGGAAGCGACGAGACGGAATTGCAAGACTCTGGCCAAGAAGATTTATCTTTCGTCAGAAATGCGGGACCATGTAGCCACAAGTTGGACTGGACTAATTCGCTGGGCAAAGCTCCACGTGAAAGTATGTCCGCAGGATTTAAATCGGTTGGAATATATCGCCATTCCATGCCAGAGGTCAACTCTTGAATAGTTGCGATGCGATTGGAAACGAAAATTTGAAACCTGGATGGCTCGCTGCGAATCCAAGATAGCGCTACTGCAGAATCAGACCAACAATAAAACTTGCAGTCGAATAACTCCATACGAGATATTTCGTTTATGAGTTGTGCCAGCAAAACGGCTCCGCACAACTCTAGTCGGGGCACGGTCAACGATTTGAGCGGCGCCACACGAGATCTGGAACACAGCAGCTCCGCACGAGATTGGCCTTGCGTGGTCGAAATGATGTACACGCAAGCTCCATAGGCATCTATGCTGGCATCACTAAAACCATGCACTTCAATGGAAACACCAACAGAAAGTGCAAGCCTTGGAAATTTCAGCTGCTTTGTGCGCTCAAAATCTGCAATAAGATTATGCCAAGATGTTGTCAATGATGCTGAAAGGCTTTCATCCCAATCAAGCCTTTCTCTCCAAAGCGCCTGCAGGAATATCTTAGCCTTTGCGATTACTGGTCCAATAAGGCCAAGCGGATCATAAAATCTGGCAATAGTTGACAAAACAGTGCGCTTGCAAATTCGACCAGATGTCAATGCTGGCAGAAACGTGAAAATGAATAAATCCGTCGCAGGATCCCACGACAGTCCTAGAGTTTTTGTTATGTCGCTGCCATCATCAAACTTAACTAGAGTTTCTTTGTCTTCTTCCGGAACTTGTTTGAGCACATCAGGATTGCTGGAGCACCACTTCCTTAGCTTGAAATTAGCCTTGGCAAGTAGCCCTGTGGTTTGTCTCATAATTTCTATGACTTCGTTTGTAGAAGCACCACCAGTGATTAAATCATCAACATAAAAATCGCGGCGCAAGATATCGGAGCCAATAGGAAATAGCTCATGCTCATCTTCAGCCAGCTGATGCATAGTGCGAACGGAGAGAAACGAGGCAGGCTTTGTACCGTAAGTGACGGTATCAAGACGGAAAACTTGAATAGGCTTTTGAGGCGAGTCACGCCATAGAATGCATTGAAAATAGCTATCCGGATTTGATACTCGCACGCAGCGGTACATCTTGCAGATGTCTCCTGTTAAAGCGATAGGAAACGTGCGAAATCGAAGAAGCGTGTTTGCGAGCTTTGACTGAATGGAAGGACCAGCCATTAGGATGTCATTTAAAGAATGACCAGAGGATGTGGATGCGGAACCGTCAAACACGACTCTCAACTTTGTCGTTGTGCTGTCCTCCTTCAGAACGCAATGGTGCGGCAGGAAATACTTGCACAAATTTAGCGAAACTGGCGATACAAGCGACATATGACCCAACTCTAAATACTCCTTAATGAATGCAGAGTACTGTGCTTTGAGAAGTGGATTGCGTTCTAACTTTCGCTCCAAGTTTATGAACCGACGATAGGCTTGCGTATAGGAATCGCCAAGCAGATCTGTGCTGAGCTTTACAGGCAATCGGACGGAATACTCGCCAGTACGCAGGCGCCTGTAATTAGCCTTGAAATGCTCCTCGCAGTCGAACTCTTCTTTGGTGAGTTTTACAGCCGGATCGACACCACTTTCGAGTTCCCAAAAAGAGCGAACCATCTGCTCGATTCGTGTATTGCAATCCTGTGTAGACGGAGACTTGGATGCAACCAAAGCAGATTTCTGACGCTGCGAGCCACCTCCAGTAACTATCCAGCCCAAACGAGTCTTTTGCAGAAGTGGCAGGCCATCAGCCAGTTTAATCTGACCTACGCACAACAACTCGTAGAATACATTGGCACCGATAAGCATATCAATTTGCTGTGGCTTGAAGAACGCCGGATCAGCTAAGCGGACATTGCTTGGTATATCCCAATGAGATATGTCAACCGTGAAATTTGGTTGGTTCTCAGTAATGGAAGGAGCGACCAAAGCAGTAATATTTGCGGAATAGTCAGTGACCAATGATTGCAAGCATAAGTGCACAGTGCAACCATCAGACTTGAAACTGACGTCACCAAGACCAGACACAGAGGCCGACGACTTGGTCTTTCGAAGTTGGAGCCGGTGAGCGAATCGCGAAGTTATTATGTGCAACTGTGATCCGGAATCGAGCAGTGCACGGCAGGGTACCCAAGTCCCGGCGCGATTTTGAATGCTGATGACAGCGGTGGCCAAGAGCACAACATCTGAGCCGAGATTTTGGGCAGGCAATGAAGCAAGCGATGATGGCGAAACAGCTGCGAGAGCGCTACGTGGCAGTAACAATGAAGACGGCCGCGAGTGTAAGTCAGAAGCGGACGATTGCTCAGGCATCAAATTTACGGCAGCTGAATTATTAAAATGCAATAAACTGTGATGTTTGGCACCACAGGTTCTGCACGATCCAGAATTGCAAGTTCTCATTCTGTGTCCCTTTCTAAGACAATTTATACACAGAGAGAGGCGTTTCGCTTCCTTTAAACGAAGTACAGGCGACAAATTACCAAAAAGTGGGCAACTGTATATTTCGTGTGCATTTATGTCACAAAACAGACAACCATTTGCGGATGGGTTAGTGGCGACAAACGAGCGTTTGGTGTTAGTGTTTTTGTTCTTTCCCACCTGATAATTCGACGAATATGATGCCATTGCATGCTCGATGTTTTCCAATTTTTGGCACCTGCTATCCAAGAACGTCGCAAATTGCTCCCACGACGGTATAACGTTTAATGGGGCGGCTTCCTCCCACTTTGCCTGCGTCGCAGCATCCACCTTGCCCAAAATTGTCTGAACGACGATGCTGCCAGCTACATCTTGCATATTGCCCAAACTCAACAGTGCACGCATATTTGCGTTGACTTTGTCGGACAACTCTCGCAGCTTGCTTGTAGTTTCAGCCTTTTTAATGCCCAAAATCTCGGAGATGTGTGCCTGGAAAATAAGACGCTTATTGTTAAACCGCTTGTCGAGTAGGTCTAACGCCACTGAATAATTTGCACCACTTATCTCAAGCGCACGAATCGTGCCCAACGCAGATCCTCTTAAGCTTGACCTCAAATGCTGCAACTTTTCCACATCGGAGAGATCTGGATCCTTGGCGATCACTGATGTGAACATCGAAGCGAAATCTGCATATTCAGTATATCCACCACTGAATGTAGGCAACTTAAGCTCAGGCAAACGAGACCGAGTTATCACAATGGTAGACTGATCATCTTGCCGAAGCGTCGAACACGGCGGCGCGCCAGATTGCATCCTTTGTATTGCATTTAGCAGGCGGCCCTCCAAGCAGACCACCAGCTCAGCAAAGTTGCAGCGCAAACTGCTGCCAATCTCGTCAAAGTCCAGCTCCTCTAATTTGTCATGCACCAAATTAAAAGAGGCCTGAATACTTTGCAGCATTTCCACACGTTTTCGCAGCTCACTTTCTGAAATATTGTCAATTTCACAATCATTTATTTTATTTTGAATAGAAAGCGCCCACGCATATAATGATTGCGCCTTGCGCTTATAAAACTCAACACTATTGCTCGTAGCTTGCACTGCATTGCCCACAGCTGTTGACGTCGAAGCTGTTGGCGCAAGCGTCGCTGCATCAGCTACGTCAGCAGCAGCTGATGCGACAGCTTGGAAGGCGCGCATTTGACCGTCGCTCTCAGACATTGTGAACGCGAGAGAGAACCGAAAACCGAAAATAGCAGAGATAAATGACGCGCGCGAATAACTGTTTTATCTGCTGATGTTCGTTGCCCTCAAAAACGTCGCTTCACACGGCTGCTTATTGGCGGTACAGTAGGCACTATGAACTTATATTTTTGCACTTATGTACTTGAATATTTTTTGTGTACAATGAGCTCAATTATGTACGCTTTTGTTTTTTAACGCGATTAAGCAAGGTTTTGTGGAATTATTAATCACGTCGGGGTCACCAAAATGTATAATCATAAGCTTTTTTATGATTCCAAATATGCGAAATTATGTTGGCGAAATAATTGCAAAATAAGCGAAACGAAATTGTTCAATTTAAAAGATGTGCACAAATGTTTATTTTGCATAGGTAGCGATCGCCGAGATTTACAAAGTTTATGCTGGTAGACGGAAAGCTAAGCTTCTCCGTACCAGATGCGATAACGAAAAACGAACTTGACTTGCAGAGTTAGCGACAATAACTAGTACATATGTGGCGGCTGCGCAGCAGCCTATGCAAATTTATGGCAACAAAAGGAAACGTTAAGTGCTCGGCTTGCTATGCAAAGCAAGCGACAAGAAAACGAGCACTTTGCATTGAGTTATTTACGTTACTTATTAACTATGATGTGCTGCTGGTTTTGGCTGTTTTTGGCCGGATGACCAAACAGTTGCCTTAATATATTCAAAGTCAACATTCGCGATATTTATTTTAATTCCAATACATGAATGTGTAATAATTATGAATATGAAATAGTGATCTGACATCTGATTATTTGTGACTTTCGAAAAGACGTCTCGGGCAAATGACCCAAAGAGACAGGCGGACATCGTCATGCTAACGGTTTCTAAAAACTCGTACACCAAACCCCATATAACCCTACACTTTTTGGTGAATGTAATAAGAAGAAAACTTCAGGAGCCTCGAGCTTTAGCTTGGGGTATCCTTCCAAGTTTTCATTCCTATATCAGGTGATTGACAGAAAAATAGACAGATAGATTGGCAAAGAAAAGGAGCAGTACTCATAATCAGCAGTCTTTTTCTCAGTGTATATACAGCCAAGACTGTACGAGTATGCTTTTTACTTACGAGTTCCATATAAGCATACATCTGTCAAAGTCTGGCGACACTGAGCGAGTTTCCATCGATTGCCTCCGCTTCTGTTTGGCGGTCGAGGCTGCGGCTTGAACTGTAAGACGGTTTTGTTTTCTAAATAATCAAAAACAACAATCCAATGATAACAGCCCAATATGTTTCCGCCGCTGAATATGTATGAGGAGCAGTGCAGAGCAGCCAACGACAGCTGGCAGACAGCCACTTGCCGAGCCCATACCCCATTAGGCCCACCCCTCATCCACCCAACCTGTGCCCAGACAACCAACGACTCCATGACTGAGGCAAGCTGCGAGCAACTTCCAACTTTCATTTACCAAATAGGTCACAGTGCGGTATCGGCACCAGCACCCCCAGCACCACCAGCACCACCAGCAGCAGCAGCAGCCACAACAACAACAGCAATCACAATCATGCTGACCTACTTACTGTCAAGGGAAAGAAAATGTGTGTCAGGGTTCCACTGCACAACGACAGTTGGCGGAAAACTTCGTCTGCTGTTTGAGAAAATGTAATAGCTGTGTACATTTCCAAACTTCTTGGCAGGCCCGAATGACGCGTGCGCAGTACTGGCTAAGGACTCGGCTGCAACTTCAATTCCACAGACATCTGGATGTACATATGTACAAATATAACCCATTTTCCGTACACCTTGCTGAAAATCTGACCTATAGGACTATACTGTACTTGACCTCAACGAATTGGAAGCATTTAAAAGGAAACAACATTTTGCAATCGAACTTGAAGATAGGCCAAGCCTTATCCATATGGTTTATTTTACTTCGAAATTGTATTACACCGGTAATCCGAAGGATCCGAAGTATGACAACAACAAAATTATATTTTCTTTACATTCAATTTGTTACACGATCGGATCGATTTGGACCAAGTCGAGTGCATGCTGCAATGAAAGTGTAGTATATAGTTAGTATATAAGTATACCGATGCAATATAAATGTACCCCTGCAATATAGTTTGTAAGATATATCGATAAATGTAAATAATATCGAGATGAGCTCCACCGAGCCTCATCTCTCAGAAAGTCAGTATTAAACGAATGTGCAAAGGAGAACGTTTGTTTTACTCGCCATACTACAAGAGTAAACAATTTGATGTGAAATCGATGGATCGTTCCAATATACAGCTTTTGGTCCGATCCCGCCGATTTATATTTTCTTTCTATGCCAGCTAGTCTCTCAGGCAATCGCCTGATATTTTGCACATTGGCTTTTTAGTCCTGCAAGCAGATCATGCTTTGTTTCTGAATGAGCGGTTTATTCATATTTACAAAAATCATTTGTACAAAAAGGCATTTATACAGACATATATATAAGTATGTTTATGCACTGGCTTCTGATACCTAGCAAAGTATGATTCTTGGTAATTTGTAACCATTTTTTTGAGAAGGCTACATGTAATTGACGTCTATTATTTTAGAAAAAAGTAACAAAACTAGTAATGTCACAACAAAGGCAATTACTCGATTCACCACCATTATATTTGCAATGGTGAATTTAGCTGGTACAACCACCATGGTAGTAAGAGCTTTCACCATATGGTGTCTTGATTTGAAGCATTTTAACCACATGGTAATAGGTTGTAGTCTGAGCTTACCATTTGCAGCAAGCGAAAGCTCCGGCATTTGAGGCTATAACAAACTTGGAGCTTTTGCTTGGCTGCCGATTGGCTGTATCGAGATGGTCGATATGTCAATCGAAAGATGTATATCGCAACATGCTTTCCGAATTTGAATTCAGAATGCCAGTTCGTTACCCAAGAACAGGACTAATAGCGGTTCGGTGTCATGAATTAGGTATGTGCAATTTTATGATGTACTTTATAAAAACCCCGTTTCAAGGTTTATTAAGTTATGGAAAACGCCAAAAGCTACAAAGATTTACGATACAGTGCCCGCATAATATACACTGCGCGTCATCAGGTTACATCAGCTAAATACATATAATTGCTTTTGATTTTGTTGTAGCTACTTTTTGTTTGGTTTTTCCTCACCTCTGACAGTGCAAACTGTCACTGACAAAAAGAACATGTGATAACAATATACCGTTATATGGTGTGTTGTATGTTTATTGGTACATCGAAATTAAGTTTTTTAAGCAACGACTTATGCCACATTTATTTTTTGTCTTCCCAACTTCTTCTTCTTGATCAGAGTGACCAGAAGGGCCAAACTCAAAATACTAAACAATAACGATAAATTTCTTAATACTAGTTTTCGCAGCGACATATTCCGGCCCCTAGGGCTGAGTCTCGGCACGATCTTCTCTGTCGCAGCGTTGAACTCCAATTTTGCACAAGCGAGGCGTGTTGTCCTTCAGTAAAACCAGTTCGCCCACTTTGAGGTTTTCTACTTGTTTATGCCATTTGGAGCGATGAATGAGAGTTGGTAGATACTCCTTAATAAACCGTTTCCAGAATGCGTCTGTTAAGAATTGAGATACTCTCCAAATACGCTTCTCTTTCGACATTTCAAGGAATACACCCGGGCTGCGAATGGCGCAGCTCTGTTGGATGCAGATATAATTTGGACAGAAACCAATTCCGTCGTCGGGATTGTCCGATTCAAGTATATACGGCCGACTGTTGACAAGATGTTCTGCCTCTGCAAATATGGTTTGAAGTGTTTCATCATTTGGGTTTGAGTTAACCGACATCACTGCTTCGATCGCCCCTTTGAAGCAGCCCACTAGTCGCTCCCAGCACCCGCCAAAATTAGGCCCATTGTATGTTTATTGGTACATCGAATTTTACTGCTGGCCAATGTGGACCTTATCTGTTGAGCATCCATTTCTTCGAAGGCCTCCAGTAATTCTCGTGATGCCCCTCTAAAGTTGGTACCATTGTCAGACCAGATTGTTTGTACTTCACCGCGTCAAGCCATCATTCTTCGTAACGCCATTATGCAAGAGTCTGTATTGAAGGAATGAGCTTTTTCCATGTAGTTTAATTTTGGCATCCAGTACTTTGTCTTGAATTTGTGTACGACGACTTGCATGCTCACGTGCAGTTTATATATTAACATCTTGGTAAATTGGTGCTTACCATCCAGAACTATTGGATTTTTTGTTATTGATGGAATCTCCTTTGCACGTTCAACTCGTTCGACCAGCCACTCGTATAATTTGATTCTCATCTAAGTATATGTTGTACTTTGTAAGACGTAGATTAGGTGACGCTTTACCACATTGAACTCTTACAATGTCATTTGGGAAGGATTGAAGCTGCACAATTTTATGCCAAGTTGAGGTTGCCCACTCAATATCAGCTACATCCAAATTTCCCGATTTGCGGTCCGCTTTAACTTTTTTCAAACAATTGTTGATGGACCTGCCGACCCAAGAAGTAGTGCGTACCAATTTTGTATATTTGGAGATTCTCTGCAGGAAAGTGTTTAATAGGTGGCCCTCTTGTTGCACAACCATTACGATCTCCAGCTTTTATTTGGCTCGTGTGGTAATGTTTTGCTTGGCCATTCAGATTCATGCTTTTGGAGAAATTCTGGCCCAATCTGCCATCTCTCTAGCTTTTGCTGTTTTATGTCATCACGTGTTATGACATTAGGCTATGTTGTTTTCAGTTGAAATCCAATGCCACTCAGATTTTGTCGACTTTCCACAAATTTCTCCCACTCGATGAGCAATAAACACTGGCAAACTGTTTTCGCTGCGTATCCATCCAAGTGCGGTTTGTGAGTCTACCCAAAAGTATCTTTGAGCAATATTGATTTGCAGTTCTTGCTGAATTGTTCCCGCCAAGCGGCAACTTTGGAATCGTTAAGGATTTTAATGGAGAAACTCTTGCCCTGGATGCGACCAGTGCCACGTCGTATTTCGAGTCATCTCTCGTATAGCAATATCTTAGATATGCAGCTGCTGCGTATGCCTTACTGCTGGCATCGCTAAATATGTGCATCTCAATGCGATCGGCCTTTTGTAGGTTGACACTATAGCACCTGGGTATTTTGGTGTTTTCTATAGACGCCAATGCTGCAAGCCATTTTTGCCACTTTGGTTTGAGGTCTTCGTTGATCACATCCTCCCAGCCAATGCCGAATGTCCATATGTCTCGCATAAGAATTCTGCCTTTTATGGTTATGTGTGTCATCAGGCCCACTGGATCGTATACCGAGATTACTCTTTGTAGGAAGTATATTGCCCATTAATATGTCTCATTGAGTATGTAAAGTAGTCGCCACTTGCGTCCCATAGAACCCCAAGAATCTTTTCTTGAAGATCAATTTTGTCGCCAAACATTGCGACGGCGCTGCCAGACGAAGTTCCAATGGAATTTGGAATCATTTGTTGAAGATTTTGATCGTCCATCTGACGGCAGACGAAATTTTTCTCACTTGATCCCACTTCCACTGGGCCATGTACTACCCAACCTAGTTTGGTTTTGGATAACATCGGTCGTATTTCATCTCGATTGATGACAGCTCTTGTGGTGATCAAGTTGGCAGCAATGGTGCTTGGTTTTGTAACTTTTTAATGTTGACCAAGTTACGTGGCAATGAATTAGACATATTTTCGTAGTTGATTTGTTGCGAAGGAAGCTTTAAATCGTTTATTAGCCATACATCATTTAATTCGTGTATTGTGCCCTGGTATCGCTTAGCTTGATATTTGCTCGCTCTGCTGTTGACTCGTATCTATATACTCCACCTGTCCAGCTAAAGCCAGAGGGCTCATTGATTCCTTTTAAGCCGATTTCATGAGCCAAACTTATATCCATGATTGTGGATGTACTTCCTTCATCCAAAAAGGCAATTATGTTTGGAATGTTTTTCTCCGTGAACTGTGACTGGTACCATTTGAAGAAGGACACTCTTCTTTGGTTCTGCAATGACTCCGCTAAAAGTTTGCGGTGCCACTACCGTTGCCTCGCTTGCTTGTTTGTGTAGCAGTTTGTTGTGAAATTTCTCGCAATTATCAATTTTGCAAGCCTCTCTTAGAGTGCATTGACCTTTATGAAATTTCAAGCAGCAATAACACGCTTTATGGCGGTTTGCGAGATCCCAGCGTTTCTTTACAGTAGAGCTGAGAAAGACGTTGCATTTGATGAGGTCGTGTCCGTATCAACTATTTTGTTCGGTTTATGTTGCTCTGCATTAGAGTTGGGCCCGCGTGTTCGTGTTGTAAATTCCGATTTCGTGCGTGGCCGTGCGTGTTCGTGTTGAGCCAAAAAGGCACGACAAAACACGCACGAGGAAACACGAAAGAACACTAAAATCGATGCTAGCTGAAATAAATGATAGCTTAAATAACGATTTAACACTTGAATTAGAAAACGAAGCACCCAATAGTCAACACGACTTTTCTGAATTTTTGGACACTAATAATTAAAAAAAAAAAAATTAAATTGGACAGGTCAAGAATGGATATTGAAATAGATGACTATATAAGTAAAGTTGTTGATCCAGGAATTTGTGTGCTAACATTTTCCCTGTCAGCTCTGCAACAAGCAAACGAGTTTTTTCCACTTCTGGACATATTTTAAATGAGCGACGTACTCGGCTTCTTAGCTCAAATATTGATAAGATAATCTTTCTGAATAAAAATTTGTAATGTTTATATACATATATATATATATATATATATATATATATATATATATATATATATATATATATATATATATATATATATATATATATATATATATATATATATATATATATATATATATATATATATATATATATATATATATATATATTTTTTTTTTTTTTTTTTTTAATTTTTATATTTAATATATAAAATATTCGTGTTGGGCCGTGTTAAGAAAAATTTTCGTCGTGCGTGCGCGTGTGTGTTTCTAAAAGTTAATTTCGTGGCCGTGTCGTGTCGGGCCGAAAATAGCCGGCCCGTGCCCATCTCTACTCTGCATACAATGTTACCGGCTATTGCTGACACCTTTTGGAAGAATGAAATGTCTTGAATAAGATCAGTCTGCTTCTGTGCCCATTCAGCCAGAGTGTCGCATGTACAGCAGGAAGCGCTCATGCCTTTGTCGTTTAAGAACTCGCCCCATTCTCGTAGGTAGTTTTCAGCCAATTTCCCAATCATCGTAGCTAGAAGCCTTTGAGTGTCGATTAGAGTTCCATTTGTATACTCCAGTGCAGAATTTACGGTTTGAATTGCGTAACTGAACTCTCCAAAGTCAGATAGTTGGGTTATTGATTTGACCTGATTTGCTTTTGACATGAGCTCAAGGGCAACATTTTCTGGTCCACCATATGCCCTGTCCAAAATACTTATAATTTTGGAGGGCCCAGTTGCTGAAATAAGCAACAAGGCAACCTTGTCCCTTGCTGAGCCTTTTAGCGCCTTGGATAATCGATGTACGTCTTCTTCACCAGAAAATCCACAGTTCCTGCTTGAAGTGTATGAAGTGCTTCCAGGTTAGCGCAGATGATCCGTGCTAGCATTTTTTGTTTGTCATTGTTGCTTGCATGGATTCATCGTGTGGTGTTTACGAATTGCGTTGCTGGTGTACCCAATCGGACGTTTGCTCATTTGGCATTGAGCGTCCGTGTTTTTCGTTGGACCGTGCAGAATTTGAAGAAGAGCATTTTGTCAGTAAAGCTTTGGTTTTCAAAACATTTCTCTTACTTACCAATTCTTCTTCCTCCGCTTGAAGAAGATCCAACTCACGCGTGCACCTTTCGATTCCATTCTTAATTTTCGCTATACCTTGGTCGTCGTTTGCAGTGACGTCACTATGTGCTTCTGCCAATGCGTTTTGCAGTTGAGTGAGTTCCTCCTGCTTTTGTATTTTTTTGCGTTTTAAGTTTACATTTTCCGCATCTATATTTCCGATTTGTTCGTAGACTTCTAATTTCAGCTCCAAATCCGATGCATTTGACCCATCGCCGCTTTCGATGCCGCCAATATATACATATAGCTTCCACAATTTTGGCCGCCATGACAGTTTTTGGCGTGTTTGCATCGACGCCGATGTCAAGAAATTCACGGACGCGCAATAAAGCGTTTTCGCCTAGTTCCTTGATAATTGCTAGCTCGTGATTTTTATACCCTGTACCCGTAGGGTAAAAAGGGTATATTAGGTTTGTGCAAAGTATGTAACATATAGAAGGAATCATCTCCGACCACATAAAGTATATATATTCTTGATCAGCATGACGAGAGAAATCGATCTAGACATGTCCGTCCGTCCGTCCGTCTGTCCGTCTGGATGAACGCAAGGATCTCAGAAACTATAAAAGCTAGAATAACCAAAGTTGGCATCCAGATTCTCCTAGGTCCGAGTAAGGACGAGTTTTTTTTTTTTTTAATTTTCCCTCCCTTCGCTCGCTACAGAATTTCGTCAATAGCGTCCACATTTCAAATGCTACCTAAACTAAACTTTGCACACATAATTTATATATAATTGTTGTTCAAAATTTTATTCAATTCTGTCAATTCTAAGAAAAGTTATTAGCAAAACAAATTCTCGCCAGTGCAACCCCCCCCCCCAATTCGAGTTTTTTCCATAACTTCCGTAATTCTTTTTGAAATGAATTTTGGTAGGTACGTCCAGTTAGTGATTATGTGTCCGTTTGTCAAGGTTCATCACGATGGGTTAATTCTAAAGAAAGTTATAGCCATAAATAAAATCGCTGCACATGCGCTGCCTGCAGGTCTGCCCGCAGCGCTGCTCTTCTATGTATGTATTAAATAAATTTACTTTATTAATTTAATTAATTAATTCAATTTTTTTTATTAATTTAATTTTTTTTAATTTTCGTTTTTTGTGGAGAGTATAGGCTATTTTACTGTCGGGCTTGCTCGACTGTAGCGTTCTCTCTTGTTTCTTTTCTGTTCAATTTAAAAGAGTGCTTCATTTTTGCGTCATCAGGCTAGCACATGCAATTTGTTTCTCATTTACTTCAACAGGTATTGACGCCAAATTTGTATACTCTGTGCATAAAATTTACCAGAGTATATTAGACGAGTCGATCTACATATGTACATATGTATGTCTGCCTGTCCGTATGAACACCTAGATCTCAGAGACACCAAATTTTGCACTAAGATGCCTTATGTGTGTACGCTATACGAATTTTTTTTATTTTTATGATTTTCCACCCCACTTCCCCCTATGGAGGATTTTCCGATTTTAGATTTAATTTAAGTTTAATCCATTCCATAATCACCTACTATGATATCTAAGGACACACAATTTTAGTCCCAGATGCCTTATGTGAATTCGCAGAAAATTTGTATTTTGGAATTTTCCTACCTCCCCCCTCTCCAAGGCAATAACTGATTTTCCATAATCTCCGCATTTCTTTCACTTAGTTATTCTACACATATGTATGTGCCGATTATATATATGTATATATTTCTTAACATATTTTATAACATTTCTTTAATTGTAATACACATATATACAGAGTATTTTGAATTCGGGACATTCGACTTTTGTTATGATTTCCATATAGGCTGCCGAGGTAACAGTACCTTCTACTAACAATTTTTTCAACCATCACGACTTGTAATTGTTCGCCAAATCATCGCCATCGCCACAGAAAAATATTCTAGCCTAATTGACTACGAACTTTATTTGCAATAGCGTAATACTTGTCTTCAATATTTATCAATGTTTCGTTGGGAATGCATTCTGTTAATTCCATAGTCATATTGTTATTTGCATTTCACAAAACTATTCGTGTGTGGGAGATGTGGGGAAGCAAGCGGTCAATATAATTGAGAATTGGATTTGAATGTGCAGTGTTGCTGACATCATTAATACAAGTATCCCACTGTAGTTCGTTCTCAATTAAATTCAGAGATTGCCACGCACAGTGAGAAGTCAACCGTTTTCAATTGCTGGAAGGATGTAGGACCACGACCACTAAAAGTTTATAAAGTTTACCGATGAGCATAATTGCAAGGAAAAACACGTTTCCCAGCAAAGACTGTCCGTCTAATATCTTTACAAACAAAAAATGTGTCATACAAAAACTCTTTGTAAAATATTCCATCACAGCTTTATCTACATATACTTGTATATATTAGTGAACTGATGTGGGCGGTCTCGGCATTAGTATATGCGTATAAGTACGAAAGGTAGAAGCCTCTGTGCAATAAATATGAAACTGCGTGAGGAGTAGTGAAGAAAACACAGCCTGGTGGATTGACTTGTAAAATTATTTGGAATCGACTTCTCGTCCTGAGCATGTATGGATATTACACCACAAAAAAATATTCCCTAACACTTTTCAGTGAAGAGTGCAATACTGATCAGACGAAGAAAAAAACAAAATCCGGAATTCTTTGTTTTTTTATACTCTGTACATAAAATGTATAGTACAAGAGTATATTAGGTTTGCGGGAAGTGAAAATGTAACAGGCAGGAAGAGGCGTGGCAGACCCCACAAAGTATATATATTCTTGATCAGCATGACGAGACGAGTCGATCTCGCCCTGTCTGTCCGTCTGTCAGTCTGTCCGTCTGTCTGTATGAACACCTGGATCTCAGAGACTATAAGAGGTAGAGACACCAAATTTTGCACAAAGATGCGTTATATATGTACGCTGTGCAAGTTTGTTTTATTTTTTTTATTCCCCCCCCCCCCCACTTCCCCCCTATGGGGGTTTTCCCGATTTTCCATTCGTATAATCGCCTATATCTCGGAGACTATAAGACCTAGGAACACCAAATTTTAGTCCCAGATGCCTTATGTGAATACGCAGAAAATGTATATTTTGGAATTTCCTTCCCCCCCCCCCCCCCCCTCTCCAAATCGCAAATCGTAACTCCCGTAATTCTTGGAATTTCGAACTAAAATTGGAAATACCCCCAGTTGGTTATTATGTGTCCGTATGCCGAGTTTCATCATAATAGACCGATTTAACAAGAAGTTATAGCCATAAATATATTTGCTGCTGCAGCGCTGCTCAAGCGCTGCCCTCGGCTGTTGTGGATGTTGCTGTTTGGTTGACTGGGAAAATGCTTACACAGACACGAATAGACGCGCATAAACATACATACACACACATAGACGCAATTGCTATGCAAATGTGCAATTATACACCCTTTACGTGAGTTCGAATACCGAGAGAGGTAAAATCGATCAAAAAAATTTTTTTTAATTCTCTTACTTTTTTCAATTTCTATAATTATTCTAAACATATGTACAATGTATTTCAAAGTCGCGACACCCGACTTTAGCTTTTTTACTTGTTTGAAGGAGTGGTAGGAGAAATGGAGAACATGTTGGCACTCAAGATTGACAGGATTGCCTTCTGCTAGTCTTAAACAGAGTCTAACGGCGTGATATAGATATATCTTACCGCGCAACTTAACAGAAGACTCAGAGGGGACAAACACATCAGAATAAAATCAAGGGTATACATATGCGGACCTTCAAATTTCGAGTCGGCATTATTTTATGGCCAGCATTGTGGACATTCTTCAACGACTCCTCACTGTGCCAGAAGAACAACCTCAGGAGAAATGAACATATCGTAACAATATACATATCCTCAGCCAAAGGACTGTTCTCAAGCACTTACAAGCGGTTTGAACAGTTATTTTCAGTTTTAATAAAATAAGGAGATACACGGACCACTACACGACCGTCCATGGTGAAAGCAGAGAATGTTAGAATTCAAAAGTATGCGTGTGTGCTAACACATTACACATTTTTTATTTCATTTTATTAACTTATCCTACAAGTACAAGATTACCTTTAAGTTATTACGCTAGTCATTACGTATTAATTTCTGATTTAATTCAGTTCAACTCAATTTAGTTACAAAATTTCGTTTTATTTTATTTATTTGTATTTGTTTCTTTGCGCTTGCTACTGATATAAGTGTGTGATATAAGTAGTTATAGTCATAACTTAGGTCATTTAGATGTGCTGTTGCAATTGCGCTTGAGTTTTGAGTTTGAAAGATTTCAATGCCATTGAATAATGAGGGTGTCAAGTATGTCTTAGCAATTAGAAGCTTTAGTCGGACTAGAAGGAAATGTTGCGTCAGAGACAGATGCCTTAGCGTACTATAAAGCTTACCAACTGATTTATTCACATGAATATTCGCACGTAGTTATTCATTAATATTATTATTAGAAGCTGTAGAGTTGACAAATGAAAAGGTCATCCTAATACTCTTACTCCATATGCGCTAGCTTCGGAGCGGTAACCTCGAAAATGTACTTAACTTCTTGTAAATAACATACAAATTCACGTACATGTTTTACGTATTTATCGTCTTCGTTGCTATGATTTAATCGTCCGATTTAGGTATAAAAACCGAGCACATATTAATACAGAGTGATAGCTTTACAGCTTTAGAAACAGACAGACGAACAGACGGACGGACGGGGCTCTTTCGGCGCGTCGTGCTGATCAATAATAGCAATAACATGTGGTCTGCCTCGCAATATTCTGAGCGTTGCAAATATCAGACCGAACGCAACAGACCCTTGGGAAGGGTATTCAAATGCCACCCCCAAAATCCGGAGTCCAGCCTTTAAACTTGATTTCCGTGGGAGCGGCTCCGTTTAGGCAGCGGCAGTGTTGGCCACCACAGCAACAATCACAGACAACAGCAAGCAGTGCGATTTGCTGTGCCTCACTGAGTGGCGTCGCGTGCGGAGCGCACACGCGAGCCGAGTCCGAGTCAAAATGAGCATCCTTGGCGCTCGCGGTTACTTCGACGAAGTTGTGCTGCTAACGTCTCAGGCGACGGCCCTGTCGCTGTCGCTGTCGCCGTCACCGCCGCCGCTGCCGCTGTCGCTGTCGCTGCCCACACACGAGTCAAGTTGCGCCTTTTAAAATCGAGTCAGTTTTGGACATACACTCGGACGGCACGTCAGGGCCACGCGCGCGCGCTCTCGTGTCGATTCTGTGGAAAAACCAGCAGCAAGTACTGCCAAATTGTGCTGTAATCGACGGCGCCTTGTGCGACGGATAATAAAATAGAAAAACGAAGTAAATTAGTAAAGTGCGTTGGCAGCAGGAGCGATAATTCTAGATGGTTATTTGTTGGTTCGAAACTTACAACTTTTTCGGTTTCCCTGTATTTCTGTTCATCTGCGTTACGCGGGGCAGCAGCAATAACAGCAACGATTAGAGGGCGTCAGCAACGAAAACAACAACATCGGTAGACAGCAGGCATTCGCGTGGGTGCCATTTCAACTGTCAAAAGTTAGTGAGACAGTTGTACTTTGTCTACATAGTATATTCCCATCCATTATGCCACACTCGCATACCAGTATCAAAGGTTTGTTAGGTCAGCAAGGTGATAGGAAGTGGGTCCTCCCCCAGAAGCTGTAGGCGTAGTCACGCAGGCCTACACAAAATTTAAGCATTCCATGAGCTGAGAATTCCATTTTAATTTATTTACCGCCTTTAATCAAATCCTTTAAAGCCGATAGTCGCCAATGCTCGAACAGATGACGACAGACTAGAGCATGGCATTGTTGCATCTGGAGGGAAGAAAGACAGCGGGCTGCTTTGACCCGAGCACCCGATTGTCACGCATCGAGCACGTACATAATTCAGGAATAATAGCTGATGATTGATCGGGACAAAAACTAAGTCTATGGGGTTGAGCTAGCTGGCATTTAAAGAGTAGACAGCACAGTTTCACTTAATAGCATATGGGAGAAAGGAGTTGCAGTTTTTCCATCACTCCCATCACTAACGCAACAACAGCAGAATGCGAGCAAATTAGAATATAGACAGACACATGCATACATGCATATAAATATAAATATATAGATACACATACAGTGAATACATACATTTGTATGCCTTTACAAACAAATCATAAAAATGAAATCATTCTTAATATATACATACATACATACATGTATGTACATACGTACATGTACGCCTCTACACTCTCAACACTTTTCGCTTTGTGCGTGTATTTAGTGGGTGGGTGTGTGTGTGTGAGGGTGTGTGTGTGTGTAAAATGCGTGCAACTGTCGCAATAGAGCGAACAAAAAAACAACAAAAAAGTAAACTTTACTGCTAATACCGAAAATGACCAACGTTTGAAGTCACGCGAAGTCACACAACAAAAGTGACATACACACACACACACACGCACACACATGAGTAAAACGTTACAAGTTGAATGGTCAAATAGAATATGAAGAAGGTGTATTTGTATATATGTACATATGTACTACTTGTCCACATACATACGTCCAAACACATAGTATGTATGAATGTATATGTATGTATGTGTGAACGTACAGACATAACACGAGCTGCCAGAGTGGACAGCACTTGCCGGGCGGGCTTGGCAGACGTAATGAAAATGACAGAGGAGCATTAGAACATTAGCATATGAGGGGCAGGCAGCCTTGCCATTTGACTAACGAAAAAAGGAAGAAATGATGAAAGCCAGGTAGAGAGTGGCCAGGACAGACCGGGCCAGGCGAATCGAGTTGATCCAAATCGGGTTCAGAAGATATTTCAAGCGCTTGTCACATCGTTCTGATACCAGAATAACATACATACATATGTACATATATACTTGTATGTATAGTGTGCATTATGCACATTGCCTGATTTCAGTATCTGACAAGCAGGACCTAGGCAGCTGTAAATAAATTGAAAAACAATCAACCAATTCAGCAAATAGTTCAACAAGAAAAAGAATACGTACAACAACAACTCCCTCTGACAGTGGTTGCCACACAAAAATTGTGTAGCATAAATAATTCCACCCACAATACAAAACACAAAGGTTACACAGTCACTGAGGCGACAAAGCTCATGGCAGACGTCGCTGCTGGCGCCGGAAGCGCGTGCTCTGTCAACGCTGACGTCGACGTTGACGTGGACGGTTCCTTGCACAATAGGCGCAAACTCTCTCACTCTTTCAGTTTCTCTCTTTCGCTCACCAACACTAAACTAACCTACACCAACAGCTGTGTGCGGGTGCTGCTGAATGGAATAGAATGAATTGAATTTAATTGAATTTACTTTGACTGATGAATTGGCAGGCTATCCAAAATCTGCTGACAGTTACCTGATGTTGCTGTCATCGTTTATGCATCGTTAATGCATTGCTTTTTTCCACAGTGATAAAAATGGCGCCATTGGAAATCTAAGCAGAAACAATACCAACAACAATATCGTGAAACTGAGTAGCGTTATTCGCGTAAAATAGAAAAATGGCAAAGTTACCAGCAGTGCCAAAAATTCAAAAGTAAATTAAGCCTCTCGCCCAACGCACACACTCGCGCGCGCTCGTTCTCTCTGACCAGCTCACTCTCTCTCTCTCTCCATCTCGTTCTGCCACACGTACGCACTGTTTCTATCGCTATACTACAACTTTTGCTGTGTGTGTGTGCATTTACCGTTAAACAGCTGATTTGGCATATTCATTCTATCTATTGCTCTCCGTGGCTCTCATTCGTGCTCATGCGGAGCGCACGAGTGCGCGTGTGTACATAACCTCAATTCAAACATCCTTGTGGCGCTTTCGCCTTTTGTGTTTGTTGTGTGTGCGAGTCCGAATATTGGAACTTCGTGTGGGCTCTGCTCTCGTCGTCTCCATGCCTTTCGCGTTGCGGTAGGCAGCGTCGTCGCGACTGGCGTCGTCTGCAGTTCTCTCTCAGCCGCTCTGGTGTCTGCTCCCACTCTGCTGCCAAGTGCATCAAAACCAAGCAGTAGACCAACAACAACAACAGCGACAACTGCCACACACCCCAGGCCTAAGTCGGCGCGGGTGGCGACCACGTCGCTGCCTCTGCGGTGGCTTTCCATCCTGGCAGCAGGCCCGACGCCAGCAGCAGCTGCGACTGCGGCAGTCCGCTCTAATATTGGGGAAAACGACAGCGTAGAAAATTACGGCAACATCGACGTCAACGACGACGCAACAGAAACAACAACGACACTGAAACAGCCGAAACAACAACAAGAAAAATAACAAGAACAACAACAACAATAGCAGCAGCAACAATCAGCAACATCAGCGCCCTGTGTGCACGGACAATAATATGAGGAGTGGCAGTTCGGAATTACTACTCGAGCAGCAACAACAAGAGTTACGGTTACGTAAAATCCGAGAACTGGCTCCAAAAAAGAAAAATGGCAATCGGCGCTTTCGTTCGTGGCGCGAACGTGCGCGTTTCTACAGCACCTCAACACTGGCCTTCTTCTCGGTGACGGCCGGTGCGTCGCTGCTGTTCCTCGTGCCCCTGTATGTTGATCCGGCAATATCGACGCTGAGCCACGACTTCATCGAGAATCCGACTCTGTGCACAACGACGCGTCGCGAAGATCTCGTCGGTATATTCAATTGCTCGTGGAGTTCGTGTCGCGAGGGCTGTACCTCCGATCTGTATCGCTGTGTGCACATTTATGTGACATTCATTGAGCAGAACATAACGATTCCGGAGAACATGACCGACTTTAGCAATTACACCGCCGAATGGGAGCAGTCCGATGAGGCCACCCTCCTGGTCAACATCAAGGGCTGCGGCTATCCACCGACGGTCACGTGCAAGAATTTCAATGCCTACTATGGCATTGAGGGTGCTATCTATCCGTGTTTCTATTCACGAAAGAACAAGACCGTCGTGCTGACCTCCTACAATCACGACGATCAGGTCGCAGTGATCATCCATTTTTTTGCCGTGCCCTTTGTGATAACGGTCATCTCGTCAATCGCACTCTGTATCATGCACTGCGATTGCCGTTGTAAAAAGGATCGCAGCCATCGACGGAATCGGCCGCAATGCAGACGGCCCCGCATTGAGAATCTCAGGTGAGTTGTACATATATACGAGTATATAGTTTAAAAGGGGTTAACTTACGACTAATCGGATACAACTACATTAAAATTACATTTTACAAAAAACATTAAAATTGTCGGCAATGGTGCGTTACCAAACATTGCTGCACCGATTCATTCCATCCATCATTGAAATGAATAGTTACCGAGGTTTAAGATCGCTTGATAATAACTTTTGTCCCGTTTTAAAATCCTTATACAAATTGCAAACAATATACGTACAAATATTTTGTGATTTCTATATCAAACTAATCAGATTATCTTAAATCCGACGCTAACAAATTAATTAATCTCGTGTTGCCTAGGGAAGGAGTCTCCACATCCTATACTCACAAATTTTTTTTTATATTCCTGTTTTACTCCACTTGGGAGCTTAGGGCTTCTACAAGTACTTTCCATCGAACTCTATTTCTGGCCGTCTGTCTAGCTGTGTCCCATGTGATGTTGTTATGGGATAATTCCTTAAGGGTGGTCCGTCGCCAAGTTATCTTAGGTCTGCCGACCCTCACAAATTAGGGTGGTTTTATTTTGAACTCAAAATGTTCAGATTTTGTGGTGTATCGCAAAGAGTCAGAACACCCAAATGATCCAACAAAGAAACTAAGAAGCCATTGAGTGTATCTTCTAAGGTAACGATAAATGAAGTAATGAGTCAAAGTAGAATAGTTTCAAATCGAAAGTTGTTGTAAAGAAAAGCCATTAACGACAAATATTTAATTGTACCATTAAAATAGCTCAGTTTTGATATTTTTTTAAACTTTTCTGTATTCAAACATAATTATGGACAACAGGATCGATTAGCTTTCGCTATCCTAGAGAAAAACCGAGTAACTTTCGATTTCCAAATGCATTGATGGCCTGCATTGCATTCACTTGAATAAGCTGTCGGGCATGTTCATTTTATTTCAATGTGGCTTACACAACTTTCTGTGCCGTCATTGCTTGCCTGCGGTTTTAATAGATGCGCTGAGCTCTGAAATCGGATTGCAATGGGAAATGCGGGGGCGTAGTCGAACGGCTTTTGTTTGTATACCGCGGCCCTGTCGAAATTTGAATAATTTACTAATGACAGTTGGAAAGTGTTGTTTTGGTTCTACCTTGTTGTTATTTGGAGCAATGGACTAAGTTAGTTATTTATAATTTATGGCGCTGAATTTAGTGCCCATGCATGTCCTTATGCTCCGCAATCCACAACCCACAACTCGCAGCCCAACGTCCGACAACAAACAGCTGCCAGCTCGCGAGGCACGCACTCACGGCCAGACAGAGACATGGAAGGCAAAGATCATGGGGAACACGACACACGCACACATTTTAATGATTGATATGTTCAGTTGGCTGTTGACAATTGCGAGTGGGCTTTGACTTGGCCCTCTTGTGGTCGGTGGAAAGGTAAGGGGTATGTTAGTGGACGACTGTGTTTAATAGCGGCTGGCCGATGCCGCCATTTTATGAGTATATTTTTACAGGCAAGTGTGCGACCATAAATGAATTAAGGAACAAAGCAAACTCAGCTCCTGAGTGCGCATTGATTTTTAATTATAGGGTAATATCAATTTGATAAATTATTTTTAGCCTTCAATTAGAGAAAGGGGACCACCACATTTGTCACCTATTCAGTCCGCCCCTACTCACAACACAATCTCTTTTGTTTTGTCCTTAATAATTATTCTTTTATATATTTTCATTTTCAATATTCAGTGCTCACGAAATCGATAGTAAATTGTGCTTCCCCGCCTGGTTTTTCCCTGACCTAAAGTATCTTCAGTGAATTTTTAGTTTTATAGAAATATAATTGACTATAACTAGCGTGAGTTAAAAAGTTAGACCTTGGTCTGGGCTAAAAAGTTAACTAAAATTACTTCTTAAGAACATGTTCGGGGGCAGTCCGACATGTTTTTAGCCTAACATAGCTTCAAGTGTTTTCAATTAAATAATAAATAAATAAATAATTTTTTTTTGTTAAGTCAACACTTTTCACAACCCCTTCTAAGTATTCGTCGTTCTGCTCCTCAAAATGGTTTTTTACGAAGGAAATAGGCCCCGCATTTAATGAAAATGTCTGGCCCCAAGCGCAACTTAGGGAATAAAAAGAAATTGCTAGCGACTAGGTCTGAAGAGATTGTGCTGAAGCAGTTCAAAGTGCAGTTCGTGGGTTATTTTCATTGAAAATTCTTAATTTCTTAATTTTCCAGGTGGTGCAGTCTTTCCGCAATTTCCAAGCTTATCCAAAAGCTATACGAAGTAGCCACCGTGATCGATATTTCTTTAACCTGATAATCGGTATGAGAGAGATTTCTCTTGTCCAGTTGGTTGTCGAAAAGTTTCGTCCGAGTTTAAATTCAGCTGTTTAGGTCTTTGAAATTTCAAATGATGGGAAAGTGTTCACCTCGTTTTTGGTGTGCGTTGGCATATTGCTCTTCAAAAATAATTATCTTATTATATTATCTTACAATAGCACTGATATCAACGTTTCTTCATGGACGGCTAGGAACAAACTTCCATTTAATCAATATTTATATCACGAGTCGAATAGAAACGCGACAACAAATTTCACTCTTCACAGTGGAATTTACTCGATCTGCCCGGAAGGGTCTAACTGGCAAATCGAAATTCACTAAGTATGTCGGAATATACATATATAGAATTTAATACTAAAAGTTTCAAAATTTATCTCTCAGTGATTTTTGGACCTTCCTTAATATGAGACACTTTGCGCTATTCCTTTGTTTAATGTGTTTAAAAACAATAATAAAATTGCACACTTGGTATACAAAAACATCTTAAAATCGTTCACAAAGAAATGCATCACAATTCAAAACATGAACTACTCTAGTATTAAAAGCCAGATCGGCTTGTAAATATTTTAAGATCACATAGTTTGAAAGAGTTTATGGGACAACATACTAGTTGAAAGGTCAAACAATTTGATTTCACAATAAGCAATTAATATTATTTTTGGAGTATTGCCGGCTAATTATGCAGCTTTTATCTGTACCAGTTACTTCAGATGGTCGAATTTTCCTGTCGCCTGAATATTTTAACTCTAAGCATTTTAGAAACTGCTGGTAACATATGGTGCTAAGATGTACAGTTCACTTCTTTCGGCTTGCTTATGCAGTCGCAGGACCTTTGTGGTTAGGATTACAAGTAATTTGCAATTCACTTCTTCTGTCTAAATTTCCAATTCAAAATAATTCACAACGATTCTCTATCGCATGGAACTGCAAGTTTCAACAAAATGCACATAAGTTGCTTATGACGGAAACCACTAATAGAAACAGCTGGAAAAGAGCTTTTGAAAAGTTGGAAACAAAATGGCGTCAACATGAGCCGTTAGTTAATGCTATCTGTCATGGCCCATGCACACACATGCACAAAAAATCTACACACATTCGAATCAAATACTGCGGGGTGTGAATAATCAGCTTAGCTTTCGTTGCCGTATTACCTTGTCCCCGTCCTTTCAACCACGGCTCTGTTACCTGCGAGCGTATAGGATATCAAAGGTACGCATATTGCAGTCTCTTTAATTTTGGGAAAATAAGCAAATACATTCAAGTGAGGGAGGCTGTGGAGTTAAAGACTATGCTCCCATTTAAAAACAAACTGCTACTCTGCCAAATCCGATTGGCAATTGATTAATGGAAGTGAACAAGCTAAGCGCTGCCACTTTGTTCGCTAATTCCCAGTTTTTGCCAATGTGAAGTACATTTCTTAGCGCTTGGCCCACTTAATCATTTGCCCATTCACCCATTCGCCTAGCCATAACGCGGCTAAATCGCAGCCAATTTTCAACCAGCTGTGCGCTAAATAAAATTACCAATATAGACATAACCAATCACTTACCCACCGCCTTATCGCTGCGTAGAGAATTACAACCACAATCCAATTATGCAATGAATCTAAATTAATTTTAAATACCCAGCTATGCAGCAACAGATTGGATTGCTAATATTTCGAAGCAAGTTTTTTTATTAGGTCTATATGTGTTTATTGCAATATATTAATTTTTTTTGTCACAAGTCACGCTTTTTAATCAACCCATAAGTTTCTTTAATTTACCCAATTATTTCCGTTCTATGTCAATAACTGTATTAATTTCTCATTCATGAACACCTTATTAAAATCCAATTACTTCTAGTTTAGTACAACCAGTATCGCCAAGAAAAATCAAATGCTAACAATTAATATTTGAAACTCGCTTGAGTAGTATGTATAAGTCAAGGTAGAACCAACCATATTGTTTTATTATAATGGTCCTGCATTTTATGCATCTTATAGACCATACTTTTTATACCCTGTACCCAAAGGGTACAAGGGTATATTAATTTTTTGCGAGTGTACATGGAACACACAGAAGGAGGCGTGGCAGACCCCACAAAGTACATATATTCTTGATCAGCATGACAAGCCGAGTCGATATAGCCATGTCCGTCTGTCTATCTGTATGAACCCAAGGATCTCAGAAAGTATAATCCCGATGCCGATCGATTCGCCTTTTAATACTGATTAAGAATAATTGTCCTTTGTGGGTCTGCCGGTCATCGTGCTGGTTGTTACAACAACTAAATTATTTTATAACACGATTTTTGACTTCGGGCACAGGGTTTGCAAAATGATAAGAATGTAACAGATATGACAATTTTAATTCAATAAGTAAATTTGACATATTTCTGTTTAGTTTTTATTGAAAAGAAACATTTTTGCTATGCCAACCGTATAATACTTATTTATCAGTTTGATGCACTAGCCTAGGCACTGGCTGCTTTGCTGCTGGCTCTACCAACGAATTGCTTTTATATACATTGAATTTTCCGCTTCTCTTCAAGAAAGGATATCGCTGGATTTATTGCATCACCATTCGCTGCAGCTTTTTAGAACATGAAATTAATGAATGCTTGTGATTTTGGTTTTTGTCAGTAAGTGTGTTTCTCACTTCTCATTGGGGAGGAAGTGCCAACAGCCATCGATGAGGTCCCACGCACACGTTCCACACCCGGTATTGTTTCCCCAAACGCGCTTCAGAACTTCAGGAGGGCAGAGGGGGTCGACGGTTTTCCAGGCTGCCGCAATCTAATAACAACAGAGGACGTTGATTATTGCTGAAAGGCCGTTTAGCTTCAGACAGCTGCTACTCTACTAGCGTGCTTCCATCTGAGTCAGTGTATGTATGTATGTGTAGTGAGTGTGGCACGTTCGTGTCTTTCTTCTGCTCTTCACCATGGAAACAATAAAATGACATAAAGAGGCTCGCTTTTATCTTTGGCGCTGCCTTCAGCACCGAGGGCGAATGCGGGAAATGTTTTAAGATGTGTTCGTCGCCATTGTTATTTTTATCAGACGCTTGCATACACTATACGTGTATGCATGTGTGGATATATGCCATATCTCAATCTTTGTACTGTACCGCGTGCTCGCCTATCTATACCCGTTTTGCATGGCAGGCGAGCAAAAGCAACGCCAAAACCAAGACGTCAGCAGCTAGTCTACTTCCAATCCGACTAACCACCCACACTAGCGCTCCGAATCGATATTAATAATGTGCAGCACATGAATGCCGTTCAATAAATTCTCATTTCCCGGGTAGCTTTTCAAATAGCAAATCGTTTGGGCCACGGATGAGGAAGACAGCCAAAGCTGGCTGTCTGCCTCTGAAAGCAGCAATCGTAGACGAAAACGGGCTGCAGGCGTCCAATAATAACAACGCCTTTTTTCGTGTAAGTCCGCTCGAAGTCTGAAAGCGTTTCATTAATAACATAAACGCAAACACATCTCGTATCGAACAGAGTCCTTTGAGAAATATCAGCCACATGGGCGCTATTAGTACAAGGTACTCACTCAGCTTGCCATATTCTAATTAAGTCACAACTAAGCTGGGAAGCCTTCATATCATCGTGCTCGACACACTTTGATCGAAGCCTAACCAGACTCTATATCTATAGTTAAAATGATTGTTCGGAAATAGTGGCAGCGCACCATCGATCCATTCGAGAATCCAAGCATGGAGTTAATCTTCCTTTTTAGCATCTGTTGAATTAAGAAGCTCCACTTCTCCTTAATACTGGCTAAAACAGTGCTGTTAGGCGTGTTCTTTGCTCAGTTTTACACAAGCGTGGAACGTACAGGGGAATTCTATGTATTATCCATTATCTAATATCTCCCCTGTTCGACCACTTTTAATTTAGCTAGACCATTCTTTACAACAAATTTGTAATATTTACGGAGCCCGTAGGTCAAGGAACCTAATAAATCTAACGCACAAGTCAATTGTATGCGCAGGTTATAATTTGCGTAGAGCTCACCTATTGAATCGCATCAACGTCGTATTTTGTGACTGTGAATGAATTGATTGTCAGCGCGAAAATCATATTCCTCCACACTGCGCCCCAAAGCAAACGCTCTCACATGCTTAGCCCACTTTTGGGGCCGTATTGAGACGTGCACAGAAATAAGTGGAGTTCCACGCACGCCAAGGACAAAGTCCTGTTTGGACATATATGTGTGTGTGCATCCACTTCTGACCTCCAATATGAGCGTGTGCTTACTGAACATAAATAATAAGACGTAAGACGTGTGGATACAACATGCGTGCATTACCCTGGCACATACGAGTATAGTAGATGGATGTAATCTAAATTTGAATATCTTATTAAGCCAAATTTATGAACAATCAGCTGTGTCAGTTAACGCCACGGGGGCTCAGAATTCGCAACAACAAAAAGATATTCATGTGCCAAAAAAGGCATTCAATTTTCACAGCACACCTGTAGAAAACCTCGCTTGAACATTAAACTACACTAGTATACTAGTTTAGTCTAAAAGGAGACGTGGCCGACCCCACACAGTATATAAATCCAGGATCTAGTATGTCCACTTGTACAAGGTGTGTTCCAAAGTAAACAGGACTTTAAAAAAAAAACAGAACAAATGGTTTTTTCGGCAAAATCAATTTATTTCATTCAAAATAGTCTCCTTCTGCTTCAATACAGCTTTTTGCACGATCCAAAAGCATGTCGAACGAGTGTTTTAGCTCGTTGGCTGCCAGTATGCCGGTGCAAGCCTTTTTAATGGCCTCTACGTCTGCATAACGTTTTCCTTTCATGGGCAAATGCATTTTTCCGAAAAGGTAGAAGTCGCAAGGTGCTATGTATATCAGGTGAATAATGCGAGTGGTTAATGATTAAAATGTGATTTTTGGTCAAATAATCGGTCACAAGCGTCGATCGAATGTTGGATTCTGAGGAAAATCGATGTTTTCGAAATGTTCAATTCCAGTTCCATCAATTTCAATGATGATTTCGGCTAGTAAAAGTTTTACCAATTTTAAAACAAAATTTAATGTTGGTTCTTTGTTCGCAGCTCATTTTCACAACGATAACACAAACATACTGCCACTTAAAACGCAATAACTTCACTTCCAATCGTTGAAATGTCATGAAATTCTCACTGGACAATCGATAAAGATAGCAGATTCTAACGCACCAGTTGACATATAGATAGCGCCACCAGGGTGCGCTAGATTCAAAAAGTCCTGTTTACTTTGGAACGCTCCTTGTATATATGAACTCAAGGATCGCAGAAAATATAAGAGCTAGAAGGAAGACCGAGAAATGTAAACTTAATGTTTTTATACCCTGTCCCCAAGGGGTTAAAAGGTATACCAGTTTAGTATCAATTTATGTAACACAAAGACGGAGGCGTGGCAGACCCCCAAGAATATATGTTCTTGAACAGTATGACAAGACGATTCGATTTAGGCATGTCCGTCTGTCTATGTATGTACGCTAATTTTATCCCAAGATTACTTACAAGTATATGAATTCGCAGAAATGTTGTATTTCCTCCTAGTCCCTAGCAATTAGTGATTTTCCATGACTCCCGTAGTTTTTGGAATTTTGCCCACCTTATTTGCTCTTCTTCAGATTCCACTGAGGTTGTGAGTACACATAGATATTTGAACATCAGCATCTTTATTAAATGAAATTCAGTTACGTTCACCTTAAATTTGGAAAATTGATATGTATTTTATTGAATTCTACCTGGTTGGGCTGGGATTTAGAATCTTCAGTAATTTAACATTTTTCATTCGAGATAAGGCTTTGTTCGAAAATTCTTACAATTATTTTCAATTGATAAATGCCGATTTTTAAGCGCAAATTGTGTTTTTCTATTTTTACGCACTACAAGCTTTAAACTGTGTCCAAACCATGGCAGATTAGAATTGATCAAAATATCGCAAGCTATTTTAACATTCAGCTGGCACTCAATGTCTTTCCGAAACTTTCACTCTTATAAAAGATGTAAACTTAATGTTTAATGCAAAGATTTATTTGAAAACATGTTAAGCAATTTGTTCTGTCTCTGTGGCTTATATGTACACTGATAAAAAAAAAGCACGGAAATTTCAATATTTACACGTAGATTTAACTATTTTTACTATCGATTTTGCACCATAGTGTGTTTTAATAGATATGCTCTAACTCCCGTAATTCTTGGAATTTCGAACTGGGAAATACCCCCAGTTAGTTATTATGTGTCCGTATGTCAAGTTTCACTATGATAGACTGATTTAACAAGAAGTTATAGCCATAGATATATTTGCTACCCACGCGCTGCCCGCAGATATTGTTGATGCTGGTACTTTGGTTGACTGCGAACATGTTTACACTGTTTTACATTCATTCATTTACGTGAGTTCGAATACCGAGAGAGGTAAAATCAACCAATTTTTTTTTTTAATTTTCTAATATGTACAGAGTATTTCAAAGTCGGGACACCCGACTTTCGCTTTTTTACTTCTTTTGTATTGTACTGTATTTAACTCCTTTCAACTACGACATTATGTATCTCTATATATATAAAACAGTTTGTCCTGACTGACTGACTGACTGACTGATTGACTGACTGACTGACTGACTGACTGACTGACTGACTGATTGGCAATCAACGCACAGCCCAAACGGTAAGAGCTAGGAAGCTGAAATTTGGACACAAGATCCCTCTTATAGTGAAAGTGAGCACTAAGAAGGGGTTTTGGAAAATTCGAACGCCAAAGGGGGGAAAACGGGCTCCAACGTTTGTATGAAAAATCTACAATTTTCATCCGATTAACTTCAAACTTAGTTTGTATACTCTCACAAAGAATACAAAAAAAACTGTATACTTGGATTTTCAATATTTTTCCTGCGGCCTGAATAATAATGATTTTCCGGTGGAAAATTCGGTAAACGAAAAGCTATGTGCAATCAACGCACAGCCTAAACGGTAAGAGCTAGGAGGCTGAAAATTGGACACATGTTGTCTTCAGTGGTGTAGGTGAGCACTAAGAAGCGGTTTTGGAAAATTCGAACGCCAAAGGGGGGAAAACGGGCTCCAACGTTTGTATGAAAAATCTACAATTTTCATCCAATTAACTTCAAACTTAGTTTGTATACTCTCAAAAAGAATACAAGAAAAAACTGTATACTTGGTTTTTCACCATTTTTCCTGGGGCATGAAAAAAGGGGGGTTTTCCGTGGAAAAATTGAAACACAATCAACACCCCACAGCCCAAACGGTAAAAGCTAGGAAACTGAAATTTGGGCTGAAGTATCCTATCATGGTGTAGATGCGCACTAAGAAGGGATTTTCGAAAATTCGAGCTCCAAAGGGGGGAAAAGTAGCTCCAAAGTTTGTTTCTGCATTTCTGAATCGATCAACTTTAAATTTGGTTTTTATAATCTATAAAAGAATACAAACAAAACTGCATGCTCGGTTTTTCGAAATTTGTGTTGGAGCTTGAATTATTGGGGTTTTAATATTTATTCATTTTTTCAAATGAAAAGTTTGTGTTATAAATTTTGTCCGATCGATTTCAAATTTGGGTAATATAATCTACGTAACTAAAATTACAACTTTGCATTTAACGATTTTTAAAATATGCATTTTACAAATGCAGGCAGAACAAACAATACAAAATATCAAACAGTTGGGGACAACTAAGTATACATACACACACACATACATATGTACAAGCAGCTGTTCGTGTAGTTGCGTGCAAACGGTTGAAGTAGCCAAAGCAAAATGTGAGACACTAATGTGTGAATGTTCATTTGTACAAATGTATGTACATATATACATACATACATATGTATAAAAGTACATTCGTCTTGCACTGACAGGGCAAGAAATGTTAATTAATTAAAAATTATTAACATTATAACATAAACATTTTTATGTTATTTTTTCTTTGTTTAGTACATTTGGCATAAGGGATTTTAGGACAACGGACTACAAGGGCGTACGCAGGTTGGGCAGGGGGGACATTGCTCCCCTTAGAAAGAATTTCGCATTATGAATTACACCAGCACCATATGTATTACATACGTACATACATATATACATACGTCTGTATGTATAGTATGTACATATGTACATCAATAAGTATGTATGTACGTACATACATTCTTATATACATATATAGGTTTGTATGTATGCAGTGGGCCATCGAACACTGTTGTTTAATTGTAATAAATAGTGTTCTATGTTTTCAAATCAAAATTTTTAAAACAACAACAACAAGTTATTGGCTCGCAAAACTTCTTTCGTTTTGATAATTTACGGCTGTTAATTGCATACGAAAAATGCCAAAAGTTTACAGTTACCGTACACACACAAATACATTTGTATGTATGTATGTACATATGTGTACAGTGAACAATCGAATACAGTATTATAATCAATAACTCTCAAACGATGTTTTTCGATGTATTTGTATTCGACATGTATTACGATATATCAACACAAGTATCGATATTTTCGATATATCGCATTTAATTTTATTATTGGGGTTTTAATATTTATTCACTTTTTCAAATGAATAGTTTGTGTTATAAATTTTGTCCGATCGATTTCAAATTTGGGTAATGTAATCAACATAACTATATCAACAAATTGGCATTCAACGATTAAAATATAGCAATATGTTTTTTACTTGCCATATATCAAATATCAAATAGTTGGGGACATCGCATACACACACTCACACATGCATACAACAAGCAACAGTTCGTGTCTATGTGTGCCCATGCATACATACATATGTACATGCATATGCATGTATGCCTGTATATGTATGTAGCATGTACATACAAAACAACAACAACAACTTTAAGTTGTTGGCTCGCACATCTTCTTTCGTTTTGACCATTTAATGTTAATTGCAAAGGCAAAACGCCAAAAGTATACAGTTACCGTCGCTAAGCAACGACTGCGTAAGCGATAGTAAAGCAGAAACCGAATAACGGAGCTACGCATATTCTGCTTCGCATTGCGGGCAGATGTATGTATGTATGATTTGTTCTTATTGATCTCAATAAATAATTAGATTTTATTATTTAAATATTCTGCTTATTGCATTCAAACTTCGATATTTTGATGGTATCGGTGGCTTCAACTATCGAAAGTTTTACTCTAGCAAATTGAGATGAGAATTGTCAGTGCTTTTTGATCGTGGCTCATCGCTGCACGGCATTGACACGAGTGCCGTGTTTCATATTCCGAGTTTGTGCGTGACCGTATTGACTCAATATGACACGAAAAGGCTCAAATGTGAATTTAAAATTAGGATATACCCTTATAATTATTCCCCCTTTTTTGCAAATCGTCTATCTTAAAACGTTGCGTTATCTCTATATATAAAACAGTTTGTCCTGACTAATTGGTGATCAACGCACAGCCCAAACGGTAAAAGATGAAATTTGGACTCAAGTATCTTTTCATAGTATCCATCATAGTGTAGGAGCACACTAAGAAAGGCTTTTGGAAAATTCTAGCTCCAACGGGGGGAAAACGAGCTTTAAAAAATATTAGTTATAGTGTTCGTTGAACGAAATAGTTTGGCAAGAACAAAAATGTAACGGACTACTGAACAATTTTTTGTCAAGAACAGAAAATGTTCATTTAAATACCTTAAATGCCTTCCTACTGGTAACTTATAAGGTGAAAACATATGGGTAGGTTATGCACACACAAAACAAATACAATTGGAAACATTATATTGAGCCGGGTTAAAACGGGCAATACCTGCTAGTATACACATATACATATTTCGTATAGAACTATTTTTAGTGGTATGCAGTTTTCAAATTATTTTGATTATTAATTCTTATCAATTACAGGGTATTTAAGAGTTGAGCCTGCTCGACTTTAGCATTCCTTTCTTGTTTTTTATCAGTGTACAAGTCCTATATGTAGAGAACCCATGGAATATGTCTAGCTATGGATAGCTTACCGAAGTGATTTAATACAGAAATTTGTTATACCCTGTACCCGTACGTTGAGAAGAGTATAATAATTTATGTACAACTTCAATAGAATAAATTTACATCAGAATCGTGTCCCTACGTGTTTATACTTGTATGCGTGTATGTATGGAGTACAAAGTTTCACCAGCAACAATAACAACAGCTGCGGGCAGAGCTTCGGCAGAGATTATGCTTATGGCTATAACTTCCTTCAGAATTTACCTATCATGATGAAACTTGGCATACGGATACATAATCACAAACTGGATGTAATTGCCAAATTTGACAAGAATCTATATACTTTGTGAGGTCTGCCAAGCCTCCTACTGCCTGTTACATACATTCGCACTAAACTAGTATAGCTGTTTAACCTCTGGGTACAGGCTACAAAAATATTTCAAATCTTGTGTGTTGTATTTAAATCAACTTTTTGGAAGACGATGTTTGCCACTCTTAATTAAAGTATATTAAGGTTGCACTTAGGTGTCTAAACATCCATATGGAGGTACTTCGCGACATGCCCTGATACACAGCTTTCTCAAGTGTACAAATTGCCCGCAATCTTTTGTTTTCATGCAATTTGTTCAACTGTGTAAGTTAAAATGCTTCGCAAGCTGCCAGCAACAGAAAAACTTTTGCCGCACAGTCTCAAATTAACAAAGTCTCCTCTTTATGTGGCTTAATTTAAATTACAATTAAGCCAAAATGTGCACGTGAATTTGCGTAAATAAGGCGGGGCTGCATCCCGTAGTGCGGATGCTCGAGCGTGTGTTGTTTGGGTCTTGCTTATACGTTTGCATGGCAGCCGGGGCGAGGCGTATGAGTGACGCGTGTGCGTACATTAAATAGCACCACTCAAATGTACATGTGTGTGCTTGTGGAAGAAAAATGTCCTTATTCAAACCAATTCACGTACATGAAACATTTATCTTTATGGCCGTCTTCAAGTGTTCTCATGTGCCGCACCCCCAGGGAAAACGACAAATTCTAGACCGATGTGGCTCAATACAGGACATTTTGTATATAACATTTTAAAGTATTTGTCGTACTTCTTGTCGAGTTTTCGTATATAAACAGAAAACCAAAAAAAAATAAATTTGTAATGTTTGAAATTAAATTATTTTTACAATAAATGAATTAAATTAATAATGTCTTTATGTTTCTCTACTTTTATGTTTTAATATAATTGCAATAACATAAATTTACATCGAGAATGCGTTTATGTGTGTCTATGAGAGTGGGAATGTGTTCCCTACAGATTTGAACCAAAACAGCAACAACAGAGCATGAAAACATATTCGGTTATGCGTAAATTTTCCTTTAGAGTCGACATAGCATGATTTTAGGAGACATAAGCACTAATGGAATGTTATTGTCAAAAATGAGTTAACAAACTTTGAACCCCGTAGTAGTTTGTATTTTTAAGGCATCTGCTAAATTCTGATTACTTACTCTTTTCTTCTATCTTTTATTGCTATATTTTTACATCTACACTTCTTTGATAGGTCTAAGAACGTATCTGACTACTCTTTGCTGTGCTGGCCGTTTGGCAAATAAAATTCCCCCACAGTGTCGGATTCGTTATGAGATGTTTTTATACCCTGTACCCGTAGGGTAAAAAAGGTATATTAGGTTTGTGCAAAGTATGTAACATGCAGAAGGAAGCATCTCCGACCCCATAAAGTATATATATTTTGAATCAGCATGACGAGCGAAATCGATCTAGACATGTCGGTCCGTCCGTCCGTCTGTCCGTCTGGATGAACGCAAGGATCTCAGAAACTATAAAAGGTAGAATAATCAAAGTTGGTATCCAGATTCTCCTATGTCCGAGAAAGGACGAGTTTATTTTTTTTTTTTTAATTTCCCCCCCCCTTCCCCTGCTACAGAATTTCGTCAATAGCGTCCACATTTCATATGCTACCTAAACCAAACTTTGCACACACAATTTATATGATTGTCTACTGTAGTTTAAAATTTTATCCAATTAAGTCAATTCTAAGAAAAGTTATTAGCGAAACAAATTCTGGACAGTACAACCCCACCAAACTGCAAACAAGTTCGCTCTTCTTCTTCCTCTTTTTGCTGCTGCTATGGGCGCATATAACTCAGTGACGGAAGTTTACCTGGGTACAGGGTATTACACTGTCGGGCTTGCTCAACTGTAGCGTTCTCTCTTGCCCTACTGCACTATTTCTATTCGCCCGTCACATAATTTCAAAGATATACAAGTAAACATACTATGGGGCCATGCCTATTATGTATTATGTGATTCAACCTACGTTCGTGTAGAAATAGCGCAGAAATGTAAGACGACTGTTTGAACATCTAGCGAGAGCTCCTGAGGGCACAATAATTTCATTCTTCAGCGGTATTGGGAATACCCTGAAACAAATAGCTTTGCTCTGTCTTGCTAAGCATCTCTTTCTATATCTATTAGTCATTGCAGCATTTATTTCGTACTTTTATTTGTGGTAGTGTATGTACTCGTACATATAGTATGTACACATGTGCATGAAACGTACCAGAATATATTAGGTTTGCGCGAGCTTGAAAATGTAACAGGCAGATGGAGACGTGGCAGACCCCACAAAGTATATATATTCTTGATTAGCATGACAAGACGAGTCGATCTATGTCTGTCTGTCTGTCTGCCTGTCCGTATTAATTTGATTTACCCGATTGGTGTTTGTTTGCTGTTTGGTTGACTGCAAACATGTTTACACAGACACGAATAGACGGGCATAGACATTCATTGCTTTGTATATGCGCAATTATACACCCTTTACGTGAGTTCGAATACCGAGAGAGGTAAAATCGATCAACATTTTTTTTAAATTTTCTTAAATTTTTTAATTTCTATAATTATTCTAAACATATGTACAGAGTATTTCAAAGTCGGGACACCCGACTTAAGCTTTTTTACTTGTTTAACTTAGTGATTCCAGAGGGAAAAAGGCCGAATAAAGGATGGATAGAAATGTCTTCCTGCTTCTACCGCTTACATAGATTTGCTCGGGATTTTTTAATTTAATCAGTTATGCATAACGTAGATGATATTTGTATAAAATTTAGCTGAGGATATGAGCTAGACTCTATTCCAGAATAGGATGAGTAAATGAGTCGATGTAAGAGTATAAGAGGTAGGATAAACATTAATTCTACTTCCAAATTGCATTGTTATAGGTCATCTCTAAAAAAGTTATTGCCATAAATAATATCAACAGCTCTTGTTGCTCTTCTTGCTGGTTAAGCTTAAACACAGTCCCGATGTATGTACAAGTATGTAAACGTATGTTATGAAAAATATACATAAAATATGTCTGTAGGTATTTGTTATAGAATATATATTTTTGTTTTTTATACCCTGTACCCAAAGGGTACAAGGGTATATTAGTTTTGTGCGAGTGCACATGGAACACACAGAAGGAGGCTTGGTAGACCCCACAAAGTATATATATTCTTGATCAGCATGACAAGCCGAGTCGATATAGCCATGTCCGTCTGTCTGTCTGTCTGTATGAACGCAAGGATCTCCGAAAGTATAAGAGCTAGAATAACCAAACTTGGTATACAGATTCTCCTGAGACCGAGAAAGGACGAGTTTGTTCATTTTTTCTGATCCACCCCCCCACTCCCCCCCTATTAACGATTTTCTATAACTCCCGTAATTCTTGGAATTTTCAACTCAAATTTGGTAGTCACATTAGGTTAGTTATTATATAACTGTATACCAAGTCTCATTATGATAGAAGGATCGGAAAGAAAGTTATAGCCATATAACCAGGCCCAATGCACACATACATACATATGTACAAGTACACAAACACGCATAAGGCACGATTGTGATGTAAATGTAAATGTATGTATGCATGCATTTACCCGTAGGGTAAAAAGGGTATATTAGGTTTGTGCAAAGTATGTAACATACAGAAGGAAGCATCTCCGACCCCATAAAGTATATATATTCTTGATCAGCATGACGAGAGAAATCGATCTAGACATGTCCGTCCGTCTGTCCGTCCGTCTGGATGAACGCGAGGATCTCAGAAACTATTAAAGCTAGAATAACCAAAGTTGGCATCCAGATTCTCCTAGGTCCGAGTAAGGACGAGTTTTTTTTTTTATTTTTTGGAATTTTCCCCCCCTTCCCCCGCTACAGAATTTCGTCAAAAGCGTCCACATTTCAAATGCTACCTAAACCAAGCTCTGCACACATAATTTATATATAATTGTCTACTGTTGTATAAAATTTTATTCAATTCGGTCATTCTAAGAAAAGTTATTAGCAAAACAAATTCTCGCCAGTACAACCCCCCCAAACTGCAGCAACAAGTTCGCACTTCTTCTTCCTCTTTTTGCTGCTGCTATGGGCGCATATAACTCAGTGACGGAAGTTTCCTGGGTACAGGGTATTACACTGTCGGGCTTGCTCGACTGTAGCGTTCGCTCTTGTTACCCTACGGGTACAGGGTATAAAAAGGAATGCAGAAAAAATGTTTATCATTTTTTGTGAAGTTGGTACGAGGTATGAGGAGTTAAGCCCGCTAGTATTCCAATCTTGTTCCTTTGATAGAGGAGTTCAGATATTGATTAAAATAAACAAGTCTTTTTTCCATGCACATTTATTAAAACTAATGATGTATCCAATTTGCGCAATCAACAGAGTTGTGTCGGCTTGGTACAAGGTATGCCAGCAGAAAATGTTTAAAGTCGAAACGATACTGTCAGCTGGTAGTGTTATGGTATATATACTTCGTTTTAACTGAAGGTACTGTTTAAAAATATTTAAAATGTTGCGTAGTATAGTAATGTATACTGGGATATTATGTTTGCTCTTTGAGCTCAATAATTTCGTCTTGAACGTAAGTATGTTCTCAATTCCTTCAACTTATCAAGCTTGCGAAATTTGCTTCCTAGTCTGTGTAGCACTTAAGTGTGGCAGTGGCGGATTTTGCTCTTGCGGCCTGGTAGCTGCAGTGTCGAGGCCCCATGTGCCACTTCGTAGCACCCTAGCAGCCGGGCAGCCACGCAGCCTCACAGCCGCCCAGACAGATAGCAAGGCAGGTGGCCTCAGTCGGCGGCAACAGCGCTTCTATTGAAATTTGTTGCATTATGCTTGCCTGCGCCCTGCCCCATCTTGGCAACTGTCCTTGTCCGGTGCTCACTGCAGTTGATTGTCAACAAAATTGTTTTTCGCTTGAGTGTCATTCTTGTTGCTTTTTTTGCTGCTGCTACAACGACTTCTACTGCTGAGGAGGTTGTTGTTCTTGTTCCCATTCGTTTTGGACTAGCACTTTAGTATGAAATGACTGCATTTGCAGCCTTGTGAAGTTTGTTCCAATGACAATAAAAAGGCCACCCAACGGTCTCTTCGAGGGGCGGTTAATTAAATGTTGAGGCTTTAAGTTAAGACTCCGACAGCTTCGGATACTTCGGCATATTAAGGACAACATAATTTTTATAGCCTGTACCCAAAGGGTGAAAGGCTATATTTGTTTTCTGCGAATGTATGTAACAGGGAGGAGGCGTGGCAGACTCCACAAAGTATATATTCTTGATCAGGGTGACAAGCCGAGTCGATTTAGCCATGTCCGTCTGTCCGTCCGTCCGTCTGTATGAGTGCACGGATCTCAGAAGATACTGGAGCTAGAATTACCAAACTTGGTATCCAGGTTCCCCTAAGCCCTAGGCAGTTTAAGTTTATTTTTTTATTCTAATACAACCCCCTCTCCCCACTCCACCGTATTTTGTTTTTTTTCCATAACTCCCGTAGTTCTTGGAACTTCGAACTAAAATTAGGTAGCTACATCTCGTTAGTGATTATGTGTCTGTATGCCAAGTTTCATCATGATAGGTCAATTCTGAAGAAAGTTATAGCCATAAATTAAATCGCGGCCCATACTCTGCTTGCAGCGCTGCCCGCAGCTGTTGTTGTTGCTGCTGCTTTGGTTCAACTTTGTGCTGCATACATACACGCATAGAAACACGCATAGACACGTGAAGTAAATGTATAATTTAATAAATTAATTTAATTTTTTTTTAAATAATTTAATTTTTTTTTCTTTTTGTGGAGAGTACAGGCTATTTTACTGTCGGGCTTGCTCGACTGTAGCGTTCTTTCTTGTTATTTTTGCTCACAATGCCTGACTGTAAGCAACGAAAGCAGATAACGCAGACCTTCCGCGTCTTTTTTGCTTGCAATTATTTATTATTGCCTTTTTAACATTGAGCACATTTTCAGACTAATTTTATAGGAAGTACCAGGTATGTACAAATACAGTACTTATGAATTCATATGTGTGTATGAATGCATGGTTGTGATAAGTGATATGGTTAAAAGTATAAAAGTATACACGAAGTTTGTAGTATATCGGAGGATAAGCATAACGTAGACTTTCCCTCAGTTTAAACTGTTGTGAACATCAGGCTTCGTAAATATTACGGGGAACGAAGTCGCTGACGCTGCAGCAAAGCCTATTATATCCTCAAACCGCATAGTCGAACCAACTGGGAAATCTCAATAACATTTCATGAACCAACATTCTCGAGGAACGACCAAATCAAACCAGGATACTCTAATTTAACACATATAGTATGCACTATGTATATTGACGCAGCAACTGCAACTGCTGCCAACCTGTTCGAAAAACAGGCGAAAATGTTTTTAAAAATTGTACAACCACAACTACAATCAATCAGAAAACAAGTTACTTTTTCTATCCCAACCAATACCCCCAAAATATTGAATTATTTTTTTATTTCTAAAACTAAGCACTCTTTAAGCCCTGTTTGTGTTCAAACATACACAAATAGGTGGGTAGACTTGAACAATTATATTATTGATAAAATATTATTCTGAATATTAGACCCATTACCCTGTACACACAGGAAGCTGAAGGCCATAGAAATTCGCATTTTATTATACCCTGTACCCGTAGGGTAAAAAGGGTATATTAGGTTTGTGCAAAGTATGTAACATGCAGAAGGGAGCATCTCCGACCCCATAAAGTATATATGTTCTGAATTAGCATGACGAGCGAAATCGATCTAGACATGTCCGTCCGTCCGTCCGTCTGCATGAACGTAAGGATCTCACAAACTATAAAAGCTGCAACAATCAGATTCTCCTAGGTCCGAGAGAGGACGAGTTTATTTTTTTTTTGAATTTTTCCCCCCTTCTCCCGCTACAGAATCTATTTGTCAACAGCGTCCACATTTCAAATGCTACCTAAACCAAACTTTGCACACACCATTTATATATAATTATCTACTGTTAATTTGATTTAATTCGGTCAATTCTAAGAAAAGTTATTAGCGAAACAAATTCTCGCCATTCATAAAGATATTATAGTTGTAAACTCAAGAAAAGTTTAAATTAAACAGTTTCAAAATGGTAATGTTCTGTGTTAATTGTAGTACAATTCCTTTCAATTCTCTTAATAAGAGAAAGTAAGGAACAATTTGAGAATTACGGGAGTTACGGGAAATCATTTATAGCGGGGGAGTAGGAGAGTGCATAAAAAAAAAATTGAAACTCGTACCTTCTGGGTCTTAGGAGAATCTAGATACCAAGTTTGGTTATTCTAGCTCTTATACTTTCTGAAATCCTTGCGTTCATACGGACGGACAGACAAACAGACGGACGGAAATACATTAACAACATCTCCGGGCAGCGCTTAGGCAGAAAATATATTTATGGCTATAACTTCTTGTTAAATCGGTCTATCATAGTGAAACTTGATAGGGGGGGTATTTGCCAAATTTGAGTTCGAAATTCTAAAATACATATTTTCTACGTATTCACATAAAGCATCTTGGTTTTATTATTTTTTTGATTCAATGTAGTCTCATTTTAGGTCGATACACTTATTCCAACGATTTTTTCATATGAACAATTTCACCCATAGTATGGCATGTCTACTAATCCTTGTGGCCTCTGCTAGCTTACGCAGTTTCACTTTTTGGTCAGCCAACACCATTTCATGTATTTTTTGGACATCTTCCTGAGTAACCGCATCGGAGGGCCTGCTACCAGGCACTTCATCGGTAGTGCAGTTCCGGCCACCACGAAACTCTCGAAACCAATATTTCACGGTGTAATCTGAAGGAGCATTAGCCTCATAATATTTATCCAACTTTTGTTTAGTTTCCTTCGTTGTTTTGCATCTCAAAAAAAAGTTTTTTGAGAGAACGAAATTCATTTTTTTCCATGCTGAACATGATGCGAAACACGTCAACAACTATCAGCTATAAAAACAAAACTAAGGGCAGTATCAAATTGAATTTCAACATGCTTACCTAAATATGAATGGACTATAAGGCGCCATAATCATTTTTGCGATAGTTGCGCATTGTGGTGGTCAAGGAGGTTACTTTTCACCCGACTTAGTACATCTGGCTCTAATTATTCGCTTTAGATAACACAGAATCTACTATAGGCATCTACTGGCTTACACAATGAACTTAAATCAAATCGGAATGTAATCGAAGTTTGACTCGCAAAAATGTTAAAGGTAAATACATACAATAATGGAATCACGAGAATTAAACTGGTAATTCCTTAATGGGTTACATAAAACACCAATTTACTCTCCAGAATGCTCTTAGTGTTGTGCGGCAGCCTCTTCGACACAGCTGCATTCTTGTCAGTCAAACATGGCCGGGCCTTGTGGCCACTGACACGAGTGTAGGGACACCCATACCAGTATCTAACCACATCCAAGGCCGACATGCCGCTCCGACTGTCGATCCAGCCAAGCGTACGTCCGACATTCGTCTATTCATTTATTTCATGCTGCTGCTTGGCCAGCTGTGGCCGTAGTTTTAATTCCGTAATTACAATGCTGTGTCTTCAGCTGCTCCCGTCTTCCGTTTCTTGCCTTACTTACTATTGGCCGAATGCCTAAATGTTGCACTGCCATTTTTTCAATATTTCGCAATGATTTCTGACAGCGCTGCCATCTTTTCTATCCCCGCCATTCCGTCGACACTTGTGGTTGTCCATCCATTGGTGGTATTCCACATGCGGCATATTGCAAAGGACTCCGGTTTAATTAAAAAGCAGACCAAATTTGGGCTCTGTCATTGCATTTGATGGCCGACCAACACACAGCCATGATGCTTGGTAATAACAAACAAACGTATTGGGATTTCTCTAAATAAATTGTGTTTTTTTTTTCAATATTACCTTATGATTTGCTGGAGCCGACATACTGATTCCAGTAAATTCAGAAGAAGAAGTGACCACATAATACTATATAGTAGAGTGAGCTTGCGATGTTTTAAAGGATGTTATAAGGCTGTACTTTCAGAAATAAATTGGTCAATAATACTGCTGAACCGGAACGACTGCCCTGCAGAAATATTTATATCAAGGACCGCAAATTATAATGATTATGTTTTTCTTTTTAAACGCAAAAGTCATTCGTGAAACAATGATTATTCTTCGAATCTTATTTTTTTGGTCAAAAATAAAACTTAAGTTGTAATTGTCCCTGCCTTTTTCATAGGGATTAAGGACAAAGTTTATATATATCCTTAACAAAACTATGGTATAGTTTCGGACTCAAAAAATATAAAATTTCAGAAAATTTGTAACACTTGTAATGATTACAATCCCTGGTTTGTATAAATACATGTATATTCATGTCCGTCTGTCCATCTGTCTGTATAAACACACGGATTTCAGGAAGTATGCTTAAGAGCTAGAATAACCAAGCTTGATATGCATGTCCTTCTGAGTCCATCTGCTTTTCCCAATCGTGATAGATCAATTTTTAATAATCTAATTGCAGAGGTATACCAATGCTAAATAAATAAATAAACATAAATATTACTTGCTTAAAATCAACATTATTAAATTGTGTTTTTTAGGTGCGTGCACGGTCTTTAAACTTCGGCCGCGCACAATTCTAGCATTCCATTCTTGTTCTCATTGAGATTAACCATAGAGTGCGTTCTTGAAACCAGACCCGTACTTGAAGCACCAATTCCCATTCTCATTTACCTTAAACTATTAAGTACCATGCTTACACTTAATAAGGTATGTACCATATGTTGGGGTATCTAGACTTTTTGAGTCTATGTTTTTCATTTGAATTGCGCGCCAAACTCGACAATTAAAACAAGTTAAGTTTCAATACTTGTATATGAATATTTAAGCACGTAGGGCCAAGTACTTGTGCATGTTTCACTAAGAACTAAATGCAATTATACAATTCAAGAGGCTAGCATTGTACATTGGAAGTACATACATACTTGTATGTACAAGAATTATAATTGCGTTGCCTCGTGAGATAACAAGGTTAAATGTGACATGAGAGCAATTATAAATTAAATGGAGCGCGATCAAAGCAAACATATGTATTCAGAAATATGAGCTATTGATCGCATTTTGCTTCACAGAGCACGGAACTAATTACATTTAGTGTTTGCTGACCATATAAGGTCTTTTAACTGCGTAGTATTCCTTAGAGTTAGTCAGGATAAGCCCGAACACACACCATCAAAAGAGTAATGTTCCTTTAATAAATACGCTGCGTACATACAACTTTTGCTAATGTACTAATAACTTACTAATTTGAAATATGAGCACTCGGTGTATCCTGCAAGGTCCTCATCAAAAATCTGTTGCCTGTTTATGTCTTGCAGCTTCCCGCTGGGCTCAGTGAAAATTCCCTTTGGATATTTTTTACGAAGTCAAAGTTTTGTGCTTGTGTTGTTCAATTTGTCATTAGTACACAAAAATTCCCTCGAACAGTGAAGTGTGAAATCCGTAAATGTGCGTGCCGAATATTTTAGCCCTGGTGCAGTTTTTTTCCTTAGAATAAACAATATGTACATATGTAGAGAGGGGGGCGGGGCTACGCAAGCTTTATTAATAATGTATAATGAAATACGTATATATAGGAAAACTGTCGTTTGTTTTTGCTGTTGTAGCAACTGTTGTTTTGGGCCAACAGCCGTTGGACCCTGATTCCCGGAGTCGCCGTACCGTAAGGCCGGCGGGGAACGGCAGCGACCACGGCAGTGACAACAGAGAGGACGACACAGTTTTCGTGTAGTTTACCTAAACAAGGCGAACATTTGTATATTTCACAATTTCCGTTTGTTTTCCGGAACGTTGTAGTTGCCGTTGCCGTTGCCGTTGTCCGTGTCAGTGTTGGTGTTTGTGTTTATATCCCATATTTTTATGCTGTTGTTGACTGCCCTTGCCGCTGTCACTGCTGGCCTTTTTCTCGCGAGCGCATCCGCAACAATGGCGGCCCGCACCGGAGGCCATACACATAAAGAGTCGCAAACACAAAATGGGGCATTCGGGAGCTTTCAACGCAGCTCTATTGCTCCGTCCCCGGCCCAGTTCCGCAATTTACATTGTTTGTCACTGATGGTATTTTTTTTGCGAAATCAGAAATACTAGCGCTTCCCCCACACCCTTCACTACTCCCACAACGTCCCAATTCCAGCACTTTGAGTGCAACGCGGCGGAAACTATTCAAAAAAATAAAAATAAAAAATTCCAGAACAACAAATATGAAAATAAGTCGCCTTGCCATCCAGCGTGTTCCATTCACATGCCATACTAGTTCGCTGCTTTTTGTTTGCGCTTCAAGCAAAAAGCACATAATTTCTTAAAAGTTATTGTAGCTCGTCGCTCTTTGTTTAGACGCCGCCGCGAGTTCGTCGCTTGCCTTTGCGGCTTACCAAAGGGCCCACTTAGAGCCTCATCCCTGGGTGCCTCTCACCTTGGTGCGTGATTTATGATGGCAGCACCGATTTTTCATTTGTTGTAGAATCCTTGTAAGCCGCTTGTTGTATATCTGGTCTCGCTCTTGCCTACCAGGTTACCTGGCATTTCTTGCCCATTGTCAGCGTCGACGCGTCGGTTGTTTTGCTTTTTTCTAATGAATTGTTGTCGCTGGCAAAGTATCTGGTAATTTATTTAATTAAACTTCTGTTGTTTACAGAACTTAAGCCTTGTAACAGTAATTAACATTAATGGTAACAATTTTAGTGGCTTAAAAAAGTCTCCTTTCATACTACATAGTGATTCTATTACTACATATACCGATACTTCATAATGTAGGGAAACTTGCAATTAACAAATTTGATTACAGCAGTTATAATAAAACACATAAATTATTTTATAGTTATTTCAGAACTTAAAAAGAACTAAAATAAATTTTAGTTGTAATTGTTGTAACTTTAAATTCATTCTAAACTACAATGTTAATAGCCAGAACATCTAAGGCCTTCAGACTACCATAATCGTATTTAATTTTTATAAACTGCACACTGCAAATATTGTTCAATTAAAATCTAACTCGAATTTATTTTCCTCTCTTTTCAGGTAAGTTTTCGTTCTTGTTTAATAAACCACAGCGTCCCATCCAGTAGGAAGTAGGTTGAATTGCGTAACTATTTTCTGAATTTTATGCAACACAAGTGCCAAGAACGCCGGCAATCCTTTCAGGATTATGACAAATGTTGTGTGCAATTTGTCTAATTCGTTGGTCTGCAGACACAAACACATGTTGATACACACAAAAGAAATGTCGACCCAAATTGATTTTGGCCCCATCAACAAAGCTGAATTTCGTAGGCTATGGAAACAAAGGAAATTACAACTGAGATGCAGAACGGTTGGCACAAAGCACAGCACGGAAGAAACAAGAAGGAGAAGTCAAATCGACTTCCGTTGGTGGCCGAAACGAAGGCCTGAAATGAGATGAGTGGTAAATGTTATTCATTTTATACGCTGCCAATAAATGTTTTATCTGCGTATCCAAATGACTGCCAGCTGCGTACATGCGCACCCATAAGCTCTCGAACATATGACCACCGATTAACTAAGACCGTTCCCCAACTTTGCCATTGTGCTGCCACCCTTGCCACATGCTGCACTATGCTTTTCGATTCGCTGCGTTAGAAGTTTACGTTACGTTGGTGGCAATGGTCACAGTCGTAGCAAATCGATTTATTGGGCATTAAATCCACGTATTCGCCTTTAATACTTATTTGCATTGGCATTGGCTTCCACGGCTAGCTTTTGGCGGTGCTGGGTTGGCTTTCGGGTTTAGGGCTTAGAGCTTATCAGCATCGCAGTCAATATGTAAAATTTTTTCATTGTCTTTGTCTCTGGTGCGTGCTCCGCCAAGAGTGGATCGAAGTGAGACCAACGTTTTGGGTTACAGGAACACGAGTGTGTTTATGTGTGTTGCTCAGCTGCATTTAAATACCATTTTCAAATTTCCCATTAAATTTAGGTAATTCCATCCGCTGGACCAGCTATTCTGCCAGCCACACAGGGATTTTTATTAGACTTTTTACAGCTTTGTTTTGTTTTTTCAAGCGATAACATGAAACGCAATTAAATCATTTTTATGAGGCCATTGATTTAATTTTGTACATAATACGTTAGCATGTCGCGCGTAGCCTTTATTTCAAACATTATTGTCGCCCTCGTAATAAAAGAAAACAAGATAGAACGCAAGCTCAACAGTAAAAAAAAACTCAAACTCCTACTTTCCCGGACTTTGGAGAATGTGGAGGCCAATTTTGGTTATTCTACGAGTAGCTCATATACTTTCTGAGATCCTTGCGTTTATACGGATGGACAGACAGACGGACATGGCACTATCATCCTATCGACTTGTCATCCTGATCAATAATATACCTTACTTTTAGGGGCCTGCCCCGCCTCCTTTTTTATGTTACATACATTCGCACAAAAATAGTATACCCGTTCACCCTTTGGGTACAGGGTATAAAAAAGTATATACAAATTTTTGATAATTTTTACGTCCGTTGGTATTCGAACTCATGTAAAGCGGTATAGATGCACTATGCCTCGTGTTCCTATGCAAAGCAGCAACAACAACAGCTGCGGGCAGTGCTTTGGCAATATAACATATATGCTATACAGGGTGCGCCATCTTTTATGTCGGTATGTAAATATTGAATAACTTTGTCATTAGTGAACCGATTGACTTGAGTAGACCAGTGTTGAAAACCTCAGTTCAAGAAATTGTACAGAATCAAATTAAATAAAAATATCTCATACTTGAAAATCGGTTGTTTATTTTCAAAGATATTCAATGTTTACATACCGACATAAAAGATGGCGCACCCTGTATATGCTATAACTTCCTGTTAAATCGGCCTATCATAATGAAACTGGGCATACATTTTCTGCGTATTCACATTAGGCATCTGGGCATAAGGCATTTGGTGTCCCTAGATCTTATAGTGTCCGAGATATAGGTGGTTATACGATCGGAAAAAAGAGTATCTAAATCAGGCAAAATTAGGGAGGTGGTATAACTATATAACTTGGGGTCATATTTTCAATTGAAGCTGCGGCTAGAGCAACTGCTGAAACAATTTTCGGTACGTTTTAATTGGCCTCAGCCTATTACAGTGAAAATTCTCTTGGCCACCCAAGGGGAGTGTCCGCTTTAGGGGATACTTAAATATTTTATGCACCGATCGAATGTTTTAGAATAAGTGTCCGCCGAAGAGAATGTTCGGTTAAAAGAGGTGTCCATTAAGGGAGTTTTCACTGTAATAGGCTGAGGCCAATTAAAATTTACAGCTTACGTACTGCTAGGCAGCTGCAAAATAGACGGCCGGGTATCTCTTGAGAATCAAGCTATATAAGTCTATATAATTATTTTAAACTCTCTCTCATTTTCAATAGTATTTTATTATTTTAATCATCGCATGTTCACTACTAAGATGGACTTTTCAAAAATTTGACATAAGTATTTTCTGAAAAAATGTCTTCTGTCTTAATTTACAATAGAATCTAACAAGATTAGGTACAGTGTATTCGGCTGACAGAATGCTAAGCTTAAAACAAACAACTAAATACTACGAAAATGTTGTAAACCAGAAAAATATCCTATAAGAACCTGTATATTTTACATATTCATAATGGTCAAAAATATATTATATAAAGTATGACTTGTAACTTTTCCGAGTATCGCATCGCACATCCCCTTTTACTCTTTGGTTAAGGGTATGAAAGGAAGAGTATGTTAATATAGCGGTTTAATGTAAGAAAAAACCAATCAGGACAATTTCTCCACCAAATTATAGGCCACAAGGGCCCCAAAGGAAAAATGTAAAAGTTGGCGGCAGAGCATTCAGTTTTATGAACATAATCATTAAATACAAACGTGTTCAATTACAGAATGGCAAAGCGATTAAAATAATTAAGTTCATCAGCTATGCTGCCACTCATTACTGGAGCGCAAAAAACCACATCAGATTAAATTACTTGAAATTTATTTAAACAAGAGAGAAGACTACAGTTGAACAAGTAAAATACGCTGTAGCCAAGGGCGTACGCAAAATTTTGCCATATAAAGTCGACCACACGTTCATTATTATGACGCACTATTTCGCCTTAAAATCGAACTGAGTTGGATTTATTGAAGATTTTTCATTGATCATATATAAGAATCCCGACAATTCCGTGAAACAGTACAAGTACAAATAAACCAGCTATCATGTACTCATGAACTGCGTTCAATCTTTGAAAAAATGCAAAAAAAACTTGAATTTAATGACCATTTAAAAAAAAGAAGTAGAGAAGCTAAAGTCGGGTATCCCGGCTTTGAAATACTCTGCACATATTTACAAGTATGTGTAGAATAATTATGCGTGTATGTGTGTGTTTGTGTGTGTCTGTGTATTTATCTTGTGCCTGAGCAAAGCAGTAACAACAATAACAGCTACGGGCACTACTTGGTCTTATCTACATATATGGCTATAACTTTCTGTTAAATCGGCCTATCATGATGAAACTTGGCATTTGGACTTATAATAACTAAATGGAGGTATTTGCCAAGTTCTAAATTCCAAGAATTATTGAGGGAGGGAAATTCCAAAATACACATTTTCTGCGTGTTCACATAAGGCATCTTGGACTAAAATTTGGTGTTCCTAGGTCTTATAGTCTCCGAGATATAGGCGATTATACGAATAGAAAATCGGGAAAACCCCAAAAGGGGGGAAGTGGGGGGAACATCAAAAAAATAAAACAAACTCGTATACAGTATATACATAAGGCACATTGTGCAAAATTTGGTGCCTCTAGCTCTTATAGTCTCTGAGATCCAGGTGTTCATACGGACACACGGACAGACAGACAGGCAGGGCTAGATCGACTCGTCATGCTGATCAATAATATATATACCTTGAGGGGTCTGCCCCACACGGCACGCCTCCTTTTGCCTGTTACATTTTCAGCTCCCGCAAACCTAATATACTCTTGTACATTTTATGTACAGAGTATAATAAATGCTTGGCAGCTTTAAAACAGAATATAATAAATATTGAACATTAATAAATGATGGATAATAATTAATGTTTTCCCCAAACGATAAGTTTAACAAGAGTGAACGCTTCAGTCGAGCAAGCCCGACAGTGTAATACCCTGTACCCAGGTAAACTTCCGTCACTGAGTTATATGCGCCCATAGCAGCAGCAAAAAGAGGAAGAAGAAGAGCGAACTTGTTGCTGCAGTTTGTGGGGGTTGTACTGGCGAGAATTTGTTTCGCTAATAACTTTTCTTAGAATTGACCAAATTGAATAAAATTTTAAACAACAGTAGATAGTATATATAAATGATGTGTGCAAAGTTTGATTGAGGTAGCATTTGAAATGTGGACGCTATTGACAAAATTCTGTAGCGGGGGAAGGGGCGGAAAATTCCAAAAAATAAAATAAACTCGTCCTTTCTCGGACATAGGAGAATCTGGGTACCAACTTTGGTTATTCTAGCTGTTATAGTTTCTGAGATCCTTGCGTTCATCCAGACGGACGGACAGACGGACGGACGGACGGACATGTCTAGATCGATTTCTCTCGTCATGCTGATTCAGAATATATATACTTTATGGGGTCGGAGATGCCTCCTTCTGCATGTTACATACTTTGCACAAACCTAATATACCCTTTTTACCCTACGGGTACAGGGTATAAAAAGGAACCCATCAATCAAGCCGTATGAGCAATGCCCATTCTCCAGGATGTGCGGCAAGTCCCGTGAGATCAGAAATGTTTGCGATTGTTTTCACTAAAGAAGTAAGTTGTCTAAGTATTTGGGCTTTCATTTTCATTTATAGTAAGAGCGCATCTCAATACAAAGGACACGCAGCTAAGCTCGTCAAAGTTGAGGGGAAAACCCAGAGTAATCTCATGGGCTTTCGAGTGCAGATGAAGTCTTGGCTACCATTGATTAATTTTTAAACAAGCGTCAATAATTAAGCTGCCGGCACGTTGGGTCAAATAATAATGAATGAGAAAGCATTCAGTCGGGGAGCATTAATTTGAGGGAATGGTCAGCAATTAAGCAGCGTCTGCATCTTCCTGTTCATCGATTGGCTGGCACATGAAAAATGATGTGTGGCAAATTAAACCTGACGTTTATGTTGACAGCCCATCTGCCCCTTGGAGTGGTTGTGGGTGTGCAACACGTATGTACTACACATATAGTACATATGTATGTATATTCGAGTGGACAGCGGCACGTCGAGCTCTTCGTCTGATTGCCTTGATTGACTTTTATGCGTGTGCACATAGTCGGTCCGTGTTACTGATGTTGTTTGTGAGTTTTTTGGTTTTGCTTATTTACGTCAATGTTTTGTAATTATTATTTTACCCTTCACTAAAAAGAAGATGGGAATATTACTTTTGATATCGAGTTCAAACCGTGCGCAGATACTTCTTTACGGACACAGATAACACGTCGTGCACACATTGAGATATTTTGTCTTTATAAATCATAAGCAATTGTGTAAATTCACATGAGTTGAACGCAAACGCATGCGTTGTTTGTTATTCCCTTTAAATCTAACATACTAAATAGCAAACTGATTTATTGATAATTTGTTTGCTGAATTTTTAGCTACAATATCCATCCGTCAATCGATCCGCAACCTCAAACAAATGTTCATATGTACATTTCTTTTGTTCATCTTCTTTCATTTGTGCGTATGTAACTGCACACATGAACACGAACATTAACTTAGGTGTGTGCGCTTTGTTTTCCCCACTGTCTGATATTAATCGGGAGTTTTTGGGGAGTTTTCTAAAAAAAAAATAAAATTTCAGTGAGTTAGCGGAATCAACTCTTAGATAAATATATAAAAGTCATGTATTACGTTCATATCTTTTGTATATTTGATACAACAAATTCAAGAGTTACAGGAGTTTTCAAAAATCACTGTTAGAGTAGAGTAGCCTTTTACCCTTTGGATACAGGGCAAAGGGATCACATCTGAATTTAAGGGATTGGTTTAAGGGGGACAACAGCGAAATGCAAATTAACATTGAATTGAAATGACTGCCCTGTATATCATCTGCAATCATGTACACTAAAAACTCCCTTAAGGGATACCTCTTTTATCCGGACACTCTCTTCGGCGGACACTTTATCTAAAACATTCGATCGGTGGATAAAGTATTTAAGTATCCTCTTAAGCGGACACTCCACTTAGGCGGACAAAATTTGGGCGACCGTGAGTGTCTGGCCAAGAGAGTTTTCACTGTACATTCTTGTACACAAGACACAAAACCTGGATACGATAATGCTTTCTTAAAACAAGTAAAAAAGCTAAAGTCGGGTGTCCCGACTTTGAAATACTCTGTACATATGTATGTTTAGAATAATTATAAAAATTAAAAAATAAAGAAAATTAAAAAAAAATTTGGAATGATTTTACTTTTGGTATTCGAACTCAAGGTGTTGAAGGGTGTATAATTGCACATTTACATAGCAATTGCGTCATGTGAGTGTATGAATGTCTATGTGCGCCTATTCGTGTGGGCGGCAAATATATTTATGGCTATAACCTCTTGTGAAATCGGTCTATCATTATAATCCAGGAATTTGGGGAGTTTGAGAAAATCACAATTTGCATGGGAGAGGGGGGAGGGTAGGTAAATTCCAAAATACACATTTTCTGCGTATTCACATAAGGCATCTTGGACTAAAATTTGGTGTTCCTAGGTCTCATAGTCTCCGAAATATTGGCAATTATGCGAATGGAAAATCGGGAAAACCCCCATAGGGGGGAAGTGGGGGGGGGGGGGGGGGAATCAAAAAATAAAACAAACTTGCACAGCGTACACACATAAGGCATCTGGTGTCTCTAGCTCTTATAGTCTCTGAGATCCAGGTGTTCATACGGACAGACGGACAGACAAACAGACAGGGCTAGATCGACTCGTCTTGTCACGCTGATCGAGAATATATATACTTTGTGGGGTCTGCCACGCCTCCTTCTGCCTGTTACTTTTTTCAGCAGAAAAACACACTGTTATAACGACATTGAAATCTTTAAAATATTCTATAGGACAAAAACATTTACAAAGTATGGAAGCCCGTTGTCATTCTCTTTAATTCACAACGGGGTTACCCAACTTATTTTGTCGTTCTTCTAAAGAGTCTTCTGATATATATTTTTGGAGTGAACAAGAGATTATGAGCACTCGGAAGGAGCCAAGTTCAACCCCACATGGTATACATATTTATCCGACCTGCCGAGTCAATATAACCCTGCCTGTCGAAAGATTTTGTATGCTCGCAAGGATCTTGGAAAACATAAGATCTTGAATTAACAATCTTGGTATTCATATTGTCCCAAGCCATAGACAGGACATGTCTGTATTTATTTTTTTCGAGAGACACTCCACCGTTAATTCGGACTTTCCGCAGCTGTCGTTATTGCAATTTTGAAATTTTATTTGAGTCCTCAAGTTAAAGAAAGCATTTGTAGCATTGAAGGTTATAAGTATGCAACTGCCCATACCCATATATTTGTTATTAATTGTTATATTTATATTATATATGGATTTGCTGTTCTTTTTCCCAGTGTATAGGTGTATGACCACTCAGGCAATAAGAAATAAAGCCGAAACCTCATACACACGTTACGAAATTGCGGCTTCTGTTTTTCCACATACGCAGAGCTACTTGTATGTAGCACGATATACACACACATATAATTGATTTGTTGCTGCTCATGGCTGTCAAGCCATCAAGAGTCGGTTCATCTCGTATAATTGACGTCTGTTTCGCTGGCTTTGTCGGTGGTTTTACAGACAGCACGCCACCCAGTATTTCGCCTGAACATAAATTGAAAACCAAACCTCAATACGTTGATTATTTTATTACTTTTGCGAAATCAGTGGCGACCGATAAAATTCCTTCGAAATCAACTTGTCGCCAGCCCCTTAAAGTTAGTAGTATGAGAAAATCAATTTGCAGGCACTGGCCATTGACCAGAGCAGCCCAACAGCTACATAAGCTGGCACCTCCTAAAGCTCTACATGTGCTTTTTGGCAATTGGCCTTACGCGTTTATTGCCAGTATTTATGTTGTTTCTGCTGCTAAGACTCAGGTGGAGCCAATGACGTTGGGTAGCACTGTGGGACATCTGTTGAACTCAATTCGTGGCACCACACTCATAACCCACACGCCCATACATATGTATACTATGTATGTATGGATGTATGTACATATGTAGACACATGCATGAATTAATATGCACACGTAGAGTATAATAGAGTGGGGGTCAATCAAAAAACAAAAGAAATAGGCCCATAAAATGAAACACATTCTGCTTTACATAGTACAGTGAAAACTCCCCCTTTAATCGGGACACTCTCTTCGGCGGACACGTTTTCTAAAACATTCGATCGGTGTATAAAATATTTAAGTATCCTCTTAAGCGGACACTCCCCTTGGGCGGACAAAAACTGACCGACCGCGGCTGTCCGCCCAAGAGAGTTTTCACTGTACCTATGCGCTATTTATCTACCTACATACACGTATGTACATGCATATTCGAAATTCCCTAAAGAAATCTTCCTTTAGTTCGTCACGCAAAGGCAATGGTTGGTTGGACGTAAGTAGCTCAGAATCTTTAGGTGGTGAGACTGAATCTACATAATAAGATATAATATTTGACCTAATCATAAGACCTAAAGCCAAAATAAATGAAGTGAGCAACGAGAGAGAATGTTGCAAGCTAATAAACCTTACACCCAAAATAAATGTCGCCACTATGTTAGATGAACTTAGCGCCCTTATTGGGCGTAGTACAAATGTAAAATTTATTCACTAATATCTATATATACATAGTAATTTGTGTTTATTTTAAAGATATTTGTCAAGATAACTGAGAAAAAGGGGAGTGAAAATGTATATTAGTTTATATATAATTATATAAAAAAAAAAAATTGTTGTTTCTCGGACCTAGGAGAATCTGGATACCAACTTTGGTTATTCTACCTTTTATAGTTTCTAAGATCCTTCGGTCATCCAGACGTATGGACAGACGGACCGATGTCTAGATCGATTTCTCTCGTCATGCTGATTCAGAATATATATACTTTATGGGGCCGGAGATGCTTCCTTCTGCATGTTACATACTTTGCACAAGCCTAATATACCCTTTTTACCCTATGGGTATGACAAGACGAGTCGATCTATGTCTGTCTATCTGTCCGTATGAGCACCTGGATCTCAGAGACTTTAAGACCTAGTGACACCAAATTTTGCACAAAGATGTCGTATTGTGTACGCTGTGCAAGTTTGTTAAATTTTTTTTGACGTTACTGCTTTGCATACACTTACACCCATAAATAATCTACACATATGTGCAGAGTATTTCAAATTCGGGACACCTGACATTAAAGTCTTTACTTGTTTATTTCTCTGCCCAAGATAAGCCTACAGCTTTTATTGTTCTTGCTGTTTTGGAACAAATTTATGCTGCGCACATGCTCACACACAGACACACAAAACATACATAGATACAGAGTTTTTCAAAATCAGGAGGAAAATAATATTATATTTTCATCAAACTATATTGGGTTTGAGATAACCACACTTAAGTATATTTTGCACATGAAATTGATAATACTATACTTGTACTTCCGACCTGAATTTTTGATCGCCATTGTTCTATAAGTGTTCCCGAAGGTTAACAAGAATCGAATGCTTGAGTAGAGAGCATCCGACTCCAACAACACAATTTTTAATAAAAATTGATTAAATACAAATATTTAAGCAAATACATACGTATATACTTTTATTGACACCTACTTTAATTATGTACTTCAGACTTGTATGTGTTGGTATGTAGACTCTTCTAGACCTTAGGCCAAACGCGGTTATTCGATTTCTTTTTAAATTTAAATTGTACTCTCTGGGCTTTTTACATCTAAATTATTGTGTACATTTAAAATGAAATACTTAAAGAAATGTATATAAATTTCACATAATTTATGCAGATCGACGCTACGTGCCCCCAGCGGCAAACCCAATGCGGAGGTCAGGCAATAGAAATTGGCTTGCCAGGGAGTATGGAATATGACTGTGGGCAGCCGAGCATTTAACATAGAAATAACAATAACAATTTAACAAATTGTCGCCGCATTGGTGAAAGCACAAGTTCGCTTTCCCTCTCGCTCTCGCTTTCTCGTGTGCTATTGCATATGTGCATACATATAGCGCGGTGTCTCTTTCGCTCCTCATGCCGCCCACACTCAGACATTCAGTCTAGCCGGGCAACAAAAGAAATTTACTCGGAATATATTTTACTTGGCTTCCTGCTATATATTTTTTGTGAATTATTTGCCTGCGACTGTGCACTCGTGTGTGTGAGCATCGGAAGTGCCAACAACGCTGCGTTGGTGGTGTCGGCAGAGATGCCGACAGAGAAACACAAGCGCCTCGACGTTCGGCCCTTGGCGCAACAAAACACACGTATTCGGTGCATAGAGTAAAGGAAGAAGTAGAAGCAGAAGCCGCTTCGGAGCCGAAGCTGGTTAGTCAGCCAACTGCCCAAGTGACTATGAAAAGGGAAAAAGCACAAATACACAAAAACACGCGCAAAGCACACAAAAAAGCGATGAACCCATAAAAAAACTTATGGAACTAATTTTTTGTTTTGCTTGCTTTTGCTTTTATTTTTGCTTTCAATGCTCTTGTTCTTGTTGTTTTTTGTTTCTTTGAGCTTGGAAAAGTTTGGCAACCCACTCACACGCCAAAAGTCGACAGTCGCGACGAATGAATTCGCTCGCCCATTCACTCACACACCATACATACAAACATGCATGCACATACTTATAACTTGACTTTACATTTTATGTCTGCCCAGAGCGAGTGAGCGAGTGAAAATAAATGACGCAAGGGAGAGAGAAAGGGAGAGAGAGCGGGTGAGTGCCCTAGAGCTGCCGCCTCTCCATTGACTCTCCAACAACTGGCATGTGCGTGGATGTGGCTGTGGGTGTAGGTGGGGCGGAAGTCACCGTTTGTGCTGACCTCCTCCTTCTACTTCCTAGACGTTTCACGTTTCCACATCACGCGGCACTTGGCCAGTTGGTCACCACATCTCCCGATGTCGACGAAAATAGCATTAAACCCGACAATAATAAAATCCAAGCGTGTTTCGGCCAATTTTCATTTATTCGGCTCACCCCGGCTCCGGCCCTGGCCCATTTAATTTCGTTTAGTTATGTTTCTCTTTTTGCTTGGCGCTTTTGTTGGTACCAAAATATTTAGCCACTGCCATTGAGGCTACCATGAATCCATTTTTGTGAACTTTGGCAGGCAATGAAACCGAAATGAAGGAAATGAAAAATCAATAGCATTGCAATTGGTGTGGAGGAGAAGTGGAGAAGCACAAGGGGCAGAGTGGGAGAGCTGCCACGTTGCCTTGTCGTTCTTCTTCGCCCCTACCCTATTACATCCCCGTTATCATCATCAACATCGTCGTCATCGTGGCGTGTGACTTGTGTCTATGATCAGAATATTAAGTGCGCCGGCCCACCCCGCTGCTCGCTCGCCCGGACAACGTCAGTGTGCGCCGCATATATCGAGAAGCGCACTGGAGCGAAAATATTGACATACGCTGCGTATGAGTAACGTGTTATTCTAAACACATTTATGCGCAATATTGGCGATTTATCCAACTTATTTTCATTTATTGCGTCCCTCACTGTCAATGGCTGCACCTTGCTATTGTGTCGCACTCTGAATTCTATTTGATTTCAGAAATATTACTCAAATACCTTTAAAAACTGGTAACATTCGACGCACGACCCTATATTGTTTAAAGATCGCTATTGAGATCATACTTGTATAGGTGGAAAACAAGAAAGAATTGCTAGAGTCGAGCGATCTCAACTCTTCCAGATTATTGACTCTGTAAAACATTAACAAGATCGAATTTAGAACAATCGATCAATCCCGCCAGTCAAATGCCCTGTACCCTGTTGGGGAAATTTGTGCACAATTACAATTTTTTAGAATGGATGAAATCTGAAAAGAATGTAAAGTATTATCGATATGGGTATGCAAATTTTGTTAATGTAGCCTGCAAAGTACTGCAGAAATTATGTAGCGATCGAAGGAACAAAATTTCTGAAAATTAAATCTGTTCATCCAATCTTCATGATAATTAAATAAGTGGAGAACGTAAAGTCGGATGTCTGGACTATAAAATACTCCGTACTCGATGACATTCGCATTTACATAGGAATTGTGTCTATGTGAGTCTATGCTATGTTTATGTGTGCCTGTGTGTGAACATGTATGCAGTAAAGAGTTACGCCAAAACAGCAACAAGAACAACAGCTGTAGACAGAGATTACATTTATCACACAACTTCCTTTCATTGACCTATCAAGATCAAATTTAATCTGGAGTCTGAAGGTATTTGTCAAAATTACGGGAGTTATGGAAAATCAGTAATAGCGAGGGAGTGGGGGGAGGACGAAAATTCTGAATTAAAGATTTTCTGAATATTAATATAGACATCTGTTTGCAAAATGTTATGTCTTTAGGAATTATACTCTCTGAGATCCAGGTGTTCATAATAACATTTATTTTCAAAATATTTTACCCAATAGATGTACTATTTGATCTATGAGTTAGTACAATTTTCTTAATGACTTCTTCTGCGTTAAAATTATATTAAAATGTAAATTATGTATACAAACAGTGATTTTTGATAACATCCGCGAATTTAAATGCCAACTGCATTCTCTGACTCTATTCTCAATAACCTCCCATACATATATGTACTCATAATTAAATGCATGATTTAAAATCCCTTTCGCCCTCCCCAACATACTGACTAGCGTAAACACAGAAATGAAACTTTACCAAAAACGTCAGCCAACAAAACTTATTGCCTATTACTAGAAAGTCAACAAACTCAGTCAGCAGATTTTGCGCCAAAAAGTATGCAAGCCCCGACGTACACACAGGCAAATGGCCGTCGTTGCGTAATTGACTCCTCCCTCTTCGTACCCCTCTTCTCCACCAATCCCTTTTGCCGACAATGAGCCAGAGTCTGTTACTTGTAATTACCACAAAATTTAATATATGGTATGACGTAGCTGTGGTGGTGCCTCCGACGTCAGTCGTGTACTCTCAAGCACCCTCCAGACGGCCTTCCCGCAACTTCAGCTGCTGCTCGAGCAAACATCATTTGACACACTTGTCGTTCGCTTAACGAGCCACCCGCACCCTCCCAGTCTCAGGCCTCTGCCGCAATGTGCTTGCTCGAACCTGTCGAAGACGCGGCACGCACTGCTGCCAACATCGAGAGCAAGCGCCTGAAATGGCAGCTGTAAAAAATCACAGCATCAGCATAAAAGTGCTCAAAAGTTGACTCGCTCCCCTACTTCTTAGCCACCATTCCAATGCTTCCGCTTGCATTGACGCTGGTAATGTTTCCTCAATGTTTTTCGCTTCACTTTGCAATGAAATGTCGATATTTCTTAAAGGAAATATCAAGTCGCCGCCACGCCACCTTACACCACAGAACCTATTTTCATTTTTCCATTTCCCCACATATCCACCCCCTCTGTTCACTAACAAGCTTTCGCGAAGTATATCTTCTCTTAAATTTGTATTCTTGAAAGCATACTATTGTTGGCCTTAGACGCCTTCAATACATGAGCTTTCGTTATCGATTTACTCGACGTTTCAAATTTTTAATCGAATTATTAGCAAAATAAATTGTTTAACAAATGCCCACAAAACTGTTTTGCATACGTCGCTAACTAGGTTGACGGACGAGCAGGAGGCCATTTGGTGGGCTTGCAAATAAGCAGCCTTCTTTTGGGCGAATTCGGATTTTACCCCCTGTGCATCCATTTATCTATAGAGCGGGGCTTGCGAGTCGTGGCAGCCCCTATGCCGTGGCAACGTCAAGTTTTTGGTTTTTGTTAATTCGCCAACTTAATTCAATTTGGCTTTTGCTTTTTAATCCAATCAACAAATTCTACAATAATTGAAGAGGCGACAACAGCTACAGCTACAGCAGCAGCCGAGGTACATGAAGCTAAAATTACAGTTTCAGCTTTAATTGGGACTTACTAATTAAAAAGTTTGCCTTGGTTGAGCAGAAAGCACGGATTACGTCAAAGTACAGAACAATGGGAACTGACGCAGCTGCAAATTGGGCAGACCAAGGTACCCTTATCAAAAAGTTAGCTTCTGCCTACTATACTACAAAACAGCCATCGTACCATTGAATGCCACATAATCTTTGAAGCTTCAGTATAAATTCACGAGCATCAATTGTTTTTCTCAAGCTCAGGATAAATTTGCTTTGTTTGCCCCAGCCCAGCAGCTACAACTGTTCAGTAGTAGACTTGTATTCTTTAAACCTGTGGCCAAGAACCTGCCACAACCATATGCCCATAAGAACTTTTATATGAAGATATTTGAACTAAATCGCATATTGAGAATGTGGATGTCGAATGTTGTTGAATCAGTGGACGAACCTGGCGCTGCAGAAAAGCCCCACAGAGGGGTAGTAGTGGAGAAAAATTTGTCATACAATAATACAATAAATCCAATAGAGCGATTTATTATTAGACATAATCTGTATGCTCAAGAGCAGCAGTTAGACTTTTGGAAGATCGAGGCGGTCCCAACCGATCGACCGTGTCGAGAGATGTTCTTCAGAAAATTCTCAGAGTTTCGATTAGAAGCGGCGTCCTAATTCGTCGAATTTATGTAATCGTAAAGTTAAGCTTGTGCCTTGAAAACGCCCAAACGCTTTCAGTTGGATAAGCATACGGCGACTTAAGTTGGCATCTTCCAAAGATTAAGCTTTCTTGGATATTTCGCTGGATATACTGCCTTGGCATAGAATGGGTTAAAATCTCCAAGCAGAAGCTTCCTCGGCAAACACAACATTACTCTAGTCGCGATTAATACTATCCCTTGCCTATGCGAGACGTTTGTCGACGTGTTTTTAAGACAGCAATTTTTCAAGGAGCTTCTCTATTTTGCATTATTTGCAAAATCGTTATATAGCTTCGGCGCAGGCAATAACAGCTTGTCAGCCCTCACTGCAAAATAAAGTTACGATATTAGAAACCTACTAGCGTTTCGGCTGTCAATCTGTATTATCTTCCTTTGTTTCTCCCGCTCTATATCCCCGTCTCTACTTTTCCCACAATCTTTCACTTTCACTAGGACACTAGAAGTTGCACGATTCTCTTTCATATTGTCCCATTAACATCAATTATGTTGCAATTTACATCATCAAATGCTTGTTCCCCGACAACAACCATGCATAATCCCTTAATTGTGGGCTTTGCTGGTCTGCTGTTTTGAAGAAGTAAGCTGCAATAATTAAGATAAAAATGCAATTAGTAAAGTCTGTGCATCTGCTGTTGAAGGTCCCTGCGGCCAGCTGCACCGTAAGCCCCATAACGATTCTGGTCTCAACCACAGACTTCGTCTCAACTGCCGCGATTTCACGCAACTAACTTGCTGATGCGAACTAGAGTTTGAAGAAGGTGTCGGGTGAGGCAGGGGCAGTGTTTGACCCTTTTGGAAGGGCAGTTCAACGAATCAAAATTGCCCTTGGCGGATGAAGGGATAAGTTACTAATCGTTTAACGTTGATTCGTAGCCCGTAGCCGTGTGCCACTAACGTGCTGCAAAAAGAAAAAAATAGCAATGAAATGGTTGCAAGTTTTCTCTTTTTCTGTGTTATGCAGTGCAGTAAATCATAAAAATGTGCCCCCATCATCGCACGCCCATAGGAGCATGAAAAGTTAGCTCAGAGGGCCTGAGGGATGACTGGGTTTCAAGAAGTGCAAACGATTATGAGTAGAATGCTTTTATTTATTTGCCGCTTGGAATAATCTTGATCGCATATAACATCAGAAGTATTAACTGGAAATTCAACAACTTCCAAAAACTACGAAAGTAAAACAATAAACCGCACTGTATGGTATGGTCGGTCGAAATATAAAGAACGTAAAATCCCACCCATGCGCCAGGGGAGCAGCAGTTTCGAAAAGCAAATGGCAATTTAAGTTTTTTTTACTCAACCGGTACATATATTCTTGCTGGTACTATAGTAGTTGGGTATGCTTTTACTATACTAGCTTTATACAATATGAAATTCTCATCCATATTTCGAACCATTTCAACAAATGTGGGGAAGCAAGTGATTCTCAAAACAAAACTAACGACCAGTGTATATAATGACAAGTATTCCTGGTAGGATTATTGGTACATTAAATATATTGTTACTGTGCGACATGGATTCTTCACTGTCAAAAATAATGCTCATCTCTGCAAACTACAGACCTTATAAAGCTAGGACGCGTATGTAAATAGCTCAAAATTTTGCACACAGATGCCTTTTATGTGTTCACAGTAAAAGTTTATTTCATAACGTTCGTCCTTTTCCCCAAGTTTCTTTCTGATGCCCTCCCTTCCCCCGACGCTATTAAGAATTTGTAAAACTACTGTGATTCGTGGAATTTTTTCTTAAACATTGCATTTCGACTCAACTCTATACTGCTCTCATACACACACACTGAATCGAGCAAGTGCATTCATAGACACCCTTAGAGGAAACCTTGATGTATTCAATTAATTTAATTCTAGTTTGAAAAGTTTTTTAAAATAGCGATAAGCTGTTGGCCATAAAAATGATGGTTATGCAAAATATTAAATCAATTTAAAAGTCTTTTTTGTGCCGAATGCACTGCAAGAAATAAGCTGTGACACAAAATAAGAATGTTAATGTTTATGTTTTTCTGTTAAGCTACTAATTATCATTGAGGCAACACAGTTCTTTTTAAACTAACCTATGTAATAGTGATCTAAAAACCGACGCTTTAATCGCTCTTATTCCGCCAGTGTACATTTAGGTACACTTACGCAATTGGTTTTGACAATTAAAAATGAAAATGCGGTTGCAAAAGTGTCACCAAATGATTTCATTACCCGAGTATCACAAACCGATGGCAATACCGGAACCAAAAGCAATGCGGACGCAAATAAATCAAGAGCCTGATCGATTGTGCGAACGGTGTTTTAACAGACACGGCCGAAATCGAATTTGCCATGAACCGCAAACACGACCAGTGGGTGGACCAGGCGCCCACGCCTCGTGTTTCATAAATATATATTTGTAGTATATACGTATGTATGTATATACGTGAGTGTAGCTGTCATTTCAACCATCGCACCCAGCGAGCAATATGCAACTGTCGAACTGCCAAACGACAGCACTTGCGGAAATATTATTAATAAAAAAAAAATTGTTTGAGCGCAAAGGGTCAAAATGCGAAACGTGATGATTGAGCCAAGAGCGGAAATTAATGGACGGAAACTAAATTGTAGGAGTTCGGTCCGTTTTGAGGGCACAATCGCGCGCTATCTTTTGCGCCAATTCTTGAATACAAAGTAAAAGTATTTGTATTTGCTTAAGTAAATATCCCAAAATCCTTTGTCTGTTAACCATCGAGATTTGGAAGCGACAACGTATGGAGCACTGTTGCTCATAAATTACGAAGCACGTTTCCCAACTGCGCCACTGCGGCCAAACATCACGTAGTTCCTCCCAACGACGTTTGCGCTTGTTTGATTGATGGCCGTGGGTCTTCGATTGCCTTTCCTGGCACTCTCTTTTCTGCTTTTGCGGACACATGCTACAAGGTGATGGGGAGCAGCGTAGTAGCTCTAAAAATTGAAACAAAAGTATTCCACGAAGTCAAAAAAAAGTCTTCAGGCGAACAACGCATTTCGTAATATAGATTGTCCGTGCTCTGCCATGTGCACTGTATATAATCGTACAATTCTATGATTGCTCTCTATTATTTGTAAGTTCATTTGTGAAAAATAAATATGTTTACCCGAATGTGCTAACCAATTTCTTACGCCCATAACATTTTTATTAAAAGAAACATTTGATAACTCAAGAAGAGAAGACGGTAAGCCTTGCAGAAAATGAAATATGATATTTCTAGTTATTATACCCTGGAACGCAACTTCATAGAGGTTGTACTAATTACATACTTTAAGTACCTATGAGTACTCAAGTCATAATTAATAATGCTAGGCTAACTCTAAATTACTTTAGCAATATCGATTACTTCTGTCCATGCACTCCTGTCGGGAACTATTGATTTTACTGTTGTGGACAAACTTGAACCACAACCATAGACAAAACATAGAGACAACTCGATATAAATTGTTGAACCTGAAAATGCATATAAGTTGATGTTTATATATTCGGCTGTTATTATATATGGCTTTAGATTTATTACTGTTATTTCATCTTTATTCCCGGTACAAGAGAAACAAAACGGATACACAATATTAGTTTTTTGCAAAGTGGTAAATAAGAGGTAAATGTTGGTAAATGTTGGATTGCAATACCCCTTATTTCTCAACATTTACAGATACAACAAAAAAGGAATGCTAAAGTCGAGCAGGCTCAACTCTTAAATACCCTGTACCACCCCACAAAACAAGAAATTAAATGAATTTAATTTATTAATTAATTTAATAGGGGGGAGTGGGGGTGTGGATCAGAAAAAAATGAACAAACTCGTCCTTTCTCGGGCTCAGGAGAATGTAGATACCAAGTTTGCTTATTCTAGCTCTTATACTTTCTGAGATCCTTGCGTTCATACAGACAGACGGACATGGCTATATCGACTCGGCTTGTCATCCTGATCAAGAATATATTCTTTGTGGGATCTGCCACGCCTCTTTCTGTGTGGTCCATGTACACTCGCACAAAACTAATATACCTTTTTACCCTTTGGGTACAGGGTATAAAAACTAAATTTCACACACATGTATATAAATACATACATACAAACACATATGTATATAAAAATACCGTAAAAAAAAAAATAGTAAAGCTAACTCTCGACTTATATTAAGCAAGCAGAATAGAATGGGATAATTGGTTGCCTGACCGTGTATGTGTATAATTAATAAATAATTATTTTCCATATAACACAGAGGTGGACGTTTTTTTGGTACAGGGAATTTCTATGTCGGCTTTGCTCTACTGTTAAATGTTTTCTGCATTTATTAAAATTGATTTGATATTCAGAGGCGAAGGATTATCTAGTATTCCATTCTTGTTTAACATGGCCAGTGCTAAAAGAAAAGTTTTGTGTAACTTCAATGGAAGTTTGAAATTGAATTTGTGATGCGCGGCTGCTTCAACGCCGGCCCAGTGATTCCTTAAACATATACATATGTATTTAAACAAGTGGAGAAGCTAAGGTCGGATATCCCGAATTTGAAATACTCTGTACATATGTATAGAATAATTACAGAAATTTTAAAAAATTGGAAATATTGAAGAAAAACAAGTAAAAAAGCTGAAATACTCTGTACATATGTATGTTTACAATAATTATAGAAAATAAAAAAAATTTAAGAAAATTAAAAAAAAAACAAGAGAGAATGCTGCAGTTTGGGGGGGTTGTACTGGAGAGAATTTGTTTCGCTAATAACTTTTCTTAGAATTGACCGAATTGAATAAAATTTTGAACAACAGTAGACAATTATATATAAATTATGTGTGCAAAGTTTGGGTAGCATTTGAAATGTGGACGCTATTGACGAAATTCTGCAGCGGGGGAAGGGGGGGAAATTAAAAAAAAAAAATAAACTCGTCCTTACTCGGACCTAGGAGAATCTGGATGCCAACTTTGGTTATTCTAGCTTTTATAGTTTCTGAGATCCTCGCGTTCATCCAGACGGACAGACGGACGGACAGACGGACGGACATGTCTAGATCGATTTCTCTCGTCATGCTGATCAAGAATATATATACTTTATGGGGTCGGAGATGCTTCCTTCTGTATGTTACATACTTTGCACAAACCTAATATACCCTTTTTACCCTACGGGTACAGGGTATAAAAACAAGTCAAAAAGCTAAAGTCGGGTGTCCCGACTTTGAAATACTCTGTACATATGTTTACAATAATTATAGAAAAAAATAAGAAAATTAAAAAAAAAAATGATCGATTTTACCTTTCTCGGTATTCGAACTCACGTAAAGGGTATATAATTGCACATATACAAAGCAATTGCGTCTATGTGGGTGTATGTATGTTTATGTGCGTCTATTTGTGTCTGTGTAAGCCTTTTCGCAGCCAACTAAACAGCAAAATCAACAACAGCCGTGGGCAGCGCTGCAGCAGCAAATATATTTATGGCTATAACTTCTTGTTAAATCGGTCTATCATAGTGAAACTTGACACACGGACACATAATAACCAACTGGTGGTATTTCCAAGAATTACGGGAGTTAGAGAAAATCGCATTTGCGGGGGAGAGGGAGGGAAATTCCAAAATATACATTTTCTGCGTATTCACACAAGGCATCTGGGACTAAAATTTGGTGTTCCTAGGTCTTATAGTCTCCGAGATATAGGCGATTATACGAATGGAAAATCGGGAAAACCCTCATAGGGGGGAAGTGGGGGGGGGGATCAAAAAAATAAAACAAACTCATATAGCGTACATATATAACGCATCTTTGTGCAAAATTTGGTGTCTCTATCTTTTATAGTCTCTGAGATCCAGGTGTTCATACCGACGGAAAGACGGACAGATAGACAGACAGGGCTTGATCGACTCGGCTTGTCACGCTGATCGAGAATATATATACTTTGTGGGGTCTGCCACGCCTCCTTCTGTGTGTTACATACATGCGCACAAAACTAGTATAGCCTTTCACCCTTTGGGTACAGGCTATAAAAAACAAACTTGACCCGCCTAAGGCTCAGGGATACCAAGTTGGGTAATTCTACCTCTAGTACCTTCTGAAATCCTTGCGCTCATACAGACGGACGGACGGACATGGCTATATCGACTCGGCTTGACACCCTGATCAATAATATATATACTTTGTGGGGTCTGCCACGCCTCCTTCTGCCTGTTACATTTTTCAGCTCGCGCAAACCTAATATACTCTTGTACATTTCATGTACAGAGTATAAAAATTAAAGTAAAAGTAAAAGATCAGCTGCCTTTTATTTGAGTTTTGTGGCAAACTGAACCGCAGATTTGCATTCCTCTTCATGGATAGTCTGCCAGCCCGTGCCTCGAGACGACCTTTGGGCAGGAAGCACGCAGCCTGTCTTAGTCACATGGCTTGTCAGTGAAATGCTCACGGCAACATCTGCCAGTGCGTGTGTCTGTGTCTGTCTGTATCTATGTGTGAACCTAGGCTCGAATTGCAAGGATGGCGCTCAACAAGTTTCTGCGATGCCTTGACACAAAACTGAGCAAAAGCCAGCAGCATGAGCGATTCCACGACCCAACCACGTGCAAGAGAGTCTAACCGACTGACTATTCATGATACATGTAGTTTAGGGCTTTATGCAAATTCGCAGAACATCATGCCTGTGGCATATGTGTATGCACCTGTCTCTGCCCACATGTACATGCCAAATAGATACGCATACATGCATACGAGTACATGAATATGAGTACAACAGAAAACACTTTTCGAAATGTAGGCGACCTCGACGCACAGTTTCAGCGCCAGGTTTGACAACGTTGCGGTTATAGAAGGGGGCCATCATTCGCTTTCATTTGCATTTAAAGTGCTGCCAGGTGGCCCGTAACAGTGAAGCGCCCAAAAGGCGTGGTGCACCGCACTACCGCCTCTACATGCAAATACTGCAAATATTTATTATACATGGTTTACTTTATTACACAATAGAAAATGTGTTGTCATTTTTCGATGAAAAGTTGTTGACTGAACGCCAACACAAAACATGTCCTACCTACTTATCTTAATAGCGGCTAACAGCATCTTCAAAGTGAAAGCAAACTTCATTCTTAACCTGAAGGCGTTTGCTCCAGCTTCCCGGACCATGATCATAGTCAGCAGATAAGCTCTTAGATAAATTATTTAAGCCCAAGTCCGTTATTAATTGCCGATTAAATATAACCAGATTTTTTCCCGATTTAAAATGAGAATTTTCAGTTATTAGTGATTTTCCATAGCTCCCGTGATTCTTAGAATTTTAAACTGAAATTGTAATTGCATTTCTAATGTGTCCTCGTGTTAAGTTTCAACATTATAGAATCTATAATATAGATCAATTACAATATAACTTGCTTTGCTGCCTCCAATACTTTGCACAGACTTTTGAGGCAGCTATCCTAAAAAGCATATAACTTTATTTTTTATGTAAAATGTTCATACCCTGTACCCAAATGGTAAAAGGGTATACTAGTTTTTGCGAATGTATGTAACACATGCATAAGAAGGAGGCGTGGCAGACCCCCCAAAATGTATATATTCTTGATCAGGGTAACAACCCGAGTCGATATGGACATGTCCGTCTGCATGAGCGCAAGTTACAAGAGTTGTAGATTTACCAAACTTGGTATACATTCTCATAAGTCCGAGAAAGGACGAGTTTGTGTTTTTTTATGATGTACCCCCCCATTTTCCCGCTATTTGTGATTTTCATTATAACTTCCGTAATTCTTGAAGTTTCGAAATTTGTTGATTACATCCAGTTAGCTTATGTGTCCGTATGCCATGATAACTCAATGTTGAAGGAAGTCATAGCCATAAATTCCATCGCTGCCAATGCTCTGCCTGCAGCTCTGCCCGCGGCTGTTGTTGTTGTGGCTGCTTTGGTCCTTTGCGCTGAATACATATGTACATACATATGGACAAGTATACAAACACGCATAGACACTATTCTGATGTAAATTTATGCTGTTAAAATTGTACACAAACACTTATTTATATATGCATGTGTAATTAATTAATTAAAATTTTGTAAATTAATTATAACCTGATTTTTTTGTGGGGTGGTACGGGGTATTTAAAAGTTTAGCTCACTCGACTTTAGCATTCCCTTCTTGGTTTAAACGTACAACAGAGACGGAATCAAAGTATCACAGTTTTGAGCTGAAGACATTAGCGTTAATTTATGTCGTACGGAGGTCTTAAATTTACCTGCGCGGGAAACGATTCAAAATAATCACAGATTGAAACTCATTAACCCTTACGTTGAACAAGGTGGATTTAAATCCTAGATGGACATTGTAACTGCAAAACTACGATTACGAGCTAGTTCTCAGGGCCGGGAGTAGAATGCAACATGTAGACGCGTTAAGCAGGTGCAAAAATACTTTGATGACAATCTTGTTATCTGCCGTTGCCATCTCTAGATCCTTTGGTTGGCCAGGACAAATGCAATTTGCTCCAATTTCAATGTGATTGGTAATGCCGTCACAATGACTACTATATAAAGCTAACTAGCTTGTTGTCGCAGCAGCATGAACGACAGCTACAAAAACTCTCAAAAAAAAAAACTGCTGGAAGCGAAATGGCGCACAGTCCCAAAACCAGGTCAAACAGGTGTCGCATAGCGCAAACTGTTCACTGTCTACTGTCCCATGTCCGCTTCTTTATGTATTTAATTTGTAAGTGCGCGAGCAAGTGTTTCGTGTTAATTAAATCAATATGAAGAACAATATGACATGGCAAGAAACTTAGTGGCGAAAGCAAAGCACACAAAGCACTCACAAAATGTCAAAATAAAAACAAGAGAGAACGCTACAGTCGAGCAAGCCCGACAGTGTAATACCCTGTACCCAGGGAAACTTCCGTCACTGAGTTATATGCGCCCATAGCAGCAGCAAAAAGAGGAAGAAGCAGAGCGAACTTGTTACAGTAGACAATTATATATAAATTATGTGTGCAAAGTTTGGTTTAGGTAGCATTTGAAATGTGGACGCTATTGACAAATAGATTCTGTAGCGGGAGAAGGGGGGGAAAATTCCAAAAAATAAAATAAACTCGTCCTTTCTCGGACCTAGGAGCATCTGGATGCCAACTTTGGTTATTCTAGCTTTTATAGTTTCTGAGATCCTTGCGTTCATCCAGACGGACAGACATGTCTAGATCGATTTCTTTCGTCATGTTGATTCAGAATATATATACTTTATGGGGTCGGAGATGCTTCCTTCTGCATATTACATACTTTGCACAAACCTAATATACCCTTTTGACCCTACGGAGACTGCTACTTACTATATTACAGATATTTATTGGGTATCGGTAGAATGAATTATATTTTATTCTATTACTGTGAATCGAGCAGAGTCCGATAAAAACTTTCTCGCAATGCTCTAGTAAAATAAAAAAACGTGGAAATGTTGCATCGTAGTTTTGATTCACAAAATACTCATAACTTTAAGTAGAATCTAAAATTAAAAGATGCATATGATTAATTTCTCAAGATAAGCTACAATATTACAGTTTCGGTCCAAATCTTCATTAAAAGCTGCTTCGCTGTATTTGGATCCTGTTTTGATTGTTCATGTATTTGATCTGCACGCCTTGCACGCTCAAATTAGGACACATACATTCTTAAGCTTCTTCTTATATCTAATTGCCATTCGATAACAGATAACAATTTATTAATTGATTAATTCAGTATGGAAAATGGATAATTCACAATGGTATTAATACTAGTTACAAGAATTGGCAGCTTGTTAGTGTTTAAATTCAAAATAATTAATTAAATGCGCTTAAGGCGGCAACAATTACTGTAGTGTGCTGCCACCATGTGTTAGTGCTTTCGCCACTACTAGGACTGCCGTCCATGGTAAATACAAGCGCGGTAAGCGCAGACCGGGAAAATGATGGGACTGGCAACGTGCACCCTATACACTGAACATGAGCCACGGGGAGTCGGTAAACAGCCTTACAGTCGAGCAGCCGGAACTGACACATTAAATTTTCATTTTGCCAAAAATCCTCAAAGTTCAAAACAAGTGCTAACGAATGCCGCAACAGTTTGGCTGAGAGGATGGAGGGCTTAGGAAAAACAAACGCGTTCAACAAGAGGGATTGAGAGTAGTTGGGGAGGTGGGCATTGTGTCGAACAGGCAAGTGTTGCGATTCGCTTCTGGCTTGAAAGGACACAAGCACACGACCAATGCCACTTTTACGCGATCACTATTACACTAACTAATATCCTTAAATATCGCTACTTTAGCTTAAGGATACTTATATGTAGGAAAAACTTGGTTTATCAAAATAGTGGAATCAAAAATAATCTGCAGTACCCTGTAATCACACTTTTCTCCTCCAGATTCTCCTAGGTCACATGTGTGTGAATATGTTTTTTTTTTTCAGTGCTCTACATAAATTGTGTGTGAAGCAAACAATTAAAATGCTTTTAAGCTGTCTACCCTTCAACTGTTGCGGCTTTTCAACTTTTATTTTTGAACCAATTTGCGCACAGCTTCAACAACTTCGGAACAATTTTCAATAAGTTCTTCAATTTTGTTTGTGTGTTTTACTTTTCACTTCAGTCAAGCTCTTAGCACCTCTCCCTTACCGGTGGCCATTTGTCAGACCTTTGACCAACTAAAAAGCTAAAAAAAAAAAAAAATATATGAGTGAGCGGGATGTTTTTGTAATGGTAGGCCATATTTTCGCGCTCCTCATAGATTGTTATCTTTTTCCTTTATATCTGAATATATACATTTGATCGCGTTTTCAGTCTTCCTGAACTGAACACGGCTAGTCGGCTAACTAAGGCACAACACGGCGTTTTAATTTGTACCATATAGTATACTTGTACTAGTTAACAACACGGTATTACTTTATGGGCAGTTTTCCTCTTAACACTGTAGCACATCATGTATAGTACTTATTATACCGAGCTAGTTTGATGATACTAAGTCTGTGCTAAAAACTGCTGATAAAACAAGAGGCAGAAGCTCACTTGAAAAACAATAGGCACTGAAGGGAAATGAAATAAGCATAAATAAATAAATAAAATAAGGAAGAATGCCAATAAAGCGAACAATACACATACTCGTACTTGTATAAAGCTGCTCGCATAAGTAGGAGAAAGAAATGCGATTTTTGTTTCGTATTTATTCTACTGTTTGGCATTTGAAAATGCCAAAATACAATAAATTTCACATTTCATTTAATTCAATTTCATTTACAATACAATGCCGAATCTGAAAAAGCTCTACAAAGCTCAAATATGTACAACACTACATATAAGTACACGCTCTCATACATATTTACTACGAACAATAGAGTGCCATTGCGGGTGCCGGCAATCGGCGTCGAAATTATTAGAGCAGGATTGGGCCATGGCAAGAGCATAGGAAGAGCATAACAAAACCAATACAAAACAATACCAACTAGCTCTGTGAAAAGACAACACATTTAATACAAGATGTGACAATTGAACTGAATAAACGAAATGAAGCTCATAAGCAGCAGCGTAGTGTCGTCGTTGGACACAAAGCTGGGCAGATGGCATCGACCGACTTTGCTTACAACCGGAGGAGTGTTAACAATGATTACAATTTAGTGTCCGTCACTGGCCTGCATATTTTGCACTGCCGATATTTTTTATGCGCACCATTCAAATTTTGTTGGCCTGCGCTGTTTTGTATGCTATACTTCTTTAGCTGCTCTCGTTTTGACAAGCCTCCGTTTGTTACCCCAGTCAAAGTTAAATATGCTTGGTGGATTCTGCTTTCCTAGAGAAAAAACGCTTTATCATCTTTCTTGTTCATCCATCCACGCCGGCTATTGGCCCGATGTTTATTCGCTGCCACCAGTACATTCATATATATGCATACATTCATTTATATTCATCCGTTTTCGCTATCGCCGCTGCACACAACTCAGAATGGCCCAATTTCTTTGCAGAAACTTTAAACTTATATTTTAAATGTATGCCAATATTAAGCGTTTCCGTTCGAAACTAAGATGGTTCATAGATGGCCCCTACTTGTGTTGTTAGATGGGAATACATAAATAAACACTTTTAAAAATAACAAGAACTGATATACTGAGATATCAGCAATAATTCTTACTTCCTATTGACTACCCGAATAGTAACAATACAGAACGCTACAGTCGACCAAGCCCGACAGTGAAATACCCTGTGCCCAGGTAAACTTCCGACACTATATATGCGCCTCTAGCTGAAGCAAGAGGAAGAAGAAGAGCGAACTTGATGCTGCAGTTTGTGGGCAGTTCTGTAGCGGGGGAAGGGAGGAAAATTAAAAAAAAATAAAATAAACTCGTCCTTTCTCGAACTTGGAGAATCTGAATACTAACTTTGGTTATTCTAGCTTTTATAGTTTCTGAGATCCTTGCGTTCATCCAGACAGACAGACGGACAGACGGACGGACATGTCTAGATCGATTTCTCTCGTCATGCTGATTCAGAATATATATACTTTATGGGGTCCGAGATGCTTCTTTCTGCATGTTACATACTTTGCACAAACCTAATATACCCTTTTTACCCTACGGGTACAGGGTATAAAATCAAATAGTTAATGCAAAGATAAACAAAAATTCGATTGTCAAAACCATTAAACTGTAGGGCAGTCAGTGAAGAACATTTGAAATAGGTCGCGAAATCTCAGGCTGCAGCTTTCAATATATAAATAATAAAATTTTAATAAATCAAGTTACTTTTATATTCTTAGTACATAGTTGTACATATCTGTAAAAGCATCTAGACCAATAATTCGTACAGGTGCAATGTAATATACATACCCGTAGAGGTATTCATGTAGAAAAAGGATTGTTCAGTTCCGCCTGACTTACGCTACGAAACTTGGTGTCACGCAATTGTTCCACATGAAGAGTTATCTCACCCATTTGTTCAAATATTATAAAGTTAGTTCATTTCACCTGATGTACTTGTAGTAGATCAATAAAAGGTCGAATAGACTCAAATGGGCTAAGTCATAGAATTGTATTAATCGTAACTGGAAATCGTGTTTTCCTGAGCCATTATGGGTACATTAAGTAACGACGAAATCTTGTTTTAGTGTTTCATAAGAACTCTATTATAGTACTTTAGAATTTTGTTGGCAGTCAATTTTGTCACGTTACCAATATGTCAACTCAAACTAATAAGTGATTATTGCGGAGAGTATTGAAGTGGTCTTTCATTTTAGTACTTTAATCTGTGTACCCAAAAGGGTCAAACATTTACTCGTACAAAAATTAAGCCTTTCAATATATTAATATAATAAGTATACTTAGTACATAAATAGTTATGAATATTTAGAAATAGTTATGAAATTCAAACAAGTCTCTGACTCTTTACTCATTTTTACATTGCAGTGACACTTCGATATCAACGCGCGTAGATATGCTAACGCCAGCTATTGAAGTCTACAAGCCGCCTCTCTGACACAAAGATGACACTGTGGAGAGCAATTTAGGGAATCCATCGACCAGTAGTGACTTCTAGCACCAGCTAATGACCACTGCAGATCTAACCACGGATAATCTATTTGTTCTTCCATCATAGTGTCAATCAAGGGCAACATACTAAAAAGTAAAGCAAACCTAAAGAAACCAGAGGGCATTGACGAGATCGGCCTAACAACTGACCACCAACTGGCCATGCATCCAAATACATACAGAGAGGAGAGCAGGAACACAGGCAACGCCACATGGACGTTGAAGCTTAACAACATAACTAAACCCAAACAACCGAAAACCACAATATAACATAATTGATCCAACTGAATAATTCCTAAGATTGATTAAATTTAGTTACTTTTTAGCGTAAATGATTTTTAAACGTAGCTGTGTGGCGGCAACTGGCAACAAAATAAAAGAATTTAGTCTAAGAGTAGGGTATTCAAAATAGCAATGCGGCCGGCGCATATTTTCATACTCGTATATAAAATCCATGAAAGAACCATAAAAATGGAATAGAAACTGTACTCGTTTGCATAAATACATATATATATATATATATATATAGTATATATAGTTTCGTAGTTGAGCTCGCCCTCACAAATTGAAACTTGCGTGTACTCGTATATTCGAAGAATGTGTAAAATTTGCAAAACCGTGCAAGCTACGAACATTTTTTGTACTGCTGAAATGATTAAGATGTGAATATAAGTAAACTTGAAAACATGAAACTACCAATATGTGTACAATTTTGCCTAAATAACAATAAGTTTGTAATGCATTAAGGGTTAATAAATGTGTTGGTTAGAACCAAAGCGAAAAATCATGCATAGACCATTTGATTTGAAACTTTGGTAAGCGGCTCGCACTTCACGCTTCAGTTTACAGTTTTAAAACCGCACGGATACACCAACCCATCCATCTATCCACACTTGCGATCAATTTCTTGCTGGATCGTTTTCTTAGCTGCAGAGATTTTGTTATAGAAAACATTTTGTGCTTTTTGCTTCGGCCGTGTCGAGCAGCTTATGCCCTTCACAAGAATTATTACTAAGCTGATCAAGGCAGTATTTGGCTTTGGCAGCAAAGTAGTAAATACATTTAATTGGAATATATGTACATAGGAATAGAAATGCATGAAATATCGCAGGAAAGTAGGAGTCAAGCTTCAACGATTAGTAATTAGCTTCAGAGGCGACCTTTGAACTATTCAAATGAACTTCAAGGATATGACTCATTGTCTTGTTTAGCCTTGTGAATGACATAAATATAAAGTATGTTAAATATGTTAAGCAAAATTACGAATTAAATTTTTATGACTGTGATCATTTTGTAATAAAACAAAAATTATTAAAGAATTGGAAATGTTTAAAATTGATGGCAAAAAAGCACTTTCTTATTTAGTCGTCATAAAGATTAGTCATCAAGCGATTCACCAACGTACGAGTATGTGCATTTTAATTATTTTCATCAAATAGATCGATGCTCCATAAGCATGGCATTCCACTTGTTTTGGTACAGCTGAATGCATTAAAATCATTCTTTTGAATGCACTTGGAATGAAATACCTAAATTGAATCATTCTCGATATGTTTTATTTTCGATTAGATACAAGGGCGTGTTCGAAACAGCTACCTGAATGAGAGACGCGTTGGCAATACCACAAACACACGATTGTGCTTGACAATATAATTTCTATAAAATAGGACACCCTCTGTATTAGCAATGCGCATAGCAATTTTGAATTAATTTCCATTGGGGTTGCTTCAATTTTCAATTTATTCATAGAATTTCATGAACCATTTGTTTGTAGTACTCGTAGCCACCCGTTGAAGTGCTTGGCTTCATCTGTTATTTATATAACCATTGAGCTTGAGACAAGGATGCATTCTCATAAACATATACCCGTACTATATATACGCGTACTACACAAACACTAGGTCATACAGATATATATTAATAATGATATTAAATGTTAACATTAAAATGTATAAACTGCACAGCCGGGCAGAAATTGTTGGAATTAGGCTTATACTATACATACATACAAGTACATACATAGTTGTTAGATTTTTATATTAATGTAGATCAGCCCGAACTCCACACTAATGTGGAATTTGAATGGAAATAGAAGCAAAGTAATGAATAAACAAGTTTATAAATAGATAAATAAATAAATGAATTATCAAATGGTTCATAGTTAAGAGAATAAAAACCTACAAGTAAAAGAAACAAGAAATAGGAAAAAAATGCTGTACATAAGTTGAACATAACATAAGAAATACTCTATAATTTTGATAGTTAAGCTAATTTTAATACAATTTTTTAAGTAAAATTGCTACCAGAAATCGAACAAAGGAAAGGGGAAAGAACTAAAGTGAAAATCACGGCCTCTTTAAATAAATACATTAATCCAAAAGATACATAATTTCCATATACACAAAATTGTTGTTGACCATGCTTGTTAATTTATTTCGTTGTTATCCAATAACATTCAAATCTGTTATAACAAATTAAAATTTGCACATTTTTATACATCAAAGAAATCGGATTCGATACTTTGATCAAAAATTTCATGCGTTTAGTTTTATAATCAATTGAAAACAAAATAACAAAAGAAATCGGGGAAATATTAAAATGTTAAATATGGAATTCAACACGCAAAGAACAATGAAATTTATTTATTTATAATGATGAGAGAAATAATCGAAATAATAGAACTAGGCGTATTATGAATAATAATAAAGGAGAAACATTATTGAATGAAATAAACGAGCTTTGTTTCACTGAAACTGAAGAAATGGTAATTGATAAATGGCGGACAGAAACCAATTAGCAATAATAATAAAATACATTATGTGAAAACACTCGGGAGGTAGTTGATTTACAAACGTTCCTTAATTACAAAGTTGAGCCAAAAAATAAAGCTATATTTGAAGAAGGTCGACTTGGTTCAAACCGTCTGTCGACATTTTCCGTGATCTGCACAAGTTATAACACCTGGCTGCCCGGGACTTCCCAGATACCAAATCGTTGATATGAAACAGATTTTAGAGCAACTTAATTTAGTAATAGAATTTACGGAGCCATTTAATTTTTTTTTTTTTTAGCTTTAGATTTATTTATTTTCAATTTATTGATTTTAAAGTCTCGAGTGCCTGTTTTTATAGTTTACGAGTGCATTCCAGTTGGATTCGGTTATAACACTCGTGTGTATTTGAAGTTTGAGTTCTCGTATAGAAGGGCTTTTACAAGTATATGTGTTCATGCTGCTGATAATCCAGATCGAGTTTTATTGTGTTTTATTGTGGTATTTGGATTCAACAAACGTGGGTCAAGGTCGGGGCACCTAGTGATTAACAACTAACGGAGTCCGAATTATGGGAAGATTATGGAAGATCGGCCCAGTTACTTACTATCACAGGTAGGCGGCAGATTTAAGCAGATTTCTTTTCAAGCAGCTATAAATGTATCAGTAGAACAATTATATTAAAGCCATCTTTCAGTGAATTGAACATTTGTTTTTCTACAGTATACTAGTTTATATTAAAATTAATGTTAATGTCTGTCCTTTTTAAGCTTTTAAGTTATTGTTCCGGTCATTATGAAACTTTAACAGTATCGCGTAAATAACAGTGATTTGAAAATTGAACGCTGAATCCGTCAAAGTCAGGTACGAGTATAGCTAGTTTGGCAGTACAAGTACATAATACGGACACGGTTTCTTCCCAATGAGAGGCAACCTACGTAACTGTCACAATTTCCACAAACTGCAAATAAAAGTCAATTACAGCTCCTCCAATGCCTGCGCCGACTCAGTCTAGTCTGCTCTTTGCGATTATCGAAAAGAAAAAAGCAACAACAGCACAATACAAGAGAACAGCAACAACAAGGCCATTAACGGCACATACAATGAAGTAAATTACTCAAATCCTATGAATTTTCCATGCGCAACAAAATGGCACACACTTAAATTTATACGCAACCGTGGCTAAAGCAACAAAGGCAGCAACAACAAACACAAGACACAAAAACAGCAGCTCCAACAACGTAAATACGTTTACAAGTGCAGAACAAAAAGCAAAATTATCTTAAACCGCCGAGCCGTTCGCTATTACGGGTCGTTGGGTTTTCCGTGGGTGAAAAGGTAAAGCAAGTCACTAACATCAATAGACACAACAAAAGCAACAGCAACAACGGCAGCATAAAAACAGAAACCACGACTGAGACTAACCGCAGTGGCCGCGACAGGGCGCGGGTTTGTTCAGCGACTTCCGAATCAAATGAAGTGAAATAAAATCAAAGGCTTCTATCCATCGACAGGGACGGCCGTGGGCGTCAGCGTTGACGTCAGAAAGCAAAGCACCACACCTTCGCCGCTTCGAAGTCAGCGACGCAATGGCGGATCAGCCATGTTTACCGTTGATGTGCATGGATGCAGCTAAAAGCTGTTTGACGCATTCAATGAAAATCCAATTCCAGCCAAACCATGTCTTTTTATCCGTAGTAAAGTCCTTATCAGCATAAGTGTTCCCGATTCTGATATAATGCTCGCTTAAAGTCAAAACTTACAGCAAACAGGGTTTGAATAGCTATGACTACCAGGATCTTAAGCTATTACAGGATGATTTATATGAATAAAAGAAATGTACTTAAACAATTTGTTATGTAGTTATGTATATGATGCATAACTTAAAGAGTAAGATTTAAATTCTATCATACGTTTGAGCTTTTTGGAAGTGTGGCTGGATCAGTATTTGCAAATGTAAATTTTGTTAAAACCGAGGTAGAAGGACATGTACATATGTTACATGGCGACGGAAGGGACATTGGTTAATATGTTGCTTGTCTACATATGTAGTGGAGATGAGTAATAGCTATGTGACCTAGGCGAATTCTAACAAATTTAGTTTGGGTCTACTGAGTTGGCCTTGAGTAATATTTCTAAAGAACTCATTTTACTATATTGCATTTGGGTTGAGATTTTTGAACCAACTGGAAGTGAATTTGGATCGTTCGAATTGGTTTTTGGCTAAAATAATTTTGAGGAAACGCTTAATGTCAGAGAAGAAGCCCATATATTTTCTACTGAAATACACACTTGCCACATGAGAGATAATTTTCCCACTTCGATTGAGTAAGAACAAGCGAGACACACAAAGAAAGACAGGCCCCATAAGGTGAATACCAGTATACTTCTGATTTGTAGACTGGTAAAAATAGCCATAACTGTATATCCGACTATTGCATAAATTTGCATTCAACTTTAACATTTTATCCCTTCTAAAATTGTATACTAGCTTGAATGCATAATAAATGCATACATACGAATTCTCCCTTCGATCACTTCATTGAAACTACTAGCTGCTGTGTGCTTGGGGACGCCAATTCTTTACATGAAGTCCTCCATACATTATTCATATACATATATGTAAATATAGAACTATGTATGTGTTTTTGGAGATTGGTCCAAATATACATTGGTTATTCAATTTGGTGCCAAAAATTTAATAATCAGCAAGTTATTCAAAGAAAAAGTCTATCCTTCTATATATGACTAGCAGGTATTGCCCGTCTTAACCCGGCTCAATATGCTTCCAATTGTATTTATTTTGTATGTGCATAACCTACCCATATGTTTTCACCTTAAAGGTTACCAGTAGGAAGGCATTTTCTGTTCTTGACAAAAAATTGTTCAGTAGTCCGTTACATTTTTGTTCTTGACAAACTATTTCGTTAAACGAACATGACCACTATAACTAATATTTTTTAAAGCTCGTTTTCCCCCCGTTGGAGCTAGAATTTTCCAAAAGCCTTTCTTAGTGTGCTCCTACACTATGATGGATACTATGAAACGATACTTGAGTCCAAATTTAAATTCACATTTGAGTCTTTTCGTGCCATATTGAGTCAATACGGCCACGCACAAACTCGGAATATGAAACACGGCACTCGTGTCAATGCCGTGCAGCGATGAGCCACGATCAAAAAGCACTGGCACCGATACCATCAAAATATCGAAGTTTGAATGCAATAAGCAGAATATTTAAATAATGAAATCGAATTATTTATTGAGATCAATAAGAACAAATCATATGCATGCATACATACATCTGCCCGCAATGCGAAGCAGAATATGCGTAGCTCCGTTATTCGAGTATGCAGTTTCTTTGTATTCTTTAATTGATTTTAGAAACTAAGTTTTAAGTCGATCGGTTGAAAAATGCGGATTTTTCAAACAAACTTTGGAGCTACTTTTCCCCACTTTGGAGCTCGAATTTTCCAAAATCCCTTCTTAGTGCTCATCTACACCATGATAGGATACTTGAGCCCAAATTTCAGCATCCTAGCTTTTACCGTGTGGGCTGTGGGCTGTTGACGCGGTTTGCTTTTGTGCCCCAACATTTTTTTTACAGGAAAACTCCCATATTTTAGGCCCAAAAAAAAATATCAAAAAACCAAGTATACAGTTTTTCTTGGAATTGTTCTGAGAGTATACAAACTAAGTTAGTTAATCAGATGAAAACTGTAGATTTTTCATACAAACGTTGGAGCCTGTTTTCCCCCCTTTGGAGCTCGAGTTTTCCAAAATCCCTTCTTAGTGGGCACCTAGACTATGAAAGCATACTTGAGTCCAAATTTCAGCTTCCTAGCCTTTACCGTTTGGGCTGTGCTTTGATCACCAATCAGTCAGTCAGTCGGGACAAACTGTTTTATATACATAGATATAGTAATCACTGATCACTCCCACTCCCCCGCAATTCGTGTTTTTCCTAACTCTGGTAATTCTTGGAATTTTGAACTCAAATTTGGCATATACATCCATCATTATTTGTCCGTATGCCAAGTGTCATGATAGGTCAGTTATGGAGAAAGTTATAGCCATAAATAAATCGCTGCTGATGCGCTGCCCGCAGCTGTTGTTGTTGTTGCTGCTTTGGTTCAACTTTGTGCTGCATACATACACGCATATAAATGCATATGTATGTATATATGTATTGAATTATGTAAATAATTTGACTAATATAATTTTTTAAAATTATAAAACAATTTTTTTCGTTTTTATACCCTGTACCCGTAGGGTAAAAAGGGTATATTAGGTTTGTGCAAAGTATGTAACATACAGAAGGAAGCATCTCCGACCCCATAAAGTATATATATTCTTGATCAGCATGACGAGAGAAATCGATCTAGACATGTCCGTCCGTCCGTCTGTCCGTCTGTCCGTCTGGATGAACGCGAGGATCTCAGAAACTATAAAAGCTGGAATAACCAAAGTTGGTATCCAGATTCTCCTAGGTCCGAGAAAGGACGAGCTTATTTTATTTTTTGGAATTTTCCCCCCCTTCCCCCGCTACAGAATTTCGTCGATAGCGTCCACATTTCAAATGCTACCTAAACCAAATTTTGCACACATAATTTATATATAATTGTCTACTGTTGTTCAATTCGGTCAATTCTAAGAAAAGTTATTAGCAAAACAAATTCTCGCCAGTACACCCCCCGCCACCAAACTGCAGCAACAAGTTCGCTCTTCTTCTTCCTCTTTTTGCTGCTGCTTGGGGCGCATATAACTCAGTGACGGACAGTGGGTATAGGGTATTACACTGTCGGGCTTGCTCGACTGTAGCGTTCTCTCTTGTTTGCTTTGTGGTGGTAGGTACAGGGTATTTAAGAGTTGACCTCGCTCGACTTTAGCATTCCTTTCTTGTTCATAATAATGTGATATTTCAGTTTAGTTAAACTTTCTTTAATTTCATACATCTCGAAAATATGTCTCTACTACCAGTCATAATCATAGTGCGAAAATCCATGTTAGCAGGTGAGCAAGAAATCGGGACGTACAGGCAAAGTTGAAGGGTCGATTTCGGAACAAGTCAATTAGTTGGAAACTCATGTTAATGGCAAACTGAACAAATGTAAAGGCACCCGCAATGGTTGGTTGGGTGAGTCCCAGCAGAAGGACCTGCGAGTGGCTGCAACATTCAGTTCCAAGAAGCAATGCGAACAAGTTGCCACAGGCTTCGATATCAGCATTAAGTGTACACACAGCGGGCAACGTGGGTCTGGGATACCAACTGGCAAAAACGCGTAAGGCATTTCAATTGAACACAATAATGTGTCACTTCTGACAGCTCACGGGTTGGCGCTGACGAAGACCCTAATTTCATATAATTCACATAAATTCATAATAATCAACACTTAAAAAGTTTTACCGAAAATTCTAATTGACATGAGGCCGGGAGGCATGGGTATGCGGATTCCAGTTATCGATTGGCTGATAACCTTGAAAAAGGCACTAAAATAATAATAATAAAGCAGCCCTTTGGGAAGACCACCTATAGGTTAGGCCAGATGGCGGCAGCCCAGTGTGGCAGCACCAAGAATATGCATCGGCTGTCATCCGATTCGATCAAACTGGTGGTGACTGTGGCTTCACTTCCCATTGACGGGCCAGTCTGTCCAAGCATGTTTCTCGTTAAATTTATGGGCTTGAATTTTCTTAAGTTAGGTAGCAGCCACCGGCCAGGAACCCCTTCCACTCAAGCTCACCACTCGCCGCAGCAGACACGAAAAACAGCGCCAAAGACCTGGCAGAAGGTTTGCATGACTACAGGAAATTACCATAATTCCAATTTAAGAAATTAAATGAATTCCGTTTTAACGAAAAGAGCGTCGGGCCGAACCAGACTGCATGGACGACGTCGGATCCCACGCTATTCAATAGCCAGGTGGCCAAGGCTCTTATACAGATATTTATTATTCATTCAGATTGAGAATGGTTGAACACCCTTAATAAATAAAATCCAACTATTTATTTATCCATGGCCAAAAGCCACAAGCTAAAAACCCTACTGTGTCCGCACAATTGAATCATCTGGCATCTGTGACCAATTTTTGAGGAATCGAAAGAGCTCTACAAGCTAAGCAGGCCCCACTGCTCAGCCAGCCCAGTGTTCAGGGCTATTACCGGTAGAAAATCATGCCGCCAGACTAGGGCTTTGTCATAACGACATTGTCGAAGCTGCCGGGATGAGGACGATCGATTTACCTCTTTTGGCCTTACTAAGGACCAGACAGCGATTTTTAGGAGCTAACTTCCTCCCTAATCTATCGGCATTTACCAAAAAGAAGCCAGGCGATATTTTCAAATTCATCCAAGCTCACCTAGGACAGCTAGTATATGATATTTGATTTTAGTTGATCAGACAACAATAAAAGGGATGAGGAACGATATCTCTAAAGAAGACGGATAGGCTGACATCGTGATTTTAATTCATCTCACAATGCCGATCGCACTTACTTGTATAACCTATACCTATAACATTTTGATAACCATTCTTCGTGTGGGTATTACAAACAAGCCCAAAACTTTTCAGTGAAGGGTATAAAAACCATTGACGCGAAAATAAACTGCAAGTTGCGAAAGTAAGTCTGCACTTCACAAAATGTCTGATAACAAGTTTGTGTTGAACGAATTGAGGCATCTGAAGTTACGGAGATAAAGCTTCCTTTCCTTCCTTCCTGTCCCCTCACAACTATGGTCTGCTGTTGATTTGTGCTGCCAGCCATTGATTTATTCATCCTTAAGTACTCCTTCTGATTGCAGTTATTATAATTACTGTCATATGCTCCATGAGCCATAAACCAAACCCATAAATCATCATACGCTTCGCCAACAGACACGCAATTGAGCCAAAGTGATTGCTCGCCTTGTTGCATCGATGGTCTTTGGTCCGCCTGCCTGTCCGTCCCCGGGGACTCATGTATATTTTGGTAATGAACATGTTTTTCAAAATTACGTCAATGGATTTGTTTACATGGATGAAAATCAATTATCATAAACAAATGTTGGTAGCCCTATCATAGATCCAACGGAACTTCCATACTACACATACATACATACAACACGTACTATGTATGTATGTAAGGCGAACGATGGAACCGGCGTCTATTGTTTGACAATTTGCGTAATGACCAATGCCATAAATCAATAATAGTATGTATGTGTATATATTGTCCATGATATTAAGCCTTCGACTGCCTCAGTAATGCGTAATCCGTTTAGCCAGGCAACACGAATTTAAATTTAATCGGCTTATGTGTATATCATAAAAATAATTATGAAGAATGTTGTATACTGCATGGAACCAACTTGGTTTCGGGAAGTACCCGTGGACACGTTATGAAACTACCGGCCTATTTTGCAAACCACTCTTAAACTTAAACGATGCTGGACTCGAGCGGGCCCAACTCTTAAATACCCTGTTCGCCTTATACTTGTATGTATGTCTATATGTCTATACGTGGCTGTGTGTTCATATGTATGTATGTAAGCAGTGCAGAGTTGATCCAAAGCAGCAACTGCTAGTAGAGCAACGGTAGAGATTATGTTTAAAGATATAACACTAGAATTTTCAAGGCGAATACTTTTTTTTATCCAAATAGCTTTTCTTCGCCCTAAAAACTAACAAGTGGAAAAACTTAAGCCGGGTGTTACATTTTTCAGCTCGCGCAAACCTAATATACTATTGTACATTCTATCTACAGAGTATAATAAATTCAAACAAGATACAAGTAGAATGCAACATTCGAGCCACCCGACAATGAAATACCCAGTACCCCCACTAAGCTTCCGTCGCTGTGTTATATGGGGCCACTACAAAATTAAGTAAACTTGTGTTGCAAAGGGATTAGTAGAGTCTACATACCACGTTTGGTCAACGTGAGCTTAGCTGTTTTCGAAATATAGTTGTTCATCCAGAGAGACGGACGGATCGATTTCTCCTTAAGAGTTGGACGCGTAACATTCAATGATTACATTCTTTTTTTTTACGATATGGCAATAGTATTTTAGTTCTTACTAGCAGGTCTTGTCCGTCTTTGCTGGGCTTAATAAAATGTGCTTATAATTTTTAGTTTATTTACTATATGATATTGTTCTTTCGATGCTCTCTAAAGTTTTTAAAGAGTTCATTTTCCAAATATGATAAATGAGTCTTAGCTTTGTTCAGAATACATTTGTAGCGTTGTTAGCTAACATTAAAACGGTAAGTCGCTGTAAATATGCGATCAGCTGAGATGCTAGAGATGGGCATGTGTTGGATGCTCTATGAGCTAGAGCATCAAAACTATCGATAGTTGAATCCGTCGATGCAATCAATAATTCCATCGAAGTTTGAATGCAATTAAAAGAAAATTTTAATAATAACATGTTATTCAAAATTTTACATACATAATTCAAGCTCCACCATAAATTTCGAAAATCCGAGTATGCAGTTTTGTTTGTATTCTTTTTTAGATTATAAAAATCAAATTTAAAGTTAATTGGTGAAAAACTGAAGATTTTTCAAATAAAAATTGGAGCTCGTTTTTCCCCCTTTGGAGCTCGAATTGCCCAAAATTCCTTCTACATTATGATAGCATTCTAGCTCTTACCGTTTGGGCTGTGGGCTGTTGACGCGGTTTCCTCTTGTGCCCCAAAAAAGCCCCAACAATTCAGTCTCCAAGAAAATATTTAAAAAACCATGTATGCAACTTTCTTTGTATTCTTTTATTGATTTTAGAAACCAAGTTCTAAGTCGATCGGTTGAAATGAGGATTTTTCAAACAAACTTTGGAGTTAGTTTTCCCCCCATTGGAGCTCGAATTTTCAAAAATCCCTTCTTAGTGCGCACCTACACTATGGTAGGATATTTGAGCCCAAATTTCAGCTTCCTAGCTTTTACCGTTTGGGCTATGGGCTGTTGACGCGGTTTCCTTTTGTGCCCCAACATTGTTTTTACAGGAAAACTCCCATATTTCGGGCCCCAAGAAAAATGTCAAAAAACCAAGTATACAGTTTTTTTTGGAATTCTTTTGGGAGTATACAAAGTAAGTTTGAAGTCAGATGTAAATTGTAGATTTTTCATACAAACTTTGGAGCTAGATTTCCCCCCTTTGGAGCTCGAATTTTCCAAAATCTCTTCTTATCGCCAGCCTACACTATAAAAGGATATTTGAGTCCAAATTCTTAGCTTTTACCGTTTGGGCTGTGCGTTGATCACCAATCAGTCAGTCAGTTAGGACAAACTGTTTTATATATATAGATACGTTTTTTCAACAAAGTTAATGTGAACTGAAAGGCTATGTATGTTAGGAGCAAGGGGCGGGCACAGGGAATACAAAAGTTGGGCTGTTGATGCTATTTTCAGAGCGGTATGTGGTTCTGTTGCAACATTTCTGTGGAGCCCCTGTAAGATTGTAGTTACAATCGTCTAAAAACCCTTTTCAAAATAATTTTAAAATTCTTAGGAGGATAAAATTCGCTTAGCTAAAGAGTCATGATTGAAGTCTTCATTTATACACAACCGTTTTCCCATCCTATCTACAAAATAGTGTCAAGAGTTACGTGTAATCTGCTGTTGTGAGCTATCGATTAATTGTTGCCCCCTTTCAAACGCTAAAATAAAATTTTGTAGAGTAGACCAGCGGTGGGCACGTAGTGGCTCTTTGGGCTCTTTCCGTTATGTTTTGGTAACTGGCGACAGCCAGACGCACAAGCAAAGTACCGATCTCGAGCAAACTTACAATAACAAAATACACGCAGTGTTGTCGCCAGCCAGACGCACAAGTAGATCGATGCAATAACAAAATACACACAGTGTGTGTACTGATGATCGATTTGCAATACCTGCTGACGGTCACTTATGCACTGACATTCAAAGTGTATTGACAAATTATAAATTATAGTGTTTCAGTAAAACTTTTATGATTTTCGTCAAGTTATTTACTTATAATCTTACTTATATTTGATTTAAAACTGAACAATGGCTAATGAAATTAATATTTCCGAGATTGAGACGCGGTATTTTTTGCCAGCACTTATGTGTGCGAAGCTGCATTTTCAAACATAAAATATATTAAAAATGTTTATAGGAATAAATTAAGTGACATAAATTTATCAGATTTATTACGAATTGCTTTATGTGAAGAGGAAATAGACTTCGAAAAATTATTAAATGAATGTTCATAAATGTGATCAAAATTTTTTTCGGTGTACTTTTTTTTCCTAATTTTTTGCTCGCAGTTTATGATGTTCTCATAACCCAAACGGTAGTTTTTGTTGTAGATGTTGTTGTAGGACTCCCAAACTAAGATTTCGTGCCCACCGCTGGAGTAGACCTTTTGCTTACAAGCAACCAATACAGTGAAATAATAATAATATGCAGGGCTGCAATATTGGAAAGCCCCAGAACAAAACCCTTGCATGAAGTAATTTCGAATAACTTCGTGCCATTTGTGATTGCCGCACATTCTGCGTCTGTTGCTAATTCAAATTCAATTGTCTGCCTTTAGTACAAATTATGGAGCGCAGTAGAGTCGCAACTTGCCACTAGAGATTTCTCAGTGAAGCGGCTTAGCGACATATGTATGTATGTATGTACTATAAGTATATGTATGCTAGTTTAAGTAAACTTAAAATTAAAGCATTATGTGTAGGATCCCAACTTTGTTTGACCTTAGTAAGCTTTGTTGGATTCTTAACGACATGCTACTCGGCGCTGCATCTTATTTTTTTGCAATGCTCCACACGCCCTGTCTATAAATGTCACGAAGGAATAAATTATGCAGAGCCTGCAAGAAGCTGTAATATGCGAACAGCCAGCAGGATGCTGGAGTGTGCTAATTAAGATGAAGGGCAGGCGCTCAAACACCATACGAGTAGGAACTACGGAGCCATGGAAAGCAACAAGAGAGAACGCTACAGTCGAGCAAGCCCGACAGTGAAATACCCTAAGCCAGACAAGCTTTCGACACTAAATTATATGAGCTTCTAGCAGAAGCAAAAAGAAGAAGAAGAACTGCAGTTTGTTTCGCAAATAACTTTTAGAATTACCCGATTTGAATAAAATTGTGTAAAATTTTTGGATGGATTGACAAAATTCTGTAGCGGGGGAAGGGGGGAAAATTCAAAATTCAGGGTATGAAAACGCGAATGAGTTGTTAATCGGTTTATGTGGCGTAGGTTCTCAAATAAATAAAAATTGAGGTAATAGTCGCATCGTGACACTTGCTGGCATCGTAATTAAAGCAGCCAGGAAAAAACAACTTTAAAATGTTGCTGTCGCGGTAGCAGCAACAACAAAAACAATAGTAACATCAGCAGCTCCAACAACACATACAATTTATTTGTTTTTCTCCCTTGACTTTTATTTCCACGTGCATCGGCACTTGGAGCAGGGACATGGGGGCATGAGGAGCATGAAGAGCAGTCGCGAACAATGTGAGGCATTGCAGCTCTCACCTCTCACCTCAGCAGCGTCCGACCCACCTCATCTGGCGAACTCGAAAAGCGCCATTTGTTACCTTTGTTTGGCAGATTTCTGTTTTTGTGCACTTTTGCAGGGCAAACTGCCAAATTGGCCTAATGGCGTTAATGCGAATACGAGTGTCGCCTAAGCCAAGTAGCAGGAGCACATGTAGCGAAGGAAACGAGGGGAGCAACAGTAGCCGCTAACATCAAAGGTCATTAGACAGGCCATCAGAGGATGCAAACGCACTTGCCAAGTACGCTGAAAGATTGCAGTTTTGGAAACTAGTTCTTGGCAGGGAATTGAAGGACATTATGTGCGAGATCAGCCAAACATAACAATTCATCGAAGCACATTCAAAGTTGGCCAACTTAGCAAGTCCTGTTATAGGAAACGGCTACAAGACAACTCAATAAGGATCGCATACTGCTTTCAAATCTGCTTGTTAATAAGTTATCATTGAAAATTAAAAAAGCTTTAGGAACGTATGGAGTCTGTTCAGAAGCAATTCCTAATCCTTGCTTTACGAGGTTTAAGCTGGGAAACCTAATATTTGCTCGTATTCTAGCTAACTGTTGCTAGTAAACCGTTCTTCAGCAGCAAGTCGTAGGATTACTCTTGGTGTAGTCTTTCTCTAAACGCTGGTCATTGGTGATGTAAACCCTTCTGCCCTCTTAGGTTGACTTATTTTTCGGTTCCTTGTGGTAATAATTTGCCATTCATTTAAGTTCTTTCTATAGAAACTCTTGGTTATAGCCATCTCCGGGGAACTCTCCGACCACTTATGGCTGTGAGTCGGACGTAGCTTGCCGGACTGGTAATTAAATTTTTCTTCCTCTCTTTTTGCTCCTAATATAATTAGTTCTTAATTGGCATCAAGTTTTCTCCTCTTAATAAATTTGTTGTAGTATGTTAGGTCAATAACGTCTCTGACGAAATTTGGCTGTGAGGCTATTAAAATTCCCCCAAAGTGTCGGATAATTAGACATTAATTGAAATCTGTATTGACAGCACTCATTTGTTGATTGAAATTTGAGTTGATTCGAATGAAATTTGTAGACAAATTGGAAATCCTGAATGGGTATGTTCCATTGTTTTACGTTGTTTAACACTGCTCTGTTTGCACTCTTCTGCTCAAAGAATGCCTTAAAAATAATTTCCCTATTGTCACATTGGTGACAATAGTAACGCCTATTCGGGCATGACTTCGATTATTTACTGTAACTCGTGCAATAAAAATTCTATCAACCTTTCGATAGCCAAAAATAAAGCAACTGCTGTTAAAAAGCCCACATCAAAGGTAAAAGAAATTCGAAGTCAGTACCATCCTCCTGGAAATTTCATATCTTTGCAGTTTATGTGCGAAATGTGCAGCAAGGAGCCTCCACAGTCTGACGATCCCAAGATGCAGTCCAGCATCCAGAGCAATCAGCAGGCTACTGTCCTCGAGGAGATGGCGCAAAAATTACGACGAACCCCCCTTCTTATGGAAAATGTGATCATCGGTGGCCGGAAATACATCGCCATCAGCGAAACGGCCGACCATGAATAGGAAGGGACCGTCATTCTGATTTCGATATGCACAACAACAACAAATGTGTACAATGGTGTACATTCATTAAACAGCTTTTTTCGTGTTCAACTAATCCGCAATTAGCATAAATTAATTGAACAAGGCTCACAAAACCACAAGTTAGTTTTCCCAAAACAGCTGCAACAACAATTCTATCTGTGCGCGTGTGTGAAAATTCGCCGCTATGTACTATTTGAATGTTTATTTAAAATTTTGTTTTCGTTGCATTTTGGCATTTTTGCCTTATTTCTCGTTTTTGCTGCAGTTGTTGATTCCGCAGTTGTTGATTCCGCTGTTGTTGTTTCTGTTGTTCAATGCAGAATATGTGCGTGCCACTGCAGTATTTATTTTCTTCCCACTTCCGCTTCCGGTCGTCACTGCTGCTGCATTTCTCGGCGTTTGGCATATGCGTGATTTTCTAACATTTTGAAGAATGCGAAACTTTTAATGAAATTCTGATAATTGCAGTAAAATTGTTGAATGTTGCTAACAAACAACGAAGCATGTCAGTAGTTCGATTGAAGGTGTGCATTAATTCGATTTCAGAAAAGGATTGAAAACATTCATATACAACTAGTGTTCAAATAAGTATAACACTGATCATTATTTCCCCGCAGATGGAACACCTTATTTACAAATGTCCACTTGAATTGCTATTTATGTTTTTGGGAACTATGGGAATCATAAGATACATTACATACAAGTATATCGAAGGATATTTCTTTCAAATGCGATTTCTGCTTAACCTAGTTACAGGGTATATTATAATAGAGTCGCCATGAACTCCACAATCATTCCTTCATTGTATTAATAAGCACTATACTTGTGAAAATTTGGCACATTTTATATATACGTACCCGGCCTATGTATGCAATGTAATTGGTAGTTTTGGTTCATAGCTTCCAATAGATCCCAGAAAAACATTAATAGCGAGGAAGTAAACACGTAATTTCTCAGACTAAGGAAAACTCATACAGATAGTTAAAAGGATATGGCCTTAGCGACTGATCCTTTCATCCTGGTTAAATTATATATATGTATATGTAATACATTATGAGGTTTGAATGTTGCTTACACTCACAATTATCAAGTATACGCATTATCTCTTGGTTGCCCAAATTACTCACCCTACCTATAAATCGAACTGATTTTTTATTAATCACTTATCAATAAAAATAAATGCATGGATAGGCTAACTGAACGGGCATAAAATCTGGCAAATATTAAAAGGGCGCCAAAAGGCCCTCCCCCACAATAGCACGAAAAACCTTTCTGTGATAAAAGTCGATTTCAAAATCAATGCTAAGGCCTTGTGCCTTCATTCAGTCGCATCGAAGTTGTGTAATTGTTGTTGTTATAGTTTTTGAGCTTCTCGAATCATGCGACGATGTACAACAGTGACCTACAAAGTTGAACGACTGAAACGAGCTGGAAAAGTGTGCCTGCCAAGCCAACTAGCTAGCAACCTTCCGCTTGCCAACATGCAACCGAGGTCCTTAGCGACAATTAAGGTCGAGCTATGTAGCTTGCTAGCTTCGAGGGTGCCCCCGACATACAAATGCACCGACTTCCCCTGCTCCTACCGTTTGCACACTTAGGAATAGTTATCACTGTGTTCATGTTTTTACTGCTTTATTAAATTTTAGCATTGAACTTTATGCGATATATATATATTGTAGGTGCGATATTTCAACCGGCATTGGTGCGCACGCGATACACGCTTATGTAGTTGACTTGGTTGGACGGATAAGTTGAGGTTGACAAGCGCCCTTCCACTTCTATAGTCGGGCTGACCACTGTCCACCCACCTCCCCTCCTTAATTGCCAATTTAAATTCAAAACTAGAAGAACACTAGAGTAAAGAGTACTCTCGTTGAAAAAATGTATGTTCATTGGTTAAAGCCGATTTGGCTACAATGTCACAATAAATAAGAATTTATTGGCACTAAGTGATTTCAGCGAGCGAAATATACAAGCGTTCTTTATATAATGAATAGTTTTGGAACGTAGAACTGTAAGCTATTAAAGAACTAAACTAAAACAAGATAGAACGCTACAGTCGAGCAAGCCCGACAGTAAAATAGCCTGTACTCTCCACAAAAAAAAAAAAAAATTAAAAAAAAATTAAATTATTAAAAAAAATGAATGAATGAATGAATTAATTAAATTAAATTAGAATACATGTTTATGTTCAGTTTTAACAGCATACATTTACATCACGTACCTATGCGTGTTTATATGCGTGCACAAAGTTGAACCAAAGCAGCAACAACAACTACAGCTGCGGGCAGCGCTGCGGGCAGACCTGCAGGCAGCGCATGGGCAGCGATTTTATTTATGGCTGTAACTTTCTTCAGAATCGACCTATCATGATGAAACTTGGCACACGGACATATAAGCACTAACTGAATGTAACTACTAAAATTGATTTCAAAATTACAAGAATTACGGAAGTTATAAAAAAATATAAAAAGAATATCGACTCGGCTTGTCACCCTAATCAAGAATATATATACTTTATGGGGTCTCGCACAAAACTAGTATAGCCTTTCACCCTTTGGGTACAGTCTATAATAAGTTGGAATGGGCTATAATACGTGAAATGTACAAGAGTATATTGGGTTTGCGCGAGCTGAAAAATGTAACAGGCAGAAAGAGGCGTGGCAGACCCCACAAAAGAATATATATTCTTGATCAGCATGACAAGACGAGTCGATCTAATTCTGTCTGTCTGTCCGTTCGTCCGTCCGTCCGTATGAACACCTAGATCTCAGAGACTATAAGAGCTAGAGACACAAAATTATGCACATATGTACTTACAAGTACTTGTACTTGTATATGTGTTTTATGTATTCGCTGTTCAAATGGGGGTTTTTCAAATACTCCATTTCTATAATAACCTAGATCTTGGAGACTATAAGTGCTCTCGACTCTAGACACTGGTTTTGTAGTAACTTGTAATTTTGAAATTTATGTTTATGTTTTGTAATTATTACACCAGTTTCTTATTTACCATTTATGAAGTTCCAACTAGAGGTTGTTGTAAAATGTTCGGGTTTCACCCGACATATTCATCGACGACTATTGCAATGGTCCTAATGCAGTAATTTCTGCTTAAACTAAATGCAAAGTCCCTCACCATGTTCATAAAGCATTTCCATAATTGAACTGTTTCACGCGATTTTACCCCATTTGTCACCTGTGGGGTCTAGTTAGTACTCGTATAATCAAAAGCAGCCACGGTATTTGGAACAGTATTATTTGCGAGTATTGCCTTTGCAGCAATTGCTCAAACATTCGCAGCCATTTGCGCGCCTTCAAATCGCATGTTCATTATGTGCAGCCTCTATCTTTGTCTCCACTTTGTGCTATTAATTTACTGGTCATTGCTGTCTCCATTACGTCTGCTGGGTCTACTGAACCCGCTGCTTTAGTACCTCCCCCAGCTTATTCTTGGAGGTGTATGATGGGCTCAGCATGTATCCTGTTGTTGTGGTTGTGCGTCGGTACTGAGGCGTAAATGATAATAGCGTTGGTGCCTCGTACGCATCCTGTTGACGCATCAAAGACGAACCCGGGCCATATGCTTCGTGCACCCCATCAGGCAGTTCCGTTGCTGCCGGTGACCTATATAATAATTTCGTCTAATTGCTTCGTAATTATGCCGCACATGGTATTCTCGATTCGCCCTCTGTTGGTAATTCACTTTGTGCGCCTCCTAGCAGTGAAGTCCTTCCCATGCGGGCGCTCGCCGTTCGTGTCCATTTTAACTCTCGTTGTTGCTTTGTTGTGTTACTATTTGTACTTCTCCCTTGTTTCGTGCAATTTTTCGTCATTTTGGTTCATTTTGTGTCATTAGAAGCATTTAACTTTTTGCTTTTGCCGATTTGGATTCATTATTCATGCGAAGCGCAATTTAGAAGCCTAGACAATTGGTTTTACGAAAAAAGTGAACATAAATTTCATTTTACATTTTGCAACGAAAGGAATCTTTGGAGTTACAATAATTTTGCCAAAGCAGAAATTTGGGAAATCCATTACAAAATGATTTAGTTAGTCTGTCTGTCATTGTTCTAATATTTCATATTTAAATCAAATATAAACAGCATATCCGTCTTTCTGGATAAACGCCTGGATTTCGGAAACGGCTAAGCCCACATTGACCAAACGTGGTATTTCTAATCCCTAGACAACGCGAACTTATTTTATTTTTACAGCCTGTACCTAAAGGGTAATACAAGTAGGATATACATACTAGATTAGTGCAAATGTACGAATTTATAACACACAAAGGGGACGTGCCAGAGCATTAGTGATATTTATTATTACTCGTAAGTACTTCATGGAATTTTTAACTCAAATTTGGTTATTAAACCCGTTAGTGCATGTGTGTCCTCAGGTTTCATCATGATTGGTGAAATGTAAAGAAAGATATAGCCATTAGTAGAATAAAGCCAGTTGTTGTTGTTGCTTTTTTGGCTCCACTCTGCACTGCACACTTACACGAGCTCATGGTCACACAATATTGACATACATTTACCGTATCCTTTAATTTATTTTTTTAATTTTTATTAAACAAAATTTGGTAAGTATTCCATTCAATATTGTCTAAAACTCCAATTCTACATAATTTAAAACTAAGTCATACTTAATTATCATGATATTCTCTATCTTTATTTCAACTCCATTTCAATCTGTCAATCCTAAGAAAATTTGTATACTAAGCAATTCGATTCCAGTACTACGCCTACAAGCTGACCGAGTCCGCTCTTCTTCTTCTTCTTCTTGTACAAGTATTTACTACACTGATAAAAAAGTTGCATAGTACAGATGAATATTTTCATATTAAATGTAATGTTCTACTATTTCATATTCAAATCAAATATAAACATCGAAAATTTTAAAAAATATTCATTTAGTGATTTTAATACGAATAATATTCATAACAAAAAGTAAAACTTCGTTATTAAAGTGTGTCATATTCAATTTAAGGAGGAACCATTTTAAATATTAATATGCACACACTTAAAAAAACAAATAGTTACATTTACTATATTCCATAGTAAATTATAATATTTTTCTGAACTTAAATTTGAAATTTTTTGTAGTCGATTTAAATATACTAGAAATATATTAAATTTCAATTCACTAGAATTCTCAAGTCGGGTTTCAGGGATTGTGTGGTATAAATACAAAGTGTAACCGCATGACATACAGACCTGAACGTTAGGTATTTGTCAAGTAAGTGTTATTCAATCAGCTGCTCCTTTCACTTTTAATATTAATATCGATCCAAACTATATCCGCACAAAAAGGCATAAATCTGCTAAACATATAGTTCTGTCAAAAAAATATACATATATAGAAATAAAACAAGTAAAAAAGCTAAAGTCGGGTGTCCCGACTTTGAAATACTCTGTACATACGTTTACAATAAATATAGAAAATAAAAAAAATTAAGAAAATAAAAAAAAAAATTGATCGATTTTACCTTTCTCGGTATTCGAACTCACGTAAATGGTGTATAATTGCACATTTACAATAGCAATTGCGTCTGTGTGAGTGTATGTATGCCTATGCGCATCTATTCGTGTCTGTGTAAGCATTTTCGCAGTCAACCAAACAGCAACATCAACAACAGCCGCGGGCAGCGCTTGAGCAGCGCTTGAGCAGCGCTGCAGCAGCAAATATATTTATGGTGGCTATAACTTCTCGTTAAATCGGTCTATCATTGTGAAACTTGGCATACGGACACATAATAACCAACTGGGGGGGTATTTCCAAAATTTTAGTTCGGAATTCCAAGAATTAGAGTTACGATTTGCGTGGTAGAGGGGGGAGGGAGGGAAATTCCAAAATATACATTTTCTGCGTATTCACATAAGGCATCTGGGACTAAAATTTGGTGTTCCTAGGTCTTATAGTCTCCGAGATATAGGCGATTATACGAATGGAAAATCGGGAAAACCCCCATAGGGGGGAAGTGGGGGGGGGGGGGAATCAAAAAAAATAAAACAAACTCGTATAGAATACACACATAACGCATCTTTGTGCAAAATTTGGTGTCTCTATCTCTTATAGTCTCTGAGATCCAGGTGTTCATACGGACGAACAGGCAGACCGACAGGGCTAAATCGACTCGTTTCGTCATGCTGATCAAGAATATATATACTTTGTGGGGTCTGCCACGCCTCCTTCTGCCTGTTACATTTTTCAGCTCCCGCAAACCTAACCTAATACATTTCATGTACAGAGTATAATAAAATATATGCATCATGGAAATGTCAATAAATTGAAAAAGGGTTGGAAAAAAACCAGTACCAGTAGACAAAAAAGTAGAAAACATATTTTATAATTGTAAAAAATAAACCTTTGGTGTGAATCAGACCCATCAGTGCAAAATCGATGGTAAAAATAGTTAAATCTACGTGTAAATATTGAAATTTCTGTGGTTTTTTTTATCAGTGCAGCACGCATATAACCCATAGGCGGACGTTTTTTTTGGCTACAGGGTATTGCATATGTCGGGCCTGCCCGACTGTAACTTTCGAGCTCGTCATAGTACGAGTATTTGTTTATGTCGGTTCTTTTAGTAATGTTTCATAATTTGGCATTTGTATCGGGAAACAATGTGATGTTGATGTGACTTGGTATCCAAATAAATTTGAATTATGTATGAACAGTTTGGCAATAGAATACATACATACATATGTATGTGATTTGTATGTATTATGAATTTTTAAAGCGTAAGTCGTAGCGGAAGATAAACCTATTATTTTAATACCCTGCACACTAAGTGTTTCAAATGTATGTAACACGGAAAAGGAGGCATGTCAGACCCTATGTTATGAGCATATAAATTTGTATGTATGTACATATATGATCAGCAATGCTGGGCGAATCGTCTGTCCGTCTGTTCATTAGTCCGTCGATAAATTTGTAGTCATCACTAATAGATATCGAAACACCAGACGTTCAAAGAGCATCAAACTATTCTAGTGACAATTCTGAAACTTATTGTAAGAATGAAATCCCAACATATCTCAAGGTAGATGTTAAACAATGAACAAAATATACATATGTATATTGTATTAATATTACATTTACAATAAATTAGAGGAGTTTTACTATTTGAATAAAATCGTATTACAACATACTCGTCGAACAAATACTCGTCAACATTTTTATTGCTAATATTGTCCAATAATTTGAATATCAATGTGCCAATATTAAATAGATAGATAATATATAATACAAGTAAGTACCTATTGCTTATGCCAAAAAGCGGAAGATTGGTAGAAAGAACGCTGGAGCATTGAGGGTATTTGGAAGTTCAAAAACAAAACAACAACAACAAAAATGAATTGTTCAAGGCATATGCCACTTACAATTTTGATCACATATACATATGTACTTATATCTGCATATGTGTGCTCACATATGGAACTAAAGAGCATATCAATGTGTGTCAATGGGTTGTCGGTTTCAATTGCAGTCCCTGGCTTGCTGGTTCGCAAGCAGACATCCTTTACACGTGGCTGCCAGGACGCACTCACAAGCCCACGAGAGCACACTCTCGCGCACACATACACATCAGCATGTGTGGAAGTTGCTTAGATATGTTTTTAATTACAACTAAATTGGAATAGGCATTAAATACCAATGCCATCTGAGTTTGCAAGACATGGCAGTCGACACATACTCGCACGCACCAGAAAATGGGAAATGGTCGCCATAGAGAGCGGGGCAAGGTCGTTTGGGCTGTCTGTCGTACTTGACACAAGTTTGTCTAATGCGCAAACTTTTAATTGAGTTTAAAATTGTATGAGTGCAGCATTTGAATAAAGACGACGCTTTCGTCCTGCTTCAGAGAAGGGGCCCATGGAGCATACATCGGAACTAATATGCGCGCATAGAATCAAGAATTTATGAGTTGGAGCATTGAAATGCGTATGCGTGAGTGCGTATTTTTCAAGTGTTTCGGTTACAATCCCAGTAAATTGCCCATGAAATATTAACCTTCCCGTAATGAGACGCCATTTTTATGCATCGTAATTCGCCTAACTTAATGGCGAGCTGGATGTGGGCATGTTGTGAGTGTTTTCTTGCCAAAGCCATGTGTTTTTGGGTTGTGTTTCTCCCAAAAATACCTGAGATACCCCAGAAACTATTACCGCTTCGGTGGTCATATTAAAAATACTTTGCGTACAACGTCGAGTTTTATGGCCAATAAGCCTCACCTCTTTCAAAAGGGATTCTTTTCGGGATTAATTTGAAGTCGCCTGCGCATATTTTCATGCACATATAAACATACGAGGACAGTACCTTTTTTCATTAACTCGTATATTAAACATTCGACATAAGACACATTTATGTGTGTGAAGCTAGTTACAAGTATTATGCATCCATGATTAGATACCAAAATCGTTGTACACGTAATATATGTATGTATGTATATGATGAAATTAGCTTTTGAATTATTTATTTATTATTTCATTACCTTCTGTCCATATAGATTACAAAGATGTGTTATACTTGTAATTTTAACATAGATAAAAATCCCAAAAATTATCTAGGGATGTTTTTAGACCTAACCCAAAAAAAAAATTTCTAAAAAAGAGTAAAGCAAAGAAATCTAATTAATAGTGAACTAGATTAATTAAGGAGAAAAATAAGAAATGCTTATAGAGAACAGTTTTTATAAAGAAGAGAAAATTCTTTGGAACAAAAAAGTGATGATCACCAAAGAGGGCAGAAGAGTCATTGCCCATACGATAACAAATGAAGGGGGGTCCCAGCATAAACAACGGAGGGCATTGCTTATGGACCGACTCGCTATATTTCTTGTTTTCTATACTACGAAAGCCAGAAGTATATTGAACTCGTGTTGCCTGATACTTACCTCATACCAAGTTTGGGCTCAACTGTCTCCGAAATCCAGGCAGAAGGACATGGTAATATCGATGCGTTTCGTCATGCTGATTAAATATAGTATATATGTACCTTATGGGGTTTGTTATGATTCTTTCTACCTGTTACAAACTTTCCACAAGCCCTTTTTACCCTTCGGGTACAGGATAGAAAGCTCATTAGCACTTTCAAGAAATTTTTGGTTTTAATTTTCTTTGCAATTAATCCATCACAATTAAATTTGACAAAAAACCACATGGGTTAGGTTAGGTTGACCCGCATAGGTTAAGTTGACCTCAATGTTCCTTAACGATGCAGGTTAGTTGGTGATCGGTAGGGGTTCCGTTTTGTGTTCCATTAGCAGCGTCTAAGAGAAAAGAAATTGCTCAGGAGTTAGGAAAATACCAAGCGTTGTATTGTTTTAAGCACACTAGGCATGGAGAGTCAATTAATTAAGAGAGGGTTTGCATAAATTTGCTAGGAAGGAACAATTTCCATAACGAATATTCGGTGAAAATGATCAGCTTAAAGTATACATACTTGTACATACTCGTACGGTACATAGGTATTTCATTGTGATTTTGCAATGATTTTTGGTTTCGAGACACGTATACAGTCGCAAAAATGCATCACCTGTGAATCAAGTCATACAAATGCACATACTTGCATATATGCATATGTAATTTACATAGTTCGTTTCAATCGAGAGGTATGGGAAAAACTGTGCACATTAAAAACCAAAAACGAAACCTAAAAGCACGCAACAGAAAGGCGAAAAAAAAAACAAATAAAACGCGAAAACTGCACGAGGCACGTTTAATGTCATTTAAAGCTGCAATTACTCAGCACGCTTTGTCTGCGGCTGCCAACAGCCTGAGCACTCTACTTGGCCAGCCTGTGGTTTTGCTTTAATGTCATTTAATAGCCATAGGCGCAATTATTCAGAACGTACCCGACTGGTAGTTGGATGTTGTAGATACCGTTAGCGGCCAAACGGAGCTCCACATGCAATTCCTATGCAAATGCAGCGGCCAATGATGGCAAGGGGACTCCTTCCGGTGCTATAAATTGCACGCTTTACTCGACCCTTATTTTCTAATTAAAATACACGGCATTAAAATAGTGTGCAACACATATAGGACTCGCATATTCACGTACAAGAATAATATGTATAACTCGTCAAAGTATGGGCCACATTTTCCATTATTAATTTAATACTTCATGAAAATCCTGTTCATTAAGCAACCCAAAAAAAAAACACAAATAAAAAATAAAAAGATGGGCTCAACCGGGATTTGAACCCGGGACCTCTCGCACCCAAAGCGAGAATCATACCCCTAGACCATTGAGCCTCTACCAATCTCTTTGATATTATACCGTTTTATTTTATATCGACAAGCAACACAACGCATGCTGGTTTATTTTGTACATATCAGCCAGCTTTTGTATGATACTTATCGATAGGTTTTCTGGTACAACCAATCCGACTACCACATTTTGGCGCCAATTCTGCACAGCTGCAGCACAGCTATTAAAAGCAAACGTCGCAAATGAAGTGCCCAGAATAAGCATTCGGGGAATATACACAACGTATTAAATACTAATCACATCCAGTAAAAACATTGTGTGAATTATACAATAGAAAACTGCATTTTGGTTACACATAATTATGGTAAGTTCTGTACACGTGAGTTTTTGCAAATTTTTTACTTTGTTTTTTGTTAGGACACTCCAAGCTCACCACCGCCAAATACTCCCAGCGATGCCGCAGAGCGCCGCGATTTACGTGCCGTCATGACCTCACCAGTGGGCGATTTTGAACCTTTTGAGAATGAAGATGAAATATTGGGTGATCAGACTGTGCGTGAGGGGGAAGATGAAGATGGCGAGGAGCTGTTCGGCGACAACATGGAAAATGATTATCGTGCGATGCCTGAGTTGGATCACTACGATCCGGCCATGCTGGACGACGAGGAAGATTTTTCAGAGATGTCACAGGGCGAGCGCTTTGCGGCCGAAGCCGAGATGCGTCGTCGAGACCGCGCGCAAGGCATACATCGTGACGATCGCGATCTTGGCTTCGACCAGTCGGATGATGAGGATGATATGGGACCTCGTGCCAAACGACGGGCTGGTGAGAAGGCGGCCGTAGGCGAAGTAGAAGACACCGAAATGATCGAGTCCATTGAGAATTTGGAAGACACCAAGGGCCACTCGACCAAGGAGTGGGTAAGCATGCTGGGACCGCGGACGGAGATTGCAAATCGCTTCCAGTCGTTCTTGCGCACCTTTGTAGACGAGCGTGGGGCCTATACATATCGCGACCGTATCCGCCGTATGTGCGAGCAAAACAAAGCATCGTTTGTGGTCTCGTACACAGATCTCGCCAATAAGGAGCACGTGCTGGCTTACTTTCTGCCCGAGGCGCCATTTCAGATGCTTGAAATTTTCGACAAGGTGGCCAAGGATATGGTTTTGTCCATATTTCCCACATACGAGCGTGTTACAACTGAAATTCATGTGCGCATCTCGGAGCTGCCGCTGATCGAGGAGCTACGCACGTTCCGAAAACTGCATCTTAATCAGCTGGTGCGCACCCTTGGTGTGGTTACGGCCACAACTGGTGTGCTGCCGCAGCTTTCGGTCATCAAGTACGATTGCGTCAAGTGCGGGTACGTTCTGGGACCCTTTGTACAGTCGCAAAACTCTGAGGTCAAGCCCGGCTCCTGTCCCGAATGTCAGAGCATGGGGCCCTTCTCTATCAATATGGAGCAGACGCTATATCGTAACTACCAGAAAATAACGCTGCAGGAGTCACCGGGACGAATTCCCGCCGGTCGCATTCCGCGCAGCAAAGATGTTATACTGCTGGCTGATCTTTGCGACCAATGTAAGCCTGGAGATGAACTGGAAGTCACTGGCATCTACACAAACAACTACGATGGTTCGCTGAATACGGACCAGGGCTTCCCAGTTTTTGCTACAGTCATCATTGCAAATCATGTTGTGGTAAAAGACTCCAAGCAGGTGGTTCAATCGCTGACGGACGAGGATGTAGCAACCATACAGAAGCTGAGCAAGGATCCACGAATTGCCGAACGGGTTGTAGCCTCCATGGCACCTTCCATATATGGCCACGACTACATTAAGCGCGCTTTGGCGCTGGCGCTCTTCGGCGGCGAGTCCAAGAATCCTGGCGAGAAGCACAAGGTGCGTGGGGACATCAATTTACTTATATGCGGTGATCCGGGAACGGCGAAGTCACAGTTTCTCAAGTATATCGAAAAGGTGGCTCCACGTGCCGTCTTTACCACTGGTCAGGGCGCGAGTGCTGTAGGTTTAACCGCCTATGTGCGTCGCAATCCCGTCTCCAAGGAGTGGACTCTGGAAGCCGGCGCTCTAGTGCTGGCCGACCAGGGCGTATGCCTTATTGATGAGTTCGACAAGATGAACGACCAGGATCGCACTTCAATACACGAAGCCATGGAGCAACAGTCCATATCCATATCCAAGGCTGGCATTGTCACTTCGCTGCAGGCGCGTTGCACGGTTATAGCGGCTGCCAATCCGATTGGTGGTCGCTACGATCCATCTATGACTTTCTCTGAGAACGTGAATCTCTCCGAGCCCATTCTCTCTCGTTTTGACATACTGTGTGTGGTCAAGGATGAATTTGATCCGATGCAGGATCAGCAGTTGGCCAAATTTGTGGTGCACTCGCATATGAAACATCATCCGTCCAGCGAGGACGAGCCACAGCTTGAAGAGCCCCAAAACAAAACCGTCGAAGAGATACCGCAGGATCTGCTGCGTCAATACATCGTCTATGCCAAGGAAAATATTCGGCCCAAGTTAACGGTGAGTAAGTAGTTGAATAAATCATATAGGGAGTTTCCAAATATGTTTTATATCGAGTAGAACGTTGAAATCCCGCCCAAGTTCTGTTTATCCGTTACTCGTCCCCTCTCAAACAGTCCTTAATCTTAAATTTCATTATAGATACAACTGTAAGATAATGTACTCCGATTTGGTTCAAATTCCAGTTTATGTAATAAAACTATAATATGTTAGTGTTTCAAAATCGAAGAAGGTTGCAAATTGGCTGAACGTTCAAAAAACTACAGTGTTGCCTTAAACTGAGAAAAACAATATAGAGACATATACATACTTATATAAATATATTTAAATTAATTACTATCCCTTCCTTCCTGCAGAACATCGACGAAGACAAGATTGCCAAAATGTATTCACAGCTGCGTCAGGAATCGTTCGCCACCGGTTCTCTTCCTATTACCGTGCGCCACATTGAGAGCGTTATCCGCATGTCAGAGGCGCATGCGCGGCTTCATCTCCGGGAGAACGTCATCGAGGCGGACGTCAGCATGGCCATTCGTATGATGCTGGAAAGCTTCATCGAGGCACAGAAGTTCAGCGTAATGAAAAAGATGCGTAACACATTCCAGAAATATCTGGCTTTCCAAAAAGATCACTCTGAGCTGCTGTTCTTCATTCTGCGACAGCTAACACTTGACCAGTTGGCCTACATTCGGTGCAAGGATGGTCCAAACGCCACGCACGTGGAGATTATGGAGCGCGATTTGATCGAACGCGCCAAGCAGCTTGATATCAGCAATTTGAAGCCATTCTATGAGTCTGATCTTTTCCGCACGAATGGCTTCTCATACGATCCCAAGCGTCGAACCATCTTGCAAATTGTCGCCGATGGCGCTGCCTAAATTTAATAGGCACTTAAGTTCAACTTACTTTAAGAAAATCACAAACTTACCTTTGTTCATGTCCCATTCTCGTATATTTTGTATGTTAAATAAACAATTCATTTTGATTAAAAGAAAGCATGAGTTCTTTAGATCATCTTATATTCTAATCATCAAAAGGTGAACCTTTTTATTTGGATTTGAAAATGCTTCTTTATCGGATTCCCTGCAAAATTAGTGGCGCAGTCAACAACAGGTAAAATAGAAACAATATGTTGAATAGTATCAAGATAGTTTCTTAATGTTAGTTGAAGCTTGAGAACTTCAATTTCGAAACATGCAATATACTTATACTATAGGTATGTGAACTAATTATTTTTAACGTTTTAAATTAAAAAAGAAACTTTTCTTTTTATTTGTAAAGTTTTGGACTAACATACATTTTCGCAATCTATACATTAAAAACAATTTTGTAGTGGTCCATTTTCATGATTAATCAATCATTGCCATTGTCTTCAATGCCCATTGCCTTGTCGAAGTCCTCTTCGCTAATCTTATTCTTTTTCAGTCTCTTAAATAGCCGTATGTCACTGGCCAACTCATCGAGATCAGCCTGAGTGAATTTTTGCTTCCGCTTGCCCAGAGTGTTGCTGTCCGAAGCCTCACGCTTTCGCTGCTTTTTCGCTTTACGCAACTCCTTTTTTGATTTGGAATCCAGTTTAGCCTTTTTCGTCTGATCCCAAGACTCGGTACGTTTTTTGAATTGCTTTTGGCCAGGCCAGCTTCCCGTCTGCTCGTACGTTTTCTGTTTTTCCAGACGCACTTGCTCCTTTTGTGCGTTCTTGTACTTTAGCTTCGCTAAGTCCACCTTAAAACTAGGTTCAATAAATCCATCGGAATTATAGTTTTTCAGCTCAGGCATGCGTGGCAGCTGTAGCAGCCCATAGCTGGTAGCCATTTTGCCCAGATCTATATCTTTCAAGCGTAGAATTGCGCTGCACTCGTGCTTAGTGTAGGCTCGAACATGGGAAACAAAGGCCCGCATGGCCTTGTCATAGACACCCTTGTCCGCAGCCTGCTGTCGATGCAGCTTGTCCACTACGTTCTGCAGTTCAGCATCGGACTGAACGCCACTCATGTCCGACAGCTCACTCAACTCTACCTTTTGATTAAGTTTTAAGAAAGTTACGTACGCATCCTCGCTGGGCAACAGAAATACAAGTGCATTGCCCTCGTTGCCTTGGCGTGCAGTGCGACCGACTCGATGTACGAAGCTGGATGCATTGGAGGGCGGATCCCACTGCACTACCCAGTCGATTTCAGGCACGTCCAAACCACGCGCTAGCACATCCGTACAAAGCAGGACGGCCTGGGACTCATTGCGGAAACGCTCAACAACATTCGCGCGCTTGTTTTTCATTTTCCCGTGTATGCCGAGAACACAACGGTCTGGCAAAAGCGGCGGCAGTGTCTCCGCCCAGTACTCGACGCAGGCGCAGGTTGGGAAAAAGACCATGACTTTTCCGGCGCGTGCACTGGCGGACCGTAAGAATTGTAGCAAAGCCAAGAACTTCTGATCGGGTTCGACGATTTTGTAGAAGTTCTGAAGACGCGCTGGTGTGCTTACGGTGGCCTTCTCCTTAACGGAGACTAGAACAGGATTGCGCAGACCTGCCCGTATCAGATCCGTCACCTCGGTGGTCTGAGTCGCAGAGAAGAGGCCTGTCCGACGCTGGCGTGGAAAGTAGCCTAATATGTTGTTAACAGTTGCCTTGAACCCCAAGTCTAGCAATCGATCTGCTTCGTCCAACACCAAAAACTCTAAGCTCTTAACGTGTGCCGCCAAGTTCAAATCGCCTTTCCGTTGAAATAAATCCTCCAATCGACCCGGTGTGCAGATGAGAATGCAAGGTGCATCTTGTTTGAGCCTCGCTATGTCATCTTCAATACTGTTGCCGCCAACAATAAGCTGCTGCCGAAAATGCCGCAGATCCGGGTGAATCAGAAACTGTGCGAGCACGTCAGATATTTGTCGCGCTAGCTCTCGAGTTGGTGAGATGACTACTGCGCCGATTTCTTTACCAGACCAGGGTGTTTCTGTGTGACGGCGTTGTAGAATCTCCAAAAGTGGCACAAGAAACGCTAGCGTTTTTCCTGATCCAGTCACAGCCTCAGCGGAGACGTCCTTGCGGGAGAGCAGCATTGGAATGGTCGCCGTCTGCACGGGTGTCATCAGCTCGAAGCCGAAATCTTGAATGGTATCGAGTATCGGCTGCGACAATGGTGGTTTGTCCAAGGAACTCCATTTTTTACGAGACATTTTTGTAAACAAATACACGTGCACTTGTGTTGTTTCTGTCGCCTATCAGATAGAGATGAGCGATTCTGTAAAATTATGAATATATTAACTTTCAGAAGGAATCGAATTGCATGGGCTTAACTGCCGAGAAAATATATACGGGTACATAATATGCACACAATTCATATATTCTTACCTCTGCATTTTAATCTTTAGAGCATTAAAAATATAATAATAAAATCGCAAACATTGCTTACCTTCTCACTAAAGATAAAGTACGTGGAGGTTGCCACTTCGTTTAAAACAAACTAATATGTTATCTAACATAATGCTGGAGCAATGAGCTTTGGTTCGAGTGTTCGGTTTTGTCAAATAAATGTGTTTAACTCGGAAAATCGTAAATTAACATGAAAAATGTATAACGATTTCAAGAGATAATATTTAAAGATTTTCATTGACAGCGCAGCAATAAGTTTTTATGTAACGACTATCTACGGGAAATATCTGATGAGATCAAATTTCGGAACCAAAAAGTAAGATTAATATTTTTTATTTAATTAGAAAAAGGTATTCATCTCGGGCCAAAAAAATTTTTTTAAATAAAATAAATAAAGGCTGATCATATTTTTTGGGGTTTTTTTAAGAATACATTTTATGATATGTATGTTATCTCCATTGATCATAAAGCTGGGTTTATTTTCTCTGCAGCTTTTGGGAATTAATTCATATACAAGAATATTAATAGAATACAGAATATATTGAATGTACCCTTTTCGCAAATTATTCAATATTTTTTGATTGGCTATTTAAAATTGATTGTCTTACACTGAAATGCATAATGCAAGCATTATGCGTACGCCACAAAGTTTAATGTGAGGTAATAACGGCATACCTTCTATGCTTGTACTTGTAATATGGGTTAATGATAAAACGGTTGGGAAAAATGCAGGGTTCGCAAAAAGTGGTCATTAAGCAGAGAGAGGGAGAGCTCATTTTATTTGTGTATATCCACGGAAAGAAAACATGTTATCCGACTACATTAAAAAAATTCTCATTTGTAGATGTGGCCTATTTGAATTCCTTGGTTGAATCCGCGGCCAATGACATAAATAACGTTAAATTCTGTTAAAGTTTATTTCGGCGGTGTTGTTATTATGTACGTATCCGAAATAATAACGGGGTCCATCCATAGTTATGGAAATCAATCATAATACTATTCGCTATAAATATACTTTTTTTAAACGAAATCGAAAAAGACAAACCCACAACTTAATCAAAGAGGGGGAAATTCCATGACTACAAAGAACTCAAAAATTGCTTCCCATTTGGATGAGCGCAGCCAATAAAAAGACTACTACTACTAGTCCTGCGCTGACACCATGTGCTGATACTTTCGACTTTCGCCACTACTCGGAAAAATTTCAATGGATTTACTACTCTCCTTCTAGTTTACTTTTACTTGTAGTTCAATTTTGCACGTGTGAAGTAACTACCATTATTACCTGAAAGTTTTCAGTTCTTCTGAATTCGATGATGTAGTTGTATCCTTTTTTGAAGTATAGGAAATAGATTTTTGAAAGCGTAATTAGGAATCACATTCAAAAGTATGTTGTTTATATAAAAGTCGCAAGCCCATGTTCGTCTATAGTCGTATTTTAATCTAAAATACTGCAAAATATATGGAATTTTCGAAAATTCATCGTAAAAAACTTAATACATATCATTTAGAATACACATTTACTTTTATTTTACCATTTTAAGCCACTCACTTAAATAAACATAAACAGATGTATGTAAATATGCGTATGTGGTTCTTTTGAAGACCCCTCACCTGCCTTGGCATTAATATGAGAGGAACACTCAAGGAACGCTCCTTGAATGTGTGTATGTATAGTATACCGACACTAAACTCGCCATTGCAATAGAAAATACTCGCCATTACAGTATAATATACATAAATATTTATATAATTTTGAATAATGTATAAATTTATGTATCGACATGAAGTTTTTACCAAAATGAATGCAAAAATATTGAAAATTTCATACTGATTCTAATTTTGACTTTGGACAATCAACGGCATATTAAAATTTGATTTTATATCTTGTTCCTTAATTGCAGTTATCCATTGACACACCCAAGTTCAACTTAAATGACCGGCCCATTCTGCTTTGTACCGAGATTTTTGTACGGCTTGCCACCGTTCCGGTCCCACTCGCGGTTGAACTCGTGCTCAAGTATTTCGGCGCCACGCTTCCGCGTCAGTCCCGTCTCCTCCAGACTCAGCTCACACATTTGCATGTCATCCGTGCCGGCAACTAGCAGAATGGGTGGCTTATCGGCATGCAGCTCCATTTGGCGTGCGATCCACTGGCCATCGAAGTGAGCGTACCATAGGCCGCGTTTAGCTAAAATATGTTCATACTTTACAGAATCCCAAGGCAGATAGCTTAACTTGTTTTCTTACTGTTGTCCGGTGCATTGGCGCGCATGAAGGGTATACGGAAGTACCGATGCTGTGCTGTCACAATCTCCTGTATGGGCTGCACAATAGGTGGTTGCTTGAATGCTGCCAAAATGTACAGTTAACATTTTGAACGGTTATCAATTTAAGGACTAACTCACCTGCCTCCATAACGCTTCGAGGTGCACGTTCATTCTCATCCATGGTGGTGCGTTTGCGGTTCTTTGCCTTCCAGGCATGGTAAACCTTTAAACGACGATGGAATTCTTGACGACAGGCCTATATAGATACGAAAGATCCATATGCATATTCAGGTGTTTACTTTGTAGTGCTTCCATGAAACTTACCTCAAGGAGTTCGATATCACACGATGTATTGATAGCATCCCGCAATTCCGAATACTTCCACTTGGACAAGTCATATTTCTGTTTTCCCAGCGCCTGTTGCTGTGCTCGCACATTCTCGGATCTAAGTACGTATTGTTGTTGAAATAAGGCATTTAGGAAATTAGCAATGCACGAATTATTGCAGAAACATTTTAAAACGGGCATATCAAGCAAAGTGAGTCCTTGATGGAGGTAAATTTTATATATAAAATTTAAGAAAAAAACAGAAGCAAGTCTACCAGTTAATCAAATTAGTTTAGCCAATTCTAAGTGAAGCGAGTGTTAGTGGATGAATGAAATCTATATTAAATTAGTGTTACAGTTTGGAAAAGCACAACCAGCACCAACTCACTTATTTAAATATCGCGAAGCAATGTTTGACACAACTTGTGAAAAACTTTTTGAAAAATATACAGAAAGTAAAGAAACAATATAGAAATGTAGAATTTATTTGTAAAAGTTATCCAATTAGTCTTTTTAAAAGAGGTTTTTAGAAAGCAAGAATAATTAATTTTTGTACAAGATGTTTTTGGTAGCAATGTAGAGAAATAAAACGTGCTGTACCTGATCAGTTTGTTGGGGCCCATGGGGGATACGTCATTCACACCACCACTGTGTTGATTGGATTGTTTGACGGTGTGTGTAGATTGTGGGAATTTGTGGAAAAGAGCGTGTAAAGAAGGGGGAAGAAGTTTGTGAATTTTTAAATAAACACTTTTTACAATATTGTTAATAAAGTACTGTATACATCCCTCGGGTCTGAAGTTTCAGCACAATAACTAATTTGTGTGTCGGAACTTCGACTTATACTGCTGACCTTTCTTTTCTATTCCTACGATTCTATACATTCAAATATTTTATGCAAAACGCAAGCCCTTAATTTAAATTGAAGGATGCAAGGATAAAATATTCATGGTACAAACTTAAATACTCTTTAAAGGGGATATTCATTTGACAGCGCACACCGTTCTCCTATCACATAATACCTACAACTCTACTTCATCATTCCAATAATAATAAATAATATTGTTTCCCCAGCGATAAACTTTGGTTAATCTAGATTAATTGTTGGTAACCTTAATAAACAATTTATAATTATTATAAAAATATACAGCTTCAACCTACAAACCCGAGTTTATGTACAAAACCGTCTGCCACTTTAGGGAAGGAGCAACCGATTCGATGCGACTTACTTGCGTATCACAGGCGGACTGTCTTCGACTTGACCATTGGATTCGCTGGCCAAACGCAGGGCCAATTCATGATCCCGACGCTCCTGCTCGAGTTGTTGACGATATTTGGCGTCATCCTTAGCTTCCTTTTCGAGCTGTGCCTGGAGAGCCAGGGCGGCGCGGCGGTCCTCTTCTTCCTGCTTCAAGCGCTGAGCTTCGGCAACTTTGCGCCGAGTTTCCATTTCGGCTTTTCTTCATTGCGAAAAAAGTTTAATAAGTACATAATATTTTATGGAGGTATTTTGTGGAGGTACTAACAGTCGCTTGTTTTCCATATCTTCGCGCTGTCGTCGTTCTTCTTCCTCCTTGGCACGACTTTCTGCTTCTAGGGCTTCTTGTATCTTGTGCAAACGTTCTTGTTCCTCGGCTTGCTGCTGCTCCTTTAACTTCGTGTTCAGATCGACTGTCAGCTTATTCATATTGGCCATAACTACAGTATACATTGAGTCGATTTCGCGCTGCGTGATACGTGGATTTAACTGTAATAAGAGAGGTGGATAGTTTGAGAAAAAGAACATAGCAAGGAAAGTAAGTAGAGCGTACCTTAATTTTTGCAATGGCATCATCGATCTGCCTGTAAATTTCCTTCACACCATCAACGATTTCATCGCGTCCCAATTTGAGGCCACCCGCAATCTCAATTGTTTTCAGGGTGTTCGTGCGTATCTTGTTGATCTTGGAAATGCCCTGGTAGCGGGGACGATGATGCTTGCGAGCTAGGAACCCACGCACTGTGCGTTGGACCATCAAGACGCACTTGTTGCGGAATTTGATACGGTTGCGTACTGGGAAAGATATATGACAAGGCGTTTAGAAAATTGTATTCAAGGGTCCAAGAAAAGCTTGAGAAAAGATATTGTAAAATAAATTAAAATATACAACTTCGGTGTTGCTGTCTTTAACAACCAAAACAATAAATTCAGAATATGGAAAATAATATGAAGTCTTCTAGATCTTTTTACCTATGAAGCAAAAGTATACTAGAGTGAACTATGGACCCCAAAATGAATAATTTCGAAATGGGAAGCTGCAGTTTTCGTACTTACATTTAATGACACACAACGCGCCCAATGCAGACTTAACCCAGCGGGAGCGTATGAGCCACTTCTTCACCTTGGCCACGATGGCCAACATATTTTCGGGATCAGATTTCATAATGCGATCGAAAGACGCAAATTTTCCAGGTCGGAAGAACACCTTTGTAATCCCGAATTTAAAATCCCTGGAGCTAAGATTGAGCGACTGGAACATGGCCTCGCAAAAGGTGCGAGGCGGAAGCGCCACTAACTCGGGCGGTAGCACCGATTTGTACATGCTGTAGAGATCAGCAAAGAGCACACGGGATGGATAACCATGTTCCATAAGCTCAAGCACGGAAATGGTTCCGGAACACTTGAGCTGGGCCAGAGCCAGACTGCCTTCGAACTGGCGATCCACCATCTTGCTGTTGGGTTTAATACAACGAATAAAGTTCGTGCCCTGTAAGGAATGAGATGAGGCGACATGATTAAAAGCCAGACAAAGTGTTTCATAACTTACATTTTGCTCCAGTTTTTCCATGAGTTCGCCCAGTTGCGTCTTAAACTTGGAACCTACGGATATAAAGTTAAGCTTGCCGCGTATGGACGTATTGCTGCCTGAAGGAAAAAGCATCTTGAGCAATGGATTTTCGCATTCCTGCACCAGACCCTCAAGCGAGGCGTGCAATGCATCGTTGTTCTTTTCGATGAACTGTTCCGTGTTATAGCAGACGGCTCCGGCGAAATGGCGCACCAAGAAACCTTCCTCATCACGGAGAGTACGATGTGCCTTAAGGCGCGAAGAACGTGGCAGACCCAATCGGAAATGATTGGCCCACGACTTGTGCACCTCGGCAGTAAAATGCGCTGGCGATGGTTTTGGCAGCTTCGACTCCTCGTCCAGTAAAGTGAATATGCCAGACGACTTTGATTCAATCAGGTCAATGATATCTTGATTGTCCGTGAACGTAATTTCTGGCACGTTGAGGCCTTCACGTTTGTATAGCTCCTGTTCATTCTTCAGAATGTTATCGTTAAAGAATTTTTGCAGCTTTTCATTGCAATAGTTGATGCAAAACTGTTCAAACGAGTTCACCGTAAAGTATTCAAAGCCGGCAATATCCAGTACGCCAATGTAGAAGTTGGACGCTTGAAAAGGTATGCTTTGATTGATCAGACCGACAATGCGATCAAACAAGCGACTGTAGATGGCCTTGGCCAATGCATCGCGTGCGCTACTTGCCTCGTAGATTTTCAGAGGAACCCTGAGAATCAGATAAGAGATCATGAAGACGACAAAACAGTTGACAATTTTTCACTTACATGATAACCGTGCCCTTGAAGCCGCCGCCCTTACTCTGCATGACCCGAGAGACCAAAGCGGTACGTAGTTCCGTTTGATCGACGCCCAACAATCCGCTCGTAATGGTGAGTGAGTTTTCTGATGCCTCGGATACCTGGCAGCCGCCACGGACATCATCGGGTATTTCTTCAAAGGCAATATTGCCAAGATGAAGCACAGCAGCGACCAAGGAATAAATGCCCAACTTTTCTGACTCAGACAGTCCCAAGCGACCCAGAGCCTTGTCCAGATTCTGAAAATGCTGATAGTCATCGATGATCGGATCCTTAAGTGGGCCCTTTTGTTGATGGTTCTTCGACTTCTGGGTGCCCGGGATTAGCTGTTCAGTCTTCGCATTCGTGAAATACTGGGTACAACCGGAGAGGTACTGCAAGATTTAGAAACCAAAACATTATAGCTTTTATGATAAATGCACAATGATGGCCTACAGTGCAACACCTACCCGATAATCATCAGGCTTCCCCAGATGCAACTTGTCCCGCAGCTGCTGCGGTGCACCGGCAAGGAGCATGTAGAACACATGGTAGTTACGCTCTTCTGAGCTTTGCCTACAGATACGACTCTTCTCAAGCAGGTAATGCGAGATGTAGCCGCCAACCACCTGGCATTTGGCGTCATAGTGCACCTCAATGAATTTGCCGAAGCGCGACGAGTTGTTATTGCGAGTGGTCTTGGCATTGCCAAAGGCTTCGAGCACGGGATTGGCTGCGAGAGCAGACGTGAGTTAGGAGATACCCCTTTAATAAGAACACTCACATACCATCCAAAATTTTAGTCTCAATGGGTCCAGCGCTGTCATGGGAGTGGCACAGATATTTTAGTAAATATTTTGTTGATTCCGTTTTTCCAGCTCCCGACTCGCCAGAGACAATGATGGACTGCGAGCATTTGTACACGCGCATATCGCGTATCGCTTTGTCGGCTGAAATAAGTATGAATACGATTTAAAGCAATTAACTTGTATCTTCTAGCTTCCTTCTTACCAATAGCAAACACATGCGGCGGCAATTCACCCAGAGAGCGTCCATTGTATTTCTTGATGGTTTCCGAAGAATAAAGCTCCTTGATTTCACGATAAGGGTTCACTGCAATGAGTATGTTGGCCACATAGGTCTGCACGAATATTTAGAAGTACACATTAAATACGAACTCCTCTTGTCTAGTCAGCAACCACTTACATAAATTTTGTCTTTGTAGTAACGCGTTTTGAGGTTATCCAAAAAAGTGGCCTCATTCAGTAACATAAGTTCACCTGGAATATCAGGAAGTATAATTTATTAAATTGCTTCTTTTCGGAAGCGAATAGTACACTTGTTTAACTGCCAATAATCTGCTTTGCGCAACCGTGTTTTAAGATTCTTCTTAAGGCCGTTATCTCACTTTCTATGTTCTGTTTACGAACAATGACTCATGAAGAATAGGACCTGTGAAACTTTGTTCGAATATGGAAGTTTAACATTTTTGAATGTTGAGCTGTTAAATAATTGTGTAGCTCAGGAAAAAACATATGGTTAACTATTATCTTTTTGTACATATGCGAGTACGGTTTAGTATTGTTTAGTATCGCCAAGAAAGATATGATGTCAGCAGCACTGTCTAAATAAGATATTTATTTTTCTATAGTATAGTATAGTATATTCGAACGTGTTTTGATATTTTTATGTAACGCCTGCAGACCTGTTCTCCATCAGAACTCAAAGAAATAATGAGCTCATGGTAATCTAGAGGGATAGGGGGGACTCACAGTTATCATCATGATCCTGGGGTCCGTCGCACGAAGAGTGTATGTCATCGTAGTGGCACGTACGCTTCGGAAATTTACGATCAATTGGCGTTACTTCAAACTCCTTGGCACCGATTTCCGTAATGCGACCCTGTATATAGCCATCAGCAGGGTCTCTTACCCACACCAATTGAGTGTCCTCCAGCATTTTGCGCACTGTGAAAATGGATAGACATCAGAATGGAATATTTAAAGCAATATATTTTTGTGTCTATCTACACAACAGATCAGTCTACTGCAAAAGTAAGTTCCCTACAGTAATCAAAATAAAAAATCTTATCTACCGTCACTCTCGGGCCGCACAACCACTCGTAACACTAGTCAAAAAAGCCAGAAACGTTATGAGCCGCGCCGTCACAGTTCACAAAAGCAACTGAGGGGAGAACGATCGCTGAGCAAGCAATTGAGCGATCGTAGCGTCGCTTTGGAGTTAAACGGCAACACCGACACTCATCACCGACGAAGACGACCAAATAACCGTCATTAGCGCTCCTACTCGTGTGTGTGATCGTCGTCGTGTCGTCGTCGCTCTGTTGGTTTCCCATTGGCACTATACCAGCCCGGTGTTTTATGGGGGTTCTATAGAGCGTCGTCATTAACTCTACCTGGCACTGCACTGCCTATTGTGCTTCTTTCTTTGTCTTTGTCGCTGTGGCAGTTTCTTCTACCTTTCGTATTGTCTATCTGCCGATTGCCTTTCTTGGCCATGCTCCACTCGAATGTATGTTCTAGCTGCCGTTGACTCACGGCCGTGTTCACGTTTGATAAGCAGAGTCGCAGCCCATTCTCCGTTCTCTATTCCGTGTAGGTGTCGATACAAGACCCACAACAAACACGGCCTTGTTGGATACAAAGCTGTCGCGTTGTTTTCAAATCTATTCGCAATAACCATATTAAACCGCAAGCTCTCATTTACAAACAGTTGCCCCACTCGTTCTCTCCAAACTCATGCTTAGTCGTATGTGTGTATATACTATAGTATATGGAAAAATGTATATCTGGTAAACAAGACAATGACGTTGACAATTGTTTTAGCTGCGGCAGCGTCAAGGTGAAATTCATTTGTTTAGTCGCTTCGGGTTAATGGTGCGTAGCCGGGTGGTCAGGGGCGTGCGGGCCCTATTCATTGACGCGGCATTCTATATTTTGCGAATTTGCGACTGCGCTGGTGGGATTCTAAGCTATGTATGTCAAAATAATAATAATACAAAAAAAAACGAGACAGATTTCATATTGGTGCAGACAACAAACAATAGTCTGGCTTTGGCCGCAGAGCGCCCCTCTCCAATTAAGATAAATTTACAAAAGTGCTAAATTATTAAGTGATCGTTAAAACCATTTCTGTTTCCCCCAGAGATTCAGCTCAGCTGTCAGTTGGCTGTGGGTAAGCGTCGTTTTCAGTGTGGGTGCAGAGACAATTATAAATGACAAAGGGAATCAAGATTTCCACATACAGAACCATTTGTATACCCTGTACCCGTAGGGTAAAAAGGGTATATTAGGTTTGTGCAAAGTATGTAACATGCAGAAGGAAGCATCTCCGACCCCATAAAGTATATATATTCTGAATCAGCATGACGAGAGAAATCGATCGTCACATGTCCGTCCGTCCGTCTGGATGAACGCAAGGATCTCAGAAACTATAAAAGCTAGAATAACCAAAGTTGGCTCCCAGATTTTCCTAGGTCCGAGAAAGGACGAGTTTATTTTTTTTTTTTAATTTCGGGCTTGCTCGACTGTAGCGTTCTCTCTTGTTTATAGCTATGTATGTATGTACAAAAATGATGAAGAGAACATTTAGTTAGGGAATCGTGATCGTGCACATAAGTTTTTTTTACTTAAGAAACTGAATGTGTTCTTTTATTATTTTCTGATTTAGCACGAGATTCGAACTGGAGATGAGTTTCATTCGACGGCTTTTAGAATGGAAAGAGAATGTGAGTACAACAGCTCTCTTCCAGAACCGTTAATAATTCATTGGATGCTGACATAATATATGTTTTTGTCTGGAAAAAAGTACATTTTGTTCAGCGACTTTCAGCTCTAATTGCATTTACTTGTACGTTATCGAAGACCTATCAAAAGCAACTGTCTCTTCCATACGTGACGCCACGCACATTTTAAAAAGGATGACCTTTTTATCTTCGACGTGATGCGGACTGGAGTGCATTCGCATTTAATCTTATATGCATGCTTTTAATGAACATATCCATCCCAATAGGCCCATTTCGCAGCGCAGCTGCGTAGAAAGTGGAGCCTAACCTTTGCTATGGCTGAGATCGCTTTGCAATGTGCCACGCAAATTAACAACAATTTTTCAGGCAATTTAACATAATCTTGATTATGTTGGGGCCTAAAAAGCATTGCTTCAGTTGTTGTTTTTATTGCTCAGCCCGCGATTTGTCTAGTACTTGGATCTTTGCGCCGCTGCACATAAAAACTCTGCCATCATGAAACTGCAGCGTCCGTCGCCACGGAGGCATAAATTACATATTGCAAAAAGAACTTGCATAAAAGAAGCACAAAAAGACAACAACCACATCTCATCAAGGCAACTGTGTGTGAGATGAATGCAACATTTGATGTACAAGTAGATGGCTGTTTCTGAAGAAGAAGCTGTCTTGCCGCATTCTTGCAGATTGCATGGCATGGAAATGTACCGCGGGCGGGGCTAGGCAAGCCGAGCCGAGCCGAGTCGAGACCAAAGTCAACGTGTCGAGCCGAAATGCAACCAAGTGTGGCAGCAACAGAAACAACAACAAAGAGCATAAATGACTTGGTGACGGAGGAAGTGTTGGAAGACGACATTGACAATGGGCGCGCCAGAGAACAAGCGGACGAGGTGGCAGAGCTAGCCGAGGTGTGGAGCATTATTAAGAACACCGAGACCATGCATATGTAATGAAACGGAAAAAGTCAAGTGCGGCCGCAGTAGTGATGCACATACTCGTAAAATGGCATTGAAGGGAAACATCGATATATACATGGGTAGATTAGCTAAGCTACCCCCTCTCTTTTAGGCGTATAGTTACGCTCTAGAAATATGTATACTGCCAGCAGAGCATCATCCAACTATGCGAGTAGACCTTCCATCTACCTTTCAGCATTTTAATTCTATTATCCTAATTTATAGAAAAGGGTCAGGCGTACTCAAGAGTAACTAAGAAGCCATTGCAAAAATAAGATTGAAAATAGAAAATACTCTACGATTGCACCTGCTGCCGAAGAAGAAGTGTTACTGCATGATTTTTAGCTCCATAACTTTTTGTATTCCACTTCTACATACTATGTGATAATTTGTTTAGTCTTTTATTTTACATATGCGCTCTTTTTCCTCTAGTATCATCTGCTTCTGAATTTAAAAATGTCTACAGGAAACGAATTAGGAAGAAACGGTTAACAATTTTATCACTCAATATTTCCTGGTCATGGAGTTCAAACAATGCCGATGCTTCGTCGATATTTATTTCCATCTCTAGAAGGCATCTGAAGAAGAAGAAGAAGAAGGAAGCGAGAATAGGGTACAAGCTTATGAAATGTGAAGCCGCTGTGACACTTGCCTTCTTTATGTTGCTCCCCATTCCATGGGTCGACATTTACAGGCGGTGCATGAGAGTAATGAGGCCAGGGTGCACTGTAGGCCTGCAGGTTGTGCAACTAACCGGCTTATATCGGTGGGCCTGAGACGTTTTCTTGACCACGGGTCAGTCCACGGCCACCGATGCGTATACGTAACCCGAGCACATGTATTGACACTTTTTGACCAGTCAACCAAGAGGACAATTAGCAAAGTGCGGCGGAATAAACTGAAAAACCAAAATCAGACACGCTCGGCAACAACTGCGTGATTTGCAGTTACCGCCCGTTTGACGTACTGCCGGCCAGATTGACAGACAGTCGTGCGGTTCTACTGCTCTGATAGTTATATTAAGTGGGCAGTGATATCATCAGAAAACTTTTGAACACGCCTCCGTCCTCTTAGCAAGTGAATCAGCGATATTGCGTGCTAGGCTCGACTAGGTTGGCGTTTGCTTTTGGGTTTCATGTAAATTGCACTCGCCTGTGCACAAATGGGGACAGGGACAGGGACGGCGGAGGTGGATGTTAATGTTAGTACAGAGGCTTATGCTGCTCACAGACTGGATGGTTTGCCTGATGACATCATCAAATCATCAAATTTGGTAGCTTCCTAGTCTGTCTAGTTGCTAAGTTCTCCTATTGCCTGCTATCGGTCATATACTTGTAGACTTTCAAAAATAAGGCTATTGTACTGTGCGCCCAAGTTGCTATAAATTGAATACAAAGAAGACAGTAATGGCGTTGTTACAGTCGAACAAATGCGCTTTAATTTACTGAATTTTATGAGCCGCTTTTGTTTTCTCACGTATGCAAAATTTCGAAATAATTTCACTCCAAGTACAAATAACCAATTGAAATTAAAACAAGAAAGGAATGCTAAAGTCGAGCAGGCTCAACTCTTAAATACCCTGTACCACCCCACAAAAAAGTAATTAAATTAATTAATTAATTTAATTTAATTAATTAACTAAATTAATTTAATTAATTAACTAAATATTAACTAATTAAATATAAAATATTCCATGCATGCATACATACATTTACATTTCCATCAGAATCGTGCTTTATGCGTGTTTGTGTACTTGCACATATGTATGTATGTGTGCATTGGGCCTGGTTATATGGCTATAACTTTCTTTCCGATCATTCTATCATAATAAAACTTGGTATACGGATATATAATTACTAACTGTATGTGTCTACCATTTTAGTTCAAAATTCCAAGAATTACGGGAGTTATAGAAAATCGTTAATAGGCGGGGAGTGGGGGGGTGGATCAGAAAAAATGAACAAACTCGTCCTTTCTCGGTCTCAGGAGAATCTGTATACCAAGTTTGGTTATTCTAGCTCTTATACTTTCGGAGATCCTTGCGTTCATACAGACAGACAGACGGACAGACAGACGGACAGACGGACATGGCTATATCGACTCGGCTTGTCATGCTGATCAAGAATATATATACTTTGTGGGGTCTACCAAGCCTCCTTCTGTGTGTTCCATGTGCACTCGCACAAAACTAATATACCCTTGTACCCTTTGGGTACAGGGTATAAAAATGAGATATTTAAAAAATGCATATAGAAACCTGTAGAACGGAACGGAAACAATGGGAGAATAAACAAAAGGAATGAGTATTACTTTATGCGCCGAACCAACTTGGGGCGATAGGAAAATGATCGAAATTGTAGCATTTATGACTGCTTATAGAAATCTCAGAGTATGATTTGGTGAGATTAGATATTCCAATCTTGAAATTTTCACATGCGTATTAATTAATGGACACACTAAGGTTGTAACAAATACAGGTCATGGTGTATAAACAAAGCGTTTTCGGATTTCCTTGTCATGAACATATTCGTATGTCTACTATATGTTTGTACTATATGTAAGTAAATCTAAAATAAAGGCAGCCAGCGAGCCAACATATGGAAATGATTTCAGTTTGTTTACGTCAGATTTAAACCACAACGGAAATTGGAGGTATATACAATTTCAATCATGACGAAAGAGTTGTTGGGAAAAACATGGCCAAAAAAGTTGAGTGTACAAAGAGAATAATTTTGATTAATTAAAAAATTGCTGACAAGATAAAATAAACTCGGGTGAACTCACCAGCGCTGGCATTGTGTTGCTCATTGTTATTGGAATAGAAATCCATTTTTGGTGCTATAGCTGAACTTGTGTCGAGAGGACAAAATCGGGCAGAAAGCCAGTATGCAGGAACCGGAAGTCAAAAACGTCACTGCAGCGCACCAGAGACATCAAACAACTACCCAGGGAACAAGACCGGGGCGTTGAGCTTGAGGGTGTGCTGCACCACCCAATACTCTAAGAGGGTTGACCGAAACACTTGGGTGGGTTGATGTTGATGCTGTTGTTGTTGTTTTGCGTTTTTTTTTTCCGACAGAGGTTACGGGTTGCTTGATAGTGAATATTGAAATTGTATTTGCGCACTGCCGCGCTTTTTGCTATCGATTAAACACTTTTCACTTCCTTGCTACCACGTTTTTACGAGTACCTGACCATGTGTTGAATCATTTCTGATTATAGTCGCACAAGCCGCAGGCAAACAGAGAAAGGAGCAAAAGTGTGTTGAAGAAAGAAAAGCAATTTGTTTCAGATGCGCTCATCACAGTTTTATTGCGTGCTGGAAAAAGTGAAAATTCGTTGCACAATTTTCAGCTGTTGCTGACCTACATTACAATGCATCGAGGTACCGACGAAATTACACGAAAGCACACAGACGGCAACAAAAACAGCATTACGTTGGGAGACTCAGTTGGGAGTTCAGATGCGCGTCAGCGTCGGTTGCTAATGGCAGATATCTATCTAGATACGAGAAACTGCGTCAAAGTTCGCCCCGTATCTGTATCTATGGGCAAGGCAACCGCATGCAATCCATTGTTGCTGTAGTTGTTGCGATGCAGTCTTTACCCAGTAACCGAATTTAAGTTCACAACACCCCGAGACTAGTAAGAGACTGGTACGAGCTCATCTGCCGAACCGTACACCCAGAGCGAACGCCGCGACGTCACGATATGCACTGATTCGGATTCTGTGGCACGTTCTATTGCAGCAATGGGGAGGATGTTGATGTTACGGCTTGGGGTAGTGGCTCGGTTCGTACGACTACTAAAAGCTTTGCTACTGCCTTGCTAACTGCGCCGAATCCGCCAGAGCGCAGTACTAGTTTTCGGATTTTGCGTGTGTCGTGTGTGTGCTTGAGTCTCTCTCCAGCCATGCTTAGGTCTGTGCCAGATTGTTTTGTTGTGTTTGAGGCACATTGGTGCATGGCTGCGTAGTTACTGCTCCAATTTAAGTCGCACAATAGCTCTTGTACCACTTTGCTGAAGATCAGCAGCTACCAGGAAGCAGCTGCAAAGGAATAACACAGACCTACACAATCACAAAAAATAACCTACTAGCGTTAACAACACAATTTCTGCCATATTCGATTTCCTAATTTTTAGATAGAACTGTTAAGACCTTATTAACGAATCTATCGGCACTGCTCAAGCTCGGAATGTAGTAAAGCATTTCATTTTATATACAAGTACGATTTTGTTTTAAATTGTAATTTTAATTTAATATATAAATGTCTTATGTATCGTGTCAATTAGTGTTGACATTTTGCATGGCACAAAATATGGTAATTTATTTAATTTCTATCACCATTTCTTCATAGTGCCAATAATAAATAGTAGATAATAATAGTTAATAGCTAGTAGATTTGGCGTTCTACACAAGCAGGGATATTTATTTTTATTCACATTTGTATTACTTCCTTATAAATATCAGTATCTACGTTGTACTATACATATAGCCTACATCAGAGCTATAGAAATCAGATAAACATGCGATTAAATGATTGTCTGCACGAGTACTTTGAGTGAAGATGCAGTTAGAGAGATGTGCTCGGAAAGCTTTTAATGAGCTTTCGCCTACGACAAGAAAGTGATGTGCAGATGTAGGGGCGGGGTATGCTGCTTAGAGCATCGTATTCAGGGGTAGAGGGCTTAGGCCACCCGTAGGCTGAGGCTTACTTGTGTGCCCTTTTATCAACAACTAAACCCAAAAATTGCCCGAATGTGGGTAGATTTTGCCCTTGAATATAAATATTATATATGTACGTATTTGTGTTGAGCCCAGTTCTGTCAATGTGTGCGTAGCTACCGCTTTAGTGTAGAAATTTGTAACACGTTGGCAAGTTGTCAGGTTGGCCGAGCGGTCTAAGGCGCCAGATTTAAGCTCTGGTTCCCGAGAGGGAGCGTGGGTTCGAACCCCACATCTGACAAAAAGAAATGGTCAAGCTTTTTTTGAAAAATGTCCTATTAGTTTTTTGTCACAAACTATCAAGAAACACATGTATTACTATACATACATTTCCTTATCAGGTGATAATGTGTATAATTATGGTAGTATTATGCCTGATATGATAAGCTGCTTCCGATATCTTTGAACCAAATTTGTAATGGTAGTGATATGGGAGAGTTTTGAGACTTTAGAGTTGACAATGTAATTTTCAAGCTATTGAAAATGACTAATATTGGAGTGGGGGAGTTCAGTGGGGGATAAACAAGAACTTATTCTACTTGCAGTAGGTCGACCGGGCAGACGGATATACCGACTTGATGTCTATGCTATTTTGAATACCCTGTACACCTTACAGGGTACATTATATAATCCATGCTTGCCTGAATGAATAAATTCGTGGATTGTGTAAACAGGCCTATCCCCAGAAACCTAATATATATACGCTTCACTTATAAACTAAAAAAGATTAAATTAAATTTATTATTGAACCTGGTACAGGTTTAATATTTTAAAGGAATTTCAGACTAAATCGTTTTTATTTATAGTGCGACATTTTATCAATGCGGTATAACTCACAATTAAATCCTCACCTTATACCTTTTATGGTCCTACTAAGGTCCATTGCGCATATATGAACATATAAAGTCTATTTTAATCACAGATCCTCCGAGAAATATTAACTCATCGAAAAATTGTACGTCTTATTATTTTTCCATTATAATTTGAAATTTGAAATCAAATTGATATTTTATTCTATGTGTACTCGTATTACAGAGGGTCTTAGCTGCCTCCTTCTGGACGTTACAAATATCAGACCAAACCCAATATAACCTTTGCAAGGGTATACAAAATATTGAAAACACGAAATGGAAATGCAGTGTGCATGGCGTTGCGCAAACAATGTAACTGCAACGAACCAAATAGGGTTGCACACCTTCCGGTTGACCGCGGACCGGACCAGACCGCAACGACCACTGACCGTTGCACCTCAAAGCTGTAGCTCCAACAACAATAACACGAACAGCAACAACAACCACAAAAGGCCACAAGTGCCGTTGACTTGTTTTGAATAATTAATAATCGTGCATGGGTTTGTTGCAAGCCTTTTGTTTGGCCCGAAGCTTCGTTTCGTATTCTGGTGCATTGCGCAATGTTTGCTGGCATCTATTGAATATGGTCAAAGAAATGTATCAATCCGTTACAGACACACGTTTCGCTGGCAAGATGAGGAAAGTTGTTCATCATCATGGAAACAAGCATTCGATTGTGCTTGTTTGTCTCTTAATATCTGGCATTTTTGTTTCATCTTGCATTTTAATCAATATTTGGACCCTTCACATTCGTACATTTCGTACATTTCTATTCACAAAGTGATGACAAGTGATTAATTATGTTTATTGGGGCAAGCGCTTTGGATTGCTCAAAACTCTGTTATAGGCTGAGTTCATTTTTATTTGTAATCGGAAAGTTTAAAATTCATAAAATAGGCATTTTGAAACCTATTTTTCAATAGCTGCTGGGACAATATTATAAGGCTTCCAAAACTGTCACACTTTTGCTCTCAAATTACAGGATAAAGAAGTGCACCGATGCATATAGCTCTACCCCTTCAATAGCTTTCCGCTTCTCAATAAAATCTAGTTTTACTCTTCATTTTCAAACAAAATACTAACTTCACACAAACTTGTTTACGAGTATAAGCTTCAGCTAAGTGCACAAATGTATCTTTTACCTCGTAGAAGAGGTGTGGCTTAATGTCGAGACCCTTACTAAATGCAGGATGAAAATGGCCAAGCTCAATTGCATTTTGGGTTGAGGGAGCAAGCTGCAAGAGGACTGTTTATAATATGGTAATAGCACCCATCTGAACATAAGGGATACAGATTCAGAACAAGCACTGCGGCTTATCATTAGATGTGAAGGTACACCCGCTCACCAGCCGCTACAAGGTTAAAAACGCATCACGGCAGACTGGCCAGACCTCCCCAGATACCCTAACAATCACAACTCTCAAAAGGAGACAACAGACCGACTTAAGAATCTGTCAATTTTAAAATCATACACACTCAGTATATTTTGTTATGTAACTGTGAGCAAATACTTGGAAAAACTAAAACTTTGTATAGTGTGGTGTTATGGTCTTAAGCTGCAGACCGATTCATAATAGTATTTAAAAAATTAGACCAAAGCAATATACCTTTTGCTCCAACGAATCACCTTACAAAAGAGTTTACTAAGTTCATCAGGGTAGTAACTTTAGTTAAATCGAAAAGTGTGTCAATAGAGGATAAGAAACCATTGAAAAAATGTTGCTTCTAACTACGCTGTTTAACTGTCACTTTGAGGTAATGAATAAAGGCGCAGCTGTCGGTGGTGGGGACGGATTAAATCAAAGCAACCCTTTCCACTGGTACCAATGGGATTATGAGCACATTCTGAACATTCTATTGATTTTCAATAATAATAGATGTCTTACGTTTGCTTCTGTTTTCCTGTTTTCATATTCACTCGTTCTGTGTGGGATCTCAGCGTTTGCTTGTTGGTGCCCCGTTGTTTTCCTTGACGTTTCAGGCGTTACACTTCCCAGTATATACGGGTACAAAAGAAAATTACACACAAAAATCGCTCAAATTTCATAATCAGCTAGCTAGCAAGCTTTTCTGCCATTCGTTACCCCCCAGCTCCGCGGCCCGCCGCAAGAAACGACGAGCCATTGTTGAAAAAACAATTCCAAATTGTCGTGACAGCCACAAACAAGAGTTGTGCAATAATTGCGACACTTTTCGTGGCCACGAAGCAAAAAGAAGCAACAACGAGTACAGAAACAGCCAAAGAGCCGTCAGCTTCTACAGTAGGTTCTTAAAACTTTATACTCGTAGAATTAGCGGTGGCCCTTCTACATTTTGTCGTTGGCAACGTTTATTGAAGCTATATTCGTCTGCAGTGTGTCGAAAGAATAAAACAGACTCAGCAAAAGATAGTGCCATATAAATGCTAAAAAGCAAACCCGTTTCTAGACACCAAGCCATGGTCGACAATGGCAGTAACAATAGCGCGTTCTTGGTAACCGCATTCTTCCCCATTTTCTAGTTATTTGGAGAATATTTTATTCTCCTTAAGTTGAACATTCTATGTTGGTAATGGATCGAAGAATATTTCTAATTCAACCACAAAAATTTTTATATCTTAAGATGCAAATTATGCTGGCACGGACCTGAATTTACAATAATGTGCTTATCAGACTTGGAAGCTTATCAAAATTATCGCTAAAATAAAAACAAACTGAACTGTGAGAAATTATATTTTGATGTCCCGTCTCTAAATACTCTTCGCCAAATTTTATTAGACAGCAAAACAGTCAGTATTTGCGACTTTGTTAGGTTCTTCTCTTTCCTTCTGCTTAGCGCATAAATCGCAACGCATGGGCACAGGATATTTCCCCTTTATCTATTATTAGTTAAATGAAGGTTCGTTAGGAGGCTTCCTGACATGAGTCACTGCCAAAGGATGCAAAGTGTGATGCTGTTTCGGGATGGAGATACTTGTTGCTTAGTGTTAAAGGCGACCAATGACCGCGCGCTTCGATATCAAGTTCAACCAGTCGGCCAGCACAGGCTCAGGGACGCTTACGGTGCATAAGCTGTGACTAGCGACAGGTTCGATTCGCGCACTGCGCGGGGGCCGTATGGGTTCGCGTTCGCTCTTGTGGTTTTAGTTGCGGTTGGGGCAGCTGCCAGTTGCACAGATTTTCTACGCGCTGCGGCAAGTGGCAGCAACCAGTTGAACTTGTTCTCTGGCGATGGCACTTGGCGCTGACCGTAAACGCTGATACAGAAATGCAGCTGGCCTTTTGTGGCAACAAATAAAATGAAATGCAGATACAGATATGTACATATAATACGAAAAGCTAAGAGTTAAAGAGTGCGCTGTCAGCGACTGCCGTGATGAGTCATGTATTGGGACTAAAAAGGTGGTTGTTGGATCGGCGAGACAGCATTGAAAACTTATCTGTATTAGATAGCTGCGGAGCACAACGTGCGCCCCAAAAACAATTACACTTCCAACAATAGCCGCTGCTCTGTTTCGCTGTTTCGTTTGCAGCTGTTGGATTTATGGCCCAAACGTCACAGGAACATGAACACACACATTACACAGCACGAGCGACGGCCACTTACGGAAAGGGGGGAAAGGTCACTGTACCGTAAAGCAGCAAGCAAAGCGTTGCGCATGCGCAAAAGTCAAAATAAAACGAGTTTAAAGCGGCGCACCGTTCAGTTTGGTTTTAGTTACTCTGTGGGTTTTTTGGGTCAGTGGAAGTGCAGCTTGCTATGAGTAAGTACTATATAACAGAACATTTTGTATTGGACTGCCACCCGATTTAATTCACAATTAAAATGACTTCCACACCGCCGCCTCCTCACCACTCGTTCTCTCTTGTTACTTTTTGATGTTAGGCGAGTTCAACGACTTGGTGAAGAACTGATTGTTGTTGTTGAGGTTGTCGGTGGACGTGTAAGTAAGAAAAATAACAGATATTTCTGCAGCCAACACTGTCGATAGTCAAACGCCGAGCAAGTGGAACCAATTAATGCAGACGCTGAGCGTAAACAACAAACAGGAAAAGCAACGCAACAGCGGCAATCGGAAAAACTTTTGGCGCTACTCATTTCCTCCTCAAAATCAGTTTTCTTTTGACGCGCAAAACCGAAAGCAAAAAGAAGCTGAAATCCAATTTATAGATCTACCGCCTGCCTCAATTAAAATGCAAATGGAAATGTGTCGGATCGACAGCAACAACAAAGACTACGACCCCCTCGAACGCTGACGGATTTGGGCGACCCATAGCGCAGCTCCCCCATATGTGCGCTGTCGATTTTCCATACATATGTTTCGTCAACGTCGTAAAACTGGCCACCTCATTTCCTCCGCGTGTGAAAAACGAGCAACGTCCCGCCGTCAGCGCGTCTTAAATTTTAATTTCCAAGTGCACTTGGCCATTTTTGTTTTGAGTTTGTTAATCCCGTTGTTGCGAGCGTACTTATATATAACTTATAGTACATATTATTATTAATGTGCACATTTAAGAGCACGCTTCACACATTTAGTGTGCAAGGCTGTGTAACTTTTGGGTTGACAACCATTCGGTCGACTGTATTATCTCCTTGATTTCAGAAACTATTAGAGCTGGAGACACAACACTAAGTTTCACACTTTTCTACATAGTTTATAATAAATATTGCATCTAGTAATTTAGGGGAGCTCTTTTTTTAAATAATTTGCTTAACTCAATAAGCACTGAATATGCATGTATGTAAAATCGACTGTCTGAATTAAGGTGCAGAGTATCCCATAGCCGAGTAGCCTGAATTTTAGCACTTCTTGAACACCCACTGCGAACCATAACGTTTTTATCATTTGGCAGCTTAATCTTATCTCATAGCAATTATTTGTTTGTCATAGCATGATATATTTGTGGGTAGCGGCCGATTTCTGAGTCTACTGTAAGCCAAAGCGCGTACAAATGAACATGGTAGTGTGTAGTTTTGGCCAATAATAGCCCATGTGCTCAAAGATATGAATTTGACTCTTTTATAAGTATTATAAGTATTATCTCGTGAATAATATAATGAGAAAAACACAGCCAGTCGGAAATATTATATTGCATTATATTTAAGCAATTGTTAAAAATAAATGAGAAGAGAATACGGCAGGTCAAATAACAGGGAAGCTAAGTCTATATATGTAATCCGTCTCATTCCCAGGAAGAACTGGTAGATTTTGCTAGATTTTGGGCGATTGGTGCACCGAGTTCAGTTTTTATTTTTGGCTCATCCTCTGATGTGGTTAAAATTTATGTGTTTTTTTATGTATCCTTGTGTTGTGGCTGCGAGTTGAGGCGGCTGTTTTGTTGCTCGTTTTTAAAAAATACAAACATTTCACATACAAACTATGTATATTGCACATTTTTGATTCACTTTTTTTATACAGAGAACTAAGCTAGTCGATCGGACTACGCCTATAACAAGGGCACAAGGGTATTTGTAGAAGCCTTACTTGATATGTAAGATCTTTTTTTTTGGTTCTCGAACCAGCTGCAAGTTAGGGTTCTGTATACATTATCTGCCCTGCTAAGTGGCATATATTTACGGAATCCCGGCCCTACCAATATACTTATATACAAGCGCCAGGAATGTCTTATTGGTTGGAGAGTTAGGCTTAGGTTAAGCTTAGTAACCATATATTATAAACTATGATACATATTAATGGGGGTGGAAAGAATCGCGGATCCTACTGTGCTAAATACTATATGTAATGCAATCGGTCGAACATATCAGATAAATATGTATATTTCAGGGGGGTAGACATGTCTAAGGGGCTTTAATTCGATCATTCGTGAGCACACTTGTTAAAGCGAAACGTTTTTCTTCATAAAGCTTTTACGAATTAAATAAAATGCAGCACTACAACGTCTTAGTTGCACAAACTAACAATTCGAAAATGACAAAGATGTGATTGTAATAGGCCATAAATGAACGTGATACAAAGATATTAACGTTGATTTCTCTACCAAGTGGTGAAATTATAAATAATGAAATTGCTTTGAAGGAAAGTAATTGAAAATTGATACTTATATAATTAAAACAAATAGCGGTACACTGGCGAGTCTATTCGAGAAGAAGCTCTACACTCCATAATGCAGTTAACAATCTACTACATATGTATGTACATGTGTACATCGAAGCTTCAACTCACCCATGGCTTTTTCAGAATTGCGCAACATTTTGGTTTTTGGTGCTGCTGTAGACAACTTGTGATATAATCCAAATTTTTAATTCAGAGTTTTGAACAGGAAGCGAGCAAAGTAACACTGGCCATTCGCGTTTTTGAAGATAGTGTTTCATAGAAAAAAATCATGTAAATTTATTACTATTTTTTCTCATTGTATCCACATAACGAAAAGTAGTAAACCAAAACAAAAATTATGTTAATTGTCTAGAAAACAAAAGCAGCAATTAAACGACTTTCTCTAGGTTAGTTGCTGTGTCGCTTTTATTATATGCTAATTTTTCAGAGGCCCTCTAAAAGAGGTCGTGTTATCTTCTACGTAGGAAAAGCTAAATTATATGCTTCCAAAATTTCTCATTTGATGTTAGGCGTAAAACATGAGCCTCGCGATTATCTTCTAAATAAGTTTGCATGTGTATATGTATGCACATTATACTTAAAATATTTGTCTGATTTCGTGCATTTATACGTTATAGTGGAACCAGTCATTATTGGCTCCTAAGAAATAAAAATACACACATCAAAATACAAAAATCAACTTAAATTTAAAAGTACACCTATTTTCCAAAACTCAAGTGTGAAGGAGCAGTTTTATTTGCAAAAACTCCTAAAGAGTCGTGCGGGGAAGTTTTATTTGCAATTAGTCTGAGAATCTTCCTAGTACGGAACTGACATCGCTTCGCTTTGTCGTGTGGATCTGCATAAATGTGTGTACATATGTATGCATGTATGTATGTATTCGTGTTCATCCAGTACTCCCTGGATCGAGAGCAGCTGTCAGGCCGCACTAGGCAAAGGAAACCAAACATGGACTCCGTGTCAGCTATGGCGTGTGGCAGAAAGGGCCTTCGCCTTCTCAGTTGAGACTCGTTTTTGGCACGATGCGCCGTCTGTGGCACGACCAAATGAGGGTGGGAGGCGTGCGTAGGAAGGGTGCGCAGCAACAACAAAAAGCACGCGGCGCATGAGTGACGGTCAGGGACGAAAACAAAAACATGCACAGCGACATTTAAAGTCAGATAAGCAAAATGTATTTGCGCAGCATTGTAAGGCCGTTAATTGGCTTTAACAACGCACGGATGCGACAAGCACGTTCTTGAATTTTATTTACTCTGCTCTTCTTCTTCGCATGCGCCAAGGCGACGCCGCCTGCCGGCGTTCGCAGTGGCATAAATAGAATTGAAATAAAGGAAACACATGCACATGTGGCTAGCATGCATAAATGGTCGCGACTGGACTTCAACGACTTGTGTTCATCCCCCTTTCGCTTAAAGAAAACTATATCTACATGCATACATATATGTATATTCTATCTACATATACATATGTACATATGTACACATGTATGTATGTAAGTATGTAATACAAACAAACTGTTTTTCCATTTCCGTACTCAATTAAAATGGCCATGACTGGTTTTGTGCGCCGCCGAAAGCGGACGAGCACAAATCGATCATCGCAGAGTTATTATTATTGTTGTCCCTTGCAAAGAGCAGAGGCAAGTGAGAAATGCACCACACAGAGTGAGGCAGCCTTCCGTGAAATGCAACTCGCATCCCTAGCGCCGCATATCGAAGTGGATATGTACATATGTATGTACGTGTATGTATGTATGCGCGGGTGTGCTAGAGAAGAGCAGCTCCAAAGAGCAGTTGGGAAGATTTGTCACCGCTGGTGGCTGAATTCGTTTAGTTTAAGTTGAGGGTGGATGAACATTAAATAAATCGCGTTAATATTTATACATACATATATACACATATACGAGTACATTTATATATTTCAGCTTTCATTGATCGATGTTTTTTTAGTTTGCCTGCCATTGAAGCGAATTAAAAGTGACGCCTGCACTATAAGGGCTTCAATCGCCCCGCACTCAATACAGTCCCCAACCTATTAAGTGGGGTTATTTAGGCATTACGTTTAGTTGATAAGTCTGCAAGCCCCCAGAACCAGAGCTATATCGACCAACTAAACAAATAAGCCAGTCAAATGGATGACTCATCCAATCTAAAGACCTGTAATAAGGACCAGATCTGCGGCTGTGGCTTACCTGTTGTTTTTGCCTTCGTCTGTGCGCCGTAGTAGAAGTTGCTGCGCCGACGACTTAACTATTTATCGGAGTTGTAGGCCGCTTACGATGAGCGACTTATAGAGAGAGTGCTGTTGATGGGTCTGCTGCTACTGTAAGTCTGCTTCGATTTCAGGGTCAATTCTCGACGCGTTCTCTGGAGATGGAAGTTTGGTTGCTCTGATTCGTCATGCATTGAAGCTATGGACGACAACAACGATATTGCAAACACAAAACACTGCTGTGCGCGGGAAGCAAGGAGAGCGCGTTCGGCGGCCGCACACGCGAGTTTTGTTTGTGACCAAAATACGCGAAACTACGAAGAGTAAAGCCTTCCGAATTTTAGTTCCAATTTTTACGAGACTCGTATTTGCCGAAAATATAACAAATTGACGTATTTCAGCTGAACGTTTTTACACATTTGTAATTCCGTTATATGAAAAATAATCTTAGCATATTGGTTTTAGCTATTTTTTAAGCGCACACTGGTTAATTATTAGTGGTGCAAAAAAGCTCCGCATACGTGCGCTCCACAACCGACACGTTTCAAGTTTCTTTTTCGACTGCCCGCGCAACAGCTGTGATAGTGCTGCGCAAACGAATATATCGAAGTTGAAGACATGATATCGATATTTTTCAAGTGCACCATATACTAATGATCGAACTAGTATTATACCGTTCATATTTTGATACAGGTGGGTGAATTACTCTTATTTTCAGTATTTGATATACCATGTTTATGTTCCTTATGTTAATGTTGTTTATGTAATTCCAAAGCGTAAATTTAAGCATAAAATTAAAACCTTTTGTTCATTTTGGAAGGTAGTTTCACAAACTAACTGACAATAATTTACTTAAAAACTAAAAAATTATTTGTGGCAATCAAATTTTGATGCTATGGTCACACTTCGAAATGTGTATCGTAGAAAGTATTTTGTTGAAGCTTATCGATAATAACAGTTCTATATCTTATTTCTTTTGCAAGCATGCGAACCAATGCGGGAAATTTTTGCTTTGAATTTTATGAAAATAAGAGCTCATCGTTTTTATACCATCTACCCTACAGGTACGGATAAAAAGAGTATGTTGCGTTTGTGCAAGTATATGCAAGGTCTGTTCCAATGTAAACAGGACTAAAAAAAAAAAAAAAAAAACAGAACAAATGGTTTTTTCGGCAAAATCAATTTATTTTATTCAAAATAGTCTCCATCTGCTTCAATACAGCTTTTTGTACGATCCAAAAGAAGTCGCACGGTGCCATATCAGGTGAATACGGCGAGTGGTTAATGGTTACAATGTGATTTTTGGTCAAATAATCGATCACAAGCGTCAATCCTCTGAGCAATATTTGGTTGTCAGTCAATTTGTGCGGAACAAAATGCGATAAATCGATGTTTTGGAGATGTTCAATTCCATTCCCATCAATTTCAATGATGATTTCGGCTGATTTTTGATGAATTCACGCTCAGTTTCGATGGAATTTTTGGCAATCATCGCCATAAACTTGTTCCATCAATTGAAATGTTGCGGTAAAAGTTTTACCAATTTTAAAACAAAATATAATGTTGGCTCTTTGTAGGGATGTAAATCGAAGGGAAAACATCGATGTTGATGTACATCGATGTTTCTTCATAAAAAATCGATGCATGGTCGATGCATCGCAAGAAACATCGATGCATCGATGTTTTAAAAAAATAATTTTTCAGAGAAAAAGTGGTTCATATTATGGGGAAAAATCAACAGAGATGTTTTAAATCAAAATGTTTTTAAATTAATAAACTTTCATAATGTTTTATTCAATGTTATAAGTTAATTAATTAATAAAATAAACGTATTAAATAGTTTTTAAAGCAAATCAATACGATGCTTTCGTAGCACTTCATACATATTTATTTATAACAAATACATATATATGTATACAAGTATATATAAAGAAATTAATTCCAAAACTTTTTTTCTATGCTATGTAAAAATATGAGCCTGTTGAGTCTTTCAGGGTCTAGTCGGTTTCTCTGCTGATTTAGCGTTAAAGCCGTTTCAGAAAATAGCCGTTCTGCAGGAACTGATGTTCCAACCATGGTCAAAAATGGAATGGCCACTTTATAAAGGTGGGGGTATGACTTCGCATTCCTTCCCATAGCTTTATTGGATTCGTGTTAATTTTGGCTATGGGAATTCTAAGATATGCATTCATCTCCTCTTCCACATCTTCGTTAGGTTTAAATGTTTCTGCAAGATAGTGGTGGTGATCCCAAAATGAATCTGCTGTTGGTGTCAGTGTTGTTGCAGCGATAGAGACTTCGCTTATTGGTTGCATCTTGGTTTTAATTTTTATAGCCTGTACCCAAAGGGTGAAAGGCTATACTAGTTTTGTGCGCATGTATGTAACACACAGAAGGAGGCGTGGCAGACCCCACAAAGTATATATATTATTGATCAGGATGAGAAGCCGAGTCGATATAGCCTTGTCCGTCCGTCCGTCTGTCCGTCTGTCTGTCCGTCTGTCCGTATGAACGCAAGGATCTCAGAAAGTATAAGAGCTAGAATAACCAAACTTGGTTTCCATATTCTCCTAAGGCCGAGAAAGTACGAGTTTGAGTTTTTTTTCGATGCACCCCCCCCCCCCCCACTCCCCCGCAATTCGTGTTTTTTCTTATAACTTCCGTAATTCTCGGAATTTTGAAATCAATTTTGGTAGGTACATCCAGTTAGTACTAATGTGTCCGTATGCCAAATTTCATCATGATAGGTCAATTCTGTAGAAAGTTATAGCCATAAGTAAAATGTTGTTGTTGTTGCTGCTTTGGTTCAACTTTGTGCTGCATACATACACGCATATAAACACGCATAGCTACGTGATGTAAATGTATGCTGTTAAAACTGAACATAAACATGTATTCTCATTTAATTTAATTAATTAATTCATTCATTCATTTTTTTTAATAATTTAATTTTTTTTTTAATTTTTTTTTTTTTAATTTTTTTTTTTTAATTTTTCTTTTTTGTGGAGAGTACAGGCTATTTTACTGTCGGGCTTGCTCGACTGTAGCGTTCTATCTTGTTAAGCATGCATTTGCGCAATATAAAGGATCCCTAAAATGGATCTTTTTAAAACGTGGGTCCAAAATGGTAGCCGCAGCCAAAAGTGGAACCTTAAATGATACATAATTATTAATTTTCAATAAATAATATTTCATTCAATATACCTTCTCAACTGCACCCATCCGTCTATCAATCTCCAACAAAATTAAATCTTTGCAATCCTCTGCAGAACTTAAGCCTAGGCCTGACAATTTTGTAATTAAAATGTTAATGACTAGAATTATCATTCCAGCTGTGCAATATTTTTGGTCACTCAGTTCTCTGGTTGCTTCTTCGAGAGGGCGTAGTATTAACAGCAAATTTGACAGTAAATCGAGATCTATTCCAGTCACCATTTGCAGATCAGTACGTATAGTAACCAGCACATCATTAATATGGTTTACGACCTCTAAAAATCGCTCGATCATATAGAAAGTGCTGTTCCATCGGGTAACAACATCTTGAATTAGTCTTTTTTCTGTTCGTTTGCGGAGCTCATCGCTGGCAACACAGCTTTGCTTAAAAAATGTTGTTATGCCTTTTACCTTGCCAACGACTGTGTCGATTTTGTCTATGCGAAACACAGATCTGGCAATTAAATTAATTGTGTGGGCAAAGCACGGAATATGTTTTTGTTTACCAAATGCGAGTTCCACAGCCTTAACAACATTGCTGCCATTATCGGTCACAACTGCCGTTATATTATCTTGTGGAATATCCCAATCCTCGCAAAATTTTAAAAGAGTTTTGCTTAAATATTCCCCAGTGTGACGTTCGCTTAGCTCCAAAACTCCCAGGTTCAATGATGATAATTCAAGCTCTATTTCAAAATGGGCCGTAATACCCAAAAAGCTCCGCATAGACTTACTATCGCTCCATATGTCTGTTGTTAACGTTACATTTTTTCCTGAAATTCTATGCTTCCACAGTGTTTTCATACTATTATATTTTTCGTCTACCCAGGCAGTAACTTTATACCTGGAAGGCATTTTATACTGTGGTGCCACAGTAGCCATCAAATTTGTAAACCCTTCGTTTTCCACAATGGAGAAGGGCTGTAGGTCTTTCGCTATTAAAAATGTTAAAGCCTCATTAATTCTTTTTGTTTTTTGTCCTTCAGGCGCAAAGTCGTTAATAGCATAGAAACTTTCTTGTATGGACGGTTGACGAATTAATGGAATTACATTGGATCTGGCCGGAACGTTGCTGTTGTCCTTTAAAATAATTGTGTTCAAAGGTTGTGAGGTATTGTTTACTTTTGAAGCATTTTGTTGTTCTGGGGTTATTTGATGTATATTTCGCAAATGCCCCTGCATATTTGTCGTGTTTCCAGCAGTTTTAAAAATTCTGGAGCATAAATTACATTTTGCAGTCGTAGAGTCAATTTTTTTGAAAAATGACCAACAGAAACTTGCCTTAGATGGGATTCTAAAAAATTTAAATTCCAATTAAATCTTTGACATACATATGTATGTATATATGTGCATATGCAGTTAGACATTTTAGTCATGTGGCTATACGCACACTTTTTACATTTAAAAATGTATAGAAAAACTTACTTTGGCATTTTATATATTACAAAATGTAGATTAAATGCTTAACAATTTATAAAATATATAATTAAATACACATTTTAATTAAAACAAGAACAAAATTAAAATACAAAAATACCTACACCGGTAGACCACACAAATAAATGTGACCGCCCAACAGAACTTGAAAAATGTTCGATGTTTGGGCAAACATCGATGCATCGACGATGCATCGCAAGCAAAAAAACATCGGAAAACATCGATGCATCGTTGTAAAAACATCGTCGATGCTCGATACATCGATGTTTTTTTACATCCCTAGCTCTTTGTTCGAAGCTCATTTTCACACCGATAACACAAACATACTGACACTTAAAACGCAATAACTTCACTTCAAATCGATGAAATGTCATGAAATTCTCACTGGACAATCGATAAAGATAGCAGATTCGAACGCACCAGTCGACATATAGATAGCGTCACCAGGGGGCGCAAGATTCAAAAAGTTCTGTCTACTTTGGAACGCACCTTGTAACAGACAGAAGGAAGCATCTCCGTATTTCATTGGCGGGCTTGCTCGACTGTAGCGTTCTCTCTTGTTTTAAAAGTAAACTAATGAAATACAATTAATAAAATCAAAAATACATAGCTCGACGGAAGGGGGGAATTCCAAAAAATAAAATAAACTCGTCCTTTCTCGGACCTGGGAGAATCGGGATACCATTATTCTAGCTTTTATAGTTTCTGAGATCAGACGGACGGACGTGGGTACAGGGTATTTAAGAGTTCAGCCTACTGTACTCTAGCATTTTGCAAGACCATTGTACCCTTCAGATGAAGGGAAGAAGAACGCTTAAAATCAATTTGCTACAGAAATGCGACATTTATTTATTTTTTGGTATTTCATTACATTTAGTGGGTGACGTTTTTGAAGTTATAAAGTTAAAAATCTTACTGCGGAAAATGCAACGCATTATGCTAGTATTAACCATTAGTTTAATTTTGGTAGCACTTCATGGGTCGGACAGCCAAAAATTGACCAGCAAACGCGAGCCTGAACAATCGCATGCCGGATCTATTGCCGAGTTAGTTTATATGTTAAAGTTAAAAGCATTGTTGCTTTTGTTTTTACAAAAATACATGTGGGAGCTGCAAAATAAATTGACTATGGTGTATGGGTAAGTGTCCATTCTTACAATTTCATACCCTTACATCTTATGCAAATAACCTATTTATTTGTCCATTAAGAGAATAATGTAAATCGTTAAAAAAATATGTTGTTCAAGTTGCTTAAAAGGCCATATGACGTAAGTATGACGGCAGACGGGCGTCATATGTATATTCATAGTTCCGCTTGGAACTCAATAATAGAATTATTGATCGTCTACCCGCTCCAGAAGCAGGATGAACGAGTTTTTGGGGTCTGAAAGTTATTTGTGAGAATTCGAAATACATACTCGTAGGTATATTGTTTCTCATATGGATGGTAGTTCACGGTAATACTATTAAACAGATTTAATTCTTTTGACACAAATGGAATGCAGTTTTAGTTTGGGGAAAAATAGGTATGAATAGCAAATTAATAAAGATTCTTGAATATTGTTTCTTTCCCAGTGCGCTAGAACATATGAAAGCACAGCTAAATATGCATGAGCAAAACGCAATTTCAGAATTTTCGCCTTTCATTAGATATGCCATGCTACGACATTTAACTATGGACTGGCCCCAGTGGCTTACTTTTATGAAAAACCTGGAAATAGAAGGTACATGTCCCGTTGTGTGCTCTAGAAGTTTCCTAATACTTAATGTCATACAAATATTTTCATTTTCCATACAGCCATTCGGGAAGATCTACAACATTATCGACGCTATTGCCCCACAAAGAAAGACCTTGCAGATGGAGCAGAGTCCATATTACGAATTGTAGACACCTATAAACTAAGACCTCAAGATGTTGCTAATGGTCTGCTCTTTGGCAAACAATACGAGTGAGAGCTCCGGCTAAACAAATCTGCACAGTTAATCTGATTAATCCAATTTAAAACATAGCGCAACATTCACTGCCGTGGACTGCTATGCTTTGGGCCAATATGCCAATAGCAACGAATACTACGAAATCGCTTCGCAGTGGTTTCGGCTTGGTACTGTCACAAGCCCCTACACGCCGTGGCCCGAACTACTCGGTTTTGGTCGAACACGATGCTGGCAGGCCTATGCAGCAAGTCTATTGCAAATAAGTGTGGCAACGAACATCAATTTTTATTCCAAACCCCTTCAAGATAATTCATTTTTGTAGACAGAAACGCAGACGCTTGGAGTGCTCTAGGAAAGGCCTTGAGCATGGCTCCACACGATATTGGTCTATATAGGCAGTGGCAGCACGTAAAGTCTCAAATATTTGTACGAAAAAATTCAACAGCTAAGAAATATGATTTCAATTTTGAAACGTTTAGAAGCTTGTGTCGGGGTGAGCTTGTCCATGTACCCGAACTGCATTGTCATTACTACTATGGAACATCAATTGAGGAATCATTTTTATGGCTGGCACCCTTTAAAGTTGAGCCACTGTACCTGGATCCGTATGTGGCAGTTTATCATGATGTAATATATGAAAGCGAAATTGAAGAGATAAAAGAGCTATCGATGCCCAATCTAGAAGCTAGTGAAACTATTGTAACTTCGAAGGCTCCGCTCTCAGATCGTGTATCAAAAGGAGCGTTCCTAACGCACGATGCGGGAATATATACCGCAAGGATTATGCAGCGCATTACCGATATGACAGGCCTTTCGATGAAGGGTAGGGATCTGCTGTACGTGCTTAATTATGGACTTGGTGGTTGCTATGGACCGCATAAAGATTACTTTGACGGAGAAGTAAGTAAATGGTTGTATACCCTTCTTATAAGTGGGACTTTAACTTAACTTGCAGGACGCTTTCAACAATAATCGCATTGCTACCGTCCTTTTCTATGTGAGTGTTCCACTGACCGTTACTTATTTACATACTTTATTATAAATATATTTAATTCAGCTCAATAATGTGCCGCGGGGAGGTTCAACTGTATTTACCTACCTAAATTTGACAGTTGTTCCAAAAAAAGGAAGCGCCATTTATTGGCATAACATGGACAAGAAATTGAATGTTGATCCAAGAGCTGAGCATGGCGGCTGCCCCGTGATATTCGGGTCCAAATGGGGTGAGCCAGGTGGCTATATCATTCATTTTCAAGTTGATACTAATTTGCTCTTTATTCGCTTCAATTGCAGTTGCAACGAAATGGGTGAACAATATAGAGCAACCATTTAGATGGCCCTGTATGGCGTAGAAAGAATCAATAAAAGATTTGATTGCAGTTTCAACGAATTCTGGAACCAACCGCCTCCATAACCTGTTGTTATTTTCTTGCACAATGCATCGCACGATATTTTGTTCTTGAATCAGACCCGTCAGTTTTTAATAACTACATATGTGGTGCGCTTTCTAATTGAGACTAATTGAGGATCGGCGATCGTACGATTCGCTCTCCACTCGTCGTTTATTTGTTTTTGATTGAATTCGACAAGTCTCAATTGATGTGGATAAATAGTACATATGTATGTATTTATTTATATTTAGATTCAATACCCAAAATATCTTAACTCACTGGGCGGACAGGAATGATTGCTACTCCAATCCAATAATAATACGACTTGCAAATGTAAATAAGTTTGAGCCTTAGGTGTATTTTGTTTCCATCTGTTTCCGCCTGGTTGATGACAATGATATTTTGTTGAAGATATTCCTAATTCAAAAATCTGTCTGTCTGCGTTAGATAACTATGGGTATCCAATTAGAGCTGTCAATTTTTGTAGCGCAAATTGGGTCGGCGTTGGCAAGAATAGAGCCATTCCTACGCCCGTTTCAATTGAAATGCGGACGCTCTTTGCCGTTTAGGGGTTGTTGTTGCAACTCTCGCATTGTTATTGGAGAGAACGAGCCAAGAAGTAAGTCACTCAAAAGAAACGAGTACCATTGTGCCGAACTAACTAACTGAGTCGTTGGTAAAAAGCGAGCAGGTATGGCATTAAATTCTGTACTCTTACTGTTCAAGTACATCATTATATAGTCCACTGCGTGTAAGGCAAGTCCGATATAGCGAGCGTGCGATAAATGAACGAGCTCTACACATGTCCTTCCGCCTGTGGCTGGCCTTCGATATTTGTGTTTCAAATGTACATATACATATGTCTATATCTAAATCAAGTAATATTCGCAATGGCGCACTCGGCTTACACCAAAAAGGGACAGTCTTAAAAGAAGTCACAATATAGACATCATGCAAATATCATGTGACGTCACATGAAGAGACTTGCGCAATGCCAAAATGTCCAACCTTCTGTGTTCCACGACCGCTGCTGTGAGAGTGCAATAACAACTTTGAGTGTGTCGAGAGAATGCGCATGCACGACAGCATATGTATGTATGTACATATGTATATTATGTTATTCGTACAAGTGTATGAACATAAGTATGGATGTATGTATGTATGTGTGTGTACCTTTGATGAATGTGAACACCCGAAACAAAGCGCTGGCAGGTTGGCTTTGAGTGAACAGTTCAGTTGTGTTTGTTTGCCGAGGGTGGCGAATGTTCGGTCATCGTGCTATCGCTAAAAAGTTGTCCATATTTTCGCACTCCCCTCTACATGTTTTGGTATCTTCCATTTGGTTTTGGCTCACTCACATTAGCAATTATTTCTACGAATTCATCGAAAGAGCAGCAACGAAAATAAATGCCGGTCTCGCCGGTGTTTCGGCCTCTCCATGTGCTTTTTGTGTTTGTCATCATCCGATTTTCATGTTGTTGTTGTTGTCGGGCCAAAGTACACGTCACCGTCGTCATAGTAGCCGCAGCCAGCGTCGTCCGATTGGAGAGAGGTGAAAAAGACAGGCAAAGCCGAAATAAAGCGCAGCTTGCTTGGTCGGTCGGCCGTGAATCAGAGGCCGGCTCGTCAAAACACATAAATCAACGTGCTCGCAACTTTCCGGAGTCATACGCGCAATAGTCGTTGAAGCATAAAGACGTTGAGAACTGAGAACTAAATATCCTGAGGTTGCATCTAGAAAACTATATGTTAAGCCATGGGTTACGACGATGTAATAGTGCTGTTGGGTGACTTTGGACGATATCAGAAGGTCATATACTTTCTTATTTGCCTCACTGCCGTACAAGTTGCCTTACATAAAATGGCCGGCGTTTTTCTGCTAGCCAAGTTAAATTACCGCTGCGCTTTGCCTTTTGAACCATCGAATAGCAGCGACTACGACCTATCGCCAGAGCTGTGGAATCTGTCGTATCCCTCTGAGCAAAAGAAGGGACAGGCTTGCGAGTATTACAATGCGAACTATAGCGAGGCTTATTTGAATGGCAGTCAGCCGTGGACGACGAACGGCACGAGGAGCTGCAGTCGTTACATCTATGATCACTCGAAATACGAGAGCAGTGCCGTGAGTGAATTAAACCTGGTCTGTGGACGTAAATCGTTGGCGTGGATGAGCAATAGCGCCTTCATGGTGGGCGTTTTGCTTGGGAGCATTACTTTTGGACATTTGAGTGACAAGTTTGGACGCAAGCCCATCTTCTTCGCCTCCCTAGTTATTCAGGTAACATTTGGCGTGCTGGCAGGCCTCGCTCCTGAATACTTTAGCTTCACCCTGGCACGCATGTTTGTGGGCGCGACTACGCAGGGTGTATTTCTGGTGGCCTACGTAATAGCCATGGAAATGATGGGTCCTGCAAAGCGTGTTTATGCTGGCATATTTGTCATGATGTTTTTCTCCGCGGGCTACATGCTAATCGTTGGCTTTGCCTACTTCATACATGACTGGCGCAATTTGCAAATTGCTCTAACGCTCCCGGGACTGTTCTTCCTATCTTATTATTGGATTGTGCCCGAGTCAACACGCTGGCTGGTATCAAAAGGACGGACGCAGTGTGCCATCGACAACATCCAGAAAGCGGCACATTTCAATGGCGTCAAAATATCAAATGAGACTCTCAGCGATCTGTTGGAAGAGGACGCCAGCGCCAATGAAAATGACAATGCAACGAAGAAACAGGTTAAGGCGAAGCCGGCTACTGTGTTTGATCTTTTCCGCCACCCGAATCTGCGCCATAAGACGCTCCTCATCTTTTTCGACTGGTTCGTCATAAGCGGTATTTATTACGGGCTGTCCTGGAATACTAGCATTTTGGGGGAGAACCAGCTGCAGAACTTCTTTATTTCGGGTGCTGTGGAGATACCCGGATATATATTTCTATTGCTCACGCTCAACAGGTGGGGTCGTCGCTCTATCCTGTGTGGCTGTATGTTGACTGCTGGCGCCACCCTGTTGCTCACTACCTTCGTGCCAGAGCACATGAACTGGCTGCTCATCACATGCGCAATGACAGGCAAGTTGGCCATCACTGCCTCCTACGGCACTGTCTACATGTTTTCCTCTGAGCAGTTTCCCACTGTGGTGCGAAACATGGGAATGGGCGCCTCGTCAATGATGGCGCGCATTGCTGGCACACTGGCACCATCGCTTGAAATGCTAAGCGTGATTTGGCGACCCTTGCCCCTGGGGATTTGCGGGGCTCTCGCATTAGCTGGCGGCTTTTTGTCCCTACTTCTGCCGGAGACTCACAACAAGCCCACGCTCGAGACAATTGAGGATGGTGAGAATTTTGGTAAAAAAAACCTTGGCGATCTGTATCTGGAGCCGGGTAAGGAGATGGTAGAGAAACAGCCACTCAAGGTCAATGACCACAAATACTAAAAAATGTAATTTCAAACTAAAGCTCACCATCAACTGAAACTCACTTTGTAATTATGTACACATTCTGTTTGTAATTTAAGTTAGATGTTTAGTGTTAGCTAGAACAATTTATGTAAGCCTATACTATAGATGTATTTATTTATTTATGTACTGGCGCCTTAAAATTTCGAAATGCCCGGAAAAGAAATAAGTACAATAGTTATATTACAGAAATCTCATATGCATGCCAAAAAGAAATAAACAAGCGACCCTTAAATTCCTTCATCACTTCCAGAGACGCTATGTGCTGGAATAAATAAAGGGTTAAACAAGAAGAAGAAAAATAAATAAATATGTATTGAAATTGCTTAATAAGAATGATCAAGCATGTTTTCATTAAAGTCCTGGAAATAAATCAATTCTCCAAAGAAAGAAATATGTATTACATGTAACAAATTTAAATTTATTTATGTTGTTTTGAATTTTATGTACTGAACTCAGTAAAGGAATTTGAATTGGTTTCAAATACCTTAAATGTTGAAGAGAGTTTGTCTGGGACTTTTGATACAAACTTTAACATAAGGAAATCAATTTGTTTAAATATATCTACGCAAAGAAAGAAAGTCAATAAATAATAAACTTTGAATTTTTAATTTTTTAATTTATTTTGCAGCTACACGACATTTAAAAGTTGGTGAGAATATTCTTTTTGACATAATACCAAACAATTCTTATTGATCCATTTTATTCCAGGTCATTCCAAAAAAGGGCTTATTCCGGATGACAGACAATCTAGATGCTAGATGGATTCAGCTTTTTAGACTAACCAATTAAGTACGAGAAGTAATATTTCTCATAACTCATAGCCAAATCTTTGTGTGGATTCATTGCAGGCTTACTTTTGTAGAATGTTTCAACATTATTTAATTCTAAAAATGTAAAGATCTTAAATATTTGTATATAATGACTTTAAGATGAATGCTGCATGTTATAGTGGGACATTTGGTACCTATTTATATAAATGAAACAATCAGTATGTCTTGTGAAAAAATTAGTCTGAATACGCAGATCTTATAGCTCAAAAGTACTCAATGTTCATACTGAGTGACATGCTGACAGGGCTATATTGACACACCATGCCGATTATTTATATACTATATATATAAGGGGACTGACCGCTTCAGAGGATACTTACATCTTTTTTTTAAGTTTTAGCTTGTTTAATGTGTTTTTAAATTAAAGTAACTTGATTTTTTGCAATATAACAAAAAACTAAAGCAAAAGTAAAACAAGTAGAGAAGCTAAAGTGGTGTCCCGATTTTGAAATATTCTGTACATATGTATGCGCAGAATAATAATGCGTGTCTATGAGTGTTTGTGTGTGTCTGTGCAAAGCAGTAACAACAACAACAGCTGCAGGCAGTGATAACTTCCTGTTAAATCGGCCTATCATTGTGAACCTTGGCATACAGACTCATAATTACCAACTGGAATATGTCTCCATTTATGTATGTATGTATGTTCTGAATATTTATATCCCTGTACCCAAAAGGTGAAAGGCTATATTAGTTTTGTGCGGTTGTATATAACAGATAGAAAGAGGCGTGGCAGACCCCCAAAAGTATATATATTCTTAATCAGGGTGACAAGCCGAGTCGATATAGCCATGTCCGTCCGTCTGTATGAACGCAACGATCTCAGAAAGTAGAAGAGATAGAACAACCAAACTTGGTATCCAGATTTTTCTAAGATCGAGAATGTACGAGTTTTTTTTTTTATGAACCCCCCACTCCCCCACAATTCGTGTTTTTTTTCCAAAACTCCCGTAATTTTTAAGATTTTTGAATTTGGTAATTATATCCCTTTTTATACCCTGTACCCGTAGGGTAAAAAGGGTATATTAGGTTTGTGCAAAGTATGTAACATGCAGAAGGAAGCATCTCCGACCCCATAAAGTATATATATTCTGAATCAGCATGACGAGAGAAATCGATCTAGACATGTCCGTCCGTCTGTCCGTCCGTCTGTCCGTCCGTCTGGATGAACGCGAGCATCTCAAAAACTATAAAAGCTAGAATAACCAAAGTTGGCATCCAGATTCTCCTAGGTCCGAGTAAGGACGAGTTTAATTTTTTTTTTTAATTTTCCCCCCCTTCCCCCGCTACAGAATTTCGTCAATAGCGTCCACATTTCAAATGCTACCTCAACCAAACTTTGCACACATAGTTTATATATAATTGTCTACTGTTGTTTAAAATTTTATCCAATTCGGTCAATTCTGAGAAAAGTTATTAGCGAAGCAAATTCTCTACAGTACAACCCCCACAAACTGCAGCAACAAGTTCGCTCTTCTTCTTCCTCTTTTTGCTGCTGCTATGGGCGCATATAACTCAGTGACGGAAGTTTACCTGGGTACAGGGTATTACACTGTCGGGCTTGCTCGACTGTAGCGTTCTCTCTTGTTATACCCTGTACCCGTAGAGTAAAAAGGGTATATTAGGTTTGTGCAAAGTATGTAACATGCAGAAGGAAGCATCTCCGACCCTATAAAGTATATATATTTTTGATCAGCATGGCGAGAGAAATCGATCTAGACATGTCCGTCCGTCTGTCCATCTGGATGAACGCGAGGATCTCAGAAACTATAAAAGCTGGAATAACCAAAGTTGGTATCCAGATTCTCCTAGGTCCGAAAAAGGACGAGTTTATTTTATTTTTGAGAAGTTCGCTCTTCTTCTTCCTCTTTTTGCTGCTGCTATGGGCTCATATAACTCAGTGACGGAAGTTTACCTGGGTACAGGGTATTACACTGTCGGGCTTGCTCGACTGTAGCGTTCTCTCTTGTTATAGCCTGTACCCAAAGGGTGAAAGGCTATACTAGTTTTGTGCGCATGTATGTAACACACAGAAGGAGGCGTGGCAGACCCCACAAAGTATATATATTCTTGATCAGGATGAGAAGCCGAGTCGATATAGCCTTGTCCGTCCGTCCGTCTGTCCGTCTGTCTGTCCGTCTGTCCGTATGAACGCAAGGATCTCAGAAAGTATAAGAGCTAGAATAACCAAACTTGGTTTCCATATTCTCCTAAGACCGAGAAAGTACGAGTTTGAGTTTTTTTCGATGCACCCCCCCACTCCCCCGCAATTCGTGTTTTTTCTTATAACTTCCGTAATTCTCAGAATTTTGAAATCAATTTTGGTAGGTACATCCAGTTAGTACTAATGTGTCCGTGTGCCAAATTTCATCATGATAGGTCAATTCTGAAGAAAGTTATAGCCATAAGTAAAATCGCTGCTCATGCGCTGCCTCTGTCGGCAGCGCTGCCCGCAGCTGTTGTTGTTGCTGCTTTGGTTCAACTTTGTGCTGCATACATACACGCATATAAACACGCATAGGTACTTGATGTAAATGTATGCTGTTAAAACTAAACATAAACATATATTCTAATTTAATTTAATTAATTAATTCATTAATTTTTTTTAATAATTTAATTTAAAAAAAAAATTTTTTTTTTTTAATTTTTCTTTTTTGTGGAGAGTACAGGCTATTTTACTGTCGGGCTTGCTCGACTGTAGCGTTCTATCTTGTTTTAGTATGTATTTAGTAAATAATTACATTAACTTAATTTTTATAGCCTGTACCCAAAGGGTGAAAGGCTATACTAGTTTTGTGCGCATGTATGTAACATACAGAAGGAGGCGTGGCAGACCCCACAAAGTATATATATTCTTGATCAGGATGAGAAGCTGAGTCGATATAGCCTTGTCCGTCCGTCCGTCTGTCCGTATGAACGCAAGGATCTCAGAAAGTATAAGAGCTAGAATAACCAAACTTGGTTTCCATATTCTCCTAAGACCGAGAAAGTACGAGTTTGAGTTTTTTTTTCGATGCACCCCCCCACTCCCCCGCAATTCGTGTTTTTTCTTATAACTTCCGTAATTCTCGGAATTTTGAAATCAATTTTGGTAGGTACATCCAGCTAGTACTAATGTGTCCGTATGCCAAATTTCATCATGATAGGTCAATTCTGAAGAAAGTTATAGCCATAAGTAAAATCGCTGCTCATGCGCTGCCTCTGTCGGCAGCGCTGCCCGCAGCTGTTGTTGTTGTTGCTGGTTTGGTTCAACTTTGTGCTGCATACATACACGCATATAAACACGCATAGGTACGTGATGTAAATGTATGCTGTTAAAACTGAACATAAACATGTATTCTCATTTAATTTAATTAATTAATTCATTCATTCATGTTTTTAATAATTTAATTTTTTTTAAAATTTTTTTTTTTTTTTAATTTTTCTCTTTTTGTGGAGAGTACAGGCTATTTTACTGTCGGGCTTGCTCGACTGTAGCGTTCTATCTTGTTTAAAATAATTTTAAAAGTTTTTTTAAAATTTGTTTCTTTTTTGTGGGGGGTACAGGGTATTTGAGCCCGCTCGACTTTAGCATTGAAACTTGGGGGGTGCATCGAAAAAAACTCAAACTCGTACTTTCTCCGACTGAGAAGAATCTGGACACTGTGTAGATATTGCTGCAGCTCATCCGCTGCTTCATAGCTACAGGGCGATGAGTAGAGCAGAGCCAACTATTAGGGGTTTGCCCTCAGCTACTACAGGCTGCTCGTCATCCAGGGCAGGGAATATCAGCCGTAAATATTGAAAATAGAAATAGACCCAGGACACTACCCTGGGGCACACCAGCAATGGCCGTGTGTGCGGTAAAATAAACAAGAAATGAATGATAAAGTCGAGTGAGCTTAACACTTAACTACCCTGAACCTCCCACCAAAAAGGAAAAAACGAAAATTCAAATTAATTTTAAAATTATATTAATTAAATTATTTAATCAAATTAATTATAAATTATTCAACACATATGTATATACAAAAGTGGAGACTTGATCATGTACAGTTTCAACAGCATACATTTACATCAGAATCGTGTCTCTGCGTGTTTGTATGCGGGTATGTATGCAGCACAAAGTTTAACCAAAGAAGCAACAACAACAACAGCTGCGGGCAGTCTGTACTTTTGGGTACATGCTATAAAAAACAAACTCAGGGGAACCTGGATACCAAGTTTGGTCATTCTAGCTGTTGTACCTTCTGAGATCCTTGTGCTCATACAGCCAGACAGACAGGGCTAGATCGACTATTCTCGTCATGCTGATCAAGAATATATATACTTTGTGGGGTCTGCCACGCCTCCTTCTGCCTGTTACACTTTCAGTTCCGCAAACCTAATATACTCTTGTACATTTTATGAACAGAGTATAAAAATTAAATGTTGACAAAAATTAAATTAATTAATTAAATTAATAAGGAACATTTATTTAATACATACACAGAAGACATGTTTTTGTACAGTTTTAACAGCATACATTTACACCACGTGTCTATGCGTGCTTAAATGCGTGTATGTATGGATGCAGCAATAAGTTGGACCAAACCAGCAACAACAACAAGTAAAAAAGCTAAAGTCGGGTGTTCCGACTTTGAAATACTCTGTTCATATGTTTACAATAATTATAAAAAATAAAAGAAATTAAGAAAATAAAAAAAAAAATTGGATCGATTTTACCTCTCTCGGTATTCGAATTGACTCAAAAAAAAAAAAAAAAACAAACTCGTATAGAATACAAATGCTGATCAAGAATATATATGCTTTGTGGGGTCTGCCCCGCCTCCTTCTGCCTGTTATATTTTCAGCTCCCGCAAACCTAATACACTCTTGTACATTTTATGTACAGAGTATAAAAACAAACTTGACCTGCCTAGGGCTCAGGGAAAGCTAGATACCAAGTTTGGTCATTCTAACTCTTGTACCTTCTGAGATCCTTGTGCTCATACAGACGGGCGGGCAGACGGACATAGCTATATCGTGTCGGCTTGTTCAAGAATATACATATATACTTTTGGGGGTCTGCCACGTCTCCTTCTGTGTGTTACATTCATTCGCACAAAACTAGTATAGCCTTTTACCCTTTGGGTACAGGCTATAAAATGTAAAGAAAAGTCCGTTGAAATAAAGTTATTAAGAAAAGGTAGAGAAAAGTCCGTTGAAATAAAGTAAACATATTGCTATTGAAAAGACATTGTTTCTATATATTGAGTTTTGTGTATATTGTATTAGGACACCCCTTAGGGTTTCTATGAAAAACCCGCGTTTTCAACCGATCGACTTTAAACTTGTTTTGTATATTCAAGAAGCGATTTCTGATAGTTCGAAGATGGGGAAAACAGCCTTCAAGGTTTGTTTGAAAATTCAAAAAATACTGCATACTCAGCTTGAGTTATTGAAAAGTTTGTGTTATAAATTTCGTAAATTTAAATGAAAATTAAAATCTTTGATACATAATCAACACAACTAAATCTACAATTTTGTATTGAACGATATTCAAACAAGACAGAACGCTACAGTCGAGCAAGCCCGATAGTAAAATATCCTGTACTCTCCACAAAAAAAAAAGGAAAATTAAAAAAAAATTATTAAAAAATTTAATTAATTAAATTAATTATAAAAAATATTCAACACATGCATACATACATAAGTGTTTATGTACAATTTCAATAGAATAAATTTACATCAGAATCGTGTCTCTGCGTGTTTATGTTGAACGAAAGCAGCAACAACAACAAACAAAATTCGAACTTTATCGACCTTAGGAGAACCTGGTTATTCGAGCTCTTATACTTTCTGAGGTCCTTGCGTTCATACGGACGGACGGAAGTACAGAAAGACATGGCTATATCGACTCGGCTTGACTCGGCAATAATATGCATACTTTGTGGGGTCTGCCACGCCTCCACGCCTCTGTTACATTTTTCACTTACCACAAAATCTTTGCCAAATTGTACACCTTTTAATTGTAGATTCAGATTCTGATTATCACTGTCATTCATTCATATGTACATATAGGTACATATGTATGTACATAAGTACGTACGAATATTCATAATTAGTATTTATTGCACTAACTAAGTTTCTCTTTGGTTGTCCCTATAGAAACCTATCTGGAGATGAACATAATGTCGAAAGAGAAATAGCATGTGGTAAAAAATATATAATTGTAAGCAAAAAGTACGTTGCCCAGCAGAGGCGGGCAAGACCTGGTAGTTCTAATTTTAAACGAAAAACGTGTTAGTCTTATCAGTTGTTTGTTTACTTCTCTGTTGTCTACGCCTCGAGTATTCTCATCACGAAAGAACGAGACAGTAGATCAGAAAAGTAATTGATTCATAAAATTCATTTAGTTAATATACTAAGGTCGCAAAATTAGAAGAAATTGCCAATTTGCAGCGATAAGTGGTAAACAAGTCGCACATCTTTACACAAGTAAATGCATAAATCAACTAAGTCGAAGATCTTTACAGTGCATTTGTCAACAGTCTCTGTAAATTGCACCTAAATTTGCATTGCTTTGAACTTGAACTTCGTCCGCGAAACTGGGCCGATTACTGCAAATACATTCATAAGTCGTGTGCAAAACCATTACACACATAATGCAAAAACTTACAAGATTCTCTGTGGCCTAACAATGTTGCAAATGCATTCCAAAGAGTACGAGTCCATTACGAGTGTGATCCATTTTGCTTTCGTGCGGTATTTTAAGAGAAATTGCCAGGGTTCTCTTGCAGCAGGAGAACATAGTATACATAGTATACATAGTACTGTGTAATCATGTATGTAGGTGTTTTAACACCACTTGCCTTGGTAGAAAATGAATGGATTTTGAAATATGTATATAGTACAAGAGTATATAAGGTTTGTGCAAAGTGAAAATGTATGTATCTAAAACAGCTTGTCCTGCCTGACTGACTCACTAATTGGAGATTGAAGAAGTGGATCTAAAGTTAGTATGAAACAAGTAAAAAAGCTAAAGTCGGGTGTCCCGACTTTGAAATACTCTGTACATATGTTTACAATAATTATAGAAAATAAAAAAAATTAAGAAAATAAAAAAAAAATTTGATCGATTTTACCTCTCTCGGTATTCGAACTCACGTAAAGGGTGTATAATTGCACATTTACATAGCAATTGCGTCTGTGTGAGTGTATGTATGCCTATGCGCATCAATTCGTGTCTGTGTAAGCATTTTCGCAGTCAACCAAACAGCAACATCGACAACAGCCGCGGGCAGCGCTTGAGCAGCGCTGCAGCAGCAAATATATTTATGGCTATAACTTCTTGGTAAATCGGTCTATCATAGTGAAACTTGGCATACGGACACATAATTACTAACTGGGGGTATTTGCAAAATTTTAGTTCGAAATTCCAAGAATTACGGGAGTTAGAGAAAATCGCATTTGCGGGGGAGAGGGGGGAGGGAGGGGAATTCCAAAATATACATTTTCTGCGTATTCACACAAGGCATCTTGGACTAAAATTTGGTGTGCCTAGGTCTTATAGTCTCCGAGATATAGGCGATTATACGAATGGAAAATCGGGAAAACCCCCATAGGGGGGAAGTGGGGGGGAAATCAAAAAAATAAAACAAACTCGTATAGAATACACACATAACGCATCTTTGTGGAAAATTTGGTGTCTCTATCTCTTATAGTCTCTGAGATCCAGGTGTTCATACGGACGGACAGACGGACAGACAGACAGACAGGGCTAGATCGACTCGTCTTGTCACGCTGATCAATAATATATATACTTTGTGGGGTCTGCCACGCCTCCTTCTGCCTGTTACATTTTTCAGCTCCCGCAAACCTAATATACTCTTGTACATTTCATGTACAGAGTATAAAACCTGCATATTTCGTACGACTAACTTTAAAATACATATAATATATTTCTGAAGGTCTGTTAAGCGATTGAGTTCTGCTCATCTTATTGCCATTTAGTAAACCATTTGACCGAATAGCCTTTCCTGTACTCTCAGCATTTATGCCAAATGATTAAAAAAATTAATTCAATTTAATTAATTAAGAAAGCTAAAGAATTTCAAACAAGATCATTTTCAAGTGATTCGTCAGCCTTTTTGGAACTGTTGTCGAAGGCGAACTCAAAAAAGTTAGATAATACAAAATAAATAAACTTAGTTCTGATAATTTAACAGCCAAGAATAGCATAAAATATAATTTTGTAGATGAAGTGTGTGGGCTGGCTATCATGTGATAATTAAATTTAACGAAGTACAATTAGTGATCGGATAGCGACAGCAAACTGTACATCGAAAAATATGAGCATGCTTCAAGCATTTTGGTGATTCTAGCTCTTATACTTCCCCAGTTACCTGCGTTTATACAAAAGGAAACACAGTATGTACTATGTATGTACATAGGTCCCTGGCTGCATCAATACTTGTATATTATCTTTCATACTGATAAACATTATTGTGGGATCTGTTATACATATTTCCTTTTGCCTGGTTTTTACATACATTACATACATTCGCACCAATTACGTGCACACATCTATTGAGTTATGGGTATACAAATAGTTTGCGTTATAACGACGCATATTGTGAGTGTTAAAATAAAGGCAATACTGCTCGTTTTGTTTGGAGTGGCGGAATAAAATTAACAGACTGTGTGAAATTGTGGTTGGAACTTATGGTTTCTCCACTGAAAACTGCTCAGAAACTTGAGCATTGCTTGTGAATTTTAATTTTTTCTCAAAACTGAAACCAATTTTGCATAAATAGCTTGTCCATTTCGTTAAGTGTTTTGTAGCGCATGATTCTTCACATTTGATGCGTTAGGACAAGCATATCATGTTCGTGTTTTCTCTCTTTCGCACTGGCTCTATCTTTCAAGAGTATCAGATAATACCTACCACTGGCAGGCTACCGCATACATACATACATACAGATAATGCCACACAACAAACGTTTACTCTAAGGGGTTGAAGCAGCTCTCTTATATTCAGGGAGGGCAATTTGGCTTTTTTCCCGTCAAATCTAGACGTTTTTGAAATCCAACTGCAGAAAAAATTCGGAATAGGCGGAAAATACGATGCAGGAATTTCTGGAGTTCTGATTTTTATACTCTGTGCATGAAATGTACAAGAGTATATTAGGTTTGCGGGAAGTGAAAAATGTAACAGGCAGAAGGAGGCGTGGCAGACCCTGTTGTTGATGTTGCTGTTTGGTTGACTGCTAACATGTTTACACAGACACGAATTGATGCGCATAGGCATTCATACACTCACACAGACGCAGTTGCTATGTAAATGTGCAATTAGACACCCTTTACGTGAGTTCGAATACCGAAAGAGGTAAAATCGATCCAATTTTTTTTTTTAAATTTTCCTCTTTTTTTAATTTTTCTAATTATTGTAAACATATGTACGGAGTATTTCAAAGTCGGGACACCCGGCTTTAGCTTTTTCACTTGTTTTTAAAAATATATTTAGTTTTTCACTGCATTTTTGTAGAATTGCCAACATTAAAGCTAGATTTCATACTCCTTCCCGTCAAAACCGCTTTTTTTCTTCCGAAAAGTTGGCATCACTGCTTATGTATATTAAACCGCATAATCAGCGAGAGCCAGCACCAAAGAGCTGGCTGGCATTCCGCTCTCTGCTTTGGAACATGCGCGCACAGCTCCGTATGGTTAGTTGCAAGCCGACGAAGATCGTGAGTGGTTGTTCGGCCGGCGGGAAAATTAGCGGGAAAGTGTGTGCTGATAAGCATTTACTGCAACACCTATAGCTTAGAGCTCCGAAGTCTAGCTCCGAGTAAAACATTCGCTCATTAGTAAAACAAACAGGCCAAGTCAAACAAGTTCTGAGCAGAATACGTAGACAAACACGGCGTATACTTAACGCGTTGCCCAACAGGCTGTCTAACGGGTTGCGCATACGTCCCCTTCGACTCCAATACCGTTACCAGCAGCGGCGTGCGAGCAATGAACCACGCAGGGCCAACAGCAACAGAGACAACAAGAACAACAAACATTTGGTCGAATCATACGACTGCGAAACGCACAACGGCAGCTGTTGAAGAGCGCTCATAAACGCGTCACAAAAAAGCAAAAAAAAAAAAACAAACCGAAAAATAGATAAATTAACGAAGACTAGCGACCGAGCAATCGCAAATTGGCACGTTTCTGTAGCGCTATACGGTGAGATTGGCGTGGCTAAGACGTATCGCTGCAACTAATCGCTATGGGATACGACGACGTCATCAAACACCTGGGCGAATTTGGAAGGTATCAGAGACGCATTTACTTGCTGCTGTGCCTGCCCGCAATTATCTGTGCCTTCCATAAGCTGGCCGGCGTCTTTCTACTGGCCCGTCCAGAGTTTCGCTGCTTGTTGCCGTTCGAGGATGCCTCGACGGCCAGCTACGATTCACTACCGCTCACGCAGTGGCCTCTCCATTATCCACTGAACAATGAGACCGGGAAATGGGAGAGTTGTGAGTACTACGACCGTGACTACAACAATTCAACCGATTCAGATTCAGATACCGCTGTGAATGACAGGCTGCACTGCAGCCGCTATGTCTATGACAAGAGGAAGTTTGCAAACAGCGCTGTCACCGAATGGAACATGGTTTGTGGCCGCAGCGCGCTCTCGGCCACCAGCGATTCTCTGTTTATGGTGGGCGTGCTCCTAGGCAGCTTCATATTCGGCCAAATGTCCGACAAACTGGGTCGCAAGCCAACCTTCTTTGCCTCGCTTGTTATCCAGTTGGTGTTCGGCGTAATTGTGGCTGTCGCACCTGAATATTTCACCTACACGATATCTCGCATGATTGTCGGCGCTACCACCTCGGGCGTGTTTCTGGTAGCCTATGTGATAGCGATGGAAATGGTGGGCGCCTCGTATCGTCTGTTTGCGGGCGTGGCTATGCAAATGTTCTTCTCAGTAGGGTTTATGCTGCTCGCTGGCTTTGCCTATTTCATACACGACTGGCGTTGGTTACAGATCGCTCTGACACTGCCGGGACTGCTCTTTATGTGTTACTATTGGATTGTACCCGAATCGACGCGCTGGCTGCTCTTGAAGGGGCGCAAGGAGGAGGCCTTTGTCATTATTGAAAAGGCGGCGCGTATCAATGGGGCTACGATACCGACTCATATTTACGACGAACTGGTTGAGGAAGTAGCCGAGCAAAAGAAACAGGATGCTCTCGCCGTCAAGGAACCCAAGCCCTCGGTACTAGACCTCCTACGCTATCCAAATTTGCGTCGTAAGACGCTTCTCATTTTCTTCGACTGGTTTGTCAATAGCGGTGTATATTATGCACTGTCCTGGAATACAAATAATCTGGGCGGCAACGCTCTGCTTAACTTCATGATCTCTGGCGCTGTGGAGATACCCGCGTACATTTTCCTGCTGCTCACTCTCAACAGGTGGGGACGCCGCTCTATTCTGTGTGGGACCATGCTGCTAGCCGGCTCCAGTTTGCTGTTGGGTGTCTTGGTTCCCAGCACTATGAACTGGCTGATCATCACGTGTGCGATGGCGGGAAAACTGGCCATCACTGCTTCCTATGGAACGGTGTACATCTTCACCGCTGAGCAGTTTCCCACGGTGGTGCGCAATGTGGGATTAGGCGCCTCCTCTATGGTAGCGCGTGTGGGCGGCATACTGGCACCCTATGTGAATATATTAGGCGAGATCTGGCAGCCACTGCCGTTTCTCATGTGTGGAGCACTCTCATTCACCGCCGGTCTGCTGTCGTTACTGCTTCCAGAGACGCACAATAAACCGATGCTGGAGACCATTGCAGATGGTGAGAACTTTGGCAAAAGTGGGGAGCCGAGCGGAGAGGCCGGCGAGGAACTGAACACCATGCTAAACGGGCAACACAACGGCAAGGCGAGCTAATTAGAGGTGACCGGGCTGCGGGAAGACCATCTTGTTAAATTCATGTTATTATCTAGACATAGAGCACTTTGTTGATACATCTTTACAGGACGTTGTTCTATCATTCATCTGTGTACCTAATAAATAATAAAATTTGTAAGCAATGCAGCCATATATTGCAAATAGCAATTCGTTTTATTATTCACAGAATAACACATTTTCTGCGTTTTTTATCCTTTACACAATTTTTCCCGCCTGTCACTCAGTTTGTGCGCTCATCGTCCACTTCTAATATAGAACAAATTCTTGTCGGATTTCAGTATTATAGTTAGTATACTTGTAATTTGACTAATTTGATCACTCGCATAATGTGGAGGGTATTAGGAATTTGAGTATTCTTGTGTTTTTTTTTTTTTTGCGCTCCACAACAAAATGATAAGCGATAAGCTGGGCGAGCAGCTTCAAAAGGCCACCAGAACAAGGCAAGCAAGCGGAATCTTTCAGCTGCAGATTCGAAAACCAGCTGATAAGTCCGATCCCCTAGTACTCGGCAGCTGCAGCTGCTTGCAACCGACTTAGTGGTTCGAGGGATGGAAATGAAAATGTTTGCAGGCATACTATATTTGAGGCAACACACGCACAAACTAATGCCAGCTGCCGCTATTACAACGTGGCCATCGATTTTTATTGATTGAGACACCTATGTATGTATGTACAAGTATATAAGATTGGGCAATCAATTTTAACATTCATTTATGTACGTTGCCGGCAAATTACTGTCCTATGTATTCACCCATACAAATGCAGGTATTTGAACGTATTTGAAGATATATTTTTGACGCACAAGGATTATTTGTTACATTCCTCCATGAACATAAAATTGAAAAACATATGAATTCGAACATCCAAGCCCCTCGTTTAGTCATTTAACATTTTTGGCGCTATATAGTAATCCAAATTGGATTATACTCATGTGAAGCCACATTATGTAAAATGTGTTGGGATTGTCCAATCAAACAAAAAAGTTATTCTTTATTCGCCAAATTTGTATTGTTCAATGTTACTTGTAAGATGCATTTGACCTTTATGAAGCTACGAAAACGTTAAAAGCTATTAACAATTTTTTTTTAAGAGTTGAGCCCACTCGACTCTAGCATTCCTTTCTTGTTTTATGTAGTAGCTTTGGACTGATTACTATATTTCAGTTCAGTTGTATATGTATTCAATTGGACAATTAATTAGAAATAATTTAATCTATCATATCAGATCAGATGCACGTTCAAAGATTTAAATGTTGTCTGCGGAAAAGTATGCCTTCAACTCTTTTATTTGATAAAGTGGTGAGCTTTTGCGTTGTTGACTTTTTAGTTTTGGTTGAACCACTTGTACAGCCCTCGGAAAGCACAATTTTGCTTATATTGGATTATGTCAAGAAATGATTGAATTGGGGAAACATAGTGTACAAAACTAAATTAGAATCGTTTAATTTATTAATGTCATTAGCTTTGGTGTTGGGAATTCAAATGACTTGGGTATGCTTGAAAGACTTATGAAAAATGCCGCTTTTTATAAATATGCAGCCCAAAAATATGCTGCAGTTCATACTTGTATACAAGTATGTATGTACAAAGCACTCTTTGATTGAACAGCACTATCGATACGTCCGGAAAATGCAGACAACCTAGCCAAAAATGTCATTCCTAAATTCAAAACACTTGGAGAAATGGAAGATTTTAGTAAAATGAATCTACCATTTGGCACGCAATCCCCGGACTTTGATGTGCTTATAGTGGGTGCAGGGCTGTCTGGCTTGACATCGGCCGTGAAAATTCTGTCCAAAGAGCAATCGCTGAACATTATAATCCTTGACGAGAACAGTGTACCTGGCGGTCTGTTGAGCGTGGATGGTTCCCGCTTTGTAAATACCGAGCAGCAGCGATTGATAACCTTCTTGAATCTATTTCATGTGGCACCACATCAGCGACTATCGAATATCTCGAGACTTAAGCGCTGCTGGGACTTGGATCGAGGACTGACTTCGGTTCCGGCAAAGATCGAGCTGACACGCTACATAGATATGTTGGATCTACGCATGAAGAAGTTCCAGTCAGCGCGCTATAAGTAAGTGTCGTACTTCGATCTCTCCTCTTTTTCCAGATGCGTACTGAGACCTCCCAGTATGTAAAATGTCACAGCACAGAAGGGTACACGTATGTCTTGGGCTTATGTGTGTTCTAATTTAGAGAAATTGTTCAATTTTATTTATGGAAGATTATGGATCTTGGATTGCCAATATTTACTTTTATTTCTTAAAATTGTGTAGATTACGCAAGCGCGCTTCGACCATGGAGCACCACATTTGTGGCAGCTTGTTCTTTAACAAGTCCCGCCGCTTCATGTTGAATGTGGTGGAGCTAGTGTGCGGAGTGGATGCCAGCGAGGTCAACTACGATGAGTTTATGTGCGTGTGCAGTTCCTGCGGCGGCCTGCGTATGATAATTGATCTGTAAGTATTCTCAATAGACAATTTCTTCATTGCAAAGTCAACAATTGGCAGATACATCAACTTTCCGGGCAATATGTTTGAGATCTCTAGCAAGAAGCTCGTGAGTGCAATACTCGAAAAGTTGAAAAACATTGGAATTTATACCAATCGTAAGGTAACTGACGTAGAGCACTTCAAGAATTATGTGCTGGTCACGGACTCCTCTGGTAATCGCTACACGGCTGAAGCCGTCATTATGGCCATCCCCTGGAACAACGTGGAACAGATCAACTTTATGCCGGCCATGCCCGAAAGATTTCGCGCGGAGCCTCGAGTGGCAGTCAAGTCCAAGCGCGTGATCACACAATTCAGTGTCAGCTACAGCAAGTCTTTTTGGGACTTGCTAGGCTACTCGGGGCACTTTTTGTGTAGCTCCCCTTTTATTGTGGGCCACGAGAACCGGCCCGCCACCTTCTCTGGATACATGTTGCACGCACCGGCGCAGGATGGGGATGTGCGGCGCGTTGTACTCCAACAACTGGCGAAGCATTTCGGTAAGGAAATGCTGGAACCTATCGACTATAATGAGAACAGCTTTGGCCTGAGTGTTACGCTCCACAAGCCCCAGATAAGGCCCTGGAATCGCATCATTTGGTCATCCTCGTCTGCAGTGGGAACCTATTATCGTAATCTAATGGGAGGCGCTGTGGACAGCGGCTTGCGAGCGGCCGTCAATGCACTATTTGTTGTGCGGCCGCAAGTAGTGGGCTGGAAGGATCTGCTTGATATGCAGGAGAAGGATCTGTACAAAAGTGAGACGCCGAGTCGCGTGAAAGGACTGCTCAGTCGTCTAAACCTCTACAATGTAACCTTCTATAGCGTATTTGTACTGGGACTGATTTTTCTACTTAATCTGGGCTACCAGCGAAGCTCCTAGCCTTTGGTGCCATATGGTAGGCTTTTGTGCAAATTAAAGTACATATCTACAGTTATAATCTGTCCACTTTGTCCACTGGCCCCATTTAATTCGATCATCACTACACCTAACCTAGCCTGAGTGCCCACTTGACTAATGGCAATTGATGGCGCCGTATGGCGTCCGTAAACGCCATAAATCTTTTCATTCAATTTAGTCTACCTCTATTCTGCCCGTTTGGGATGTTTGTGCATAACACTAGGCTCATTTCAACGGCAATCATTCACTTAAGCGCCGCCCCCGCCACCCACGCCACCGAGATATTGAGCTCTCCACTACGTATTCCTTCTTTTTGTCTACTTCCCTCATACAGTAAGCTCTCGCACCACCTCATCAACCTGACGATACTTAGAAATACATTTATACCCAGCTATATAGTATGTGCAATATATTTTTTTTATTTGTTTTTTATTCAGAATATCAACAATAATTCTGTCGATTATATTATAGAACTTAATATAACAATTTTAACTGATCTTAAAAGATAAGAAAGCCTAAGACAAAGTTGTACAATGACGTCTATTAATGCCTCCGACACATTGGGGGAATTTTATTTGTGATATTTACCTAGTAGCACATCACCAAATCCACAAAATGACTGAACTGAAAAGTATAAATTTAAAGTGTATTAACATACAGATGCGATGATATATATGTACATATAAATGATTAGACGAGTTAATATAGAAATTCCCGTCTGTCCGTATTATCACCGACAACTTCTGAGCCATACCAGCTGTAAACTAGATTAGTGACGACTTGTCTTATCCCCAAGCAGAGAAAGTCTATTGCAAACCATATCCAGCTCAAATATTTTGCATAGCTCCCATAGGACTGATCGATGGAAAAACCACTGTTGGTAGGCAAATATATTCGTTTATGAACATGAAAATATGAATTTTACGATATTTAAGGAAATGATATTTAATTCGGAGCACTATATCATGCAGCTGCTGCGGAACAAAAAACTCTCTTGTTTCTTACAATAACGAGTTATTGTATATTTATGAGTATTTTGTAAACAGTTTTTCAAAATAATCTGAAATTTCATCAAATGAGTTTTTACAGGGCTTTAAATGTTTAAAGCAATGGAATAGAATCGATATTCTTTTAAATTGAGAGTGTAAGTTAATGAGCTCCTATCCAGCAAGGGATAGTTTTGTTATTTTATAAGAAGTTCAGCGATTATTTGAAAATTTTCTGGATATCAAACCCTAGAACTCACTGTACAGATTATGTTTATAATTCAAATAGGCCCAGACATACGAGTATATATCCATCTACTTTGTGGACTTTTATCATTACAGCATATGCGCTGATTTGTCAATTTTCTTTTCCATTGACTCGAACACTCTAATTAGATAAGTGCTGTATAAATGGGCGCCACTTTGCATTTTTCCAATGTCGCAATACTATTTACTCAAACAAACAATTAGGTATAGAGTATGGCGTCAAGTGTGTATCTCTCCCCCTCTCTCGCAGTCTGAGTTATATAATTCAAACAAATCCAACAAATTCAAACTCATTCACAAACTATCAACTTTCCGAGACTGTTCCACACCCATATGCATAAATTATGCAAAAAAACTTTTATTATGTGCACTCGACTTTCCCCCCCATCAGGTGAGGCACTGGAAGTGCAATTTTCACAGATGAATAGAATACGAATGCGGTGGAGGAAGATGATTATATGCATGAGAAAAAGTGAATAACTGAACAATTAAAATAAAATCAATCTCTCATACTCCTACCCTGCGGCTGAGCCCGGGGCTTTTGATTGATTGACGTATGTTTATACTTGTATGTGTGTACATACATATGTAGACTGTCGCAACCAATTTGTTGGGATCAACTTTATAGATAAAGGGAGCAACAAAAATCTAGTTTGATTTTGATTCGATCATGAATTGATTGCAGAAAGGTCAGAGCTTTTCAAAATCTACTTGAAGCCGGTTGAAGAAGCTATCATAACGCATACGTACGAATTGAAATGCTTTTATTTTGCTTTTAAGTGTTCGAAAAGATACTTATGGATTACTTACCTAGATAGCAAAGCGCAAGGCAAAACAACTTTACAAAAGTTTTAAAAAATATATATATTTATTTTTTGCGTTGTAATATATACTCATATTTCTATACAATTCCATTAAAATCTCCTTTGAAACCTGATAAGTATATAAAAATAACAAGCTATTCAATTAGTTTTATTACAAATTTTCTATCCCTCTATTTTCTAATGGATAAGAAACACCAAACATTTCTAGTGATGTATCGCATAAAAACAATACCAAACCAATACCCAATTTCAATTTCAGTACAATATGTTGTATTTTGTGTTATTAAATTGTATACAAATTTCATTGAAAACATCATGGGTGCTCTTTTCAGAGAGCAGCCCCAAACAGATCTGTTGCTGAATTTCGAGCAACAATTTTAAAACAAGAATAGACTTTTAAATACCCTGTTGCTACTGCCAAAATAGCACGAGAAGGGTAAGACTGGAAATGCTTAGCCGAAACCCAAAAATAATATTGTATCCAAATAGCAAATGCGTATACTAGATTTATGTAAATGTACATACTATACATATACATACATATGTATGTAGGGCACACAAACACTAATACATATTGTATGTGAAACCAAATTAAAGAATGAATTTTGAATTAGTTGCTTCTGTCGCTTTAAACTTAAATTTAAAACTAACCTAAGTTTCTTAGTAAGTTGCTTCTTTCTTCACTAAGATACCGAACGGCTTAATCTCTGCTCTGAAGTATGTATGTATGTATGTGTGTACACAGATGCATATACAAATGTACATATGTATGTATTAGATTTATGAATTAATTCTGTGTTAAGGATTCCTAGTACAGCCGTGGCTCTTCAGCACCGAGACATAAGCAGAGCTGTCACAGTAATTACGATAGCTAATATCTGTATGAAATCGTTCGAACCAAAAAGGAAAATTAATCCAAGTCGTACATACTTGTATATTACAAAAACCAACAATTGAGATGGAAATAAGCATACGAGTTGTTTTATTTATAACAAATAATGTGGCCGTATTTCGCAAAGTTTACTAATTCAACAGATGCTCGAAAAGGACATATGTATGTACATATCTCCGCGCGGAGATAATACATATTGGGTATGTATGCTCGTTGAGCTATGCCAGGCCACGATTGAATTCTGAATGAAAACGATTTTTATTATATCCTATTAATTGCAAATGAACTGAATGCACTATACTTTTTTTTGCAAAACTTTGGGAGACCTGAAATTACATATTACAAGTGAAAGCACTCAACTGTGAACTGCTACCACTGCAGTGCACTGTGGCCTATTAATTTTTCTTTCTAGTCTGAAAAGCGTTTGTCGAACCAATGTGACCCAATTCGGAGCAGTCTGTGTAGAGTGCTTACTATGTCACTTAAAAATAATCTCTCATTGAATGCGCAATGATTTCCTTAGTACTGGCACAGCACACACAAACATACCAATTACGTATATAGAACGGGAAGAGCCTCCGCCGCTATCGCTGCTACGAACTGATTCGATCGCCAAGCATTGGCAGAGGAGAGAAAAATACGAAGGCACAGCAAGTGAAGCATAATGTGTGTGCGAGTGCAAGTACGACGCACACATTTTTTGTTAATCATCCCCTGCCCACTTTTTGCCTTCTGACCGAGGCTTCGCTCGCATACAAAACGGCACGATCGGCCTCCCGCGGGCTTAGTGTGTGAGACGCATTCGAAGCGGCGAGTGGACGAGTAGGTGAATAGTTGGTGTGCCGCACGGCATCAAAAAATTCAACATAACAGTAAACACACGCGCTCCTCGGTGCATACTCGAAGTCGCACGAAATTAGAAAGAGTGATGTCCGACCCAAAAAAAAGTAGACACCTAAATATATTTAATTTTCATATAAACACATGAAAAACGTGTCGTTGTGTACTCTTTGTGCCCTCCTCGTTCTACGTACATGTTGAAAAACACAAGCACAAAACATAAACGAAAATTCAAAATCGAAACGGTAACAGATAACGAGCATAATATGGCATACATTGCCCGCCAAGGCGGCAATTGAGAAATTTTCAATAAAGTGAAAGTAAAACACCTTCGCCTTTTTCTTTGCCTTCGACCTGCTGCAACGACGACAACGACGAGAGCACACGGTGACCCAGTCACTCGTTGAGACGTCGCCTGCCATTATCAACAACTGACCAATGCCAGAGGCTAGTCATTGCACCCGATTGTCGGACAGCGGACAGATGCTGACAATAAACAATAATACAAGTACATACTACATACTCGTATGTCTATGAAAAGCAAAAATCAAAATACCGACTTCGGTTGTTGCATTTGAAATTCAGCAATTAATTGAAATAGATTATAAATACTTGCACATATGTATGTATGTATGTATATTCATACATACATACATGCAAAACAAGTTCAAATTTAAGATCAAGTTCAGTGTCGCAATCCTCCATGTGCACTGCTTTCTAACAGCGCCACAGCGACGGATATGAATTTTATTTTTAGTTCCATTCTGAGCTGCAAAGACGCCACAACCACAAATTACTTGATAACGCCAGTGTTTTGAGCTCACATCAGTAGAAGGCAATCACGTGGTACATCTGGAAGTCCCGTGCTGCACTGCAAGTGTGTTCTTTTTATTGTGAATGCTTAATACAGCTGTGATACAAATATAATGACTCGAAAGAATGAAAATCCTGAAAAAACAAAGGAGCGCATCAGCGAGAATGGCATGAAAGATCTGCTCACGAAACAGTTGGAAATTGTGGGAAGTGGTGGTGCTTTTGTTTGGTGAGTTTGTATTTCGTTTGTATAATACGTATGTACACGTATGTATGTATTTATGTTTGTATTCATATTAGGCGATTTTCCTGTTCGCTTTTTGTTTTCTTTCTCATTTTTGTATGTTTAAGCAATAATGGTTTAAACTACGGTTGGGACTTCCATTGTTAATTGTGTTCAAAGAAGGATAATTTTTGAGTTGAATTTTGGTTGGATGAATTCGAAAATCTTTTATGTTACTTAAAATTGCGAATTAAGTGAATTTTTTCTATTATTATTATTAATACAATTGTTATACTACTTCTACTACGGTTAATTTACACTTTTAAAGTTTCGCAATACAGACCATTTGGTAAAGTAGAAGTTTATGTTAAAAGTAGTTCAATATAGTACAAACATACATATGTACATATGTATATCGACTGGCTTCTTTGGAGCCGAGGAATTGGTCGAGCATCAAGCAGAAGCATGGTCAGCCTGCTTGGGTGCGTACTGAGTCGTTCATTATGCCCGCTGGCAGGTCTGTTTATCTGCAGTTCTACAGTCTCCAGAATTATGCAATTTAATTTATAATATTTAAAATACATAATACTACGAATATTAATACTATTAAATATGAAATACCAATTTCATCATGTGGGAATTCTATTAAATGTTGGTCTCTGCTTTACGTTTGAGATTTATTCATCATTGATTTAAAAAAAAAAGTCATGTACGAAAAATACTTTTAAGCGCCATTACCAAACAGCATTAGTTCAAGCATAGAATTTTTCATTCTGTTTTTTCCTGACTAGGCCTTTTGTAATGGAGTTCTAAGCAATTGATTTTGTATGTGCTTAGATTTATGCCTTGTACGTGGCTTAAAATTAAAATGTATTACTAATTCGCAATGCGGCACAAAAACGGCAATGAAAACTAAACACGTATAGATTGTTTGAGTAAGTTTCATAATTCTACTCACACGTACTTGGAATTGAAAATATCACTATGTAGTAAATTTTATTGTTTATGGTCTGTATATAATGATCAGCATAGACTTTAAAATCACGTGGAGTTTAAAGGCTATTGTGTTATGATTTGCCGAAATGGGAAATGCAAATATACTTGCAACTACATACATATCTGCAGTAATATATCAATGGTATTATACCATAATTGTAAACTATAAACATTTGTTCTTTCCTACAACTACTGATTCTTCCAATTCTGTTCGAACGTCGCTGAGATTTGGTCTCACCATATGAACAATTTTAGTCGATTAGCACTTAAAATATATGCCATATACACGTATGTATGCGTTTGTACATATTATATTGAATATAATTATAGGAATATTAAAAATAATACGAACAGTAAGTGCACTAAGTACCAGCACACCCATGTAGACCTGATAACCCTGGGAAACGCGACCATTGTTGAGATTATGATTTAGAGTGTAAATGAGCTTTGTCAATAGACCATTTAGAACCGGTACTAGTAATAGCAGATCATGCGATGAAATCGGTGTCAGCGTTCCTCCTCGAGCTAATGGCCGCAGACACTGTGATAAGAGAGGCGCTACTACGCAAGTTACGCGTCTGTTTGATGAAAGGCGGGCGCGGTGAGGAGAATGCCTTTGGACCGTGATCTGAAGTGATTCAGGGCTGTGCGCAATACACTCCAGGAGCGTGTGTATGGGCGCTTAGTCGTAAAACAAAACAGTCCTCGAGTGCTTTGAATTTTAATAATGTACGAGTACGGAAAGTAAAAATCGAAGTCGGATATGTCCACACTACGGATGACGTTCCGGTTGCCAAATTTGGTTAATGATTAATGACGGCATTGCGGCGTCATGATTTGAATGCTTAATAACAGCATCTGGGAACAAAAACATGCCCTGGTGTTAATTTGTTTTTATTTTGTGATTCGCATGTGTCACTAACCTTCCCCAGTTGTTTTTGTTTTCGCAATCAACACATTGCGTTTATAGTATTTTGATCAGTTTATCTATTTGCTAGTACACTTAATGTGGTGGTGCGAATGTGCAAAGAGTTCCACATTAGTTAACACTATTCACTGAAAACTACACGTTTCCAAAACTATCGCTTTCACTAATCAATTTGACCAAATACTATAATTGTTCTTTTTTCGCACAGGGCGCTCTTCTTCCTGTGCATCACACCAAATATTTTGAACGGTTTTCATGTGTCCTCCTACACAATACTCGGGCATTTACCCGACGATCAATGGTGCGGCATCGACGACTTGGATCGCTCCAACTGGACACTAGCTCAAAAGCGCAGCATAGCCGAGCGCGAGCTGAAATCGGGTGGCTGCACCGTCTGGGATTGGGACTACAAGGAATTGAGTCGAATGTCCTATGATGCGGCGCTCAACTACACCAACCACATGGCCGAGATCAATCAGCCTTCTATAGTATCCTGTAAAGTGAAGGGCAACTACGAGTATGCTCACCCAGAAAGTACTTTTGTGGCGGACTGGGAGCTGACCTGCGATAGAAGCATACAACGCACCTCAGCACAGGTTGCCATATCGCTGGGGAAGTTTTGTGGTTCCTTTTCCTTTGGAATTTTGGCTGACAAGTGAGTGTAGATCATTCAAAACTTGTATGTGCGATGACTTATTAATAAAATGAATGGCATTATTGTCAGGTTTGGACGCAAAACCGCATTTACACTTGGGGCCGCCTTCTTTTTAGTGGGCAGCTTCTTTTGCACATTTTCTCCCTGGTACAGTCTTTTCCTGATTGGACGTTTTACCTTAGGTGCTGCTTCATCTGGCTTGTTCTACCCTGCTTTTACGATGAGTAAATTAAATAAAACATGAATTTTATTTCTATTAAAAAAATCCATTTTCCACTAGTTGTTGAAAACATTTGCCTGAAGCATCGTTCCTGGATGTCAATTGCTTTCTCGGCCTCCTATCCTGTTGGCATGATTTTGTTAGCCATTGCCGGCTACCTCATACAACCCTGGCGCTATTTGCAGCTAGCTCTCAGCATTCCAGCATTACTCCTCATACTTAACTGCTAGTAAGTCAAACCTCATATAAGTAGCCCATATACAGCTTTGTTCACCCACGTCATGCTTATCTTTGGCAGCTTGATGGATGAATCGCCGCGTTGGCTCATTACGAAGCAGCGGTATGAGCGCGTCTATCGGATTCTGTTTAAGCAGCCTAGCCACTATGAGGTAGAGGGAGCATCGCCAGTTTCCAACGTGAAAGAAATCGTCACCGATAAGAAGCCGGTAAGTACCCAGCTTCGAGATTAAGCTCAAAGGACTAAATAATTCGTGTTTTCATAATTGGGGGATATGTTTCCATTGTAACTTTGTGGGAACTGATACATCATACAAATAACTAATATTTTTTCGTATTTTTCGACGATAAATTTCTTAAAAATAAAAATGTAAAACAATTATTACCCAATACCAAAGTTGATAGAGAATATTAGCCATAAAGCCAATTTGTTGTCAGCGATTTCTCTGGGTATGGTTAAAACTCGCGAGTTGTGTTGGGAGGTACAGGTAGAGATAGATAATTGTAATTTGAACACAGAACTCGACGATTGTACAAAGCGTAGTCTCTCCATCTGTCCATCTATATAAGAGTGAAGTATGAATCGATCTGATGATTTATAAGCTACAGATACCAGAAGCATGGGCGCCAAAGTTTTCAAAGAACGAGTTAACGTTTTGAAATTGAATTTTCAGCGAGGATATATTTTATATCTGTTAGATATTAATATAGGTGTAGAGATAGAGCAGTAAGAATATTCTGGTAGAATTAGACGGGAAGACCTACTGGCAGCTGTGCTTGACATAGCCAAGATGAAGTATTCTGTTTTAAAACTAGAAAGGAATGCTAAGGTCGAACTCTTAAATACCCTGTACCACCCTACCAAAAAAAAAAAAAAAAAATGAATTAAAAAAATGTAATTATTTTAATAAAAAATAAAAAATTTTATTAATTAATTTAATATCCTTGGGTCTAACCGCAAACTTATTATAATTTAGTATTTCAAACATGTAATTCAAACATAAATTACAAGTTTGTATTTAATAATACAATACATTGGTTCGTTTTGTTGGTTTTTCCAATAAACAAGTTTCTGTTAGGAGTTTCGTCTGATCCACATCAGTATTGGGCAATATACTTGTACTTAAAGTAGGAAAATCTAAAGTTTGTTAAAAATATTGAATTCAAATTTACTTTTAGCACATGCAACAAAGACAAATACAAATACTATAACAAACTCCGGTTTTATGTCTGAAGCTTCGTAAACATTGATTGAAATAAAACACTACTGAAATAATTGCATGTTTTCCCATCTGACGTCTAAATGCAGTGTTAAATTTTTTTTCATTATTATTCCGCTCTCAACGGAAAAGGACATTGTAGAGCGTTTCAATTGTGGGTCTTATTTAAGTTATACTACTATCCATATTTTTCAATATAGTACCATTTTTGAGAACAAATCATAATATGAAGAATTTGAGGACCCGATAACAAAGCAAACAAACAGAAATGTATTTATGCGATTTGCCTGCAAGATTGTGATCATAATTGCATTGTCTATGCCCCATTTGCAGCTGGAGCCGGAAGAAGATGTCTCACTGTGGCAGAAAGTAAAAACTGGCCCGCTACATTCTCTCATCGAGCTCTATGCATCTCCCAAAGTACGAAAGCTGATCTTTACGTCCTACTTCATGTTCTGTGTCACATCGCTAAGCTATTACGTGACGGGTAAGTAAAACAAGTGCCGAGCACTAGTCCGTTCCCTAAACTCTGTTTTTCATTTTGCAGCTCTCAATGCTGCGAACCTCTCGGTCAGTCGCTATCTATATCTGATCATTACGGGTATTGTAGATATTCCCTCTTATCTCCTGCCCGTTGTGATGCTACGCTTCACGGGGCGACGCATCACCACAATGTTCCTATTCATGTTGACCGGAATTTCGCTATTGCTGGTATTGGCCGTGCCGGCAGGCAGCACCACATGGATAGTTTCGTTTGCCATGCTCGGTCGGTTTGGCATCAGCGCCACTTATTCTGTTGTTACATTATATACGGCGGAGTTGTATCCCACTGAGATCCGCAACTCGGCGCTCGGCACCTGCTCAACGTGGGCGCATGTTGGTTCCATTTCGGCGCCCTATGTAGTCGATGTTTTGGGTCAAAACTTCGGCTGGTACATTCCAACAACAATATGCGGCTGCTGCGTTCTAGTAGCAGGTCTGCTTACTCTGACACTGCCCGAGACGGGAACGGGAAAACTCTCCGATCGAATCGAGGATACGTCTGCCAATGAAACGGCAATCGTTAAATCGTCAACCGAAAAGCCTGAAATGTAGCAGTTTACAAATTCGTAGATATAGGGGCCAGCTAGTGGGCCAACCTGCTTTGTTAGCATCGTTAGAAACATGTAGTAATCATGTTGTAATACACTTAAGTGCAGTACTGTAGTCTGAGTTTTCGTACTCGTACTATGTTTTGTATATCATGTTCGTAATTGTTCTCTATTTAATTCGTATAATGAATAAATTATATACACTTGACATCAGGTCTTAATCAGGAACTGCACCCAATCGTAGTATGGGCGAGTCACCGTATAGATGCTGGGCATACCTTTGATGCCGCACGTGAGACCATGAGATACCAGACCGAAGATGTAGTCGCGTCCGCCATAGGAACATATGAGTGGACCACCCGAGTCCCCCTGGCATGAGTCTTGATGGCTGTTGTAGCCCACAGCGCAGACGGTGTTTGCTCCATTCTGTGGAGCCCAAACATGGCCAATAATCTTGCGACACTCCTGGTTTCCAATGATCCGTACTTCCGCTTCCAAGAGCTTTTCCTGAGAAGGACCACCGTGCTGGATGGCACCATATCCAATAATACGACATGGCTCTGCAATAGACAGTGGCGTTAAAAGAGAGCATTATTGCCGATTATTATACTTGCCATTATCATCCGCCTCCATGCCTTGTGGCGGCAGCCGGGCAAATTGTAAACTACTCTTCAAATCGGTTAAATAAGGCCGGTTCATGTAGAGGAGAGCGATGTCGTTGCGGTTATTCGACCTAATTAAATTAAATTACACATTAATCACCTTTTAACATAGTAGGAACCACCACATCATTAAAAGTTGTATAAAAAAATTCCTAACAAAGGGCCGTACGGCGATAAAACTCCGGTTTCTGTCAAACTAAAGACCAAACATAGGTAGTTCATGTTTTGTTAAAAAAAAAAAAAACAAGATAGAACGCTACAGTCAAGCAAGACCGTAAAATATCCTGTACTCTCCACAAAAAAGGAAAAATAAAAAAAAATTATTTAAAAAAATTTAATTAATAAACAGACGGACAGACATACGGACATGGCTATATCGGCACGGCTATTCACCCTGATCAAGAATATATATATACTTTTTGGGGTCTACCACGCCTCCTTCTGTGTGTTACATACATTCGCACAAAACTACTATACCTTTTCACCCTTTGCGTACAGGGTATGAAAAAAAAACAAGTACATATGTGTAAAATATTAAATAAAATTTATAAACTAAAAAAATAGACAAAATTGTAATATTACAAAAATTGGTTGTTGATCGATTGTATCCCCTTGGGTACTCGAACTCACGTAAAGGGTGTATAAATGTACTTGTACATTTTTATAGAAATTGTGTCTATGCGTGTTTCTGCATGTGAACATCTTGGACTAAAATTTTCTGTTATTAGTTTCAGAGATATATGTAGACTTTTACACATACGGCTTTTCCGAAAATCCCCTATAAGGGGGGCAGTGGGTTCACCTCCTTCCCCTTCCAAATATATAAACAAGAGAGAACGCTACAGTCGAGCAAGCCCGACAGTGTAATACCCTGTACCCAGGTAAACTTCCGTCACTGAGTTATATGCGCCCAAAGCAGCAGCAAAAAAGAGGAAGAAGAAGAGCGAACTTGTTGCTGCAGTTTGGGGGTGTTGTACTGGCCAGAATTTGTTTCGCTAATAACTTTTCTTAGAATTGACCGAATTGGATAAAATTTTTGGTTTAGGTAGCATTTGAAATGTGGACGCTATTGGCAAAATTCTGTAGCGGGGGGAAATTAAAAAAAAAATAATAAACTCGTCCTTTCTCGGACCTAGGAAAATCTGGCTGCCAACTTTGGTTATTCTAGCTTTTATAGTTTCTGAGATCCTTGCGTTCATCTAGACGGACGGACGGACATGTCTAGATCGATTTCTCTCGTCATGCTGATTCAGAATATATATACTTTATGGGGTCGGAGATGCTTCCTTCTGCATGTTACATACTTTGCACAAACATAATATACCCTTTTTACCCTACGGGTACAGGGTATAAAAATATAAAATAAAAGTAACCGGTATAGCTTGTGTAAAAAATTTGGAGTATCTATATATCTCTTATAGTCTCTGAGATGCAGGTGTTCATACGGACGAACAGACAGGCAGACAGGGCTAGATCGATTCATCTTGTTATGCTGATCAAGAATATATATACTTCATGAGGTCTGTCACACCTCCTTCTGTGTGTTATATTTTTTACCTCCCGTAAATCTAATATAGTACTCTTGTACATATCATGTACAGAGTATAAAAATGCTGCCCATTAGCATTGATCTTTATGGATAATACTTGTAACAATTCTAAGGCCATATTTATACCCTTCACCGAAAACTGTAAGAATATCGTTATTAATGGTACAATATAAAAGAAAGCTCTCGAAGGAGGAGACTTCTTAATATTCAGGTAACTCTTACAACAATGAGAGTTATGAGCCGTTATGAGGATCTTCTTTCGTTTCTATACCAATGATCAATCGGGGTTTTGAGCAATCAGTTTTTCCTGAGAAAGTTCGGTTATCTCCGAGATGATGCGTGGTATTAAGTATTAACCTGATCCGTGTTCTACGATCTTCTATTTGTCTGAACATTTTACAAAAGTTTTGCATACAAGGCAGCGTCCTGTTCACATTTAATAACTTACTGGATTAATTTGCTTATGATCGAAAGTTTCTTTCTTGATTAACACCTCTATGATCCAATTTATTAATTACCGTGCACCAAAGCCAGAATTGCCTTAAAAGCTTTTCGCACGTCAGTAAAAGTCTTTGTGTTGTTGGCATTGGTTTCAAAAGGCTTCCTATGCGGATTTGGCGCCTTTCGAAAGATTATCATAGATTATTTACATCTAATAAATAAGAGTAATATTGAAAATATAAAACACATTTTATCCGACATTGCCTCATCTAAAGGTACGGGTCCGATTTTAAAATAAATCGTCATATTTTGTTGTTGTCAGTTTGCAATTTCAATGGTAATGCCATCTGTCTTCTAGCATTGAAGTCAACAAACTTTACTGAATTGGCTGTCAATGTGCGTTAACTTACGGTTGGAAGTATATGTACTCAACGCTTTCCAGACCATAGGGCTCAAGCATATTCACATTCTCGATATTTTCATAGCCAATAAATGCCACTATATGTTCAATTTTTCTAGTGGAAAAAGTGTTTGTGGTAAACAAATTCAATTAAACCTTATAATCGATTCTAATGCTTACTTCCTCCACACACAGTGCGCCGCTGTCAGTATCCAACGCCCATTAATTAAACTGCCTCCGCAGAAATGACGAAGAGTCTGGGTGGTATTCATGGGTGTTCCGAAGATGGCATCTTGCAAGGAGACCATAAAAGGGTATTTGCTAATGCTGCCTGCAAGGAGAAAGCGATTTCACTCAAGTTAAACTACCAAGAAAGGAAGAGGTCTCTTAATACTGCCCACGCTTGACACGATGCGTCCGCCAACAATTGGCACTGCATTGCTAGGATCGACCTGGAGCGCTACGACCACACTAAATAGAAGACCGAACAGTGAGTGCAAATGATAACCCTTCATGCTCGAACTTCGGCTAGATACTAAAACGTAGGCGTCACCTATTCCAATTGAGCAACTCTCAGCGAATAGGTACATTATTCATTTTAGATCAAGAAGCGTGCACAAATGGCACGACAAGCTGTGCAAATAGCTATACATACCTTCACACATAAGACTACTCCGATGTGTGAGGGTGCGTTGATGGAATGTGTTCTTAAATCTCTACGACTCAGTGTAAATGGGAGAGGAAAATATATTGGAATACTTTATATTGTACTCGTTACTTAAAAACCAAAAATGTAATACTGTATTAAGGTTTTATTGACCTATAGTACATTCAGTTATAGTATGGGTCTTTAAGGCGGTCCCACACCTAAAAACGATACACAACACCTATATACATACATATGTATGTACATATGTACATATGTAATCCAACTGCAAAACCAAAATAGGCACTCACAGTTTGGTCGTCCTTCATACACTTCTTTCAGTTTCGTCAGAACTCAAAATTTAATAACAAATTCGAATTTGGTTCAATCCTAAACAATCTGTCTTAATTTGTTATGGGCTTGTTTTTGTCCCGAAAATGTTTTAAGACAAAACAGGAAGTTTTGTATTTAAGACCAAAACAAAGATGCACGTGCACACATATGTATGTATGTATGTACATATTTCCATTTTTCTATAACCAATATTACCATTTTGATCTTTTTCATTAGAAATAGTTTCGTTGAACAATTTGTAACATACATATTTATAGTATTAAATGCAGTACGAACTTGGTAATCGCAACTAACGAACTGTTGCACATACTACGTAAAATTTATATCTTGAAAAATGTTAAATGAAAAACTCTTATGACGCTTTTTTTATACCCTGTACCCGTAGGGTAAAAAGGGTATATTAGGTTTGTGCAAAGTATGTAACATGCAGAAGGAAGCATCTCCGACCCCATAAAGTATATATATTCTGAATCAGTATGACGAGAGAAATCGATCTAGACATGTCCGTCCGTCCGTCCGTCTGTCCGTCCGTCTGGATGAACGCAAGGATCTCAGAAACTATAAAAGCTAGAATAACCAAAGTTGGCATCCAGATTCTCCTAGGTCCGAGAAAGGACGAGTTTATTTTATTTTTTGGAATTCCCCCCCCCCCCCCCCCCCCCCCCCCTTCCCTCGCTACAGAATTTCGTCAATAGCGTCCACATTTCAAATGCTACCTAAATCAAACTTTGCACACATAATTTTTATATAATTGTCTATTGTTGTTTAATTTTATATAATTCGGCCAATTCTAAGAAAAGTTATTAGCGAAACAAATTCTGGCCAGTACAACACCCCCAAACTGCAGCAACAAGTTCGCTCTTCTTCTTCCTCTTTTTGCTGCTGCTTTGGGCTCATATAACTCAGTAACGGAAGTTTACCTGGGTACAGCGTATTCCATTGTCGGGCTTGCTCAACTGTAGCGTTTTCCCTTGTTCTTATTAAGGCTTTTAACAACAGCACAATGTTATGTTTTATAGAGTTTGCAAAATCGAATTGCATGCATCGAGTGTTGTAGCTACCGTTCTGTACATCTATTGTAAAAATACTATGATGATGGAATAGGAATAAGTAAATAATAAATTTATTTATTTCCGTTAGAATTGAACAGTACGAATTAATCTACATTTTTATACCCTATAATAGTGTAAAAAGGTATACTAGCTTAGTGCGAATGAATGTAGCACATGAAAGGAGGCGTGGCAGACCCCATATTCTCGATCATTATAACAAGGCGAGGCAATATAGCCATATCCGTCTGTCCATCCGACTGTCTGCCTTTCTGTAAATACTTGTAAGAGCAAGAATGATCAAACTTGGTATCCAGATTCTCCTAGTATCCTTCTTTTTTGAAAGAGAAATGCATGCTTGATTTCTTTCCATACTTTGCAATAATTAATTTATTTGGAAATTCTATTAGAAAATTTTGATATAAAAATAAAGCTATTAGGTTGTTCGACGTATGTAGATATCATTTTCCATAACTTTCTGTCATAATTATAAGAAAAAATTTTCAGAAGCTTTCGATTTTTGGACTAAATAAGCAACACACAAATATTGATAAGTTGAAACATGCTGATTATTGTATATAACATGTTACAAACGTAAAATTAAAATAGTTTTCAAATGTTTTTTGTGGTTTTGGGCCAGTATAATTTAGCACAAGGTCTGGCAGCGCCGTAAAAAGTAAAGAAATACCTTATCGTCAGTGAACAGTATTCCAAGCTTAACGGGATAAAATCACGAATCATATATACATATGTATATGTATGTACATTGTACACACATATATCATACATATTCTTATATTCTATTCTTATAAAAACAGGTACAATAACAAAATTAATATTTAAGAAAACATGATTTTTAGTATTTTCAGCAGTAGTATTTTCCTTCTCCACAGTTCATGAAATAAAATCGATTATACATCGACTATATATCGATTTACAAGTAACCTAATCTGTATATCGTTAGCACCACCCTAGTATTTTTTATTAAAGAAAACACAACCTACTATATTTCCAGTGAATTAAAGGGTAAATTTGGTTGTTAAATAGGCCAGGTCTCCATATAAACCAAAAAGGTAAGACGCCCCATCCAAGCAGGCCATCGGTGTGGTAGCAAAATTATGACTAATCTTGTTCGGTCCTGGTTTTTATTAATTTGAATTGAATGTGGCACTTTTTGACAATTGTGAATTTGTAAAATGATTACTGTTAACCAAGTGTTTCGTACCCTGCAAAATGAGTTTATCAGCACAATTTCGGATTTTTTCAGAGGCACAATGTCACAAGGCGGTGGCACACCAGCGGCTGGCAATGCAACAACAACTTTACAGAGCGGCGGTGGTGGTGTGGGCTTTAGCAAGCTGTTTATTCAACGTGACTATAGCGAGGGAACATCCGTAAGATTCCATACTAGGCTTCCCACAGAGCTAGAAGGATTGGTACGCGGATCTACGTACTTCGATGGCAATTGTGCATATAATTTGATATAATGTGCATTTTCAGATCGAACGATCAGTCTTCGAGGCTACTATAACTAGGCTTAATGAATTCTACGCTGAAGCGGAAGAGGGGTCCTGCGGAACATACTGTGAGGGCTGCATAGGCTGCATTACGGCGTACTTAATATATATGTGCTCCGAAACGCATTATGAGAAGGTTGGTTCGAATCGTGAAAATGCAAGAAAATGTGCACTAAATGCTTTAATTTCCTTTTTTCACAGACACTGCGTAAGATTTCCAAATTTGTTGCTTCCCAAAACGAGCGCATTTATAATCCAAAGGGCTTACAACTTATCGATCCAACATATCGCGGACTTCGAGTCATAGAAATTACTATATTTGATCGACCTGGGAGGACGTGACTTCCACTGTCCCATTCGACCGAGGAATTTTTCATGTGAGACACCCACATCAGTGAACAAGATGAATAGATCCACAAGTTAGAAGCAAAAAGTTAAAGCCATATGTGAGTTTCCACTGAAGCATAATCCTTAACGTGATATATCCGCGTGCAAGGAGCTTGACAGTACGGTGCCACTCATATTTCGGCGTGTGACTTAGTCATAACTATGTATGTTTAAATCCTGTTTCTGTTGCAGTCACATTCGGATATGAATACGGAAACGTTTATTTATGGGTAGTTATTAAGCAAGGAAAGTGGAATGAGTTAATTCGAGTATTTCTGCTTTAGCGGCAGAGCTTTTATAGTAGGAAGAAGATAACAAATAGCTTCTGATACTGCATTTTGAGCTAAACATTACTACATTATACTTATGTTGTTGTTCTTTTTACTTGTTTCACAAAACGATCGAGATATGTTTTAATTGTAATAGTACGCAACTTAACATTTTATTTTGTGTTGATATAGTTTTTAAATTTGTAATGCAGTTGAGCTTTACGCATATTTAATCAAAACTTTCGTGTTTTATGCAAATACTTAAGAATAGCACGTGCATAAATAATAATAATAATATACATATACATACACACATGAACAGGAAAGTGTATAAATTCATAGAATTTTATATACACATTATGATCAATTTAAAAAGCGCCAAATGATTAACGTACGTAAATCATATTAAATTTAATAAAGTCAGTTTTACGAATGTATGCTAAAAACAATTCTTTATCTATGAACAAAGCCGAGTTATAAAGGTATTCATTCTTCAATTGCATTTGCCGGGAGAATTGCAACTGCGTCTATGACAATTAGATTAGCGCAAAATTAGTAAGCAACGCTTTGGATTTGCTGCTCTGCACTCCAATAATCCCTACCCACTCGGTGAGATTGGTGGCAACTGAAACTTGCTACTTTCTTCTTGAAACTATTGTAGCAAGAAGTGGCCGAAAATACTGACCGAATCCATTAATAATTAAATTCTCTGTCTGTCATTTATCCGCAGATTCGGTGTTATTCTTTAAGGAATGTTCAATGGGTCTTTGAACAGTTCCATGGATCCGGATAAAATGGTAACTGAAAATGGCACATGGATCTTCGAATCAACAGGATTCTCCAATTTACATTGGTATGTGGGTATCATAACACTACTGTTATCGTTTTGAAACCCTTTTACAGTCAACAAAACCAAAATTTCAGGATCAGTTTCTTTTCAGCAACTGTTTTCAAAATTGGGGCCTGGCATAGCTCAACGAGCTAGCAGGAATTCCACAATGTGAGTTCATTCCTTGAGTAGGCACTCGGTTCGAATCACGCCGAATTGTCAAAATTTTATCATATTTAATAATTGTCCAACCTAGGACAGATCTTGAATAAAGATGAATGGTTAATGTTTTAATATGATATATATTTTAATGTGGATAAAAAGACTTTGTATATTCTGTACTTAAAAGGTACAAGAGTATATTAGGTTTGCGGCGGAAAATGTAACAGGCAGAAGGAAGCGTGACCCCACAAAATAACATGTCGAGACGATTATGACGTGTATGCCTGCTTGTTCGTGCCTAAGTAGATATCACAGACTATAAGAGACAGAGGCACAAAATTTTGTATACGGGTGTATTATAGTATGAATACGCAGTACACGTGTAGTTCAACATTCAACACACTTTACGTGAGTTCGAAATCCGAACGTTGTCTAATCGATCAAAAAAATGGTGTATACCCTGTACATAAAATGTATGCTAGTTTAGTGCGTAAGTAACGTTCAGAAGGAGGCGTGGAAGACCCTGCATTCTTAATCAGGACAAGACAAATCAATATATGTCCATCCATTCGTCTCTCCATCTGCCTGTCTGAATGAATGCAAGGATCTCTGAAAGTATAAGAGCTGAATGGCCAAACTTGTTTTCCAGATTCTTCTAACATCGACAAAGAACGAGCCAAAGCTTATGTACCTGCGCTTATGTGAAATTTCATTAAGATAGGTTAATCTTTAAGGAAGTTATATCCATAAATGTAATTTTTGACCAAGCTCTGCCATTAGGAAGTGTTGTTTTAATGCTTCCTTTATGATGTCATTCGATTGTAAAACTCTCAGCAATTTTTCGGTAGCCCAACTATTCGATCAAAGTATGATAAATTGATGTTTTGGAAAGGCTAAATACACTTTCATTTAATTTCAATAAAGATTTTGGCTGATGTTTGATTAATTTGAGCTTTGAACTATAAATAATCACCATAAACTTCGATTATCAATTAAAACGTTTCGACATTGTTTTGTGCACATTTTTTCACCGATGGCACTACAAGGAAATGGCCTATTTCAAAAGTCCTGTTTACTTTGGAAAGCAACTTGTAAGCATAATATACTCGCATGTACCAATATACTTGTACTTATACGTTGATATTTATCGTTTGTTTTACAAAGTTGCTGACAAAGAGCGTTAATTAATTGAGATCACGCAGAATTCCCTTAAAACATTAAAAAGAACACAGGAGAGGGGGAAAAAATATTGCATAATAAATCAATATATTTTTTTAAAAATTTCCATTCTCAAAGCTCTGAACCTTTTTTTGCAAAGTACTTTGCATTCTTGAACGCGATTTTTGTTTAATATTTCTTTTTTACCCAGTAACTAAAGCCTAGTGCGAATTTATGTAACAGGTCTTAGTACGAATCAGACATCATATGAGCTGAATATATAGAGGCATGCATATCTATAGGTCTTCAGATATTGGGAAGTATAAGAGCTAGAATATTCAAATTGGTTTTTTTTAATTGCTTTCTTGAAGTTAAAACAATTGAAATATCACGAACTCGGCACCATTTAACTTCTTTTGTTTTTGGAATAGTCCTCTGGTAACATCTAGTTTAAATGAATTTGGATGCACTCATAGATTCAACACATATGTGTGTATGCATAGGTATACCAGTAGATACATATGTACATGTGCATGAAACCTTTGCAAATCAAAATTGAATTCACCAAATAACACGTTCATGTTTTGATCCTGTAGATCGTACAGTGTATACTTGCTATTTATTGTAAATATAATATCTTAAGCGATATACATAAATGTGCACTCTTTAACTGATTATCAACTCCTGCTGAATTTAATTCGGCAGAGCTCAAAGAATGCGCAAAACAAAACAAAAGCAAACAAGAAAAACCGATCAAACACTTTCCACGAATGTGCATCCGAAGTAGTCCAGTCCATTTCGATCCCTTGCAGCGTCAGCAAAATCTTTTTACTTGCCCGCGTCGTTCATGTTCTTGGGCAGGCTTAAGAGCGAGTTGATCAGCTCTGAGTTCCGCTTTGGCATTGGCCCTCTCAGCGAGTTGGCGAAAAAGTAAGGATACTTGCAGAGATTTCCTAGCTGTTGGGGTGCATACTGCACGGCATTTAGCAAGTTGATCAGCTCCCGGTTGTATTCCTTCTCCACATAGCGTTCCTCGTCGGGCGAGGGCAGGGCTAATGAGCTTGGAAGCATGGCGGCCACCGCCAGGAGGGAAAGAGCCATAGCCAGAGCGTAGCGAGCCATTTTGTCAGCGATAGCGGTTAGTGCTAGCGTCAGAGGAGTAACAGATTGCGAATGAGCTGCCGACAGGCCCTGCAGCCATTTTATATATCGACGAAATGCATGGATGCTTAGGTAAATCACAGCGGGAGCACAACGTCGGTGTCAGTTTCACGACAGCGATGTCAGACGCAGGCAAATAATCGGGAATGGTCCGTGGCAAATATTTGATTATGCAGCGTTTTATGTGCGTCCCACAAAGCTAACAGAAACAGACGATGAGCGAGGATTTGCAAGGACCTGCTCTATTTGCTTTGGCGTGTGCCCACTATATATATTTTATATATACACACATATGCAGATACATTCATATACACATACATACAGTTGTACGTACATTTACGTATGCGTATATGTGTCAACTTTTCGGGCTGCCTTATTCTGATTAATTTTAGACTAACTGCCATAAAAATAATACACGGTCTATATTGGGCTCCAAATTTTACGACCCTCTGACTATTCAATGTCAACATATGTATGTATGTACATACATATGTTCATATTTATGAATAAGTAAAGACATAACATCAATGCACATACATACATACCCATGCTAGTATGAAGGACACTCCCGCACTCTGTTAAAATAAGTGACATTCAAACACAAATATTGTTATATATACTTGTATAGTATGCATATCTACGTACATATGTGTATATGTACTTCTAAATGAAATTCAATATACAAATATGCTTGATTACACAAACTACAAAATTGTGCAATATGTGAGGTTATGTATAAAGATTGGAAAATGCGATTATGCATAATTTGGATTAATGTTAGTTATGCATGTACAGTAAAAACTCTTTTGGCCAGACACTTATCGTTGGCCTCCCTTGATGCGGGTAAAGGGAGTGTGACATTTTTATACCCTGTACCCAAGGGGTCAGGGAGGGCGCAGCAGACCCCACAAAGTATTCTTCTTGATCAGTATGATAAGGCAGCCTATAAAGTATGACAAGAAAGGAATGCTGAAGTCGAGCAGGCTCAACTCTTAAATACCCTGTACCACCCCACAAAAAAAGAAATTAATTAATTAAATTAAATTAATTAATTAATTAAATTAAATATAAAATATTCCATACATGCATACAAACACTTACATCAGAATCGTGTCTATTCGTGTTGGTGTACTTGTACATATGTATGTATGTAGGCGTGGCAGACCCCACAAAGCATATATATACTTATAAATTCTTGATAAGCATGATGGGGGGGGGGGGGGTATGACGGCCCCCCATGCTTCCTGCCTACACCCTTGACTGTTCATGTTGCAATTTTTGCTGTTTGGTATTTTTATACGGGTGTTTAAAATTGTACTTAAAATAAAACTGAACGTGATGACATAAAGCGTTATGTAATGGCGTAATTTCAGTTAGAAATTCCAAGATTTATGTATGTTATGGAAAATAGCGAAAAGTGTGGGAAAAACGCAACCTCGTCCTTAGGATATTCTAAATACACAGTTTGGTTATTCTAGCTTTTATACTTTCTGAGATCCTTGCGCTCATACAGACGGACGGACAGCAGACACGACTTGTCACCTTAATCAATATATATGCCACGCCTCCATCTGTGTGTTACATACATTCGCAGAAAACTATTAAACCCTTTTACCCCTTGGATACAGAGTATAAGTTCAAAAACCGTCTCATCAATTTCATCAGTTTGCAATCCGAAATCGTAAAACTACACACTTTTCATTTAATTGTAATAAAATATACCATGAAATAGAAAACGCTGGCGGGAGCAAATCAGTTTTACAGGCGATGCATTTTCATGGCAGCTTTAGCTCCTCAAGATCCACTGGTGCACGGCTCTAGAGCTCCTATGAAGATGCTTCGCCTGGCAACGGATGCAGCTACCATTATGGGATGTTTAGTATGCATAAAAACAACTGGAACTGGATAAGCTGGAGTCTGTCGAACTTGGACAAAGGTCGGGGCCGCGGTATGGGGGTTTTCGGCTGGCTCTCAAGCGCTCCCATAGGGGGCAGAGAAACGCGTTGCTGCTGTCAGTGCTGCTCCCGCTGCTCTCGCTGCTCTTTGCCTGCAGCTGAGTCTTGTGCTTGCCGAAGGAGCAGCGCATACGTTTGAGAAGCAAGCGCAGCACCTTCGGCGATCTCTTGTCCTTGCAGGTGGGTAGCGGCACGGCAGCAGGAGGCGATCTCGGTATCGGTTCATGTTGCGAGCATGGAGAACACGACGGTGGATTCAGTGGTTTCTGCAGCCCTTCCAGGGCACGTTTCAAGTTGCGGCGTAGACTTTTGTACTGTTCCGCCTGCTCACGGCTGCGCTGAAGCGATGAGGCAAATGGATCCTTCACACTGGGATATATTTCTACTGCACTGGGATGCGTATATACGTGAGCTTGCCGATGCATTATTGGGGGCTGTGGGGCTTGTTGTTTCTTTCTCTTGCGACGAGGCGGTGCCGGCGGCTGCGGCGATGGAGGCGGAGCTGGTAGCTCAGTTTGCGGCGGCACTTCCATGACAAGTTGCAAGCAGGGCTTGGCACTCTTGTGCAGATGCACGCTGCAATATTACGATTTTCAAAAGGCTACTGTACTACAGACTTGAGCCACTTACCCGATCACCAGCAGCAGCAAATTGTAGACGGGCAGTGCGATTAGCATCAGTTGGAGTAGACGCATAAATGGACATCGGGTATGCACCTGGAAGATCGTCAATAGGTGCCAGCCATGATTGCACAGCTTCTGCTGCCATAGCCTCAGCTGCGCCGTTGCCACTGAGCTGTTGTTCGTGTCCTGCCGGTCTTCAGAGGTCAGTTTCATTGAGTGATTGCTCACGGCCCAATAATAAGCGAAGGCTGCTGCCGCCAGCAAAGAGCCGATTAGGCGACATCGTATACGCGGCATAGCGAACATACGAGTACATCAGAAATCGGAGAGTGTTTGTTTGGCTTAATTTTTATTGTGAAATCAAACAAAAGTAAACGGGGCACGCCTACTCCCGCTTTGGTTTGCTCTGGCAAACAAAGTCATAGTCATAGGATTGTGGCATAGGGGTAATGCTGTTTGGACAGTAGCAGTCGACCCAGGTGGATGCGTGAATGGGCATGGGCATGGGCATGGGCATGATTGTGGCCGTCACATAGTTGCCGTCACAGTCCGGTACGCAGTCGCTAAGATGAATAAAGTTGATGTGGAATACTATTTTATCTACAAGTATGTATTAATTAGTAACTGCGATTGCTATTTTGCAGTAGAATGCAAGCAGAGAAGAGGTTCAACATTAAATTCCTTGTTTCCTAGCTGCGTTATATTCCTTTAAAGGAACTCTTTTTCCATGCGACTTGACTTTCATGCATGGGCCAACGCTTGAAAGTAAGTTAATAGCAATTACAATTAATGTCCTATATCCCACCAGGGACTACTACCTCATATCCCTACTCACCTGTATTCCGGTTCTACACGTCGCAGCGAGCAGCGCAGTTGATGGGCTAGACAGATTGCTGGGAGAAACAAAAGCGCCGCTGGTAGCAGAGCGAGCCAAATGCCATTCTACCAGATTCGGAGAGAGGTAAGATAGTGCGGCACTCTTGTAGTTTCGAAGCACTTACCGTAGGCTTAGCTATACCGTTGCATTCATCGCCCCCTCCACCGCCACGTATGCGGGTCTCATTTTTTACGACTTCGGCGCGCCAAGTAAAATTTGAGAGCTTCGAGCAGGTGTCCAGATCGTTATTGAGGGCGGAGTTGGCCTTGTTTACATAGTTCTTCTTGTGCTCATCAATTTGCTTAATGAGATTGTGGATGTTCCCATCTATGCGATGCGTGGCGTTGTGTTTTAGATAGTCCTCTGTGCGTTTAATATCTTTGACCATATCCATTAAACGATCTTTGAAGCTACCCTTATCGTTCAGCAGGATCTTGTCGATTTGATGCAATATATTGAGCATTTCGTGAATAATTTTAGCCAGCGGCACGCCAAGATGCTCGTGAAAAGCACGCAGATGAGTGGCTTGGTTGTGGATAGTGGGCTTTACGGTTTTATCTTTAGGCTCTTTAATATGATTGGCCATATCGTCCAGACCTTGGCTTATCCCCGGTAGTGGTCGTGGCACCAACTCCTTGCATATGTGCTTCGTGTAGTTTTTGCTGTTATAATGTGAGAGGTTGCTTTTAAGCAACTCATGCATGATCTTGTCGGCCTCTGGGTAGATGGACACGGCGTTCAAAGTTCCAGAAAGTGGTGAGCTTTTAATTTTCTTGGCTGCGTCGTGCAAGTTCTTCATAAGCTGATCATGCATTCCTCGCGCATTGTACACTTTCTCCAGCTGCATTATTTTGAAGAGGCTTTCATTCTTTTTGCAGCGCTCGAGGACGTCGTCTATGTTTAGTTTGGGAAGCTCTTGGGTTCGACTGAACTTGCGTGGTAGGTGCAGGTTTAGATCAAGAGTCTTGTTACTCGAAGTCTCACTTTCCTGTCTGTGGGAATACAAGTAATCAATTATGTACCAGGTGAAGTAATTTAGTAGCATATATCCGTATTCGTAGGGGCTACGACTGCCACCTTCTTTCGAAAAATAAATCGCACAATGTATCTAGCCCGCAAGAATTATTCCTTGTTCCTCTCAAACTAAGGAACTGAAAAAGGAGACTTCGTTTAACTTTACATATATTTAGAGAATAGTGGCATTCGTGTATATCTTAATAATATTGATATTCGTTAAAAAAAGGTATACCAATATTGACGTTTGGTTTAAGATTTAAGAACGCTCCACTGAAGCCTGAGTAGAGTACTAGAAATAGGATTGGCTATTTTTTTTTTTTTTAACGACTAGGGACTTACGAGCTGCAGCTTGACTGATACAGCAGTGCGCCGTGCACAAGGTAGAACAGGACGAGAATCATGGCAAGCACAAAAAACACAAACAAGGCCACAATAGCGGCACAAAGCAAACGCGAACCAACTCGGCTGCTACAGCAGCTGACCAGAAGGGCCACCAGTAGAAGCAATGGTGCCTGCAAAATGGGTGGCGTTAATAACACAGTATTGACCATCTATTACCATCTAACCAGTAATACTAAAAGAATCAGCACAATCATTGTGGCATACCAATATTTTCCAAGCTTCTTTGTAAACTTCGAAACGGAGCGAGGGGCCAGCTGTTTCTTTGATGTTTCCTCTTCCGAAGTTGTTATTTTTGGAGTCGTCCGTTTCGATACTATGTTTTTCTTTATGAGGCAGGCGAATTAGGGATTATAAAAAGTTAATGGATTTGCTTATACTTACAATTCTATTAGAAGGATGCATTTCATCTATAGTCTTGTCTAGCAGGGTCTTTGCCGTCCCATGCTTATGATTCAGCTCGTGCGCTGGGGGCAAACTCAATTGTTATCGAAGTCCCGAGAGATCACAGTCAAAGGGCTTACCTCCACGTCCTAGTTCCTTGTGCACTGCATCGTGCAAAATGTTTATATGAGCCCCAATTGCCTTTTTTACCTTCTCCAATTCATGTTTGGCTCTTTGCGGATAGTTTGCAATGGACTTGCTGTGCGATATTGTCTGCATTGCCGAAATATATTCATCCCAACCAGTCATCTGGGACAGTAAGAAAATGGAAATTTAATAAAAATCAGCACCACTGCACCATTTTTACGCAGAGACTCGGAGAGTCCGAGAACCAGACTATACGGTGAAAGCGAATGTTTTAATATAGAAGTCTTAGTGAATATTTAAGTCTCGAAAAATAGCTTATTAGCCAACAAATACAAATGCTAGTGAAAAATCTGTAGGCACTAAGAACTAACTAGTCTACCAAACCAAAGATTTAGATGAACCTCTTTATTAGCACACCCATCCAGAAGTGCCTTGCCACAAACCATGTTTGTATAGCCTCATTATTTTATATACTTGTTATGAAGATATCTTAAACATATTTGGTATTTATTGGTTTTTTATAGCGAGTGGCTCACAATACTACAAGTATAATCTAAAGTTTCATCAAAATCAGTGCACCACCGAAAATCAGCCTTTGAGTTCAATACATTTTCCCGTTTGTTACGGCATACATTTTATTGGCAAAATCGGTGAACTGTGTTCTTAGCTGACAAAGAAGAGATTGGTATAGAGTATTCAAGAGTCGGGCTAGCACGACTGCAACGTTTCATAACATTTGTGAAAACCTACCGTGTCGTAGTGCAGGCAGCCCATATCGAGTGCATTTATGCGTTCATCGTTATAGAACTGCTTGCACTCGTTATGAGGACATTGAGTTGTCAGCACCACCATCAGTCGTCGCTTGACGCCACGTAAGGCTGTGTGCGAAGGGGGAAGCGTAACGAAAATATCCAGTCTATACCAGTAAGTCGGAAACCGCTGTTGGGTTCACTCACCATCACGGAACTGTATGGCGAGAAAACGAGCATCAGGCAGAAGAATTTTCAGCCTCTCAAATAGGGGCTTCAGCTTCGGCAGAACATTTTGCAGAAACTTGTTGAACTTATCAACGGATTCGAAGTTGGCTTCCCTTTCCACTTGCGATAGTGAATGCTCCGGCTCGTGCTTTAGCATATTGTTGACATCGTTTTGAAACTTTTTGTACTTGCCTACATAGTTGTGGTAGAGATGGTCCGAAGCATCTCTACTAAGGTCGGAGGCCTTGGAGTCGATCGTGATTTCGTATTCATTGCTGCTGCTGCTGTCGCTGCTGCTTGCGCTGCTTTCACTGCTGGTCCCGCTGCTGGTTCCCCGATCACAGCGACTCCGTGCGGATTTGTCTAAGCCATTGTTCAGTTTCATTGTGGCCAGGAGGGACAATATGATCCAGATACTGGATGAGTAGGTTGTCAGCATTTGGGAAGAAATGCAACGCAACAACTTACAAGATCGCCAGCAGCAGGATGCCAAGCAAGACGAACAGACAGATCCGGGCATTGCTGTTCAAAGTGTACACCCGACGACAGCGGATACAGAAAATGCAGTAGCAAATACTGAGTGTGGTTAGAATGGGGCCATGTGGTTAGCTAATTGTCCAACAAGGGCTCTGGTAAGTCAGTCTTACCCGGCAAGAGATGTCAACAGCATAAGTACTAGAAATATCAGCACAACGGCCAGAAGCCAGTGGTTCTTCGCGAAGTAATCCCGCCAATCGTCGTCACTCGCCTTATATCCTATATCCGCCTTGTCTATATAGCCTGCATCTGGCGCTTCGTCATCGCTGACCAGCAGTCCCGCTGCTTCGTTGGCCACTGAACCAAAGCTGTTCACAATTCCACCGCCCCCGCCGCGATCTAAGGGGCGGGCCCTACTATGTATACCTTCCCCATCCGATGGGGAACTGGCATACCTGCTGGCCATGCGCTCAAATTCTTGATCCGTTTGCGCATACAGTGCGCGAACTAGAATCAACCCGATAATTAGCAATACTATCATCAACATACAGCTTCCTTGGCGATCAGATTGCACAAATATATTATTAATAGTGTTTTGACTTAATTGCAAAGTCAGTGCCTGCTTGGTGAAAACAGATTTGGCATTAACTCACAGGCATTACCTATGATGCCCAATCAGGGACCAGGCCACATTTGGACCACTAGTCGTACTGACAGTACATTTGTTTGCCGGTAGACGGAGGGAGACATTTGGACTTAGGCAAGGCAGCTTCTTACGGAGTAACTTCCCTGAATCATTAATCAATGAAACTGAAAATGGTATCATATCTCAGGAACAGAAAAGTATTCATTGTGAAATGTAAACTTATGACCTTTTGGTTTTGTGAGTAACATAGTATGGATGTGTGACAGAAAAATGGTTATGTGGTTACCCATTTACAGCCATTGGTATATTTTCCATATGCAAGAGTATGTGCCAGTTGGTCAAACATTCAGTGTGAAAAAGAACAACTAAAACGATGTTGCCCTAGTAAAACCAACGGTATTTAAACATGGAGCATGTTCTGATCTTATCAAACCCAGAACGAAATGTGTTTGCCAATCGAGTCAAAGTCGTGTAATGTTTGCTTTTCAGGCTATTGTAACAGCTGCATGAGTTTCTCAATATGTAAAGAAGCTATGGAAGAAGAAATTGATATAAAAATGAAACATAATGCCCCATAACATCAGTCGGCAATCTAGAGACTTTTGGATTGAACAGCATAGCAAAATGAGGACCATTACAACTATTCTGAGCTTTGCCATTGTGGCTTCTTGCTTGGTTGCCCAGGCGTTGGCTCAGGACACCACGGTAGCGACAGACACCACGGTAGCGGCAGACACCACGGTAGCTCCAGATACCACCGCAGCCGCAACAACCACGGCTGCTGCCGGCTCTGAAACGACAACGGCCGCACCAGCAGCGACTACGTCAGCAACACCAGCCGCCAATCCACCAGCTTCCGGAGGTGGTGGCGGCGGATTAGTCATGCGACGTAGGCAGCGCAGAAGGTTCTTGAGAATCATGAGGGCTTTAAGAAGGTTGCTTAGACTGAGCAGAAGGAACAGGCGCAGGATCAACAGACGTGGTTAAATCAACGATACACTCCAAATACATCGCACCAACTAAAGTGATATAAAATAAATCACCAAATACCAGTCATCCAATAAACAACTACCCCTTGCTTAACACGGGCACTAGGTTCCTAGAAAATCTGTTCCATAACTAGACATGAGCCCAATACAAAATATGGGATAACGTTCCTCAATTACAACACAAAAAAAAATAAAAAAAAAAAAAAAAATACTGATCAAATTTGCGCTGTTTTTAATAAAGTTAAAAAAACATTTCACCATTCATAAAACTTCCTAAATATTTAACATATAAATATTCGAAAATATTTTCGAGTCTATTTAACACCAACAGATTAAGCTTTTTAAAACGGCAACAATTTTCAACCGGGAAAAAAAGATAATGATATTAACAAAAATTCAAGATCCATTTGATGGCATTTATTATTCCACAGGCTTTTTTGTTGCTTCTCTTGCTTGGCAAATCAGTATTTTTCGACTTTTTTGTGGCTGTCAAGCTCCTTGACTTCTTGAGCTCTTTTAAAGACCAATTCAAAGCAATCAAGTGGTATCCAAAGTCCGGCATATACAAGTATATTTAGTATGTCTTGAAAGTGTAAATTGTGCTTATGTGATGTTATATTAGGTGAATGCAATTTTATTTTAACATTCGGACGGCTGACATTTTTTTGATGTCCGATAACAATAGTGCCTTCAATTCTTTTCATCTTAAATCTGTGAGGTGGTTTTCAGCGTGCTTAGACCGAGCTAGTGTTAAGCGAGGGCTTAGTGTTCTTGTTTTCCTTAATACGAACATGCTCAAAACGGCGCCATTCCAGAGTCCTGTTGAGGTCCTTTCCGGTATGCTCGAAAAATCAATAAAAATAGTTTTAATTAGTTTCTTAAGAGTGTCCCTCTTAACAACAAATAACAAATAAAAGGATTCTTTTTGTAAATTCTCACTGTTGCAGTTTACTCCATTTTTATAGCCTGTACCCAAAGGGTGAAAGGCTATACTAGTTTTGTGCGCATGTATGTAACACACAGAAGGAGGCGTGGCAGACCCCACAAAGTATATATATTCTTGATCAGGATGAGAAGCCGAGTCGATATAGCCTTGTCCGTCCGTCCGTCTGTCCGTCTGTCCGTATGAACGCAAGGATCTCAGAAAGTATAAGAGCTAGAATAACCAAACTTGGTTTCCATATTCTCCTAAGACCGAGAAAGTACGAGTTTGAGTTTTTTTTCGATGCACCCCCCCACTCCCCCGCAATTCGTGTTTTTTCTAATAACTTCCGTAATTCTCGAAATTTTGAAATCAATTTTGGTAGGTGCATCCAGTTAGTACTAATGTGTCCGTGTGCCAAATTTCATCATGATAGGTCAATTCTGAAGAAAGTTATAGCCATAAGTAAAATCGCTGCTCATGCGCTGCCTGCAGCTCTGTCGGCAGCGCTGCCCGCAGCTGTTGTTGTTGTTGCTGCTTTGGTTCAACTTTGTGCTGCATACATACACGCATATAAACACGCATAGGTACGCGATGTAAATGTATGCTGTTAAAACTGAACATAAACATGTATTCTAATTTAATGAATTAATTAATTCATTCATTTTTTTTAATAATTTAATTTTTTTTTAAATTTTTTTTTTTTTTTTAATTTTTCTTTTTTGTGGAGAGTACAGGCTATTTTACTGTCGGGCTTGCTCGACTGTAGCGTTCTGTCTTGTTTAAGGTCAATATGTAGGAACAAATCTTATGTCCCACACCTGATTTGTTCAAAATATCTGCTGTATTTTGTAGGCCTGTGTTAAAATGATTGTTTTTTTGCTCTTTTCATTGTCATTTCATGTCAACTCATGTCTAGCGGTCGATAGATTATAAAATTCAAATAAGGTATATCGTACCTATAAGAAAATCATAAAAGAATTAGGCAATCGTTTCCTGCCAATGCTTTGTAAAAAATTATTCTGAAATATTGGCTTTCGTAAATAAGACGCTGGACGTGGAATAATTTGTAAGGAATGTTTTATTTGTAATGCAATTATCCGACATTTTTACACAATTACTCAAATTGTTATCAACAACGAAATTAACAAGTACATATATTATGTATAATAAAAGCAATGAGACTAGTCAACCTTAAAATACACGTTTATTGCAGTATATTATAAGCAAAACAGCCCAATCGAAGACTTACATATGAATGCATATTACTTATTATAAGTATGCATACACACGTGTGTCTAAAGGCCAGGCTTATTAGGTGAGCATACGTAAATGTGGATGAAAGGGCCTCAAAAATTGATCCAAAATTCGGAAAACCAATTGTCTTGGGATATTTTCAAACCTATAAGCATTGTAATGTATATAAGCGACATTTCTTACATTTTGATTAACAAGGTATCGACACATTAGCACAATTCCTCTTTCTTTGTAACGGAAACTGTAAAGTGCTACAAATAGTGATTTGCCTGCAGATTTTCTGATCAATAACTATAGGTATATGTACGAGTATGTATGAATATTATCAGATATATCTATGAGGCATTTGTAAGAATGCAGTGCATGCACGTGTTTGGATTAAAGTTTAAACACATTTTGATTTTCCGTTACTCAACACATTTAACTTTTGCTGCCAATTTGTTTTCGTGCATTTGATTTTTAGTTGCGAATTTTAATTGGACTAATCGATTATGTGAAAAATATTTGTTGCTTTGCAAGAAAATGGCTGCAGACGCAGGGACTAATTGCTTTAAGCCTAAACAAGTATATAATTCAAATATACTAATATATTTATTTTATTTGTTTGTCTGTACATCCATAAAGTAAGTTCCTTTGTTTTCACACGGTGATCATAGGGAGTGAGATATACAAATAAGTAGTACTCATACATATGTATAATTCCACCTGTTCATAGTTTAGATCTACATAGTTCGGGGTTTTTTTTCTTGAGATGAGTTCGAAAATTGACGGCGTCACACAATTCGGCTTACAAGTTCTGCCTTTATCGATATACATGTACTCTTCTATATACTATTTAGCTCTTAAAACTTTAAAGTTTAAAGTCAACTTAGCATATATTTGGATAACTCTTAGTTCATTTAGATTTTGCCTCGCTTTGATCATTGTTTGTCTTTTGTCGAATTTTTAATTGAGTTTCGTTTTTGTAAACGGATTTCGTGAGATATTCGCATTTTTCTTTGCTCTACATATTAATAATCAAACGTTGAGACACCGGTATGTATTTTGTGCTGGTTACTCATACTACATAGTTAATAATTTACGAATGTGTGCTCAACTTTTTGTAAAATCATTGTTGAGTTTGTGCTAAATGAGTTACATTAGTTCGCTTAAATGATATAATATTGCCACAGTTTGCATTCTAACACTCAGATAGTGCAAATACTTATATATGTATGTACATATGTACTCGTATATTGTATTTATTAGGCCGAGGAGTGTCTATTTTGAAGGCTACGATTGCTTATTTATAGATTCTTTTGAATTATACATAGGTTCCATACATATGCCACATACGAGTTCGTAGTACACACCAGTACCTATGTACATATAACTATGTATGTGTGTGTTTTGCAGGGCTCCAGTACTTATGCCTAGGTAGAACAACTCGTGTACAGTTATCACATAAGGACTAGTTGTGATAAATATGTGTAATCAACCTCAAAATCGATTACAGTTCATGGCCTTCTATTAGGCAGCCCGCGGGCTAAATCGCTGCAATCGAAATTTATTTTAAGTATTGATGCATACATATAGTATAGTATGTATGTACACATATTCATATACTATATAGTAGTGCTTTCTATAGCTTAAAGCCTACAGAGCTACTAAGTAAAAACATACATCTGTGCTTAGTATTTATTGTGTTTGACTAGTAAGTACGATTTAATTAGTGTGCTATTGCCAGTACGAGTACCGAAAGGCTTAACAGTATGTTTGCAAAGGGACAGAGAAAGAAAAGTGGGAAGAGAGGGAAAGAGAGAGAGAGAGAGAGGGAGAAAGTTTACCAAAAGGTTGCACGCACGGGTTCGTCCTTAAATAGATCACATATTTTGACATTCAGTTATGTTTCATATTGCAATTGTTTGTATTTATAAATGTGGGTTCGGTTTTTTAAAACGACTCAATGGCTCTTTACGAGTATTTAATGTCATGTGGGCGCGAAACTTGCCGCATGAGCTAGCTGCATACAACTTCAAAAGTTTAGAAATGCTTTCAAGTTGAAGCATTTCAGTTCAGTTCCCTTGTATTTCTGTTTAAACGCCAATTAGAAATCGGTCAGCCCCCCTCCGCTCTTGTCAGGCTCGCTGCCAGCGCTCGAGGGAGTCACCAAATTCTAATTGGACGGTTTTCGTCATAAGAGGGCACACAGCTTAGAGCGCTTCTTAGACTTATCAACGGTTCCTGCTGAAGAAGTGGACGATGAAGCCGACATGCGTCCTACATTGCCCCCATGTGGTTGGCAAGGACTGGTCGGACTCTTGTCGTCCAGATCCTCACTGACATGCGATTCCAAAAGCTTAAGCGATGTCTTAGGCTTTGCGCCGTCCATGCTGTTGTACAGAGTCTTTGTCAGCTTAGATCGAACTACTTTTCCCAGGGCTCCGGTCTTCTTGATGCTTAGTCGGGAACCACTGCGCTGATGCTCCGGTGTGTTGCTGTCATCGCCGCCGCCTCCGCTACCAAGCTGCTGATTGCAGTTGAGTGTCGTTACTGTGAACTCAATGTCCTTGATTTCCTCATCGGCACAGCCGGCAAACTCTTCCACTGGCTTGTCTATAGTATCGTGATCGATCCAAGTGAGGCCCATTTCCACCTTCTCGGCCAGATCTTGCCAGTTGCGCCTATTCTCGAGCGTGCCCTCGTAGAGGGGCGTGATCCAAGGGAATGTGTCGCACAGCACCCGGTACAGCGGCAGACAAATGACGTCTATAAACCCGACTTGCATTTTGGGTAGCTCGTCCTTTCGTTCCCTACACCGGACATTGCATGATAAAAATTGATTCTTGAATACTTGTTGACCCCTATTTACCTGTCCATCATTGCAACAGGCTGTGTGTTGAGCTGCAGCTTCTCCAAGTCGCCTTGGTCAAAAAACTCATCGGCCACCAGCTTGGCCACCCGATGTTGCACCTCCCAGGGTTTGGCTATAGCACTCACGTCGCAGGCCGTCATCATCATGCCACAGAGCACTGAAGAACAAAATTATTTAATACGATGCATATGTATAGTATGTCTATTATTTTAGATTATGGTTCTTACAATCCTTTTTCTCCTCGCCTTGCCAGTCAAACTCGCCATTTTCTACGAGTTCCAGGAAAGCATTGCGTTTCTTGAAATACATGGCCAAATCGGTGGAGAGAATAGCACTTTCGACAGTTTTCATAACAGAACGATAGTCCTCGGGTGAGAGAGCCTGAAAGATTTGAAAAGTTTGAATAAAAGTTGCACATGAAATTCAAAGAGGTTGCACCCAATCACCTGAAATATGTTGTTGCCCTCCGAGTTCAAAATCATGACGCACTGATCGAAATGGTGATGCTCCATAGTGCTAGTAGTATAAAGTATGGCCAACGGGGACTCTGTTTTTGTCTGGAAAGCGTTATTTGTTCCGCGATGATCGAGGTCGTGGCACAAGCAGGCAACCAACAAGCCCAAGATCTCCAGATCCGTCATAAATCGCTCCATTTTTCCCGTCTTCAGCATCGCAAACATAGTCTGTGCAACGTTCAGCGCATGTCGCCAATTGTGGTACTTAACTGGACGATAATTTTTGCGCACACTCAACACCCAGCGACAAAGCACCTATGAAGAGAATTTCAATTGACAAATGTTACTCCGTCAGTCTCATTAAAAAAAATTAAAATCATTCTCAATTGTTGCCATTGTAATTGATTGGGGCCGGGCATTATCAACTTCCGAATTTGAATACTTCGGATTAGAATTATAAATATTAAGAACTGGCTAAAGTGAAATGGTATTTTCACAGCAAAGGACAGATTGATAGCACCCCTCCCGCGGAATCTTTGGTCTATATTTTGCAGTTGAAATCGGTCGCATTTATAAATAAACCGATTTTGATAAGCAACTAGAGCTACATACTATACTACAAAAGAGTGAGCGGGATTCAGGAGTCAGGAGCAATACATACAATGTTTTTTTGTTTGAAAGTATTTTTTCGCTCACACTCGCTAGCGAATTGAAATAATTTGGGTTTTGCGGATATTGTTCATCTTATAAATAGTATTCTTCTGCGAGTGGAAAGCTTAACAAGCTACTTAACATTCATTACCATAATAAGAAACTCAACCAATTGGTCTTCCGATAAATGCATTACTCATATTTCTAGATATAACTAACTCTCTCCACTTTAGCAAAAAGTAACCCAATTACAAAACCACAATGAATGCAGCAGCGTCGATACATTTCGTCAATAGTTTTGTTGCTCTCTTCCTTCCCAGAATTGGTATTTTTTGCGAACTCATATGATGCTGCCTATTTATGCCTCGGTCTACTACGACTTCTGCATGTAGGGTAGTAAGTTGTATCCCATAACCAATAATATCTTATGAAAATAGCGATTGCTTATTACTTCTGAGCTGTTATATAGGAACTTCTGCAATTTATACAATGACTATGTGAATTTCTTATTAAAGTCCTGTTCCATGTTCGAACATTTTATTCGACAGGGAAATTGAGAAATGGGAGCATCTTACCACAAAATAAGGTTAAGGAATGCATGACTTTTTATAAATCCTTTTTATACTTTTTTATTTTTATCAATTTTTCTCTAACAGCCTTTGAGCTATACTAGCTTAGAAATTTTGTACCGGTTTTTCTTGCCTACGAACTCATATAATATAAGTGGTACGTTGGGAGCGACCAGATATCAAATAGATAAACATATCATAGAAAAGCAGTGACTTAGAAAGTGTATGAAAATTATTTCTTTATACTTGTATCTCCATATCTCTATAGGAACCATAGTAGAAAATTTAGTATGTTGTTAAATGATTTCTTAAGAAAAAATAAAATATTCTTCAGCTTATTCAGCCTTCAATGTTAGTGATTGGATGAGAAAACCGGCCTGCATATACAGAAATTGACTGTTTTGGGATTTTAACTTACATCATAGGGAATATGGAACTGTGAGACCAAGTTGCATTGCAAGAACATTCGCAGTACGGCACGGCACGTGTCATCGTCGACGAGATCAAAATCTGTGTTGGTATTGGGAGAGTAATGGAGTGGAAAGTAGAAAGAAAGGCAGAGATCTTACCGGTGAAAGTAAAGCTGTACAAATTGTAGGCCTCCGCAGGAGCCACGACGTCTTGGGCCAACTTCTCCGTTTGATCTTGGCCCGCCGTGGCGTGGTAGGACAAACATTCTAAAGCCACCTTTTGCTTCGCCATCAGTTTGCAGGCGTTCTCGTACATCTGCGTATTGTGAATGCCAAGGCCGCAGAATATTGCAAAGGCTTCAAATATGGATGCATCCGACTCAGTAAACGGGACACCCTTGGCCTAAGGAACGAGGTAGCGAGAAGCAAGAGAGAAAAAGAGATAGCCATCCATTAGGTACAAGTGCCATCCCTTGCCCCCCACTTACCTTATTGATCAGCTGTGCCACACCTATAACCGTCTTCTGCGCATTCACGATTGGCATACAGAGTATGGCCTGGGTGCTATCGATCTCGCTCTCGGCACGTATTTGGTTGTGGTCTCGCACCCACTCGTGCACATCGCATATGTTCACCGTTTGGCCAGTGGTGGCCACAAACTGTGCAATCTGCGCCAACGTCGAGTTGCTGAGATCGTTGATCGAGGGACGTGAAACATTGGCTGCGTGATATTCGCCTCCCAGCTCGAAGAGCACAGTAAAGCGTGTGCGCATCTTTTGTTGCTAAGATAGGGTTCAATTATAAGTATATTTGCATAAGATGTATTAATATATGTTCTCATTAGGACCTACCCCGAAAGTTGGGGAGAAAGCTTTTTTATGCAGACACAGAAAACTAATTTGAATTACTGTACTTGTACACCACCTGCTATTGAGATTAGAATTATTTCTGAGTGATAAATAACCTAACAACGTCCACAGCCATTAAAATTTGAATACGAACTCCTTTTTTCACTAAGGGGAATAAATTCCACTTTATAGAATCTTTAGATTTATATTATATATACGTTTCGAAATGCCCTCGTATCTGCTATTTCCCCCTTCAATAATATTTTGACTGACTATAAAATATGAAAATATCCAAAGTGCTTGGATCATACCCAAGTTGAAGGTGAATTGAAAACTAGCGCTAGCCGTATAACTCAGCACTGATAAATTGATAAATATGAAACAAAATACACGTCAAAGTAAATCTGTATTGTTGTTATACATATGTATGTATGTATGTCTCTAAGGGTATGGACAATGTTTCAAAGATGTTTGATTTGGAGCTTACCTTGTCCTCGAAGCTTTCCCCACCCTTAATGGCACGACTGGGCCGCTGGTCCGATTGGTTAGGCTTCTCGATAATCTTCTCCAAATGGCTCTGCAAAATATCACATAAAAGACGTGAACATTAAGTGTCGAACAGGTGGCATCTGGCAAATACATAAAATTGAATTCGCTGCTGCTTGTTCAATCATTTTTCTAAATCTAAGCTGACATGTCCATACTGATTAGCGTGATACGGGTTTTAATATACTTGTATATGCTGACGAACTTTTATAATTTGCACGGACGTCTGCTATTCACCTCACTGGTGCACATTTATTGCGTGGTGATAGCCAGTGGAGATAGTATCCGCTACTCCAGTATATAGTTAGTGGATATAGTAAATCGATTCGTAATCCCAAGAATGTATACCTCTTCACAGCAGTCCAGATCGACGAGAAACACCGAACAGCGCTCGCAAGTTAGGAGCTCACGTGCTTCCGTCATGATTTTGGTGACGAGACACTCGAGATTGTTCTGCTCCTCGAAAATGCTGCGTGCCAGATTCAGAAGTATTTGATTACGCCTGTACTCCTGTACGGACATTTCAAATAGCTGTGCGTTTTGTATGCCGATGCCGCAGAATGTCAGATAGCGACGGAAGATTTCCACATCGTGTTCATCGAACTCCATACAGCCTGCAAAAAGCGAACTGCAATGCATTTCTGTGGATGAGGGGAGCTGCCAGGACCTTACCATTTGTCTTGTTAATGATTTGGGCCACGCCTATGATGTCACCCTCGTAGTTGCAAATGGGCATGCAGAGTATGGCATTCGTTTTGTAGCCAGTCTTCAGATCGATTTCGCAATTGAAACGCGCATCCTTATACGCCTCCTTGATGTTAATCATCTCTTTTGTTTGTGCCACCATTCCAGCAATGCCAATGCCAAAAGGTATGATAATCTCTTCGGCGCGCGCTCGCTTCACTGCATCCTTCAGGGCTGTGAACAGAGCAGAATAGTAAATCATAAAGTGCGGTCGCACGCCATGGAATTGATACTAAATTTATAGCCAAAATATTCACTCCGTAAATAATATACTTGTACATACTATGTAGTATACGCGGCCACAGCATCAACTTTCCCCAAAAATGAAATACAATGTCTGCCAGTCCGCCCCAGCCCTACGCCGAGCACAAGGCGCCAAAAGTCAAATGTGGCTGGCTGAGCTCCCAGCAGAATTTGCATAAGCACAGACCACCCCGCCATAATCTCGGATTCTGACTCCCGGTCACATGGGGGAGGAGCATTAGAGATATGTATACTTATGTATGTATGTATGATCAGTGGCGTACAGCAGGCCAGAAGGAGCACCTTTCTAGTGTTTACTTCACATCGTTCTATACAAACTTAAGAGTTATTTTCGCAGTCTTCCCCTTCAAACGTTCTGAATACGCCCATGTCTCTGGTTAAAAATGCATGTTGATACGAGTTTGTTTACATACATATGTATGTATGCATTGGTTGTACTCTAGCTCTAACATTTTTATATTTTCTCTGTCAAGGTGTGTGATTTATAAAGCGGAAGCAGCGACTTTCACTCATGCGGATATACTTTGGGATTCATTACCACTTGGGGCATGTCGGCGTACGTGCGGGTGTATGTTTAAAGTGCCCGTCTCACCCAACATTTATTTTTAATTCGAAAGCGTACTTTCCTTCGTTTGACTGCGCCATAACTTTTCAAAAAGCTTAATTTGCTAATGCGTTACGGACAACCTTTTAAGGACCTGCTTTCTTTAGACATTCATGAAAAGTGGCAGGCGGTTTTCTCTTTAGTAATAAGCAGGTGGCGTCAAAAAAAGAGGAAACATTTCATTTTAGCTAGTTCGTTAGTTTTTTGTCATTATTTTACTTGAAAAGGTACTATATAAGCCCGCAGTCATTAAAACTACTCGCAAGTTATGTATGCTTCAAGGCATGATATTTTCTAATTGCCAAAAAAAGTTAATAAAGCTAGAGGTGGTTTTTATAGCTCAGTAAAGTGGAAAAACAGCTAAAGCTTTTCTCAAACAAGGCCAGAAATAGAACAGAAAAGAAAACACTTTCATTTTACAGAAGACCTGTTCCCCGTTCTGTGTTCGTTTAATTTACGAGTATTTTGTATCGAAATTGGTTCTACGATGAAAACAGTTAGTACGGTTATTTCCAAATAATTACCCTATATTAAATTGCAAAATATTGCCCAGATTTGAAGGAGTCCAAAAATATTGTTAGCTTGTAATTTGGTGGAACACCTATTTTGACCAAATTCAACTGCTTAAACTACAAGAAGAGCAAGAGTTAAACCACATGAAATAATTCTTAGCTGTTGCAAATTCCACTTCTCTGTCAATTAGATACACTATACTACGAGTATATGTATGGTACACTGATCTGCAACAGCACATCTACAACAGACCTATTCTATAACCCTATTTGTCAGTCCAATAAGCATCGAAGGGGAAAGAGCTATTAAAAAGTTCAAATGTATGTAACAGGCAGTAGTGCCAAAAATGTATTTAATAATATCGATTACACATTTTAAACTATGTGAAACAGACCATTCACATGCGAATTTGTTTGTCAAGCTTTGTCAGCAAATTGCATTTGTATGCATACATCATTTTCCAAAAGGGAAGGACGAATGCAAAATACAAACTAGCGGCTCTAATGACAATGCAAATATGCGTAGTGCACCAAAATACGTAAATTTTCTCATACTTTAATGCGAAAATGTTTAGTTTGGTAATTTTCAGTTTTATCCTTCCATAATGATGGCTCATTTTTGAGGCATTCAATGAATTGGAGCAAAAATTCGTTGCTGATTTTGACTCGTGTTTTCTCAAAGTCAGACGCAAGACGGAAACATCTTTATTCCTCGGGGGAAAAATGTCAACACTAGAATTTATACCGAACACCTCTTCTAAAGTCAAACATTTCGTCGAAGCGAAAAAACTCGACGAGCAAAGTTTTCTTTAGGAAAGTCGTAGGCATACCTGTCACCATATTATCTGAAGAAGTGCTATAATATTATTTATAATATACATAATATTAAAGTTAATCTTTGGCATTTTCCCATATAGAACAAGTAACAAAAAAGTTACTTAATTTGAACATATTTAATCCTCCCAGCTCTTTTCCTAAGGTAATTCTTACTTTAGCTTGAAATTGCAGTGTTTGTAAAACTGATTCCAAATGCGAATTTATTCGTCAAGAGTCGAAGGGACTTGATTGCGTTTTTTAATATTTACAGTATGTGCATTCATATGTTGACAAAAGAGCTGCAACCTTGGCTAAAGGTCAATTTAGAATACTATTTAGTCCTTCTTACCTGTCTTTTGTGTTACATCGAAAAGTTTAGCGACTAGATATTTGTTGTGGGGCGTGCCCTTGGCCAGAAACAACGAGCCGCGGTCCGCATGGGTTAGAAGACCGACATTCACGAGTATCTTGTGGCACAGAACATCAATGTCCAGCTCGTTGGCAACGTCACGAATCAGTTCCATGAAAAGCTCACCCTCGTCCAGGTCCATTAAGTGGCGACGACTCTCCGCTAGCGAGTGCCCGGATGCAGTCGAAAGGCTGCGCGTTTTCTTTGTGGACGAAATGGAGAAGAGACAACAATAAATGCTAATGAAAGGCTTAGATTTTAGTGCCACTGGCAATGGCGCTGGCGTATTCGCTTGATTGGGCAGCGCTGCTTGGCTACTAAAAATAATTAACTTTTGCCAGTGGGCGGGTCTATTTAATTGACCTTCGTATTTTAAGTGGCAAGCGAACGTTTCTCCTTCTAATAACTTCATCAGCGAGCCGAGCTAAAGGCGAAAGCATTTGAGCTGCCATTTGATAAAAATATAATTCCGCAGCCATTATCATCATCATCAGCTGCTATTAAGAATGCATAAGCACTACCCATGTGGGCGGAGGTGGTCTAGGATCTATAGGCCAGACAAAACATCAATTCCGATATGTGACATTTAAAGCCACTCGCCAAGTGTGGCGTGTTTTATATCAAATTAACCCGTAGGACAAAAGTGCACATTAGCAGCTGAAGTTTTCAGCATACGCTGGTAATTGAATACAAAGCACTTAGCCTTGCATGACCCGGACCCTGCGCCCAGGTACAACTGGACGCTGTTGACGCCGTTAGTTCGTGCGTCGAGTTAATTAAGGAGCCCGTGACCCGCGAGTTAGAGTTGCGTGTCGTGCGCCTATTCGGCAACGGTCCCCTCTGGGGCCTAGATTGGGCATAGTGGTAATGTGGCGGTGTAGCACTTTTTCGCAAAATTGAGGCAATTTGTTTATTCTGACGCCGCCCCGCGTGTAACAGAAAAGAAGTGTACACATTTTGGTTGTACTACTTAATAACTAAAACCGTTTCGAGCTGCGCACAATGGTAGCCCAATATCGAAAATTCCCTTTTCAAAGTACAGTACAAGTACAATGAGCAAGTAACCAACCCAAGTGGGAGATAAGTCTTATCAAAACTTAAATTGAATGCAGCTTCTGTTCGCTTTTGATTGACCCCTTGAGGAAACTATAAACATAGCTTTGGTCTTTTAGATAAATTCAAATGCCAATTCTTTAGAAAAAATGGAATGCTACAGTTGTGTGCGCTCAGTTATTAAAAAAACAAGTAAAAAAGCTAGTCGGGGATCCCGACTTTGAAATACTCTGTACATATGTTTACAATAATTATAGAAAATAAAAAAAATTAAGAAAATAAAAAAAAAACAAGAAAGGAATGCTGAAGTCGAGCAGGCTCAACTCTTAAATACCCTGTACCAACCCACAAAAAAGAAATTAAATTAATTAATTAATTTAATTAAATTAAATGATCAGAAAGAAAGTTATAGCCATATAACCAGGCCCAATGCACACATACATACATATGTACAAGTACACCAACACGAATAGACAAGTTTAGAAAAAAATCCCCATCTCCGAAAAAGACACTACCCTTATTAACTAAATGTGCAATAACAGTTTTAAGTGTATGAGAAAAGCACATGTGTTGTTGCCATAGCTGAATGCTTGATTGGCCAATTGGTTTGAGCGTCTACTAAAATGACATATAAAGGGAAAAAAACAATGATACTGTTAATAAAAAGAAATCACTAGTCACAGAGATAAATGTTGAAACCCCACTAAAGTGAAACAGACGATAAGCTGAATGTAAATGGGGTTCTGAGGACTCCACAAAAACAATCGTGTCCACCATACTAACTAAGCCACATGCATAAGTACTTATCCATAAATAAATAACTGATACACATACAAACTCAACAGTTGGCAAAATTATTAGCACTTCTATAGTTGGGAAAAGCGAAAGCATCATGACCGAGCCTTAATGGGAATTGGTTCTGTGTCTATGTTGTTCGTGGCAATTTTTATGCACACACACACATGTGCATATATTTGAGCATCGGGCTTTTCATGACAGTTTATAGAGGAGGCATACAATGTGGAGCACTCACTGTAAATTAAATGAACTTGCCTTGCACCTCACATTTGGTAAAAGGACATGGAATCCGACTTAAGCCAACTACTTAGCTGTAGTCAATATATGTGCAGTACGTAAGCGGAGAACGCTTGGATTATATAACATGCACTTAAATAAATTGACAATATCGGTAATGACACGAGACATGCGCGCAACACCTCCACCAATAACAGCTTAGTGCCAGGGGAAGACTGACATGGGTGTATGCACCGAGAGAAACTCCCTTTCTTCCCGAACAATTTTAAAGAAAAACAAGTAAAAAAGCTAAAGTCGGGTGTCCCGACTTTGAAATACTCTGTACATATGTTTACAATAATTATAGAAAATAAAAAAATTAAGAAAATAAAAAAAAAACAAGAGAGAACGCTACAGTCGAGCAAGCCCGACAGTGTAATACCCTGTACCCAGGTAAACTTCCGTCACTGAGTTATATGCGCCCATAGCAGCAGCAAAAAGAGGAAGAAGAAGAGCGAACTTGTTGCTGCAGTTTGTGGGGGTTGTACTGGGGAGAATTTGTTTTGCTAATAACTTTTCTTAGAATTGACCGAATTGAATAATACAACAGTAGACAATTATATATTAATTATGTGCGCAAAGTTTGGTTGAGGTAGCATTTGAAATGTGGACGCTATTGACGAAATTCTGTAGCGGGGGAAGGGGGGGAAAATTAAAAAAAAAAAAAATAAACTCGTCCTTACTCGGACCTAGGAGAATCTGGATGCCAACTTTGGTTATTCTAGCTTTTATAGTTTCTGAGATCCTTGCGTTCATCCAGACGGACGGACAGACGGACGGACATGTCTAGATCGATTTCTCTCGTCATGCTGATCAAGAATATATATACTTTATGGGGTCGGAGATGCTTCCTTCTGTATGTTACATACTTTGCACAAACCTAATATACCCTTTTTACCCTACGGGTACTGGGTATAAAAATGTGATCGATTTTACCTCTCTCGGTATTCGAACTCACGTAAACGGTGTATAATTGCACATTTACATAGCAATTGCGTCTGTGTGAGTGTATGTATGCCTATGCGCATCTATTCGTGTCTGTGTAAGCATTTTCGCAGTCAACCAAACAGCAACATCAACAACAGCCGCGGGCAGCGCTAGAGGGGGGAGGGAGGGGAATTCCAAAATATACATTTTCTGCGTATTCACATAAGGCATCTGGGACTAAAATTTGGTGTTGCTAGGTCTTATAGTCTCCGAGATATAGGCGATTATACGAATGGAAAATCGGGAAAACCCCCATAGGGGGGAAGTGGGGGGGGGGGAAATCAAAAAAATAAAACAAACTCGTATAGAATACACACATAACGCATCTTTGTGGAAAATTTGGTGTATATCTCTTATAGTCTCTGAGATCCAGGTGTTCATACGGACGGACAGACGGACAGACAGACAGACAGGGCTAGATCGACTCGTCTCGTCATGCTGATCAAGAATATATATACTTTGTGGGGTCTGCCACGCCTCCTTCTGCCTGTTACATTTTTCAGCTCCCGCAAACCTAATATACTCTTGTACATTTCATGTACAGAGTATAATTATGCTCCAGCTTCGGAACTTAGTTCAAGTTCGGGCTGTCATTCCTGGATATCATGAAAACTACCTAAGTTCCTGAGAGAATATTACAGTCGAACTAGTCCTTGTTCCCCTTTAGCTACAGAGTACATACATATATAATGCCTATTACTGAAAGTAGCCCATGAGTGGCCCATCAATCAAATCACAGAGGACAGTAAAAAATTTGATCGCATATGGATTCCGGAAATAATTATGTTGCACAACTATTGTGGAACTTCATGTTATGCTTCTACTTCACACGCCTTTCCGAAGATTCTATTGGAATGGCTTGCATTGGAATTGCGAACACGGCTTTATATTTCAGAGCATGGATTCTCTATAGTCGTGAACGATTTATTAATGCTTTTTAACGGAGTCGAACAAAACTATTTACTTTATAACTTTTGTAATATTTGAGGCTGCCAATCCTTAAAATAATTCCAACAACATTTTCAAATATATGTTAATGGTTTAACTTTAAACGAGCTATGCTTGATTTTCTAAGTGTGGAATTGACGTGGAAACCCTTACAGTGTTTGTGAGCGAAACAATTGCCGAGCGAATGGTGTCACCATCTTTACCAACTAAAGACTTTGCGCTTAACTTGGCAATCATTAAAAAGCTCTCTTTGTTTTTCACTTTTATTGTTAAGACCCAAGGCTGGAAGCCAGACAGCGAACAAAAGTGCAGTTAGCGGAAGAAGGCACCTGTCGTTGCCCCTGTTGGCAACTTGTTTCGTACTCAGCCCTCCCATTTAGGGACTCCGTCAGGTCCACCACCGCATATTACATACGAATGCCTGTTCTCCTTGGCTCGCATTTAGCTGGAATCAATAGTGCAAGGTAGGTGTGTGTGTGTGTGTGGGTGTACATACTCGTGTTTGTGGGCATGTATTCGTCTAAGGACACTTGTGTGTTTATGCTCAGCAGACAACCGAGTGCAGTTAACGAGTACCACTTACTGTCATAAGCAAAACAAGTACCCATCCTTCGGCACAACACTGCGACTTGTGCATAAAAGTTGACTCCACGTTCCAGAAAAATGAGCATAGAGTACTTAGAACATTCGCTTGAATGAGATTCCATAGCAGGTATGCAGTACACACAGTATGTGTTCAATAAACATGTCGAGTGGGTACTATGTAGCTTATTCATAACAAATATTAATGTGCTGTGTTTGTTGGCTCCACTTGTTGATAATTTCAGGATAATTGTTAAATAATAATAATACAAATATCCAGAAATTTTAATTACTGAATTCTGGGAATGTGCGTTTCATCTTTATATCTGCATCCCCTTGGGGTAATCCATTCATATTTTTAATTAGCATTCTTCTCCCACAGAAAAGTCAATAACCAGGAATCAAGAAATGTTTTGGAATATCCATTTACTTAATTTTCTGATGGGAAAAAGATAAATAGGAACAAGTAAAAAAGCTAAAGTCGGGTGTCCCGACTTTGAAATACTCTGTACATATGTTTACAATAATTATAGAAAATAAAAAAAAGAAAAATTTGATCGATTTTACCTCTCTCGGTATTCGAACTCACGTGAAGGGTAGGGGGGAAAATCAAAAAAATAAAACAAACTCGTATAGAATACACACATAAGGCATCTTTGTGCAAAATTTGGTGTCTCTATCTCTTATAGTCTCTGAGATCCAGGTGTTAATACGGAAGGACAGACGGAGAGACAGGGCTAGATCGACTCGTCTCGTCATGCTGATCAAGAATATATATACTTTGTGGGGTCTGCTACGCCTCCTTCTGCCTGTTACATGTTTCAGCTCCCGCAAACCTTATATACTTCTGTACATTTCATGTACAGAGTATAAAAAGCCAAATCCAACTCCAACGACGCAACGTTGGAGTAAAGTAAAACAGAAAGAACAAATACAAACAAACGCAATACAATGGAGGTGGCAGTGCAGAGATTCCTCGCAAACACACACACACACATTTGTACCGGGAACAAGCTTACTATGTTACAGGACACATTGTACATTGTCTATGCTATTGCTTATGCTGCACAGTGGGATAAATTGGGAGTTCGGTTGAACTATCATAGCTCGGAAGTACTTGTCGGGCATATGACTGAATATCGTGGCTAGGCCATCCTGTACTTTAAATGAACTTTATATAGAATATAGTATAGCCTTTCACCCTTTGGGTACAGGCTATAAAAATTAAAATTTAAAACAAGAGAGAACGCTACAGTCGAGCAAGCCCGACAGTTTAATACCCTGTACCCAGGTAAACTTCCGTCACTGACTTATATGCGCCCATAGCAGCAGTAAAAAGAGGAAGAAGAAGAGCGAGCTTGTTGCTGCAGTTTGGGGGGGGGGGGGGGTTGTACTGTTTTTTTGCTAATAACTTTTCTTAGAATTGACCGAATTGAATAAAGTTTTGAACAACAGTAGACAATTATATATAAATTATGTGTGCAGTTTGGTTTAGGTAGCATTTGAAATGTGGACGCTATTGACGAAATTCTGTACCGGGGGAAGGGGGAGAAAATTAAAAAAAAATAAAAAAAACTCGTCCTTTCTCGGACCGAGGAGCATCTGGATGCCAACTTTGGTTATTCTAGCTTTTATAGTTTCTGAGATCCTTGCGTTCATCCAGACGGACGGACGGACGGACATGTCTAGATCGATTTCTCTCGTCATGCTGATTCAGAATATATATACTTTATGGGGTCGGAGATGTTTTCTTCTGCATGTTACATACATTGCACAAACCTAATATACCCTTTTTACCCTACGGGTACAGGGTATAAAAAGTGAATTAATTAATTAAGTAATTAAATTTTAACAGCATACAATTACATCACGTGCCTATGCGTGTTTATATGCGTGTACTTGTATGTATGCAGGGGAAGTGCGGGGGAGTGGGGGTGTATCAGAAAAAAAAAAAACTGCATAGGACTTAGGGGAACCTCGATACCTATTCTAGCTCTTGTACTTCCTGAGATCCTTGCGCTCATACAGACAGACGGACTGACGGACGGACGGACAGACGGACATGGCTATATCGACTCGTCTTGTCATCCTGATCAATAATATATACACTTTGTGGGGTCTGCCGCGCCTCCTTCTGTGTGTTACATACATGCGCACAAAACTAGTATAGCCTTTCAAACTTTGGGTACAGCCTATAAAAATACTGCTCAGTAAAAACTCTCATATCAAATGTTTATTTATTTATTAGCCGCTGAAGGAGGTAGAAGCAGAGAAGAACTAAAGCACCGAATAAGTGAACTAAAAAGTAAATCCTTAGTACTGAGTGTTGTGATTCTAGATCTTAAAATTGTTCCAATTTGAACCCTATCGGAAAATATTTTATCTAGTAGAGTGCCAGCCGTTTGTAAAAATATTCCACTGTGCATTGTTGGAATGGTAGGTGCAAAAATGTAACTTGTTTGCATTGGTCGTTCGTCTAACATTTCTTATCTCAAACGCGAGCTGCCTGCTTTTTAGACTTCGATAAGCTGCAACTCTTAGCTACACTTACCTGTTGCACTATGGGGGACGAAGCCATCCACTGCTGAAATAAGTCCGACGTTACGGAGGGGCGCTTGGGCGGCTTACGGCTCTCGATAAACTCGTGCAGGCGGCACAACGCCTCGGGTGGTGCGCGCTCTGTCAGCCATTTCTCAAAGGCCTCAGGCTTTTCCTCGAAAAGGCGCGCCACCTCATCGACATCCTGCTGAGTCGACTTTGGGGTGCTTGCCTTGATATTGGCAGCAGCACTGGAGCGGGGGCTGGCGCAGTCCGCGGATGTGCTGTCGCCTGTGGCCGCTTCCTTGGACTGAATGGCAGCTGGTGAGATATCGGCGCCTGTTGGCGTCTTTGGCGTATTCAAGGCTGGAGTTGAAGGCATCGGTATTGGGATAGTCTCTTCTCCAGACATTTTATTGTTGTTGCTCTGCAAATGACGCTCCAGCTTGACGTTGCTCGGCGCTGGCTTCTTGGCGCCATTGGTCAGCGATTGAGCTGAGGACATTGTGGCAGCATCTGTGGGAGACTCGAGCGGTGTTTTTACCCCTCCTCCTGAAACGTCTGTCATGTTGATCAATGAACTAGGACTGACGCTGAGCTCTGGCTTGAAATCATTGCTGGGATTTATTCATTGAACAAATGAATGGATATCACCTAGTTAGCATTGGACAGATTGGCAGCACGACAGAAAGCGAGCATTCTATATAGCTTACCTAAGTCCTTGTGGCGACACTTCAGTTAACTGCTTTGGTGGCCGCTTGCCCCTGACCACGCTCTATCTGTGTCTGCCGCTGTAGTTGACGCTGTGGCTGCGGCAGCGGCAGTAGTGTCGTTGATTAAGTCACGTAGCCGCCCACTTAGGTTAGAAGCTTGAGCTCGGATTTTCTCAACTTGTTGCGGCAGCCCCCCACCGCATGTCTTTATGGCTTTTACGTTTTATGGGCACGCCAGGTGTCCGCTGAAAAGGGTAATTGATGCGGCCAGCGCTCACGTGTTGTCTCTGCTTGCGCCTTACTCAGATGACTTCAATTTGGGTCATCGTGCCGTCCTCTAGATCAGCATTGTTTGCAGCTCACATTAGACTCTTGATTTCATTTCATGCACGTGTGACGGCTTTTACTCTGACCCTGCGGACAGTGTTTGCTGCTTTAAATATTTACTCCCAAGTGGGTCCTGTCCCCCACTTCGACTCTGCACTTGGAATCGTTCTAATCCTTAACAGTCATTTAGCAGTTCATTTTCGTTTGATTTGTTTTGAGTGCCGGTCGAGTGATTTTCACTGAATGCAGTAGAGCATTCGACCCAATTGAAGAGGGCTGGTCGGTCAGCCTGAAAAAGGTAGAATGAAGAGAAAAACTTTAGCATTTGATGGCGCATAAAACAGCTTTTGTGCAAAGTTGGCTGGAGCCCAAAGGTAAAGGGCTACAGAAAGACAACACAATGATATTTTTATAAATATAGAATCTCACTTTTCCATTTATCCAAATTCAATATCCATCAATGGTTGCTCCGATGTATTACACGTATAACGATAAATAAAATCGAGCAATTAACAGCCTAGATGGTTCGCTGAGTACGTGTAATTAGTATGTATAATCATATTTAATTGCAAAAAAACAACTTAAAAGTACAAAAGATTTATGGAAATGGAAGAATATAGATATTTTCTTTCTAATCGACTGTAGGGGTACATAATACATGGTAGATTGCCAGGCTGACTGAATTGCCTTCTCTTCTGCTATGAAAAAATATTAAATGAATTGCTTTTGCAATTGGTGCTGTCAATTGCCTGCTACGAGACAATAAATTGAAAATAGAAAGAAAAATCCCAATTTTCACCAAACAGAATATATTGTGCTGTAATTTATTAGCTTTAGGTGAGTGGAGAGAATAATGTAGTCTCGCAAAGGCCAATAGAAATTGCAATCCACTGGAATGTATCAGCACGAGTAAGACAAGCGCAAACAAATTTATGGTTGCCTAAAGGTAGCACCCACATGCCCAACTTTTACGAACGCAAATGCAAATGCAACGCAAGATTGGCCGGGGATTGGATTCGAGGAGTAGCCACTTCAAAGACAGTTCGCAAACAAAAACATGCAAAATAGAGCGCATTTGCATTAAAATGGCTTGAAACAATTTGAATAGGAATGCTTGGCACGTGCGCTTTTTTTTTGTAATGGGACCTGCATTTTCTCCTTTTTCCGCCTTGACTTTAGCCAACTATAACCATCAAGTTTCTTGGCAGTACCGTACCCCCTACTCATCCACTCGTCCACTCGTCCACTGTCGTACTCTTGTGTCGAGCACTTCGTTAGTTGTCGCTATTTAGTGGCAGCCATCACCTTCATTTTCATAAACCAACATCCAAGCATGCCAAGAGCAACGTCATTTGTTTGTGTGTTTGACTGTTTGTCTGTGTGAGTGTGTGGTATGTGTTGGCGGGTAACTGTCCGTTATCGTCTTAAGTGTGTGTGTGTGTGTGTGTGTGTGTACTGCGCTGGGCACCTAAGCATGCAATGCAGTTTGCTTGCAACGTGCCGCCATCGTCGTCGTTCTTGTCGTTCTTGAAGTTGTTGTTGGTGTATGCCATAAGCAACGCCATTTTGCATTTAAAACACAAAAGCCAAAAACAAACAACTACGGCAGGAACAGCATCAGCATCAGCATCAGCAAAAAAACAACAACAGCAACAATAATAGTAAAAGGAACAACAACTATGTATGTACCGCATGGTTTATCACGCACTCGTTTGCAATTTAAAATTGGGTAATAAATTCCTGAACTCCTCTATTTGTGTCTGTGTTTGTGCGCGTGTATGTGTATATGTATTTGCATGTGTGCATGTAGGTGTGCGTGTATGCGTTTGTCGCTCTGCCATTCATGAGTGCATGAAATTGCTTTGTGCGCCGCAGCTCACAGAGGGAGAGCTCCTTCGCCGGTTGCTTTGTTACTCTTGTAAATTTGATGCCAACACTAAAGATTGAGATTTTAATGCGTATTTTGGTTAACAAATTTTTTTATTACCAACACTGCTCCGTCCAAGTCAGCTCCAGTTACATAGCTGGTCGTAAATTCCGCAGAAGCGACCTTTTCCTCAGCAACTGAATTTGTGAGCCACTTGAACTCTTCGAATGGGTCTACATTTAATGCTCATAGTGCGTAATACCACCCCAAAAGCCATTTACGACACTGCAAAATTAAATACTGCTGTACATTCTTCAAGCGAGAAAGTAGCAAATAATTATGCTTTTGGCCTATCTGAGGTAATAACGGCCCTTTGCCCGAATAAGATTCCTAGAATATGTAGATCACGAAGCGCCAATAATATAGTCGCCGTATGCACACTATATCTACAAGGTGTGTTCCAAAGTAAACAGGACTTAAAAAAAAAAAACAGAACAAATGGTTTTTTCGGCAAAATCAATTTATTTTATTCAAAATAGTCTTCTTCTGCTTCAATATAGCTTTTTGCACGATCCAAAAGCATGTCGAACGAGTGTTTTAGCTCGATTGCCGATAGGCAATCATCGCCATAAACTTGTTCATCAATTGAAACGTTTCGGTAAAAGTTTTACCAATTTTAAAACAAAATTTAATGTTGGCTCTTTGTTCGAACCTCATTTTCGCATCGATAACACATCCATACTGACACTTAAAACGCAATAACTTCACTTCCAATCGATGAAATGTCATGAAATTCTCACTGGACAATCGACAAAGATAGCAGATTCTAACGCACCAGTCGACATATAGACAGCGCAACCAGGGCCGCTAGATTCAAATAGTCCTGTTTACTTTGGAACGCACTTTGTATTATGTGTTTGAACAAGTATCTTATTTAAGCAGTAGAAATATTCTATTCCAGTAGCCTCATCTCTCAAATACCCTGTACCCACTCCCCCTAATGTGTATTTTTATTTATTTTATTTTATTTATTTAGAAAATCAACAAATAGTGTTCTCTTGATTGATCTATCACGATTGTCGGAAAAACACGAACTCGATCTGTTTAGGACGTAGGGGAATATGAAAACTAGGTTTGGTTATTCTACCTTTTATACTTTGTAAGAACCGTGCGTTAATACAGACGGACAGACAGAACAGTTAAATAGTTCAAATTTATATTTGGAACATTTATGAGCTTTCCAACCCCTAACTCATTGGACGGATCCCATAAATAAGATGTACTATATTCCTGATCAGTATGACAAGACTAGTCGAAGTAGCCATGTCCGTCTGTTTTTCCGCCCGTCTATATGATCGCAGATGCTGACTAATCATCAAGTAATGGCTTCAACATGCCGCTTCGCAATTTAAGATATAGATGTCAAGCGTAATCACAGAAAGCTTTCGCTAATTCCTTTTTTAAGACTTCAATGATTTTGGTAAAATGTGGTTTTTTTTTTCATATGCATTTGTTTATGTAGCTTCGGAATTTTGGACAATATTGCCGAAATTCTGGCGATTATCCAGACAAATGGACGAACATGTCTGGAAGAATATATATACTTAATGGGGTCGGAAGGGAGCATCCCTTCTATCAGTTACAAACTTTGCGCAAAAACTAATATTTATAGCCTTTAACCCGTTGGGTACGGGGTATAATAGAAACTGAGAAGCTCGTACAATTAACTTTAAAATGAGTCAAATGCGCAGACCATTTGTTTGGTCATTGCAAAATGCCGCAGCTAACCATAATTCAAGCTTTGCAAACTGGATTTTGCTCCGTCGTGGTAAACATAACGCTTGGGGTGCATGTCAAACAACCACGCACACAGGCGCCATGAAACACACACACAGAGTCAACACAAAATTTGCATAATTTAAAATTGACACTCAACATGGGCATTAAACTTAAGCAAAATGGCGCAAATCGCATGCGGCACTGCAATTCCGGCCGTAAATTGTTGGGCAGCGTTTAGGGGCAACAAATGTGGGGAGGCTATAGAACTCTGACCATTCTCATATAAAATCGCACAAGAAACAAAATAGGGTATGTGCAGTGCAGCCTAACTGCGGAATATAGCTCAAGCTAGTCATACAATGGCTAGCAAACACGCAAACACGTTATTATTAATTTCAATCTATTAGTTCAATCTATTGTGAACTTTTTGCTTGATCTACATGACGTGATGGGCCTATTTATTTATCTAAAGGAGTTAAACTAGAGTAACTCAATTAAATGACCTAAGACTTTTTACTAGCTAAATGCGAATGTGTGTAACACACAGAAGGTATGTGTGTATGTATGTATATGTGATGATCAGCATGACAAGACGAGTCGATGAAGCCATACTCGCCTGTCTTTCTGTCTGTCTTTATGAATGGTTTTGAATTTGTAAATCGAATGATGAAATTAACTCGTGTAGCTTAGGGACTAGGAGCGTCTATATACCGTTTCTGAAATGAATGAAAAATTAATAAGTGGACGGTCATATTTCTATCGATTTCTCTCGTCCCCTAGAAAAATTACGCAATTTGAAGTCGACCGCACATTCATTATTATGGAACTGAGTTGGATTTGTTGAAGTTCTTTTATTGATCATAGGCATACATTTTAAAATTTTAAATTATTAAAAATTTAAATTTAAAATGCATCGTGCATTATTTGATCAAAATTTTGATTTTAGCCCTGTCCCCTTTGGAAAAAGTTGCGTACGCCCTTGGGTACAGGGAATAAATACCTTCATACCCTTACTTCAATTGCCCAATTCCTTCGGTCTTATGTACATATAGTATATGGCTACAACTTCCTGTTAAATCGGCCTATCATGATGAAACTTGGCATTTGGACTTATAATAACTAAATGGAGGAATTTGCTAAGTTCCAAATTCCAAGAATTACGGGAGTTATAGAAAATCGGGAATAGGGGGGGGGGAGCCCCCCACTCCCACTCCCGGGTGCATCGGGAAAAATGAACAAACTCGTCGAAAGTTATAGCCATATAACCAGGCCCAATGCATACAAATATACATATGTACAAGTACACCAACACGCTAAGACACGATTCTGATGTAAATGTAAATGTATGTATGCATGTATGTAATATTTTATATTTAATTTAGTTAATTAATTAAATTAAATTAATTAAATAAATTAAATTTATTTCTTTTTTTGTGGGGTGGTACAGGGTATTTAAGAGTTGAGCCAGCTCGACTTTAGCATTCCTTTCTTGTTTTCATTAAATTGTGGTTTTTAAATATGTATTTTATATTTACGTTACAAGCCGTTGTTGGAATTGCAAATGCAACAAAGCAAACACCATGTACGCTGTTGCGCTCATATTTCCGTTAATTAAGAATGTTTCAAGCAGTTATTTTAATTAAAATGCAACGCAAACATGGCGAACAACACACTGCGGCGCCATCATTAGTTTGTTGTTGTTGATGTTGCCTGCGTCACATACGAGTGCAAACATACACATTCGTCCACAAACATACCATGCATATGTATGTATGTATGTATGTGGGTATGTACGTGTAGATGCAGACATGCGAGTGCACGTGGCAGTGCCTGGCAAGTGGGATGCAAATGGCACTGACTTGCGGTTGAACTGGGCCGCTCGTTAAGCTGCGCACCTGACTGCCCCTAATGGCATGGCATGGCATGAAGTGCCGCCATAAATAGACGTGAAATGCCTTTCTGTTGTTGCTGTTAATGTTGCAGTACATGTTGTATGTACATGTCGTGTACACAGTAGAGGAGCGCGCTCGAAATTATAAAATTAGTGGCCCTATTGTTGCAAGCATGCCATTTTGTTGCGGAAGTGTTTAGCATGAGCATCAAAGTGGCAACTGAGCACGTGATGCAATGGCGATGGCGACTGGCAACGTATCACACGTTAGCGCAAATTAACTTTGCGGTCACTTGCTGGAGCTGGGCGACCGCCGTGGCAGTTGCAGCTGCCACGAGGGATCGTTTGCCATTTCAGGGCTTTCATTTTCTTGTTTTCAATTTACGAAATTGCAACGTTGCATTTGAGGCGCTGCATCGTCAACGAAGCTTAGCGCACTCGGCGCCGAACCGTTGGCAGGCCAACTGCCCTTTCAACACAACCATTCCATTGGCAACACAATCACGTCGTCCCACCGCCCTGCCCCGCACCACACTTGCCACACAAACGCATAGCCACACTATCACATTACCATCGAAATTTCTGCAGTTGGCAGCAGCAACGGCAATAACTCCCAAGGGGGCCTCTGCGTTTTTGGCTGAAAAGCGGAAAATGCGTCAAGGGAGTCAAGGTCAACGCAGTGGAACTCTCGCTCTACCTTCTGGCCCACAAATAATACGGGCACTTAACTTATTTGACTTCGAACCAGAACTGGAGCAACCCCAAAATGTTAAATTCCATGATCTACAGCTGACACATCAAGTTTAATCGTGCGTTTCTTTGGAACTTGCTCGATGTCATGGTTGGTTTATCATTTCTATAACCAACTACAACAACATACAATCCTTCCAAAGCAGGATGCCTATCCTTATATTTGAGAATATTTTCACAAAACTCCAACTGTTACACATCATCTGATTTACTGCGATTAGTAATTTAGGTCCTTGATGACCACCGACTTTCATTCCCCTTTTGGACATCTGATGCCCACAATTTTCAAATGTTAAGCCCGAGTTTGTTTTTAATTTTTTGATACACCCCCTACTTCCCCTCTATAGGGTACTTCTACAGGGTGCGCCATCTTTTATGTCTGTATGTAGATATTGAATAACTTTGTCATTAGTGCACCGATTGACTTGAGTAGACCAGTGTTGAAAACCTCAGTTCAAGAAATTGTACAGAACCAAATTAAATAATAAACAACAATTTAAACAAAACAAGAAAGGAATGCTAAAGGCGAGCAGGCTCAACTCTTAAATACCCTGTACCACCCCACAAAAAAGTAATTTAATTAATTAATTAATTAAATTTAATTTAGTGGATCAGAAAAAATGAACAAACTCGTCCTTTCTCGGTCTCAGGAGAATCTGTACACCAAGTTTGGTTATTCTAGCTCTTATACTTTCGGAGATCCTTGCGTTCATACAGATAGACAGACAGACGGACAGACGGACATGGCTATACCGACTCGGCTTGTCATGCTGATCAAGAATATATATACTTTGTGGGGTCTACCAAGCCTCCTTCTGTGTGTTCCATGTGCACTCGCACAAAACTAATATACCCTTGTACCCTTTGGGTACAGGGTATAAAAAAAAAACCGATTTCAAACTATTAACAGGCACTAAAAAGTAAACAAGATAGAACGCTACAGTCGAGCAAGCCCGACAGTAAAATAGCCTGTACTCTCCACAAAAAAAGAAAAATTAAAAAAAAAAATTAAAAAAAAAAATTAAATTATTAAAAAAAATTAATGAATTAATTAATTAAATTAAATTAGAATATATGTTTATGTTTAGTTTTAACAGCATACATTTACATCACGTACCTATGCGTGTTTATATGCGTGTATGTATGCAGCACAAAGTTGAACCAAAGCAGCAACAACAACAACAGCTGCGGGCAGCGCTGCCGACAGAGGCAGCGCATGAGCAGCGATTTTACTTATGGCTATAACTTTCTTCAGAATTGACCTATCATGATGAAATTTGGCACACGGACACATTAGTACTAACTGGATGTACCTACCAAAATTGATTTTAAAATTCCGAGAATTACGGAAGTTATAAGAAAAAACACGAATTGCGGGGGAGTGGGGGGGTGCATCGAAAAAAAACTCAAACTCGTACTTTCTCGGTCTTAGGAGAATATGGAAACCAAGTTTGGTTATTCTAGCTCTTATACTTTCTGAGATCCTTGCGTTCATACGGACAGACGGACAGACGGACAGACGGACAGACGGACAGACAGACGGACAGACGGACGGACGGACGGACAAGGCTATATCGACTCGGCTTCTCATCCTGATCAAGAATATATATACTTTGTGGGGTCTGCCACGCCTCCTTCTGTGTGTTACATACATGCGCACAAAACTAGTATAGCCTTTCACCCTTTGGGTACAGGCTATAAAAATAATTGCGTATTCTTCTACAACTTAATATTCAATGTTCATTCTTACGGTAATTCCTTGTGTTTAATGTTGACTATATTTTCGTATCAGCATTTCCTTGATTACCCGTATGTCTCAGCATAGTGTCGTATTAAAATTCTTTTGATTCGTTTAATTCGTTTAACTAGATACCGGTTTATTTGTTGTTTCAAGGTAGCAGATATTGTCACAGTAGTTATACGTGTATTGTCGTCTAAAAGTTTAATTGAAACTGGGTTTAATTAGGTATTGGTAATCTGTCACAGTATATTGTCGTTCGTATAAAAGTTAATTTGTAAAAAAAGTATTTCTTAAAGTATTCTCATATTATTACTGGTAGATTGATTGATTGATTGATATATTGTAGTGTTTCCTTGGCTGACACCGACTCCAAAAATAACAATAATTGTATCTACATTATATATTGAATATTAAGTTGTAGAAGAATACGCAATTATTTTTTACTTTTTAGTGCCTGTTAATAGTTTGAAATCGGTTTCTTTTTTTGTTTAAATTGTTGTTTATTTTGGATTTTTAGTGAATGTGAAGTACACTAACTAATGTGTATGAATATGGGTAGACCTAATAAACGTGTTTCTCATATGAGAGAGCGCCACTCTTGTTCTCAATATATTTTGTCGAAAACGTTCATCACAATGTCTGTCGTCTGCGAATATCTTCTGTTCTGATTTGTTGAGTTGCGGCTCTTGTTGCAGTTTGTTCTTCTGACTTTTGACCTTTTAGAACGCTGGGGTCGTGTATTTTTGCTACACGCATTGTTACGGTTAGATTTTTTCGACGGCATTATAGTGAAATTAAAATTCTATTTCACATGATATCCCATTTAAATTTGACACTCATCTACCGGGTGCCTTCGCATGATATCTAAAACCCATGAACATTTTGTATGTTTTAAGAATTATATGGATTTCTCATGGATGCCATTGAATTGAATTGGACCAAATTGCAATGGGACCACATGGGAATCATCAGCTTTTAGATACAAAAGGAATCATTTAAATCGGTTTACACTGTCTAAAGTTCTGAGGTAACAATGAACAATACAGTCGAATTGAGAACGTCCTCGTTTGCAGAACCTAACCAAACTCTCATCAAAGTACCCTTAAAGTACATCCTTTCCAATAAAAAAAGAATCATCGAAATTGGTTATCGTGATATAAAGTTATTCGTTCATTTGTCTTGCACATACTTAATACAAATTTAAGACTTATGCTGTTTTCTCATGGATGCCATTGTCAGAACTGGACTAAATTTATATGGGACCATTCTGGAAGCACCAGCTTTCAAATGGTATAAGAACCATTAAAAACAGTTCACCCAGTCGATTGTACCGAGGTAACAAACATAAAAAAAAAAAAAAAAACAGACGAATTGATAACCTCCTCTTTTTTGAAATCGGTTAAAAATATCTCATACTTGTTTGTTGTTTATTTTCAAGGATATTCAATGTTTGCATACCGACATAAAAGATGGCGCAGCCTGTATGTCTCGGAGTCTATGAGAACGAGAGACACAAAATATTAATCCAAGATGACTTATAAGAATTCGCAGAATATAAGCATTTAATCGATCAAAGATTGTAAAGATACAATTTCTTTAATTTGTATACCCTGTACCCAAAGAGTAATAACGTATATTAGTTTTGTGCGAATTTATGTAACAGGTAGAAAGAGGCATGTCAGACCGCACAAAGTTCTTGATCAGCATGACAAGAGGAGTCCATCTAGTCCTGTCTGGCTGCCCGTATGAACACCTGGATCTCAGAGACTACAAGTCCTAGGGACACCTTTAGTCCCAGATGCCATATATGAATACGCAGAAAATGTGTATTTTGGAAATTTCCTTCCTTCCTCCTCACCAACGGAATTCGTGATTACCCATAACTCCGTTTTTATTGAAAATTTTGACTCAAATTTGGCAAATACATCCAGTTATATATAAGGATGTTATACATACATAATCACTGCCCGCAGCTGTTGATGATGTTGCTGCTTTGGTTCAACATCGTGCTGCATACATGCTTACACAGACACGAATAGTCACGCATAGACATGCATGCGCTCACATACATAAACATGTATGTAAATGTGCAGTTATACACCCTTTAAGTCATACGTTTGTATAACCGATGTATGAATTAAAGAGCTGACATGGTCGAATTACTATCTATCTCTACCTGTGTTCGTGCAAGCTAGAGAGCAAAGTTAGGATTTAAACAGACAGGAATGGACAGATGATATCGCTATCTTCTCATCGTGCCGATCATATATGTATGTTCTTATTAAATGTAGTCAAATATTCATGCTTTTGGGGAATTTCAAGCTTACACGCCAACAACAATATACACAATTACATATTTCATAATAATAACAGAATCGCAACTATGTGTCCTTGCTTCATGGCAACAACAAATTAGCGCTTTTGAGCACTCGAACTGATTCTTTGAAACACAAAATTAATGCGTCAATATTTTGACTTGAATATGGTGCTCACATACATATAAACTAACTAGAATTTGTAGATATCAGTAACTTGTTAGAATGCAGTGCACATACCGCACTTCTGTATACTTTTCACTCAGACTGGATGCCCTTCCCACGCACTTCTGCTGGTATAGTGGTTGCTTGTTTGTTTGTTGGTGGCTGCACGTCTGGTGCTATGGTAATTCTAAATGTGAATTCCCCATTGCTATTTCCTGCTTGAGCCCACAGATGCGCACACACACATACACCAACACCCATGCACCAAAACAAAGTGTGCAGCCATTTCGTGCTCGACCCTCGAGATAACATGTTGCATAATAATTGAAAAATTCTTGGCACCCCTTTTCTGGGCTCCTGCTCCATACCGTCCTGGTATGGAATGTCATTGCAAGCTAACTGAGAGTGAGAAATTTCTGCTGATGATGATGAATTTTTCGACAAGAAAACAACAAATCGTCCTGCACATTTCTGCTTGAATTCCTTTCCAAAACCCTGAAAGCAGCGTTTTTGTTTTTCCTTTTGCTCATCCTCCTCTTCAGTCTCATTTGGCTGGAATTGTCAATAAGCCGGTTAGTCGCATTGTCTCGGATTCGTTGGGCATTACTGTAAGCTGATAAACATTCTACACTCAGCCCGTATTACATTCTACATTGCAGTTGTCATTAAACCTGTCTACTTATATGTAAATGTTTGCTTGTTTTATTTATTGTGATTATAGGTTTGCAACTATTGGAATTTTACATCACTGACAAGTGTTTTAAAGAACGCAAAATAAAGTCAAGTTGACCAAGGGTGCCACAAATAAATGTATCGAAATACAAGTAGTAAGAGGATACACTACGTTATTTTGGGCTTGCACAAAGTATATATTTTATTGATCAGTTAAACATATGTGGTCCATATAGACACCGAAAAATATTAAAATCTACAAGTTAGGAAAATTTGTATTTTTATATATCTGATATTGGACCGATCGGTGCAAAAATCACTCTAAATCTTAGTACAATACCTACTTAGAATTTTCGAATGTGCAGCATCATAATCAGAAGTAAAAATGTAGGTAAAATAAATAGCTGTATATCGGTCTTAGATCATTACAAAAACAATATAAGAAATTTTTAAATTTATTGAAATCGGTTAACTATGTATGTACTTGTAAAGTAGCATTAGACAGGATATCTGGTAGCCCCCTTGGAAAAACCGGTAGCTCACAGTAGAACCATGCTTAAGCCATATAAGTTCATTTTTTTAAAACGTTGCATTTACAAGTTGTACCATTCATTATTGTTACTCCCATTTTTTATTTGACTAAACATTAATTATAAACTCATCCTTACATGTACAAGTATATCATAGCTACCGTAGGAGGGATCAGGGCAGATATTAATCGTGGGACCAGATAATTATACTTACTCTGTACATGAAATGTACAGAAGTATATTAGGTTTATGGGACCTTAAAAATGTAACAGGCAGAAGGAGGCGTGGCAGACCCCACAAAGTATATATATTCTTAATCAGCATGACGAGACGAGTCGATCTAGCCCTGTCTGTCTGTCTGTCCGTATGAACACCTGGATCTCAGAGACTATAAGAGATAGAGACACCAAATTTTGCACAAAGATGCCTTATGTGTGTATTCTATACGAGTTTGTTATATTTTTATGATTCCCCCCCCCCCCACTTCCCCCCTATGGGGGGTTTCCCGATTTTCCATTCGCATAATCGCCTATATCTCGGAGACTATAAGACCTAGGAACACCACATTTTAGTCCCAGATGCCTTATCTGAATACGCAGAAAATGTATATTTTGGAATTTCCCTCCCTCCCCCATTTCCTCCGCAAATTGCGATTTTCTCTAACTCCCTGCAAATACCCCCAGTTGCTTATTATGTGTCCGTGTGCCAAGGCAGAAAGGCAGAAAGAGGCGTGGCAGACCCCACAAAGTATATATATTTTTGATCAGGATGACAAGACGAGTCGATATAGCCATGTCCGTCTGTCTGCCTGTCTGTCTGTCCGTCTGTCTGTATGAGCGCAAGGATCTCAGTAAGTACAAAAGCTAGGATAACCAAAATTGGTATCAAGGTTCCTATAAGCCCTAGGCAGATCGAGTTTGTTTATTTTTTCTGATACACCCCCCACTCCCCCGCAATTCGTGTTTTTTTTCATAACTCCCGTAATTTTTAGAATTTTGTACTCAGATTTGGCAAATATCTCCAGTTAATGATAATGAGTCCGTTTCATCATGATAGGTCAATTCTGAAGAAAGTTATAGCCATAAGTAAAATCGCTGCTCATGCGCTGCCTGCAGCTCTGTCGGCAGCGCTGCCCGCAGCTGTTGTTGTTGTTGATGCTTTGATTCAACTTTGTGCTGCATACATACACGCATATAAACACGCATAGGTACGTGATGTAAATGTATGCTGTAAAAACTGAACATAAACATGTATTCTAATTTAATTTAATTAATTAATTAATTCATTCATTTTTTTTAAATAATTTAATTTAAAAAAAAAATTTTTTTTTTTTTTAATTTTTCCTTTTTGTGGAGAGTACAGGCTATTTTACTGTCGGGCTTGCTCGACTGTAGCGTTCTATCTTGTTTTAATATCTATAATTATTATAAACATATGTACAGAGTATTTTAAAGTCGGGACACCCGACTTTAGCTTTTTTACTTGTTTTAGTTTCATTACTATAACGAAAAATCAAAAAAATCATGATAAAACCGTTTAACTATGTTATATAGCTACCATAGCAATAATGGGTACTACTTCATTTAATTCAGTTGAATGGATATAGCAGAGAAAAGAATGGTTACCTATGTAAGAATCGGGCTGGCACGACTCTATAGACCCCATTGGGTTAGACCTCGTCAGCTAGTTGGGAGAATACAGCTTCTTTCTATATGGTCTTTAATTTAAGTTATTGCTTTGAGAAACTATGTCCAGATGAATTTTGTATTTTGATGGTTTTAATCCGTAGTTCAGTAAAAATCAGAATGACACCGAAACAATATAAATACATGCCGCTGATTTATTTCATTTGCTTATAAAATGAAAAATGATGAACGCGACATAACAGAAAAACTTTGGACCACGGCTTGAGGCAACTTGCCAAGTTGTCCGCTCACAATGCACCCCTCAACGGCTATTCGATGCATTAATTAAAACATTTGCCTCACGACTATGTCAGAGGGTTTATGGAGTCTTAAACTGTGCAACAGTCATTATGGCCGCACAATGGCCAATTTTCCACTTGACTCTTCACATTTTGCTTACTGAGCGCATTTTAAGATTAAATCGGAGACAGGAGGCCGTTGCCTGACAACCGCTAAGACCACGCACACAAACACAAACACAGGACTCGGTGAACTTTGGATGAGCTCTCCCACTGCCTTGTTGCAGCTGCTGGGAAAGCAACAATAACGCAACGGGCGTATAAATGTCAAGAAAGTTGACTCAAAATAGTTTCTCGTTGACATAATAATGCAGCAGCGGCTCAGGCGCTCAAGCGTGCATGGCAAAGTGAATGCGACAACTGCTTGAGCGTGCCAACCAAGGCGACCAAGTGGTAGAGAACTGCCGGCATTGGGCGGAACGCAGTCGAGATCCGAACAAACGCGAGACAGGCGGCTCAAGCGACACTTCCCCATTGTGGCTTCATCTTCATTCAGTTGATGAATGAATAGGACGCTCGACCGTCCTGGCCAACCCCGCTAGGCGTTGCGATGCAATTTTGATCAAACCCGCAAATGTGAAATTCATTTGCGCCTCGGGTACGGGCGCACATCTCAATTTTACGCTGAGTGTGTGCCGAGTTTCATTTCATAGTCGACGCTGTCGTCGTTGCGGTTCCATCAGATATAAAACCACTCAAGTGTCCTTTCAAATCCACTTAGTCAGCCACGTTAGATTAGGTCAGGCTAAGTTAATATTATACTCGTACATACCCAACTGAGCATACCCCACACGGTTTTAGGAAACTACTTTGTAATATATTATATACGAATTCGCCAATATTCGCTTTTTAAACTCAGAACCCCACGGGGAGGAGGAAGTAGGCGAAGGATGTGAGTCAAATCCCACAAAGTATATAGATTTTGACCAGGATGACAAGTCGATATAGCGATATCCGTGTGTAAGAGCTAGAATGGTCAAACATGGAATCCAGATTCTCCTAAGACCAAGGAAGGAAGGTTTGCGTTCTAAGCCGACTTCAAAAATAAGGAGGAGGTTCTCAATTCGAGTGAATTTTTATTTTATTTTTATGTTTATCACCTTAGAACTTTTGACTGAGTGAACCAATTTTGATGATTTTTTATTTAAAAGCTGGTGCTTCCAGTGTGTCCTTAAAATTGTATTCCTGAACTTGATGTTGTTACTTCAGAATCATTCTCGAAACAGTTTGTCACTTTAAATGACAACAAGGCAATATTCCTCGAATTATTTAATCTAGGTGATTAACGATTTAATCTCGAGGTAAGCATTGCACTGGTATAGCGGCTGCTGCTTGTGCTGCACTCACTACAAGTATATTAGATCCGGAGTGGGTTTTCCTTTTATTGAAGTGTTCCTTGTTGGTTGAGAGTGGGCTAATAAAAGTAGGGTGCGCGAATGGAAAACAGGTGCTGATATCTCATTCTATGAAGAGACTTGGCTAAGGCCATCAAACTTCACAGGTGAACGGACCTGAATATTATTGTTGGTACTTGTAGAATGCTTCATACTTATAAATTAAGGCAACATTTATTTCGAGGCTATCATATTAAGTGAAAGCTAATTTTGATTTTTGATTCCATTTGACGTTTTCATCAACCTACTTGATGGGCGACAAATTAAAATGAGCGTATCGACTTGTAATCGAGACAGATTTAGATTACATTACACTTTTAAATCTTAAGTTTTGCTTTTTTCTCGCTCGGTGCTAGTGAGAATATTCTTCCCTTGGAGCCATCCGCAAAGAGAATAGCACGAGCAGCGTCAGTTACAGCTACTTCCGCTTCCGCTCGCTTCTGCCATGGCAACTGCCACGACCGTTGCTGTGCTCCGGCTGCCATTGTTGTTGGTATTGTAATTGCTTTTGCTGTTGTGCTGCTATTGTGTCGCCTCTGGCGTCAGTCCTCGGCTTGCTATTGTCAATTGTTATTAATGGCATCACAATATTTAGCCGAGACTTTGTTTTAGGACAATTTATGCTTGATTGCATTGGTTGATTAGACGCACTTGTACTCGGCTCGACACGCCCCCTGATCTAATACCATTGTATGCGTGCCTAACAGGACCTGTGCGTGACTGTGCGTGTGTGTGTATCTGTGTACGCTTGCTGTCGAGTGTGTTTTCTTTTATTGTAACGGAATCTTTCAGCGTAATTTTACCAATTTCCAGAAGTCGAATCAGCTTGAAAATTTGGACAGGGGTCAAGGACTGATGACAATACAATTATTTTATAACTTTGTTCTAATCATCAGAACTGACTAGAATCATCAGGTTAAAAAGAAATAGCATAGTTTGCAGGTTAAGTGCGAGACAAGTACAATGCATAGAACGACGGTAAATGGCATTGTTCTTTACCGATATAAATAAAATGAATTCTTATTACTAGAGTATATTTAATTAAAACTAATGGTACGATTGTGTTACCACAGTTGTAGTAATATTCAGTATGGTTAAATATGTGTCTGATGGTGAGACAGGTAAGTCCCATAATGTCTAGTGGTTGTGATATCCGGCTCTCACCCGGAAGGCCCGGCTTAAATTCCCGGTATGGAAAAAAAAACACATGAATGGGAGGAAGTATGTTCAGGAAGTTTACATTTTTTCTGACATGACCATTTTTTTTCAATTTTCTTACTTTTTTAAATTTCTATAATTATTTGAAACATACATATGTAGAAAGTATTTTAAAGTCGGGACACCCGACTTTAGCTTCTCTACTTGTTTTTATTTTAGTCTTATTCCAAATTAATTAGTTGTAATTGATTGTTGGAATTTTATATTCTGTAACACAAGCTCTTGATTTTCTACTTTTTAGTTCGGTTTGCAATTAAAGCGTGTTTTTTTTTAGTTTTTTTAAACTATAATTTATTTGCTTTTGTTCTTTACATTTTACTGTATATCCTTACAACAATTATCACTTTAATTAGCAAATTTTTTGTGGCTGCCATCGACGACTTGAATTTCAATTCAAGTCGCTTTTTGTCCTTGCTCCCTGTTCGGCTCCATCATTTGGCCGGCGGCTTTGTTGCCCGGGTGAATTGGTCTTTACAGTCAGAAGCTCGTCATACATTTTAAATTGGCTTGTATTGTTTGAACTCTGATGCGTGAATAATTCGATATTCGTATTTTGTCTTGGACACTGTGCCAATAACTTTGTAATTAAAACTTTTGTCAAATAAACAATAAAATTGCATAATTAAATAGCTTGTAGCTGAGCTATTAATTTTAGATTTAAGTAAATCCAAAGTTCTAGTGAAATGCTGCAGTATGTCGCCAAAGCACTTAGCGCTAATGAAACACTAAACTCGAATGTGATGGCTGTATAACAATATTTTCGAAAATGGGCGCATATAACTCAGTGACGGAAGTTTACCTGGGTACAGGGTATTACACCATCGGGCTTGCTCGACTGTAGCGTTCTCTCTTGTTTTTTTTTGATATGGTAGTCAAAAGTTGATCTATAGTTGAACTTGAATAAAGAAATTGCAATATATAAAATTATTTTCTATGAAATTCTCGACTTCTATGGTTTATCACTAATACCGGAACCACAAATGAGGTGGACGGAAGAGTATTTCACTTAAAACATGTACAAAATAATTTTAAATTCAATTTCGGGAGTTATACAAAATTGTTAATAGGGGGGGAGTGGAGGGGTGGATCAGAAAAAATGAACAAACTCGTCCTTTCTCGGGCTCAGGAGAATCTGTATACCAAGTTTGGTTATTCTAGCTCTTATACTTTCGGAGATCCTTGCGTTCATACAGACAGACAGACGGACAGACGGACATGGCTATATCGACTCGGCTTCTCATGCTGATCAAGAATATATATACTTTGTGGGGTCTACCAAGCCTCCTTCTGTGTGTTCCATGTGCACTCGCACAAAACTAATATACCCTTGTACCCTTTGGGTACAGGGTATAATAATCATTGTTTGGTAATTGTCAGATTACAGTCCCTGCTTTTCACACGTTAAACTATAAACATCAAGTGAAATAAAGTTTAAAAGCTGAACCATCACCTTCAAGCTCCATCACCTTCAACCTTTGCGCATTACAGATGTAAGCAGACAATTAACATTTGGCATCTATGTAGTATAAGCTCAATTATTGGTGTTTATTTATACCGCCTTTACTTTTAAAGGAAGGCATGCCCGCCCCTATTAAACTTGAAGCTTTATTCAGCTACTAAACGTAATAAATAATCAAGTTCATAGAAACCCTTATTAGTTATTTAGTAAGAACTTTCTAAGTTCAACATAATACCCGTACTCCAACAGAGAGCCAACATACTGAGCGGCAAGGAAAGGTTAAATTAACGTTCAACTTTAAGGATTTTGTGATGCCACCAATTCCTTTAAATTAGTAATAACCATTCATATTCTTTATTGAACTTTGAGAGTCCTCTGACCTTTCCGCTGTAAAGCATAAGAGGCTCAGCAAGAGCGAGCATCAAAGACCATCACGTAAGTCCATTGCCAATCGATTTGGAAGTCATTGTGCTCGCACATATTTGAGGCAATCAGGACAATTCAAACAGAGTCTATGCGGCAGTCACTTTGATTTACGGCTCGAGAACATTGTCAGCACTCTAAGCAAAGGGAATATTATTACAAATAACTTTTTTATTGATTCACCAAAGTTGAAACTTAGTGAGGACAAAGAAAATAAATAAAGAACACAAAACAACAAGAGCCCCTAAAAGGTCGAAGACTTGCACAGATTCGGGTTGAGCACAGATTAATCCCCAAAGCTCCTAAGTATGATAAGCTTAATGCATATTAATTGCCAGATAAAAAAATAGGTGTATGAGTTAAACTTCATATCGTTTCATGACTGACTGACTGCCTGACTCATTGCTATGCAGCCCACACATGTGCGAGGACATGCGAGGACACGAGCATGACAGAGTGGCGCTAGCGGGCCAATGTCTCATAAGGCAAATCAAAGCAGCTCACAGCACCGGTTGTCACTTTTCACATAAAACAAAATTCTCCCGGCTTTGGTTTATGTGAGTGTGTGCTGACTAATACATATACATGCATACATACACACATACATACATACATACATACATATAGTACTTGTATATAGTTATAAATATATAGTATGTGTACATCCCCGAACTGACTGGCCCTTCATTGTTTGTGCTTTGCGCCAATAATTCGCTGCTTTTAAGTGACGCACTGAGTCAGCATAAAGCACCAGCAACAGACTATATTTTTTGATATTCACTTTGTATTTACCATATATGAGAGTATTTAAATGCTTCCCCAGCTGACGTCAGCCGCAGCCAAGTATAAAGGACCCGCAAACAGGCATACACATATACTGCATGACAGATAATCCTTTCGAGGCAAACAAAACAACGCATTGAAGCGATTTATTTATGCTCAGCATTTACGGGTGCCTTTTATTTTTGAATTCTGGAATTCTTTTCAGGAATGGCATAAATAATTCCTTACTTAAGTACACATACATATGTCTCACAACGCTTTTGAAATTTTGATTTCAATCAATCTAATCAAGAATCCATTCTTCTGTAATCCTTTCTGTAAGTTTGTCATTGAAGGTGCCTTTTCACAATCCCGCATGCATTTACTTACAGATTTTGAAACAAAAACCCTCACAGTCTATAACATATAGAAAATTGTTCAGTTTTTCAGTGGATAACTGTGCACACATGTCAGTGTTCTCATTCATCTGCGTAGAAAAAAATTGTGGCCACCGAAGTTATTATGTATTATTATTTAAGCGCGCCGATAACTCCGCGATTAAACATATTTATTTAACTACAAGTATGTGATACTAGTTGATAAAAATATTATAATTATTTTTGAGTTAAAGTTGAAGTCATGCTAAAGTTGATTGCGTGTTTCGCTTGCTCGTAGAAGTCGCTGCCGCCTGGACCCAAATCTTCGAATTCCAAGTTCTGGGTTTACGTTAAGTACGATCGGCATGATTTAATTAGCCGGACGGGATTCAAACAATAGATCGTTCATTTAAAAGAATTGTACATTCCATATTGAACCAATAATAAGGAATCATTAAGTCACATTTCACACAATAGACGGTTTTATCTTTATCTGTTGAATCTAGTGTTCAATTATTGTTCATTGACTGCAGACGATGTCAGGCAATCACGCTGTATTCGTTTGTTAAATGCAACTAAATATTTGTATATGTCTTTATTTGATTAGAGAAAATGGTGCGAGCAAGAGATTGCGTGTGCAAAGTTATCAGAAAAAAAAAACACAAACTCGATCTGCCTAGGGCTTAGGGGAACCTGAATGCCAAGTTTGGTTACCCAGGCTATTGTATTTGCTAAGATCGTTGCAGACAGGCAGACGGTCGGACGGACTGACGGATAGACTATATCGGCTATATCGACTCAAATTGTCATCTTGATCAATAGAATATATACTTTGTGCGGTCTGCCACGACTCCTTCTGTGTGTTACATACATTCGCACAAAACTAATTTAGCCATTTACCTTTTGGGTACAGACTATAAAAATAAGTGGAGAAGTTTTGTACTGAGTCGATTTGTGTGGACCACATTTGGCAATGCAGATTGGTCCATAGTGTTGCCCGATGTAGGGGATCAGTTGAGAGACACATTCATGGACCATTAAATTGCCTCTTTCAGCCAGGCAAATCTGCCTGCATGGAGTAAGCTGCAAATACTTTTGTTCAACTAGCTATATCACTATTCCTTAAATTCGTTGTTCCTGCTGCACGATAAATAGCACAGGCGGAGCCAACTCACATTTGTGACTATAGCTTCCTTAAGAGTTTATTTCTTTCGGTAACGTTAACACGCGAACGAAGAACAGTCACCAAAGCGAGAATTTACTGATTCCCTCTTAATGCCATTTAATTTTGATAAGTATGCTTTCATTTTCCAAAATCGATATGTTTCCAATTTAAATCGATATATTTTGGCATTACATTGAAATTAAGCATTTGAGATGGTTATTAATATGAAATCAAAAGTGATATCTGTGGAGCGTGTGCACGTGTACTATTATAAATATTTTACTCAGTGCTTAAATAATTGCCAGAGCTTTAATAGCTCTTCTCCCCCTCTTCCACTGGAACGACTCAACTGGACATGGAAACGCCATCAGCACGCATGTGAACCGCAACAACTGTGCGTTCGACAGCGTTTCCAGAATGGGCGGTATTTTCTGCGACGAGGAAGAGCCGCAACAGTTTTCCGCAGCAGGCAAACCACAGAGCAGGGCAACACGTACGAGCGCCACTCTGCACCCCCGAGCATGGCGCTGAAAACCAATTGAGTTGCAAGTTTTTACGTTTACCCATACATTTGCGCATAGACGTCATTAGAATAATAAATTATGATTTAATTTGTATTGTTGATATAGTATTTACAAAAAATGGTGAGCCAGACTTAGAATACTAGTTAAAAGAGAAATGGCGTAGGAGAGAAAAAATGTATTCTAATTAAGAGCGAATTATATGAATAAAGCACATTATAAAAAACAAAAAAAGTAAAACTGGAAAACGGTGGAGGAAAAAATTAATTAGCAGTTCACCGGGATAAGCCCCGACTCAAAACCTTATGGGGTCAGAGTTATTACAGGCGATGTTTAAAGGCAACAATTTTTATACAGTAGAGAGAGAGAGAGAGTTCTGGAAAGCGTAAAAACCATTCTAAAAAAATCGATGCACTTTACTTCTTAAGTGTAAAATCACTCTTCCAAGGTGTATCCCAAAGAAAAAGTACTTTTTACAAATACTATATCCCTTTCTAAATGCGCAACATGTAACTGACTGCCTTTGTTATCGACAAGCCATCAACATTTTATGACAATCGGATGGATAGAAGCCGAGTTATGGCACACAAAGTAACAAAAATGGATCATCGATCGACTAAAGACATATTTTATAGGAAAATTTTAACCATCAACCACTCCCCTTGTGCAACTGATTTGGCTCCTTGTGATTTTTTCGTAAAAATACATTTGCTATAAGTACATCGAAGCCATTTAAAGGGTTGGACCCCTATTCTAGGGACATGCCGGCCGACGGGTTATAGTACTCGCTGGAAATGCTTTTTGATAATACAAAACGTTGTATTCATTTGAGAGACAAAATATTCTTATTCAGTGTTATTTTTAAGATGCAGCTTTCGGGTACAGAGTATACCAGAGTCAGATCCACTCGTTGAATCCTATTCCTCTTTGTAAGAGGTTTTAAATCCAGTTTATTTTCAGCGACCTTAATAGCATCATATTTGGTTCCTATGTTGCAAGTTATTTAAGCACCTAAATAAGTGTCGCATTTTCAACACTGGTTTATTCGTGAGCAATTCCTCCAATAAAATCATCATATACAATTAGTGACAACATCTATTCAAAAATGCCATTAAGCCCTATTTCCGAGAAGTCACAACACACTTGAGGATGAAATATTCAAACTTTTTCTCAATAAACTGGCTTAAATAGAGACATTTGGACACTGGAAAAGTCGGCCTTCTATTTTTCTTAGGTAACTGGTCGATTGACTTGAAATAAGGATTCCCAGCTTTTCCTAAGATTTTATTCCGTTTCATGGAACAGATATGCAAGTCTTTAGGGTGCGGGCGTGGATGCCGGAACAAAATGTATTTATGGTTATATTTTTTTGGTTGTGCGTGGAACGACACTAAAATGTTTATCCCATCCCTCTTATTTATTACTTGAGAAGCTCCTCCTTTTTTCTCCTAAACAATTCCTTCCGTAAAAAGGTCAAACTTTAAAAGTTTTAAAAGCTTTTTACCTGCGTTTCGCAACTTTTTCCCAGTCTCTCCCTGTGCTCACACCTCTAGTCGACGCTAAATGCTCAGTCATTTTGGGCATAAAACTTTTGGCTTTTACCACAGCCAATTCTCTAGAGGGCTGAGTGGCAGTAGTTCTTTTTTTTTAATTAATTAAACACTTGGGCTGGCGAAAGGCGTCAACGTTTTTCAGTCACTTTCAAGCACACTTAATAGAAAGGAGTGGGGAATGGGTGCTTGAACGTGACACTGACATTGCTGATGGATATTTCAGAGGGTTTTCGTTTTTCATTTTCGTTTTTCTGTGCCACTTGCTACCCACTTTTTGCTTTATCGCATTAGTCTGTTGCATTATTTAAGAAGACCAGCGGATAGTAAGTTGAAAGTGCACTTTGCTGCTTTGGAAAATAAATTGATGGTTTCTGGCTAAGCAACTAAAAGTACAGCTGCATAATCTTAAAAGGCGAAGACACAGTACTTGGCTTTTCCACATGGTGTTCTCACAACTGATTTATTGTATTATCTGCGCTTTTTATACCCTTTGGATAGGTAAACAAGAAAGGAATGCTAAAGTCGAGCAGGCTCAACTCTTAAATACCCTGTACCACCCCACAAAAAGTAATTAAATTAATTAATTAATTTAATTAAATTAATTAACTAAATTAATTTAATTAATTAACTAAATTAATTTAATTAATTAACTAAATATTAACTAATTAAATATAAAATAGTCCATGCATGCATACATACATTTACATTTACATCAGAATCGTGCCTTATGCGTGTTTGTGTACTTGCACATATGTATGTATGTGTGCATTGGGCCTGGTTATATGGCTATAACTTTCTTTCCGATCTTATTGAAACTTGGTATACGGATACATAATTACTAACCTAATGTGACTACCAAATTTTAGTTCAAAATTCCAAGAATTACGGGAGTTATAGAAAATCGTTAATAGGGGGGGAGTGGGGGGTTGGATCAGAAAAAATGAACAAACTCGTCCTTCCTCGGTCTCAGGAGAATCTGTATATCAAGTTTGGTTATTCCAGCTCTTATACTTTCGGAGATCCTTGCGTTCATACAGACAGACAGACGGACAGACGGACATGGCTATATCGACTCGGCTTCTCATGCTGATCAAGAATATATATACTTTGTGGGGTCTACCAAGCCTCCTTCTGTGTGTTCCATGTGCACTCGCACAAAACTAATATACCCTTGTACCCTTGGGGTACAGGGTATAAAAAGGTATACTAGTATGGTGCGAATGTATAGAACACACAAAAGGAGGCAGACCTCGAAAGGTATATACACTCTCGATCGGTATGACCTAGCAGGATGCGTAGCAGTATATACATTTATTTTATTTCTCAGCATGAGAAGACGAGTCGTTTTAAACCTTATAGCCAGCAGCAGAGAAATATGTAGGATATATGTACTATAAGTGCATATACTCATATGCATTCAGTATTAATCCCGCCCAAAGGGCCATGAGCAGCGTTGTGCGATTGACTATTAATGAGAATTTTTATTTCCTCCCGACACTCGACGAGATTATCTAAATTGCCGTCATTCAATCGGAATGGGCATATTAATGGGCTTTCAATTGGGGAAACATTTTAATGTCAGTTGCGTTATCATTGATAGCCAAAGGGTACAACATACACTAATGAGTATGCACATCTGAATATGAAGTGTCCATTGCCAGTAAACGAATGTAATTATTAAAGTAGTTTCTGGGAGTAATTATTAAAGTAGTGCCAATCAATAACAATATGTTGGGTGGAAGCAGCATTGGTAAAGTCCAGTGTAATGATCACGATGGGGAAGTAATTTAATCATACATTTCCACCTTTTGGAATAAGTTTGAATCACCAAAACACAGTTTACGAGACGTTGTGTGCTGTTTGATGATGAAATATACCAAATACATGAAAACTAGGTTACAAATAATAGGAAACCAGTTGAGTTTAGTTCAGTTTTGTCTTTTAGCCTGACTGACTGCAAATTAATTTGCAAATTAATTTGTGTTTGTATCTAGATACCTGCATTATCATCGTACTTTTTATACCCTGTACCCAAAGGGTAAAAAGGAACACTAGTCTGGTGGTTGAGTTTTATTGCAACACACAGAAGGAATCGTGGCGGAAAGCGGAAAGCGTGCAAGGATCTCACCAGGCACAAAAGCTAGAATAAACACACTTGCTATCCGGGTTCCCCTAAGCCTATTAGTGATTTGCTATAAATTATGTAATTCTTCAAATGTTACGCTCAAATTTGAGAAGTACTTCCCGTTAGTACTCATGTTAAGTTTTATTATGATATGTCAAATGTATAGGAAGTTATACAGGGTGTGCCATTTTTTATGTCGGTATGTATAGTAAACATTGAATATCTTTGAAAATAAACAACCGATTTTCAAGTATGAGATATTTTTATTTAATTTGGTTCTGTACAATTTCTTGAACTGAGGGTTTCAACACTGGTCTACTCAAGTCAATCGGTTCACTAATGACAAAGTTATTCAATATTTACATACCGACATAAAAGATGGCGCACCCTGTAGTCATAAGTGTACTTTCTGCCCGAGTTCTGCTCGCAGCTCTTGTTGCTGCTTTGACTTAATTCTGTACTGCATAGACTTGATCTTGATGTGAATGTATGCTATTGATACTGTATTTTATTTATTTATTTATTTATCTAGCACTCCTTTCTCTAGGTATATGTATCTTTCCCATTGTAAGCATATGAATTTGAGTTGCGTAATGATTACGAGTATACATACAAAAAATGGTCCTTATAGATTTAGCCACCTCCGAAAGTTAGGCCTTCATCTAGACTGGCGGGCTGCCTAATTGTTCAAGTCACACTGATACTATATGTATTTATATGCTTCATTGGTCGGAGGTGCTTTTCTTTGCCTGTTACATGCATTCCCACAAACCTAATCTACTTGTACATACAAATACAAAAGTATTAGTAATTAAACGTTGATTTAATCCCGAGTCTATGTCACATGCATATACCAAGTTGGTTAAAAAGAGCACACTCAAATAAACTAATATGGTCATCAGTAGTGATTTATGGGGTCATCTACTCGAAGCTCAGAGCAAGAGGTAAGCCACGAAGGCATGACAGAATTTGGAAAATAATTATCACACAAATTATTTCAAAAGCCCAATTGATGGCCAAATAGGATTGGATAAACTAGCAAATAGCATGTAGGCGGTGAATGACACAAACCTCTCATAGCAACATCTGCATCATAAATCAATTAGGTGTTGAAGTTTATGTGTATTGCGCAGCTAATCGCCAGCTGTGAGTCAGAATTAAGTCCAACCAAAATAGATTATTTATCTGCACAAAACATTTCGGTTTTGATTGTTCCTATGCGAATACCTCTGTCTATAAAATCTTATTCAGCTATTCTCCCATTTCCAAAAATTGGTCCATTTTCAAAAATTGATTAAAGTTTTCAAAATGGTCACCTAAATTGCTAAAACAGTCCGTTGCTTTTCTTCTTAAGCCTATTTTGTTGTTGTCTTTGATGAATTACTGCAAAAGAATTGTGAAACATTGCGACCTAGGCACCGCTATTATACTTTTCATAATATACCGAAAGTGTACATAGTTGAGAAATATCTCTGTTATAAATTATAACACTGAATAAATATTTTATAATAGAACACAACCTCCGCCGCTAAAGAAAATATGCGGGACAAACCAATGCTTATTTTAATAGTACGTGCCATTTCATTTGAAAATTATGTACAGTACGAACTCGGTAATCGCAAACCTAAATGCAATTCATCGATTTTGTAAGCTATATAAAACAAAGCATTGTAACGCATATAAAATCCAACTCTTCAGAACAAATTAGATCGATAATGCAACTTAATAAGTTTTCGATTTTGTTTTAGTGTTTTGTGTTTATTTTAGCCTTTATGATTTCTATTCTATATATATTCAAGCCGACTGTTTTTTCGCGTTATTCTGTCAACTTGTTTGCTGATAAGCAAACAGCAAACAAGCATTAGAGCAATTGTCCTTCAATATCATTTTATTTAGTGACATAATAGTTGTGTTTAATAGCGACGGCGTTTTAAAAAAATTTATTAAACCTCAAATTTAACAAAACGAGTACTTTTATATAAATTAAAATGTGGAGTAAAAATTGCCTTATCAATTTGTGTGTTTCTATTATTAGCAGCAATAAAGAGTACAGGTTATAAAACCTTATATATCTAATATGATATAAAATATTTGTTTTACAGTTTGTGAGTTAACGGACAGTTTCTAATATGTAACAAAAGCGGGGGAAAGAGAACTTCATTTAAAAATTTTCCAGAAATATGGAAGACAGGCCAGGGAAACGGCAAACGCTAAAACCTTCTGAACACCCAGAAATAGAAAAACTCTGTGCCAATGGTTCTTGAAACAAATACTTCAACATGTGCCAATAACAAATGGGTTAAATAAATCAATTTTCCAATGAAAATTAAGTATACCGCGTCATACAAAGGCTTTCATTTATCATTTCCAAGATATAAGTTTTCCTCTCTAATCCTACAACTTCTATAAGTGCAAGCGCAAGTACCCTGATTTCGTTTAGTTGCGGTTTTCGAGTTCGTACTGTAAACATTTTTCAAACTACATATCTGACTTGGCAGTATAATACGAGTATACTTAAGTCTCCTCCAATACCTGCCAATTGTGATGTCACTTTTCCGCAACAGTCAAGAAAGTCTATGCGATTTGCTCACCACCGACGAAAACTGAACATAATGTCATACTAAACGGAGGAAAATATCAAGGAAGGCTTGCGCATTTCATTCCACATTAAATTTGATTGAGATTAATAGCCAAATAAATGCTAAAGATTTTATTATTCTGGCCTGACCGTTTCGGGGCGTATAGTGATTGTAGGCAGTCCAGACAACTCCAAAGCAAATATAAAAAGAATAAATGGGCACTGGCATGCCAGCAAATTATCCTGCCGTGTTTTGGTGTTAATTTTATTTCTTGTTAATGCCAAAAGCGCGCCAGGGCAGGCCGCCGAGCAACTTTCACGCTGTGTGCTTGTGTCTGTGTAAGTGTGAGTAAAAGGTTAGAGGAGGAGAGTGCGCCAAGTTAATACAATTTACTTTATGTGTAATGATTTGCAGGCACATTACCATCGGTAGGTGTAAGTGTGTACACGTATGGGTGTGAGAGTTTCTTGTGTGGCAGTTAATTGTCTTACAACGACGTCTAATTAGCATAAATTAGCTAACCACAAATGAATACAAATGTCAACGCCACACAAATACAAATGTATACGTACATACGGGTACGTATACACTGATGGAAAACATAATATAATCAATTCATAGTTCGAACAATTTATGAATAAAGTTCGGCGAGTCATCGATTTTCAAATTCGTGTGAACGTGTGACTAACTACTTAAAACGATTGGTGTTTAGAGCACCAGATTTTCATTAAGAAATGATTAATTATATAATTATTATATGCTGCATCCGAATGGTAAAAAAGATATACATATATGTTCTTTTTAGGTTTGTGAAAAAGTATATAACAAGAAAGCATCTTATACTTTATGGATACATATTCTTAATCAGCAAGACGAGACGAAGCGTGGCAGCCATGTCCCTCCGTCTGAATGAAAGCATGGATTTCGTAAACGGCAGAACCCATATTGTCCAAACTTGGACAAAAATTGGCCATCCTTTTTAAACATAAAATGCATCTGCCAGATTGAATATGTTGGGCCAGTTCTGATTTTCGTTAGATAGGTAAGAACAGACACTTCAATATAAATATTTTCTGATGCTAAAGAATTGGAACAAGCATATTTCTACTCTGTACATGAAATGTGAAGAAGTATATTAGGTTTGCGGGAGCTGAAAAATGTAACAGGCAGAAGGAGGCGTGGCAGACCCCACAAAGTATATATATTCTTGATCAGCATGACGAGACGAGTCGTCTGTCTGTCCGTCTGTTCGTCCGTATGAACACCTGGATCTCAGAGACTATAAGACCTAGGAACACCAAATTTTAGTCCCAGATGCCTTATGTGAACACGCAGAAAATGAGTATTTTGCAATTTACCTCCCTCCCCCCTCTCCCCCGCAAATTGCAACTCCCGTAACTACCCCCAGTTAGTTATTATGTGTCCGTATGCCAAGTTTCACTATGATAGATCGATTTAACAAGAAGTTATAGCCATAAATATATTTGCAGCTGCAGCGCTGCTCAAGCGCTGCCCGCGGCTGTTATTGATGTTGCTGTTTGGTTGACTGCTAACATGTTTACACAGACACGAATAGATGCGCATAGGCATACATACGCTCACACAGACGTAATTGCTATGTAAATGTGCAATTAGACACACTTTACGTGAGTTCGAATACAGAGAAAGGTAAAATCGATCAAGATTTTTTTTTAAATTTTTTTATTTTCTATAATTATTGTAAACATATGTACAGCGTATTTCAAAGTCGGGACACCCGACTTTTGCTTTTTAACATGTTTTTCTTATCAGTGTATACACGTAAATATGTAGAATGATCAAATGCGTAGCTGCATCTGAATTGACCGCTTAGTGGTTTAAATTTATGTGTCTCTGCAGCAATAATAACAACTACGAACTATGAATAGTATGAACAGCTATGTATGAAGATTGCGTTTCCTTCGCACACGCATGCAAATATAGTGAGCGTCATTCCCAACGGCCTTTTGACCTAACCTAACAGAAAGGGCCACTCAGCTGTTTGTCTATTTATTTGGCTGTCTGTTATTCCCTGTGTCCGTCGTTCTGTTTGCCCTGACGCTATTTATCATTCGACAGAGGCACATTTATCATCTAAAGGCTGGTGGCCATAAAAGCTCTCATGTTGACCTCATACACACACACATAAATAAACTTGCCAACATATAGTGTACATACACATTTACGTATATGTAGCTGGTACATATGTAGACTTAATGATTTTATGCCTGCGTGTACCGTACACGCCCATTAGAGGCGCACCCGCAGGAAGTGCTGAATACAGAAAGATCCCATAGCGGTGTAAATGCGTTTGCCACATCGACCAAACAATTTTTGCGTACATAAATTCCATTTATGAGAATCATTCACATGCACCCACCCTCCCACATACACATTTGGGCCACAACTTTGTATTCAGCTGGTTGCCCCCCAAAAGTATGCTTTGCCATTTGCCGTATCTTGAAGTTCGGCACCACTCTGCGTATGAGCAATGCTTAGTCAACTTCGGTCCTTTTTGCAAAAAAAACATCGAAATTTACATATACAAATAAAAATTGCGTTAAATAATTAAGCTAAAGCAAATTTACTGAAATCATAGCTATGGAATCATTTTAAAATGTTGGTCGGTTGCTCTCTACACAAACATGAAGATCATTGATTTTACGTTTGGCTTAACAATTTTTATTTATTCTCTTGATACGATATTCGTTGCCTCTTCAATTTCAATCAACTCAAGTGGACTTTCAATCATAATTAAGTTTGTCTGAATGTCACATTAAATGTGTACGTGTACGTCAAAGCGAAACGTGTGCCCCAAGTGGCTCTAATCAACGCCTATGAACTAAGTGGGTCAGCCAAAGTAGTTACAATAGTAATTGCAAACAGAGTAATAACGCTATTTTCTTCTTCTTAGATTCTGGGGGTCCTACAGCGCACCTTGTTAATTATTCATGCAGTTACCCCACCTGCTCCCAAATTTGCGTATATTTTCTGGCTTGCTTATATGTAATTATTAGTATATGTAGTTTTGTTGTAATGTTAATGGCGGCCATTTAATATATGAGCAATTTAATTTTGTGAGTTGCTCAATGTTATTAAAATATGTAATGGTCCCTTGGGATCTTTTGCAAACAAGTTTCCTCTAATCTCAATCAATCAATCTAAATTTGTACATACTTGCATTTATTCTGGAATTAATCCAGTAAATAAAAAAACCATCCAGGAAATTCATAATTAGGAGCCTTCGTGTAATTGCTCTTAAGTATTTCTTCTTGACCGAACACCATCTATTGGTAGTAATTTCTGAAATAAACGTTAATTTATCGGTTTAAAATAAAGATAAGGTATACATATAAAACGGCAGATCTACACACATTTACTTTAATTTTTTAATGATATTTTTATTTATAACAATAATGAAATAATACAGTCTTTAATACTCAATGCCGCAAAAAAATATATGAAATTGTTGTAATTGTGCAACTAATCTTGTATACCATTCCCAATTTTGGGTAGATAAATAAAAATAACAATATGATTGAAATAAATATCTCATACTTAAAAACAAATAATAATTTTAATTATTTATCATATATATATTTTCAGCTCGCCCACTAAGAATAAAAAGTTTTCACCGACCCACATACTCTGCGACCATCGGCATTTGCCACAAAATTTGAATAGGAATAATCAGCACCTCACCTCAGTCACTTTCATGTGTACCAAGCATTTTTCCTGTTTGGAATAATATTCATCTAATTTAAAAAATGAAACCATTTTAAAGCTGACACATTAGGTAAAAACTATTGATGTATACTCATCTTCTCGTCAAACAAATATATGTTGAACTTCGTAATAAAGAAAAATAAAAATTCTTCTGAATTTTTCCCTTTCGTTAATAACTTGGTTTTTGTGTAAACGAATAATAATACAGCATGACTTTAAACATACTATGTTTTTTAACAAGAAATGTGCACCATCTTCAAAATTGTCTGGAAAAATGTATAATCTGAACATTAATAATGCATCAACCTAAACAACTGTTTGTACTCTGCAGATATTTGACTCCCTTTTTGTAAGGCCGAATTTGTTATTTTTGACAAAAGAATCACTTCAGGTCACGCCCAAGTGAATGGCGATTACTTTCCTTGTTAATGACAACAATGCAATAAGAGACTTTAATTAAACTGAGTTGGTGGCACAAAATTTACTTTCATTTGTACTGGATAGCTACTAATGGACTCGCAGCCATTTCTGCCTTCGAACCGACATCTGTTTGCGTTTTAATTACAGTCAATTTGCCAACAAGGAGGGTGCTCTCGCTGCCTTACCTTCCTCTTGTCAAACATTTTGCAATTTTTATTTTTCCGCACACGATTCACTTCATTTTTCTTATGGGGCTAAAGTGCTCACTTTTGACAGGCGGCTGCAGATTAAGCGCCAGGCAATTGCCTCCAAAGCACGGCTGGAAGGATAAAAGTACATGTATATGGCGGTGAAAACGGAAGCTATTAACGGCATATTTATTTCGCGTCATAAGCTTCGATATGTGAACATTATTGACAGCCAGACGCCGGCCACACACATAAAGGGGAAATTACATGACAGGCAGCCTTGGCAATGCAGTTCGACACCATTGCCCCCGCACGTAACCGCAAGCTCCCAGGTCTCCAAATAAGATCATGGGCAGCAGAAATAAAAAGCTAAAGCTCGCATACAAGTTTGAAAACAGAAGCAGCCGCAGCTGCCTTAACACAAGTTTGTATATATCGTATACGTGTATATACTATATAGTCGAGCAAGTTTGACAGTAAAATACCCTTTGCCCACAGTAACTTCCAATGCCGTGTTGCAACGAGAATAACAGCAAACCGGCTGTTACTTGGGGGCATAAAAAATACATACATATCAATATTGAAAATATGGACTCATCCGTTTCGGGGCAAGCGGGCTTGCATGTCAAGATCGATATGTATCGCAATGCTGATTAGAAATACATATGATTTATTTGGGATCTGTTATTCCTCCTGCCTGTAACATACTATGCAACGATATCCTCGTAGCTGTATATATTACAGCTCCGGGTGCAGGGTATCCAAAAGCAATCAGCAGATTAAACAACATGGCATGAGAAGCCAGACAAACATAGCTTCCAGGCGCGCGTCTCTTGCCAAAGTTGCTATCGATATGTACGAGTATGTATGTGAGAAGGCAAATGGGGCGTATGAGTTGCCTGCAAGCCCCCGCATATTGTGTGTCTCCCAGTTGGGCGTTGTGTGTGCAAGTCTGCGGGCTACCTCTTTGCATTTACCAGCACTACAAATTTAATAAACGGCAAACGGGAAACATTTCACCTCAGCAATAGCAAGCGAGGATTTCACTTCTTTATGTGGCTGGATGTTCTGTGGCTGACTCGGCTACCACGTGGTCAAACGAACAGGCCAGTAATCGAGCGAGCAACGACCAAACCAGCGGCCCACCGCCTCCCATCAATTTAAGGGACTGTTGTATTTCGTGCACATCGCTCGCGTGCATCCAGGGAGCGCGAGTCGACATTCTGCATCCATTATAAAACTTTTATTAAAATCAAATTTTTGAAAAAATTTAAAGGCAGTGAAGGTAACAAGTTTGGTGGCATCGGTGCCTTCACATACAGACAGCAATCTGTCCCTTTGATATTAAAATATAAAGGGGAAGAAATATTGCTGCTAAATTGGAAAACGAGGCTGTTTTCGCTCAACTTATCTAATATAAAACACCAAACTTTGGTACACTGATAAAAGTGTTTCTTTTCTTTTATTTTCTCAATAAATCATTAGATTTTATTATCATTTTTATTTCGATTCAATTTTTTCAAGGCAACTCCATGTTTACTTAATCTTTCAAATGAATTTGTTCGGCACAGCGGCATCTACGTCATCATAAACTAATTAATGTTTACCTTAAATTATTTCGCTTGCCATATGACGGCAAATTCAAAGCCAACATTGTTTGCTATATGCATATATCACACATCGCTGTCACAGAATATAAACATTAAAGCAATTTGCCTGCATCTGCAGCGCTCTGCATTAACATTATCTAATTTGTGGCCATTCAACGGTAATTTCGATCTCCCTTTTGTTATTATTGTTGACGGAGCAAAGACAGTTGGCCTGAGGCACAGCCATTATTTAGTTTGTAATTAAATGAACATTATAATGTTGATGTTAAAGGCCAACTGCTTTCATTCGAGCTTGACTATATGAATGAAACAACTGCCAAAAAATATTGGTAGCCTAACAGAATTATTCTACTAAAGCAACTCTTCAAAAAGAACTAATGTTAACTGTATTAAAATTTCTAGAAAATACTTTTAATCCCCATTACTTATATACTATAGAGTTCAACTTTGACTGCAGTACATTTTTAATCCTTGATAAAGTTTTATAAGAAGCCTTATCTAGGTATAGACCCAAAATTAAAGCAGATAGAATGAATTTGCCTTGTACATATGTACGTGTTAGTGACAAATATAAAATGTAAATATATGTAAAGGCAGGAATTTCTGCAGCCGTTACGTTTCAGATGTGAAAATGACAAGTTTATGAAGAGCGTTTCGAGACAGGGTTGAAGAAGAACTACATCCAATACGACCTAGAACACAAACTGATGAACTATATGTTAACCAAATCAAAGAGTTACATCTCGTTTGGTTCCAAAAGCACTAAACCACTGCATTCGTTCCTTGTAAATAATAGAAATTTCAATGTTATGACGAACAACATACATATAGTACTTTATAGTATATATGTGGGTTGGTTGGTAGAACATAAGCGAATAAACTAAACAACGCTAGACAACAATAAGTATAGCGGAGCCATAGAGAAGAGGCAAAACTACAAAACTACGAAGGCGACAATTATGAAGTGATCGACGGCGCAAGCATACAAGTAGAGTTCGGCGAAATGACGTGAGGCGACAACAACGGCGGCAAGAAGTGCAACACAAAGCTATGACGGGCGGCATGTAAAAGAGTCTACGAGAGTTCGTCGAATAGGACAGACGGTCCATTAAGATTCGATGAGAGTTCGCCGTGAGGTCCGCCAACGATGTAAGTATAAGACGAGCCAACGATGTTAAATGAAGTTTAATCACTTTTGTATTTCAAATACTCCTAAATATTATATTGTAATCCAAATATCAGCTTAACCAATAAACAGAACCCCACATATATAGACTTATAGTACTTATAGTATTTGGGATTTATATGGTGGCTCGCACTTATGCAAATCACAAATTGTATTATGCACACAGAACATATGGAAAACGAACTTCTGGAAAGCTTCCGTAATTAATTGTAATATTATAATATGTATGAAATGCTTTAAATTAAACTAAATACGTCAATCAAAGCCAAGTTAGCAAGCTGATAAGAAGAATACTTGGCTCTAGGAATACTTTATTTCTTTACAATCGAACGACTTATATTACCATCTGAAGGGAATGTTGAAATCGGTTGACGACAGCGTTTCTTCGCGCTAAATATTATGCTCACATTCTGCTTGAACAATAGCGCCATATGGCCAAGACATGCACGGCTTCCCATTTCCAACTCAAGCTAAAGTTGCGGGGCTTGTAAAATGTAAAGTTTCTGTGTAGCTCAGTGTTCACAATGTGGCTCGGCGTGCGCTCAATAAAAGTCAACAAGCAAAGACGTCCTGCGTCCTTGCAGTTAGCGCAGCACGTAGCCGGATGCTCTCAATGCAGTCTGTTGCAGAAGTTCTAGAATTCTGTATACAACTTATGTAAGTTGTGCAAAAGGCAAATGGAGTACAGCGACTAGTAAGCACGTGTGTTCCCATCGGGCTGCTCACCCAGAAGAGATATTCGCCAAAACACTTCAGTTGGTGGCTGGCAGAAAGTAAAGATAATTATTTATAACTACGAGTATATTGGTCTCGGGATCTTAAACCTAATCACCTATACACACTGTGCGAATAAACCGGCTAGTAGCTAACACAAATTAATAACCAGGAGCAGAAATTAAAATTACTTTAATTAAAAGTTACATATAAAGAGATACAAAATAGGCGTACGTTTTCTGTTTAAAGAAGTGTGATATAGGATTTCCCCTAAAATTTGTTGTTTAATAAATAGAACTCAGAGAGTATATCTCAAGTCAAATGTTTCCAAATCTGTTTAAGTAACTTCTGGAGTACTTCAAGGTAGTCATCCTAGCCCTTACTTATTGAGTTCCTTTATAAATAATCTCCCTTCTTTGCATCTCTTTCTTTTGTTCGTCTGCACGATGATCTGATCCGCATGGAGCTGTGTTGCTTATTTAATCAGTTGCACCTTAACTTCTCTTAATATAATTGATCCAAACACACAGTTACTTACTATAAACCATTGCAATGTATATTACTATACAGTGAAAACTCCCTTAACAGACACTTTTTTTAACCGGACACCCCTCTTAGGCGGACACTTTTTCTAGAAGATTCGTTTTGGTTACTTTTTAGATCAAGTTCGCCTCTCTTGTGCGGACACTCTCTTGACCGGACGCGGACACTATTTTTCGAGAAATTCGATCTAAAGCCTCTTTTGGCTGAAAGAAACCCTCTCTTGGCCAGACGCGTACCTGTTGGTAATGGACTTTTCAAATGCATGCAAAATAGTTTCATATTTGTATAATCTGTACATGAAATGTACAGAAGTATATTAGGTTTGCGGGAGCTGAAAATGTAACAGGCAGAAGGAGGCGTGGCAGACCCCACAAAGTATATACACCAAATTTTGCACAAAGATGCCTTATGTGTGTATTCTATACGAGTTTGTTTTATTTTTTTGATTTTCCCCTCCACTTCCCCCCTATGGGGGATTTCCCGATTTTCCATTCGTATAATCGCCTATATCTCGGAGACTATAAGACCTAGGAACACAAAATTTTAGTACCAGATGCCTTGTGTGGATACGCAGAAAATGTATATTTTGGAATTTAACAAGAAGTTATAGCCATAAATATATTTGCTGCTGCAGCGCTGCTCAAGCGCTGCCCGCGGCTGTTGTTGATGCTGGTGCTTTGGTTGACTGCACACATGACACGAATAGATGCGCATAGGCATACATACACTCACACAGACGCAATTGATATGTAAATGTGCAATTATACACCCTTTACGTGAGTTCGAATACCGAGAAAAGTAAAATCGATCAATTTTTTCTTTTTTTAATTTTCTTAATTTTTTTTATTTTCTATAATTATTGTAAACATATGTACAGAGTATTTCAAAGTCGGGACACCCGACTTTAGCTTTTTTACTTGTTTATTACTTTAAAAGTAATTCCCTACTGGTGTAATACACATATGCTAATGCTCTTTCCAGTTCTCGAAGCAGTACTTTCACAAATTCCTGTCTTCATACAAAATGTAACCGAATTTCTTTGCTGAATAAACATGGACATTGTAAAAACTAACAGTGACAGTGGTTCCAACCTAAAAATAAAAGATTTCCCTCCACCGAATCTCCCGCTCGAATTTCCAAGTCTTATATGTACACAGAATTTAATTGTACACGATCGGATTAAGTCGGTCCAGCAACAATATCTACTTTTCTGAGAGGTTGATTTTTCTATTTTTACGGTCGTTTTTGATTCCAACCCAGACCGACAAGGAAATTTTTTGCCTCATATGCTCAAGAGAAGCAGGTATTACAAACGTAAACACCAAAAATAATATACTCTTTCACTTTTCAGTTAAGGGTATTCAACAATTACGCCTTGAAGAAATATGTAGCAATCATCACTCTTCACTCCATTGATTCGAGTATGTGTTTGTACGATGGCTTTGATAAAAGTCGGTTTTCCGTTCATACAAAAACAGATGGCAGCACATGTTGGAGGATATTTTATAACTTCCGGTCGTTGGCAAAGTGCCGCCAAATGGCCATATCGCTGTGAAACTTAATGAGAACTCGAGGCGCTATTTCAGCGGCTCCTTATGTTGCCGTCACCGCTACATTTTCCCTACCTTATGGGGTCGTTAAATTTTAACACTAATGTGTTAATGCTACTTTGCCAAAGCATTGCTGCCAAGCATTCATGTCCAGCATAAAAAAAAATAATGGTCTAACAGCTCTCGCGTACTCTCACCTGAACGATGTCGGCGAAAATTTGTTGACGAATTGCCAAACATCAGAGCAATTTGTTCCAAGAGCCAAAAGAATCGAGTTACTTTGTGCCAGCAAAGAACAAAAAATGAAAATCTGAAAATATACGTGTTGGTACAAGCACAAGAACTGCGAAACGTTAAGCGGTAGCTGAGCAAAGAGCACAGGTCGTCGACTATTGAACGTTTTCGAATGGCTTCATAGCTGACAAACAAATTGCCAAATGTCACAGAAATAAAACATTCTACTAACTTGGCGCGACGTTCTTTCTACCTATACGTTATACGAGTATGTGTCTCTAGATGTGTGATTGCTCGATTTCATTTGTTGTAGGTATCGTTCGGCCAATTGTTGTCACGGCAACAACAACAGCAGCGATTGTGTCGGTCATAAATAACAGATATACACGTCGTAAAATGCTAGAACTGAAACGCATTTTAAATGCAAATATAAAGTACATGCCCTTTCGAGCTCATCTATCAGATTGCAGCTTGCACTCGGTTCGCGTTTTATCTCGCGGATGCCCGTACTTTGAGTGCTTCTGCCATTTCGCTTGGGGCTTTTCACAAAAATGTTGTAGTTGTTGGTTGCGTAAGTCGCCACTGCCATCACACGAATTACGCATACGCCCCGTGTATCCTTTTGCCTTGTCTATTCTCGCTGCCGTCACTAATCGATAATTCTGTATTGACTTTTCTGAATATTAGTATGACGACGCTTTCTGGGTTTAGCTTTGATTTGGGCATGAATTTTTCTTCCATTGTGAATAATTCCTATTGTTGATGATATTCTGGCTAAATTTTACATCAGGCTGTAGCGGAAAAGGTGGCGATAATTGAATTAATTTTATAAAATAAAGATAATTTGTGACTAAGAATGGATCGGCTGATACGTTCTATCTACAATCATAAATTTATTTAAAAAGTGAGCTTTGCAGTCTTGTCCACTGAAATCATGTCGAAGTACTATTTTTCCTCACAATGTAGGAGTAAGTAGTAGGAGTATTAAAACAAGTAAAAAAGCTAAAGTCGGGTGTCCCGACTTTGAAATACTCTGTACATATGTTTACAATAATTATAGATAGAAAAAATAAGAATATTTAAAAAAATTTGATCGATTTTACCTTTCTCGGTATTCGAACTCACGTAAAGGGTATATAATTGCACATTTACATAGCAATTGCGTCTGTGTGAGTGTATGTATTTTTATGCGCGTCTATTTGTGTCTGTGTAAGCATTTTCACAGTCAACTAAACAGCAACATAAAAAAAAATAAATAAACTCGTCCTTTCTCGGTCCTTGGAGAATCTGGATGCCAACTTTGGTTATTCCAGCTTTTATAGTTTCTGATATCCTCGCGTTCATCTAGACGGACAGACGGACGGACATGTCTAGATCGATTTGAGATGCTTCCTTCTGCATGTTACATACTTTGCACAAACCTAATATACCCTTTTTACCCTACGGGTACTGGGTATAAAAACAAATAACAGAAACCGTAGAACATGATTTTGACCTCTATAGTCTTTCAACGAAATTAAGCTGTATGGTACCAATCATTGCTATAATATAATATATATGATTCTACCAACGAAGTGCACGCAAACAAGCATCTTATCATCCCCAAGTGGATGCGTACGAGAAGGCTGTATGAATGCATGAAAAAGCCGTTAGGTGGCATTCGAAACCAATTAATTACTTTGAATGATTGTCTAATACACTGAATGAATAGTTTTAATCGTGATGTTGAATGGTCAATGGTAAGTTGGGACTGAAATATTGATTCAGCGGTCCAATTACATTCAAGCAACAGAATTTTAAAAATTTTTTTTTTTGGCACTTTTACGCACTTGTTTTATTTTCTAAACCGTAGCTCCCACGGAATTTTCTGTCATATCTGTTTACGCGTATACAAATATGAAAAATACGCTGCAATTACCAAGAATTTACTTTTTCGCTTGGCAACGAGAATAAAAAATAAAAGTACGGATGTGCATTGCGCAGGTCCGTTTTATAGCGGATGTAAAATATACTCTATTTAAGAGAAGGGGTAAATAGTTGTAAGCACATTATTAAGTTTGATAATAGTGCTCTATATCATGCCCTCCTCACGAACGTAGACTGAGGCCATATGTATACATATCAAAGACTTACTTGTACAAACATACCAAGTGAACAGATTTTCCCAGGAGACAAAAACTGCCAGCACTTCCTGGTTTCTTATTGCTTTTGTTATCAGTTGAGGCTTTTCACTCTTATATAACTACTATATTTCAGTAGATATTCATACTATAAATTATACTATAGCATATGTATGTCAGGAATCATCATACACACATTTTATAATATTTTCAAATTTGATTAAACTATTTTATACATCACGAATATACATATGTATATTTGTACAAGTATCTTTGCTGCGATCGATTTTAAACTTGGTGTGTGCTCTCTAGTATGTACGCATACTATCGTTTTTGGATTGCGATTGAGTCATGTGGCTCAAAATAAACTCGTGTTACCTTGGAATTACGAAAGTCTGCACACCAAGTGTAGTCAATATCTGGTTCTTCTTTTTGCTTCTATTATACGCGTATATAACAACGCATTTTGTTTGATTACAGGATATTTCGCTGTGTGGCTTGGTCTTTTGGCTCTTTTGTTTTTTGCCTGCCGAAATTATAAATCTCTATATGATAATCAAATATTTCATCTGAATGGGGGCCTAATTGTAGCGGCAGGGAGCACGAATAAATTTTGCGGCCACCCTCTCTGCTCTTCCTGCAGTTCATTACATAATTTTACATAAATTTAGGCGTAATTGACATAAATTTCTTATTCGAAAGCGGCATCGGTTTGTACGAGTGTGTACGAGTCTGCCGCTGCCTTTGTCAACTTCAACTTACGACAAGTGTCACCACGTTATAAGTGTGTGTGTGTGTGTGTGTGTCTGTGCCTATGCTTGCTACGCTCGCTATCTGCTCGTCCTGCCTCACTGTCTGTCATATGCCGCCCGCTATCTCTGTCCGTGCATCTCGCGTATCTAGCGCTCCATCTCCGCACACACGATTATGCCTCGTGCCGGGCCGCCGCTTTAGTTTGGTCTGCCTGAGTTGTCGTAAAAGCTTTGTCCTGTTGGTTTTAAAACATCCTGTTGCTGGCTCACAAGACACACCGACTCACTCCGCATATCAATCATGCGTCAGGACGCTGTCACTGCGCTGTCACTTGGCTGGCGTGTGAGAATTTTCCCAAGCTCTATGCGTTTTCCGCTGCCGAGTGAAAAATGAAAAGTTCGCGTTTTGCATTTTTATTGTGCGTTTGCATTTGTTCCTGCCGCACATATCCTATTTCATTTTCTCGACGTTTACCATAAATACTGGCACTCTCCGCACGCCCGTCCGAACGTCTATTCGACTGATATGTCATTAAGTCAGTCATATTGAAAATTGACTGCGCATTTTGATAACAAAAATCAATTAAAATGCATTGAGCATGCTTTGATATTGTGATTGTGGTATAAATTCACTTCAACCTTAAACCAACTAACAAAACTGACAAGTGTTTGCTTTTTCGAAATGCAATTTAAATCATATTACATATTTCCAATTAAATAAATGCCAAATATTTGACAAGGTCGTCACCAACAATCAACTGATAAATCATAACTCTTAACTTCTACACATTTGATTCCTATATAAGCTTACCTTGGCTTCCATGATGCATTAGCAACACAAACAAATGCAAACAAAAAGATGCATGACCGAATTACTTGCATTTACTCAAAAGCAAACGCTCCCCTTAGAAAGCTACATAAAATAAACTTTAAATTCTGCCCCAGGCCTGGTTTTGATTCAACTATTCGTGTGTTTATAAATATTTATGTCGCTTTGTTATAAAGCCTTAAACAGCAAGCAGGAATATCGTTGTTTATTTTTTTTAACACGGTTTTTCCCACTAGTCGTTTTCTTCTCTATGAGCAGACAAGTGGATATGCTTTACATCTCTCCTACAAATGACATGATAACTTGTTGTTTCGACACAAATTTTTTGACACTAGAATATCCGGCTTGCGTTGCTGCGCCACAGAATCGTAGTGTTTTTTAAGCTTTCCGAAGTCCCAATTTTTCCAACACGTCCTTCGCTTTTTATAGCTTCGAGTAGGTCCTTTGAATGAGAAGTGGAAATTTGTGCTTTTATTTTAATTTCACCGAGAAATACGTATATACAAACATTAAATATGCTTTTTATGAGAAGCGCAGAGAAGAGACTGATTTATAGGCGAATAAATCTATGGCTCTAGATGTGTATGTTTTTTCCGCATTTGCTGAAGCCGCTTTTGATGTCAATCCCTACTAATTCGAAGGCATGGCCTTGGGACTACCGGAAATAGTAGCCATATAAATGATGAAATGGGATCATCGGTATCCTCTTTATATTAGCTAATTGACCAGTTGCTGGGCCGTTGATAATAGTTGATACACTTACATTGTCCTGCAATTACTTAATAAGCAGCCTCGTCCCATTGCACATGCTTGGAAGGCTTTAATGTCTCAAAAGCATGATTACAATTCCGTATTTTACCATCAATTCATGTGGCGGAAGTCCAGAAGGGTTTAGTGAATTTAAATGTCTTTAATATTAATACGGTGTCGATCGATTTGTAATTTTTATTTGGCTGAGGGCTTTTGAATAATATTGCCTTAATATTTAAAGTGACAATGTTTCGAGGATGATTATGAATTAACAGCATGCTATTCAGGAGTTTTTTAATGTAATTTCCATTAAATCGGACCAGTAGATTCCGAGCCTTTTCAATTCAAACAAACATACAAACAATCAAATCTTTCCTCTTTATAATATTAGTATAGATATAGATTGAAACGTCAATTAAATGTCTGAAAATGCTAGTGAGAGTTTCCACAGTATCTGGCAAATATCGTAAAGGGGCCTGGGTAAGTATGAACGTCATTTTCCCTATTTTAAATGCGGCGGAGTTATATTTCCTCAAAAAATTTAAATTTCAACAAATTTAAACTTAATGGATTTAAGCAAAAATATTACTCCCCCATCGTCATGAGCCTCTATACCATACCTCGTACCATACCTTAATGTGGCCGCCATGATTTATTAGAAGGCTTTTGCATTGGTTATCCTTGGTTACCTTTCGTTAAAATATAATATACATCCATTTAATGCAACTTTTTACGTCATATCGTTGCACATTATTAGTCCCGACATATTATGTGTCTCAATCGACATTCACATTTTTTTTAATAAATAAAATTGTATTGTCTAAGGACTAGGAGAGTATAATAAATCCCTGCCGTTTCCGAAATACAGACGTTCATTCACACGGACTGACAAAGAATACTCTGCATAAAACGTATTGTTTTAGGTATTGGGAAATATAAACTACTACTTATGTAGTTTCTGAGATAAGGTGTTGTGTCTGTTACATTTTTCACTTTGCACAAACCTAATTTATTCATGTTCCTTTCGGGTACACAGTACTTGATTTTCGAAAGTCGCGAAAAAATCTGCTTTTGGCCTGGCTGTAATTGTAAAAACTGAAGGCGGCGAAGGAAATTTCAATTATATTTGAACATTGCAGCTATAAGTATGTATATAAGCTTATGCGTCACTGCAAGGGTATGTGGATGTGTCTATGAAAATGAAAACATGAATATTAAAATGAAGCTCTTCTAGTTTAGCACCGAAAAACGACACATAATCCAACGAAATTTTGTATCTCCCATACCCTTTACAGCCCCAGCACATATTTACAGTCCACTCTGAATAGTCGTATGTGAGAATGTGCGGGCGATTGTGTATTTGCTTTGCTATAAAAACTTTTTCTTGTAGCAAAGCGCTCAAGAATGCTTTTCATTGCTTTCGCAAGTCGTTTGCCTCGACAAATCTGTCTTCCTGGAGCTCCCCATTGCAATGGTAGCTGTGCAGATTGATGTCTTGTGTGTATATGGGATTATATTAAGCCATACGCGTAGGTTTTGAAGCACAGAGCAGCGCACACAAATATTATATCCACACAGAGTCATCCACATTTGGCAAGCGAATTTGTCTGTACTTAGCATAAGATATGAAGCTCAAGAAGCTGCAGTGGGCCAAAACAAGCCGCAGTAACAGAACTATGCTGCGGCGAGAACATTTATCCATTATATTAAACATAAGTATGTAGTGGAATGTAACTATTACAAGTTTAAGCTCGTATTCATTTCGCCCAATTAGTATTCCTTATGATGCTTTTATAGGCGAATAATTCGTGAACATACCTATTTTTGCATCGAGCCCCAAGCTAAGGCTTTAGCTTAGCGGGGGATGATTTTGTTTTAACTAATTCTACATTAATATAAAGAGATGGAAAAGTATGGAAAACCAAGGGAGTATTAGGAATCTCTTCTTATTAAATGTATGACATTTATATTAACAACAATACAGGAAGGCATAATCTTAGGTACTTTTACTTATGTGCATTTCAGTCGCATACCTTAAAAGCGAATACATGTGTATATTTTTATATATACTCTTTATGTATACACAAAATAGCAAACCATAACTGTCAGAAAGTCAAAAAACGTCACATTTGCTCTTGGGAGACATAACTCCCTTGGAGTATTTTTCTATTATGGCCCACACATACCCACTCGCTTGCTGGCCGCATTGGTTAGTATTTTCAATTCAATTCAAACATTCACAGATTATGTGAAAGTTCCATACTTAGTTATAACTACAAAATATTCTCACACATGGTTCTTGCCAACAAAAAAAAAAAAAAAAAATCAAATTTCAAAAGAAACCCATTTCAAGTAAATTAAGTTGCTTTTGAGACTTGAGCGTGTTGTTAAAAATTTGACAATTTATTACACTAGTACGAATAAAGAGTTATTTACCAAAGCAGCCACTGCACTATGGTCCCACAGCGGCATAAAACAGAAAAATTTCTGATAATATTTTTGGGATATAAATACAATTTCAATAAATAAACACCCCAATTAGAACACAACTTTTTTTGAGCTTTGTTGCAACCCTGTTAATTTGGCATGCTTATGAACTTAGCTGATCGGTGACAGCCCTGGCATTTGCAAATCGGAGGAAACTTTTTGCCAACTTTCGCTTATCATGAAAGTGGTTCTATTTGTTTAAAAATAAAAGTATAAGTATGGAAAGCAAAGATCAAGGTATGTAGAATCAATTTCTAAGCCATATCGTGACGTCATTGTGTGTGTGTTCGTGTTATCCAGTATTTTGTGTGTGTCTATTTAGCAGGAATGTTTTGTGGAGTATTACTTTCACAGAGCGCGCCAGAGCGTGGAACTAACAATGTCAATGTCTTAACAAAAGTGCACAGATTATTAAGTCTCCTTTGCCCTTTTTTACCCGTTTTCGAAAAAATCGCTTTCATTGTAGCAAAATTCGTGTTTGGGCACGTAGAAATTATTGACATTTAGAGGACCAACATAGACTCAGAAAACGCATTTAAGCTGTATATATTGCAGAAAATTAAACTAAGAGTCGTTGATGGACATAATACTATGTTGATATCGAAAATATTAAGAGCCTTCGCTAATTATATTAAAAACCACAACCCAAGTTATAATGAAACTCTATAGAAATTTAAAAACAAGTAAAAAAGCTAAAGTCGGGTGTCCCGACTTTGAAATACTCTGTACATATGTTTACAATAATTATAGAAAATAAAAAAAATTAAGAAAATAAAAAAAAAAATTTGATCGATTTTACCTCTCTCGGTATTCGAACTCACGTAAAGGGTGTATAATTGCACATTTACATAGCAATTGCGTCTGTGTGAGTGTATGTATGCCTATGCGCATCAATTCGTGTCTGTGTAAGCATTTTCGCAGTCAACCAAACAGCAACATCAACAACAGCCGCGGGCAGCGCTTGAGCAGCGCTGCAGCAGCGCTGCATCAGCAAATATATTTATGGCTATAACTTCTTGTTAAATCGGTCTATCATAATGAAATTTGGCATACGGACACATAATAACTAACTGGGGGTATTTCCAAAATTTTAGTTCGAAATTCCAAGAATTACGGGAGTTACGATTTGCGGGGTAGAGGGGGGAGGGAGGGGAATTCCAAAATATACATTTTCTGCGTATTCACATAAGGCATCTGGGACTAAAATTTGGTGTTCCTAGGTCTTATAGTCTCCGAGATATAGGCGATTATACGAATGGAAAATCGGGAAAACCCCCATAGGGGGGAAGTGGGGGGGAAAATCAAAAAAATAAAACAAACTCGTATAGAATACACACATAACGCATCTTCGTGCAAAATTTGGTGTCTCTATCTCTTATAGTCTCTGAGATCTAGGTGTTCATACGGACGGACAGACGGACAGACGGACAGACAGACAGACAGGGCTAGATCGACTCGTCTCGTCATGCTGATCAAGAATATATATACTTTGTGGGGTCTGCCACGCCTCCTTCTGCCTGTTACATTTTTCAGCTCCCGCAAACTTAATATACTCTTGTACATTTCATGTACAGAGTATAAAAAAACACACGAATTGTTTTGCTATTAACATGGTTGTAGAAGTTGATGGTCATTTTGAGTATTGAGCCGACAGTGAAATACTCTGTACCCAGGTAAACTTTCGACACTGAGGTACATGCGCCTCTAGCAGAAACAAAAGGAAGAAGAAGAGCGAACATACTACTGGACTGAAATTGTTTCGCTGATAACTTTTCTATAAATTGATCGATTTCGATGAAATTTAAAGCAAAGCTAGATAGTTGTAAATAGAATCCGCGTGAAGAGTATATTCTTTATAGAAGAGAGAGGGGAGGGGGGGATATTAAAAAAACTGGAGAGAATTATATACCAAACTTGGTATGTCGTCTTAAAGGGTCAAAATATGCGTACAAACTAAATTTGGGGCAAATATTTTAATATTTCGAATTTATGCAAAAAAAAAATAGATTTGGGACCATAGTGCACTGTATTATCAGTGCATTATAAATTGAAGGAACAATGGGATTCAATAATTAACTTTATATCAGTGCATAATAAATTTAAGGCATAATGGGATTCAATAATTAACTTTATAAGCTGTACTGCCCTTCCTTGTACAGGAAGCCATGTCAATAATGTTCAGAAATATATTGTTGTATGTAAATACCGTAGTTGGCAATTTAATTCACCCTGGTACACCCCACATTCATTAATCGCTTCACGAGCGTTCTGCGACACTCAGGTCCTGAGCAAATTTGCGTTTGAGAATTTATTAGCAGTTAATAAATTAACATTCGCTGCCAACTTGTGTGCGAATGTATGTTTGTCTAAGCCATGGCCAGGCACATTTGCATACCGTATTTAGCGAAAATTATGTTTGCTCTATTGGGCGCACTAAAAAGAAACCCAATTGAAAGGCAGCTGTAAGGGATGTGTGTATTAGATTTAGTGAGGGTAACCGAAAATCAAACATTCTCGCATTACGTATACGCACTGTGCAACGATGCGCCACTCAAAGGGAAAAACAAGCTTTTCCAAGCTGGGTTGCGTACTCGTATTGGTGCGTGTGTACGGCTGCGTGTGCAGGTTGTTTGCTACAAAGAAGATGGATTGGTTCCAAGAGTGACGATAACAAGTGCAAAGTGAAATGGAAAGCAAACAGCAAGGGTAGCAGAAGCAACACGGCAAATATACAACTATTGTGTTTATAAGCACACCCTCCCACACACACACGTACAAGCTCACTCGAAAGAGAATGTTATTCAAATGCCAGCCGTCCCCAGGACTTTCTTATGGCAACGTCTCAACCACACCACGACAAAGCCACTTTTGCAAGTTGCGTGTGCGCTGCTCGACTGTGTTCCAAATCAAATTTATGCATACACTTATTGCGTGCGGCTCGCTGTGTGTGTGCAGTCCACGTGCGGGTGCCATACAACTTACGAAGGATGAACGCGGAGCAGCCAACATGCCAACCACTTGCAAGCTATTTCTGCCAAAGTATAAACAATATTTCATTCATTTTAATGGTATTTTCTCCAATTCGCCACCTCAGTTTGTCAGGAAAGTCTCAACATTGACGGTCGGGAACCGCACACTTTGAACTTTAGATTTAAGCAGACCTGGGAGCTGGGCCTCGAGCTCTGTAAAACTACGGCACCTATTCATAGGCCTTGAGCACACCACAGACGGCTCCTCCATTCAGTCAAGCAACCGCAAGTAATTAATTTCATTTTTATTGCGTGCGCCCTTTCCAGCAATGGGCGCTTAGATCCCAACATTTTATTTTGGGCTTTTTCCTTTGCTGCCGCCTACGCTTTTTATGGGGTCGCGAATCGTTTTCGTGCGCTCTGCGCCCATTAAAAGTGTAATTAAACACGAAACTAGTGTCACATGGCGTATACGTGATGTGGGACATTTTTTCCTTTAATTGTCACATTGCTCATACGCAGTCCGTGCACAGCGGCACTTCCGCATTTTTTTGCCCTGAACATTATTGCTTCTGGCATAGGGCGGACGGACAAGCAACCACTAAATTCAAATAGATCTAAGCTTCAACTCTGCCGCTGTGTCCTCTAATATTTTTTTGCATTTTGGACTGTCGAAGGACAGACATGAATATTTAAGCTTCCGAACGCCGAATGCTTATTCATTTCTGGACAGAGAAATCAATATCCATTCCGTACGTTTTGGTCAAAATGATAATATGAAGTATTTTATTTAAATGTGGTGCCACCAAATATCCTTTCAACAGAAGAAATTTAACAATTTAAGCACATCGTGGTTTATTAGTTTTCTAAAAGCATTTATTGTTCCAGTGGGCTTAAAGTGCTTCAAGTGTTTTTTCCAAAGTTCCAAACTGTACACTTGAGATATTTTATATGCGTTGTGGGATGCAGCTGTACTGGACCATATGAAGGAATTAGCTCGTGATATATAGGGTATGTTAGGTTTGTGAAAATGTATGTATCTTAGAGGCAGAAGCATGAATCTTCGACACCATTAAGTAATATCTTGATCGACTGCATGAGAAAATAGGTAAGTCGATTAAGCCATATCCGTGTGTATGTCTGGAAGAACGTCAGGATTTAGCAAACGAGCAATTTGAATTCTCTGTGCCTGTCCCAATTTCCGCAGCTGCGTTAGATGCAATAAAACTTTTCTTAATAATAATAGATACAAATAGCAAAAAAAGGTAATTTTGGATATTAATTTCGGATGTAATTTGGATACAATATCCTGTTTTATCCCAATCTGCAGCCCGATTCACAAAAAAATACTATCATCTGAAATATTTAAGCTTTCTTATATAGGAATGTTATCAGATTTTTCAAATATCAGTCCGGGCATGCAGTTTAACTAGGCTTTACGTCGCAAAAAAGTGAATCTAAATCTCAAAATGTATTTTGGTGATATGTAGGTATATGTCGAGCTTGCACACATAATTACATAGATAGTTCCTTATGAGTTAGCTAGAAACCGAGAATGTGTGTGTTAAGCAGATGTGAAGGAAGCTCGTACATAATTACATGAACATTGTACAGACAAGTTGTATTTCTGTATGTAGTTGGTTGGAAATGTTTATGGTCTGGCTGCTGCTCTTTTTCCACGCTTGGTGGTGCTTTAGCTTCCTTCTTTTTTGCTGCTGTCATGCAAGATGTCAAGCAAGATGTCAGGCGTGTAACTAAATGCCCGGACACGACTATACGAGTAGCTTTGTCTGCACTGCATACGCGGACATGTGAACGTGGGTGTTTGTATGGGTGTTTGTATGTGTGTGTGTGGAAGCCAGCTTGACAAACTCGAGAGCACTTCAGCGGCGCACAAGACAAACAAAAGCGCACCGACAACGAAAACAATAACATTCTTAAAGCAAAAACAAAAAGAAAAATGTATCCAAAACATGGTAGTTAAGCTACGTTAGACCTAACGAACTAATGTAGCATAGATTTTAGCATAAACAGCAAGAATTCTTGATGGCTTACACAGGCGCACGGACGGACAGAGAGAAAATAGGCAGACAAATAGACAAACAGAAAAACAGACTTAAACAGCCACGAGAGCAACAACAGTTTGTGGGCGGAGGACTGAATAGTGGCTGGGTGGCTTCTGTTATGGCAGCAACATCTTGAATTGCAAAACCACAAAACACACACGGGCGGACACACTCGCACACACTTATAGATGTATATGCACGTATACTACACATATAGATATATGCAAGGATGCTGTACATGCATATAAGTAGTATGTAGGCTGTTGCTTGCAAAAAAAATTCATACATACATATATACTATACTTGTATGTATGTACTCGTATATGCACAAACATGAATGTCTTCATCTTTGTCGGTTGGTAGAAGGATTGGGGCCTCTTCTGGCCTATGTATTTAGTTACATTTGCTAAATAAAATATTCATACATTCGTGTGCAATTTCTTAGCAAGCATTTACTTTCGATTGGCACTGTTGCTCGCCGCTTACCCTCTCTCTCACACATATACACATACACATACACATACAAACACACACACGCACACACAAAGCAAATGTAATGCTCCGGCAGTCCTTATAAGCTGAACATTTTCATGCTGCGGTTTCTGCCTCGCTACCCACATTTAAATGTGCCATTCGAATCTAAAAGAGCCAGCTGTAGAATTTTGCTTACATTTCTAAATTTTCTATGCTCTAGTTTCGCTGCGACGGTAATGGAATCCCGTCTGTACGCGAGTGCGTGCGTGTGTGTGTGCTACTATGTGTACTACTATATGTGTCTCCTATTTGCAGCCCCGTTTTATTTAAAAGTTTTGCCAAGTTTGTCGGCCAACAACTGTGACATTTAGTTTGCCGAGTTTCCTGCGACTTGCTCAAGCGCGAAATAACAAAAACGAGGGAAAAATTTAATAACAATTTAACAGTCACGGCCGTATCGTTATTAACCAATATTGCTGTAAATGCATGCAATGATTATTTTTTGACACCCAAACCATGCTTGGCGAAACCAAACTCTTTTCTTAAGTAAACTGTTAAATCATTCTTTTGTACTACATTTACATACTTACAGTATTTCTACAATTGTCGTTGCATGAACCGCTAGAGTCGAGTGAGCACAGCTCTTAACCCGTGTTCTAAAATTTACCTCAGCTATAGACACATCACTAAAGCTGGGATGCGACAAAAAAACACACAAAATTCTCTTAGTCAGGACTTCGATAAAATGCATACCATTGTAATTATAACGTCAATAAGGCGTATGTTGCATAAAAATGCCTTAAAACACAAGCAAAATACAAAATACTGAAATTAAAACACGTCTCCCTCGCTTTTTTCTGGATTCCGATCAAGTTTTAAATACAGCATCCTAACAGGGGAAGAAGAATACATTTATTAAAAAGTCAACACTCTACATGGCGTTACATAACAGTAAGAATCACAGAAAGAACATTTCTTTATTTTCGATTTGTTTCTCATGTACTTGAGTGTAGGAATTTCTTAATGAAAATACCATTACATTTGTTTAAAAACAAACGCTACAGTCGAGCAAATAAAATACCCCGAGAGAAATCGATCTAGACATTACCGTCCGTCTGTTTGGATGAACGCAAGGATCTCAGAAACTATAAAAGCTACAATAACCAAAATGGGTATCCAGATTATGTCCGAGAAAGGACAAGTTTATTTTGTTTTTTGGAATTTTCCCCCCCTTTTCCCCGCTACAGAATTTCGTCAATACTGCCCACATTTCAAAAGCTATATAAACCAAACTTTGCACACGCAATCTATGTACAGTGATATCTATATCAATATCTACTTTGGATTTCACCTCCTTTGGTATTCGAATTAACATAAAGGATGTATAATTACACATTTCCATAGGAATTGTTTCTACGTGAGTCAATGCGTGTCTGTATGTGTGCATCTATGTGTGCAGAGTCGGGACCCCCGACTTTATCTTTTCCAATTGTTTTCCAACCCAAGCGTTCATCCGGAGAGGCGGACGAATGTTCATGAATACGAGTATACTATATAATATAGTATATGTTTTTTGTTTTCGTTTTTATCATAAATATATTTTTTAATTAACGAATTTTTGTATTGTTTTATATTTGATTTATTATGTTTAACTATAACTATTAACAGTCTAGTAAGAAGGATGTTCCAAAATGAAGCCGATTAGATTAAAACAAAAGTCCATCTCTCGCAGTTCACACCATGTTGCTTTAATTAAGTTTGCATTTTATAACGAGTTGAATGCTAGAGCCGCCCACGCCGGACTTTCAAATAGTTTAAAATTAAAAGTAGGTGTGAGGAGCCCGAGGAGATGTCGGCCCGAAGGATGGCTGCTTCAGCTGCTAGTAGGACCACTCGAAGCATACAAAACCCAAGACCAGAAGGACAGATGAAAATACGTCCGCCAACACTACGGATCCCAGTAAGTAAGGAGGTCCCAAGATGGAGGTCCCAACAACAATAACAAACCACTCTCCCAAAAAAGAAAACAATGGCTCCAAACGCCACAACGCATCCATGATTATATTTATCGCACCCAGAACCCCTTTCTCACTAAATTCAAGGGCGGAAAATGGTATAAGGAGGGGGAACCAATATTTTTTCCTTAAAAGCGGAACTTATGGCGTTGACAGGCTCTTTCTGGCCGCAAACCGCGACAATGAAGGACGTTGGATCTTGACCTGATCAAACGGACGCAACAGAGGATTGGAGTGCAGGTAGTGTTATAAGAAATTTTTAGGTGCGGGGACAAATTAATTTTTTTTTTTAAGTAAAATCGAGTAAATGTTTTAGTGTTTTCATAATCTGTGCATAAAATGTACAGGGTATATTTAGTTTACGGAAGTTGACAAATATAACAGGCAGAAGGAAGCGTGACAGTCCCCACAAAGTATATATATTCTTGACCAGCATGACAAGACGAGTCGATCTAGCCCTGCCTGTCCCTATGTTCACCTACTTAGATCTCAAAGACACCAAAAATTTGGAACAAAGATGCCTTACGTATGTACTCAGTCAGCGCAAGTTTGTTTTATTTTTTTAATTCACTCACAACTTTTGCAATTCCTTAAAGATTTCTTTCACAGTATCGTACTTATTATTATGTTATTGTCTTACTCATTTGTAAATGATGCAATTATCTATACTATTAATGAGATGAGTGAAATCTTGAAATTTGTCACAAACTTAGTTCAATTGTAAATACAGATTACAACAAGTTGATAACAATTAATGCGAGTGAACAAATACTGACGAAATAAGCTCGAAAAGATCTATAAACAGGTAAATAGCCATAAATTCACAAAATTGAAATGTCATTTATTATAAGTAATATATACAAATAGTCTCGTCAAGAATGAAATGCTAGAATTCTGCTAACCCAACTTTTAATCAAACCCCTTTTGAAGTATTTTAAATATATTAAGTAAATAAATATTAAGTAAATAAAATTGATAAAACAAATGAGTAATAAACAACAGAGCATCTATGGATGTTCGTTTTTAATTAAATAAAATGTCATCGGGCTTGTGTATAGTACATACTATATAGTATATGTATATTAATGTATGCAATGCAAAGGTGAACTAAAGCAACAACAACAAAAGCAACAACTGGCAAAACATGGACAGAGATTACATTAATGGCTATAACATTATTTACCATTTACCTAGCGCAAAAAACTAGTAATGGTTGCAAAATCAAAAAAAAGTACCCAAGATTCCTAAATTGCGTAAGTTTTGAAACGGCAGTAATAGCGAGAAAGTGGGGAGGGTGTATCAAAAAAGCATAACTGTGAATATCCAATTTGGTGCTTAGCTATTACACTTATCGATATCCTTTCACCCTTTGGGTACAGGGTATAAGACTTGCAATGGTTGTTATGCTTCAGCTTTTTATTAAATTATGCTGAAGGATAATAACTGCATCTTTTGATTTCACATTATACAAAAGTAAAGCTTCACATTAAGGATGTTAGAAACTGTAAAATATCAAATTGATTAACAAGTGGAGAAGCTAAAGTTGAGTGTCCCTACTTTGAAATACTCTGTGTAATAAAATTACATATGTATGTGTAGAATAATTATAGGAATTTGGAAAAATAAAACAAAATTCTAATATTACAAATAATTTTTTATCGACTTTACCTCCTTGGATATTCGAGCTGACGTAAAGAGTGTATAACTGAACGAACATTTACAAAGGAATTGTGTCTGTGTACATAAGGCATATTTCTGCAAATTTGTGTGTCTCTCTCTAGCTCTTATAGTCTCTGAGATCTAAGTACTTAGGTGTACATACGGACAGACGGAAATACAGGGCCAGATCGACTCGTCTTGTCATGCTGATTAAGAATAATTAAACTTTGTTGGGTCTCTCACGCCTCCTTCTGCCTGTTACATTTTTAGCTTCCCGAAAACTATAATAATACTTCACTTCTGGAATCGCCACCTTCTGTGTGTTGCATACATTTGCACTAAACTAGGACACCCTTTCACCCTTTGGGTAAAACTAATGTACAATGTAACTGTCTCAGAGAAACTCTAGGAAGGGCCAAAATTTAGTAGAGCGAGTCCGTATCTTGTATACCCTCGCCTCTCTCAGACACAGTCCATCCGTTGGCTGCAACAACCGTTATATAACATTTATTATATACTACAGTTAGATACATACAGACGGTTGTGTCTACATACAAAAATAAATTGGTTGCAAGTGCAGCGTTTTTTCCCCCCTTCGCTCAGAGTTGTTTTCAATGGGACTTAAAACGCAACTGCCTCGCAAAGAAACACAATGGCTGTAGCCTTTTTGGTGGTCAAGGTGGAATGAGAGGGAATGGCTGAGCGCACACGTAATTCTCATTAATCCTTTCATTTGGCGCACTAAGAGTTAAGCCCGCCGCCCACAGAATCGCCCATATTTAAAGTCACTCACAAAGCAGCCACCCAACGGAGCCGACAGCGACAACATTTAAACACTTAAGAGCTGGCAAGCGAAAATACCAGCTCGTTACAAATTACCTCGCTGAGGCTGCCTCTTGCCGCAGCGTCAATTGTCGCGGCATAATTCAATTATGGAGCCATGCACCCGGACCAGTTTTGCGCGGATAGCCACGAGCGGTTGGAAGTAGGCAGTAAAGTGTACGAACAGCATCGATGTGCTGTTATCCTATTTCAAAGTAAACATTTCGCCCATTTTTCCTTTTGCTAGAAAGTAACGAATCCGTCGGTAAAACCAACTGTAACGAAGTACAACTGATTGAGAGGTTTTGTGTCTTCCAATCTCTTCAAGTATCTGTTTCCACCCCCATATATTTTTTAATGAAATTCAAATTTAAGTAATTCCAACAACAACAAGAAGTAATAATAATTTATTTTCCCTTTTCTATTCAACTTTCCGTTTAATAAAGGTAGTGGGAGCTCAAAATGTTTGTTTTACCATTTACTTATGGATAACATGGGTACAGTCAGCTTAATTGTCGTACCTCGAAGACAAATTTAGCAAATTTCGTAGATTTTTTACCCAAAGCATACATTTAAAGGAAGTTATTTGTGAGAAGTAATTAATGTGTGTGTAATTTGCATTGTTGTCTTTCGCTTTGAATATATGCAAATATACTATATGTACAGCATATGTACTTTATAACAAATCATTTTGTTAAGTCAAATAGCAAAAATCATCAATTCCTTTGCCATGTGTAGGGCTTATGAGAGTCGGATGCGCGCGACACTAACTTTTTACTCGCTCTTCACAAAATTGGAAAAGGTTTAACTTTTGTTGTTCCAGGGCACGAGCTACAGCCACTACTACTGCCGTGACAAAATCCACCAAAATAAATGTTATCTAAAAATAGCACAAGGGCAAGGGCAACATAGCGAAACTAACGGCATAGCCTGCGGAATGTAAGAATAAAAACGTTAAAGAAGCTCACAGAGAATTTATGCGTTATAGAAGGCAGCTACACAACCTCAGACAATAATTTCCATTGTAACCTGAAAAGTCAAAACAAACAAATAAATAGGTTTTAATTCACTTCGCTTGATATTGAAATACTCTTATTCGTACATTTTATTCATTTTTTGGCAGCTACTCACTAAAAAAGGTGTAATAAAATTGGTGAGATATCACTACAGGGTACTACCGGAAAAATGTACAAAATTTAGATTTTATTAATAAAGCAATGGCCGAATAGTTTTACAATAACCAAGTACATTTATAAAGTATTGAGCATGTGCGAATTATTTCCTTAAAAATTCAAAACCCAGAAGAGTCAATTTTCCCAAATATGTGTTCCACACCAACTAATCTTAATGCTGATTAGGGATGCAGATGGACGAATCTGTACCCTTTCACCATTTGGTAATAAGGTATATGTAAAAATAGCGCAGGCAATGCGGACATTCTTACTGCTAGCCAAGTCGCAGTTAACATACTTATAGCAGACCGTTAGAGAAGACCAACTTATGCGGTGACTTTTGTCGTTAATAGTTCATAGCAATCACGTAGAACGAAAACTACTAACATGTCACAAAAAATCTTTTCTATGTGTTATTTGTGTGATTTCACTGCCACGCAATCCACAAAGATTTTTATATCCTCTATCTCACAGAACCTTTTCGTTGGTTGGTCAAAAGCGAACTAACTGATGAAATTCTCAGCAGATAAAAGGAAGCGATGGACTTGTTTTAATTTGAACATTTAGTAGTTTAAAGAAATATTTAGATATTTTTACTCATGTTAATGTGATTTTCCTCATTTCGTCAATCCTTGTCTTCAAATCAATACCCTTAAAAAGCAGCATAAACGAGTGTTATACTGGCTATTCCATTAAGAAACTAGAAGCAATTAGAGTATTAATTGCACATTATAGGCCCTTGAATTGACGAGGGCTATTTAGTGGTGTTTTGGTCTGTTTTGTGCATTTTCACTGGTAAATACTATATGTATATAAGCATAAAATTGTACGTCTACATACATATGTACATACATAAGTACATCCATCATTCTTTCAAAAAGGTATTCAAAAGAAATTTCTACTTTTAAATTTACATTCAAGAGTACAAAATCTAATTTTCTGCACCTTCGGGTTACTGTTGTGCCCTTTTTGTACTTTTGACGGAAAATTGCAAATGGTGTAAGTTTTTAAATATAAGTAAGGAAGCATAAATGGCCGTATATTATACACGTACTTATGGATATGCGTAGGTAGATCAGCAAGATGAAGGAAGTCCAAATCGCATTAATCCCTAAATGTTTCAAAAACTGAAACCAAACTGGATATGCATAATTACGTCGAATTTGGTGGTGTTGCATCACTCGTGGGTAGGGACTGGACCACGGATGACCAAATGTAAACTAAATATAAATATAAACTTTCTAATGATAGTACTGACACATGTATGTATGAATAATAATATATGAGTTTAATGCCAAAGCTGTATACCCTTCATATAGCTTCGACGCTGAAGAAGATACGTTTTTAGCTCGCTTTATTTATTTTATATATGTATGTATGTGTGTGGACAAACACACACACACACACACCCTCACATACAATAATATACTCACCTCACATTACTACGCTGCCTTCGATGCCGATTTTACATGCAACTGATTTACCTATTTTTGATGGGTTTTTCTTGTTTCGTTTAGTCTTCTTTTTGTTTTTGTTTTTACTCTGATGATAACACTCTACTGGTGGATTAGGAAAGGTGACGACACCAACAATAACAACAGAGCTGGCAAATTGCTTTGCACTGCACTTGACAGAAATTCTGTTTACGCGCACTTCGAGTATAAATACACGTTCACATGTACCATTTGTGTATGTGTGTGTAAAGCTATGTGTGTGTGTGTTGGTTATATGTAAATACGTCTGTATGAGTGTTAAGTTTTTCCGTTTGATTTTGTTTTTGCTTTTTTGTAATTCTTGTTGCCTCTCCAAATAACATACAACTCTTGATTGAATTACAGCACGAATGTTTTTTTATTTTTAATTCTGTTATTTTCTCACCTACGCGTTAATTTGATTATGCAAAATGCGCGAGGCTTCTAGCATTTTTGTTTCTCTTATTTTTGCTTTTCCACAACCGGCGGCAATTCCGCATACGCACCGTTTCTAGCACAACAGCGGGCGATAGCAGAGACTTCCCCAATTTCCGGCACGACCTTTTCACAGCACGGCGACAGCTTTTGCACTGAACGTCCAGCAGCAGAAAAAATGTAAGCGAGTAGCAACTTCCGTGCGGGGCTAAATTTTTCTGCTCTCTGGCCGGCGCTCGCTCTTGTGGTCTTGGCTCAGCAGCAGCAAAGCTCTCGTTTTCGTGTTGCTGTCGTTGCCTTGCTAATTTTGTGCCTTGACTTGCAGCGCTTCGGTGCTCGTGCTCCAGTTCGCTTTGGCGCCAGACATCAACTGTGCGTTGGCGTTCATGTGCTCGGCTTTGTTTACTGTTATTTAAGTTAGGCACACGCCGCTCGCTCCAACCGTATTTGGTCGCCGTATTTGCTCTTTTCGCTTGCTCTCACGCACTTTTCAGCTGGCTTTTGCTGCAAGTGTTGCCCAACCATTCAAATATTATATTTTCTAGTTTTTTTGAATTTTTTTGTCGATACACTGCGAAAAGTGAATTCTATCCACATGGATACCAATTTGGCTTATATAAATATATAAAACAGGTGGATGTATCAGGATTCTGTGCAGAGTTCTTTTGATAATAATGAGTGCCAATAGATTATTGTCGGCATAAAATTGAACTATAAATCTATTGCCATGCTTCTTTTTTTTTTAAATACGTATACAAAATTTTATTATTACATTTACAAGGGCTTTAATGCTGAACAGGCGCACATAAACAGGAAGTAGACCAACTGGCGAAATTGAAATTATGAATGTAAGCAAGAATCAGCTGTGGTTTGAAGATGCGTGCATAAACCTAACGGTACAATCTGAAATGCCAACAAACATTGTGTTTTCCTTTTGGTCATATATTTCACAACACATGGCTATACGATCCTTATTGGAAAATAAACACGCAATCGTCAGCAGTTGATTTGTCTTCGGCTTATTCATGCCTTAGAAGGATGTGTTTTTTAAGAGTCACCGTTTCTTGTGGTTTCCGGGAGATTACAGGAATATTTTTAATGGAAATAGAAATGCGTTTTCTGAGACTCTGGATCGGCAACTATAGGTGACGGCGGGTTTTCTATATATTTTGTAGAAGGGTTTAAAACTATTTAGAGCGGTGTTTCTGCTCATTTTCTAGCGGGTTTTCTATACATTTTTAGGGAATTTTATAGCGGTTCTACTAACCATTATCGTATTTCTACCCATATTATGTCTATTTAGAGCGGTTTTGTATCCATCTAGAATATTCTACCCTTTTTCAGTTTGGCTTGTAACTATTTATAATGAGTTTTATGGCCTTTTTAACTTTCTTGCTATTTTTAGCGGATTTTGTAGCGCGGTTTCTAGTCATTCTCAGAGGATTTTCCAACCATTTCCTACCTTGTCGTCTTTTCAATTTGCACAATTAAATACATTTGGAGTATATTTCAATATTATAATATGCATACATAAATCTATATTGGTCAACATCTACATACTTGTATTTAAAATGTGGGTTTAAGCCCATACAGTTGCATACGATACTTTTCATTGTGTTTCGGTGCTTTTACAGCAACTAAGTAATACTGTGCAATCAAAAAGTCTTAGTCTTCCATAAACGCACATTTAATTCCTGCGCATGCGCCGAAATGAAAAGCATCATTTTTATACCCTGTACCCACAGAGTAAAAGGGTATATTAGTTTCGTGTAGATGTACAAGTACTTACATGTAGCACAAAAAATGATGACAAGGCGAGTCGATCCGTCCGTCTGTCTGTATTAACGCGAGGATATCAGAAAGTATAAAAGCATAACGAATAACCAAATTTGGTATCCAGATTCTTCTAAATCGGAGAAAGGACAAGTTTATGGTTTTTTTCTGATCCATACCCTTCCCCACTCCCCGACAATTCACGATATTTAATAACTCAGTTTAATTCGTTTAATTAAAAAAAGAAAAAATTTGGTTTTTGTAGGAGGTGGGTATTTAAGAGTTGAGCCCACTCGACACTAGCATTCCATTATTGTTTTCTTTTTTTTTTTGGTTCAAGTTATTGATATACTAGCTGAAACAAAATAGTCGAGTGGTTCTAGCCGGTACAGCCAAATAAAAATGTTGGTTGTTTAATACAACGCAAATCTTTTCAAAGTATACTTTTTGGCTGGGAAAATAATTAATTGTGTTAGAATTTTTCATGTATGCGTATTTTATTTTTGTAAGCACTTTTATTTGTATCGCACCCACATTTCTACATTCCTACTCAAATAAACTCCGAATCATTGGCCAGCTCAGCATCGGGCTGTTGGGATGAGGAACTTCCCTCGGTTGTATCCTCCGACTGAGCTTCCGTTTCGCGCACCCCATCCTCACACACAGTCAAAGGCTTCCGCATCAGCAGCGGACGAGGTGTTCGCGGCAGAAATGTGTTGCAGATTGTCAAAATAGACTCGCAGGTGTCGGGCGCATTGGTGATCACGAATGCACAGCTCTGGATGACGTCGTGCGGTTGATTGTCCTGGTATTGAAACACAATGTGTTGCTCCTCGACGTTGCCTCGACTTACCACCTTACCGTGCAACCTGTGAACGAACAAGCTCGTTTTACAGTTTGACAATTTTACAAGACCCAGTTTCACGTACCCGATGGGCTGGCCTGCAATTTTCATTTGCACCTCCTCATATTTGCTCAAAACATAGTCGTACCGCTCCTTTACATCGCTCTCATCCATCTGCAAAAGTACAGAGCATCATAAATACGCATATCTCGGCCATCCTGAGACTTACTTACGTCCTCTATGCAGTGATGTGGGGGCAAGCAAATGCCGCTCTGTTGACAAATCGGACATTATCGGATATTATATTGAAATACATATATGGAGCCACTTTTTCAACTTACCACCCTTGCCATCGACATAACTAAAACCATAATTATAGTTTTACCTGCTCCGGTATCGAAAGCGCTCCACATGGTGTTCACAAATGATCTAAAGTAAGTATTATAAGCACTACGGCCCAGCTTCGCCAACTGAATAGCAGTGTCATTGCCATTGTTTGTGCCTAAACAACAAAACGCAAAGTGACGTCATAATATTTAGCAATTAAAATGTGTATAAATCTCAATCCAAAGCAACAATCGCAGCTAGTATTTCTGGCACGCCGAATATTACACACGCTAGTAACCGTCATTTATGGAGATTGTTCCCATGACAGGTTTATATGACACTGTTGTCCACTGTTTTCCCCAATTTGGATACGAATTTTCCATTATGCTATATTTCGGGTCCTTCTACTTCTCAAAGATATCAGTATTAAAATTCCTATTATAGGTCTACCGTTACTAATGCTATATAAAGTATCTAATTAACGATGATTCAAGGCAGTTTTACTTGGGACTGATTGATTTAGGGCAATGATTATTTTCTTAAATACACACATGTATGATTATATCGATAAGCTCCAGGTGAACTTTTTAAATTATTTCTTATTGCAGTTCTTTTCATAGAATCTAAGACCATTTTCTCCGACTGTTTTTATGGCAACTATGTATTGAGAGTGATGCGATTGGGTAATATACACGATTTTAATAGAGTAGTTACATAATCTATTATGCCTTTTTACCTTAACATGGAAATACAAATCAAATGCAAAACAAGCGGACGCACTCACTCTAAAACAAAAGCTCGTCTACCTACAGGTCTCTGGGCAGCTCACACGCTAAATATTACTCGAAAAGTTAATTGGCCGGAAAGATAATTCATTCAGAGTCACGTGCGCCACCAAACATGGTCAGAGTATACCTTATGCTAATGGTTCTTAAATATTAACCAAAATAAAACAATAAACAATATACAACTATATATATAACCCTACCCTACAATCTATCAATAAAAGAAAAACTAAACTTGGCATTTAGTACAAGCAACCCCCACCAAATAAATAAATTATAAGTTTACGTGTTTTGATGGGAACATGAGAGCTCTCAGACTTTGGTACACACGGTACTAGAAATCCATTCATGTCATTTGTTTATTTTAATGCCAAACTCCAAAAACTAATTATAAAATTGTATACCCCTGTACTATATTTCCTATTATATTGGAACAGTACATAAGCATATGTAAGCGTTTTAGTTTAATTATTTAATTAAAGTAATCAATTTAGTTTTAAATAAATATATGGAGAAATTTTAAGCAAATTCTTTATCAAAATGATAAGCCGAGTCGATATAGCGATGTCCTCCTGTTTGTATGAACGCAAGAATCTCAGAAAGGAAAATAACTTTCTAAAATATTGTTTTAATTATTTTTTTTTTAATCAGAATAAAAATACTTGTAAATGCTTGCCTCAAATCATCAAACCTCTGGCGCTGATTATCAGTAATGGCCGTTCTCCTGTCGACGAATCGAGCGGATTGAAGCGGATAAGAATAAAGTTGTGAATCACTTAATATTATAATTTCGAATAGAATCGTTGCTACCCTACATTCATTCAAATCTATTGACTGTGAAACAGACGAAGATGAAGCCACCAATTATCAAACTGATTTTTAAACTCCTTGGATATGTCTGGTATACCTTCACACAATTTACAACTAAAGGCTCGGTAGTCATCATACTTCGAAATCTAACCCAACCAAAATTATGCAATGGAACGCGCTTGGTGATCAGAAAACTGATGTGATTTAATGTGATTCAATGTGATTCACGCGACGATACTCACAGGAAAATTTTAAGATAAGTTAGTTCTCATTCCGAGGATTCCAGTGATCCCAACGAATATGCCCTTTGCGTTTAAACGAACTCAGTTCCCGATTCGTCTTTCCTTCGCCATGACGATTAACAAATCACAGGGCCAATCCTTGACTGTTTATGGTCCTTACTTAGAAAATCCATGTTATTCTCTCAGTCAGTTGTACTTGGCATGTCATCCACTTTATTTGTTTTTCAGTCATGTCTAGCTGACACGTGATTATTACTTTTTGATTTTTTTTTTTTCTTTTTTTTTTATTTCCTTTGTACTCCACTTGGGAGCTTAGGGCTACTACAAGGACATTTTTTTTCCAATCTTAACACTCTAACTTCTAGCCGTCTGCCTGGCTGTGTCCCATGTGGTGTTGTTGTTTCTGGGAGAATTCCTGAAGGGTGCATCCGCCGCCAGGTTGCCGTCTTTTTTTTTTTTTTTTTTTTTTTTAGGTCTGCCGATCCCGTCTGCTTCCTTGGGGGTTCCAGCGCCATCCTTGACATCAGACATCGAAGTAGTGGGAGTCCTTTTTTTGGATTCAGTTGTCTTGTAGTAGTTTCCATAATCATGTAGTTGTCAGTCGACCTGGTGATTGGCCAGATGCGACTTATCCCAGTGGTGGGGCTGCCACCTGTCGCCGCCGGGGAGAGACGTCTTGGGGGTTTAACTTTTTGATTAATTCTGTATTATTGTCTTAAAAAAGCAGTGAACTTAAAAATCATAAATTATGTTCAGCAAATCTGTAACACCAGAACCTTTCAAATCTCTTCTTGCCGGCGAATCAGACGATTCGAAATTAAATTTCGACAACAACAACAATAAGACGAACAACAAAAAAATACCGTCGATCTCACGCACTCCACGAAGTATTCTCGTATGCACGTATGTATATTCTTGATCAGGATAACAATACGAGTCGATATAGCCATGTCCATCTGTCCGTCTGTCTGTATGCATGAAAGGAGCTGGGATAACCAAATTTGGTATCAAGACTCTCCTAAGTCCGGAAAATGACCAGTTTATGCTTTTTTCTGGTGCATTCCTCCATTCCCTAGCTATTAGTGATTATCCCTAACTATCGTAATTCATGGAAATTTTATTCAAATTCAACGACTGCATTTAGTTATTGTGTGTGTTCTCATGTCAAGTTTCGTTACGTTATGTAAAATTGAAAGAAGTTGTAGCCATAAGTGCAACCTTATTTATAAATAAGGTATTAATTAATTAATAACAAAGTAAGTAACAAGGAAATCTGTTAAAACGGACTAGCTTCCAACACCCAAAGTAGTGAAATTGTTGCATCATATTATTAGAATATCGAAAGCAATATCTCTTTGGAACAATTGCACGACCTGGAGAGTGATTTTAGACAATGCATTGCAATGATCAATTTTGGAAATTATGATAAAGGACAACGGACATGTTCATTCAACTGTGGGACTTAGACGAAACAGTCCGACGTTCTTTTTATTCATATGCGTACATAGTTGGCTTTCAAGTCTGATGCTTAACCAACGATAACGCCTACCACACGACGGTTAAGGGCTCTTCTGCGGTTTAGGTTATTAGCTCTCCGGTTAGTAATTACATTGGTAACAACTCTTCGGTTAGTGTTCCCATTGCTAACAACTCCGCCGTTCGTTCGAACTCTGCGCACCACTTTAAAGCGAAGATTTGAAATGCGAATATTCTTCCGCCTTACTCCAGTCGAACCACTTGAAGAAGATGTCGTCGCTGAGTCTGCGGCTGTAGTTGTGGTTGTATCTGCGGCTGAAGTTGTAGTTGTGGTTGCTTCCGTTGTTGTTGTTGTCGTGGTTGTACATTCCGGGTCATTGGGCAAGGCGGTACAGTCTACGCAGTTAGGGTCGGTGGCGTCTTCGTCGCAAGTAACAGCCTCACTCCTAGGCATATTGGCAACGAGGTATATGGCCAGAAAGGCGCACAACATAATAGGGTTTATTGATCTCATTTCAAAGGCTATGCTTTTGAAAAAATCGGATGGCTTACTGACTCCATGCAGTCAGCGGATTCGGTTTTATAGCGATTTGTCAAAAATCTATTCTGTTTGCTTTAAAATTCTTACGCAAGCAGAAATCCAAAAACAAATTCGCAAATTTGCGCAGCTGTTCTCAAAACGATACTTTCCCAAATAATTTCCATATTTTTAAACGACATTTGTTAACTTGGAATATTCAGTTCTATTTACATTGAGAAAGGGAGCTTTATTTAATTTAAAGCATTGTTCGAAAATACTTCATATGCAGGGGTATTCAAAATTTAATCATATACAAGTATGTACTGCTCGCAGGTGTTGCTATGTATGTATATTTTACTTACAATTATAAGTTTATTTACCATATGCCTTTTTTCTGCCGATACTCTCTAAAGTTTTCAAACGAACTACCGAATAGCAACTAACTTTAGAACGTTCTGAGACCTTTTAGTTCAATAAATACTATCTATGGTAATACGTACATACATATGTGGACATATGTATATTTTAATGTTACCACACAAATGGACCTACTGGTTGCTATGATGATGGTGTCCATCTGAGTCTATGGGTCGTGTAGAGGTTAGTTACGGAATTTATACTAAAAAAAGAAAGGAATTCTAGGAGAAAAAATTAATTAAAAACTTTTAATTAATTTAATAAATTAATTACAGTAAATATAAAATATTCTATACTCGGACTTAGAAGAGTCTGGATACCAAGTTTGATTATTCTAGCTCTTATACTTTCTGAGACCCTTACGTTCATACGGACGGACAGACTTTTAGCCATCAGAATTGCTCTTGGACATTATTACTTATTTATCTCCTGCTCGTATATAAGTCCCTTCCTCAAATCCTAATGTTTATATTCACCATTCAGCCGCAATACATAGCGGAAATACATATTTAACATCACTTATGTGCGATAAAGATCACTTTATTGATTTAGCTGACCTTAATTTACCTTCCATAACGTGGTCCCGCTCTATTCAAAACGATTTCCTAAATTGTCTCTTGGATCTCTCTCTAAGCCAAATTCACAGTTTCAAAAACTACCGTGATTGATTTCATATTTGTGGACGATAGCCCAAGCTACAATGTACTACAAGTATATCTACTATCTTTCCACTCCCGAAAATCGCTACCATCCGACACTTCAAATTCTTTTCGAGCAAAACACGCGTCCTATTAAGACATTCGATGATTGTAAGGGGAAACGATATATAATAAGTTGTCATGTATTGACTGGTCATTCTTTGATTTATTAACAAATTTGGATGATGCCACAACCCTATTTTGCGAGACACTGTACAAGATTTTTAATGTCAAAATCCCCCTGATTAACCAGAGAGAATTCTACAGTAAAATACGACTTCACTCTCCTTTTCATGTTCTATGTTCTAATTATAATGAACTCCATATAATCTCGTCTAATCAATCCCCTAGGAATTGAAGCAGGAACATCTCCTTACATTTAACTACAGCATTAAATTTAACTAATTTAACAGCATTAAATACATGGATTACTAATCACTTGCACAGCGGCCTAATTCGGCGATTAAAATTCCCCTTTAAGGTAAGTACTCGATTGCTACATTGCTTTAATATTAAATTCTATGTTTTTAATGTTATACGATTTTTTTGGCAGTATTATTTCCTATTGATTTTCAAATAAATAAATATTACCTAGCCGTGGATCCAATCAGAAAAACTAAATTTTCTTCTCAGCAAATCAAGCTGCTCTTGCCCTTAGTCGATGACGCAAAAGAGAGCAAAGTCTAGCTTACTTAGCTTATGTATATGTAGTATGTTAGGCGAAAAGAATTCGATAAGTAAACGGCGACCTCCTCCTTTAGACTGTTGAAGTCCCGTAGGGAACCTTCCTTTTTTGGAACGCCCCTAGCAGCTTTTGCAGCCTACGCAGGTTCTTCTATCAAACTCTAGGTGGCGTGTTTTCACGCAATGTTTGTCAAACTATTAGTTTTGACAACAGCTTCGTGTACTTATTCTCTAGACAAAAGACAAACATTTATATTTAATAGGAAAGACATGTCACACATTTTCAAAGATTTATCCATCGCTTACAATTGTGCTACTTGTGCTACTTATAGATCAGAACATATAGATCAATGGTAATAAATTGAAGTTACCAAATCAGGTAAAATGCGAAGAGATCCAATTTACACCAATTCTGTGATCCAAGATCATTTGAACATAAGAAATAGGTAAGTAAATAATCCAGAGACCACAAATAATGAATTTTTTAAACGAAAAAATCATTCAGTTTTAGCAACTTTGAGAAGGCGAGGAGCTTACCAATATCCTTTTTTATGATTTTCTCTGTGTAGAGGTAACGAAATTCAAAATGGTGATGTTAAAAAAAGACGCTCGTTCAGTTTATTTGTATTACTTCTTGTATTATTCACAATTCCTTTTAGACTAAATTACGGATTTTTCTTATGGCTAGTGTAATGGGTAGAGAGACGCTAACGACGCGGGCAGCGCTCTTTTAGCTAACATCTGTAAACGACGGCCGCTGCTAACAGCTCCGTCTGTAGCTGCAGCAGAAGCAAACAGCGCTCAGCAGCGCAGAAACTATGCATTTTCACCATGATTTAAACATTTTAATTTTTATTATAGCCTGTACCCAAAGGGTGAAAGGCTATACTAGTTTTGTGCGCATGTATGTAACACACAGAAGGAGGCGTGGCAGACCCCACAAAGTATATATATTCTTGATCAGGATGAGAAGACGAGTCGATATAGCCATGTCCGTCTGACCGTCTGTCCGTCTGTCTGTATGAGCGCAAGGATCTCAGTAAGTACAAGAGCTAGGATAACCAAAATTGGTATCAAGGTTCCTATAAGCCCTAGGCAGAACGAGTTTGTTTATTTTTTCTGATACACCCCCCACTCCCCCGCAATTCGTATTTTTATAACTTATTCTTATAACTTCCGTAATTCTCGGAATTTTGAAATCAATTTTGGTAGGTACATCCAGTTAGTACTAACGTGTCCGTGTGCCAAATTTCATCATGATAGGTCAATTCTGAAAAAAGTTATAGCCATAAGTAAAATCGCTGCTAATGCGCTGCCTGCAGCTCTGTCGGCAGCGCTGCCCGCAGCTGTTGTTGTTGTTGCTGCTTTTGTTCAACTTTGTGCTGCATACATACACGCATATAAACACGCATAGGTACGTGATGTAAATATATGCTGTTTAAACTGAACATAAACATGTATTCTAAAAAAGCCAAAAATAATTACAATTTGAGGTTTATTTTTGATAAAAAAAAAAACCTACGGAATAATCATTATTAAATAAGTTTTATTTTTTGCTCAAAAAATAATAATTATTAATTAAGTTGAAAAGTAAAACTCAAAATTAATCATTAAGTAAGCGAATGAGCAAGGTTTAAAAATAATCAATGTGTTGTACTTTTTATAATAATACTTATAATGATTACAATCCCTGAAACAAACAATGCATCGCAAAGCCCCAAATCGCATATTTAAAATGATATAATTAAAGAACGAAACATATGTATGTATATTATAAATATTTCTAAGTATATTTCATTTCTAGAATAGCGCTTCATTCAACGCTTTTCCATACATACCTCTGTTTTCCTTTTGATGTCACAGGTAGCGATAATGTTTTTTAAATCCGATTTAGAATTTCAGAGTTCCGACCGGCCTTTGTAAAGAAATGGTCGTCACTAAAAGTTTGAACACAAAGCCAGATAATCTGGAAGCACCATAAACCTGCACTATTTGGTTATGCCAGTTACGGCCCACAAATTGACTAACCCACCAAGTGTTACATACGTATGTCTGTATGTACTTATGCGTCTTGGCTTTCCCTATTTTTCTGCATACATAAATATTGCAAAAACAATGGTAAATATGTATAGTATTTCTGTTTACATTTTAAGAGTGTATTATTCAATTGCGCATGAAGCTTGGTGATCAGAAAACTGATGTGATTTAATGTGATTCAATGTGATTCACGCGACGATACTCACAGGAAAATTTTAAGATAAGTTAGTTCTCATTCCGAGGATTCCAGTGATCCCAACGAATATGCCCTTTGCGTTTAAACGAACTCAGTTCCCGATTCGTCTTTCCTTCGCCATGACGATTAACAAATCACAGGGCCAATCCTTGACTGTTTATGGTCCTTACTTAGAAAATCCATGTTATTCTCTCAGTCAGTTGTACTTGGCATGTCATCCACTTTATTTGTTTTTCAGTCATGTCTAGCTGACACGTGATTATTACTTTTTGATTTTTTTTTTTTCTTTTTTTTTTATTTCCTTTGTACTCCACTTGGGAGCTTAGGGCTACTACAAGGACATTTTTTTTCCAATCTTAACACTCTAACTTCTAGCCGTCTGCCTGGCTGTGTCCCATGTGGTGTTGTTGTTTCTGGGAGAATTCCTGAAGGGTGCATCCGCCGCCAGGTTGCCGTCTTTTTTTTTTTTTTTTTTTTTTTTAGGTCTGCCGATCCCGTCTGCTTCCTTGGGGGTTCCAGCGCCATCCTTGACATCAGACATCGAAGTAGTGGGAGTCCTTTTTTTGGATTCAGTTGTCTTGTAGTAGTTTCCATAATCATGTAGTTGTCAGTCGACCTGGTGATTGGCCAGATGCGACTTATCCCAGTGGTGGGGCTGCCACCTGTCGCCGCCGGGGAGAGACGTCTTGGGGGTTTAACTTTTTGATTAATTCTGTATTATTGTCTTAAAAAAGCAGTGAACTTAAAAATCATAAATTATGTTCAGCAAATCTGTAACACCAGAACCTTTCAAATCTCTTCTTGCCGGCGAATCAGACGATTCGAAATTAAATTTCGACAACAACAACAATAAGACGAACAACAAAAAAATACCGTCGATCTCACGCACTCCACGAAGTATTCTCGTATGCACGTATGTATATTCTTGATCAGGATAACAATACGAGTCGATATAGCCATGTCCATCTGTCCGTCTGTCTGTATGCATGAAAGGAGCTGGGATAACCAAATTTGGTATCAAGACTCTCCTAAGTCCGGAAAATGACCAGTTTATGCTTTTTTCTGGTGCATTCCTCCATTCCCTAGCTATTAGTGATTATCCCTAACTATCGTAATTCATGGAAATTTTATTCAAATTCAACGACTGCATTTAGTTATTGTGTGTGTTCTCATGTCAAGTTTCGTTACGTTATGTAAAATTGAAAGAAGTTGTAGCCATAAGTGCAACCTTATTTATAAATAAGGTATTAATTAATTAATAACAAAGTAAGTAACAAGGAAATCTGTTAAAACGGACTAGCTTCCAACACCCAAAGTAGTGAAATTGTTGCATCATATTATTAGAATATCGAAAGCAATATCTCTTTGGAACAATTGCACGACCTGGAGAGTGATTTTAGACAATGCATTGCAATGATCAATTTTGGAAATTATGATAAAGGACAACGGACATGTTCATTCAACTGTGGGACTTAGACGAAACAGTCCGACGTTCTTTTTATTCATATGCGTACATAGTTGGCTTTCAAGTCTGATGCTTAACCAACGATAACGCCTACCACACGACGGTTAAGGGCTCTTCTGCGGTTTAGGTTATTAGCTCTCCGGTTAGTAATTACATTGGTAACAACTCTTCGGTTAGTGTTCCCATTGCTAACAACTCCGCCGTTCGTTCGAACTCTGCGCACCACTTTAAAGCGAAGATTTGAAATGCGAATATTCTTCCGCCTTACTCCAGTCGAACCACTTGAAGAAGATGTCGTCGCTGAGTCTGCGGCTGTAGTTGTGGTTGTATCTGCGGCTGAAGTTGTAGTTGTGGTTGCTTCCGTTGTTGTTGTTGTCGTGGTTGTACATTCCGGGTCATTGGGCAAGGCGGTACAGTCTACGCAGTTAGGGTCGGTGGCGTCTTCGTCGCAAGTAACAGCCTCACTCCTAGGCATATTGGCAACGAGGTATATGGCCAGAAAGGCGCACAACATAATAGGGTTTATTGATCTCATTTCAAAGGCTATGCTTTTGAAAAAATCGGATGGCTTACTGACTCCATGCAGTCAGCGGATTCGGTTTTATAGCGATTTGTCAAAAATCTATTCTGTTTGCTTTAAAATTCTTACGCAAGCAGAAATCCAAAAACAAATTCGCAAATTTGCGCAGCTGTTCTCAAAACGATACTTTCCCAAATAATTTCCATATTTTTAAACGACATTTGTTAACTTGGAATATTCAGTTCTATTTACATTGAGAAAGGGAGCTTTATTTAATTTAAAGCATTGTTCGAAAATACTTCATATGCAGGGGTATTCAAAATTTAATCATATACAAGTATGTACTGCTCGCAGGTGTTGCTATGTATGTATATTTTACTTACAATTATAAGTTTATTTACCATATGCCTTTTTTCTGCCGATACTCTCTAAAGTTTTCAAACGAACTACCGAATAGCAACTAACTTTAGAACGTTCTGAGACCTTTTAGTTCAATAAATACTATCTATGGTAATACGTACATACATATGTGGACATATGTATATTTTAATGTTACCACACAAATGGACCTACTGGTTGCTATGATGATGGTGTCCATCTGAGTCTATGGGTCGTGTAGAGGTTAGTTACGGAATTTATACTAAAAAAAGAAAGGAATTCTAGGAGAAAAAATTAATTAAAAACTTTTAATTAATTTAATAAATTAATTACAGTAAATATAAAATATTCTATACTCGGACTTAGAAGAGTCTGGATACCAAGTTTGATTATTCTAGCTCTTATACTTTCTGAGACCCTTACGTTCATACGGACGGACAGACTTTTAGCCATCAGAATTGCTCTTGGACATTATTACTTATTTATCTCCTGCTCGTATATAAGTCCCTTCCTCAAATCCTAATGTTTATATTCACCATTCAGCCGCAATACATAGCGGAAATACATATTTAACATCACTTATGTGCGATAAAGATCACTTTATTGATTTAGCTGACCTTAATTTACCTTCCATAACGTGGTCCCGCTCTATTCAAAACGATTTCCTAAATTGTCTCTTGGATCTCTCTCTAAGCCAAATTCACAGTTTCAAAAACTACCGTGATTGATTTCATATTTGTGGACGATAGCCCAAGCTACAATGTACTACAAGTATATCTACTATCTTTCCACTCCCGAAAATCGCTACCATCCGACACTTCAAATTCTTTTCGAGCAAAACACGCGTCCTATTAAGACATTCGATGATTGTAAGGGGAAACGATATATAATAAGTTGTCATGTATTGACTGGTCATTCTTTGATTTATTAACAAATTTGGATGATGCCACAACCCTATTTTGCGAGACACTGTACAAGATTTTTAATGTCAAAATCCCCCTGATTAACCAGAGAGAATTCTACAGTAAAATACGACTTCACTCTCCTTTTCATGTTCTATGTTCTAATTATAATGAACTCCATATAATCTCGTCTAATCAATCCCCTAGGAATTGAAGCAGGAACATCTCCTTACATTTAACTACAGCATTAAATTTAACTAATTTAACAGCATTAAATACATGGATTACTAATCACTTGCACAGCGGCCTAATTCGGCGATTAAAATTCCCCTTTAAGGTAAGTACTCGATTGCTACATTGCTTTAATATTAAATTCTATGTTTTTAATGTTATACGATTTTTTTAGCAGTATTATTTCCTATTGATTTTCAAATAAATAAATATTACCTAGCCGTGGATCCAATCAGAAAAACTAAATTTTCTTCTCAGCAAATCAAGCTGCTCTTGCCCTTAGTCGATGACGCAAAAGAGAGCAAAGTCTAGCTTACTTAGCTTATGTATATGTAGTATGTTAGGCGAAAAGAATTCGATAAGTAAACGGCGACCTCCTCCTTTAGACTGTTGAAGTCCCGTAGGGAACCTTCCTTTTTTGGAACGCCCCTAGCAGCTTTTGCAGCCTACGCAGGTTCTTCTATCAAACTCTAGGTGGCGTGTTTTCACGCAATGTTTGTCAAACTATTAGTTTTGACAACAGCTTCGTGTACTTATTCTCTAGACAAAAGACAAACATTTATATTTAATAGGAAAGACATGTCACACATTTTCAAAGATTTATCCATCGCTTACAATTGTGCTACTTGTGCTACTTATAGATCAGAACATATAGATCAATGGTAATAAATTGAAGTTACCAAATCAGGTAAAATGCGAAGAGATCCAATTTACACCAATTCTGTGATCCAAGATCATTTGAACATAAGAAATAGGTAAGTAAATAATCCAGAGACCACAAATAATGAATTTTTTAAACGAAAAAATCATTCAGTTTTAGCAACTTTGAGAAGGCGAGGAGCTTACCAATATCCTTTTTTATGATTTTCTCTGTGTAGAGGTAACGAAATTCAAAATGGTGATGTTAAAAAAAGACGCTCGTTCAGTTTATTTGTATTACTTCTTGTATTATTCACAATTCCTTTTAGACTAAATTACGGATTTTTCTTATGGCTAGTGTAATGGGTAGAGAGACGCTAACGACGCGGGCAGCGCTCTTTTAGCTAACATCTGTAAACGACGGCCGCTGCTAACAGCTCCGTCTGTAGCTGCAGCAGAAGCAAACAGCGCTCAGCAGCGCAGAAACTATGCATTTTCACCATGATTTAAACATTTTAATTTTTATTATAGCCTGTACCCAAAGGGTGAAAGGCTATACTAGTTTTGTGCGCATGTATGTAACACACAGAAGGAGGCGTGGCAGACCCCACAAAGTATATATATTCTTGATCAGGATGAGAAGACGAGTCGATATAGCCATGTCCGTCTGACCGTCTGTCCGTCTGTCTGTATGAGCGCAAGGATCTCAGTAAGTACAAGAGCTAGGATAACCAAAATTGGTATCAAGGTTCCTATAAGCCCTAGGCAGAACGAGTTTGTTTATTTTTTCTGATACACCCCCCACTCCCCCGCAATTCGTATTTTTATAACTTATTCTTATAACTTCCGTAATTCTCGGAATTTTGAAATCAATTTTGGTAGGTACATCCAGTTAGTACTAACGTGTCCGTGTGCCAAATTTCATCATGATAGGTCAATTCTGAAAAAAGTTATAGCCATAAGTAAAATCGCTGCTAATGCGCTGCCTGCAGCTCTGTCGGCAGCGCTGCCCGCAGCTGTTGTTGTTGTTGCTGCTTTTGTTCAACTTTGTGCTGCATACATACACGCATATAAACACGCATAGGTACGTGATGTAAATATATGCTGTTTAAACTGAACATAAACATGTATTCTAATTTAATTTAATTAATTATTTTAATTAATTAATTCATTCATTTTTTTAATAATTTAATTTTTTTTTAATTTTTTTTTTTTTTAATTTTTCCTTTTTGTGGAGAGTACAGGCTATTTTACTGTCGGGCTTGCTCGACTGTAGCGTTCTATCTTGTTTATTCTCTAACAATTTAATTATTAATTTTGAGGTTTACAACTTTACAACTTAACTGATAATCATTATTCTTGAATTAAAAAAAAAAAAACTCAAGCTGCAATTTTGCCTGAAAATATTATTTTTAGGACGTTGTTTTTAGGCCAAAGCCGTACTATAGGGGTTCGTCATATAAATAAATGTTGACCTTTTTCCATATGAAAAAAGCCAAAAATAATTACAATTTGAGGTTTATTTTTGATAAAAAAAAAAACCTACGGAATAATCATTATTAAATAAGTTTTATTTTTTGCTCAAAAAATAATAATTATTAATTAAGTTGAAAAGTAAAACTCAAAATTAATCATTAAGTAAGCGAATGAGCAAGGTTTAAAAATAATCAATGTGTTGTACTTTTTATAATAATACTTATAATGATTACAATCCCTGAAACAAACAATGCATCGCAAAGCCCCAAATCGCATATTTAAAATGATATAATTAAAGAACGAAACATATGTATGTATATTATAAATATTTCTAAGTATATTTCATTTCTAGAATAGCGCTTCATTCAACGCTTTTCCATACATACCTCTGTTTTCCTTTTGATGTCACAGGTAGCGATAATGTTTTTTAAATCCGATTTAGAATTTCAGAGTTCCGACCGGCCTTTGTAAAGAAATGGTCGTCACTAAAAGTTTGAACACAAAGCCAGATAATCTGGAAGCACCATAAACCTGCACTATTTGGTTATGCCAGTTACGGCCCACAAATTGACTAACCCACCAAGTGTTACATACGTATGTCTGTATGTACTTATGCGTCTTGGCTTTCCCTATTTTTCTGCATACATAAATATTGCAAAAACAATGGTAAATATGTATAGTATTTCTGTTTACATTTTAAGAGTGTATTATTCAATTGCGCATGAAGCAGGTGTACTAACGAACAATGCCTTCAATTAATTAAAGCTCTTTTTCTCAGACTCAACGCATTTGAGATTTGGTATAGAATAAAAACTGAATATTCTAATACTATTACGCATGTTTCATAACAACATTTTGGGAAAGTATCGTTTTAGAAACAGCTGCGCAAATTTGCGAATTTGTTTTTGGATGACTGCTTGCGTAAGATTTTTAATCCAACAGAATACATTTTTGCCAAATCGCTATAAAACGGAACCCGCTAGCTGCATGAAGTTAGTAAGCCATCCGACTCTTTCGAAGCATAGCCCCTGCAATGAGATCCATCAACACTATTTTGTTCTGCTCCTTTTTGGCCATATACCTCGTTGCCAATTTGCCGAGCAGTGAGGCTGTTACTTGCGACGAAGACGCCACCGACCCTGACTGCGTAGACTGTACCGCCTTGCCCGATGACCCAGAATGTACAACCACGACAACAACAACAACGGAAGCAACCACAACTACAACTTCAGCCGCAGATACAACCACAACTACAGCCGCAGACTCAGCGACGACATCTTCTTCAAGTGGTTCGACTGGAGTAAGGCGGAAGAATATTCGCATTTCAAATCTTCGCTTTAAAGTGGTGCGCAGAGTTCGAACAAATGGCGCAGGAGTTAGCAATGGAAGTACTAACCAAAGAAGAGTCTCTAACGGTCGCGTTGTAGGCGTTATTGTTGGCTAAGCAGGAGAATTTGAAATTTGTAAATTAAAAAAATAAAACTCAACTGAAAACTCAATCTATCCGATCAATCTATTCATTTTCGATAATCAAAATCAAGTGGAAACCTACAGTCGGGTGTCCCGACTTTGAAATACTCTGTACCTGTATGTGTACAAGAATTTGAGCAATTAAAAAAAAAAATTAATTCAAAAAGAAGTATACGCGTACTATAAAAGGTGTTTAACTGCATATTTACACAGGAATTGTGGCTATGAGTCTACGCGTGTCTGTGCAGAGCAGCAACAGAGCATGGCAGAGATTACAACATAAACATTCAAATAATTACGGGAGAAAATCACTAATTGCTTGGGAAAAGGGGGAAGGAGGTTTAATTCCGAAATACATTTATTCTGCATCTTGAGCTGCAATATTGGTCTCTATAGCTCTTATAGTCTCCGAAAATCCCCTTTAGGGTGAAAGGGGGCGGTATCAACAAAATAAAACAAATTCGTAAAGCCTACACACATAGGGCATCTGTGTACAAAATTTGCTGTGTCATACGAGCGGGGAGACAAGCAGACAGGGATAGAAAGACTCGTCTTTTCATGCAGTTACATTTTTCACCTCCCGCAAACTTAATATACTCTTGTACATTTCATGTACATTACCTTGAGAGAGTTCTTATACAATGATCAATTCTGAAAATTGTGATAAAGGACAACGAACTGCAAGGCAAAATATCATAATAATATAATATCATAGTGCTGAATCAAGTTTGGAACTTTAAGTACAATTAGACATTATTTTTATTTCTACAAAGTTTGCTTTAAATTTCTCATGCTTAGCCAACAACAACCGTTAGAGACTCTTCTCTGGTTAGTATTTCCATTGTTAACTCCTTAGCCGTTGGTTCGAACTCTCCGCACCACTCTAAACTGAAGATTGGAAATGCGAACATTCTTTCGTCTTACTCCAGTGGAACCACTTGAAGATGATGTCGTCGCAGCGCCTGGGGCTGTAGTTGTGGTTGTAGCAGAACAAAATAGTGTTGATGGATCTCATTGCAGGGACTAAGCTTCAAAAGAATCGGATGGCTTACTGACTCAATGAAGCTAACGGGTTTCGTTTTATAGCGATTAGTTGGCCTAAAATTCTTAGGCAAGCAGTCCCCCAAAAACAAATCCGCAAATTTGCGCAGCTGTTTCAAAACGATACTTTCCCAAAATGTTCTATTGAACATGCGTATTAGTTCGACGGCATGTGCCATCGATTGTTAACTTAGAATATTCAGTTTTAATTCTATGCCCAATGTTGATCTTGATCCCCTAGATCTAAGAGACTATAAGAGATAGAGCCACCAAATTTTGTACACAGGTGCCCTATGTGTGTACGCTATACGAGTTTGTTTGCTTTTTTCCACTCTATATGGTATTTCCGAAAAAGCCGTACGTTTATGTCTGGAAGCTTTAAGACATAGGGATACTACATTTTAGTCCACGATGCATTATGTAAATGCGCAGAAAATGTGTATTTCACTGATTTTCCATAACTCTCGTTATTCTTGGAATTTTAAAATACCTCCATTTATTGATTATGTGCTTGTGCTAAGTTGCTTTATGATAGGACGATTTTAAAGAAAGTGTATGGCTAATAGATACAATCTTTGCCCCATCGGTATCGATGCATATATTCTTGATCAAAATGACGAATGAAAGTGATCTAGACATGTCCATCCGCCTGGATGAACGCTCGGATTTTGGAAACGAATAAGCGCACACTAACCAAACTTGGTGTATAAATGCTGCTAGTATATTTTTTTGATTTATCCTCCCCCCTCCCTGCTTCAGAATTTTGTCAAATCTGTCCACATTTCAAAAGCTGCATTAACCAAGCTTTGCACACGCAATCAATATAAACTACTTTCTTACTTCATCTAAATCGGTTAATTCTAAGAAATGTTATTAGCGGAACAATTTCCCACGAGTACTACGCCCCCAAACTGCAGTATCAAGCTCGCTCTTCTTCTTCTCTTTGCTTCTGCTAGGTCCGCATTTAACTCAGTGAGGAAAGTTTGTCTGGGTACAGGGTATTTCACTGTCGGGCTTGCTCGACTAAAGCGTTCTGTCTTGTTTTATTTGTTTCAGGAAAATAAAAGGAGGTGGGCCTCAAATACGTAAACTAATTAAAAGGTCAACCAATTTTGAAGCTTCTTTGTATAAAAAAGAACAACTTGCATGGATTTCTTTTATAGAGGTTTTGCAAAACTTCCTTGGAACAAACAAGGCTAATAACTTTATAGAGCTTGTCGAGGAAATACTTCTTAACTTCAAAAAATATGAGCACAAAGGGAGACTGGTGGCTGATTATTGCTGGGTACTTATGCGTGATTGCTCAAGACAATTTCAGCCAAGAAAATCCATCAAAAGACAATTTATCCCCGTCTTATAAAATCGAAGTGATAAGAAAAATGGGACTGGTTCTTTTGAATCATCTCACAAGACATACTTACAATCAGATCTAAAATCTTCTGCACCAAAATGTGTGTTGGCCAGAGTATGAGTATCACTCATACTCAAGGGCGTACGCAGCTTTTACAAATGGGGGCCGCGAAAAAATTAAAATATTGATTAAATAATGCACGATGCGATTAACCTTCCCCCCCCCCCCCCCCCCCCTGCGTACGCCCTTGGTTATACTCTACACTAAACTCTACATTAGAAATAGCAGGAAGCACAAAAATACAGCATTTCCGAAACATTTGGAATTCTGTGATCTGTGTATTTTCTGTACGAGAAGTATTCCTGAATGTTAATCAACACAGGACTGGGCTAAGCCGATTTACTTTGTGGGGCCTACCACACCTCCTTTTGTCTGTAACATTTTTCACTCTTCACAAACCTAAAATACGATTGTACCTTTCAGGTACAGAGTATACAAAGCATTGAAAAACGGCCACAATATGTTACTTGCCTTTGCCTGTTTTGTCTAAAAACACAAAAAAGTGCAAACACTATGGTACATGCACGTATATATGTATATTTGTTTACATTATATATTATTCAATTTCTATTACCAATGCCTTCAAATTAAAGTTATCTTTCTCATATTCTAAGTTAACAATCGATGGCAAATGCCATTGAATTAATACGCATGTTCAATAGAACATTTTGGGAAAGTATCGTTTTGAAACAGCTGCGCAAATTTGCGGATTTGTTTTTGGGGGACTGCTTGCCTAAGAATTTTAGGCCAACTAATCGCTATAAAACGAAACCCGTTAGCTTCATTGAGTCAGTAAGCCATCCGATTCTTTTGAAGCTTAGTCCCTGCAATGAGATCCATCAACACTATTTTGTTCTGCTCCTTTTTGGCCATATACCTCGTTGCCAATTTGCCGAAAAGTGAGGCTGTTACTTGCGACGAAGACGCCACCGACCCTGACTGCGTAGACTGTACCGCCTTGCCCGATGACCCGGAGTGTACGACCACGACAACAACAACAACGGAAGCAACCACAACCACACTTACAACCGCAACTACAACCACAACTACAGCCCCAGGCGCTGCGACGACATCATCTTCAAGTGGTTCCACTGGAGTAAGACGAAAGAATGTTCGCATTTCCAATCTTCAGTTTAGAGTGGTGCGGAGAGTTCGAACCAACGGCTAAGGAGTTAACAATGGAAATACTAACCAGAGAAAAGTCTCTAACGGTTGTTGTTGGCTAAGCATGAGAAATTTAAAGCAAACTTTGTAGAAATAAAAAGAATTTCTATTTGACTTAGTACCAAACCTAATTCAGCACTACATTATTTATTTTGCCTTGCAGTTCGTTGTCCTTTATCACAATTTTCAGAATTTATAATTGTGCTCTCTCCAGTTCATGTGACTCTTTATTTAATTGGGTCTTACGTCGTTATTGGTATTAAGCATTTTTTTTTTATCCGTTTACAATAACAAATGTGAAGTTGATAGACAAAACGTCTTTTAATTCCTGATTTGTTACAATCTCTTTCAGAAAATAACTCAAAACTCTATCCGATCTTAATTGTAGATTATTAAAACAAGTGGAAAAGCGACAGTCGGGTCCCCCGATGTTTATATACTTTGTACCTATGTGTACAATATTTATAGAAATTAAAAAATAAACAAATAATAAACATTAAATCGATTATACCTACGTATACTCACAAAGCACCTGTGTACAAAATTTGGATTTTAATTTTCTAGTTCTTATACTTCATACAGACAGACGGACTGACAGTCGGACTTTATGGGGTCTCCTTCTGTGTGTGTGTACAGGACAAGGCAAACAATGTACATAGAATACCGCTTTATACCTGATGTACATACATATTTGTACATAGTAAGCACCAGGGGGCCGCGCAGAGGGGCAGGGAGAAGTCGTTGGGCCCATTAAACAGATGCACAATGTAATAATCATCGATGCACAAGAAGAAACTTTTCCACTGTTGAGTTGACTGCAGCTGTAGATTAAAAATTGCTTGAAAATCAGGCCACAGCTTGTTTGTTTTATATTTGTATACCCTGTTGCCGTAGGGTAAAAAAAGTATATTAGGTTTGTGCAAAGTATGTAACATGCAGAAGGAAGCATCTCCGACTCCATACAGCATATATATTCTTAATCACCATGGTGAGACGAATCGATCTAGACATGTCCGTCCGTCTGTCCGTCTGGATGAACACCTGGATTTCGCAAACGGCTGAGCGCACATTAACCAAACTCGGTATGTAGACGCTCCTTGTCCCTAGGCTATACGAGTTTATATTATTTTATTTTTATTTTCCTTCTCCTCTCTCCGCTACAGAAATTCGCCAATACTGTCCACATTTTCAAAACTACATAAACCTAATTTTGCACACATAATTAATTAGTCTACTTTTGATTCAAATTTCATCCAAATCGGTCAATTCTAAGAAAAGTTAATAGCGAAACAATTTCACTCCGGTACTACGCCCACAAGCTGCAGCACCAAGTACGCTCTTCTTCTTCTTCGTTTTGCTTCTGCTAGGGGCGCATTTAACTCAGTGACGAAAGTTTGTCTGGGTACAGGGTATTTCAGTGTCGGACTTGCTCGACTGTAGCGTTTTCTCTTGTTTTTTATTAGAGTGACCTCACTCATTCCAGAATATACTATTTAGGCGACCTTATTAGTTTGATTTTCGGCGTATTGGATTTGAGTTTATACGGCTTTTTAAATGACTCTCGTTCTTGCAATTGTTTTATTACTTTTGGCAATTAAATCCATTTAGTACTTTGTGTCCTTAAGTTGAATTTAATCGTGATACCTAAATTGCAATGGAAGTTATAGTCGTAAATGTTATCTCAACACATGTACTGTACATATACTTGTATACACACACACACTCGTACATATGTATGTAAGTAATAATATTACTCTATGTACGAGTTTTATATTTGTTATACCCTGTACCCAAAGGGTACAAGGGTATATTAGTTTTGTGCGAGTGTACATGGAACACAAAGTATATATTCTTGATCAGCATGACAAGCCGAGTCGATATAGCCATGTCCGTCTGTCTGTCCGTCTGTCTGTCTGTATGAACGTAAGGAACTCAGAAAGTATAAGAGCTACAAAAACCAAAAACCCCCTATTTAAGATTTTCTATAGCTCCCGTAATTCTTGGAATTTTGAACTAAAATTTGGTAGACACATCCAGTTAGTGATTATATATCCGTGTACCAAGTTTCATTATGATAGGTTGATCAGAAAGTTATAGCCATATAACCAGGCCCATACATATGTACAAGTACACCAACATGTAAATGTAAATGTATGTATGCATGTATGGAATATTATACCCTGTACCCGTAGGGTAAAAAGGGTATATTAGGTTAGTGCAAAGTATGTAACATACAGAAGGAAGCATCTCCGACCCCATAAAGTATATATATTCTTGATCAGCATGACGAGAGAAATCGATCTAGACATGTCCGTCCGTCTGTCCGTCTGTCCGTCCGTCTGTCCGTCTGTCCGTCCGTCTGGATGAACGCGAGGATCTCAGAAACTATAAAAGCTAGAATAACCAAAGTTGGCATCCAGATTCTCCTAAGTCCGAGTAAGGACGAGTTTATTTTATTTTTTTGGATTTTCCCCCCCTCCCCCCGCTACAGATTTTCGTCAATAGCGTCTACATTTCAAATGCTACCTAAACCTAACTTTGCACACATAATTTATATATAATTGTCTACTGTTGTATACAATTTTATTCAATTCGGTCAATTCTAAGAAAAGTTATTAGCGAAACAAATTCTCTACAGTACAATCCCCCCAAGTTCGCTCTTCTTCTTCCTCTTTTTGCTGCTGCTATGGGCGCATATAACTCAGTGACGGAAGTTTACATGGGTACAGGGTATTACACTGTCGGGCTTGCTCGACTGTAGCGTTCTCTCTTGTTTATATTTAATTTAGTTAATTAATTAAATTAATTTAATTAACTTAATTAATTAATTAAATGAATGTAATTTCTTTTGTGTGGGGTGGTACAGGGTATTTAAGAGTTGAGCCTGCTCGACTTTAGCATTCCTTTCTTGTTTTTATTTTGTTAATTTAATTAATTTAATCTTGAGATGAAATTTCAAAAAATGTTTACACTTGTTTGTGGGAATAGGCACAAGGTATTTAAGAGTTGTGACCGATCGACTCTGGTATATTTAATTCTTGTTCTTTTTACGTTTGTTATACAGACAAACAGTGGTAGAAAGATTACGCGTTATGGTTCTTCACCAGTTCTGGCTCGCCGGCACATCTGAATGTCACTTGTATGCCATTCGGTAGCCAAGACTGGGACCAAATATCAATATCGCAAACCTTAGTTGATCCATTGCCGTCAACCAACTCAGCGCGATACTTATTCAGGGAACCGGAAACGACTTGGTAGCTTGCAGACAATATCTTCGAAAGCCTAAAAGCTTGGATGTTAGCATCACACACTTCAACGTAATTTTTATAACTCACCTGTAGCTAGGACCATCGCCAGATGCCAATTTCGTCAAGGATGAACGCAGCGTCTCTTCCGCTGCCTGCAGGCTGCTGCCGCTAAGCTGTGATGGTGCTCCAAGTGCTCCAAATCCTTGTGGTAAAGCATTTGCCACCAAAAAAGTGGCCGAGCAAACGAGCAAGAGCTTTGCCACAAACATTTTCGTTAAAGCGTACTTTCAACTGAAATAAACTATGAAACGAACTGAGACAAAGCCAGAGTTACTCGATATTTATAGTCATCCGGTGCTATGTACGCAATCAAAATCGAATGTGATAAGGTGATCGACCGGATGTTTTTAATTAAAATCGAGTCTTTTAATAAGTAATGCTAGAATCGGGGATTCCCGACTCTTGTATACCTTATTCTCAGTTGAGAAAAAAGATTTAAGTTAATGTTTATGTGTCCTTCAATTAAAAGTGTAAGAAAATATTGTTTTTGGTATGTAAATTTGTAACAATTTAGGTGCATACTATGTAGTACATTATTTACACGAATCCAAACAGCTAGCAGCATATACCAGTCTGTCTCTTTCAATCACTTTGCCCCCTCAGTTGTAGATAGCGTGAACCTTTGTACCATGGCTATTTTAGGCAAGCACAGACAGCATGTAACGTTATGTAGCTGTTATAAAACTCTTTCGGTTTCAAATGATTTTTTGTTTATTTTTGTATGAAAACAAATATGAACTCTTCTCCCTGGCTGGTGTTTAGTCAACTCACTTTTACATACTATATGTAGGCGAAAGGGTCTATTGAAAACGCCTTTTAAATGGATAATCCCCCCTGCTAAAGAGGATGACTATAAATATTTTTAGGTCACCATGAGGTCATGTACCACCTTTACAAAATAATCACAAGCGCCAAGAGCTCGTTATCTCTACCCAAATAATAATTCTGCAGCGATGGAATTGCTCTCTTTTGAATAAATAGGGTTAAAATGCTTCTAATTTGAAAACAAAAAACCACATAGATTGTGGATTGCCACAGATTGTAAGGCTATGCGAACCCTACAATCAATCTGATTGCGGAAGTAAATCAAAAGAAAACTTAAAATCAAGAGGATATTTTGCCACGATCATGGCTTGATTTAAGTACATATGTATGTGTATATGTAGGTCATGATGTTTGTTCGCCCCATACAACATACATAAGTACATTCGTTTAAGTCATAATCGTTTTGTTGCTACAGACCTCCAAAGGCGAGAATATGTACTAAATAAAATAAGCTGTGAGCCACTGTATGGATGCTGTGTGCCCCAAGGTTTAGGTAGGTAGAACATGCATACATCCAAGGGCCTAGGCAGGGAGGAAGGGGGAGCTGTTGGCCCCCTACAAAAAATTTTGCCATATAATGTCGACCACACGTTCATTATTATGACTTACTATTTCGCCTTAAAATGAAACTGAGTTGGTTTTGTTGAAGTTTTTTAATGGATCATATGCATAAATTATTTTTTAAATGCATCGTGCACTATTTAATCAAAATTTTAATTTTTTGGCGCCCCCCTTTGGTAAAAGCTGCGTACGCTTTTGCATTTGTACACACATACATACAAGTATGTATGTTATAATATAAGCTATAACGTGAGCAGAATGCCTACATTGAGTGTTGCCACACTTTGTACAGTTCAGTTCAATAAACTGATAAGTGTACCCAGACTGCTTTTCCGCGGTGCTAATTCTAAAATATTGGAATTTGATGCAGGAATTATGTAAAATGATTTAATTTACGCAAGATAAGAAAAAGCCGCAATCAAAGTTAATTTGTCAGACGTTGTCCTTCAAATTTGGAGCCGCGAATGGCATTTTGTTGACAGCACATAAATAATAAGCCAAAAACAGTGAGAGCGACAGAGCACGTACATTTATTGCGCGCTCACTCTTTCGTTCGTGGCATAGGCAGAGAATATTGTGGCATCATTTCCAAGACATCCTGAATAATGGACATGTGCAATGATACACGACGACGTAAAAATGTTCATGTCTTACTCTGATCTATTATCCCATCTGAATCTTCAAGCTGACCTAAATGAATTGCATTTGTGATGTTCTGTCGCTTAACCTTTCGAAATGCAACTCTATCACCTTCCACCGCTCTGCTGCCCCTTTTTGTTTCCTATACTCTTGGGAATTCTACTTTAAGTCGAATAACCACAGTTAACGATCTCGGTGTACTTTTTGATAATAAATTATAATTTTACAGCCATATTTCAGTTATTGTCAGGGGACTTCCAGCTTTTAGAAAAAGTTTGTCGAACGAGTTTGACGTTCCGTACACTACGAAATCATTGTACATATCCTTGTTTCGCCCTATCTTGGCCCTATCTGGCGCATGGCGCCCACAATATGTCGAAAAACAATTCTTACTGTGTGCTCTTCGGAGTCTAAATTGGGTCCCGCGCAGCCGCTTGCCTCCTTATAGATCCAGATTAAAACTAATAGACCTACATCACCGTCAAATTTGTTCAGGAGTCACCCTCCTTCACAAACTACTTTTTGCTGATATTGACTCTCCTTTCCTTCTTAGCCTCGTAGACTTGGCAGTTCCGTTAAGATTTACTCGTGCATTTCGTACCCTTCGATTGCCTATTTGTAGATCCAACTTTGCTTCACATGAACCCTTTCGTGTGTTGTGTTCTAATTACAATCATTTTTCACACAACATATCCTTCGAACACTCCATTATGACTATTTCATCATTAATATACTTGCAACTTGATTCTGAAAGTCTCTAACCCTATCTTACTCTACTAATTGTTTGACTTGTTAAATTTTGTTTTAAGTTATACTATTATACTACTAGCAGGTATTGCCCGTCTTAACCCGGCTCAATATAATGTTTCCAATTGTATTTATTTTGTGTGTGCATAACCTACCCATATGTTTTCACCTTATAAGTTACCAGTAGGAAGGCATTTAAGGTATTTAAATGAACATTTTCTGTTCTTGACAAAAAATTGTTCAGTAGTCCGTTACATTTTTGTTCTTGCCAAACTATTTCTTTAAACGAACATGACCACTATAACTAATATTTTTTTAAACCTCCCCCCTTTGGAGTTAGAATTTTCCAAAAGCCTTTCTTAGTGTGCTCCTACACTATGATGGATACTATGAAAGGATACTTGAGTCCAAATTTCATCTTTTACCGTTTGGGCTGTGCGTTGATCACCAATTAGTCAGGACAAACTGTTTTATATATAGAGATAACGCAACGTTTTAAGATAGACTATGTGCAAAAAAGGGGAATAATTATAAGGGTATATCCTAATTTTAAATTCACATTTGAGTCAATACGGTCACGCACAAACTCGGAATATGAATATGCACTCGTGTCAATGCCGTGCAGCGATGAGCCACGATCAAAAAGCACTGACAATTCTCATCTCAATTTGCTAGAGTAAAACTTTCGATAGTTGAAGCCACCGATACCATCAAAATATCGAAGTTTGAATGCAATAAGCAGAATATTTAAATAATAAAATCTAATTATTTATTGAGATCGATAAGAACAAATCATATACATACATACATCTGCCCGCAATGCGAAGCAGAATATGCGTAGCTCCGTTATTCGGTTTCTGCTTTACTATCGCATACGCAGTCGTTGCTTAGCGACGGTAACTGTAAACTTTTGGCGTTTTGCCTTTGCAATTAACATTAAATGGTCAAAACGAAAGAAGATGAGCGAGCCAACAACTTGAAGTTGTTGTTGTTGTTTTGTATTTACATGCTTCATACATATACAGGCATAGATACATATGCTTGTACATATGTATGTATGCATGGGCACACATAGACACGAACTGTTCCCAACTATTTGATATTTGATATATGGCAAGTAAAAAACATATTGCTATATTTTAATCGTTGAATGCCAATTTGTTGATATAGTTATGTTGATTACATTACCCAAATTTGAAATCGATCGGACAAAATTTATAACACAAACTATTCATTTGAAAAAGTGAATAAATATTAAAACCCCAATAATAAAATTAAATGCGATATATCGAAAATATCGATACTTGTGTTGATATATCGTAATACATGTCGAATACAAATACATCGAAAAACATCGTTTGAGAGTTATTGATTATAATACTGTATTCGATTGTACACTGTACACATACATACATACAAATTTATTTGTATGTGTACTGTAACTGTAAACTTTTGGCATTTTGCGTATGTAATGAACAGGCGTAAATGATCAAAACGAAAGAAGATTTGCGAGCCAATAACTTGAAGTTGTTGTTGTTGTTTTAAAAATTTTGATTTGAAACCATAGAAAACTATTTTTTACAATTAAACAACAGTGTTCGATAGCCCACTGCATACTTGTACATACAAACCTATTTATGTATATAGGAATATATGAACGTACATACATACTTATTGATGTACATACATACATATGTACATGCTATACATACAGACGTATGTACGTATGTAATACATATGGTGCTGGCGTAATTCATAATGCGAAATTCTTTCTAAGGGGAGAAATGTCCCCCCTGCCCAACCTGCGTACGCCCTTGTAGTCCGTTGTCCTAAAAACTCCTTATGCCAAATGTACTAAACAAAGAAAAAATAGCATAAAAATGTTTATGTTATAATGTTAATAATTTTTAATTAATTAACATTTCTTGCCCTGTCAGTGCAAGACGAATGTACTTTTGTACATACATATGTATGTATGTATGTACATACATGTGTACAAATGAACATTCACACATTAGTGTCTCACATTTTGCTTTGGCTACTTCAACCGTTTACACGCAACTACACGAACAGCTGCTTGTATGTATGTATATGTGTGTGTGTGTGTATGCATACTTAGTTGTCCCCAACTGTTTGATATTTTGTATTGTTTGTTCTACCTGCATTTGTAAAATGCATATTTTAAAAATCGTTAAATGCAAAGTTGTAATTTTAGTTACGTAGATTATATTACCCAAATTTGAAATCGATCTGACAAAATTTATAACACAAACTTTTCATTTGAAAAAATGAATAAATATTAAAACCCCAATAATTCAAGCTCCAACACAAATTTTGAAAAACCGAGTATGCAGTTTTGTTTGTATTCTTTTATAGATTATAAAACCTAAATTTAAAGTTGATCGATTCAAAAATGCAGAATTTTCAAACAAACTTTGGAGCTACTTTTCCCCCCTTTGGAGCTCGAATTTTCCAAAATCCCTTCTTAGTGCGCATCTACACCATGATAGGATACTTGAGCCCAAATTTCCTAGCTTTTACCGTTTGGGCTGTGGGGTGTTGATTGTGTTTCAATTTTTCCACGGAAAACCCCCCTTTTTTCATGCCCCAGAAAAAATGGTGAAAAACCATACAGTATACAGTTTTTCTTGTATTCTTTTTGAGAGTATACAAACTAAGTTTGAAGTTAATTGGATGAAAATTGTAGATTTTTCATACAAACGTTGGAGCCCGTTTTCCCCCCTTTGGCGTTCGAATTTTCCAAAACCGCTTCTTAGTGCTCACTTTCACTATAAGAGGGATCTTGTGTCCAAATTTCAGCTTCCTAGCTCTTACCGTTTGGGCTGTGCGTTGATTGCCAATCAGTCAGTCAGTCAGTCAGTCAGTCAGGACAAACTGTTTTATATATATAGAGATTTATTGTATTCTTCTGTATAATTATAATTTTCTTTTCTTCTTATTATTATTTTATATTAATATTGTTCTTTTTCTTGCAGTTACCAGTTCTTCGTTAACTATGAATAAATAAATAAATACATACATACATATGTATGAGAAACTTAGAGCTGATAGTACTTGTAACTAACAAATTTGTTTAAATCAGACTGCGATCGGTGCAGCCAATAAATATCACTGTAGTTTGCTCTCACAATATGCTGGTGCTTTCGTTAATACACTGTAGAGTCTACAGGAAAGACTGTGTAGCAATTACTAATTAAAATACTCTGATTTATCACCAAAGTCTGCGAGCATAGCTACTGTTACATATGTATATACCCCTCTGTTTAAATTTGCAACGTAATTGGTGAACAAACTTCTTAATACATCATTTGATAACAATACAAAACAGTCATTACAAGTATAAACAAAAAGTCTTTGGCACAAACCCATTTGAACCTATCTTTTCAAGTATACTACTTCGTAAAATACAACAACCAAAAATACAACATTGGGCTGAGAAAGTTTTCAAATCAGAAATTAAAATTTAAAATCATTTCAAAACCGGCAGATATAATATGGCAACTGTGAGATATAGTGTTCTGATCCGACGAGTAAAAGTATTAAACATGAAAGACTAATTTGCATAGAAAAAGACAAATATACCCATACAAATATCAGATCATTTAACAAAACTAATAAATCATCAACAGACCTTTAATTTGCTCCTGGCTTTAAATTTCATTCCCACAGTTTGGTTATAAAACATCTTGTTGGCTTTAAGTTGTATAAACAATTGTATTTGCTGACGCACTAATAGTGATAATTGGTCCAACGACTTGTTAAATTTAAACTGGAACAACAAAAGTTCTGGCGTCATAAGTCAACAAATCACATTTTATTTGATCATTTTAGCTCGTTTTTGATTAGAACTTTCAGCAAGACGCTCAAGCGCTGTGCTTCTTTACCACCTTATCCTCGCCGGGACATTCAAAGGAAACCTCAATGCCGTTATCCAACCAGGGCTGAGACCAAATGCTGACATTGCACTTCTTTGTGGCCTTGTTACCGTCCACAAGCTCGACTTCATATTTATAGAGGCTACCAGACACAACTTGGCGAGTGGCCGAAATAATTTTACCCAATCTGAAGTAGATGAATATTAGAAATTAGTGAATTGAAAACCTGCGGTACGCAAAGAATACCTACTGGTAATTGGGACCATCACCACTCGCCAATTTCTGCAGAGAGCTATTCAAAGTGTTCTCAGCGTCTTTCAAATCATCTCCAGTGAGTACGCGTGGAGCACCGGGAACCTGCGTGCTTAAACGATTTCCCGTTTATTATTATTTCAATCAGTTTTTAGTTATTTATTTACTCACGTTGGCTGCGACAATGGTTAGGGCCAAGCCCAGAACAACAATCACCTTGGAAGAGAACATTTCGACACCTTGTGTACGGCACGGACAGCAGTTTTATACTGAGCGTTCTACTGCAATCCGGATTCCTTTTATAGTAAGTGGCGGTGACGAGCTTATCACAACTTTAAGAGCGTTTCTTTATTCAAATGTAGATGCTCGCATTGTTTCTGTGTAAGTGCCGGTTCGATTCGGTTGATTAACACCATTTCGGCTGTCACTATACTTGCTCGCTATATACATGTATGTACATAAATACATGTACATATATGTATATATTCTATGAAGAAGGCAACAAACAAGAACAAAGATTAAAATAAATATGTATGCATGTACATATACACATAAATATGTACATACATATGCACTTATATTTAGCTATGATGTGTATTGGCCTTTGTAACCTGTATTTCTCTGAATTATTTTGTACGAGGTCGGCGAAAGAATTATCTTAATAGTAGAAATGATTTGTTTGCCTAGGTCAGTGAAATGTGCCGAAAGTTATACTTGTATTAGCCCAAGGGAAGTGAGCACACCCTATTCCGAGGAAAAATATGTACAGGTACTTAAACCTTATACGACCATTAGCCCAGGAGATGTGAACACGTCTTATTTCGCAGAAAAAATAAGTTCCTGCCCAGGTCAGCTTGTTTTCCGTTCTTGTGACTCAGCAATGAACAATACCAAGACAAATGATTCCAAAATGTAGATTTTTAAGATGTGCCTACCAGTTAGGCATGATACATACATACATATGTACGTTAATCGGATGTCATTATTAGCAATGATAAAAAATAATTTTTGCAAATAGAATAAATTTTCCAAATTAATATTTTGTGAAACCTCAATAATATTATAATTTTATAAACATATGTATGTACATACATATGTATTAATTTTAAATAACGAAATTGTTTACATTTTCTTTCCAACCAATTAGGTAGCCATAGAGCAGTATCTAGATTAATTTTAGTAGTATCTTTTTATTTCGGACATATCTGCCCCTTTTTATTCAAATTCAAATGAGAATTAATGAATCTAACTAATGGATTTCGCAACAACATATCATCATCAAGAGTAAATATTTACTAGAACAAACAAGGTTCCTATTCCGATCCTGCTGTACTCATATAAATGCAAATACAAAAATATTTATATACTAGTAGTGTGATAAATATTGTGGAACATTGACATTTATACATATACAAATATTTTAAAATGTACATTTTATTATACATATGTATGTATGTACATACATGCATATAAGCAATTAGATAAGCAGGGTACGTATTCCTATAAACTTGGTTGTGAGCACTCATGTATTGTGCATCTTGCAAAAACAATACAAAACAAAGATAAATTCAAATAAATATGAGTTTTTCTGTAAACACATACTTATGCATGTATATATTGCATGGAAATACGAAATTATATATATGTACATGAACGCCTGTATGTACTTTTACTACTCAACAAACTATTCGTCGCAGATTTGTTGTGTGCTTGATGACTAATTAACGCAAATCAAACTGCCCACAAACGGTTATGCGGGTATGTACGTGTGTATGTAGATATGTATATTGAACTTATATATGTATTATGTATACAGTTGGATTAACATCTTAGTACAAAACTAGAATAATAAAAGCTTTATATTTATGTGTATTTGATGTTAAATACCATCAGGTTAGTGTAAATTAAAACGGGTTTTACGTGAGCGCAGTAGTTAACGGCTCAATTTTTTCAATACAAAATATAAACATATTCAGTTGCCGACGAACTTTGCGCCTGGAGAGCTGAATATTCAACTTGAGCGGCACTACCATGTACGAGTCAGTTCATCGTCATCGCCCTCGCACTGTACCGTGATCTGGGTGCCGTTTACAGAGAGCCAGGGCTGTGACCAGATTTTCACAACACATTGCTTGACCGCATTGCCATCGCTCAGCTCCACATTGTAGCGATAGAGCGAGCCCGAGACAACCTGGCGTGTGGCAGAGTGGACCTTGACGGATCTGAAAACAAAGGGAATCTGTTTCAGTTCTAAGACGCATGACTAAACTGTTCATAACATACTTATAGTTGGGACCGTCGATTTCGCCTAACTTGGCTAGTGAGGCATCCAGAAGCTCAATGGCTTTATCCAAGTCTGCACCGCTTAGTTCGGCTTGGCCGCCAACAAATGAACCCTTGGCATTGGACATGGCTGCTAGACTGATGAGAACAAAGCACAAAGAGTATAAGTATATTACGCATTTCATTTTACACCAGTGTTTCGATAGAAATGTGGGCTGTTTTACAGTTGTCAATAAACTAACTCATTCGGAGTAAAAACCCGACCTTTTACTTCAACACTCAATTCCTGAATATTTCCATTACATTATTAAATAAAATGCGATAATTTCGAAAACAAAGAGGATGATAAGTTTTTAATGATTTACATACTTTTGCTTTCGATAGATATCGAAATCGCTTACACACCCATACTCGCCAACATCAGCTGGCATCAACAGATAAATATACATATGTGTCAGCCACAGTGTTGCCAATTTAGCTATTTTCCCGTCAGATCTGGAAATCTGCCGATTGTGAGTCCAATTAAAATGTGGGATAATTGGACTATCGACAGTTTTAAAGACCTTTGTACCATATAAAAGTAATAAAAGTCATTTAAATTATTTTAAATATATACAAGTCGTCTTTTAGCTTAAATTTCTTCTCCAACACTTTGCAATTTATCCAGCTGAAATATTTATCTATTGCTGCATGCGAATATCAATTTTACATTTTATTTCAATTATGTACAATGTAAATTAATGTTATAGAAGTTGCTAATCAAATTTCAATAAATAGCTCATTAATGTCTGTTATTAAGCTTTTAAAATTTTTCTACCTCGATATAATGCTCATCTAGCTTTTTCATCCATATTTGTTTTGTATTGACACACAATTCTGTTTCTAATTGTAATAACATCCAGACATGTACAAGTGATTGTACCCAATTTTAATATTGATAATGCAATATGAACAACTTCAGCAAGTACGTACAAGTATGTACGTACATACCTACAGGTGCCAGTTGATAGCGTTTGTTCGCAAACAAAAAATGTACCAAACCCAAGGAAAAAACATACATATTAACGTTAAATTTTAACGGTTAAAATTGATTTAGTTCAGATTCTTAACTTTTGTCTCAACCACGAGATTCTTTTAAAATACAAGTAGAATAACTCCCCACACAGAAAAGAAAGATTAGGCTAAAATTTATATGTATGTACATACTTACATATGTATGTATGTAATGTATGAACATATATGTAGTACATATACATATACGTATGATGAGACGAATCCAAATTGCAATGTGGGTCCATCTGTTTCATTACTTATGTATTTCTTCCAGTTATAGAGCTACTAGAGCTTCTTTACATCGAAGCTTCTGTTTGACGGACACACAACTTTTTTAAACATTTGTATGTACATAAATATGTAGTAAGTATACAAGTATAGCTGTTATAAACAAATGGAGAAAAAGGCGTCACAGCAAATTGTGATCCAAAAATGACCAAATCCATACAAATTAAAATGTATATTCTAACATGGTTTTAAAGATCACTGATCTAAAGAGTCGACGGTTTTCGATATGCAGCGATCTGTTGGCATATTTCGACAGCTTAACCATTGCAGCCCTTTTTTGATTCTTAATTACAAAAAATAAACGTTATCTACAATATTTATTTAACAATTTATTTCAGCGTACGTATTCATGGAAACAAGTGTTAAGGTATAAAAACATAGGCCTTACAACAAATCACTTCTCATATCCAATTTAGTTAAGCACAATGATACAAGAACAGTGCATGCACATATCTTCTATTGTTTAAGTAATTCAATTTACAATTGAAAATACATCAAAATGTACAAAATTGTTCCAAAAATATAGTGTCCCATAGGACCAACTTGAGGGAAAGATTTACCGTGAAACTTAAATAAACTTAAAAACTAATTTATAGTAAAGCATATATGAAGTTGATCTCCTCGGATATCAAGCAACAGACTCTAAATAACATAACTGATTCAGGACACACTTCATAATAGCAGAACGGTCTGATCAGGGAATTACAAAAATCCCCGGCTAGGCCTATATATGAATGTGCACATGTTCCAACAGCTGGGCTCGATCGTAGAATATTGCCGAACACATCTCACACTCGAAAGTTCGTGCCTTGCGCTCCGGTTTACTCGTGGCTGCCGCCTTGGCCGCTGCATCAGCTGCATCCGCAGCTGAAACGACCTCGGAAATGGAGAAGAAACCCGAGCTGACATCGGCAGTGTTAGAGCTGGCAGGTACATTCACATTGAACGAGTCCACGTAGCCAAGATATGACTGGGTGGTCGAGCTGTTGGTATCATTGACTTTGGCAGTCATAGCTGACGGTGAGGTCGTTTTGGGTTTCTTAGATTTCGAGGCAGGTGCGTTTTTGCTGGCACTGAGTCGCTTCATGGACACTTTTGAGTTATTTTGCTGCATACTCTCTGGCAGATATTTGTTATTGGTAGTTTGTGACTGTCTCTGGTGGCGTGTGGTCCTTGCGGACGAAGCGGGAGGGCCTGTTGAGGCTGTGACTCGTTGTTGACTCTCGACCATTTCGCGCAGATCCGGTGATGTAGGCTCAATTTTGATTAAATTCTGCTCCTCATCCGGTAAAAATTGTGGCGTCGTAGATGACTCGCTAATGAAGCGTAGGCGCGCATTGCGATCAGACTTAAGAGGGGAGCGCAGAATCTCCTCCAGATCGTTGACAATGCTTGGATTAAACTTTTCGTATGCCTTCTCACGAAGCGTCGCGTCTAGCAACAGGTGTGTGTCATCGTACATGAGCTGCACACGCTGTTGCTGCTCCTGCTCCTGTTTAATGTGCAGCGGACTAGAGCTTATCTGATTAGGTGGCTGTGTGGCGGGTGAAATGATCTCATAATCATCGACCATGGTCGAAGAACTAGCACGTGTTGCAGAGGCACTGGTCTGAACCGGACTGTTGGTTTCGGTGCGCGTCACGTACATTTTCCCGCGCGTTTTTTTTGATCCACTGACAGTCTCCGTCGACGGCTGCACACGCGATTTCTCGGTATGTATCATTCGAGGTCGTGTTGTCGGGGCTGCACCCTTTGCTGCCTTGGCCAGTTTCTTGCGGCTACTGCGACTGTTAGAGCTGCCACCAGTATGACTATTGTTTTTGGCTTCCAACGCAGACGCCGTAGTCGACATGCTAAGTGCCTGTGGCTCCGTATTCACATTATGCTTGACGTTACGCCGCGTTTTTACCACGCTGGCAGGCGTTTCCACAGGCAGCGCCGTGTCATTTACTACCACCAGCGAGTCAATCTGAAAGAGGGTTTTGTAAGCATCATCACTAGGATGTCCACTTCCATGCATAAACTTTTCCTCCCATAGTCTGTCCGAAGTGCTGCTGGTTGAGTCATAGCGTGGCTTTTCTACATTCGATTTTGCCACCGTCTGTGCGCCCTGCGCACTTGCTTCAGACTTGGTACTAGCTGACGTATTGCTCCCATTGGCCATTGATTTTTTGACACCTTCAACTGCGCCCCTTTTGCGCTTATCTTTTCCAGTCCCTTTTTTGGTTGGTTCCGATATTTCAAACAAATCTTCCACATTGTCTACATCAAAGTCACCGATGTCAATGTCGCTACCGTAATCGTCGCATTCGGGGTCCTTTGGTTTGGCGCACAAGTGCGCAATCTCGTGCGGCTGCAGCTTCCGCCGGCGCTTGTATTTCCGTGGTCCGGTCTAAAAAAAAGGACATTTTATCAGATAGAAAACAAAGATCGTGAACTAAAATAAATGCGATCAATCCCATGTTGATTACATGTTTGTTATGGATGTTTTACGTGGAAGCTCCACACAGTACGGATAACAAAATGAAAATTGTGAATCTAAATGCATTTCGGGTTGGTATGAAAATAGCCTATCGGGTCGCACTGGAGCGGACAATAAGTCTACAACCAGAAAACCATGTGCAATTAGTTTTTGTTTTCTACTTACTACAGGTTGCCGTTGCTTGGCCGTGTTTGTGTCGCTGTGCTGTATAAGATGTTGTATTAGATCATTGGAGGAAGTCAAATCCGCTTCGCAAACCGTGCAGTGGTAAGTGCCACGTTCCACATCTAATCCCGAGTGATGGGAGCGTATGTGTTCGCGAAGAACGACGCGCTGGTTGAAGGCACGAGGGCACACGGAGCAGGCGTAAGGCTTTTCGCCGGTGTGAATGCGCTCATGTTTGCGGAGAGTCCCGCCATCAGCGAAGGCCTTCCAGCAGTAGCGACAGCCGTAGGGTCTTTCGCCCGTGTGGATGCGAACATGGATTTGCTGCGAGCTGCGCGAGCCAAATGTTTTTCCGCACTCATGGCATGGAAACAGTTTTCCTGGAGATGTGGTGCTGTGTGAGTGGCGATGATTGGAGAGCGATCGGCCGTCGGGAAACTCTTCCTGGCACACCTCACATACCACTGACTTGTCGCGATGTGACGCCATATGACGCTTCAGGCGAGCCTTGTTATGGAAATTTTTGCCACATTTAGAGCACGAATGGCATTTCTCGCGAGAATGGTCCCAAGCGTGTTTGATAAGTGCCTTTCGGTCTCGACATTCCTTACCGCACAGTACACAGGAGTTTGGTTTTAATTCGTGAGGATGGCGTGTGTGTAAATGCCGCTTGATGGCCTGCTCCTCATAGAAACTGATGCCACAGAGGACGCACCTGCAATGTTGCCGTAATTATGAATAGTCTATGGTAATGTACAACTGATTTAAGTATTGTGGCAAACTTAAGTTTTCATATTTATCATGGTTGCCTCATAAAATCAATAATACATAGTGTAGCCCTTTTGCTGATTTCGCTAAGAAAAATAAAAGCTAAAACAAATGTAGAAGCTGAAGTCGGATGTCCCGACTTTGTCATTCTACACGTGTAGAAACTTCAAAAATGAAAAATGTAATAAAATTTTAATATTACACAAATTTTGTTTACATTATACCACCTTGGGTATTCGAACGCAAGTAAAGGGTGTATAAGTGCACATTTACATAAGAATGTGTCTATGTGGAAACTCATTATACGGACACATAAGCACTAACAAGATGGAAGTACCAAATTTGAGTTCTAAATTCCAGGAATTACGGAAGTTATGGAAAATCATCAATAGTGAGGGAGTGGGGAGGTAGATCAGATAAAAGACCCATTTGTCCTCTGCTTAGGAGGATACAAAGTTCAGTTATTATAGCTCTTATATTTTACCGAGATCCTTGCGTTCATACGGACAGACAGGCGGACATGGCAATATCGACTCGTCTTGTCTTTCTGATCAATAATATATATGTTCTTTAGGGGATCTTCCATGCCTCCTTCTGTGTACAGGATGTAAACACTCAAATTAGGAAAAAATACTTATATGTATATAATTTTCAATCATTATGTTTTTTGATTAAATAATTACATTACATATAAGCCCTGAATGTGAAGATTTTATTTACCAATTATTTTATATATTCGACAACTTACTTGAAAGGCGGAAAGCGCGCATGAATCTCGGCGTGAGCTAACAACTCCAGAGCGCTGGGAAAGGATTTGCCGCATGTGCTGCAGCAATGCTCCCCATCTTTAGCAAGCTCATGACCAATACCAGTCGTGCCTGACGTTGGTTCTACATGAGCACCAGCTCTAGCTGTAGCCAATTTCTCGTGCTGCTTAGTATGACGGCGAAGCAGATCTTGTCGGTGGAAGCAGATGCCACATTCATTGCAGTAGAAGTCCCCGTAGAGTTGTTCTGGCTCGGAGTCAGAGGCACTGTCTCCACTCGAGGTGGGGTCATATTCAGAGTTGCTTTCCTCAAACTGATGCGACTTCTGATGCTCTTGCAGGCTGTTATTATCCCAAAACATTTCCTGACATTTGTTGCACTCAAAAGGGGAGTCCACACGATGGTTCTGTGGACAAGGAAATAGAATTAGTTCGATGTTTAAGCTTTACATTGCGGTTTATGCACTCTTATGATGCACCAAGCGCTTAAACCCATTAATAACACTTGCAACATTACATAATTTACATGGTTTACCTTTACGTGAGAGACCAGCGCCTTCTCCCGTGCAAATGCCAACCCACATTGCTGGCATACGAAGGGTTTACTCTCGTCCAGCACGGGGAAACGAGGTTGTGGCTGCTGCACAGGCTGGGCCACATGCGCTAAATCCAAGCTCGAAATAACCGACTGCTGCTCTTGCTGACTCTCAATGTATTCGAGCTCCGCTAACGCCGGCTTTTCTGCAATCACAATGTATTCCTCCTTCGGCTTGAGTCGACTAATACGACCACGCGTTGCTGCCGGGACAACGACAGCGCTTAGAGAGGTGTTTGATTCATGAGGATAAGACGTCTGATCCGCAGTTTGAATGGTACTACTGGGCACAGGATCCGGACAAGGCGACCAATCTTGGTCATAGTAATGATCGTCAATGGATCTGCGATGCGGCTCAAATTTAACTGCAACTCACAACGTAACTAGATAAATATTAAACGTTCTTGCACTAAACGGATCTATCGTACCTGTTGCTTCCTGCATTGCTGCATCCGCCGCATCCTGAGCCTCGGCGTGCGCTTTAAAATGACTAATGAGCTCTGCACGGCGCGAGAAACGAGCACCACACAATTTACACAGGTGAGGACGATCGTTTTGATGTGCCAGCATATGGTTGTTAAGGCTGGCCTTTTTGCGAAATCGTCGACTGCAGAAGTCACATGGGTACGGGCGCAATGCTGTATATTCATCCTGTTCCATGTCAAGCAGCTCCTGCGAGCTGCTATTGCCTGCAATTTGCTCCGCTGCTATCTCCACGCTATAAGAGCGAGCCTTCTGTGACTTACATCTCTCTGCTAATATATTCGGTTACTCACCGCTCCGCCCCCTGATGTTGCACCCAGTCATCCGTGATGACTTCTTCGGTGACCACTTGAGCGTCATCGTCAAACGAGTCGGCGTATGCATCGGCACTGCCGTCAGCCCTAACAAGCACAGTGGCACCCCCGTTCTCATTAGCAGCTATAATCTCGCTCAGCTGTCCATCACGCATAAAGATCAGGTTTTCTGCCGCCATGTGATCGAGGGCTTGTTCTGTTGGATTACCGTTAATAAGGTACGCAGCTGCGTCCCCGACATCGTTCTCCGCAACGTCTGACTCCACAGATGCGTGGTGCTGTATCCATTGCATGCCGCCATAGCCCTGATTGTTCATAACTCAACTGCCGTGTACACTGTAAAAATGTTATACCGAAGTTGTTCAAATACTGGCAATAGCAAACAGCACAAGCCTAGCATAAGCAACAATTGGGACGGGCAATCACAAGCACACATGTGCTCAAACAAATTATAGAAGAAGTGCAAACGAGCCGGGAGAGACATAAGTGAGTGCTGCCAGACATTTGATTAGTTGCAAGTATTAAGAATTAAGGCAAGAAAAATACCGAAAAAAGCACTCAGTTAAACATCTTACTTTAAATTTTGGAATGCATTGATAATTTGTTTTGAAAAACATATGTAATAATTAAAGCCACTAAAGAAGTAGCTGCAAATTGTTAAACAAAATGCCCGCATCTGGCAGCACACAAATACACTTTCCAGTTCCTACAACTAGCCATCTCGCTCGGACGTTTGCAAAGGCCAATACTCGCGTTCAGCATACAATCATGGCGGAACGGCCGTCGTCTCTTATAAGAATTGTTCCAACTGTTTATAAATCAATTTGGACAAATGAGGTTAAGTCTGCATTTTTCCAGCCCCAGCCAATTAGCGGCAATTCTGTTATTAAATTGCACATAGTTTAGATCGCGTAATTCGATATGACAACCGTACGCACACCTCAGTGGCACCTGACTCCCTCACTCGATTACATCACACACGCCCCGTTTATTTCACTATAAAATTCTAAGGGAAAGTAATTTATGTTACTTTTGGTGCCCCGAATTTGAGGTTAAACTGGTGTGATACAGGTGTAAAAGTTTCTATGGCAAAAATTTACCTTGATTTCGATTTTACACTGGTTGCATGCTTTAACGCGGCTGTTTCTAAATGCAGTAAAATACACGCAAAATGCGAACGAGAATGACAGAATTGGTGCAAAGCCACCATCGTTCCGACGACTGCAGATGGTGCTGCCACTATTTTAAATGCTGCCACACTGTCGAAAAGAGTAATTGAAGGCGATACAAGTAATTACAATACTTTTCATTTTATTATGGACACAATATAAATATTCCCTTTTTTTATTATTTTATTATACAGTCGACTGTCGTTAATTCGAAGCTGGAGGGACTCTTAAAATATTACGAATTATCGAGTCTTCAAAATATCAAATGGTTCAAAATATATGAGAGAAAATAAATAAAACTTCGAATTATTAAGTGTTGATCAATTATTATTTATTAACTGCTATACTATAATAATGTCAAAAGAGTAACAGTAACTGAGTGATAACTAAGCAAACCAATTCGTGCGAAGTGTGTCAAATAGCCAAACTAATCATAACAAAAACAGTTACCGGGACGAATCTTGAGCGGGACCGTTAGATGCGCAGAAGTCGATTTTTCGGTCTGCTTGGCGTTATGAAGTGCGGCGCGACGGGCGGGACTAACTCCTGTACGTTGATACAAGTTTGAACTTGTCGCAAAATGTACTTACAATCCTTCCGCCTTTTCTCTATGGAACTTTGAATTGTCGAGTGTTGGACGCCGATGAGTTCGAATTAAGGCGTCGTTTTGTTATATAGCAATGATTTCTTAGTTCTAATTACCAAGTGCACATGCCTGTCATTTCTCTGAATTGGAAAATTCTGAATACCAGGTTTGGTTATTCCAGCTTTTATACTCACTCATATTCATGCGTTCATAGAGAAGACATAGAAGACAATATGGATATTCCTTTAAATTAATGTATTTCAATCAATTGTCATCAGCTTTTAATGCATAATAAGAATACATTGAAATAAAAATCAGTTTAAGAAATCTGCCTGTCAACCGAATTCCATACCCTGTACCCAAAGGGTACAAAGGTATATTAGTTTTGTGCGAGTGTACATGTAACACACAGAAGGAGGCGTGGCAGACCCCACAAAGTCTATATATTCTTGATCAGGATGACATGCCGAGTCGATATAGCCATGTCCGTCTGTCTGTCTGTCCGTCTGTCTGTGTGAACGCAAGGATTTCAGAAAGTATAAGAGCTAGAATAACTTAACTTGGTATACAGATTCTCCTGAGCCCGAGAAAGGACGAGTTTGTTCATTTTTCCCGATGCATCCCACCACTCATCCCCTATTCAAGATTTTCTATAGCTCCCGTAATTCCTGGAATTTTAAAATAAAATTTGGTAGACACATCCATTTAGTAATTATATATCCGTATACCAAGTTTCATTATGATAGGTTGACCGGAAGTTATAGCCATATAACCATGCCCAATGCACACATACATACATATGTACAAGTACACAAACACGCATAGACACGATTCTGATGTAAATGGAAATGTATGTATGCATGTATGGAATATTTTATATTTAATTTAGTTAATTAATTTAATTAATTAATTAATTAAATTAATTAATTAATTAAATTAATTAATTAATTAAATTTAATTAATTTATTTTTTTTGTGGGGTGGTACAGGGTATTTAAGAGTTGAGTCTGCTCGACTTTAGCATTCCTTTCTTGTTTATTTTTGATATTATATAAGATTAAATGTTTTAAAATTTAAATTAAACTAGTATATCCTTTTAAGGGAACGGTAGCTTTTACATCAGAAAAAAGAAACACGAGCATGATATTTCTCTGAATTGGAAGATTCTGAACCAAACCTGGTATTTGGTTATTACAGCTTTTATGCTTGCTGAGATTCACACAGACGATCGAATCGTCTTGTCACACTGATCAAGAATATATATTAACCAATTTTTTTTTTTTTATTTTTGATATGTTCCAAGATTAAATGTTTTAAAATTTAAATAAAACTAGTATATCTTTTACCTTTTGGGTACAGGGTATAACAATAAGGAATCGCATGCTTTTGCATCAGAAAAAAAATTGGAAGATTCTGAACCCGATTTGATTATTCCAGGTTTTATGCTTGCTGTGATTCACACAGACGATCGAATCGTCTTGTCACACTGATCAGGAAAATATGTTTTTGGTGTTCTGCCGCGCTTCCTTATGTTTGATAATATTCTCCCTTCCGCCACTTTAAAATTTCGCCAATTTCGTACAATGCCCCTCTTGTTTTTATGTAATATCTATTATTGGTATTATTCACATATTCAATATTTTGCACGAAATTCAGAATTTTATTCCGTTCCTCTTGTGTTTGCAATCTGCCTAATAATTGCGATTATCTCACACATTCTCTTACATACAAGTATGTTCATTCAGTGGCCATAAATATTAATTAAAATAGTCTGTACTCCTGTACGGACCGCAGCCATTTTTTCTTGCGCAGATTATATTGATTGAGGACACTTCCGATCACACTCCTTATGCTGCCTTCTAGAGATCTTCTCGTAGTTGTTGCCACGGTCGTCGTAGTTGTTGCAGCAAAGCACTCTGCATTTGTCGGGCTTATTGTACAATTCACACAGCTTGGGTCCAGGGGGGCAACATCACACGTTACGGCCGAGACTCCAGTTCTAGTTAGATAGCAGAAAATTGTGATAATCAGGAAAATATAAATTTCTTTGGTTGCCATTTAAACCCCGTAAACTTCAGGAAATGGTTCCTTTGCGACTGCGTAAAAAACCCAATACTTCACACTTTATAGCGGAAAGAAACAATCTTAGCCGTATTCAAATAGCCAAAACTTAAATTTATTCAGGTGGTATTCTTGTTGTCAATGTGTGTATGTGTCTGCCCTCAGCATATAATATGAATAAGTGTGTTGGTACATACATATGTATGTACATATTTATCTATATATATACATATATATAGATATCTATGAAGGCATTTAACTTTGTACCTCTCCGATACTCTGGTTGAATTGTGTAGAATATGAAAAATAAGGTATATTTTTACATAACACTTCGTATTTATGTAGCCCTAAAAAAAAGGTAGCAAGTCATCATCTGGTCCGAAGCCGATTGTTATTAACAAGAAAGGAATGCTAAAGTCGAGCAGGCTCAACTCTTAAATACCCTGTACCAGCCCACAAAAAAGATATTAAATTAATTAATTTAATTAATTAACTAAATTAATTTAATTAATTAACTAAATTAAATATAAAATATTCCATGCATGCATACATACATTTACATTTACATCAGAATCATGCCTATGCGTGTTTGTGTACTTGTACTTATGTATGTATGTGTGCATTGGGCCCGGTTATATGGCTATAACTTTCTTTCCGATCATTCTTTCATAATGAAACATGGTATACGGATACATAATAACTAACCTAATGTGACTACCAAATTTTATTTCTAAATTCCAAGAATTACAGGAGTTATAGAAAACCGTTAATAGGGGGGGAGTGGGGGGGGGGGGGGTGGATCAGAAAAAATTATCAAACTCGTCCTTTCTCGGGCTCAGGAGAATCTGTATACCAAGTTTGGTTATTCTAGCTCTTATACTTTCTGAGATCCTTGCGTTCAATCAGACGACAGACAGACGGACAGACGGAAAGACAGACGGACATGGCTATATCGACTCGGCTTGTCATGCTGATCAAGAATATATATATTTGTGGGGTCTACCAAGCCTCCTTCAGTGTGTTCCATGTGCACTCGCACAAAACGAATATACCCTTGTACCCTTTGGGTACAGGGTATAATTACCACTAACCATACGACATATGTACATACATACAAGTATATATGTTGTATGATTACATATGACATTACATACCCTATCCCCAAAACAAAAAGAGATAACCTTCTTCGTAATAGGAAAGTAAGGACGGACTTAGGCTTGTTTAGCTTCTATTTTATTTTATTTTATTTTATTTCGTAGAAGTAAAGATGGGAAAATTTTTTCTTTTAAAACGTTGATGTAGCAGGGGTGAGAGATACGCTTAGTTGCAATGGATTCCATATGGTATTCGTAGCCTTCGTTGTTTTGACAGAAGGTAAAATTAGGGTACAGAATCAGCTGTAGTGGTGAGCATTGAATTTGGCACCATAATCCTACTTTCGGAGAGCTCCAAGTCAGTTTTGAAGCCAGGGTTGCAGGAATAAGGAATATGTATATATCTTCTTTGAAGGTCTGAAACGCTTCCTGAGTGGAGAAATAGGCGTTATTACTTCCTTGAATAATATCAAATCAACATATTTAATACTTCAGCAATTCTCTAATGTTAACAAATAAAACACAACGTAAGTGGCATTTATTACCATTTGGTTAAAGTAGATCTAAGTGGTTTGGTTTTCATGCATCTATCATAAATATTTTCTTTTAGCAAAAGAGCAAGGCAGTCCGGGAACAACATTGCACAGGGCGGACTCGTATGGGAGTAAGCGACTAAAATAGTTAAAGTGGAGCTATCGTACTGAAATTTTTGACATAGGCTTATCTTTGTAGTAAGATGGCAATGTATCAAAATCGTCAAGATCGGACAACTATATCACATATAGTTCTCACATAACTGACCGATTTAGAATAAATTCTTCCTACATACTATATATAGTTTTTTGTGTTTTATCCAAATTGAACATTTTGGTTTGTATCCATTTAAGGAGGTTTTACGTCAGTTGACCAAATTGCATCCAGAGAGCACCTATATATCATATAGCACACATCCTGGTAATTAATAATAAAGCCGTATGATATTTTATTGTAGTATGAAGTTTAATATGATATATTATACATCATTCTGACGGGCCAACATCTTTATTTGTTGGTCGACATTTTTGTATGTCCTTATTTCTCGATTCAGCAGCTTCCTCAGTCAACTCGCTGATCAACACGAAAGCATTTCATGTCAGGAATATGTAAATGTGCGAATGTCTTAAATTTACAGCGTTTCTCAATATTGTGTATATCATAGGGTTTTGCTTTGCATATCGTATATAGCCCATTGAAAAGCACCTATACGAAAAATTGAAACTAATAAAAGATAAAACTATAAACATAAAATACTTATATGAAATGCAGAACGGGAGCGAAGACGAGAATCACAGAACAACACAATTCGAAAAAACCAAACTCAAGCTGATTCCTTTTGTTATTTAATCTATTATTATTATACTATAAAGAATAATATGAGCATCGGAATCACAACTAAAAGATTAAGGGAAAGTAGAAACAGTAAACAAAACACGCTCACAAAAGGTCATTTAAGATTTTGTCTTGTATGTATTTGGCGATACAAAGTGTTATAAAGTAAAAATCATAGTTAATACCTGATTGAATACTATCCATATTCTTAAAAAGTTATTTCAACTTGTATTGGTTAACTTTGTAACTTTTAATTTTGGCGTCACTTTAATACAAAACACAAGGCGCTGAATTGCGATTGTTTCAAAAATACAATTTATTTTTGAGATGATCGATATGCCTCAAAGTGTAAAATTTTGATTTCGTTATTTTTATTTTTGTCGTATGGATTATTAAAATAATAGCTATAGTTTTACTTTCGCCACTAAGTTTCTCACCTCGTCAATATGTTTTATGAGCTAATATTAATAATAATAAAAATGTTAAAAAAAGTGATTGAAGAGTCAATCGCGCACGACTGCGGCATTCCATTCTTGTTACAATTGCGCTAAAGCTTTCATATTCGTACAAGCAATTGCTCTCGTTCTCTTTAGTTGGCATTTCTCTTAGCATTCAAATAAATAAGAGCGCATTCAAATGACGACACTCGCTTTGAAAATGTTCGCCCAAAGCGCGCCAAACTTTTTTCACCCGCCTCCATACTGTATGTATATTGGCCGCTGGCTTGCTCTGCTTTTATTTTATTGCCTGTGCATGCTGAGGCGGTCGGCGATCAAGCGGCTATTTGAATTTACGTGTTGGAAGCGAAGTAAGCAGTTTGCCGTGAAACGGTTTGGTGGCCGAAATGCGCGTTTCGAACGTGGAAAAGGCAGGAAAAGTGTTTTACGACCGATTAAATACATTTTCGATAACAAGTGCTTGAATTGTGCGTTTTAATTTCCAAAAGTGAAGAAAACCAGCAAAAGTCAAGGAAAAAGATAATTACGCATATAAGGACTTCAAAAAGAATCAAATTGAGCGAAGCGCCCTCTGGCCATGACTTTTAGCACTTTCAAATAGCGTCCGTTGCTGTTTATCCAGTAAGTTTGAGATGCAAGGCTAAAAATAAATTGGCGCAGTCGCCAAGATGTAGGCAAGGCGAACAGAAAGCAAATAAGTAACCGCCATCCTTTGACAGCGGCTACGACATAAAGTGTCAAACTGTCGATCATCATCAAGGCGAAATACATATGCAAAAAGCGTGTCCCCAATGCTAAGAGGCATTTTTGCTGCTACTCATTTATGCAACACTTCACTCAGAGTCGTCGACAGGAACAACACGCCGGGGTGGGAATTCAGTTCTTGACTTTCCTTATAACAAGCCCAGTCCATGCACAAATAGTATATATTATTATATTACATACATATAGTACTTGCATGTATGAAATGTTATATTGAAAATGTTCGAAGTTTTAAGTGTATTCGGGTCTCTTCTAAACCCAGTGCTCTGGGGACTCCCCCCGCTTTACAGCCCCTCTCTACGAGCCCGTCGCCGTAAACTCTCTCTTACCGCTGACGTCGCCAGCGTCGCGTCTTTAATCTCAACTCTTATCTTGCGGGACTACGCGTTTTGCATGCCTCGCTGCTAGATTTTGATCTTCTGAGGTTCTGTGGAATGCGTTTAATATGGATTGCTTGTTTTCTTTGCATTTCTTGGGCTTCTGTCTTTTGTTGTGAGATTCTCTCGTTTGTTTTTACAACGCAAAACACTTGTTGAGAGTGTGTCTCTGTTCGCTTGTGAGTGTGAGTAGGGAAGAATTCAAACTAAGCGCAAACTTTAATTAATATTCAGCGCACTCCTCTACTCAAAACTCAAACAATGTTGTTTTTGTTAGGGATCGCGTTTTGGATCTTGTTTCGTACGCATTCTGTATTGATTTGAGTTGTGCGAATGCATAGCGCGCAGCACGATTGTTTGTGGCGGCATGCCCCGTGTTGCAACACAAATTGCTGTGCAAAAATTTTGAAAAAATAAATTTATTGAAAATGTGAGGGGTATTCCATTAAATCTTTTAAATTTTCCGTAGTTTAATCGATTACATATCTAATCCAGTTGGCTGAAAGACGAAAGTGAACAAATAATACAAGTATAGAATAAATGATTAAACGAGAAGAAACTTACTCGTATGAAATAGTATGTATTATAAGGTGGCAGCATTATTTTCTACACATACATTGGTATGATCGTGTTTGCGAAGTTATTATTAATGTTTTTGCATGGGCTTGTGTTTCTTTTTTTTTGTGTAGATTTGAACAAAAGTGGCCAAAAGCCCTAAAAAACTTTAAAATATTTTTTAAATTTATATTACACCGTGTGGCTATGTACAGTGCAGAGTCGATGCTGTTGCTGAAACAGAGATTACATTTATGGCTTAAACATTTTGAACAAGGGGAGAAGCTATAGTCAGGTGTCCCGACTTTGAAATACTGCGTACATATGTATGTCTGTATGTGTAGGATTATTATAGAAATTTAAAAAAATTAAGAAAATTAAAAAAAACGAAATTTTAAATATGTATTACAATAAATTTTGTTGATCGATTACTCGTTTTCGAATTCATGTAACTCACATTTACTATACATAGGAATTGTGTCTATGTGAGTCCTGTGCCTGTGTGAGCGTGTGTGCAGTACGGAGATGCGCTACCAGCAACAACAACAACAGCTGCGGGCAGAGCTTGAGAGATTTTATTATATCCAGGGCTATAACTTCCTTTCAAATTAACCTATCATGATGGAACTCGGCACGCGGCCACATAATCACTAAGTGGAGGTATTTGCCAAATTCAAAGAATTGCGGGAGTTTTGGAAAATCACTAATTGCGGGGGAGTGGGGGCAGGTTGAAAATTCTGAAACACAGATTTCAATCATAGAAGGCATTGATGTCTCTAGCTCTTATAGTTTCTGAGATAAAACACCTGGGTAAGCACAGACAGGCAGAAAGGGCTAGGTCTTATTGTTTTTTCATGCTGATCAAGAATACTTTATAAGGTCTGCAATGCCTCCTTCTGTTTGTTAAATTTTTTACTTATAAGCCTTAAACCTTATATACTCTTGTACATTTCTCGTATAGTACTTAAAAGAATGTGGATATCGGCTTGGGTTATTCTAACTCTTATACTGACTTCCTGAGACTCTTTCGTTCATATTGAAGGATAGACAGCAATATATATTGTCATACTGATCAAGAATATACTTTACTTTACTTTACTTTAAGGGGTCTGCCACACCTCCTTCGTGTGTTACATGATTCTCGCAAAAAATTAAAGATAAACAAAATTGTTCACCCTTTGGTTACAGGTATAATCGAGTATTGCTTTTTATTTTTAAAAAGTCCTGTTTACTTTGGCACGCAACTTGTATATCGACTCATTTCGTCATATAGTACGTCATTATGCGTTTGTCAACATGAATTTACGCTGAGGCGTACATCAAAGTCGAGGCATGTATTTGCTGCACACACAGAAATACATGTACGCACATGTACATACATGTGTGTATGAATGCATAGTAGGTATACATATGTATACATACATACATATATAAATACGTACCTGCTTGCGCAGTCGTACGAATAGCGAAGCGTATCTCTTAGCCGCCAGCCCGCCGCCAATTTTGTTGGGGCCCGGCGTGGTGACGGCGACTGTGGCATCGTGCACCCACATCAAATATTTTGGCACAAATACGAGCTGGTGAAACGTAAAATTTGGGCTACAATCGATAAGCAGAAAAATTAAACATGCAAGAGCTCAAAATGACACAAAATAAGACAGCGAAGAGCACAGAAAACACGAAAAAAGTCAAAGTGAAAAGCGTCGAATACATACAGATATGTATTATAATCGAAAAAGGGGACCAATAAAATACATAAGCAGAAAAGGGTAAAAAGGATGATCTTGAATCTACTCTAGTGAACTTCCCTTGTCAGCGGGGCGTATACGTGCTTTTGTAAGTAGTTTTTATTGTCCCGGCACACGGTGCGCGTGCATATTCTTGTATGTCAGCTGATTTTCAAAGTATAGTATACAGTGAATGGGTATGATTGCCGATCTTTCATCAGCGCGCACAGCAGCTGCTCCCGCCATTCTGTCTCTCTCTCTTTTTATTTGCTCCAATTTTCTTAAATAGAATAAACATTTAACATACTCAGCTGCTCTATCTCTCTCCCATATACACACACATACACAGAAAGCATATTTAAACAATTACATTGTTATAAATAAATTACCAACATTTTTTCCACTGATCGCTGCTCTGAAAATGTCCGCTCTCTCGTTTCCATCTCTCACCATAAATACGCGCATGCTGCTCTTTGCGCTCTTAATTGAACTTTACTGCTGTCTGAATTCTCCATTACGTTATTCCGTTACGAGCTCAATTTAGATTTTGGCTCTACATTTTGGCTACAAATTTGGTGCGTCCATCAAATTATTTTAATTGTTTACAAACTAAGTATGTTTGTTGATATTGCGCATATAAATTGGCTGGATTGCCTCTTTTCTATTCTTTCATCTTCGTCTTTTTATTGAACATATTTATTATATATTCACATTAAATTGGAATCGCCAGTACTCTGATGACGCGCGGGCTGGCAAGAACGCAATTGTTGTACCCTGTAGCCGAAAGGGAAAAATAGTATATTACGTTCGTACAAATCACAATGAAGGCAGCAACTCAACCCCAATAATATATTATATCACATGACAAGAAAAATACTTAGATCTAGGTGAACGGTTGGATTTAGAAAACATCTAAGCCCAAAACTTGGTTGACTCTGCTAGTCCCTAGGACACAAGTTCATTTGAATGATTTTGATATTTCCCATCGTTCTCTCTTTGGAAAAAGCTTCCCTGAAGAATTTGGTCAATTTAAATAATTTTAAAGTTACAGTAACTAAAAGTTTATATTAACTAAACTATGTTGCTCTCTTCCTCTGTTTTAAATCCAAGTAGCGAAACAATTTTACTCCAGAGATACGCCCCCAAACTACAAGAGCAGAGTCCAGAGTTCTGCTCTGTCCGCACATAACAACGCACAGGTACAGGTAGAGGGTGTCTCAGTGTCGGGTATGCTTGACTTGAAGATTTTCTGTTGTTTTAAAAGTAATTTTATTGGCTGTTTGACAAATTCGAAAACGCTTGATTGATTTAATTCTGTACTGTATGCCAATCAATTGTAAAGCTTTTGCGTTTCATGAGCCAAACGTGCAACAAGTGACGAGCTTGTGAAACCCGCCAGTATCGATTATTAGGTTAGCTGCCATTGTGAGGTTGTGAGGCCCATTCTAGGGTAACCAGCTGCTATTTACTAAGAAAGGGTGCACATAAACAATTTATCTTGTTGCTTATTGCTATTGTGGCAGTTTTTGAATATTCAATACCATTGTCTAATTTAAAAAAGTTAAGCCCATAATATTATTAAAAATCTGTAAGGTGATAAATACATAATTTATGATATCGCCCGACTTGCAGTCTACATTTTTGACAACGATCAATCTTTCAAAAAATTCTGTATTCTATTCCATAGTAGAAAGTCAAAAGGCGTAGCGACCCAATGATATAGGTACACACGTATAAATAAGCATGACAAGACGTTTGGATATATACATATCCGTGGGTACGTCAGTATGAACTCAGATAACTTTTGAACCATATTAGGTAATTTTTATGTAAGTCTATGTAGTATATTCATATGTTGAGCATGTTTATCACAATATTTTACAAAGCTCCCATACATGAATTTTTAATACTGTCTAAAGTATTAGCAAAATTATAATTGCACTAAATCTTATAGCTGTTATAGCTACATATGATGAATGCATGGCTGTTACGGGGAAAATGGGTGGCAAGAATTTAATGTTCAACTCGTTTGTTTTACATTTATATTTTTAATTTAGTTTAAACAAATTTAATATGAAAATACATGAAATACTCTGTACCTACATATGTGTAGAATAATAATTGATCCAAATCAGCAACCACAAAAGCTGCTGCTGGCAGAGCTTGGGAAGCTATTACATTTATGGCTATTACTTCATTTAAATTTGCCTCTAACGATGAAACTTAATATACGGGCACACTAATTGGATGTGGTCGTCGAATGTACTATAATCAAAAAATTCTAAGAATTAATTTGTTTTTATAAGAATTAATTTTGAAACACACATGCAAACCATCTGCTTGCAAAATTTTGTGCCTCTAGCACTTATGGTCTCTAGGTGTTCATACGGATGGACAGACAGACAGAGCTGAAACGTCTTGTCATGCTGATGAAAAATATATGTACTTTATGGGTTCTGCCACAAACTTAAAATATTCTTGTACCTTTCAGGTACAGTTGATAAAAATTATATAATATAATTATAATTAATTTATTGTTAAAATCAAAATGTTGAAGCGAAATAAAAAATATTTAGTACGTAGGTAGAGACATAGTATGTATGTCAATGTACAGTCTCAGTTTCTTCACGTTTGGTTTTTCTATCTCTTGTACTTTTCGAGATTGTTGCGTTCATACAGACAGACGGACGGAACCGCCAAGCGGCGTTTTGATAATATCTTTCCTACAGTTTGATGAATGACTTCACCTAGGGTAGATAGAAAGATGCTCTGCACATGAATTCGTTTAGTTTTACACGAGATATATATCGTGTATATAAAATACACTTTTACCACCCTTTATGTAGACTCTCTTAATGCCGCTGCAGTACAAATTTTGTTATCTCTCCCTAATCCAAAGCTTTACAAGTTTAGGTAGGTTTAGGTATAGGTTTAGGTAGACCTAAACAATCGAAGCTACTAAAGTTTGAGCTCGTAATTTTTATGTAATTCTTCTCCCAAAAAAATTAAATTAGGATTAAATAATGCACGATGTGTTTAAATAATAATTTATGCATATAATCAATAAAAAAACTCCATTTCCATTTTAAGGCGAAATAGTGCGCCATAAATTTACGTCATATTGCACCATTTTTTTTAGGGGGGCATAATTTTAGAGCTACCATGAGGTGTCATAGAACTGTTGTGCTATAAAATGAGATTTTGTATCAAATATTTTTTGCTTATGAAGATCTATGAAGCTTACGGTATTGCATCGCTTGTGAGTCGCGAGAAATAAAGCTTTTGCTTTACAAATGTAGGGGAAAGGGTATAATAATAAGTACTAGTGCGATTGTAAACAACTATCTTCTATGCTGATTGATTTGTTTTTATTTGCTGATCACAAAAATTATCAATGATACATTTAAATTTTATATGATGCAGATTAAATAAGTAGTTTATTGGATGGAAGTTAAGCTGGGACAGAATTTAATAATAATCATGCGTTTCTTTGTTCATTTAAAAAAGAGTCATCGAATGGGTTCCAACGCACGATAATTTCAACGACGTGCCAGCCTATTTCCGTTGACTACATTTTTGCGCCATTACTAGGCTATCTCTGTGAACGATATACCGATTTATTTACATTTCTCGAACTGCCAGATGTTTTCGCCTCTCAGCACGGGACTTTATTCTGAGGAATCCAGCAGGTGCTGCAGAGATCTAATGACGAACAGATCTCAGCAGAAAGATGCAGATTCATGTGCTCGTACGTTTATACTTCATTATAGGTATGCGGGCAAAAATGGTCAGGCCATAGTTTGGTTTTATATCGCAACTCAAGTTCGCCATGATATAATTCTCCTACATTCCCATTGCCCCATGTCAATTGTGCTATATAGCCTTGCATGCTCCACTTGATCTTGTCGCATGAAATCTGCGTCTGCTGCGTTTTCGTTGGCGTCTGTGCCAGGGCCTGGAAGTCGGCGTCGCGCTTCTTGCTTGGTCATATTATCCCGATTCGTGCTTTCGATCTGTGTGCCCTGGACGTTCGTGGGCCGCTTGGTGGGTCTGCGGGGCTTTGAGACAGCAGACGGTGCAGTCAACGGCGCATTTACCTAAATTGGAATTTCCGGTAAACCGTAATGAAAATCGTAGCAATGAAACCGAAAAAACACACTCATATGTATATAAGTAGTATGCATTCGCATATGTATGAGTGAAATGTACAACGAACTGAGGCCTGTTGAAAGGCACACACCAGCAGCACATTGATATGCAAATGAATGTCACCATCTCCTCTCGAATGAAATAATCGTCTTAAACGAGCTCTGCGCTCGACTTAATTGCTTTGCTCCAAAGCTTCCAATTCGGCCACTCTCAAAGCACAAATGGGGGAGAATGAACCAAGTTTTATTTCGCGATGCCTACAATATACGAATGTTGAGCCGCTTTCAAGTCAAACACTAGCCATTTGCCTTTTCGTAGTTGAGAACCACAACATTTATAAAATTTTATATAATCTCGGGGCCGCGAGTCGCCACTAGAGATGGGCATGGGCCGGCTATGTTCGGCCCGACACGACACGGCCACGAAATGAACTTTTGGAAGCACGCGCACGCACGACGAACATATTTCTAAACACGGCCCAACACGAACATGTTATAACCATTAAATGTAAGAGCGAAAAATATATCCAGCACTTCCAATTTGTAATAGAGAATACGTACTCATCTATATTTGAGCTAAGGAGCCGAACTCGTAGCTTATTTATAATTTCTCCAGAAGTGGAAAAACTCGTTCACTTGTTTGAAAAACTGTCAGGGATATTGACATTGACTTAGCAATTCCACATATTTATGACTTTTCCCAGTACTTTAACACACAAATTCCTGGATCAACAGCACTACATATATAGTTATATATTTCAAAATCTATTCTTGACCTGCCCAGAAAATTTAATTGCATTATTAGTGTCCAAAAATTAAGAAAAGTCGTGTTGACTGAAAAATGAAAAGGCAAAACAGGCAGAAGGAGGCGGTTTATTTTTTTTCGTGCTATACTTGTATTCGGTTTTTTGTGTTTGCTCGTGCGTGTTTTGTCGTGCCTTTTTAGCTCAACACGAACACTCACGGCCACGAACGAAAACAGAATTTGCAACACGAATACGCGGACCAACGCGAAACACGGCCCGTGTCCAACTCTAGTCGCCACTAACCCTATCAACTGATCCTGGTTCAGCACAAATATGAGGGTAACAGCTGCTTTTGCACTCTTTCTTCGATACTTAGTTAATGGCAGCAAAGCCCAGGCCGTTCTACTAATTTTTTTTTTTTTGAAAGTTCCTCATCCCAAGGGCAAAAGGGGTTTGTGAAATCGTTTAGTTTCTCTAACACACAGAATATTTCCCTTGATCTGACTGACAAGTACACTTATTTTAGACATAATCGTGATATTAGATATTATGATCTATAACAGCTGGACTGATTGGTAAAAAAATCACCCTTATTGGAGAACTTTTTCGTTTATAAAGAATGCATAGTGATAAATACTGTTATGCGAACAATAATATTTGATAATTAAATTAAATTAACTAAAAGAAACTGGCAAGTGCCCACATTCTTGACGACCGTATTTCAATGCTTGCCGCCAGAAGTACAAATTTTGATTCACCATATAGATAGATTAACTATTACAAGCACCTAATATGTATTCTTATTGTCGTACCATTTTTGTATAACAAAGCCCAAAAAATAAAACTGGAAACAATGTATGTACTTAAAAGAAATACTAAGATTATCCATACATTAAAAAACTAATACGAAGTTTCATATCGAATGGAGATGCGCTGTTTCAATATCGTCTCATCGAATTAAAATATGTTGCCTCATACTACATACGAGTATCTATAAATATAGCTAGTAATGTAAACAGAGATACTCTCTCGAGTATTTGAAGTTGAATCAGTGTGCATTTGTAAACATTTTTTTAAAGCATTTGCGTAATATGTATGTACATTAATATATATTTTAGGAAACAAATGTTTAGGAAACAAGCATTTAATTATTTCATTTTCAATGTTCATATTGCATTAGACATGAATATATTGATCGCATTCTGAAAGTGTAGTTCAATAACTTTCGATTGACATATTGTTCAACACCTTGTTGGGGTTTCCGCCACTACAGTGTTAGGTTTACATATAATAAGTAGATACATATTAAATATATTTTATTCGAGTAATATTCGAGTAATGTGTAATGCATTTTGTGCAGCAGTTGAACACATTCGAAATAAGTTTCCCAGCAGATTTCTAAATTTGAAAACCCTCCCATGCCATTCTTATAGTATACAACAGATGTTAGCCAAGATGAGAAATAAACTGATTCAATTTATTCACTACAAGATAATAAATCAAACAGTATATGTACATACATATAAATAGCAAAGCTCTTATAATCAACGCGATCTGTCAAGTACTGTGGGCAAAGGCTTTCTTGCGATACAACAAAATAATAAAACTACGGTTATCGACAAGGTTGTTACACGATTGGAATGTGCAGTGAGCACGTACATACATACATATATATAAATATATATATAAGTAGTATTCTTCGCTATAATTTGAAAAATGTGCGAGTGGGTAGAATTCGGAGGTGTTGATATGTGGCCCGAGTTGCGAAAGCGGCGCAGAGATCCAAAGACAAAGTCGAAGCACCTGTAAGAGCAACAAGTTCGCGTAGCCATTGCTACGCCACTGGAATATTAATTGCCTTATCATTAAGAAATATGTCAATAAAAATAGCCGAAGCCCCTCTGGATGAGTCGAGTGGCGAGAGAGCTGAAGGGCCGACTATAGCCCACAAAAAAAAGCATATACAACTTTTTATTGCTTGGGGCTTATTGATTTCAAGCGCCATTTGCGGATTCTGTGGCATTACAACAAGTGTTGTACTTAAAATAATTTTAATTGCTGCCTGCTTGGGGGGAGAGAACGGGTCGGAAGTTGTAAAATTGCAGAGCATAGGGCCGTCAGAGGTACTATACATATATAATTTAACAAAGTCGCACCGGCCCCGACAAACATCGGGAAGGAATGATGTAAACGTACATGGTTTATATTTTCAATATAACAATTAATATTCAGCCTGGCAACATTTTGGGCAACTGCAGGGCGGCCATGCAACGCTTCCGGCCACAATATCCGCCTGTTAGCTGCAACTTTTTAGTTCGGTGCACCTGAAAGCTGCGACTAGGCAAATGTTGGGAAAATGTTTGCTTCCGTTAGAAATAAATATATTTATAATATGGTACAGAAGGGGAATGGGCAGACATTTAGTATTCACTGCCGTTAGGCAGCCGTAAGTGTTCCCTCGCCCTCACACTTTTCATTTGGTACTTTAGTTTTAATTTTCCTCTTCCCTTTTTCGTCATAAAGTTGGTTGTGTTTGTATTTCTGTTGTTGCTGTGCCGCTTTGCCTCGCGCATAATTAATTTAAATTTTCATAATTGTCATGTTTCTCATGGGCATGAGCATGTGCGTCTCTATTTTCTATGTTTTGCAGCCGTTTAGACGAGTGTCCAAAAGTTCATTTCCGCCGGAAACGCCTTACAGAGCTTTGTCCGCAAACAAGTGCAAAGCCGCTGACCGGGTTCCACAAATGGAGATGCGAAACTAAATCTGAGCACTTCGTTTCTCAAAATTGAGTTAGTTAAGGTCGGAAACGAGGCTTGGATTTGCCTCCCAATAATCGACAATATGTCCATGGGTAAGTAAGATATGTTTGTATGAAATATGAAGAGTCTATATCTTAATTTCCATATACTTTCGCGGATTAAATTTTTTTTTTTTTTTTATAAAAAAATCAACAAATTTACTGTCAATAAATAATTGATAATATTAGAAAGTAAAATAAAGATATTTATAGTATTACATTATAAGTTAAACTTAAAAGATAAGAAAGCCTAAGGGAGAGCTATACAATGACGTCTATTAATGCCTCCGACACGTTGGGGGAATTTTATTTGCCAGTTGGCCAGCTATAAGTTATAAGTTATAAGTTATAAGTTATAAGTTAAACTTAAAAGATAAGAAAGCCTAAGGGAGAGCTATACAATGACGTCTATTAATGCCTCCGACACGTTGGGGGAATTTTATTTGCCAGTTGGCCAGCTATGCCCCGATTCACAGCCAAATGTGGTCAGAGACATTATAGACCTAACAAACTAAACAAATAGCAAGTAGAAGAGAAGAATTAATTCTACTTAAGAACTAATTAGAAAAAGTAAGGTGTAGAAAGAGGAAGAGGAAAAAGAAAAAAAATAAGGGGGAAAGAGAGATACAAAGACAGAGAAAGAGAAAGAGGTAAATCTCCAACCCGGTGGGGGAAAATTTAAATGCCAGTCCGGCTAGCTATGCCCCGACTCACAGCAGAAGTGGTCAGAGATTTTCCCGAAGATAATTATAAAGAATAATCTTTACAGAACAGAGAGAGAGTTCTGTCGAAAGTAAGTGTGAAAGATCATTATAATTACTGCAAATGACCCGAAAACGATTGTGCAAAGCGTAATCGGTTGTGCATCTAGCCAATATGAACGGCAAATAATTCCTTGTTGGTCTACAAGGAACTGAAAAATTAAGGCGACCTAAGAGGGCAGAGGAGTCAACCTCGCCGATAACTAACTTGTGGAGAAAAACTATTCCAAGAACAGTCCTACGATTTTCTAAAGATGGAAGGTTTATAAGTAATAGTCTACTTGAATACGATGGCATCAAAACATTAGGATCCCAGTTAAGTCCGCGTAAAGCAAAAAGCAAGAATTGCTTCTGAACAGATTCAATACGCTCCTGATACTTTCTATACTGTGGACACCAGACACAAGAGCAGTATTCAAGCACAGGGCGTACTAGAGACGTGTACAGAAGTTTGGTAGTATAAGGATCAGTAAATTCCTTGGACCATCGTTTAATGAATCCAAGTACACCCTTAGCTTTATTTACAATGCTAGAAATGTGAAGATTGAAGTTCAATTTGGAATCAAAAAGAACCCCAAGGTCTTCAACAGTCGATATACGCTGCAATGGCACATTGTCAATCGTATATGAGACTAAGAGGGGCAAAGTTCGATGAAAGGTCATGAACTTACATTTAGAGCAATTGAGGTACAAGCGGTTTACTATGCACCAAGATTGCATGCAGTTCAGATCATCCTGCAGGCGTTGAAAATGAAGAGGGTTTTTGTAAGATAGAATAAGTTTCACATCATCAGCATACATAAGTATATAAGAGTGTGACAAGATAGAGGGGAGGTCATTAATAAATAATGTAAAAAGTAAAGGGCCAAGATGACTACCTTGAGGCACACCTGATGATGCATAAACGGGCTTAGAGATATGCGACCTGAGCAAAATTCGTTGGGTCCTGTTTTTTAAATAGGACGAAATCCAACGCAACAAATCGGCAGGAAATCCTATGCGGCTAAGCTTAAAGAGCAGAAGGTCATGGTTAACAGAGTCAAATGCTTTACTGAAGTCAGTGTAAACGACATCAGTCTGCATTTTTAGAATAAATGCCTCATTTACCAAAGAAGTAAATTCCAGCAAATTGGTCGTAGTAGACCGTCTCTTAATAAAACCATGTTGAGCAGGAGATATGACAGATTTGCAAAGATGCTGCAAAGTGCCGCAAACTATTTTTTCAAATAATTTTGGTATAGCGGACAACTTTGCAATACCTCTGTAATTCGAAATATCAGACTTACCACCCTTTTTATATAAAGGAATTATAAAAGATTCTCTCCAAATAGCTGGAAAGATTGAAGAACTAAGCGACAGATTAAAAAGTTTAAGCAATGGTTGTAAAAGAGAACTAGAACATTCCTTGAGTACACAACTAGGAATGTTGTCTGCTCCAGGAGAGTACGAAGACTTCAAGGATTTGATAGCAGAAAGTAGACAACTATCAGAAATTATGGGAGCGTAAATAGTGTGGGAAGATGAAATGCTATAAGGATAAGAGGTATTACTAATAGAGACAGAGGAATAAGTTGACTGGAAGAAGTTGGCGAACAAGTCAGCAGCTTCAGAATCATTGCTGGCTTTCTTGTCACCAAGGAAAAATGATGAAGGTAGCGAAGCAGTTTTACGTTTAGAGTTAACGAACTTATAGAACTGTTTAGGGTCCTGTGCAAATTGTATCTTACATCGGGCAAGGTAATTATTATAACACCGTGAGTTAAGAAGGACAAAATTGGATTTCGCTATAGAGTATTTATAGAAGTCAATAGATAGGCCCGACTGCTTATACTTTTTAAAGCATCTAGATTTAACATTTTTTAAGTTTGAAAGTCTTGGCGAAAACCACGGAGGTTTTGATGACGCAGACGATATGACACAATTTGGGATACAGACATCAAAAAGAGCATTAATAGTGTCATAGAAAAACTTAACGGCTATGTTGATATCAACCGCACTATACAGAAAAGACCAATTAGTTGCTAAAATAAGTTCATTAAGCAAAGAAAAATTTCCTTTGTGAAAGCAACGACTTGTTTTATTAGAATTAAGTGTAGGAATTAAGGTGTGATTTGAAAATGATAGAGAGATTTCTAAAGTAGGGTGGTAAGTATCTTCAGGCACTGACAGGGGTGAAGACCTAGAGACAACTGCGCTACTAGGGTCAGTGACATAGACGAGATCAAGCATTCTACTAAGGTGATTATGTATAGGATTAATTTGAAACAAAGAAAGGTCCAACAGGCAATCCAAAAATTCATGGTCTGCAGAGGGCACCAAATAATTTGATTCATTGAGGTATGACCATTCTATGTTGGGCAAATTAAAATCACCTACCACAACAAACGCGTCGCTGTCACGAAGATGAGTAAAAATTTCTTTAATACAAGTTATATGTTGCATATAAACCTGAACATCAGAAGAGGGAGGTATGTACGAGCAAGTGATGTATAGAACAAAAGACGGAAAAGTTACTTTAACAGCAACAAATTCAACATCATTTGGCACATCTACATCAATGATTTCTGACCGAAGGTTGGATTTGACTGCAATCAGTACGCCTCCACCTCGACGACTCGGACGATCACGACGAAAGATACAAAAGTCATCTGATAAAATTTCGTTATCAAAAATCGTAGGGTTTAACCACGTTTCTGAAAACGCAATAATATTCGAATCGAAAGAAAAACTGCTCAAAAATAAATTGCCAAGCTTGGACAAAAGACCCCTAACATTCTGATACAGAATATTAAGCGAAAATGATCGCGAGCCTAGTTTTTTGAAGCCAAACTTGACGTTGGTTTCGAAGAAAGATTGGACTGTAAATCAACAGGCAGTGACGAAACTCGTTTTTTCTGCCTGAACTCATGAACAATCATATGTGGAGGCCAAAATTTTGGATCACATATAATTGTAAAAGCTTCCGGCGGAACACTTATTTTAAACGAGGCTATTTCACGGGGCTCAGCAAAACTAAACTTCGAAATAGACACACTAGCTGTCGATTTACTAGCAATATAGGCTGCTAAGGATTCACAAGTGGTATCAGAAGATAATCTAGATACAAAAACTTGTTTTCGGGGAGCTATCACAGTAAGAGACGGAGGCTGAGGAAGAGCTGGAATTGACGCACTTTCAGCAGTAACTGATGAAACTACAGGGGATAGTGCAGGGGATTTGGCAGGGGATTTGGCAGTGCAAGCTTTTTTAGAAGATTTTTTAGAAGCTTTCGAGGCAACTGCTGACTTGCTTACTGCAGGAGGTTCCATTAATGGGGCTACTGCGACTTCAGCAGGAGAAGGCATAGGGGAAATTTCAAACAAATTTCCAGGGGAAGCAGACAACGAGATTACCGGCGATAACTCGAGATGCCCTGGTGAACATGGGCGTGATGAGGTTGACGGGGCCGAGCAAGGCGGTACCTCTAAAAATTGAGGCTCTAACCTACGCTTGGGCGGAGACACAAACCAATATTGACTAAGCAACTCTTCACCAGAGTCAAACTCAGTTGAGAGTTGCTTAGTTATTTTTTGCAATTTAAGAAATTTATCTCTCACGTTATTATACATACGTGAGAAATTAAATTGTGTGCCAATGCATACAGGGCATGACCACTTCAAACCACCACAGCCTTTTTTAGGTGAGTAGATTCTGTTGAGGTCACGACCATTTAATCCAGCACATTTAATATGCATAAAATTCTCACACAACCAACAGCTAACAAACCGAAGTTGATCGGAATCAATTGCATCTTTAAATGTGCAAGACTTGTTGCAGCACGACATTATGGGCGGAATAAATACGAGTGTGAATGATTTAAATATGTGAGTTAGCGCAAAGCGTAAGAAAAACGGTATAAGCACAAACAGAGAAAAACAAGTAAAAAAGCTAAAGTCGGGTGTCCCGACTTTGAAATACTCTGTACATATGTTTACAATAATTATAGAAAATAAAAAAAATTAAGAAAATAAAAAAAAAATTTGATCGATTTTACCTCTCTCGGTATTCGAACTCACGTAAAGGGTGTATAATTGCACATTTACATAGCAATTGCGTCTGTGTGAGTGTATGTATGCCTATGCGCATCAATTCGTGTCTGTGTAAGCATTTTCGCAGTCAACCAAACAGCAACATCAACAACAGCCGCGGGCAGCGCTTGAGCAGCGCTGCAGCAGCGCTGCAGCAGCGCTGCATCAGCAAATATATTTATGGCTATAACTTCTTGTTAAATCGGTCTATCATAATGAAATTTGGCATACGGACACATAATAACTAACTGGGGGTATTTCCAAAATTTTTTTTCCGAAATTCCAAGAATTACGGGAGTTACGATTTGCGGGGTAGAGGGGGGATGGAGGGGAATTCCAAAATATACATTTTCTGCGTATTCACATAAGGCATCTGGGACTAAAATTTGGTGTTCCTAGGTCTTATAGTCTCCGAGATATAGGCGATTACACAAATGGAAAATCGGGAAAACCCCCATAGGGGGGAAGTGGGGGGGAAAATCAAAAAAATAAAACAAACTCGTATAGAATACACACATAACGCATCTTCGTGCAAAATTTGGTGTCTCTATCTCTTATAGACGGACAGACGGACAGACAGACAGACAGGGCTAGATCGACTCGTCTCGTCATGCTGATCAAGAATATATATACTTTGTGGGGTCTGCCACGCCTCCTTCTGCCTGTTACATTTTTCAGCTCCCGCAAACCTAATATACTCTTGTACATTTCATGTACAGAGTATAAAAACTAAGCGGCACTGAGATAAAGCTTTTAGGTACTGCAGCAAACAAGCAACAACAACAAGGCTAAGTGGGAGCGAAGACGCACAAAGAGAGGGCTACCGCGAACACACACACAAACTTTTTGCAAGCAAAGATAGCTGCTTAAAAGCAAAATGCAAAATAATTGCAAAAACAAAGTGCAGTGCACTGACGCCGAAACAATAAAAGTATTAAATAAATACCTGTTAAATGCACAACCAAAAAAACTGAGCACAATAATGGTCTAATAGATAAAAAATTCACAAAGTAAAACAATAATGCACAAATTAAAAGCTGATTTAGAAGGCAAAAATAATAAAAAAACACAGAGCGCAAGTAAACACGTCTTTCACTGACAACAACTCTCTCTTAATGAACCAATTTATTGAATTGAAGTGTTTTATTGTATCGAATGGATCTAATTGATTTAATTGACAAATAAGTGGTTGCAGAAACTGATTCAGAATTCGTTTGCGAATTCGAGACGGTCAGATGGATATCCGATAGTGATTTGTCTCGGTGTGGTGGTTTTTTCTGATTTTTTTTTCGTTGTTGTTACTGCTTTGACATAATTATGTACTGCTTACATAGACGCATTTAAACACGCATAGACACGATGATTTATTTATTTATTTATTTCACCGACAAACAATGCAGTCGATGTAAAAGAAAAAGAAAACAAAAAATTAATACAAAAGAGAACTTATACTAAAATAAAGCTATTGGAATAAAAAGTCTATAAAAATGACACAAATATCTAGTAACGAATCCGACACGGTGGGGGAATTTTATTTGCCAAACGGCTAGCTCTGCCCCGATTCACAGCAGAGGGTAGTCAGATAAGTTATTAGACCTAACAAAAACAAGAGAGAACGCTACAGTCGAGCAAGCCCGACAGTGTAATACCCTGTACCCAGGTAAACTTGCGTCACTGAGTTATATGCGCCCATAGCAGCAGCAAAAAGAGGAAGAAGAAGAGCGAACTTGTTGCTGCAGTTTGGGGGGGTTGTACTGGCGAGGATTTGTTTTGCTAATAACTTTTCTTAGATAATTATATATTAATTATGTGTGCAAAGTTTGGTTTAGGTAGCATTTGAAATGTGGACGCTATTGACGAAATTCTGTAGCGGGGGAAGGGGGGGAAAATTAAAAAAAAAAACATAAACTCGTCCTTACTCGGACCTAGGAGTATCTGGATGCCAACTTTGGTTATTCTAGATTTTATAGTTTCTGAGATCCTCGCGTTCATCCAGACGGACGGACAGACGGACGGACAGACGGACGGACATGTCTAGATCGATTTCTCTCGTCATGCTGATCAAGAATATATATACTTTATGGGGTCGGAGATGCTTCCTTCTGTATGTTACATACTTTGCACAAACCTAATATACCCTTTTTACCCTACGGGTACAGGGTATAAAAAAGGAATGGAGATGAAAAATAGCAATAGAAGATAAAAGAAAAAAAAACTTAAATAATAAGAGATAAAATATAATTAAAAGCTAAAGGTGAAGAATCACTGACCCGTTGGGGGAAAATTTATTAGCCAGTCCGGCAAGCTATGCCCCTACTCACAGCAGTGGTGATCAGTGATTCTGCCGGAGGTAGCTAATTAATTTAATTAATTAATTTAATTTTTTTAATATTTTTTTATTATTTCCCTTTTTTGTGGAGAGTACAGGCTATTTTACTGTCGGGCTTGCTCGACTGTAGCGTTCTCCCTTGTTTATACTTTGTACCCGTAGGTATGTTAAGCTAGTGCGGAGTATGTAACAGGCAGAAGGAAGAATCTCCAATTGACCAAGCTTGGTATGTACTCGTAGACTCTCCTAGTCCTTAGGCAACACGAATATATTTTATATGACTTTTGCTTTACATTTATTCAAATCGGTCGATTCTAAGAAAAGTTTTTAGTGAAACAATTTCATTCCATTACTACGCCCACAAACTGCAGGAGGGTTTTTGCTCGTCTTCTTCTTCTTGCTTCTGCTATGGGCGCATATAACTCAGCGCCGAAAGTTTGGGTACAGGGTATTTCACTGTCGGACTTCTTCGACTACATACAAGTATAGCAGAGTCTCTTCATTTTAATGTGTGGAGGGTTTTAAGAGTGAGGTCCGATTCTAGCACTCCATTCCACTGGCTTAATTATGTTGTAGAGAGGCCGGGCTCCACTTAAATAGTGCATGTCCAATGCATGACACAAACAACAATTCCATCCACGCCCAGCCACTTAGTTGGCACAACTTGACACCAAATCAAAAGGTCCTAACCAAATGGCGACTCAACTCAATACCAACGTGACCCACAATTCACAATGCATAAGAAACAATGCACGAAGCTACTGTGAAAGTGGACAGACACAATGATGCAGTTTCCCAGAACGCCAACACATTTATCATTCGGTTCTCGAACGGGGCCAAAAGAGCTGAACACAAGCGATTAGTCGGGCATGCGAGTTGGCGCAGCCCACTTACTATAAGTAGTCACAGAATCGAAGCACCAAACAAACAAACAAAAAAACAAACAGAAACAGTCAAATGGGCGTGCCATGTGACAAAAGTACAGGGCACCGTCTGGAGTTGAGGTGGAAGAAGCAGAGAGTAGGTTTCCCACCGCGCGAAATGAAGCGCATCTTACTACATCGCGATCATTTTAGATGCATGGGAAAATTGCAAGATGCTCCCGTACTAATAGTACATATTGAGGCACTTATCTAATAGATATGCAGCAGGCGCGCCGACAATCAATTCTGACTTACTGACACCACGAGGTCATCCGTCAATTTGGAGATGTGGTGCCAACGACGACCACGACGAAGCTGAGTGGCTCAAAGCATTTGAAATGATCTGCGCGGGCGCCAGTACTACAACAACAACAACAGCAACAAAGGCACGAGCTCGCGTAGTAATACTTAGCAATAGTGAAAGGACAGCAGGAACAACAATAACAAATAACAAATCAAATGTTAAGCAATAGCAACGCATCTAATTAGTAGAGTTGTGCCATGCATTTGTTATTTTTGTCGGGAGTCTTACGAGTAAAACCCCCCCAACTTGGCGTCCCATGTCCAAATGTCTCATTGTGTACACAGTTGCTCGATTTCTAAATTATTTATGTATGCTGACTAGAACAAATAATCACATCACTGATATGGGAAATGGCGCAATTAAAACACAAAACTCGCACATCGATCGCCGAGCGCGAGCTGACAACACAGCATAGAGGCAACTGCTGCTCCCAGCCCCCTACACTGGTAGACCTACAGATGCATCTATTTTTAGTGGGTTAAGAGTCAGGTCCATCCGAATTGTCCGACAAGTTTTTAAAATAGTTTGTTACTAAAATATCTACATTCTTGTTCTCATTCATTAATTAATTCATCTACCTTCTAGCTATGTACTTTAATGATCAGGACCCGCCTTTATTTTCTAATATCGAATAAAAACTGTACCTCAAGCATATCGAATTTTCCAAATAATTGTTTGATTCTGTAGATCTAATGAGCTCCTTCTAGCTCGTTTGCGAGCTTTCTAACGGAGTGCACCTACCTTAATGTGATCTTTGAATAAGCAAGTAGAGAAGCTAAAGTCGGATATCCCGACTTTGAAATACTCTGTACATATGTGTATTATAATTATGCGTATCTATGCGTGTATGTGTGGGTTTGTGTGTGTCTGTGAGCCTGTGCAAAGCAGTAACAACAACAACAGCTGCGGTCACTGCTTGTACATTTCATGGACAGAGTATAACAAGTAAAAAATTTAAAGTCGGGTGTCCCGACTTTGAAATACTCTGTACATACGTTTAAAATAATTATAGAAATTAAGAAAATTTAAAAAAAATTTGGATCGATTTTACCTCTTTCGGTATTCGAACTCACGTAAAGGGTGTATAATTGCACATTTGCATAGCAATTGCGTCTGTGTGAGTGTATGTATGCCTATGCGCATCTATTCGTGTCTGTGTAACATGTGTGCAGTCAACCAAACAGCAACATCAACAGCCACGGGCAGCGCTTGAGCAGCGCTGCAGCAGCAAATATATTTATGGCTATAACTTCTTGTTATTATAGTGAAACTTGGCATACGGACACATAATAACTAACTGGTATTTCCAAAATTTTAGTTCAAAATTCCAAGAATTACGGGAGTTACGAATTGCATGGTAGAGGGGGGAGGGAGGGAAATTCCAAAATATACATTTTCTGCGTATTCACATAAGGCATCTGGGACTGGTGTTCCTAGGTCTTATAGTCTCCGAGATATAGGCGATTATACGAATGGAAAATCGGGAAAACCCCCATAGAGGGGAAGTGGGGTGGAAAATCAAAAAAATAAAATAAGCTCGTATAGAATACACACATAAGGCATCTTTGTGCAAAATTTGGTATCTCTATCTCTTATAGTCTCTGAGATCCAGGTGTTCATACGGACGGACAGACGGACAGACAGACAGACAGGGCTAGATCGACTCGCCTCGTCATGCTGATCAAGAATATATATACTTTGTGGGGTCTGCCACGCCTCCTTCTGCCTGTTACATTTTTCAGCTCCCGCAAACCTAATATACTTCTGTATATTTCATGTACAGAGTATAAAAACTAGTTTATGTTACAAAAATTATTTTTTAATAATATAATTTCTATGACAGCTATACTTGTATGGAATAGTGACCTGACTTGGTCGTTCTCGACATATTTTCTGTATTCTTTAACAAGTAGCCTCAACTCAAGATTTCATCGCAATAGCTCAAAGACTGGGAGGATTGAAATAGATAGCCGTACGGACAACAAACATCGCGATTGGATTCCTCCTACCGTGTTGGTTTTACGTCTACCTGTAGTATATCAGGCTTACTTCTGGGTCTTCCAAACATACACATAAAAAATATATATTTACAATTACGCTTTTTAGTAGAGGATAATAGAATAATAATAAATAAACTTTTGTGGTCATCGCAAAATTAGGAAGCACACATGTATCACTTCTCTGTTTAAGCTGATTATATAAAGAAATACAACTTAATTAGAGTTCCGATTACTGAAGCTTTTAAGTTAAGGTAAAAGATTATTTGAGTACTAATTTATTCGGTAAATAAAGTCATGACCACAAAGTAGCATTATTCATGCAAGGTCATACCAGAACGACAGAAGGAAATCAATTTAAGATATGGTCTAAAATTCTAGAACTAAAGCAAACCAGGATTTCTAGTGATATTCTCGAGTTTCGTGGTTTCGACTAAACGTTAAAAAGACCGCAGGAAATCAGGATTTGCGTGCGAATCAGATATTAGTAGGTGATTGATTCAATATATGGGCGAAAAATGTTGTTGACGTTTGACGCCAACTTCAAAAGGCACAAGCGAATTAAAATCCAGTGCTGTGTCGCGTTTGGTCATTCGTGGTTAGCTTGCAGGATTCAGGAAAGGCGCAACACCATCAGATATAACAACAAAATGTCCAATACACCTAATTCTGCTTTTACACGGTATATTGGTTCATAAAAAGTCGTGTAAAAAAGACATTGATCATATGCAAAATGAGTCGTGCTATGTGGAATAAAGTCGTGTAACCATACAAAGTGTGTTCCAAAGTAAACAGGACTTTTTGAATCTAGCGCCCCCTGGTGGCGCTATCTATATGTCGACGTTAGAATCTGCTATCTTTATCGATTGTCTAGTGAGAATATCATGACATTTCATCAATTGGAAGTGAAGTTATTGCGTTTTAAGTGTCAGCATGTTTGTGTTATCGGTACGAAAATGAGCTAGAGCCAACATTAAATTTTGTTTTAAAATTGGTAAAATTTTTACCGAAACGTTTCAATTGATGGAACAAGTTTATGGCGATGATTGCCTATCCCGTAGCAGAGTGCACGAGTGGTTTCAACGTGTTCAAAGTGGTTGTGAGGACATAAATGACGATCAACATGTGGGCCAATCAAAATTCGTGATCACCGAAAATTCCATCGAAACTGTGCGTGAATTAATCAAAAATCAGCCGAAATCATTATTGAAATTGATGGAAATGGAATTGAACATCTCCAAAACATCGATTTATTGCATTTTACCTGAACATTTGGGCTTACGAAAGGTGTGTGCACGGTTTGTTCCGCACAAATTGACTGACAACCAAAAATTGCTCAGAATCCAACATTCGATCGACGCTTGCGACCGATTATTTGACCAAAAATCACATTTTAACCATTAACCACTCGCCGTATTCACCTGATATGGCACCGTGCGACTTCTACCTTTTCGGAAAAATGCATTTGCCTATGAAAGGAAAGCGTTATGCAGACGTAGAGGCCATTCAAAAGGCTTGCACCGGCATACAGGCGGCCATACCGGCCAACAAGCTAAAACACTCGTTCGACATGCTTTTGGATCGTGCAAAAAGCTGTATTGAAGCAGAAGGAGACCATTTTGAATAAAATAATGTTTACTTTGGAACACACCTTGTATATAAAATTAAAAAAAGACCGTGTAATAACAGAATTAGGTGAAGTTGTTAGGGTTCAATAACTTTAGAAACAACAAAATTTGTAACATACACAAACCTTTGCTACAGAAAATCGTTATTTTATCATAATTAATAATAAATTTATATTTATTTAGATCAGCGCAAAATATTACCCTCTTTATGTTATTGCTTAGCACAATGCCAACTACTTACAAGTTAGTAATATTAAGTTAACTGATATTCGTCAACTGATTAAAAGTTGCATTGCAGAATTGATAATAATTTTGAATTATGGGGAACTAATTAATAACCCAAACACAATTCCCTGCCAGTCTGTTAATTTCTCTCATCGCTGTTGGAGACCCCTGAAATGAGAATTATGAGTAAGTTCTTCGCCATGCTAATACAATGACTGCATGATGATCCATGCGATTTTCTACGTAAACGCGTTGCATTGCAAATATTAATAAATGTTTTGTAAATATTTACGCAAATTAAATGTTGATTGTCCGAGCAAGACAATGAAACGCATGCGGCTTCGGCTGCGTGAAGAACTCGCATTGTTGGCCAACAACGAACCGAGCAGCTACAAAATATCAGCAGCACTCGTATCAACAGCCGACTGCCAATAAAGTCATCTTCATACATACTTGTATGTTCTCGTACCTATAGGCTCATTACCAGTGACGGTCCTTGGGGAAAGTGGACCACAGACACACATACAAGTATGTAGCTCCCATTAGCCGATACTGACGTCACTGCCATCGAATTGTTTACGCAAATGCTTGTCATGTGCTTGACTGTGAGATGAGGAGAAAAATTGGTCAAATCAGAAGCTGAAGCAACTCGAGCAAATCGAATCAGCTGGTCAATGATCGCAGCACACGCATCTTTAAATGAATATAAATATTTGATGTTTTAATTTTTATTCGGAAAATGCTCTTGGAATTCTGCGAACCACTTAACAAAATGTTGACGTTAAAGCAGATACATTATATTTTGTTCCTTGCTTACCACAATTCATCTTACTTTAAATATATGGCATTAATGTCTGCGCACCCATACACGTAATACTTATATATACTACGAATATATATCTTCCCCAGAGTGCTTTCCTCTTTCGCTAAAAATATACGCACTGTGTACATGAAACTCATCTGTTACAAATGATTCTTCTTAATTGAATTACATGGCCAGAGACAAGCGCGTAAAAATTTTAATTACACACCTCATCATCATTTGCTGAAGTAGTTGTTCGAGACACTCCGTAAGGGAAACAAAATTTAGCTGCAAGAAATGTTGATCCGATTTCGTGAGTGAGATTCAGCGATGCACGTCGGATTAGGCGACATATGCGTATATTTGAGCGTATGTGGGTTGCCCATCCACATTCCGAGCTCCATTGGGGCGACAGTGACAAAAATTATTTACACACCTATTTACCCCGACTAAAGAGAACAATTTCCTAGTATATGTATATTTTGGATGTTATGATATTTAGCGTCCTTCATTTGAATTGCTGTACCCAAAAGTATAAAACGCATTCTAAAGGTGAAAACATTTGTAAGAACGCCTTGAATCCTGTTTTCTGCGATATATTACTGATGATGAATTTGCTATTATTCTCTAGCATATACTCTTTTAAGTTTATCTTAGTTTCATCTTTAGTATTAGATAACTTGGTATTAGCTGATACGCAAACTATGATGTTAAGCAGATTGATAAAGATTACTTTATAACCAAACCATTGTTAAGTGTTGACTTAAATAGAAATTTCAGCCGGAGACTTTGTACCTCTGAAGTTATTTATACAATATTGCATTTAAAATTGTTTAATAAGCTTACTCGGTTCACAGCTCTGTACATATTATTATTATTTTAGGCAATTCTCAAGTAACTCTTGATTTGAGCAGAATGTAATTAAAAGCACCCTTACAAAGATTATTTTTATAAAAACTACATTGTAGTTTTGTTCTTGTTGTTATAATTTTTTTCCGGGCTTTTCAATTTAACGAGCGCTGAATTGATCGACAAAATTGAAAAAGCGCAACATCGATCCGTAACTTGTTTTATATTTACTGAATGAAAACATATCTATGACAACCTAAAGATTAATTTAACGACTTTAAGCGTGTCCTACAACTCGACGAAGAATGGCCAGGACGCCCGTCAAACGTGGTTACCGTGGTTATCCATGACCTGTGTTTTGCTAGTCACTGAGCGAAAGTGCGAGTTGTAGCTGGGACCTTAGATGTCTAACACGGATGATAATAAAGATTTAAAATCATAAGATAGGTATGATGCATTTTCGCTCCGATGCACAGTGGCTCAAATGACCTATCTAGCTGGATTTAAGTCGAATTTAAATTTTAGAAATTCAGTTTTTTTTGTTGTCAAAGCTGTAAAAGTGTTCACCACGTGGCCTGCAAAGATTTTGTGTCATTTTATGACTCGTAGATTGGGCCAAAAACCAAACAAATTAAAGCTTACTGTGCCAATTTGTTTCCCCTCTCCTTTAAGATAAGATGTTTAGTATTTAAAAATTATATGTTTGTGACCCTTCTTTTCCTGTGTACCAAAAAAAAAAAAAAATGCGGTAGAAGTAAGTTCATTTAGCAAGTATGGTTTTTGAAAGTGTAACTGATTTCTTTAGACTATAACGCTATTCAATAAAATTTCAGCATTTGTGTAATGTGTGAATCCTTATGGTCTAAAAATATCCAAAATGATAACCAACTACGTCCAAATCATAAGTTTGACTGTTGAACTTTTTAGGTAACTTAAATATTTGTCGACACATATCCTTGGCCTTACTTGCCGTTACTGTGCACAAAGTATTAATACATGGTGCAGACAATATAAACTATGTAGTTCTTTTTATTGACACGATGTTCGAAGGAGCCCTTGAAGCCAGGAATAAAGATTTCAGGGCAAACCCATTACCGCAAGGATAAGAGATGTATTATGATGGAAGATGTCATGAATGGTTTATAACATCTTCGTCAAAAACATCAAAAATTTCCAAAAATATGTTAAGATAGATAAAGTTGTTCCTTGAAATTAGGAGAATGAGTGATGAATACGTTAAAAACTTAAAGTTCAAATTTTCATTAAAATATCTTATTATTTACTCGAGCCTTAGCTCAAATGAAGAGAGAAGTTATCGCCGTGAGAAAAGGGGTCCAACAATGGCCACGAACGTTGGAGAAAGTATATAAGCGTATGATTTCCTCTAGATCGTTGAGCCATGCCGGGAAACAGGAGACTACGAGTACTTCTTGACCAGCCCTCGTATATGCAGAGGGTAGGTGAGTTATTATACTTTCTTAGATAAGTATCTCGCTGTAGTGTGTGCAATAAATGTAGTATTTTTTGCAGGGTTTATAATAATTGAAGAGTTTTTAGATTTGTTTGCAGTGTATACACTCGTATGTATGAAATGAAGAAGTCCTCCTCTGACACCCATAGCAAGTGCGTCTCTGTCTCAGATTACAAGTGCAAACCGAAATAAATCAAACTAGAGAAGTGAAACAGAGAGGAGAAGTGTAAAGCGTTACAAGATCAACAACGGCTTTATAGCTCCGCCAGGGTCTGGAGACATTCAGCTACATAATTAATGCTCCACTGATCCTCTGGGGTATGCCAATTGACATTTAACATCAACCTGTGGTTTGCTTCAATCTTTACGAGTTTAACAACCCTGGCAAGCATTCGAGCAGCTGCGTAGATACATACGAGTAGTTGCGTCTTTGGTCTTCCTTACGCAACAGTTGCTTCGATTAAAATATTCCCACATGCTCGTCAGGCACGCGCTTCACGGGGCACGTTGTTATTTTTTGGTGTTGCCGTTCTTCTTCCCAATGCATTTGCTCGGATGGTTGCCACAGGCCCCGCTGTCGATGGTAGCAGAGTTTGCAGCCGCCGATGCTCTTCTTGCACGGAAGACATGGCCGTAGATGTTTTTTTTTAGCACGCTGTTGTCTATTTTTTGTCATGTGCTGGTTGCACGTTTCCATTAAGAAAATAATTAACATTTGCTGTGGCCTGCCTGAGGCTGATGGACTGGCGGGCTTCGGCGTACTTGAAATTGAAATCTGTTCAACAGATGTCTTGCGGCTGCTGCTGCTGTTGCTGCTGCACGCCGTCTTCGGTTATACTATTGCCCATGGGGTCCTGCTCCCGCCTGCATTTCGATTTACGAGCATGTCCGCATTTTATGCATTTCAAAACACCTTTGGGCATTGGAGCAAGATGACAGGCTGCTGAGATTGCCAGCACATTGACGCGTATCGATAATCAAGATGTACAATTCCATTTTCATTTGATTTTGTCAGCCACACAATTGGCAAAGGGCGACAACACTGGCAGTGACAGGAACTAGCCAAATGCTCGTAAAGCAAAGATCATAAAAGTGTTTATTTGATTTTTGATTGCACTTTTGACACTGCACACAAGCCAGAAGCCGCTACCCATTCTCTACTCGTACTGGTACTGTTCTCGGGTAGTGCCAGCCAGGTAGTAAAATTGTTTTTACACTTCTCGCTTTTCACAAGACACTCTACTTTGTCAGCCCTCTCACAGAGTCGGGGAAGTGCAGCTACATTTAGTTCCTCGTCACATCCACATCGCTGCGTTGCGTTGAACAATAGACGACCTTTCGCTTGCGTTTTCGGGTTTTGTAATTTCTCTTTGGCATTTCCGTTTTAGATTTTTCGAGTGCTTATTAGCATGTTGTGCACACGATCAGTGATTAGCGATCAGTGGTCCTCCTACGCAGAAGTGCCAGCGATTTTTATTGAATTTTTAATGGCTGATCCTTGCTGGCTTCTGCCGGCCCTAGCAATTGTAAGTGTCAATGAAACCCGACTTGTTACTCTTATTCTAAGTTTCAGCCTCGGTCCCGCTTGATGAGCGGTGAAGTCTCACTTTTCAGACCACTTCATTTCCGCAGCGCAGCTCTTGAAAGTGTTAAAAACGCATTCGAATGTCATTAAAATTGTCCAGAGCTGGAAGTATCTTCGAGCTAAGTATGTACACGTATGTATGTATGCCTCTACGCCTGTTCCTTGCTTTGTTTTTACAGCACTTGGTACCGGCACATCCGCTGCGCGCCTCTCTGAAGTTAGTCCACGTGGGCGGAACTGTAAAAATTTTATTTACTCTTGTGTTTGTTCTTTGGTCGGACTAAAATAACACTTTCAGATTTGTACATTCTTTGAAATCATTCGGCCATGGGCCACTTACAAAAGAACCATAAGAACATTCAAGATTCTTTTAATCGATCAGTCAACAAATTAGTGGGAATTCAGCTGAATCAATTGATTTTAATTTGTACAAGATTTTGTCATACAACTGTTTACAGGTCCTCCCTACAAACACTGCATAAATGGTCACACTATTCGGTATAAAGTTATCAGACGGAATAATATTTACATTTTATGGTTGGCTAGCCATTATTAATAATAAAAAATAATAATTTCTTATTTGATTAATTAAGTTTTAGTGTTTTTTCAAAAATATATACTATGAGTACATATTTAGTTTTCAAAAAAGTAGATTTGTGCTAATAAGTGATTTTCCTTACCTTCGTAATTATTGGAATTTTTAAACCTTGGCAATTACATTGCCTTATTGTGTATGTCTCCTCAAGTTAAATTTTATTATGATAGGTCAAATGTAAAGGTTATAATAGTAGCTAATGTAAATTTGTAGCCATAAATATAATCCGCCCGCTACTGTTGCTGTTGTTGCAACTTTGAAACAGTACAAAAAATTTAATTAATTAATTTAATTTGTAGAATGATATTTAAATAATGAATTATAAAAATATTTAAAAATCATTTTTCTTTTGCTGAAGAGGGTACATGGTATTTAAGAGTTGGTTCCGCCCGATCCTAACATTCCATTTTGTTTATTTAATGTAATTAATGCTTGACTCTCATTCCCTCCTTGTTTTAATATGCTGTTGACATTTTTTTATATTTTTTTTTGCATCTCTCTTATGTTTAGTTACTCTGGTTTTCATTTTCATTTCACTCGAAACATTTCAGTTCTTTTTGTAGTGTACAGTTTTTATTCGCATACCAGGCGATGATTCAGAAAAAGTATGAACGATCTACTAAAAATTAATTTACCTTAGTGATCCATACACTCAACGTTCTTCGGATTCGTGTAAACAGCGTCGACAAGTTAAGTACGTGCCGGTTGCGATAACTTCGAATCGTAATGTGTTGAGCTCGATTTAAATTTACATTTATATATCCCAATGCTACAATTCTGATAATATGCCCCAGGTACTGTGAGCTAAAACAATTATAATTTGCATATGAATTTATGGTCAATAAAATTCAGGAAAGTGCATTATGATCATTCCAAAGAAATAAGTACGCAGCAAAACAACTACCACATTGTTATACTCTGTACATGAAACGTACAAGAGTATATTAGGTTTGCGCGAGCTGAAAAATGTAACAGGCAGAAGGAGGCGTGGTAGACCCCACAAAGTATATATATTCTTGATCAGCATGACAAGACGAATCGATTTAGCCCTGTCTGTCTGTCTGTCCGTCTGTCCGTCCGTCCGTCCGTCCGTATGATCACCTAGATCTCAGAGACTATAAGAGCTAGAGACACCAAATTTTGCACAAAGATGCCTTATGTGTGTACGCTATACGAGTTTGTTTTATTTTTTTGATTTCCCCCCCCCCCCCCCCCACTTACCACCTATGGGGGTTTTCCCGATTTTCCATTCGTATAATCGCCTATATCTCGGAGACTATAAGACCTAGGAACACCAAATTTTAGTCCCAGATGCCTTGTGTGAATACGCAGAAAATGTATATTTTGGAATTTCCCTCCCTCCCCCCTCTACCACCAAATGCGATTTTCTCTAACTCCCGTAATTCTTGGAATTTCAAACTAAAATTTGGAAAATGGAAATACCACCAGTTGGTTATTATGTGTCCGTGTGTCAAGTTTCACTATGATAGACCGATTTAACAATAAGTTATAGACATAAATATATTTGCTGCTGCAGCGCTGCTCACGGCTGTTGTTGATGTTGCTGTTTAGTTGACTGCGAAAATGTTTACACAGACACAAATAGACGCATACATACACTCACATACACTCACATAGACGCAATTGCTTTGTATATGTGCAATTATATACCCTTTACGTGAGTTCGAATACCGAGAAAGGTAAAATCGATCAAATTTTTTTAAATTTTCTTATTTTTTTTCTATAATTATTGTAAACATATGTACAGAGTATTTCAAAGTCGGGACACCCGACTTTAGCTTTTTTACTTGTTTTTTTAATGGTCTTCGGCCCTATGGTAGTTTCGTATCTGAGACCAGAAGGTGCCGTGTTGCCGAACTTCCGGGCATGAAGAAAATTGTGTTTTCTTTCGCTGCTATTGCAGTTGGAGTTAAATCATAAAAATGTAAAATAATAAACAAAAGTTTCAATTGATCGTAGAGAAAAACTCGTAGGGCGCATAAAAAGACTCAAAATGCGGTCGAGACTGCGTTAGCTGGCCACCTAAAACTCATTTAAAAATGAAAATGATTAAGCTTGGGGTGCATAGAACTCTAAAAAAATAAATACATGCATGCATACATACGATGTATAAAGCATTATACTAATATTTTTCAACCACGAATTACGCATCACATACTTCAGCAAGGCCTGAAAATGCAAACAAATGTTGAATAGCAAAACATAAATAAATAAATAACCATACGTGTATATTGAGACTATTTGATTGTAGACCAGCAGTATGTTCGCGGTGGACCCGTACGAACAGTATGCCCACAGCCCTGGGATCAGCGGCGATCTGGGCAATGGTTGCAAAGACAATTGCTGGCAAACCGAGCGACGCCAATTACTTATGCCTCGATGTATAACATAACAACATTAGATTACTGCTATTATAACCGGAATATTTAGAAGGGCCGACAATGTGGTCAGCACTTAACAATGAAATGAGGGATTTACAGAACAGGATGACAAAAGTAAAAAAAAAAAATTGAGATCCCAAACTGCAAATCAGTCCAACCAACACCTCAACATATGTGTCACCCACTATCTTTTTTTAGCTCCTGCCTTAAAAATATTAAATTAAATTAAATTTTTGGGGCCCCCCTTTGGTAAAAGCTGCCTACGCCCTTGCTCGTCTGTTTGCTGATTTCGAATATGCTTGAGTATAATGATAGGGGTCTACTTGCCTTCTTGGTATTACTACATTTCATCTTTTTTGTAAGACTTCATTCTTAGGAAATATTTTGACTAGGACTCATTTTTATACCCTGTACCCAAAGGGTGAAAGGGTATACTAGTTTTGTGCGAATGTATGTAACAGGCAGAAAGAGGCGTGGCAGACCCCACAAAGTATAGTATATATTATTGATTGGGTATACAAATATATGAAAATATAAAAAATGTATATTACATGGATGTGTATTGTATTTTTATTAAAGAATTTAATATTAATATTTTATAAAGCTCGCATCGTGACAATCGCCCTATTGCTTTCGCATAATATGTAGAGTTCATATCCCAACAAAAAAATCCCTTTTTGGATGCTAACTGAAAAAATAAATACAAAATTAAAAATTATGGGTATTGATAGATAGATGCATTCGTTTGCATTAGGTATGTATTAAAAATTGTTTTTGTATTCTTTTTAAAGTACTAGTACAAATAATATCATTTAAATTGCAAAGATGAAAAGGGTCTATTGCGGCAAACTGACCATAGGTACAACCAAAGACAGTGAAAACAATAAACTTGTCAGCACCAGAAAAAATCAAAGAGTGTAACAAATAATGCCCCAACCGAGACATTTCTTTTGCGATGTTGAGTATCAACAGAAGTATTCACGACAGAAAATAGAGCACACAAACGAAGTTGAGCTGGAATCCGCGTGCATGGAGCGTGCATGGAGCGTGCAGGCGAAGACAAACACATGACATTTATGTGCACTTCAGGCCTTCAAACACAATACACTCTATAGTGAGTACACTATTTCAAGATCATTTGCATGTGGTTCAGCGACTGGTCGTCGCCATTTGCCCAAAGCCGAAGAAAGGCTATTGCTTGGGCACTTAAGGAACCAGTCTCCCTCTGACTATATTTTTATGAACCTCGAAATGTGCAAACTCTCTCTAGCATCTGCAGCGGACATTTAGCAAGTTGGCAATAGTATATATAGTATCTAAGAACATGTGTGTCAGGGTCTGTGTTCTTGGCATCTGCCTGCGTCCACTTAGGAATTTTACAGCCAACACATGGATATGTTTACTACTCGTGCTTCTGCTCTTTTTACCATTTCAGCTGGCAATGCTCACTGTTTTGCCAATTGCTTCGCTCCGGCAAACACTTTTAAAATACTTTCATGTAAAATGTTGGTCTTTGATGACAAGCTTCTTTTAAAATTTCTTTTTTCTAGCTGTCTATTTTAGTTTTCTGATTACATTTACAATGTATTTAATAGCAAACAGGCTTTAATAAAAAACCTATGTGCAACATTTGAGAACTACTTGTATAGGTTTTAAAATGAGAGTCTGCCCAAAACGTTTTAAACATTGTATATTAAATGCAAATATTTGACAAGAGCTAAATAGTTGTAAAGCTAAAACAAGTAAAAAAGCTAAAGTCGGGGGTCCCGACTTTGAAATACTCTGTACATATGTTTACAATAATTATAGAAAATAAAAAAAATTAAGAAAATTAAAAAAAAATTTGTTCGATTTTACCTTTCTCGGTATTCGAACTCACGTAAAGGGTGTATAATTGCACATTTACATAGCAATTGCGGTTGTGTGAGTGTATGTATGCCTATGCGCATCTATTCGTGTCTGTGTAAACATGTGTCCAGTCAACCAAACAGCAACATCAACAGCCACGGGCAGCGCTTGAGCAGCGCTGCAGCAGCAAATATATTTATGACTATAACTTCTTGTTAAATCGGTCTATCATAGTGAAACTTGGCATACGGACACATAATAACCAACTGGGGGTATTTTCAAAATTTCACACTAGGCATCTTGGACTAAAATTTGGTGTTCCTAGGTCTTATAGTCTCCGAGATATAGGCGATTATACGAATGGAAAATCGGGAAAACCCCCATAGGTGGGAAAATCAAAAAAATAAAAAAAAAACGCATATAAAATACACACATAAGGCATCTTTGTGCAAAATTTGGTGTCTCTATCTCTTATAGTCTCTGAGATCCAGGTGTTCATACGGACGGACAGACGGACAGTCGGACAGACAGACAGGGCTATATCGACTCGTCTCGTCATGCTGATCAAGAATATATATACTTTGTGGAGTCTGCCACGCCTCCTTCTGTCTGTTACATTTTTCAGCTCCCGCAAACATAATATACTTCTGTACATTTCATGTACAGAGTATACTTGTAAAGAGCTTGTGCAAATTATGTTTTAGGCATCTCCGATCTTACGAAGTATACATATTCGTATGTATATAACATATATTCTTAATCAGCATGGCGAAACAATTCCATCTAGGCATATTCGTCCAACCGTCTGTCGGAGACGGCCTGGAATTCGAATCCCTGTTTCGCACTTTATATATTGTATCATCTCATTCCTTTATCTAAATTCCTTATCCAAAGAAAAGTTATTATAGAAATATTTTGCTCCAATACCACGACCCCAAACAGCCAAGAACAATATTCTCTTCTGTTTTCGGTTACTGTACTGTATATGAAATAAAAACATTTAATTCCGAGTTAGGTTCGTACCATCATAGAATCAGCAATAAGAAAGCACTGCAGTATTGTCCATTGTATTAAGCCCTTCTCTATATTGGCAATTACTTACCATATAGTGTTTGTTGCTTACGACAATAAAAACAAATGTAGCAAGCCGCAGACCGTAAACAAACTACAACGTTGACACTGATAAGACTCGAGGAATACAAAAATCAGCAGGACTTTGTTGTTCACGTTCCTTTCGGAACTCATAAAATATGCGCAACGAGGCCAACACCAAACGTACTGGATAACTGCATGGATAGGTGGACGGTGCTGTTAAGAATCAAAAACACAGAACCGCCATGATATTTTGATAATGCGAAAAGCGCACACTGGGAAAGAAGTGTTCTCGTATGTACGCATGCACATGCACAGGTAGGTAGAAGAGCAACTACAGAAACAGCCAGAAAAGTGAGCGCAGCCATTGGGCTCGGGTTGCCTTTCTCAGTTTTCCATGTTAGCGACAGCGCAGCGAAACAGACGCACAACGCAGCAATTTTCCCTAACCGAACTAAACTGCAGCGTAGAGTACGAGCCCTGAGTGTGGGTGCAATATGTTTGCCATATTTGAACACTGATCCCGTATGCGGGAGTGCGAGAGTGCGTGTGTGAGGGAGAGACGCTGCTTTTTATGCTGTCCGACAGGCACGCTGCAAGTTGTGTCGTTCGTCAAGTTGAGAAAGAAGAAGCGTATGGAATAATAAATTCGAAGCAGCAGCGAGGGATTCTATGCGACGGTGCGAGGGCAGCAGCAGCAACAGCAGCGACAGCAGCAGCAGCGACGGTCGTGGCCGCCTCCGATGGCTCAAGTGTTTTGTTCTCGTTGAAGTTTTAGAATTTATTCCGTTTCGGGAATTCAATTCAGACGCACGCGCTCGCGGAGTGAAACTCAATCAAAACAAAAGCGCCAATTCGGACCGTTAGATTTTGAATTCATGTGTTAGAGTTTTAAATTATAAGTACTGAGCATTTAATAGACACTGAACATATTTCAAAATAGTGCCACCAAAGCTTGAGCTGGGCTTATTCCCATTGCCATTTTTGGCACGCTACTGTGATTGTGAATTTGTTGTGTTTACATTTGTTGCCTACCCACCGGACTTGGGCGCGTGCGCAGTGAAAGTGCGTTGCCGGGGTCTGATACTCACACTAAAGCACCAAATGCATCATAAATCGCAGTTTTTAATGTGAATTGTAATTGATGGACATACACACTCGTGCCGCACAGTCTGAGTGACTACGAATTGAACCCACCTATACTTCGTTATCGATTGGAGCAGTTTCAAGATGTTTGTTACTGTGGATAATACAAACACATTTTTTTCAGGTAAACACTGAGTAAAAATCTACATATATTACCGGTCTATCATACATTGTCTTAAAGAATAAAGAAAAACAAAAAACACGAATTTCTTTAATTTCGTAATTATTATGTTATATATAGATTACCCCACTAATATTGCAGCTCCTACCTTAAAAATAAGGATATGACAAAAGTCGTATGTTCTTGCAATGGTTTAGGAAATTTTAATGACAATAATTAATATAAATATTTTATGATTTAAATATATCATTCTCAAAACGAAAACTAATGTAGTACATATAAACGATCTCCTTTGGAATTGAGTAAAATCAACCAATGAAACCTGAATATATTTTAACAAATTAATCTTGACCAAATACTCTGGTCGGACAAATTAAATATGATCAATATCTCCAACCTCTCTGCCATTATAGATAATCCGTATTATTTCTACAATGACTCCAAATCACCGCACACACCAGACTCTCAATCGTCTAGCAAAGGTTTCTCAATGTTTAAGCGTCGGAATGCAAAGGGCAGCAGTCCCCGGCAGATCGGCAATCCCGAGCACACGCGTCTAATCACATCGGCGAACCTTGATACGACAGCAACGATGGCCTTTGGCAGTCCCCGCGGAAGCTTCGGCTCTCTGGGCGGCTTCTCGCAAGTAAGTGGAAGTGCGAATACGCATAAATAACACCCAACATCACTGATCATAAAATTCGAATTTATCTGCAAATCTTCAACTTCCTGTTTCTGTCTTTCTAATTTATTCCCCTTCCGTTGCTATCATTTTATAGCAATCGTTTGAACTGCAGCCGCTGATGCATCGCCAGCGCTCGTCCAACTCGCACTCGGAGACGTTTCGCGAACGCCTCGGTTCCTTCAACGAAACGCACAGTTCACTGTGCCCCGGTAGTACCGCCATGGACCACGACGAGGTCTTCAATCCATTGACATCGCCATCAAGGTGAGTAGGGGAGTTGGGGAATTCAGCGTCTGGAATGGGTAGACAAGTAGAAACTGCTGACAGGATGTCTCTGCCTGATGTGGCGCATGCAGCTGTTGACATTTTGCAAACTGTGGGTGATTTTGCTCTTCTTCTCGTTTCATCTTCCACCAACGATTACAGCAAATCGCACCGCCACCACACGCTGCCTAGCGGCGGGTTGAGACGCCACTCATTTGGTAACTGGGCGCAGCAGCAGAAGCACAACACATCGATTGGCCTGGCCGCGCCGGATGAGGCTCCAAGCACCATGGCTCCGCGACCACCGATGCTTTCGCCCAACAAATTGCGAGTTACATCCCACAGAAGAAGAGGTGAGTGGCTGTTTAAACAGATTGATTAGTCCAGGCACATATTTAATTCAATGAACACGCATACATATATTATTCAACATTCATTCATTATTTGTGCATACTTATTTTTAAATAAGTGTAGAATGCTTCAAAAAGACCGAAACATATTAGAAACAGAACCATTCGCTTAAGTGATCACACAGCAAACGTCTTTTCTCCCTAATATATAATATATATAAACTTGTAAAACTAAGTTTCAACAGACATGAAGGTATTATCGACTAACTCAAATGATTTAATTTAATGACATTTGGAGGGGTTTTGTTGCGATCATCAATTGTTTGGTGATTGATGTACAATAGTCCCTTATAAGAAACACAACAAAGCAAGTAAATATTGCAAGTTCTTATTGCATTGCAGTTTCTTATTGATGGACACAGACAATATGTCGAGACCGACTATGTCAGTTCACAACTATCGAAAAGCTGTACAAGCCATATGATTTCGTTTGTAGCAAAACTTTTAAGTTTACCACCAAATTAATGACAAAATAATATAGTTGGACGCAGTCTATCTAAAAGCCATAGTGAAACGCAGAAAACTTCGGTGGAGGACTACATGTTATATTTACTTCGATTCTTATATGCTTAGCATGACGTTTAGCGGCGATGTTTTTGATGGTTTTTTTAATGAACAGGAGAATACTTGTTTTTGTTTTGTATTATATGCATTAAAAACATTAGTGCTTCACAACTAGTGTGTCTCAAAGGGAAGTGAAGACTCACCTAATAGTGAAATAAACTCTTCTCGACTACAACATCACACACAGTGACAAGCCTTTTTCAAGGAAATTAATTTTTTTTTTGCAATCTAATTCAAAACTTTAGAAAAGTTAGCTGTTACTACAGTCCGAGACTAAAATCCAATAAAAATTCACATTTCTTGAGCTCATTTCGCATTTGCATTTTAAGCCCTTCATTGAAAAGGCCAAGTTATTTATTTTTTGCTAGTTAGTTCTTAACACTCAATATACAGAATGATAAACAAAATCGAATAGGTACGTACATACATGAACAGAACGTTGAAGCGACTGCAAATCATATAAGTCTTGTAATAAATGTTTTTTCCCCACATTTAAAACTTGTGCACTATATGACTCGATTATAGCACAATCATGATGTGGTTAGAAAGATTCTCGGTGCGAAAACTTGCAAAACCGTCTACCCTAAGTGTGGAAGGTATATTATGAAGCCTAATCGCCAAGTGTGGTTCAGATCTCATTACATATTTGTATTGCTGCCAATATTTTATATACTCGTAGACTAGTATCTAGACGCTGCCGAAGGCAATTTCTTAGCTCGCTCAGTGTGTTGAGTGTTGCTCCAACTGGAATCAACCGCTTCAGAAGCGTGTTAACTACGGTGCACCCTCCACCGCCCACTTTGGATCGCGTTTGCATATTAAGCTGCCTCGCCAGTCTCCTATTCCCCTCTCCCCTGTTTGTTTGTCACCACATCAGCAGGCAGGCGCCACAAACAAAGCACCTCCACCACGCCCGCACGCGACATCGCTTTTGCATTTTACTACATTCGTTATGTTTACGCAAGTGATAATTGTCATGGGCTGATAGGCTTGTTATGGCTGTTGTTGCTGTTGTTGCTGTTGTTGTCGCCGGAGAGTCGCGCCTTGTTAGTTCTGTTTTGGCTTAATGAGTACTCACTGCATCAACATTGACGGGTTGGCAACCTGACATTTGTGGCCGATTTGACATTGATAGTCCGCAGGGGCTGACAGTCGCCTTCATGATGAATGCCACTGACGTTTGGAGCTGAATTTTTTATCATCAATGTAAGGACGCACAGGCGTCTATGTATTTTTTATTAAATACCACACAGGACACCATATTATGATTGTATTGTTTATGCAGGCAGAAGTCGATTTATTGCCAGCTAACAAATCATAAGTATGTTTCCATTCCGCTTCCACTTTCAATTTCAAGTGAATAAAGCAGTAAAGTCACTCCAGCTTGACTCCAAAATAATCTGTTTCCGCTTTCTTACACTGACAATGAATACCCTTTGCTCCAAAAAAAAACATCCGACATCCGTTATACCTAGGCTTGTAAGCATAGTAGAAGCAAGAAGAAGATGTACGCAAACGGAAGTTAAAATATTAGCTATACTCGTAGAATTGCGAGCAACCAGGGGGGAAACTTTACCAGAAGTGCGCAAAAATTAACAAAAAAAATTAAAATCCCTTATATAAAATCCCTTATTGAAATCTTATTCTGAATTAATTATCTGTGGCTTCAGAAAAGTTTACAATATTATAGAAACAAAAAGTTAAAATCATCCGTTAAATGGAGACATAAATAATAAATAAATCACTACAGATATATTTATGATTGCGTCGAAGCTTGTTCCCTTTACTTTGCCTAACAACAAAAACATTAACACTCCATAGACATGGATCGTGATGTATATATGCATATATACTGGTGTGTCCATGCTATCTAATTGATCATTAGAAATAATACATTATGTATTTGCATTTGTTCTTTCGTGGCCAGCATCCGCAAACCAAAAGAGATGGTTCCAGGTGCATTTTGGTCCTAATATCTTTATAAACAAAAAAGTTGTCCATACAAAAACGTTTCTATGACAGTATGATAGATATATAGTTACACATATATAGAGTGATCTGATATGGCCGAACTCGATACATTATTTGTGCCCGCAAATAGAAGCCCTTGTGCGGTGAAAATAGCAATCAACTGACCTTGTCATGAATTAATTCAAGTAGCTGTTTATATTGATGTTTATATTGCTCAGCAATAAATAAATGTTAGTAACGTGAATTCATCGCTTAAGGAATACATGTCCGTTCTGGCTGACACAATTCCTATGCCCAGAATTATAGTCAGTGTCCATTTAAAATGGAGACTAGGTAATTCCAATGGAACCTATGGTGAAAAGTCAATTAAATAGTCACCAATGAATAGCTCACTAGCTCCGAATTTATGGAGAAATATAATAAATTTCCATTAAATGACCCATGCCCGAATATGGCCGAGGGAAAAGCGTTTGACCTGGCCCTCCAATATGGAGGGGAAAACCCATGGATAGCTTTACAATTTTCAACTCAAAATATGCAATATGCTAATAAGTCAAACACAAAGCTGTTGCTGTTATTGGCGATGGTGCTGAAGGTAGTGGAGTGGTAGTGGAGTGGTGGAGGTGGGGGTGGAGATGGTGGTGTTGTGCACACATTTCCGCTTTTTGAACAAACAACAAAAGGAAAGTTGAGTTTTTCAATTTTTGTTTTGTTGCCTGCCACATGGCGAACAGGCAACATGGACAAACGGAAAGGGAAAAACAACAAATAACAAAAGTCAATACACGAACTGAATTGAAGCGATGGGTACGGCTATGGAGCTGGTAATAGTTATGGTGGCCGTGTAGTGGGTGTGGCGACATGACAAGCAGAAACATAAATTGGCAAAGTGTATAGGGAAATGTTCATAATTAAAGGCATGTTGTCGGTCGTCGCAGTCGTTCAAACGTGTAAGTGGCACGGAAGCCCAAACTGGCCCCAAGCACTCCAATACTCCAGCAATCCGGCATTTGGCGCGTGCAATGCTGCTGCTTTTGGCCAAATTTGGTCTGCAGCCACATTTGGTCGTTCCCGATCGCGCATACAAATTGACGAGCATTTGCAAAATTGGCCAAACAGCAAACATTTTTGCACATCAAAGAATCCCAATTAGGCTGTGCTGTGAAGATGGACCCCACAGTGGGAGGCAACAATACACTATTCGGTTCCAACTAATGGTTTTTTTAAATGATTGCTTGATTATTCTAAGCTTTGTGTTTGGGATTGGAAAAGAATTAAAATCAGTTAAACTAGCTCTAGACACTCTGGGTGGAACAAAATCTTCTTTAGAGTTATGGTTAAACGTATTGACGACATTCCAGTCAAACTTATAAAAAGTGACTTTATAACAGCAAGAACATAGCTTTTTTCAGAATTTAAGGATTCCTTGATCTATAACAAGTATGTAGATACATTTCCCCCTCCCTATGGTGTACACGTATGCTTTGATGGGGGCTTCCTTTCATGTTGTATAGTGATATGGGGGAAGATTCGAAAGTGACGCCGCAATTCGTTTCAAGAAAACAGTTGGTTATATTGTTTACTTAGCTTGAATTCTATAATGCTTGCAACTTTTTGATGCTTCGGCCCGCACTCAATTAAAAAACGACGCAAATGCTGCTGCTTCTCCTCAACATCAAACAGCTTGGTGTTTATGCAGCAAGCAAAGGCATCTATCAAATTCATATTTCCAACGCACTCCTCATACATTTTTGAAAAATGTGTAACAGGTGATTTCAGGTCAAACGTTGAAATGCACTCGTGTTTTTTTGTTTTTTTTTTGTGTGTTTTTTTGCAGCCAACGTACTGTAAAATTGTTTATGCCTTCAATCGCACATCTGTTTATCAGATTACACACGCACTGGAGCAGAAGTATGCGAGTATACGAGTATAAAGTATACTATATGTATATGTAGTACGAGCATAGTAGCATGTGTGGAGATACACAAAGAAAATAAGGTTTATGGCACACCGTCGCCTTCTGCAACGTGGCATGGCGGGCAATCCCACTAGCTGGTTGCCTGGCTAGGGTTCATTACACCATTCAAAATCGCCTCGTCCGCTTCTGGTGGCACCACAGACGATGGCAAGCGGTGGCATTAGCCTGCGCAGCGACGTGTGGCTGCATAATCAAACAGTAATGCAACAAGTCCTACTGGGACAGTGTCTTTTTGTGGGTCTTCTCCGCTCGACCCGCTCACACCTGTTGCATTCATAAATATTGCCTGTTCATTAAACTTTGAGCCGCACACACAATTTACATAATTTTGGACATCCAAAGGCAGAAAGGCAAAATATAGTTGTGCCCTCGGGTTGATATCCTCAGCATAATCAGACAAAAACATACGATACCTAATCAAATTTTGCTCACGTCTTGTCTGTTTGTTTCCTTTGTCATTGAACATGATGTCCGACTATTTTAAGCACCATAAGCATGTGTACCTATGGCTCCTACAGGAAAAGTACAGTTGCTGTTATTGCATCTGTATTTTATACTCTACCACATATCTGTCTAAATATCTTTATATAACTACCAATCTTATTTATTATCCTACCTATAAATATGTCTATATTAATATCTGTTTCTTTTATAAATCAAAGTAAAGATACATTCATTGATCAATTCATTTAGTATAGAGGCGAATCAGATGGAAATGTTTCCTACTAAATTAGCATTATTTAGCAACCGTTCATCTGTCTGCATGAAATCGGATGGATACCCGAATGCACAAGAGCTTGGTACACATTTTCTTTTAAGTCCGGGAGAGGACAAGGTTATGATTTTTCGATAGACACCTAGACACTTCTCCGCAATAAGTTTTTATTGAAAGTGTACCTTTGCATATATGTATAACAAAAAGTATGGAAGCTACAACTAGATTTTTCTAATATTCCTTGGATTTAGCAAGTTTAAGTTTATTTTCAATGTAAGTCAACCATCAATTTTAAATTTTGCAATCGCATGCCTATTAAGCCTATTTTATTGTTAATTTAAACAAACAGTTAAATAAGAGATAGAAAACAAATATTGAACGAAATTCATTACTGATTTCAGATATTTTTCGTATAAAATGTTGTTTTATTTATTATTGCAAGCCTAGCTTTTGTCCGCCCCAACCGTTCAAATCAGAAATACAATTCATTTATTAATTTTTATCTGCGTCTGTGCATCGGCCAACTGCCTTTTTGTCTGTTTGTCTGCCGTATCTGTCGGGCCGCGCGACAGGCTGCCTGTCAGAGAAAGACGCGAGCGTGCTTCCATGATTCTAACTGTTCAGCGTGCCAGAATTACACGTCAAGGGTATGCGAAAAATATAAAGAAACAAATCTGGCTTTATGGCCGCTGACAGGCAAAATAGCAAAACAATCAAATTGCGTTTGCCACTTAAAAAGCGATAATTCCGTTTATAGCCAAGCTAAGCGGCAAGTCGTTGTTGCTGCTGCCACTTAAAATGGATAGCGCGCTGATTAAACGTCACGGGCACGTACAACAACAACAACACCAGTGACAACAGCAGCAACATTTAAGCCCAGCGTAGACTTTTATTATTTTATAAACTTTTCACTGCATTATTTATTGACCAAGAGGAAGAGAGTTTGAGAGAGTAGCTCTCTGAGTGCCTAATACAGCTCATTATTATTCTTGGCATTTAAATCGCGGCGCTCAGCGACGAGCGGCCCAAGACATAATCACAATGAAAACTTTTGCCAGCCAGCCAGTTGAAGTTGAAGGACTGTGGCAAGTTGACGTTAAGGCTTTGCGCATGCGCTGTGCAGAACGGAGAAGCGACAAAGTAATGTGCATTTAAAGTGTGCCTCGAATAAACTTATTCTAGTAAATTCAGCTATAATGTTACTGGAAATGGAGCAAATTGAAATGGAAACGTTTTGTTGCGGTGAGTGTGTGTGTGTTTTTTTACCCCACCTAGAGTTTAAATGGAGTGCGGTATGTGGATAGCCGTAACCCAGAACGCTTATCAATGCAAGTGCCGTTGCCTGTTCCATTTCGATTCGAAGTGCCAGCGCCCTTTCAGCCGCAAATGATTGCCCTTGTCTCTGGTAATGCGCGTACGACACTATCACGAACACTAAAAACCAATTAGGTAAACGGCATGACTGGTAATCCACTTGGAGTTGTGGCTGGCGCGCAGTTCAAAAAGAATTCAAACCACTCGAAATGCAAATGACGCAGTTACAAAATGGATGGCAGTGAAAAACGCCTGATGGGGCTGGCTGCAGGATTTGAGGGAAACCGAATGAATATGTGCGTGGGTTTTTAATTAACTCTTTATTTCCATTTAGATTTCCAATTAAAGGATTTCATGGAGAGGGATCAGAGTAATTTCCGTTCTGATTGAAAGTCAATGCATACAGAATTTCCGGATACGTGCGTGCATGCCGAAACTTGTCCGTGTAGGCTTGTAGATAATAATCCTGAAACATGAACACAATGTTTTTTCGAAGCCAATGTTTGCTTACAGCAGCCGTGCGAGCGACCCTCGGGGCTCAGACAGACAGACACCCACACTCAAACAAGGGGGGGCGAATGCTCAAAAATAGAGCACAGATTGAATTTCCGTTGAAGCTGCGCCATTTAAAGAGTCTAGACATTTAAAGTGCTCTAGCTAGGTTTTTGTTTTTTAATTCTGAATAGCAGCAGCAACGTTCTGTAAAAAATAAAAATGGGGAAAGCCAGACACAAAAGCAAGGGGACGTACACGCATCTACGACTGCATCTGCATCCTTTGAGCGAGGCGCCCAGCAGATTGCGCATCTGGCTGCAAGCAACAATAAAAACAACAACAACAGCAACTAGCTACTGTAATAATAGGAACAGCGCGTGCCTATCGATGGACTTCAAAATTAGTTTTTGTTTTTGTGCTGATGCTCCATCAAAGCAAATGTAAAAATAGAAAAAGTTCAGAGCTGCAGCAATTATAATTGAAAGGGGTTGCTGCTTTTGTTGGTATTACGATTGAAACGACAGCGCAGGCGCAACGTCTGCTTGCACGAAGGAGGCGGTCGACGGTGGGCAGTGGGGGAGGTGGCAACTCTGGCAGGTGCCGCGCTTCTGCTCGTGCTTCTGCAAGAACAACAACATTGCACAAATATCAACAGCAATAACCATGACAACGCTATGTAACGTATTTTGCAGAAGGCGAAGAGAGCAGTGTAAGAGAGGGAGAAGACAAGAGAGTGGCAGACGCACCGGAAATCGCTCATAGACGTCCAACACATTGCAAGCATAAATTTCAATGGTGTGAGTGTGTGTGTGTGTGTGTGTGTGTGTGTGCATGTGTTTTTTTACATGTGTTGGAGGAGCTTGCAGCATAAATTGCGAGCAGGAAACGTACAAACAAACAAACACACACACACACACACTTAAACATTACACGCTCACTCACATACTCAGTCAAAATTTATCAACTTGATTTTATGCATGCAGCGCGCCTGGCGTCAATTTTTCTGCTCCCTCTTTTTCATTCCATCGTTCTGTTTCACTCGTTTGGCTTGGGATTTTTTTGTTTTTCTTTTTTATTTAATAAACGGAAACAAAAAATTTGACTTGATTATTGTTAAGTTGCAGTTGTTGTCGCTGACGTTGTTTACACATATCATTACTGTTATGAGACTGTATGTTGTCTGCCCTTCCCGCACCAAATGTAATGCAAATATAAATAGGTATAACATTTTGACAATACATAAAAACTCATACCAGGCAAATTATGCGGGCTCTCTTTTAATACCTATGTACTCGTATTAATTTACTCACGCCTATTAACCTTGGCCAGCATGTATGTACATATGTACATACATATACATATACGAGTATTTATGTATTGAAATATATTCCAAGTATGTACTATACTCGTATCTCGGCGCACTTGACAATCATTTATTCAGCACATAAAACAATTTGGCTCGACCACTTTATAAAAGTTATTCATAAGACCCCAAAGACCCGAAGCCATCTAAAACTACTAGTATTTTTTAAATCTCACCGAAGCGTAAAAGAGTATTTGGTTTTTGGTGTTTAGTATATAGTAAGTTTGAAGCATCCCGAAAGAAAAGTAATACATATATAGTATTCATATAGTGGTTTTGACTCGAACATTTTCAATTGAAATCCGCTTTGGAAGATCCGTTGGATTATTACTCGCAGTCCAATGGAAGTTTTATTTTATGTTCTTGTTGTGTTAATATTTTTCCGAACATCTTCTTTAAGAGTTAAGTCTATAATTCCCATTCTCCGACGTTGTCGCATCAAATGATCTGCTCAATGCACATTCCTAAATCAGCTATCGAAATATTTATGAAAACATTTGCCGCTGTTGTTGCATTTGTTGGAACACCAAAAAGTGTTCGACATGTTCTTGTAAAATTTATGAGGACATTTATTGACTTGCAGAACGCATAGATCAGTGAAGTGGCGGCATGGTGATGGATACGCCCACCCCTCCGCTTGATGCATTTGATGCGTTGCTTAAATGTGCCCAGCAAGCAGCACAAACATAAAATGTGTAACTAAAAAAGCAACATGAAAGCGTCGATGGCACACCTTCAAGATGAAACATTTGGGTTTTTTGATGAAGTGTCTGACAAAGATGTTCTTGTTACTCAAATGCCACACAATATGAGCCGCACACGACACTAGGTGTATAGAAGTATGGCGAGTAGGGACCATTTATCAGCAGCCATGTGAGAGGGTAAAGGATGATTAGAGCATAGAGCATATACATAGTTCTTAGACCACAAATGTTGCCTTTTACACAAGTTTTGAGTTGTAATATTTGTTGAAAAATTACAATTTCCTGGGAGATGGGGAATTTGGGGAGCGAAGGAATGAAATACGGACATTTGACACCTGCTGCTCAATTATTCAACGCTAATACCACGAATTTCCATTTTAAACTAAGCCGTCTAAAAATATCGACTAAAAAGAGTTTGACGGAGTTGTTTTTATAGGCTCACACAGTCGACGCCCATCACAAACATCTGTCTGGAAATGGGAGAGGATAGGGTGTCTTTTTCCCAAGCCCTTTTATGGCTGCAACAACAATATCAAAACGAAAATGTCAAAATCGTCAGAAACAACGCAGACATAGCCAGCAGAAACTCGACATCGAGACAAGCTATACTCGAAGACCTCCCAGTTTTGTTTACAGTCCCCCCACAATGCAATACAGTCCAATAAATGTGCATTAACATGCACATAGTGCACAGCGTATATACTTTTTGATAGCTTTTAAGGACAGCATTGGCTATGTCTTGGCAGCTCAGGCAAAGCCACAACATTGACAGCCCTGGTCAGACATACGAGTGTAGTGTGTCTCGGAACATGGCACAGGAAATGCATAGTTGCGTATTATGAAGCTAAGCTGGACAACACAGCATATCGAGCAACACTTCCAATACTTACGTACCCATGGGACTCCATTCGACGCACACTCAACAAATCGCTTTATGAACTTTCCTTTCGAGCTATTCGAGCAAGTGTGCCAGTTCATTCATCAGAACCATGCTTGCAGCATCTTTCAGCAGGGGCACTCGGTTGATAGCCCCGACCAATGGACCGGCAAAAGTTGCACGTTGTTTGTGTTTTCGAAAGAGGAAAAGATCGCACAGTTTATGGCGTCTTTCGTTCCCTTTGCCTTGCCACATTCCGCGCTACAAAAATGTACTAGCTTGTGATTTTCTATTTGGAAATATTCAGCGTTTAGACAGGCCCTACATGCCACTATGAATAAGTTCAGCGTTCGGGTCGTGGTCTCGGCACGCAGTGTGAAAATGCTCCCTGTTTATTGCCTAGAAAAATATTCCATGCATCATTTTACTTGCCGCGGACAGGGGCCAAGTAAAATTTCAAAACTGTTGTTTATGTTTGCTTTTAGTTCAATTTTCAAGCGAAATATAAAAAACTCGCCTCCCATCCGTTTTATGATGTGTTTTTAAATGTTTTCATTATCAGTCATTTCTAATAAGAAAATAAATTTTTCTGTAATTTTAGACCACAAAATTGTTATGTTACAAGTTACAAGTTTTCCAAAATATGGCTCTGTTGAGATTAGATGGATGTCGAAAAATCATGTAATTTGTTTAAGAAAGATGTCCAACTGAAACCCTACTAACTCTGTTCTACTTGTAGAACGTTCACAGTTTTTAAGAGTGAACACAGTTTTCTCTGTTAAATTTGAAGAATTGCTAGGATTTTGGTATTTGATGCCACCATGCAAGCTTCCTTAATGCTTTTGTAATAACGACATTAACAGGCAGTCCATGTCTTGAATCCATATTATTGTTTGAACATTTAACTGAGCTGAAAAAGTATGAACAATTTTATTTTAAATTAATTAATTATTGAAGACAGACGATGATGAATTGTGGTTCGATATAAGCGAATTGATGTGGATCTGACATCTAGAAAACTAAACAACAATACTCGTAAAATGAAAACTTATTTAATTTAAAAACATGTTTCCTTTTATTGGACATTGCTTTTGAAGACTTTGTCGACCACAGTTCAATGGATGCGATCCGCCCATCGAGGAATCAGTGACAGTTCTCGGGGGTTGTCAAATATTAGTTGACCCATTGCAACACACCACATCCCCCCTAGTCCAAAGAATGAATCCATGCCCTGATTTCCAACACAATTGCAGCTTCATGCAGGCGCATTCAACAGAAAGCAGTGCTCGATCATTTATAATAGTTGCGTCCACGATTCGAGAGGAAACACTGTCCAGCACGACCGCTTTCAAATTCTCGAGCACGCACGCTGTATAGGCAGTCAGGCCCAAAAATATAGCAGATATTTCCACTTAATGAACATTTAACGCTACGCGTACTGCGCCCGAGCGGCAGTTGACCAGCTGGTGGGCGGAAACGCAGTGCAAGCGTTCAATTTTCAAGCGAAAGAAGGCGTGGGGACAGCACAACCAGAGCTGCTGTCCAGCTTTAAGTTCGAGTGCTAAAGCGGGAGCTGAAACAATTTAAATCATTTATGATTTATGCGCAGTGCCCAGTACGTAAATTAATAAATCTCTACGCAAAACTAGCTCACCAGCCACGATACTTTAGTCTGTCGTGGACAAATCGACGCCTATGTAGAGCAGTCGTGGCGACATCGCCTGGACCGCCTGGCCTCACAGCTATGCGCATAAATCTGCATTACGAGTAATTCGCGGTGATCTGCAACATCTGAGATTTGGGTCAATGGGCAGCGACAGCGACAGCGACAATGGTTGCGTCGAGAAAAGGCTTTGCAATTTAAAAAAGGATTTATCTTGACCAGTACAGCCATTGTAGTTACTTTTGTATTTAAATATCGTCCGGAAGTTTTAAGTTAACCGAAATCAGCTGGAATTTGCTTTCAAGGGGCTGTGCGAGCAGCCACAAATTAAAAGAATCTCACATAATTAAGTTGCAGTTGACATAATTAAATGATAATTGTTGAGCTCTCACAGACACACATCTTTCTTTCCTTATTTATTTACATACAAACACACGTACATACATACGAGTATGTATGTATACGAGTATAGTCGTAAGTAAATGCGTGTATTTTTGGAGGGTTAATTTCTGCGGTGTCCGTCCATATGCCGACTTCATCCCGCATTATTCGTCGTTGATTTATGTCTTGCTAAAATGTCACCAGCACTGGCATTTATTCAAATTGTCCAACAACAAAAAAAGAAGAGCCCCACACACACAGGCACAAACAATTTGTATGGATCCCACATGGGAGCCCTACTCATAAAACTCAGAAGTGTCTTTCCTTAGAACAAATTTGATGAATTGCATTTCGGAGTACGGAATATCTTTGAGGCTACTCGTATATGGAAAGCGAATTATGCGCTTCTTAGAATGGTTTTTAAAAAAACCAAACCAAATACAAAACTTGACCAAAAATTTAGCATTTCGCTCAGTTCCTTGCCAGTCCACTTATATTACTTTTTTAGAACGTGCTGTTCTTCATAGCAGTTGCAATATGTAGGCCTTATTTATTCGAAATATTTTTCATATTATTACAAATTTTGGAGTTAACTACCGGCTGAAGTTATTCTAGATTGGATTCCGCAGGTTATCTTAAAATCTACCTTTCTAGAATATAAAACGCTTTTGCTGGAAGATGCTTCAAATGTAACGCGCTTTTTTTCGATTTTATGAAAGAAAAGATTTCAAATCAATTTTCAATAGCGATATATAGTACTTGTATGTATGTGCACCGAATACGAGTATTGATATGATTTTTAAGAGCTACGAGTATATTGCGGATATCTTTGAATGCAAAAATTTGCCTTACGAACGAACTCTCAATGAGGCTCCAAACAAACCACTACAATGCCAATTCTAAGTGTGCGAGCCCGCCTAACTAATTTCGCGTGGACACAAGTATGCAGCGTTTATTTTAATCAATTAATTAAAAGCACTAATGGACTAGACCAGCCACGGGCACAAGCGCCGCCAGCCTCGGTCGCGCTTAGTTACAGCTGCAATGCTGAGATGACAATTGGCATCATCGCTGGACGATCGCGCTCGGACTGGACAAGTTCCGCGGAACGCAATTAAAATTTTGCTAAATGTGATTTGGAAAATTGAACAAAAATGGCTGGCAAGCGCAGCAGAAAAAGCTGTGCGCTCTTTCCAAATTGCATGCTCGGGAACGAGACGGAGGGGGAGGAGGAGTGTTACGAGCTTGTGGACATGAGTGAGTGTAGAAATGATTAAGAAATGCAGCCAAAAACCATTAAAAACACATCGATCAAGACAAGTCGCAAAAGGCGAAATTGTGTACATTTTTGCAAATTGTCGCCGCAGCAGCGAAACGAAGCACGCATGCCTTCCAGTATAAAAATCAAGTAAGAAATGCTACATACATACTTACAATAATCAGTGAAACAAAAACAGAAATGGCAACAGCGCAGTTAAATGCAAAATTATCTCAAACAAAGGGTCCCATTTTTCTTGAGGACGCGTCGTCGGCCTCGCTGCTTAACAATTAACAGATGTTTGGCCTCGGAAACGTTTCACTTCGATTTCAATGCATTTGCAGCTACAGCCAGATGAAAAATTGCGTACATTAGGCTGCCTCGTTATAGACAGATAGACGGAGAGACGGAGAGGCTGAGTGCGACGAGTGCTGTCAATGCCAGCCTCAGCCGTCACCTCGTCCTGCTGAGGAGCAGAGCTTTGCACAGTTTGGCAATTGTCGCCTGGCCATGTAATTGAGTTATAAATTGCAGGCCACAACATTCAAAAGTTCAAAACGCCATACAAAGACATACTCGTACTATACAGTACTGTACGCTATTAAAAGCCAGAGTCAAAACTTTGGCCTCAGTCATTAATCACTAAATGCAGAAAGTTTTTCGGCACAAGCTGAACCGAATGAATATAAATGGAGCACCGAAATTTTCGAGTTGATTAGAAATACTCGTTCAACAAACCTCCTTAGAAATGTATCAACTTAAATGGAATACAAATACTGTATGTACAACCGGGCATGCGAATGGACAGACTTTTAAAGGCTGTGGTACCGAATGGGCAGGAAGCAGAACTTGACTGCGAATGAAAGAAGAGACCCGAAGGCTGGCAACGTTGAAGTTCTCGTTCTTGCACGATTTGTCGCTATTTCAGTGGCAGTGACAGTCGCTACTTACTCCGCCCTGCCTTTATTTATAATAATAATAACAAAATAAAGAACACCATCAGCGAGAGGAGCCGCAGCAGGCTTATAATGAGCAGCAGCTGCAACAGGAGAAGACAGCGCCGCATTTTGTTGCCTCGTCGGCTGACGAGACTGACGGCTGGACAGGGAGACAGTGGGCAGACAGACAGGCAGACAGGCAGGAACACAGACGAGCTGCAGCTCCTACGCCATCATTGCTGCCACCGTCGCCATTTGTGGGTGTCAAGAAGTTCAGCAACGCGCGCCAAGCGCAACAGTAAATTTTTGTTTGGCCAAGAGATAACATCGCGGTCCCGCCTCGAGCGCAAAGATTCAAAGTACATTTATACATACATACATACTGAATACTTATGTATATAGGAAGTTTGATTGAGATTTATTTAAATGCGCTAAACGTGACGAAATTTATGGCCGGCCCAGGCGCTTCTGCCTAGTTGATTAGCCAGACAGACTCCTGGGGGCTTTCACAGTCGCGACAATCCAAACAATCTCGGCAATTCATTTGTCACAACGGATTGCTTAATGCCTCACAACACATCAGTCTGTTTTTATGTTAATACGAAAATTATGTTGTTTGCCTTCTCTTAGAATTTAGAGCTGTGATAAAATTATCCATCACTTTTGTGGTATGCTACAATATCATCTAGAAGCTTAGGCAAGTGCTTATACTTATGTCCATCAAATTAAAATGTGTTTTAAGAGCCGAATTATAGCTTCAGCGAAGTGTTTTGGAGTGGCAGAGTAAGTTCAAGCAATTTAAGTCAATCGGTATTGGAAGCAGCGAATCGGACAGCTTGCACATAAGCTGATAGATTCATTTCCATAATCAGTAACTTTCGAGAGAATACTGGCTGACAAATCCAATACATATTTAACCGGTATGTGTGCTCTTCTGTAATTATTTCTTACCTGGGAGCTCCAGGAAGACTTTTGTGGGCAGTCGATAAGAGTACTTACCGATAAGTGGCTGGACAAATAGGTGGCACAATTTCCCATTGACCTGCTGTTTACATACCAGTCCTTAGTACTCAAAATTATCACACGTGAGTTGCGTCGGCGCTGTTTGAGTCGAAATGCAAACAAAAGTGCACTGAGAATTATTAGTTGAGACTCAGGAATGCAGAGGAGGCAATAAATTGCCAAACTCGAATCCTAAGTAAACACACTACTTATCAAATGCACATGAGGCTCACACACAAACTGCTGGTATCTTTCATTTTATCTATTGGTGCTCGGCCAGGAATACTTTCACTCATCGCCTATATTGAATTCATTTTACAGACAACTGTGGCACCGCGAGCAGTGAAAGCGCCACCAGCCTCGGCCTGGGCTACAACATGGACGACATTCTAATAATCACAGCCAAGCATAGTGAGCGGGCCCTCTTGCGCGCCAACTTTCTGAAGAATCACTTTGACAAGATCACCAAACAACGCGGACGGAAACCATTCAAGTGAGTTACGAATCTGCATATGTATTGCAAATGCTTGTGGATCCAACATTGGATCGCATTTGATGGTTGTTCTTTATTTAAAGTCCACAGTTCACAATATTTCATCGTTTTGCTTTGCATCCTCCTTTTGCAGTTTTCTGCACATCAAAATTGAAGATGGTCCCTTCAGCGAGGAGATTACCCAAAAATATCAAAACACAGCTCTGCAGATCGTTATACTCTGCCCAGCTCTAATGGCACTATCACACTCATTTTTAATGGCCCAATTGAAGGCAATCATACGAGTGGACAAGGTGCTTGCCATACTGTTGGACGTTAGCGAGGAGAAGGTCCGCGAGATCCATAAGACGGCGCTGCCCAGTTACCACAAGTGGCGCCGCTGTGCGGTCCGTGACAATGATCAGGCGCAGATCAGCAACATTCTGGGAATTGCGACGGACATTTTGGGGCGAGCGCTCTGCCAGCGACCTCCGTGCCACGACAACAACACAAGTATGTCCCGAAGCTTCTCCAGCTGTAACGAGGGGTTCACAGTTCTACCAAAGAAAGTGAAGGTGGGCCAAAACAAGGTTGTGGCCATGCTGGCTGAACCACTCGAGAAGGATGATACACTCAAGTTACTGGTGGAAAAGTCGGGCGAACTACTCGAAATACGAAACTTCAAATGCCGCAATCCCTTCACTCTGCAATTCTCCATACCAGGTGGGTACCAAGTCATCGTTTATTTATATAGTCGAATCTAACTGGAATCCCAATCCCAGCCGGAATTTAACAATTTCACAACAATTTCACAACAACAATTATTATTATTTTACAGAATCCTGCATGGAGGTATCGACCATGATTGAAATACGTATTGAGAAGAATAACAAGAGTCTGGGTGCACGTCCCATTAAATGCGAGAGTCGCATGAGAGAGCTGGAGCAGTTGCTGCGCATTGAGGACTCTCCAATTGAATTTATGTGCCAAGCCCTGGGACTTGGACCAGCGGAGCGCGATGATCTGGACCTACATTTACTGCAGTGCTTCCAGCGCAATATGCCACCTAATTTCCACCTACTGAACGGTCCGTACGAGAAGCAGCCACACTTCTTTACACGCCTCGAATCCAGTCCAGAGGAGTATCCAACGCTCTTGCACTTTGCTGCTCGCTGGGGCCTCAATCGCCTGTGTATCCAGCTTATGGAATGTCCAGGTGGAGACACAGCCTGCGGGGTGCGAAACTGCACAGGTCGCACACCTGCCGAGCTCGCAGAGCAGGAGGGTCACCACAAGCTCGCCAAGAGCATTGATGGCTTCTCCGCAATGCACGAGTTCACCACCATATATCATTTCTACAAGGGCACCAGCAATGCCAATTCGAGCGAGAGCTCTGTAGGAACTCAGCCCAAGTCTCATTCGACCTCAGGCAAGGTGCTCCTGGAGCCGGTAGCGTCAAAGGTCACACCCAGATCACCCTCCAAGGGCAAAGGCACTGGCAAACCACCCAAGGAACTGCCCTCAGCGGAGTACATGGAAATGTCCAGCGGCTCGGAGCGCGAGAACACGCCGGAAGTGCTCCGCAACAAGAGCGAAACATTGGCCATTTCCAACCTGAATTATATAAGCGTGGAAACAGAAGATGAGAATCTGCAGGGCTCATCAGCCGATGTCTGCAAAAACTTCGACACAAACAAGGTGCTGCCCGAGCCTACACTTGGCCCTGAGCAAACTACTAACGAGTTGTACATCAACGAACCACCGTATTATCAGTCCAAGGAGCAAAATAAATCCATCGATGTAGTCGATGCGCCTCCGCTTTATCAGACCGACAAATTCAGTCAGGAATGTTCACAGCTCTTAGAGAGCTGCACGCCTGCTCCATCAACTGGCAACGACTATGTGCTCCAACCCTCAAACATACCTGTTACCGTGGTGAACAACACCTGCATCCCAGATGATGGAAACTATCTATTCCAGCCCTCCAATCGACCAGTAGAGGAAGCAATGCTGCCGCAGGCACATCGCTCCACAACTCGTCTACAGCCCAGCTATGGAACGCTAAAACGCAGCGCCTCCGACGCCTCCACCAGCACACGAGCTAACGCTGATGATGAACTAGCCGAGATAATGTACGACTTCAAGAACAGTGTGCTCTCCATTCGCGATGTGGAGCTGTTGGTAGAAAAGTGGAAGCATCGCAATGATGTGCAACAAAGTTTTCGCGAAAAGCAGGATCAAATCGATCAGCTGCGCCGCGAGTACGAGCGTATTCAGGAGCAAGTTAAGTCGCAACTAAAGCGCGAAACTCCTTTCGAGCGTTTTAAGAAGCTCTTCTCGCGTCACAAGGCAGCCGCAGACAAGCACAGCTGCTGTGGGGATAGCATGCTAGATGAAACTAAAAGCTCCATAACCACAAACTCCAGCTTCAAGTCCTCGTCAGCACGCCCCATTAGTTCACTAAGTTTGCAGAGCGTCTCCTCGTCATCATCGTCGTCGGGTCGCCTCAGCACAGGAAGCAACTGCAGCGGCGCCTCTCTTGGCGACTCTGGCACGCACTCGGACCACGAGGATCGTCGCTACAATTGCCGTCTGGGCATACCTGGCTCACTAATGGATTATATGGTGCCACCTACCCCACGGCCTGTTTTTACTCCCAACTCTACACCCGGCGATGAACGCCATCAGATTGTGTTCCCCTCGCCTATGGCGGGCAGCAACTGCCAGCGACTGCATACACCAACCAGCCCTACCGCATCGGATCATTATCAAATGTTTCCCTCGAACATACCTGTCTACGGCAGCCAGCCCCTAGCGACATCCCAGAGCAGTAATCTGAACACCATACAGGAGGTCAAGGAGCATGACGTGCAGCAGGCCAAGTGTTCTCCCAACTATCAAAATGGCGTTACGCTCCAGCCCATCAAGGTGAACGAGCGCAACAACATCATTTACGGTAAGCTGAGCAAGAGCACACCCACGTGCAGCTCCTTCAAGCCCAAGCAGGTGGCCTGTCCCCAAGTAAGTAGCATCGAAGTGCAGGCGGAGGTCTACCAAAACGTAACTGGTGCCGCGGATCAGGAACAGAGCAAACAAACAGAGCAAGTGGACCATGGACCGTCTAACTACATGAACTGCTAGGAGCAAAACGGGGAGCCGGGGACCATTATGTACATTTGGATTTCAGTTTAAGAACTATTTTCGGGATACCTGCACCAGAATATTTCTAGACGAAAAATTTGTCGACATTTTAAAGTATAACAGGATTTGTGTTCATCTGGATAAAATGCTATCCAGTTCGTATGGCCGGCCTGCCGTGCATAATGTTATTTTTTCAAGCATTTACTTTTAAGTGAACATTTTCAATATTACTTCAATGAGTATAAACTAGTTACAAGCGAGCCAGCGCCTCCGACTCTTCTGGAATTTCGCCTTTTTTCAACATTATTGTAGCTGTCATTTTTCTCTATCAACTTTACTGTTAGGTTAATGTTCTTGTTGTAAAGTGTTTTCAACCGACCAAGTTATGTCAACATATCGTAAAATATGCACACAATGTGCCTACATGTAGTAGATGCATACATATAGTACACACATATATTAAGTTAACACTAAGCTTATGGCACGAATGGACCAACGACCTGCGCTAATATACTTGTATATTTTACTAAAGTAAGCCATTAGAGTAAGCCCTTAGAATTGCACGTTTAATTCGATTGCAAGATATGCGTATAAGCATGAAAAAATACATTTTTGAACAAAGTTAAATGTAATAAATTTTTCAATATCTAAGCCGTGCGAAAATTATATTCATTCAAATTGTGCATACATAGCAACTGTTAAGTCTTTGGGGCATTTTTGCAGTCGCGCGGCAGGAGGACCACGGCACATAGGAAATCATGCAGAAGCCTTAACATGCAAAATGGGATTGCTTCTGCCAACGTAAATTTTAAAGAAAAAATCTAACCACCCAACCTTACATGCACACGCACATACATACACACATACTTGCAATGCGCCGGCAAATTTTAATTCGTCGACGCACCCCCTATCGGTTCGCCGCCTGTTAACACTACGTGCTTTTATAGTATTTTTCCCAGCTGACTCGACCGCCATTTGAAATTTGCTTCCCATGGAGATGTGGCTTCGGTTGCTCGTAAAATTTTCGCTTCTTTCGTATCGCTACAGCTGACGAGACGACACTCAACCGAGTTGTTTTGTTTTCATGTCTTACCTAAGGTCCCATAATAAGGGCCCATGAGTTGATTCGAGAGGATTGCAAACATCTCATAAACGAAGGCAAGTATTCGCTTATGCTGAGCTTTAAAGCTATCGTACAGCATGGTTCAGGATAGCATAAATGTGCCACAGTAACTCAATTTGTACCACTACATTATTGTTCTCGAATATTGGTAAACCAAACTGAGTATTTAGCATAACCAAGAGCTAACAAAATTGATCACTTGCTTAAATAAATTAATAATTATTGAACCAATATTACACACTCTATTCATAAGTAAGGAAGCACGCAAGACCAATTACCAATGTTGGAATAGTCGAAGACAATTGTAGAAAGTGGCGTGGAAACACATTTCAAAACTTGGTGTACAATTGAAAAAGTAAAGTGAATCGTCCCAAAGGTTTGTGACACCTGGAAGAAACTGCTTAGAAGATTAAATGAAAAAGGAGTAGCAGACCTCTTATAGCTGAATAGTACACTGAAACGACCCCATATACCCATTACTGAGCTCAAGAGTACCGGAAGGGTATAAAGGGATCAAAACGCTTGTTCAAATTATGTACATATGCAGGAGGAAGGAAATGCCATTTACATTACGAAACAGCACGAACAAAAATTACAATTGTCAAGAAGAGTTTCCAAGAGTTTAAATTCAAAAATTGCATTTTAGAGTGTTCTTTGTGTTTTCTTCATATTTGAAAGTATGTACCATCAGTTTTAAATACTTGTGTCACCCTGTGCCAAATACATAAAGAAAGCTTTTTATTGGCGCCAGTCTAAACAATAACACAAGCCTTGCTGAGAGTAGTCAACCAATTGCGTTGTAACTGAAAGCTTTGCTCCGCTCTTTCAGTGAAATGAGCTGGACGGCGCACAATTAAAGCGAACAAGTGTGTATAAAAGGGACATTTGTTCAGTCCACGTCGTAAGCTCGGCGAAATAGCGACGCAAAATACCGAAAGGGAAGTCTGTGTTGTGAAAGTTAATTTGTATGCTGCATTGAAAACTTCTTAATCTTGTATTTAAAAAGACCAAATACTAAATACAATACAACAAAATATGCTGAGCGCCGTGCAAATTCCAAGTGTATAAGGAAAATCTTACCAACATATTTTTCTGCCCCTTAGTGCTACGGAAAGCAACAATTTCAGAATCGAAGGACTTTACTGTGCTTAGCATCCTTGTGGTGAGTGCTGTTGTACTTACATAGGTCTAAAATAAAAACAAAAACGAAGGGATACAGCAACAATTCTTCAACTAACTGCGTAGCAGCTTGGACAAAACAAACAAACTAAAAAATAATTAGTAAACCATTAAATTTGCATTCTGGCGCGAACGCTGAAGCTGAAAATAAAGGACTCCTCGAAATATTCAAAGGAAACAGAAAAACAGAAAACACTGAAAAATTTATTTAAATCAACAACAACGACTTGGGAACGTGTTTGCATTAAAAACCACCACTCATAAATATTTGCAGGTATGTAGGTGCTGTCGGCATTCATCGTCCTTCTTAATATAGAATATACATACATACTTGTACATATGTATGTACCTGCGTACAACCAGTAGAGCACATTAAACAATCATTTACTTGCCCACCAACATATGCATAAAGCTCGTATTTTCAGTCAAATTTTTATTTTTTTTTTTTACCAAAGGGTAAAAGTGTAAACTAGTTTTCCTTTTCGCATGGCTTGTAACTTAAAAGTTTTTACACAAAATTACTAGCACTTGAGATTTCTCTGGGAAACTTATGAGTCCTGCATTTTTAATGATGTACTAAGCGGTGTGAGGGGCAACATGCATGGACTGAGGTGTGAGGTTGTGAAGTTTTCGAATATGTGGCAAGTGTGGCCAACAGTTGTAATATGTGAGTACATAGTTTAAATGCATGTTGACACCTCTTTGCAAGTTTAATGTCTCAGAGATGTAGAAACTTTTCTTGAGTTGTACTATAGTAGCATAATAACGTACGCAGCAGGTCTGGCAGCCCTGGCAGCTGTACACTGATCGCTTGAGTAATTCGCTCTTAATTTGCGGTCTGACTCGAGTGAGAGAATAAAGAAGACGTGCTTTTTTGACTGTCCCTTGTGTTTTATGTCAAAGATGGGACGTTTCTAGAGAAGAGAAGGAGGAAACTGTCTCCCATACTTATAATGTTTTCATAAACACAGCATATTGTTGTAGCAACATTCCCATAATCCTAAATAGCTATTACTTTCTAACTTAATTCAATTGATCTACAGATATCCATACTTGTCTGGCTAATCCTATCTAACTATACCTATAGTCAAGGGCGAAGGCAGGGGGGTGGGGGGGGAAGGGTGGGTGTCAACGGTCAAATCTGTATGACGCAAAAGGTAAAAAAAGTGAGAAAGTAATAGAGGTTTGCTGAAAGGCGAATAACGGGAAATAAAACAGGTTTCCATTGTGTATGGAGCATTTTTAAGTATTCTGTGTCTTGCCATTGCTTGCTGTATTTTGTGGTTTCTTTTTCGCGGCCACACTAGTCGCGTCATTAGGTCGACTAGGTTCCCAGCTACTCATAAATATTTCAAGTTGCCAAAGCGCAAAAACGCACAAAAACAAGTACAGCTGCTGTCAGCCGACAGCCCTACTTGTTGGTAACGCACTCAAAGACTAAACCCCTAGACCCCACTCACACACACGCACACACAGACCGTTGAACGAGGCTCTTGGCCAAGCCGCTTCCGTTTTCTTTCTGTGTCAGCGCAGCCGGTGTTATCTTTGTTCCCGCAGTCGCAGAGCTCTCCACGCTCTCAACAAGGCAGCCCCACTGTTGGTATAATTTTAATTACCACTTGAACGACTGTGCTACTGAATGAGTGAGTTACTGGGAGAGGGAATCCATCGGAAAGCGACGCAAATCTTATTGCAGGCAACAAAGACAAGCCTGCGTGGCTACAATGCGGTAATAATGCATATACATGTGATTCTTTTCTATTCATTTTTTAAAGCGCCATTGTGTATTGTCGGCGTAGAATTTTCCATTAGTTGAACGGGCTAATCGCAAGCACAGACATAAGGGCTGCAATATTCCGTATACGCCACATGTGCCCCTCTAAGGTAAGTCAGCAATAATTGCGCATTTGCCGCTTCAGTGCGTTTCTGGCTGACCAGCAGCGGCAACACAATACCAGAACCAACATTCGTGGCCTCCACTTATACCGTATATGAAACAATAGCAGGTTCTGGGACCTAGAAGAAGGGCCTGAGGCTGGCCCTGCAATGTGGTTTATTGATTGTCCAATGTTTCACCCAAAGCCAATGACCGCAATGAGCGGTTTGGATGTATAGAAGTATGTGTCTGCAAGCCTTCCAACATTATTCATATGTGACCGAGCACACGCACACACATGTAGTATATGTGTAAATTTAAATATGGGCCGCACGCTTATAGGCGCTCTTAAAATTAGGCCGGATTTAAACAGCTGCTGCATCTTCAAAACTTGGCAACTACTCAAAAAGTATCAAACGTACTCGTAATCGTAACTAAACAAGCAACAGCACCGTCAAAAAGGGCTGTGATCGTTATAAGCATGTAATTTCGCAAAGCCCCGGATAGCTGTTACGTATAAGAGCCATCAAATGGGCCCATTTGGCCCAAAGAGTCCTGCAGAAACGAAACTGCCATAATAGTTTTCAAAGTCGTTTTGATGAGCATAATAAATCCGTTTTTATTGAAAAATACATGGTATACTTATCGGTAACTGGCCAAACACAAAAAGAAAAAAATACACTGAAAGCAAAACAGAAATTGAGACCACGTTTCCGCAGGTCGCACAACCCGCAAATGCACCGCCTATGCCGTTTCGTTCGTAATCACCGTACATACATTTGTGTTATAAAATACCCAATCAATGTTCAGGGAAACAGCCTCTAATTTTGAGATGATTTCAACGTACATACCTCAGAAAAAATTGCATAATAAGTGAAGGGAAGTGTAGTTCTGCACAGAAGACGCTTAGATGGTTGAAAGATTCAACAAAATATTTGGATAACAATATAATCGAGTACAATAGTCACGATATCTTAATCAGAAATAAGAGCCATCGAGCTCAAGAAGACCTGCTCCCGAAAATTCTTCCTATCCAGCTGATCAAGAATATATAGTTAAGTGCTAAGACTTATACTTCATTTATAAAGAAACCTGATTGATAAACATTCGATATATATTTTAGAGAAATTGAAAACGAACGTTGGGAAATATTTAACCTGGAAATACTTGTACAAGTATGTATTACTTACAAAAACGGCTTATAATATTTTCCATTAATATACATACTTGCAATACAAATATACTTGCTGTTTAAGAACGCACTCAATTTTTTAATGAAATATAACAAATGGAAAATCTATAGCCACATGGCCCTACTTCGAAATACTTGCTACCTATGTACGATGTGTAGAACAATTATATAATTTAAAAAAATAACAAAATTTAAAAAGGTCCCGGTTGCTTGCCAAGCTGACAAAGATATTTTCCATTACCAAACTAATCAATACATATATATTTTTGATTATCATAAAAGCATGTTACATTTTTTTTTAGAAGACTCAACTGTTGCACTCCCAACTTTGTACATATATAGTATGTAGCTATTCAGCTACTTATGTATTTATAATTTCCGCAACGATGAAACAAAATAACGAACATTTACCATACCATCTCAAAAATATTTCAAATACTTGTATGAGTGCAATAATTTATTATATTTAAATTGCAAATTTCAATTAATTACACTCCTCATTTGCAAACTATCTCGAAACACAAGCTTTACCTGTATTCCCATTCAAGAAACCAACCAAGGAGTCAAAAATAATCTAGATATTTTAATATATTCGAATCCCACCTCAAATGTGGCATATGATAGTTAAAAGTCGTTTCTCGCGACAAATGATGCAACCAGGGATGCCGACTTCGTTTTTTACCAGCCAATTACCGGATGTTTTTGGATTTTGACAAATTTGCTTAGCTTCTTCGCCATTTTCTTGGAATTGTCAATATTTAAGCTTCACTCTGCTTCCTCTTTTTATACCCTGTACCCGTAGGGTAAAAAGGGTATATTAGGTTTGTGCAAAGTATGTAACATACAGAAGGAAGCATCTCCGACCCCATAAAGTATATATATTCTTGATCAGCATGACGAGAGAAATCGATCTAGACATGTCCGTCCGTCTGTCCGTCCGTCTGGATGAAAGCGAGGATCTCAGAAACTATAAAAGCTAGAATAACCAAAGTTGGCATCCAGATTCTCCTAGGTCCGAGTAAGGACGAGTTTATTTATTTTTTTGAACACATAATTAATGTATAATTGTCTACTGTTGTGTAATTTTATTCAATTCGGTCAATTCTAAGAAAAGTTATTAGCAAAACAAATCCTCGCCAGTACAACCCCCACAAACTGCAGCAACAAGTTCGCTCTTCTTCTTCCTTTTTTTGCTGCTGCTATGGGCGCATATAACTCAGTGTCGGAAGTTTACCTGGGTACAGGGTATTACACTGTCGGGCTTGCTCGACTGTAGCGTTCTCCCTTGTTCCTTCTAAAAACTGTCATTCTAATAAAGGCTTCAGGAATTCAGTTTTGTTCTCTTGTTTAGGGGTCTTAAGAACAATAACACGAGTCTAATATTTTACGCTACTCCCTTATCGCCAACGTTCAGAATTAAACAAATACATCGTCATATCAGATAAGTATCTAGATGTGCCCGCCGGTTATAACATGCCAGCAGAGACTTGGTTTTCATATTTTTGGCAACAGCATGTTTGTACTTCCGCAACGTACAGGGACAGGGCTTACATTGGTACACATAGGAGTATATTGCATGTGAGGTTGTTGTAAATAGGTCCACAGCCATGAAGCAATTTGGCAAACAAATCGTTGGCAGTAACGTCAGACGCTGCCGGCAAAGCGTTTTAAGTGTTTGTTATAAATTATTCGCGCATTTTCAGCGGGACGGCGACAGCGGCGGCAAAATCATAGAGAATGCAATGACTTTTTATGGCACTTGCTGCACTGTGACCGATATGTGCCGTACTCCCCATATGCACACACATACGACTATATCCTCATACAGGCATAACATTACGGTTGGTTGGCTTTGATTTCACGAAGCAGCCGTTCGGGCGCCTGACCAATAATTCATCAGGTGAGTGGTCAGCCATAGTGGTCGTTTACTCTTCACGCCAGAGTCTTTGTATTATATTCAAATGGAATTTATCCAGGGCCATTAAATTATGCAAACTACGAGCATTCTTTCGCGTCTCTGGCAACAGCTGCTTCACTCCCAAGCCCAACAGCACTTTCTTTAAGACAATAAGCCCGGCAGACTGTGTTCTCGGACAAGCAATTTCAATTTCTGGAATTGCACGCGAGGAAAATTCAGCAGCTGTCTTTCCGTATGTGTGTGTGTGCTTGCGTTGGAAATGGAAAATGTTCATGGCTCTGCGAAATCGCTTGAATTCGTGCGTGACTAGTGCAAACCAAACAATACGCGTGTAGCGGATATGAAGATAATGTGGCTAGACAGTAGAAAGACGAACAAACTTTAAACCCTTCGCCCCATTAAAATGATTTAATTATTGCTCGTTTATCAATACTAATATTATAAAGAGGAAAGATTTGATTGTTTGTTTGTTTGTTTGTTTGAATTGAAAAGGCTCCGAATCTACTGGACCGATTTAATGGATTCTTTCACTGTTGGGAAGCTACACTATCGACGGTGAACATGGGCTATATTATATTTGCAAAAAAGAATGGAATTCTTACTAAAACGCCAATAATGTAACCAAAGGTGTAAAAAATTAAAAACTCCTAAGTAGCATGCTGTTAATTCATATTCATCCTCGAAACATTGTCACTTTAAATATTAGGGCAATATTATTCAAAAGCCCCAGCCAAATAAAAAATTACAAATCGATCGACACCGTGATTAATATTGACGACATTTAAATTCACTAAACCCTTCTGGGCTGCCGCCACATGAATTGGCAGTAAAATTCGGAATTGAAATCATGATTTTGAGAAGTTAAAGCCTTACAAGCATGTGCAATGGGACGAGGCTGCTTTTTAAGGAATTGCAGGGCAATTTTAGTGTAGCAACTATTATCAACGGCCCAGTAACTGATCAACTAGCTCATATAACTAGGATACCGATGATCCCATTTGATCATTTATATGGCTTCAAATTCCGGTAGTCCCAAGGCCAACCTTTCGAATTAGTAGGGATCGACATACGAAAGCAATGTTTTACTGTATGTTGGCCTATCACAGGTCGGAGCTCCTGAAAATCAATTTATTTTGCTACCACAAAATAAAACATCAAATATGTTTCACAGAGAACCTCTGACCTAATAAAGAATAACAAAAAAATCTAAAAACGAACAAAAAATCATTATATAATAATATCCAAAATAAATTTCACTCCTTAGTAACTCATAGCAAAAAGAAGGGTGTATGTGTGTTAAGTGTGTGTGTATTATAAAAGGTATAATTTTTAAAATTTGTGTAAAAATACCCGTGCGAAGCAGGGTATATATATATATATATATATATATATATATATATATATATATATATATATATATATATATATATATATATATATATATATATATATATATATATATATATATATAGATCTTTGTGTTCATTGGTCATCGACTAATATTGTCATACTGATTAAAAATTGATACTCTTGAAGGCTTACAACGCCTCTTTCTGATTGATACCATACGAGCTAAACTAGTGGGAAATCTCGGCATGGTGGCTTACATTTTTGTCTTATTGTATAGTAATTGTAATGAGCTTTGAACCGATATTATAAAGGTGCTATTGGATAGAAAAATTCAAGTAAATGATATCTTTCAAACTAAAATATACACACTGTTAAAAAAGTTGCATAGTACGGATAAATATTTTCATAGTAAATTTAATGTTCACCTATTTCATATTCAAATTAAAAAAAAAAACTCGTAAATTTGACTAAAAACATATTTAATTAGTCATTTTAATATGAATAATATTCAAAACAAAGTGTAAAACTTCGTTATCAAAGTGTGTCATATTCAATTCAAGTTTTCAGCGGTTGTGTGGTATAAATACAAAGTGTAACCGCTTGACCTTGGATATGGTCGTTAGGTATTTGTCAAGTAAGTGTTATTCAATCAGCTGCTTCTCACTTTTAATATTAATATTGATCCAAGCTATACAAGGTGCGTTCCATAATAAACACGAATTTTGGAATCTAGCGCCCCCTGGTGGCGCTATCTATATGTCGACTGGTGCGTTAGAATCTGCTATCTTTATGGATTGTCCAGTGAGAATTTCATTACATTTCATCGATTGGAAGTGAAGTTATTGCGTTCTAAGTGTCAGCATGTTTGTGTTATCGGTCGGAAAATGAGCTTCGAAAAAAAGAGCCAACATTAAATTTTGTTTTAAAATTGGTAAAACTTTTACCGAAATTGATGAAACAAGTTTATGGCGATGATTGCCTATCCCGTAGCAGAGTGCACGAGTGGTTTCAACATTTTCAAAGTGGTTGTGAGGACATAAATGACGATCAACATGTGGGCCAATCAAAATTCGTGATCACCAAAAATTCCATCGAAACTGTGCGTGAATTCATCAAAAATCAGCCGAAATCATCATTGAAATTAATAGAAATGGAATTAGACATCTCCAAAACATCGATTTATCGCATTTTGACGGAACATTTGGGCTTACGAAAGGTGTGTGCACGATTTGTTCCGCACAAATTGACTGACGACCAAAAATTGCTGAGAATCCGACCGATTATTTGACCAAAAATCACATTTTAACCATTATCCACTCGCCGTATTTACCTGATATGGCACCGTGCGACTTCTACCTTTTCGGAAAAATGCATTTGCCCATGAAAGGAAAGCGTTATGCTGACGTTGATGCCATCCCACAGGCGGCGACCGCCATCCTCAACGCTATACCGACAAATTACCTAAAAAAGTCGTTCGATCACCTTCTTGAACGTGCAAAACGTTGTATTCAGGCGGAAGGAGACTATTTTGAAGGCGACCAATAAATTTTTCAAAAAAAAAAAAATAGTTTTCGTTTTTTAATAAAAGTCCTGGAACTTTTGAATTGGACCTTGTATATCTGCTATATTTATGCCTTTTAGGCATAAAATAAAACATCAAAAAAATTAATTCATAATAACAAAAGAACTTTAAAATTACTTTCTGCTAAAAATGGTGGTTCTATAGAAAAACAATTAAAAAACCTTCAGTCGGGTGTCCCGACTTTGAAATACTCTGTACATATGTTTAGAATAATTATAGAAATTAAAAAAAGTAAGAGAATTAAAAAAAAAAATGTTGAAAGGAAGGAAGGAAATTCCAAAATACACATTTTCTGTCTATTCACATAAGGCATCTGGGACTAAAATTTGGTATCCGTAGGTCGTGTAGTCTCCGAGATATAGGCGATTATACGAATGGAAAATCGGGAAACCCCCCATAGGGGGAAGTGGGGGAAAATCAAAAAAATAAAACAAGCTTGCACAGCGTACACACATAACGCATCTTTGTACAAAGTTTTGTGTCTCTACCTCTTATAGTCTCTGAGATGCAGGTGTTCATACGGACAGACGGACAGGGCTAGATCGACTCGTCTCGTCATGCTGATCAAGAATATATATACTTTGTGGAAGCTGCCACTCCTCCTTCTGCCTGTTAAATTTTCAGCTCCCGCAAACCTAATATACTCTTGTACATTTTATGTATAGAGTATAAAAATATCATGGAAATGTCAATATGGAAAACAGTTTAAAAAAAGTGGAAAAAATATTTTATAATTATAACAAGAGAGAACGCTACAGTCGAGCAAGCCCGACAGTGTAATACCCTGTACCCAGGTAAACTTCCGTCACTGAGTTATATGCGCCCAAAGCAGCAGCAAAAAGAGGAAGAAGAAGAGCGAACTTGTTGCTGCAGTTTGTGGGGGTTGTACTGGTGAGAATTTGTTTTGCTAATAACTTTTCTTAGAATTGACCGAATTGAAATTTGAACAACAGTAGACAATTATATATAAATTATGTGTGCAAAGTTTGGTTTAGGTAGCATTTGAAATGTGGACGCTATTGACGAAATTCTGTAGCGGGGGAAGGGGGGGAAAATTTAAAAAATAAAATAAACTCGTCGTTACTAGGACCTAGGAGAATCTGGATGCCAACTTTGGTTATTCTAGCTCTTATAGTTTCTGAGATCCTTGCGTTCATTCAGACGGACAGACGGACGGACGGACATGTGTAGATCGATTTCTCTCGTCATGCTGATTCAGAATATATATACTTTATGGGGTCGGAGATGCTTCCTTCTGCATGTTACATACTTTGCACAAACCTAATATACCCTTTTTACCCTACGGGTACAGGGTATAAACCTTTGGCATCAAAAACACGTCTCCACCTTGTGATTTAATATCGTCACACTTTAAATTTAATATTTTAATATTAAATTTTTAAATTTAAGTGTGCACACTTCATATTTACTAAAACACACGATGGTGCAAAATCCATGGTATAAATAGCAAACAAGAAGCCCAAAAGGAGCTGCCTATGGAGCACATCGCATTGATGCCGTTGAGGTCGTAGAAATAAAGTGGATGTCAGGGTAAAGAACGGAGCAAGCCCGAATGACCAACGGCAGCAATTGCGACATTTACCCTAAAAGCAACAACTACAATAATAGCCGCCGAGGAAGTATATTTGTAGTGACGTGACGGACATGGTAGGCTAGCTCTATCAGCCGGGGCGCCAGACATGTCTGTTAATTCAAAATGCCGAAATGAATAGGATCAACAGAAGAGCGCAAGCAAATCGCAGACATTTGAGTGACGTGCTGTTTACAAAGGGAAACGACACAGGAGACAAGCAACCAATTAGAATTCAATGCAGTCCTTCCTCGTTGCCATCGTGACGGGTAGTGCAAAATACAATTAAGTTTAATTTGGCCAGACAAAACAATAAACCAGCTGCATACAATGACGGTGCCACGTCATTTATGAGGCCTGCACCTTGCCATTTAACCCGACTTACGCGACAATATGTGGCGAGCAGTCGACATTATAATGACTCTGCCTTCATTATTGATTTTCGCTGTCGCTTGGAGGCTACCACTGTCTAAAATATATCACAACAATCTCTGTAGTAAAGAAAATGTATTGCTTTAAATATAGTTTTTCACTTTAACACGTCCCTGGCATTTAGAAAACCCTATAGTTATACTAAATACTTGTCTTGAATTAGCCATTCCAGTTGTTCCCCTAATAAAAGGAGTATATTATTGGGCTAGCCCTTGTACGAGTATTTATAATAGCAAATATAGATAAGTATGAACATGAATGCACTGCCATTCAAATATTAATAAATCAATAAAAAAAAAGAGAGAATGCAATGCAATCGAGCAAGCCCGATCGTTAATTTGTGTGAATCCGCTTGAAAATGTAGCCATATGTTTTCCACCGATCTGTTTCATAATCTTTTTTTGCCATTTCGGGTGAAATTCGAATGTTCTCCTAGGCTTGTATCTTCGCCATAACTTTTTTTTTGAATTATACTGTTATATTTATAACTTAAATTAAACTTATAGTTAAATACAAATACAACTTAAGCTAGGTGTTTAGTCTTAATTACAATTTAACATTTATAATTTATATAAATCTGTTGGCATCGTTATAACGCTCTGAAGATGTGACAGTCAGGGTGTTCTTTTTTTGCCCAACCGACTCTCGTTATGGAAGTTATTACTTAATGTGGAATTAGTTTTATCACTACCATAATGGAACAAAATGCTAAAATCGTGCAAGCTCAACTCTGATCGGTATCTTGTAATATATATGTATAATATAAAACAAATAAGGAAGTACATAGTAAAGGATAAACGGACCGGTCTATATCGGTTCGCCTCGTGTTGATGTGGACAAATAAAATGGGAGCATGGTATAGATAGCGTTGTCTCTTAATAAACAGATAGCTGGCTCTGCCTGTTAAATGTAAATAAAATATGGCCAGCAAAAATTTCAATTTGTACAAGCCTCAATTATTAAATGAGGAATGTCAGTCGCAGACAGGCGCTACAATGCAGGCACAATATCTCCATAGACAATCGCACATAGGAACGCTGACACGAAACCGCTCAGACAACGGCGCTTCGCAAATAATACAAATTCGTTGCATACCCCCAGGCGCTGCGTGTAAGCGGCGAACAAAACGAGCGCTGCGTTGTGCGCCAATTAAAAGCCCCGAGACATTGAAAAGGCAACAGCGAAGACGATTTCTTATATTTGTAGCACTCTGATGGCGAAAACAAAAATTATTTGCGTGCTGAGCTGCCTTATTTCACTGGCGCGCAATTAAATTTCGCTTTTCGCTGCATACGTGCAGGAAATGGACCTGCGCTGAAAGTGAATGCCAATCTGTCGACTTAATACTATTCATTTAAGAGCTCTGGGTTTTTCGAGGGTCCGGAATATTTACAACATTCGAATATTTGTTAGTCTTTTATTTCATGCATACATAATGTTCATATGTACATACCGTAATTGTATACATACGGGCTCATCCGTTAACTTGAAAGTCGCGGACCCGAATTCCCAACTCTTGCACGTATCTCCTCGACGGCACACACACAGGTCTAATGTGGTCTTCACACATGTGTGTCAGATGGATTTAAAATTAGCATTTGCTACTATTACACATTGCAATGTTTTGTGAACTTTTGTAACAACCTTTTGCACTTTGGTCTTGTGCTTGGATTTGTGTAAAGGTCGGCGCTAACGTAATCCAATTACTATTGATTGCTCTGGCTGTTGTAATCAATATCATTTAAATTTATCAAAAGAAGAAGATATGTTGCAGAGAGTTGAAAAAGCTAGCAACAATTTTGGTGTCGAATAGAACCAAACAAAACAATACACTTTTTATACCCTGTACACAAAGGAACACACAGGAGGAGGCGTGGCAGACCCCACAAAGTATATATATTCTTGATCAGCATGACAAACCGAGTCGATATAGCCATGTCCGTCTGTCCGTCTGTCTGTCCGTCTGTCTGTCTGTATGAACGCAAGGATCTCAGAAAGTATAAGAGCTAGAATAACCAAACTTGGTATACAGATTCTCCTGAGCCCGAGAAAGGACGAGTTTGTTCATTTTTTCTGATCCACCCCCCCCCCCACTCACCCCTATTAACGATTTTCTATAACACCCGTAATTCTTGGAATTTCGAACTAAAAGTTGGTAGTCACATTAGTTAGTCATTATATATCCGCATACCAAGTTTCATTATGATAGAATGATCGGAAAGAAAGTTATAGCCATATAGCCAGGCCCAATGCACACATGCATACATATGTACAAGTACACAAACACGCATAGGCACGATTCTGATGTAAATGTAAATGAATGTATGCATGCATGGAATATTTTATATTTAATTTAGTTAATTAATTAAATTAATTTTGTTAATTAATTTAATTAAATTACCTTGATACAAAAACTTGTCTTCTGGGAGCTATAACAGTGAGAGACGGGGGCTGAGGCAGAGCAGTAACTGACGCACAAACTGCAGCTCGTGATGAGACTGCGGGGGAAATTGCAGAAAATTGTATGGAGGAAATTTCAAACAAATTTCCAGTGGAAGCAGACAACGAGATTGCTGGCGATAGATCAAGATCTACTGGAGAACTTGGGCGTAATGAGGTTGACGGCGCCGAGCAAGGCGGTACCTTAAGAAATTGAGGCTCTAACCTACGTTTGGGCGGAGACACAAACTTATATTGACTAAGCGACTGTTCTCCAGAGTCGAACTCAGTTGAAAGTTGCTTAGTTAACTTTTGCAATTTTAAAAACAACAACAGAAGGCTGAGTGAGAGCAAAGTGCACAATGAGAGGGCGTTTCCAATAAACGGACTACACATATGATACTGAATTTTTGCTAAGGTTTCCAGTGGAAACTGCACTAAATAGACTAAATGGATCGCCATGTAGTATATATCATATTGCAATTTAAGGCTCGTTTGCCCATACTACTCAAGTGTTTCAGACTCGGTTTGAATAATCCGGCTTAAAAAGTAAAGTTATAGCTTCTTGTATTGGAACTAAGGTGGGCCCATCATCGTGAAATTGGTTGGTTAATTGTGAATACACCCTCAAATACTTGTACATATGAAGAAATTTGCTAGGAATAAACCATCTCATTTCCACACCACCACTGAGGTAGAGATGTTGGCGCGTTTTTTTTAACGTGGTCTCCCCTGTAGGCCTAATCCACGGAGCGACAAGGAGCTGTCGAATTCTCATTTCTTCGTCACTTCTACGTTCACTTAATGTTTTTCTGATAGTCTCCTTCTAAAATTTGTTTTTAGTCTGGCACTGCTCTTTTCCAATTAGTCGTCCAACGCGCTCTCCTCAACCGGCTCACCAGCAACCAAACGGTGCAACGCGACGACTAATTCGTTGACATCATAAGGAGCAAGCGAAATAGCCCTATCTACACGTTCCAATAGCTCGGCATTCACCGGAGTTGGGCGACTTTGTGTAGTCGTGGCAGCTGGCTTTGCGTTCCCAGGTCGAGCGTTCTGTGGCCTACGTCGCGTCTCGTCCTCATCCCCATCCATAGAACATGTTGGCGAGTCCGGCAATGGCACATATCGTGCCTCAGAGCAGAACGTGGAGGGAGATTCTTGCCTTTTCCGACGTCTCGCTAGCTGTTGTAAGCGTGGCCGTGTTTCTGCCTGAGCAGGTGGGAAGCGTCGTATCTGTCCCTGTCGCGGTTGATCATTTATGGCACATTGCGATCGAAATGTGGACGGTGCCGCCGACATGGAGCGTCCATTGCGAGTGGCGGTGCTATTCGACTCTCTAGAGTTGGATGCCACCGATGACATCCCGAGTGCCGTGTGGAAAAGTCCCCGCCGATTCGGGGGGCAATACTGCCTATTCGTGCTGAATGTCTCAGATCGCGTTTCGGACTGTGCACGACCCGTTTTGTCGACACGTGAGACACTGCGGAGTTGTCTTGTTGCGTTGCTATTGGCCGATAATCGCAGCTTCATGCTCATGCTGTCGGATTCCTGAGCTACTCGCGCGTTGCGACCACAATCTTGCCAGCCTGGGGTAACGTACATGCCTATGGGCATATGGTTACGCACCACCAGGGGATCGTATGGATTGTTGGTCTTGTTGCACTGGAAAAACTTGTAGAACCATTGCAGAAACTCCTGGTTCCCCTTCCCCTCCGTAAGCTCCGTAACCGGTATGTCCTTTGTGACGTTAATTTGATCAAAAGCGGCCTGCAGTACCTTGAAGTTTTTCACAAACTCAAATTCAAGATTGCTCACTAAGCGCACCTTGTGCATGGAAACACTAAATGGGAAGAGGCAGTGCATCAGCTGGCAATAAACAGCGCCGGTTCGCAACTGATCTACTGCCTCGATGTTGCAACAAAGGGTCTCGTTTACCCACTTGAGTAGATTACGCAACGAAACTTTGTCTTCCTTGGTTAACACTACATTTCGGGCGAGTTGAATAGAGCGGTCCATTATAAGCAAATCCGTGACCTAATTTATTTTTATTGAAACGTAGAAAGTTTTTATAAGATCTTTTGAGTCTTAACCAATGCACCCGAAATTTTGACTATATAAAACACTTGTAATGCGCGAATTTCCGACAGGCTGTCCTTGTTAATGTTAATGTTAAAGATCTACAAAGTGTTGCCTACCGAGTAAAAGTATTGCAATTGAAACGACTTTCTGTTAAAAAAAATATACCGAAACTGAAGTAAGAAGAAATGGGTGCTAAACCAAACCAATTATGTAAATGATCCCTGATCGTAATTCTGTTTTTACACGGTCTTTTTTACACGACTTTTTTAGGAACCAATCTACCGTGTAAAAACAGAATTAGGTGTACATAAGCCATAAATAAGTCAGAAAGACAATAAAAACAGTCTGTCCTAGCAGAGGGTGATATGATATATGGATCACCAGAGCTTCAAATCACGCAATAAAATTTATTTAAACTTTAATTAATAGCACTAATTCAAGCATTAGCTCTGAAAAATTATAATTAAGTGTAGCAAAAGTCAAAATTTGTAAAAAAAAAAAAAACGGTCCAACGTTTTAGACATATTATGCACCGAATAGGTTACAGAAGTTTGACGTTATTACATTTTGGAAATGTCATTCTCTACCTTCTTAGGTTAGTCTTGTGTACGTTCTCAGAGTATACACTACGAGTAATATTTATACAGCTATGTTTATTCTGTGGAAGCATATGCTTAGCATATTCTAGGATGATATAGTGCCTTATTTTTCTCGAGTGTACCCATTTTGATGGCATACAGGCAGTTATGCGTTCAGGCGGACTTATCTAAATCGAATCATCATGCCGATCAAATAATATGTCTGTATAATTGAATATAAACTATGTATCCATATAACTGTTGTTGGTCTTACACATCAATACAAAACAAGATAGAACGCTACAGTCGAGCAAGCCCGACAGTAAAATAGCCTGTACTCTCCACAAAAAAAGAAAAATTAAAAAAAAAAATTTAAAAAAAAAATTAAATTATTAAAAAAAATTAATGAATTAATTAATTAAATTAAATTAGAATATATGTTTATGTTTAGTTTTAACAGCATACATTTACATCACGTACCTATGCGTGTTTATATGCGTGTATGTATGCAGCACAAAGTTGAACCAAAGCAGCAACAACAACAACAGCTGCGGGCAGCGCTGCCGACAGAGGCAGCGCATGAGCAGCGATTTTACGTATGGCTATAACTTTCTTCAGAATTGACCTATCATGATGAAATTTGACACACGGACACATTAGTACTAACTGGATGTACCTACCAAAATTGATTTCAAAATTCCGAGAATTACGGAAGTTATAAGAAAAAACACGAATTGCGGGGGAGTGGGGGGGTGCATCGAAAAAAAACTCAAACTCGTACTTTCTCGGTCTTAGGAGAATATGGAAACCAAGTTTGGTTATTCTAGCTCTTATACTTTCTGAGATCCTTGCGTTCATACGGACAGACGGACAGACAGACGGACAGACGGACAGACAGACGGACAGACGGACGGACGGACAAGGCTATATCGACTCGGCTTCTCATCCTGATCAAGAATATATATACTTTGTGGGGTCTGCCACGCCTCCTTCTGTGTGTTACATACATGCGCACAAAACTAGTATAGCCTTTCACCCTTTGGGTACAGGCTATAACAATGCTTCAATAGTTGAATAATTAAAAGTCTCTTTTCTTTCAGACAATCCCATGAAATTTTAAACTTGTATCAGACCAGGTGTTGTCGCAAACCTGTAAAAGAAAAATAAAGCAGATGATACTTAGTTGTATTTTAACGTGGATTTTTAAAAATACAATAAGAGCAAATCAATAATCAAACGAAGCCTACAACACAATGTCCAACGTGAGTTCACATAAAATTGTCATAAAACATAATTCTTCTAAATGTTCAAACACAAGTTCTCTAATTTCTTAATTTAAACTGTGACAAATTGTAATCTATGTCGTTTGCAATTGGCATTGAACAAATTATAAGGAATTGGTAGAAACTAGTGAATTCCTAGAATTCAATCAACTAATTTCAAATATTTTACAGCTACTCTACATGGACGAGTCGAATGGCAATGGCGTGTACGCGGCCAAGTCTGTTAGCGGCATCATTGACAATTGTGTAGGAACCTCACCGAACACAGCATCAATCATGGCCCAAAATATAAACATCGTGAATGGCAGTGTGGCGGCCACAATACCCACATCCGTTTCTAGCGAGGACCTCAGCCAAAGCCTATCCGAATACACAGATGCCGACGAAAGCATGTCAGCCCCGACCGAATTTCTCGCTGAGGTAACAACATTTTTCCGCCGTCCTTGCAAAACCCGACTCAAAAAGTACAAATAAATAACAATATATAGTATGTACTCGTATAGTATGTTCATCCAAATTGCTCCATTGCCAACATCGACCTTTATTTCATTTAAATCCTTTCAAAATAATATTGACTGCGTGCCGTTGTTTGGCTCGGTCTGTTGTGCAGCAGCTTTTCGGATGTTTTGAGTCGCGATTAACCTTGATTCCATCTTATAATTTTTTTTTATCCATAATGTGTATTATTCGTAATGTGGGCCAATGGCACGAATCCTTTGTTTGCTGATAACTTTGTTAGATTTAGGATATTCTAAAGCACTTCTCGACTCATTTCACGCATTGTTTTGCAGTTTCTTTCGGCCGTGATGCTCAAGGACTACAAAAAGGCATTAAAGTACTGCAAACTGAGTGAGTATATAGGAAATGACGTGCGAGGACCAGAAAACTAACTAACTAACTTTTAATATGCCCGTAGTTTTGCAATACGAACCAAATAATGCCACGGCCAAAGAATTTTATCCACTTATTCTGGATAAATTGAGGGGTAAGTATTTAAATTATCCGTTTCAAACCCATACCCAATTAGTTATGGGTTTTTCCGTTTGGGTCGGAGTAGTTGCTGCATCTACCGACAGCGATGAGAACTATAATAAATCTTCATCTCCGGAACTTGCATTGGAGCAGCAGTGCTCAGATCCTTCGACAGGCGAGAGCGATGAGGCCGGCTGCGATGAGCTGCAAAGTCAGCACGACTCTCAAGCTATCAGCAGCAATAGTAGTTGCAACAATTGCTGCTCCGAGGAGCCGTTAAGTCTCAGTGAATGCGAGGATGATGACGAGGGAGAGGCACTGGACGAGGACGATGACGACGATGACGATGACGACGACGACGACGACGAAATAGATGACGATGTCATGAGCAGCAGTGGCGATGACCTACCAATAGACGAGCAGCAAGATGCGGGCGATGTTGGTGGCCTTGCGACAACATCACACAATGGCTCCGGCTCCTCCCGCAACTCCTCGAGCGGAGGTGGAGGGCGTAGCGATAACACAACGCATTCATACTCCAGTCTACTACTCGAGGAAGAGGAAGACGATATAGTGCCAGTGAGCTTGCACTTTCACTCCAGAGAGACAACGGCGGCGGACTTGGATGTGAGCAATGGTGGGTATTCTAGTTTTCCCATAAATAAATGCGACATGGTTCTACACTCAGCTTTTTTCCATGTGCAATTTCAGGTAACAAAGTACCCTCGGCCTCGTGCAGTGACTCGGAGTCCCCAACAGAGCCGCTAACACAACGGTTGGCCGCCATTTTGCGATCCAAATGCGGTGTTGGTGACAATTACTGAGCGAAGGAGCATGTGTTTTTTATTTATACACTCGTCTCTACCTATTAAAATGTAATTGTATAATCTTGCATACTCAAGAACAAGGGCTATATGTATGTACACTTAACTTATCATGTTCTCTAACAATTTTACAACTTGGTTTGTCCGCGTACTCCAAGCTCTGACTAGTATTTTCGCTTTTTATACCTAGAAACCGTCCTTAAATGTGTATTTCTACCTTGCTCTACCCAGCCGCATACTCTTCTTATACCCGTAAGTAAATCCCCTAGACAAACATATCGTACAAACTATATATAAACACATCCATGCATACATTATTAATATGAAAAAAAAAAAAAACAAAATGTATGTGAAACCCAGAGAATAAAGCTCTATTAGTCCCAGAGCTAGGCATACCTAATAGTTGAAAGGGCAAACCCAATACACACACACAAATATTGCTCTGACGTATACACATATACACACAACACACTTACACACACATGTAGCTTTTATAAATAAAATATATTTTAGGAAGAGACCTATGTAAAACGCACAGGACTTAGAATGTTGTTGCCGAACTTTATTATAAAATATTTTATAGATGCCCATTTTTCCAAGCTGCATATAGCAACAATTTATACTTAGTATTACTTTATAGAGTGGCACGTTGTATAAGTCTGATAACACGGAACGGAATGTAGGTAACATGGTGAATCTGAAGTACATATACGGGTACTTGAACACAATGTTTAGGGTACTCGTATTGCAAATAATATTACAACTGAAATGGTCCAAAGTCATACACTAAATAACACTATATTATTATAGTTTTCATCAAGCTCCTAAACATTATATGCATACCATACTGTAAAGAATATATCAAGTATCCTACGGGCTAGTTTGTTGGACAACATCTCTAGCGTTCAGGGTTGATTGGTAGCATTAGCAATACCCTTCGGGTTCGGAGTTTTCAAACAAAAGCGTAACTTCTGACCGAACGTTTTCTGAAAATTATGAAACATTAAATAATAATTCTCCTTGTAGTTATAAACACAAAATTAACAAAACAGAAGGAAAATGAGTCTTTATTTTTGTTCAGTCGATATTGGAGCAAGCCCATTCAAATATTTTATTCAATTTATGTTTTTATACCCTATATCCAAAGTGTGGAAAGGTATACCAGTTTTTAAATAAAATATTGCATATAAACCAAGGCACAACCAATCGTGAACGCTTTCGAGTACTAACTTGCTTTATGATGAGCGAAAAACTTGAATATATGGGATGAAAACGACACATAAACATTCATTAATTTTCGTACCCAAACAGTTATGATATCGACCCTTTCAAAAATGGCTTGCACTTAAAGTGTTATAACCCAACTCGGAAAGCAAAAAGGTCTACATCATCATCAAACGGCGGAAGACATTGACGACGTGAAAATATATATATATATATATATATATATATATATATATATATATATAGATATATATATATATATATATATATATATATATATATATATATATATATATATATATATATATATATATATATACATATAAACATATACTTAAAATAATACTACAACATTATTATGTAAGCCTGCAGTTTGATTAATTGAATATTGTATCATGGTGACATCAAATTACATTGTATTATTTTCTGATCTGTTTAACGTATTTGTATATAATGTACTTATATTATTCAATAAAAGGAACAGAAAGCAAGAAATACATATATGGTTTTCATTCGGGGGATTTGACAAGTACTTGGTTTGAATCTCTGAAAAAATATTCAAAATTAATTTTTAATGGTTGTATCGTCCATTTTAGAAGTTAAAAAATGAAATCGAAAAGCCTGAATATGTTTTGTTAAATATCGTCTTTAATACTTTGCTTCAGAAATGTACTCAAATCAATGGAGCACCCAGATTATTATCGACTTAGAAAACTGTCATTCCAATAATCAAGGATTAAATCGGGACAATACCAGTGTGATCGGATGCCATAGACCCCCCTAAAAATAAATGGAGCCTGAATTTGTCTCCAAATGTGTCACATCAATATTCTTTAAGAACAAGGTTTTATTATAAATACTATCCCCCTAATTTCCAATAGAATATGTGTTTAAGTATGTATTAGTTAAGTCTTAATATTCTATGCGGTTTATATCATCTGACCCCTCTTTGTGTAATCCTTCAGGGATAAAAAGTATTGTTCTCTTTCGCTGTTCTTGTGCTGCATTGTTATGCAGTTTGTAGAATGTATAATTTTTTCTTTTTCATGTTCTCTTTACTATTTTAATTTAGAAGAATTTAAATCTGAAGCAATTTCTCTTATAACAGATGCAAGCTTAACAAAGCATCAGGTAAATCATACAGCTGAACAGATTCTGGAGATATAGTTTTTACTACCCAACATATTTCTTCCTGCTATCATTGCATTATGTGAAATAATACTTATCAATGAAAGAATTATGTCGCTCATTTAATGGACTTTAAAAGGTAAATACGCGTAACTATCATTTCGGAGGCACTCATTTCTTTACGCAGGTGTAACGTATATTAAGATATTAATTTGTGTTTAAGTGTTCTGAGAGTGTCTACAGGGCTCAAGTATTTATCAGTTTGAAAAGGACCAAGATCTTTGTTAAATACGCCCACACCCAATTGTGGTACACATATGTGTGTGCTGGAATTTTTCGCATGTGTCCAACACTATATACATATATATATTAGTATGAGGGATAGTAGACTTTAGATTTTTATACCCTGTACCCAAAGGGTAAAAGGATATATTAGTTTTGTGCGAGTGTACATGTAACACACAGAAGGAGGCGTGGCAGATCCCATAAAGTCTATATATTCTTGATCAGGATGACATACCGTCTGCCTGTATGAACGCAAGGATCTCAGAAAGTATAAGACCTAGAATAACCAAACTTGGTATCCAGATTCTCCTAAGCCCAAGAAAGGGCAAGTTTGCTTATTTTTTCCGATATGCCCCCCCCCCTTTTCCCCGCTATTCACGATTTTCTATAGCTCCCGTTATTCATGGAATTTTAAACTAAAATAGTGATTATATATCCGTATCCCAAGTTTTATTATGATAAATTGATTAGAAAAAAAGTTATAGCCATATAACCAGGCCCAAGTTCTGTCCGCAGCCGTATTTGTTGCTGCTTTGACATAATTATGTAATGCACACATACATATGTACAAGTACACAAACACTCATAGACAGGATTGTGATGTAAATGTAAATGTATTTATGCATATATGGAATATTATATGTTTAATTTAATTTAATTCATTAATAATATAGGGTATTTAAGAGTTGAGCCTGCTCGGCTTTAGCATTCCTTTCTTATTTTATACTCTGTACATGAAATGTACAAGGTAAAATTGTACAATTTTTTTAGTTTTTTTAATTCTCGAATTTGTATACCCTGTACCCAAAGAATATACTGTTTTATGCGAATATATGTAACATACAGAAGGAGGCGTGGCTGACCCCACAAAGTATATATATTCTTGATCATCATGTCAAGTCGATCTACATATGTGTGCCTGTCCGTATGAACACCTCATCTCATCTCAGAGACTATAAGAGATAGAGACACAAAACTTTGCACTTCGTGCCACGCGTGGGCCCGCGTGTTCGTGTTGTAAATTCCGATTTCGTGCGTGGCCGTGCGTGTTCGTGTTGAGCCAAGAAGGCACGACAATACACGCACGAGGAAACACGAAAGAACACTAAAATCGATGCTAGCTGAAATAAATGATAGCTTAAATAACTATTTAACACTTGAATCAGAAAACGAAGCACCCAATAGTCAACACGACTTTTCTGAATTTTTGGACACTAATAATTCAAAAAAAAAATTAAATTGGACAGGTCAAGAATGGATATTGAAATAGATGACTATATAAGTAGTGTTGTTGATCCAGGAATTTGTGTGCTAACATTCTGGAAAAAAGCAACAAAATTTAAAATGCTAAAGCAATTATCAAGGCATATACTCAATATCCCTGTCAGCTCTGCAACAAGCGAACGAGTTTTTTCCACTTCTGGACATATTTTAAATGAGCGACGTACTCGGCTTCTTAGCTCAAATATTGATAAGATAATCTTTCTGAATAAAAATTTGTAATGTTTATATATATATATATATATTTTTTTTAATTTTTATATTTAATATATAAAAAGTTCGTTTTGGGCCGTGTTAAGAAAAATTTTCGTCGTGCGTGCGCGTGCGTGTTTCTAAAAGTTAATTTCGTGGCCGTGTCGTGTCGGGCCGAAAATAGCCGGCCCGTGCCCATCTCTACTTTGCACTGTATGTTACATACTTTGCACCAACCTAATATAGCCTTTTTACCCTGCGGGTACAGGGTATAAAAAACCTACACTACTCGTATATTAATTTTTGAAGTTATGAAAACCGTAACAAATAACCACAAACACATAAGTAGATATGCTGATTCCCCTGATTCAAGTGGAAAAAAACATTGGCTCAAGTCAAATTTCAAACATTTCCTTAGCATTTATTTTAAGTCCATTACTATTAAAGAACAATTAATTTAAATTTTTCATAAACACGAAATGCTGTGAAATATATTATACATTTTATTATATGTATTTTGTTTAATTATATGTTTTCATAAAACTTGTATGCCGTTGAGAATTTGATGTTTTAAAAACATTTTATTCATTTTTTGCTTTGCGATTTCATATGTGAAAAACATACATATGTATATAAGTACTATATTATTTGGTTTTCATTTTTAACTGCTCTGTCTGTCTGCCGGGCTGGCTGTATTTATAAATAGCTACGCATATAAAATTGTGTAAGGGACATTCGAGCAGATATAAATTATTGTTGGCTTGTTGATTCAACTTCGATCTTATTTTTCGACTCCTCGTACCATTTGTCCGTGTGACATTTTGATATGTAATGGCTACGATAATCAATTTTTAAGTTTTATAAATTCTGTATCTGTTTATCATTCAATAGCTGATCTATTATAGTTGTGTTTCGCAACTTTGTCAATTATTTGGTACGATAAAATAAAATTGACAGCACCATAAGAAATTTAAAATAAAAAGTTAGATACATTACGATTCCTTACTACATGTAAGAATCATAACTCAGCTATTTAGAAATAATAGTAAATTCAGTATGTTTTCTGTAATGCAAATCAGGTAGTGAAGCATTATTTGTATTGCGAAACTATTTTAATTATTTTGAATGCGTCTTGTCTCTTTCTTAGAAAATGTGTACCTATGTATACCTATTTTTCACTTAAGAAATTAATTTGTTTTTTCATCTTTGAAATTTATATATGCATACAAGTACATTTTTGATTGATGTTAAATACATATGTACGCAGGGTGTTCAATTCGGGAACGAGCAAGCGGCTTGTTAAAACTATCGTTGCCTTAGCATACTGCTATAGACGTAACAATATTAATACTTTAACATGCTTATTTAAGTAGTCCGATGAATTTTTGTAAATTATGTATACAATATGTTTGTTAAACATATTACTGCTTACCCACGGAAAGTTGAAAGTTTACATGTATACGTATATGAACTTATGCGCTTAAGTTACATTCTTTGTTAAAAGAAACTTTCATTTGAAAACATCAGGTTTTGCTTGTACTGTTCAGTAGAATTGCATTTAAATTTTACTTCTATCTTTAAATATATATATATGCTGGAAAAATTAAACCATCGTACAAACATATGTATATGTGTGTATGTTGCTCAAAAAATGTTTCCAAATACTTTACATGCGGGCTGCTATTGGCACAATTATGTACTTACAATTGACAATCGTCTAAAATTATAAAAAAACAAAACACATTAAAACTAAAAATCATTTATTCAAAGTCAAACTACTAAAAACACAAACAAACGATTGTGTGGAAAATACAAAATTGTATACATAAGCAAATAAGGAAAACAAAATTGAAACAATAAAAATAATAGCTTAAAGAACTTTGTGATTCCTTGAATTGCTAGGTTACTGTTAACAAAGGACTGTCCATTACAGATGTATAAACATTTATCATAAAAAATAGGTTTATGTACATAACATATGTAATGTTTCTAATAATTTCAACAGGATACATGAAAAAATGGGAAAGTGGCAAATAAAAAAGACATCTATCGGAATAAATCAGTCAATGAAGTAAATGAGAGGTGAACTATCCTACTATATAGACTTATATTAATTTTATTGGCGGCAAGAGCAGTTTACGTTTCAAAACCATTTGAGCACGATCTGGCTAATAAGTCGATTTTAAGACGTAAATTGAAATTGGCCGGCACACATCGTCTAAGTATTTGCTTATAGTTTGTTCTTTTAGCTTAGAACGATTAATATGTATGAACATGTTTGTCTGGGTATGTGTGTGTCTATTTGCATGCATGGATAAAGACGACTTTACAAAACTATAAGACTACGATACATTTCAAAATGTATGCACATATAAAAGCTGCATTAATCGAAACTTAAACTAAAAGCTGCCTTCGATTGGCGACAATGAGCGCAAAATCATCAAAAACATCAATCACTAAATCACAGCTCTTTACTTTCATTTAAGGGCTGTGATTTAGTACCTTTTCTATAAACAATTTGTGGATTCTTTTGCATCGTTAATATTTGTATGATTTTTAATCAGCAGCTGCGTAGTCGGGTACTTGTTCATTTGGGAGAACCGTTCCATAACACACGATGACGAGAGACGTGCCTCAGCATCATGATCCCAGCACTCCTCCATGGTGTCACAGAATATACTCAGACCCTATACATAAAGAAAGAGTTATTACACAGCGGTAGACAGAAAATTGAATTTATGCGTACCGGGTGTGAGCGCCATGAGTTTAATAGACGCGGCCTCAACTTCTTCATCACAACGCTCTCCTGCACTTCATCAAGGGTCGGACGCTGACCGAGCTACAAAAGAGAAGGAATACTGTGAAATTGTGCCACAAAAAAGAAGTTGCTAACGCAATTATCTTAACGAACTAGCAGGAATCCCGCAATGTGAGTTTGTCCAAAGTATACACTGGTTGGAATCATAAAAAAAATCTTTATTACTAACCTCGGCTTCAAATGGTAACTGAAAATCGCCCACCGGTCCGACGACATCACAGCGCGAAACCATTTCCCACAAGACCAAACCACAGGCATAGACATCGATGCGCAGAAAAGCATCGCGATTAAAATTGATAGCGCCCTCGAGAACTTCAGGCGCCATGTAGCGACGCGTGCCCACCTGTCCGTGTGTGTCACCGCATGGCTTTCCCGGCTGAAATATCATGGCTAAGCCGAAGTCGGCTATACAAGCGGTCAAATCTCCCTTTAGCAATACATTCTTCGACTTGAAATCACGATGCGCAATTGATGGTTTAAGACCCTCTGTTCTGCTGGCTGGTATCTCTTCATGCAAGTGAGCTAAACCGTTCGCCATAGACTCTGCAATGCGACATAGCTCCACCCAACTTATGGTATGAGATTTAAGATAGTCACAAAGTGAGCCATTATGCTGGTATGCTGATATAAGCCAGTATTCAGGCTTATCCAAGTGCTTTTCGTGGCCCAGGAACTCCAAAATGTTCGGGTGACGCATGCGTGGTAGCTTGTAGATTTCGTTTTCCGTGGTCCACGACTCCTTTTCTTGCATGCGAAATACCTTTACGGCCACATCCTGACCATGTAGCTTTGCCTGCCACACATCACCAAAGCGTCCGCTCGCCTTTTTCTCCAGCAATTGTATTGGACGATTGCTGAGCAGCGGAGAAGAATTTGTTATTTCTGCCTCATGCTGCGAAAAATTATGATACATTTTGTTCATGTTTTTGGATAGTTGTGCTTTTTACAAAAACTTACAGTTGGTATCTCATTGAAATGCGCCTGCTTGCGGCGTCTGTAGAAGATTAACGCCCCTATAAGAAAGATCGCACAAACGGTAGAAACTATGCTACCGATAATAATATATATCATATTGTTATTGTCCTGCGTCTTCTCTTTCGGCACTGCAAAGAATATTGAATACACATAAAATTAAAAACTGAAACAGCTGGATATGGTAGGAAAAATAACCAATTTAATTAACACTATCCTACTCAAAATACAGAGATTGCGCTATCGCTAATAGATTTGAGCACACTAAGAGGTTTTCTCAATAAAATGCATATTTCGGAAATAGAACGGATCTATCGTTATGAAAATATCACTTATATAACACAACGCCTTTAAATTTCGGCAATCCCATGTAAACACATACCTACAGGTTAACAGCATCTCAAGTGGCACCTGTAGTTTGAAACTGGGGTCGCATACATGTTAACCTGGCATATACATACATACATGCATACATACATATTTACATACATACATACTTACGTACTCATAGAGTAGGCAAAACGAAAAAACGAAAGTTCGCCCCCAATTCCTTTTTTCTGCCTTTTTCCCTTGTCGACATAACGGCGAGGTAAGCACAAAAACAAAACAACAAAGTGCACCGTACAAAAGGCATATGCAAATAAGGCAAGCATCGCAAAGGAAACGCCAGCAACACCCCATTAAACGTCGCGCCAAGCCGACTATTGAATACCCTGCACATGCTCTCCTCCCAACCACAGCCTTTTAACTAATATAAACTGGGTTGTACCAATTACTCCGAATGCAGCAATACGATATAATTAACTGTTCGAGATTACTACGAGACCCCTACTATAAAAATGGCAAGCTTGGTAAACAAAAATGTTATTTTACTAAGTAGGATTTACTTATAGTTCTGATTCAAAACTTTTCGGCGTTTATACAGACGAACTCCTGTGTGTACCACGCTTAAATACCTTCCCACTTTTTAGTATGCTCCTTCCACCTTCTGATAGGGATATTAAAAGAAATATTTAAAAAACAGGACTAGGTGGAAATGTGCAAAATGTATGCGCAGCCATGGAAGCACAGCCAGGTACTGAAATTGAAACACATGCAGCACTTGGCACTGCTGGTGATGGTGCCGCATTCGCCTAGTTGCTGTTGTTGCAACATCGGCAGGCATCGTCGGCAGCTCACGTCGGGAGTTCGTTAACACCAAAAACGCAGCTAGGGCCGAGTGGCGAAGGGATGGCCTGCTGCCATCAGCATCGCGAGTGCCTAAGTTGGTGATCCCCCATGCACATGCACATACACACAAACGAATATTTGTATATATATATATATGTATATATATATATATATTTATATATATATATATATATATATATATATATATATATATATATATGTATCAACAACAACCCTTAGATGCTCTGGGCGCAAGTTGAAGATGTAATGAAAGGAGGGAAGCAAATAGTAGAACAAAATTCAATGAAAAATTACCAAATAGGAAAAGCCTAAATTGAGGTTAACTCGAGCAAGAGTAGGGAATACTGGTTACCTTGCGTTGTTGCCTCCGTTGTGGTTGGAATATACTTCTGATCCGTGTTGCATAGCGAGCTCTTGCAGCAACAAAAGTGAATCCCGTTTTGGCGTGGTTTTTCGCCAGTAACGCACTCGGTCTGATTGCATTCGTGCATGTCCGTGAAGCAGCCCTTCATTTTGATTTTGGACTCACCTGCAGGTAGCCCCAAAGACGACACAAAAAAACAATCAAGAGAGTTGGAGATTTTGTGCGTGGACGACCACTTTTAAAACATACCTGTTAGAGCGTCGGAGGTCCACAGTACATAGCAGCTGGGATGCTTGTCTCCCTCGACCGGGCAACGCTTAATCGTTGTGGTACAACCATGGGGCACACTACTGCAATTCTTCTCGTCGTAGTGCATACAGTTAATGTTGTGCCCCTCGGGTAGGATGGCGCCATTGGTGTGCAGCAGCAGGCTACCTGATGTCGAAAAGAAATGGGACGAGAAAATACACCCACATGAGCACGCATTGTATAAATATACATTGTACAAAGGAAGGTTAAGCAGGGACATGCAAATATGTATAAGTTTGTTTAATTTGGGTAAGTGGGCTGGTCGATGGTGGTGCGCGCGGTGGATTTCTTTGTAAGCATATCACATTCTCGAACCGACCGAGCGACCATTCCACCAAACGAGCCAGCACCAATAGGCTTATGCTGCCTAGCCCAGGGATTGCGAGTGTTGCCATTGAAAGCAAAATGCAATGGGCCAATGATACCTGCTGTCCCTTCTGTCCTAAACAGCACACAGCGCATACATCCCCATTTCGTTCTCAGACTAAACAAAAGTAGCTCCATTGGCCAACGTTGTTGAACTGCATTCGAACAGACACAGGGCCAATGCATTCTACGCATTCTCTCGAATCTACGTTAATGAGTGTAAGTCTAGTAGAACATCTATAATTTATAAGTCATGTAGTATACTACAAAAAATAAACTTGTCCTTCCTAGGGCGTAGACCAACCAAGTTTAGTTTTCCCAGCTATCATACTTTCCGAGAACCTGATGTTCGTACACACAGACACACCGATATGATGTCAAATATATTTATTTTATTTTTGGAGGTACACACCGACTCCTTCTATGTGTTTCGAATTTCAAAATGTACGGTATTGAATACAAAAATATTCCCTTTTTTTGTTTTTGCTTTTTTTTTGCAGTTGGTAAAGGGTATTTAAGAGATAGTTGAAATTTCTCAACAAGTAGCAAATTACTTTGCCGTCTGTCCGACCGTATGATCACCTAGATCTGAGACACTATACAAGCTAAAGACACCAAATTTTGCACAAAGATGCCTTATGTGTGTACGCTATACGAGTTTGTTTTATTTTTCCGCCCACTTCCCCCTATGGGAGTTTTTCCGTAACGCCATTCGTATAATCACCTATATCTCGAAGACTATAAGACCTACGGACACCAAATTTTAGTCCAAGATGCCTTATGTGAATACTCAGAAAATGTGTATTTTGGAATTTCCCTTTCTCCCCCCCCCCCCCCCCCCCCCCTTCTCCCATGCAAATCGCGATGTTCTCTAACTCCCGTAATACTTGGAACTTCGAACTAAAATTTTGCAAATACCAACAGTTAGCAATTATATGTCCGTATGCCAAGTTTCATCAAGACCGAATTAACAAAAGTTATAGCCATAAATATATTTGCTGCTCCAGCGCTGCCCGCGGCTGTTGTTGATGTTGCTGTTTGGTTGACTGCTAACATGTTTACACAGACACGAATATATGCGCATAGGCATATGTACATACACTCACACAGACGCAATTGCTATGTATGTGCAATTATACACCCTTTAAGTTAGTACGAATACCAAAAGAGGTAAAATCACTCCAAAATTTTTTTTTTAATTCTCTTACTTTTTTTAATCTCTATAATTATTCTAAACATATGTACAGAGTATTTCAAAGTCGGGACACCCGACTTTAGCTTTTTTACTGGTTTTTTATTCGGATATTATTTATTATTATTATTATTTTATATTATTATTATTTTATATTATTATTATTTTATATTATTATTATTTTATATTATTATTATTTTATTTATATTATTTTTTATGAGTGATTTCCTGCCCATACCACGGGTTTGACCGAGACAACTAATTAACAACGTTTACTTGATTAGTAAAAACAAGTAAAAACGCTCAAGGATCAAGAAGGTACAAGAGCAAGAATTACCAAACTTGGTATCCAGGTTCCCCTAAGCCCTAGGCAGGTCAAATTTATTTTTTTATTCTGATACACCCCCCACACCCCCACTCCCCCACAATTCGTGTATTTTTTATAACTTCCGTAATTCTTGGAATTTTGAAATCAGTTTTAGTAGTTACGTCCAGTTAGTGCTTATGTGTCCGTATGCCAAGTTTCATCATTATAGGTCAATTCTGGAGAAAGTTATAGCCATAAATAAAATCGCTGCCCATGCTCTGCTTCCAGCGATGCCCGCAGCTATTGTTGTTGTTGCTGCTTTGGTTCAACTTTGTGCTGCATACATACACGCATATAAACACGCATAGACACTTGATGTAAATGTATAACTGTACATAAACATGTCTTCTATGTATGTATTAAATAAATTTTCTTAATATATGTTTAATAAATTAATTAAATTTTTTTTAATAATTTAATTTTTTTTTTTTTTGGGAGAGTACAGGCTATTTTTCTGTCGAGCTTGCTCGACTGTTGCGTTCTCTCTTGTTTTTATTCGCCTATGCTATTAAGACATCCCTCAATATATCGACATACTTCTCCCAAGTCACAATTCTCTCGATGCGGAATATGAGACCAAGTCCGTTTCATGAGAAACACTCTGAAATATTTATTTTTCCTCGACCATACTTGACGACAGTTGCACACACTTTGGATAAAGATTTACTACTTTTTTGCTTCGCATATATTTTCTACCAAGTCGGTTTATAATTATTTCATCAGTCCGGACTAAATATTTCCATTTGTTAAAAATTCAATCAACATGGGTTCCAGCGTCGTCGCCTTTGCGCAATTGTCACCATTTGCGCGATGCGTAAGTTTCGCCGATGGACCCAAGTCTTAACCAAACGACCAGCGACCGCATCTTAAGATATTGTTGCATCGTTTTGATACCAAAATTCAAGCTGGATGTCTACAGATCCCCTACGAGGATCCAAACAACCTTGCTATCCTTGTGCTTCGATGTTTTGCGTGGTCTCTTTTTGCGTGGAATATTTTCTATTGTGTCATACTTTTGAAAATGCTTACGATCATTGAAAACCATCTTTTTTAAGTAACTTAGGAATGTTGATATTGCCTGATAGGACATGCCAGGGTCCTGAAGCCCAAAATTGTTTTACATAGGGCCGGGGCACATCTTTTACCTTTTTCCATGATTGATTATATTTTCTATTGACCAAATTTGATTAAAATGCGTTCTCAGAACCATAATCTACAAAAACTTACTTGATTTGTATACAAATATACCAAAATTGCAAACATTTCAACATTTTTTGAAATCGTTGCTAATTAGCTGGCACGGCAGAAAAAATCACACAACTCCAAAATCGAAATTAATAATTGAACGTTGCCGCGCTTATTAAAACTGCGACACATTTATAAAAAGGAATAGTTAAAGAAGATATACATAAGTGGTGATTAGGTACCGTTAGATCAACTGTAGTTATTATGAGAGTCGAAGAATCCCTTCAATTCTAGTCGTTGTTAATTAGTTGTCAACAGCTGTATGTGTCCGTATGCCAAGTTTCAGTACGATAGGTTAATTATGAAGAAAGTTATGGCCATAAATATATTCTCTGACGAAGCTCTGCCCGCAGCTGTTGTTGTTGTTGCTGCGTAACGGCGTTACTCCCTATAGGGAGTGTAAGGGAAGGTACAGAGTATAAAATTCAAAAAATTACAATCAATCTACTATAGACTGCTAGTCCCTACGCAACACGAGTTTATTTTCTCTCCATTTAAAACTAGTATCAGGCCGAACGCAAAATACCATTTGCATAGTTATTAAAAAATAAATAGAAAAGAAGTTGATTCTAACAATTTCACCCCGAGCGTCTCCTCTAGAAAACCGGAGACTACATATATTTACTTACATGATTGTATGTATGTACATACATACTTATATGCATATGTAAGTAATTGTGATAGCAAAGTAGGCGCACAACAGTAAACATTACGCCCATTAGGAAAGGATGAGTTTAAAATAGCGGTGTTGGGAAAGAAATCAACAATGCAGAGAAAACAAAAGAGTCACAGGAATGCGCCCATAGCATATAGGGCTGACCAACTACTAGTGTTAGTGGCCAATACCATAATATATTCTCTCATAGAAATACGGTCTACAAAATGAAACATTCAAAAATAGTAGAAGTCGAAACATTGATAAATGTATGCAATGAACACAAAGTAGTGACATACACATAAAAATAGTAGTAGTATGTGAATGAGATAAAGCAGTTTCTGGTATAAGTAGGCGTAAAAACTACAAAGCACGCGCAGAGAGTAATGCACACACATGTACTTATTATACATACCCATTATGAGCTGCACCATTAGATAAAACTCAAAATCGTATTTGGACATTCCTGTGAACGATCTGTAACTTGTTTACCAATACACAATTCAATTTATACGTAACAGTGCACGCGCGTCAGATTACGGAGTTTTACTTTATTTTGGCACACAAATGCAGCTCGGTTTTATCAATTCTTTCTCTTAGCATTTACGACATACTTTTAACTTAAAGGTGGACTGCGATTGCACTAAAGACTGCACTTTTAACTTAAACACTATTGTTATAAATATGCATGTACATACATACTTTTGTATGTATTTTATTTCTCGCAGCTCTGGAGCTGGCTGCAGCGATGCGGACCACACGCTTTTTTTATGAGCATTTTCTTCTTATGCGTTTGCCACAATCACTTATTTTTTATCACATTGTAATTGAAGATTGCTGAATAGCGTTTTTACGTAGCAATTTAATAATTTGATTTCCTGACTTAATTCTCAAAGAATAAATGGTGCCTACAATAAAACTCAATGCGCAATTATATCGATATCAGTACATCGATATAAAAAAAATATGGTAGAAAGAACAACCGGGTTCGACCATCAGGTAGCACCAGCGTTAGTGGTGTGTACGTTGTATTTTTTGTTCGCTTTAAAATTTGCTGTCTAGTACCGTACATAAACTATGCACCAGCACATTTTAAGAATGAAATTAGAAACACCGAACAAATTCACAACAATTTTTAGTTTCAGCAACTCGCCATCAAACTCTTGTAACAACTAGTGCCGATTTTTGGCTAGTATTTATTGATGCTGCCAGATCGGCAATACATAAAAGGGGCTTCGGAACTTTACCGAAATTCAAATAACAAACAAACATTTTTGTTTATTGCCTGCAGTGTTATTTCGTAGCACGTTTTCCTACCTTTTTCTATTTGCCTGCTGAGTATTTCGACATTCTGATATCGAAGGTCAAAAGATACCGAAAAATGTAACCCAATTTGGTTGATACTGACCATAACATATATTTTTAAATGGCTGCTCATAAACAAAACCAGGTAGAAGAATGAAAAATGGCGTGGTACGCGAAAGCACCTAAGCAATCCATAAATTAACTGCTGCTTGGGATTCCACATTTTATACACAAGTCAAAAGCGTTCAGTCTTCTATTTCAGCTTTGATCTGGTTCAAACTAGATTTTGTATAAACAAAAATGTACCTCAGCTATTTTGCATAACTAACTTAACAATGAATATTACTTTACAAACTAATAAATCAATTAACTCTGGTTTCCAGCAACATAATATATAATTTTGATTTTCAAAAAGAACAATAATATTACAGTTAAAATCGAATGTCCTCATGGTAGGTTTCATGTTGTTATTAGGTCAACTCTTTACCCTTTTCTTATCTGCTGTATTGTTCGAAATCCGACGTCAATTTGTACATAAGAAAATGCTTATTAAAAATTAAAAAAAGTTTCAAAGTTAATAAATTTGTTATTGTATTTATTTATTTGTTTATTGTACTTCTTTTTTTAACGTGGGTAGTGGGAATCTTGCTAAAATTCGAATAAGATTATCTATGTATAGGAAATCTAACCGATAAACCTACAGTGCGTTCTCCGGCCTCAAATAATATAGTAATATTTTAGAACTTCTTAAGAATTTTAGTTTCTAACGGACAAGATAATGCATGGATGTGGAAAGAAAATGGAGTGCGGCACACAGGATCAGCCATTCTATTTATAAATTTAGGTGTGGAATTTATTTAAAACAAAGAAAGGTCAAGAAGATATACTGAGATGCACCAATTGTATTGAACTATTAGCATTCCATGATAGAAAACCTATTATCATTCACCACAATAAAAAGAAGAACCCATTTTATCAGTGTAGTACGCACCTCAACAAAAAAGTTTCAGAAATTTCTCCGTTGAAACAACCGATGAAACGTATAATATGATTTTTAATTTATTTCCTTGCATTGAGAACGGTAATCGAATACATGCAATCGATTTCAATTTTGTCACGACTGCGATAAACGCAATTAAATCGCTTAAAATGGTTCTTCCAGAATAGCAAAATAAGAATTATTTAAAAGTCTATGTATTATTATATAGCAACGAAATATTGATTTTACCTAGAAAAAGAAAAAGACCCTTCACATATGGATAGTAGTTAAGGAACAAACTATGTATATTTGTTATTTTAAATTCGCCAGGCCTTTGCTACTCGGGATTTCCCTGAGTTCATATGAGTAATTTTTTTGTCATTAAATTTAATTCTTTCAGTTATTATTATTTTGATTAGTATTAAACTATTTGCCGCTGCACTACCTTCTTTGTGTGGTAGTGTTGCCGAAAATAGTATTTTGGAACCATAAGTGATCTGTGATCCACATATTTTGGTATTTTATCACTTGCTATACATCAAACGTTTGAGTAGTCGCTTTTCGTAGAAAGTACCTAATCATTTCGCACATCTCTATTTTAAAGGTAAGACGCCAATAATAGCAGTTGAACTGTAATTGTAAGAAGTCTGACTTTTCTTTCAATTCATTGCCTAATTCCTAGCAACTTAAACAAGCTTCGCTTCAAAAGATTTGAAAACACATACATAATATTAAAACCCTTTATCATTTTGAGTATATTTAACTTTTTTGTTATTGTTTTACATAGTAACCGGAAACTTAACTGAAACAATATGACTGGCCGTGGTAAAGGTGGAAAAGGCTTGGGTAAAGGTGGCGCTAAGCGTCATCGCAAGGTGTTGCGTGATAATATCCAGGGAATAACTAAGCCTGCTATTCGCCGCTTGGCTCGTCGCGGTGGCGTCAAGCGCATTTCGGGCTTGATTTATGAAGAAACCCGTGGCGTCTTGAAGGCAAGTACACACAATTTTGTAAAAATTCTCAAACAATAATTATGCTGTTGGCAAACAGGTTTTCTTGGAAAACGTCATTCGCGATGCTGTTACCTACACTGAGCACGCCAAGCGCAAGACGGTCACTGCTATGGACGTTGTCTACGCCTTGAAACGCCAGGGACGCACTTTGTACGGATTCGGCGGTTAAATTCCCCCATTGGGTCCTCAAGTATATATCTCAACGCGCAGCGCCTGCAAAATTATGCATATACACATATATGAGTATTTTTAATCTTTTCACTTATATCACACCTACTGGAAACTAAATCATAAACATATTTGATGAAATTAAACCTCCATAATTCCAAAATTATGGCACACATAAGTGCATATCTAACGTACGTATGCATATACGTGTATAACTTCTATATTGGAATACGTAGAACAAATGTTGAATTTCACATACTAACTTAAAAATAAACCATTTCCTGAAGGCGCAAATGATGGACTTTTACTGAGGCTCTATTGGCACACCTTTATGGTATCGGTAACGATGTATTCAATTTGTACATGCGATTGATTAGAAACTAAATTAATTGTAGTTGCACACGTGCGACATTATACCTTAAACTAAAAATTTTGATGTGTTCTCTCTGTAAACAAACTTTAGTTTTGCGCCTTTGTGTAGGAAGTTGTCGCCCCGCAGAGCCTTCAACTGCCTGAAAATATTTGTTAGTGCTTGGATGTATTCATTACGTTCGGTCGGTTTTTTTTCTTTGAAGTTCCATGTACACGGCGCTGGGGGACAGAATCTGTTGAGTATCCTCATTATCTTCCTCTTGCAGGTCAACTTCACAACTTGTTAAATCGGATTTTTTGCGGCGCATGAAGACTTTCATGGGTCCGTATTTTTGTGACTGATCCCGCAAAGTAGCTCCCAGCTCCGAGTCTGAATTAACTAGCGTCGAATCCAAGGATGTGTCGTCTAATTCCTCAAGGCTCTTGTTCATATAGGAGTCAACATTCAAATCATTTACTGTCTGTAAATAGGCTTCTTGATTGGGGGTTTTATTCCCCCGTTTGGAACTAATTTCCCCACGTATTTGTGGATTATGATCGTCTCTGTTGAAGTCGGGGAGCAGGTTGTTTTTATGTCTCTTCTTACTGAATTTATTGGTCCCATTACGTTCCAACTCGATTGTGTTCTGAGACATTTGTCCATTCTTATTTTGGTAATCCGTTTCATTGTAGTTATGATAGTTGTTTCGATTCTTGTTCTCACTGTTATGCAGCTTTTGGGTTTCATTAATGTTGACACCATCTCCAATGTAGCCCCTTTCATAAGATATGTTCCCACGATGCATGCAACTATCTCCCATATCTGGTTCAGGGGATGCTGATGCCATGTAATTGTCGTGCTTTTTGAGCAAGGTTTTAGCTATACCATCTCCAATGTCCTCCCCTTGGTAACGATGCTGTTGGCCCAAAGCATACGGAATAGCGGATACACTGTTCCCGTCTCCGGCTCCACCACCATGACGTCTTTTTTCTAAATTGTTCACCATAACAGTGTCGCCAATGTTCGACTCAAAGTGCACCTTAGGATTAAGCTTGAACTGGAAAAATTGGGACATGTTTAAATAATATATTTAATATTATCTATAACTAGTTAGCTTTTCAAAAATTAACAAGAGAGAACGCTACAGTCGAGCAAGCCCGACAGTGTAATACCCTGTACCCAGGTAAACTTCCGTCACTGAGTTATACGCGCCCAAAGCAGCATCAAAAAGAGGAAGAAGAAGAGCGAACTTGTTGCTGCAGTTTGGGGGGTTGTACTGGCATTTTTTTCTTTCGCTAATAACTTTTCGTAGAATTGACCGAATTGAAAAAAATTTTAAACAACAGTAGATAATTATATATAAATTATGTGTGCAAAATAGGTAGCATTTGAAAAGTGGACGCTATTGACGAAATTATGTAGCGGGGGAAGAGGAGAGAGAATAAAATAAAAAAAAAATTCAATGATACCTTTCTCGGTATTCGAACTCACGTAAAGGGTGTATAATTGCACATTTACATAGCAATTGCGGCTGTGTATGTATGCCTATGCGCATCTATTCGTGTCTGTGTAAGCATTTTCGCAGTCAACCAAACAGCAACATCAACAACAGCCGCGTGCAGCGCTTGAGCAGCGATGCAGCAGCAAATATATTTATGGCTATAACTTCTTGGTAAATCGGTCTATCATAGTGAAACTTGGCATACGGACACATAATTACTAACTGGGGGTATTTGCAAAATTTTAGTTCGAAATTCCATGAATTACGGGAGAGGGGGGAGGGAGGGAAATTCCAAAATATACATTTTCTGCGTATTCACACAAGGCATCTTGGACTAAAATTTGGTGTGCCTAGGTCTTATAGTCTCCGAGATATAGGCGATTATACGAATGGAAAATCGGGAAAACCCCCATAGGGGGGAAGTGGGGGGGAAAATCAAAAAAATAAAACAAACTCGTATAGAATACACACATAACGCATCTTTGTGCAAAATTTAGTGTCTCTATCTCTTATAGTCTCTGAGATCCAGGTGTTCATACGGACGGACAGACAGACAGACAGGGCTAGATCGACTCGTCTTGTCACGCTGATCAAGAATATATATACTTTATGGGGTCTGCCACGCCTCCTTCCGCCTGTTACATTTTTCAGCTCCCGCAAACCTAATATACTCTTGTACATTTCATGTACAGAGTATAAAAAATAAACTCGTCCTTTCTCTGACCTATGAGAATCTGGATGCCAACTTTGGTTATTCTAGCTTTTATAGTTTCTGAGATCCTTGCGTTCATCCAGACGGATTGAATAAAATTTTATACAACAGTAGAGAATTATATATAAATTATGTGTGCAGTTTGGTTTAGGTAGCATTTGAAATATGGACGCTATTGACGAAATTCTGTAGCGGGGAAAGGGGGGGAAAATTAAAAAAAAAAACATAAACTCGTCTTTACTCGGACCTAGGAGAATCTGGATGCCAACTTTGGTTATTCTAGCTTTTATAGTTTCTGAGATCCTTGCGTTCATCCAGACGGATTGAATAAAATTTTATACAACAGTAGAGAATTATATATAAATTATGTGTGCAGTTTGGTTTAGGTAGCATTTGAAATATGGACGCTATTGACGAAATTCTGTAGCGGGGAAAAGGGGGGAAAATTAAAAAAAAAAAAAACATAAACTCGTCTTTACTCGGACCTAGGAGAATCTGGATGCCAACTTTCGTTATTCTAGCTTTTATAGTTTCTGAGATCCTCGCGTTCATCCAGACGGACGGACATGTCTAGATCGATTTCTCTCGTCATGCTGATCAAGAATATATATACTTTACGGGGTCGGAGATGCTTCCTTCTGTATGTTACATACTTTGCACAAACCTAATATACCATTTTTACCCTACGGGTACAGGGTATAAAAATATATATTAAACAAAATTTAATTAATCTAATTAATTAATTAAATTAAATATAAAATATTCAACACATGCATACATACATAACTGTTTATGTACAATTTCAATAGAATAAATTTAAATCAGAATCGTGTCTCTGCGTGCTTATATGCGTGTATGTATGCAGCTCTAAGTTGAACCAAAGCAGCCGGCAGAGCATGGGCAGCGATTTTATTTATGGCTATAACTTTCTTCAGAATTAACCAATCATGATGAAACTTAACATACGGACACATAATCACTAACTGGATGTAATATCCATAAAAAAAACTCAAACTCTACTTTCTCGGACTTAGGATAGTCTGGATACCAAGTTTGGTTATTCTAGCTATTATACTTTCTGAAATTCTTGCGTTCATACAGACAGACGGACACGGCTATATCGACTCGTCTTATCATCCTGATCAAGCGTATATATACATTGTGGGGTCTGCCACGCCTCATTCTCCCCATTCGCACCCTTTCACCCTTTGGGTACAGGGTATTAAAAAGTTAATTGACAAAGGTATTGAAGAAACATATTCATTCAATTCAACCCTGTATCAATAAAATTTTTAAAACTTACGTCTCTCTCGTTGGCGAACTCGTGATCCGACTTGGATTCATGCTTTTTCGAATTATTCTGCCCATTGGGCTCCACATATTTCATCTCGCTGCGAACCTTTCGTACTTTAAGGACTTTGCGTGGCACATCAGTTGCTGCAGCCACTGCCATGGACATGGTGTCAGTCTCTGATTGGCAACTTCCTTCGGCAGGAAGCTGGTCGGCGTTCGCTTCCAGCATCTCCTCTTTGCGTAGGGTGACCATTTCACTGCGTGGTGTGGCGTCTGGACTGGTCACAGTGCTGTTGACTAGTCGGTTGAAGTGTGTCTGCCGATAGTTTTGTGTGCTATTGGGATGACTGTGAATCAGTAGTGTCTCAATTTGGTATTGGAAAGCTAGCTTACTCTTTCATAACGGACTGCAACGATTCGTTGTGGACTATGACATAGCCGCAGGGATTGTCCTTAGAATCGACAACTTTGTCCGGAACCAGATTATTCTCAAACGATATTAGTTGATGGTTGAGCTTCTCGTTCAGCTTTTCAGCCTTTTTGCGAAGCATTCGCTCGAAGGATAACTGCTCCTCTAGAGTTTTGGTGTGCAGCAATAGCTGGGACACGGTATACTTTTTATTTTTTGGCAGGCTATGCAACCCATTAATGCCACTTAAATCGTATTGTGGCTCCTGTAGCTTCTCATCGTCCTCCTGTCCCAAGTGGTCGCGAACGCTGCGTTGCAGGAACTTGCTAATGCCATCGTTGTTACGTATATTGAAGTCGGTAATAGCGTTATTCAAATCGAGACAGTCAAGAACTATGTTAGCCCCACGATCCGTCAGACCACAATTTTCCATATCGATGGCTGTCAGCGGTGAACGAAACAAATTTTGATAATACGTAGAACAATTCTTAATTTGTGTTGTACTTACTTTTCACCCAGGCATCCTCCTTAAGTACTTCGGCAATAAGCCTAAGACCTTCGTCACCCATTTCCGGATTGTTTGCCATGTTAAGAGTACGCAAGCCCGATATGGAATTGATGTCAACAGTGCGATAGCGAAGCGATTTCTCCCAGCCTTCCGTAAAACGTGTGATCTTTTGCATCTGCATCGGAGATACTAGGTATAAGCAATAACTATTATTTGAAGGCTCACCTTAATCATGTCGGCCACAAATTCTGCTCCTTTGTTGGATATGTTGCAATCGGATAGGTCGAATTTTTCCACACAATTCAAATATTTTACTGTATTGCATACAGACTCACAGCCCTTGTCGCCAATATAGGACTTGTGGAAGCTGAGCTCCTTCAGGCGATCGTTAGAGGCCAAAGCCTGTATGCAGGTATGGTTAAGTAGGGCACTATCATTATCACTATTGACCTATTAGCATACCTTCGCTATATACTCAATATACTTGTCTTGTAGCGGCAAACCTTCCAATTTGAGAACCGTCAGATTTTTATTAAACTCAACACAACTGGATATGGCCTCAACAAGGCCTCCAAATATGAATCGGGTATAAATAACAGGTTTCTGGCGATACAGGCGAGCTCGCTTCTCTGTATCAATTGGTTCGACTACATCTAGAATCAACAATAAGACAACAGAATGGTAGTTTGATTGGTGCTGCGTTAAATATAATATGGTCACTTACTATTCACATGACTGCGACGCATGCGTACAGCCAAGGATTGCAACACCTGGTCATATTGCAAAGCCTCTATTATCAGCAACCACTCGCTGACTCCCAGCTTATCACCGTAGAGATCCAATATGGTAGTGGGATTTGATTTGGATCGTATATCAGGCAATGGAGTCAGATTCTTGGCTCTACACAATTCTAAGTATCGAAAGTGAAATGAGCGACATTTGGACTTCTTTATCAGTGGGGGTACATTCAAAACAATGCTGCCCTTTCTGGCTGAGTCCCGTCCACGCCCTGGACCGTTCCTGATTGCTGCTCGCGCCATAGACATATTCTAAAATAGAGTAAAGTATTCTTTAGAGATGTGGCATAACAGAGGTTTTCACCAGACGTTTATAAATGAAAACAAGTAAAAAAGCTAAAGTCGGGTGTCCCGACTTTGAAATACTCTGTACATATGTTTACAATAATTATAGAAAATAAAAAAATTAAGAAAATTAAAAAGCAAAAATTTTGATCGATCTTACCTTTCTCGGTATTCGAACTCACGTAAAGGGTGTATAATTGCACATTTACGGGAGTTAGAAAAAATCGCAATTTGCATGGGAGAGGAGGGAGGGAGGGAAATTCCAAAATATACATTTTCTGCGTATTCACATAAGGCATCTGGGACTAAAATTTGGTGTTCCTAGGTCTTATAGTCTCCGAGATATAGGTGATTATACGAATGGAAAATCGGAAAAACCCCCATAGGGGGGAAGTGGGGGGGAAAATCAAAAAAATGAAACAAACTCGTATAGCGTACACACATCTTTGTGCAAAATTTGGTGTCTCTACGGACGGACGGACAGACAGGGCTAGATCGACTCGTCTCGTCATGCTGATCACGAATACATATACTTTGTGGGGTCTGCCACGCCTCCTTCTGCCTGTTACATTTTTCAGCTCGCGCATACCTAATATACTCTTGTACATTTCATGTACATTAAAAAAATTAAAAAAAAAAAATTAAAAAAAAATTAAATTATTAAAAAAAAATGAATGAATGAATTAATTAATTAATTTAAATGAGAATACATGTTTATGTTCAGTTTTAACAGCATACATTTACATCACGTACCTATGCGTGTTTATATGCGTGTATGTATGCAGCACAAAGTTGAACCAAAGCAGCAACAACAACAACAGCTGCGGGCAGCGCCGCCGACAGAGCTGCAGGCAGCGCATGAGCAGCGATTTTACTTATGGCTATAACTTTCTTCAGAATTGACCTATCATGATGAACACATACGGACACATTAGTACTAACTGGATGTACCTACCAAAATTGATTTCAAAATTCCGAGAATTACGGAAGTTATAAGAAAAAACACGAATTGCGGGGGAGTGGGGGGGGTGCATCGAAAAAAAACTCAAACTCGTACTTTCTCGGTCTTAGGAGAATATGGAAACCAAGTTTGGTTATTCTAGCTCTTATACTTTCTGAGATCCTTGCGTTCATACGGACAGACAGACGGACAGACGGACGGACGGACAAGGCTATATCGACTCGGCTTCTCATCCTGATCAAGAATATATATACTTTGTGGGGTCTGCCACGCCTCCTTCTGTGTGTTACATTCATGCGCACAAAACTAGTATAGCCTTTCACCCTTTGGGTACAGGCTATAAAAATTCACAGAAATACATCAAACGAAATAAAAATTTATTTGTTGGCGCTTATACATACATACGTATTTGGTTATCTATGTACAGGGTATATTAGGGTATATTAGTTTTGTGCGAGAATGTATGTGTAACACATAGAAGGAGGCGTGGCAGACCCCACCAAGTATGTATGTATATATATTATTGATCAGACAAAACGAGTCGATATTGCAATGTCCGACTGTCCGTCTGTGTGGATGAACGCAAGGATCTCAGAACTGCTAGAATTACCAAAGTTGGTATTCAGGTTCCCCTAAGCCCTCGGCAGATCAAGTTTGTTAATTTCTCATGCATCCCCGCACTCCCCCGCTGTTTGTAATTTTCCATAACTCCCGTAATTCTTGGAATTTCAAATTTGGTGGTTAGGTCCAGTTCGTAATTATGTTTAATCATGATAGGTCAATTATGAAGAATTAATGTAATCTCTGCCCAAGCTCTGCCGCAGCTGTTGTTCTTGTTGCTGCTTTGACATAATTATCCACTGCATACATACTTACGTACATATGTATGTATGTACAAGTACATAAACACGCATAGATACGACTCTGATGTAAATGTATGCTGTTGAAATTGAACATAAAGGCTTATATGTATATGCATGTGTTGAACATTTTATATTTAATTATTTAATTAAATTTTTTGTGGGTGGGAGGCACTGGTTATTTAAGATTTGAGCACGCTCAACTCTAGCATTCCTTTCTTGTTTTAAGTTAATTTTTTTCATAAATATTATAACTGAAAGCTAGACTACTCGTATACGCGAATATAGCGATTTAAAACATTTTTAAGCTATGTCTAAAATTGGCCAGAACCTTTAACCTTGAAAACTATTACATTACGCACTTTGGTTGGGCTCTGTGTAAATGGTTCGTATCTTATGCTTTACTCTTTAGTAATGGGAGACATTGCAGCACTTCAATTTTTTCATCGGGCTGCGGTTGCCGGCACAATATGCTTGCAAATGTAAACATGTAAACAAACAATGGCTTGCCGGCGTCCTCTGTCCCTGCCCTCAAGCCGCGACCCCCTGCGTGGTTGGAATTCACGCTTCGCTAATTACTCGCATGCTTTTGCTGAACATGAGCTCGCTCGCTCCATCGCCATGGCGCTCTCGGAACGCCGCGGCCGTTGACAGTTTGTTGTTGGCAAACAGCAACTCGATTCCCATAGAGCACACCACCGTGGTCTGGTCTGGTCTGGTTTGCTGGCAGTTGTCGTGCTGCTGTCGAGGAATACATGTCGGGTTTGTGGCAAGCGCAGCTTTAAGTATCGCGTATAACGGTGCTTTTCGAAGATCGTAGTGCGCCTTTAAACTGCGAAGGTACAAATGATAACTTTTCGGAGCACGTTCGTCGCGACAATATTTCTTTGAGGTTTTTCAAATAATACTTTTTTTAACTTTGTGCCTTGCCCCCAGTTTTTGTGCATGCTTTAGGCTTTAAACATTGACTTCTTTAAATTAAGAAGTATCATCGGTGACTATTAAAGCAACCGAAGCCCAGCATTGAGTGTTGACATTTAAAATTGTGAACGATAAAATGCAATAAAATGCAGCCTACCCTTACATTTGACTAAACTAACCAACAATTATAAAGTCCTTGTCATCACCTGACCGGACCAGGACGAGCCACGTTACTTTGTCAATGTAAGTATAACCAAGTACTGTATACACCAAGTTGTTGAATAAAAAATTGTTGTACTGAATTCATGCTAGTTTAATGAATAAATTAATTCCTTATTCGCAAACTGTACATTCGTACCTCTTACTAGCGGGGTCTCTTTCATATGATTAAATGGAAACATATTAATCAAAGTAAACATTCGTGTGATGTTTTGTTATTTACCAATAACGCAATAATGCATACAATTTATGTATCAAACAAATATTTTAAAGAAACTCCTGCACGTCCAGGGAAATAAGGAATTAATTTTAATGTATGTATATATTTATGTGTAAGAAGAAACCAGAAAGATTCTAAACAGTTCATTTTGCCAGCAGGACATATGCTCGTATAGACTGTAGAAACTAAAAGTTATCAACTAGTTGCGTCTGATGGTGAACAATTCGATTCGATTAATTTAAAAAAGACTGGTGTGAACAATTGTTATCTACAACTTTATTTTGAAATTAAACAAGACCCATGACATAACTAAATACATGTAAGGTCAACTTTAGCATTTCAGTCAGCTGTGAACTTTAAAGAGGCGTATTTTCCAAGAGCAAATATGCTTTGTTAAAAAAGTCTATTAAAAATTCGCTTCCATATGAATCCGTTGCATATGCAAATAATTAGGCAAAAACTTAGAAAAGTATTTGAAGTGTAACGGACAAATAATTTACGGCATACAAACAAACTTGGAGGCATTGGAGCCAACATGGAAAGACTCTCTTGTTAGGTTATTGTGAAGTGGCGGTGGGGAAGCGACGTACGCCTGAGGACCCTGGACTGAACTTGTCGAGGAATGAGTCAAAAATCAAGCTACCGAAACGGAGTGCCCTCCACCCTCGCGCACTCACAGACACATCCAACTCTTTTGTTTTGTTGGCCTAAAGCAACAAACTGTTGTAAATATTGTAACACTAGTTGGCTGTTGTTTATGCTTCTACTAGCGTTGAACTTGACTGTCACAGACACGTTTTGGAATCGAAGTGCATGACAACGAAAAAGGGCCCTAATATGGGGGAGGAAGTATTCGAAAATTGGAGTATTCGAGCTACCAGATAGACACATACATGCATATGTATATATTAATGCCCATTTGCCTGCTCACTCGGTCGTGCGCCGGAAACTGAAAGCAACATTAGTCACAAAAAGTGTAATACCAACTGCGACCGAGACGCGAAAGGGCAACAGCCCAGCCTCATGCCCCATGGCTCAGCTGCAATCTTAATTGAATAGACTCTTCGTGTAGTCATCACATATAGGCATATATCCATGAAACCATCCATGTGGCTATGAACTCTGAATTAAATTGCTGGAGTTGGGAAAGTCGGCACAAGCCAGCTTAAAACGAGCAAGTTCGCAAGTTATTGTATATGATCTTCATCAGTGTCTCAAAATTATTGTTTATACGAAATTTGCTGCGCATGTTAAATTTACAACGTTGCCGATGTGAATGTGACGACTATCTCCATTTGTTGTGGTTACGGGGCAAACCGCAAATTCGAAATAGGTTTGCATCTATTGGAAACGCTTATTGCTGGACCCTCACTGCTCATATTTTCCTCGCTTTTGGAAATATATCAAGCAAATCGGGCCACTCTCTGACCGACAGGAGCCAGAACATGCCAAGCGTAAAACGCTAAGCGCCTTCGCATACGCCGTGTGTCTCTGTCGAAAGTCATTAGCAGCAGTCATCCGACTATGGCCGCCTTCCTCCAGAAACCGAAGAAAGAGCCAGCCACGCTTTCGAGCCATTAAAGTTCACGCATGTCATGCGTCGCCCCCAAAAGATCTTGGTGCTGTTGAAAGCGGCGTCTCCCACCGACGTCGCGACGTCATGGGCTTTGCACTACAATCGTTCCGAGGAGGTTTGCGAACCACAGCCATTTATTTCAATGCGACTTATGTGTATAAAATGAGTGAAATGCGAAAGAAAATACCAAAATCTCGCAGAGATCTGTTTAATTTTGCTTGATCTTTGTTCACATTAACTTATTAATTTGGCTTAATTCAGTGAGCTTGTGCGCTGTGGAAAATTGGCTGTTTGAATGCTACACCACTAATGGGCAATTTAAAAGCAAAGGTTTTTACTTGTTCCTGGTGCCACTATCATTAATTTTGCTCTTATGGCAAAGTGCGGTTTGTTGTTGTGTTTTCCTATCGCCAGAAGAAAATGGGTGATCACTTTAAACTCTTAAATGTTTGTCTTGGCTTATTCAACCGTGAAAAGCAACCAGGTTTCCCAGACCATTGTATGGGATCGAAACCCAGGACACAATACACAGAAGTGCAGTTCTCACTCCCCCGCCATAAGTGATTTTCCATAACATTGATGTACTCACATTTATGACTATCAAACTATAGATAATCCTATATGTCTGGTTACGTCTTAAAGATTTTCAATTTTTTTTATTTTAATTTAATTAATTACATTTTGTTTATAGTTCGCAATAAAAGATGGCAAGAACAAATTCAGTTTTTCCAATCTCACATTTTCACACATATGTACATTTTATTTACTAAACGATATTACATAATATTCGCGATTAATACAGAGAGCTTTCGATCTTACAATTGTTGTAAATATTGTTTGAAGAATCTGCTTGCAGATTTTTTGGCCCATTGTGCATTGTTTTAGTAGTCGAAATCAATGCAGCATAAAATAGGTTTATGTACATGGAGCTGATATATGTATGTACATATATGTACAACATACATATACATACATACCTATACTCATACTTCTACTCATTATAGCGCCAACTGACCAAACAACCCAATTGTTTACGTTACACAAAACCGCTGTCCATAAATACATAATTACTCGCTCGCTCCTTTCCCCCACACACACGCTCGAGCGCTAAATACCACTAAAGAAAATTCATAAATTAAAAGGAAAATGCTAAGCTCGGCCCGAAGTCGCATTGCATGTGGCATGAGCCATTGAAGCCGCAGATGCGATGCGATGCGATGCGATGCCGAAAGCGAAATCAAAACGAAATTATAATCAAATGAAATATACGCCATTAAGCTATTTTAAATACCATTAAAATTCAACAACGACCTTGCCTATGTGCTGTGATTTTTCAGATGAGATAAAACTGCTTTTCCAAGAGGTTGGAGCAACACGCGAATGGTAATGAACTACCCCTGGAGAGCATCGCTTCGTAATTAAAATGACAACGAATCAATTGCGGAGTTAACTGCTTTCCAGCTCCGCACAAATTACAAACTATTTTGTAATTTTGCATTTTACTGAATTTAATGACTGCCTGAGGCAGCCACTCAAAAATATTTTGAACTCTGCATTTTTATTGCAACAACGCCACAGACTTACTAGACGCCCAGGTAATGCACTGAAGCTCATCATCCAATGGAAATGTACACGCCCGAGCTCGACTCAAACAATGACCAAGTCTTGCGCCAATAAGTAAATGCATATACAAACATACTGGCGGATAGATACACCTAGAGATATAGTTATTCACATGCTTCGTATGATGTGTGTGTGTTCCCAATTAATAAGGCAAATGTACACACGTATGTACGAGTATGTATGTATATCAATCAAGATAAATTAAAAATGTTTTTATGAGTATGACACTCTTGAAATTTGAGTAATATGTAAGATACCCGGACCCACCTGGCTATGTTAATATCAATCGATCTGGTATGAAGTTTGTGTTTGAATTAAGTCTGTTTTAATATGTTAAAATTCATATGAAGGAAAATACATAATTGGCCCTTGGTGTCGTCTTTATTTTTTTGACCCTTGCCGACCAAGAAGAAATTACTTTTCTCTACTCAATAGATGCACAAGGGGGCACGAGTGGCATTGACTCTTTTTGTTTCGGCTGCACCGAATACCAGAGAAGATACAAAATTTTATCTGCTCGCAATAAAAAGGCCGAAGTATTAAAAATTTCTCACTTTTCCAATTATTTTCAATATTTTCCATCGTTAATACACGTAAATGTTGAAAATATGCGTTTTCCTTTATGGATGTGCGTGGTATCGCGCACCAATTCAGAATAATGTTAATGTTAAAAAATTTTATTAAGACCCAAATTAATTTTAATTAATTGTATATACAGGTAATACCATCAGGACTTGATGATAATTTATATACCCCAAGCACATCTTTGAGCTTAAGGAATAAAAAAACAAGTAGGGAAGCTAAAGTCGGATGCCCCGACTATAAAACACTCTGTACATGTGCGTAGAATAATTATAAAAACTATTGAATAATTAAGATATTACAAACAAATTAAAAAAAGTAACGAAATTATAATATTAAAAACATTTTTTTTATCGATTATACCTCCTTGGATATTTGAACTCACGTAAAAGGTGTATACGTGCACATTTACATAGAAATTGTGTCTGTGTGTGATCGTGTTTGCAATACAGAGTTGAGCCAAAGCACCAACAACAACTGCGTGCTGAGCTTGGGCAGAGATTATATATGGCTATAACTTCCTTTAAAATCGGCCCATAATGACGAAACACACATAATCACTAACTGAAGGTTTTTGCCAAATTTGAGTCAAAAACTCGAAGAATTACTAAAATTATGGAAAATCACTAACTGCTTGGGAGAGGAGAGATGGAGAGAAATTCTGAAGTACACAAATGTGGTGTTCTTAGATGTTTAGATGATTTGATATAGATGTGTCTATCTCTTAAAGTCTCTGAGATCTAGGTGATTATATAGACGGACAGACATCCTAGTACTACGCCCAGAAACAGCAGAAGGGACTCGCTCTTCTTCTTCCTATTGCTTCTTCTATGAGCGTATGAAGTTTGATTTGTTACAAGTCACTTCACTATCGGGCTTGCTCGACTGTTGCAATATCTGTTTCTACAAAAAGTTAAAAGAATTTGTATTTGGCTAATGGTTGCCTATATTTGATTTACTTTGCTCGTCTGTTCTAGCAGTATCAAGTATATATGCTTTAAGATTTTGATTCCAAATGATGACCGATACTGACCCGGTATTTAAATTACCCTGATATCCTCGGGTAGCGCGTTGTTTTTTAAATTGATAGAGCAAAGTGAAACCATCATTGCTACGTTGGGCCTTAAGAACAACAGCTACAAGTTAGAAGCAATTTCAGAAAAGAAAATGTGGCACACAAATATTTCATTCTTGTTTTTTTGTACAACACGTTCCAGCCATTAAGTTGCTAAGCTCCATAACGAAATTCCAGGTTACTCAAACAAGTAATACGAAACAAACGGATCTAATTAATTTCCACATACAGCTTTCGGAAGATCTTTGGCTTTGACCACCAGTATGTACTCGTATATAATCAAGACGTGCCAATGTAATGCAACGTGCTACCAACATGAACGACAAACAGCACTCAAGTTGTACGTTCGGTTCCATTGAGCAATATACATATGTCCGACTTGATACTCCAGATTGGAGATGTTGCGACAAGACAGACCAAGACCAATAGAAACAAGAACACGTAGAGAGAAGAACCAGAAATGACTTTTTCGAATACTCCGTGCCCGCACTCCATTTATACCAGCATATGTGGTTAAATTAAGTAAAAACACTTCTCCTCCCATATTGTTGCTTACACTTGCACACATTTGTCGAAACAAGTACACACTCGTTCATTTTATTACGCTTCTGTACTTGGAGTTTCTCAAGCGAAACTATGCTGAGGTTATAAGGCACGCCAAAAAAGAAGCGCCAACGTACTCCCTACCAGAGGCGAAATATTTGGACACATTTTAATGACGACAGCACTTGAGAAATGGGTTAATGTTGTAACACTCTACCTATTTTCTAGGTGTCAAGTACTGGCTGAGCGAGCCCTGCCATGTTGCGTTAGCAGTTCTACACAAAAGCTTACAATAAGATGTACAACGAAAAACAAGCACCGTCATTTTCTTCCAACAAATTCATCTTCAGCATGGCATACAAAAAGGTCCGATTAAAAACACGAGAAAACCGTACATCTACATTTAAAAGTCGAATAATATTTGTCATAATACTCAACACACTACTTCGCGGCGCCTCGTCAAATCGTCCTCCGCGGTTTGCTATCGACGGTCAGTCCGAGATAGTTCTAAGGCTGAAAGAGAGTCCCGAAACCAAAGTGGGTAAGTGAAGGAATAGCTTAGCAGTACCGAGCATTGTGGAAATTTTAGTAATGTTAATACTTTTAGGTAGTCTTATTTATACCTTGAAGGGCTATGATCCCGACAACGATCCCTTGACCTTTGGGAAGCGGAATACGCACGACAGCGATGTTATACGTATTGAAAACGTGGAAGGAAACTCGGCGCAAGTCTTTTTAGCCAAAGAATTGGATAGGGAGATACAAGACGAGTACGCCATTGTGCTGACATTAACCGATAGTCACTACGGCGACAACAACTATGTAACGCAAAGTCTACTGCTGTTGGTCGAGGACATCAATGACAACGCTCCAATATTCCTGCCCTTTCAAAACGCCATTGAGATACCAGAGAATACAGCCCCTGGAGTAATTACTACTTTAGAGGCCACCGATGCGGACGAGGGTGCCTACGGACAGGTTGTTTATTATTTGCAGGAGCTTGAGGGAGACAACGACATTTTCAGCATATCTACTTATCAAGGCAAGGGTATCTTAAGACTGCAAGGAGAGCTGGACTATGAAGTGAAGAGCTTGTATCAGTTGCGAGTTTTAGCCATTGATCGGGCCAACCAGGGCCCAATAAATACAGGCACTGCGGCGATTCTGATCAAGGTTAAAGATGTAGAGGACCAACCCCCAGAGTTTGTTGAAGTTCAGTCCGTAGCGCGCATAGCGGAAGATTCGCCAGTGGGCACTCGGGTACTTCGTGTTCGCGCCATCGATGGCGATCGTGGGATCAACAATCCCATTGCTTATGCCATAGATACAAATGATCTCTTTGAAATTGATCGACAAACGGGCGTGGTATACACCCTGACTGCATTAGATCGCGAGCAGGAGAGTGATCAAGTAAACGGAGCGCATATACTAAGGATAACAGCTATGGAACTGACTAAGGACTCACTGCCTACTGCGGCCATGGTGCGTACAGAGGTAACAGTGCTAGTGACCGATGTCAACGATGAAATTCCTACTTTTGGAGATACTGTCTATCGCTGTGAAATAAACGAAAATTCACAATCCAATACGCCCCTGAATTTCATAGATAAGGACGTACACAATTATGTTTACGACCATGATGAGGGAAACAATGGCACCTTTCGTTTGTTCCTGGACCCCCAAAATGATCTATTCGAAATAGTACCTGATTTGGCAGTAAATGAGGCCAATTTCATGTTGCGAATTAAGAACTCAAGGTCACTGGATTTTGAGCAATTCAAGGAAGTAAATTTTACAATATTTGCGCGTGAGGTTGATGAACCTAGCCGTTGGAGGTAAATACTCGTACATGTCGAAGATTTGGTTTGGTTAAAATATTCATTTGCTGTATATACATTTCATTTGTATTCAAACATTTAGCTCGGCTCACGTGCAAATTTTCGTACGAGATCAAAACGACAATTTTCCCGAATTTACCAAAGGATTCTACAATGCCAGCGTCCCTGAAAATAGTGAAATAGGCACCATTATTACCAAAGTGGAAGCCGTGGATGAAGATTCTGGCGATTTTGGAACGATGGGAATACGCTATCTTAACTTAAGAGGTGGCATCGCGCACCTGTAAGTACCAAGAAAATGTTCGAATAACAATCTATCATAGAAATTTTAATAATATTTTCCCGAATTTACAGACTGCACTTGAACCCTATTACAGGTGTGATTACAATCAAACAGCCAGGCGGTTCAGCCTTCGACCGTGAAATAATTTCACGTCATTATCTTACTGTCGAAGCTATAGACAACGTGGGTCAGGGGAACCGAAATACAGCACAAATAATTTTGGATATTGAGGATGTAAATGATAACGCACCCACATTTCTTCAACGGCAGTACGAAGCAAAGCTGCTGGAGAACAAGAATGAATTCGAGACACCATTACAGGTGGAGGCACGGGACTTGGACTTAAATGGCACCGAAAACAGTCAAATAACGTATGAGATAGTAGAAGGACTTTATCGCTTGAACTTTACCATTGACCCTGAGAATGGGCTTTTAAAGCCTATGCATCCATTTGACTATGAGGGACTGCTGGACAGCAGTCGCCGCCAGTCGCGTCAACACAATGCTGGCATTTTCGAAATTGATCTACTAATACGCGCGAGGGACTCTGGAATACCCATGCTTTCAACCGTTGTACCTGTTCTAATTTATGTACAGGATGTTAATGATAATCCGCCTATATTCCAACAAAGCTTCTATGCCAAAACCGTTCCTGAAGACCAACCAGGAGATAGTTCAGTGTTGCAAGTGCTAGCCATCGATCGGGACGGATCATCACCCAACAATGCCGTCGTCTATCGCATACAGAAGGGTGCCAGCGACAAATTCATTATCAACTCGGAATCGGGGGTTATATCGGTGGCGCATGGTGCCAACTTGGATCCAGATTTTACTGAAAACAAGCGTACGCTGTATACACTAACTGTGGTAAATATTTAAATCATATCGATTTGGCTTGCAAGAAAATTATTTGTTATGTTAGCATTTTTAACTCTGTACTCGTATTTGTTTCCCAAGGTTGCTCTCGATGGCGGTCTTGGATCCCAACTAATGAACTCAGCTACAGTAAACATAACCATCAAGGACGTAAACAACAAATCTCCGGTCGTCAATGATCTACCCGTTCTTAAAATTGTGGAGAACACACCCGTAGGAAGTTTAGTTTATCACCTGCGAGCTACAGATCCCGATCAGAATCCTATATTACGCTATAAACTCAATGAGGAGCATTGCGAGGCCCGCAACGAGGAAGGCGTCCTCGTAAAGCCCAGCGAATATAATTACCAGAGTGCATTTGACTTGGATCCCATTGAGGGAGCTTTGAAATTAGCGAAGCTGCTAGACCGAGAGAAAGTTGAGCAAATTAAGTTGGCTGTTATGGTGGAGGACTTGGCTGCGGCCAATGGTAAACAAGTAGTTGAAGGTAGGTCTAATATCTCTGGTTAAATTAATTTCGTTTTCTAAGACCTTTTTCACCCTTTTCTTAGGGTTTCTAAGCATTCAAATACTGGACGAGAATGACAACAATCCGAAATTTAAGCAGCCGTACTACCGTCAGACTATTACTGAGAACAGCATCAATGGTGTTATGGTAGCCAATGTTTTGGCTTACGACGTGGATAAGAACCGAACGATCTCTTACGCAATTGAGGGTAACCCCGTCTATCGTAATCTTCTGCACTTGGATACACAAACTGGCGAAATTGTAGTGGCCAACAAGATCGATCATGAGCAACATCAGTGGCTAAATTTCAGCGTGCGCGCTACCGACTCGGGGTTACCGCCGCGATCGGCACTTGTCGATGTGTATGTGACGGTGTTGGATGAGAACGACAATAATCCATATTTTATAGGAAATACTAAGAACTACACAGTCAGAGAAAATGCCATTGTGGGCACACGAGTGGCCACGGTGCAGGCAGCTGATGCAGATTCGGGAGATTTTGGCAAGTTAACGTTCCTAATGGACCGTATTAGCTCCCAAGGCAAGTTCAGTATCGATGCAGATACGGGCGTGTTAGTTGTGGCCGACAAATTGGATCGCGAGACAAAGGATTTTTATAATCTAGTGATAGAGGTCTGGGATAATTACCAGTTTGGTTTTTTGGCCGGCGAGAGCCGTAATGCTTTTAAACAGATTTTGTAAGTTTGGTTTGATAATAATTTATAATAATTAGAGCTACCATATATTACCATTGTTAAAAAAAAAAATATATATATATATATATTAATAGCATTACGATATTGGACGAGAACGATAATGTGCCTGAGCTTCACCTCCCCACAAGCCCCGTGCTTATCACTGAATATCACGATATCCACGAGCGTATTGCTTTAATAGTGGGCAAGGATGCAGATGACGAATCGACTCCCAATGGTCGTTTACAATTTGCCATTACTCAAGGCAATAAGGAAGGTGCGCATATATTTTGTTTATGGTTAAGACAACCAGATCATTTAGAGCAACTCTCTATCTACAGTTAGGCTTTTTTTTTTAGACGTAGTAGAGTGCGGATGAACAAAATCTCATATATTCATTTATGCTATATTATTATGGGTACTTATGTAATTTAAATCACTAATATGCAGGTGCTATGATTCCTCTCTTAGGTATTTTCGAACTTAAACAACTAGACCACTGGACGGCCCATGTATATGCGAGTCAAACTTTGCGCAATAAGTTTGGAAACTACAGTCTGACGATAACTGTGCGAGACTTGGGAGTACCAGCAAACGTTGTACGCAGTACTTTGGACATCTGCATTTCTGACTTCAATGATCATGCGCCAGTTTTTGTAACTCCTCTTCACAACACAACAGTACGCATGCCGGAAAATGCTACTCTCGGTACGCGAATACTCCAAGTCTATGCCTCTGATGCTGACATGGGTCAAAATGCTCTAGTGCGTTATCGACTTAAGCCTGATCCATTAGGCAGCTATAAAGTATTTGAGATTAACGCGGAATCTGGCGAACTATTTCTCAGGCAGCCATTAAATCGGGAGAAACAAAAAATCCACGAGGTTCATATAAAAAGAGGTTATAAATATTTAATTTCCACTCATCAAAAATATATTTTTACAGATCCGAATTGAAGCCTACGACCAGGGCTTACCCACATCACTTAGTACAGACTTGGACTTGACCATCTACGTACGGAATGTGAACGACTTCGAGCCGCAATTTATAGTCAACGAAGTTTTTGTCAATTTCACGGAGCATTCTGATCCTGGGTCCGAGCGCATTAAGCTGCCGGACACAATAGACAAGGATGAATTAGACGATTTGGAGGAGACGCCAAGTCAAGTCTGCTACTTTATAGTGCGTGGAAATGAGCAGGGCTTTTTTAAGTTAGATCCCGAGACACATATACTGAGTGTAGAGCGTGAACTGGACCGTGAACTTTATGCCAATTTTTCACTCTACGTGAAGGCCACGGAGAACTGCTCCAACAAGTCCAACTATAATGCTTTGTCAAACCGTCGCCGTATGGGCATTGAAATCGACAACAAGCTGCATAAGTTAACCAGTCGACCAGCACCCCTTCTACGCCAACCCGCATCACTTGAGTTCGATCGCTTCAAGCACTCGCGGCAACTGCGCGACATAGGTGAGGACTCCGAATTTGGATCGTCGTCAACCATACAGGGCATGGTCTCTTATGAAACATACACAGAGGAAAACTTAGAGCCACCACATTTTTCCCAACACCACAACCAATCCAATACAGACAGCACAGTTGTACGAGTTCAAGTGCGTGTACTAGATATTAACGATAACCCGCCTCGCTTTCGGTCTAAGGTGTTTACGGGCGGAATCACAACAAATGCGGACTTTGGATTGCGCTTTATGCGCGTCGAGGCTTTTGACGCGGACGAGGGACCTAATGGGAAAATTTCGTACTATCAAGTTGGAGAAATTCGTCAAACCTTGTCCGAGGGCTTGGAGAACGTACTGAACGTCCCATTTATATTGGATCGCGAATCTGGCGAGGTACAATTAAATTTTGACCCGCAGAAAGGTATGAAAGGCTATTTCGATTTTATGGTGCTAGCCAATGATACGCTGGGAATGAAAGATGTAGCTCGCGTGTTCATCTACCTGCTCCGCGAGGATCAAAAAGTGCGCTTTGTCTTTCGCTTACAACCCGACGAACTACGCCTCAAAGTCGAGAAATTTCGAGAGTAAGTTCGCTTTTTATATTTCGAGAATGTACAAAAAATACTAAAATGTAACTTTCTATAGTACCCTCGGTAATATTACAGCGTCTATTGTTAACATAGATGAGATAAAAGTGCATGAGAACAAAGACGGTTCGGTTGATAAAACCAAAACGGATTTGTACATGCACCTAGTCGAGCGTGATGACAACTCAATTTACGAAGTGTCCGAGGTACTTAACCTTATCGACACGCACATCGAGGGCTTGGACGAATTGTTCAAGGAGCTTAACGTGCTAGATACACAGCCTGCAGAGACAGAGCTACTTACAGCTGGTCCCACAAAGACGCCAATTTTTGTCTGGCTAATATTTATGAATCTCTTTCTAACCACTTTGCTAATTGTGACGCTAGCCTTATGTGCTTCGCAACGCAAACGCTACAGGAGACAACTGAGGGCTGCCAAAGTAGGCATCTTTCGTAAGTCAATCGATTTATGAGCACCTTGCATCCGCTTCATTTAACTCAAACTTGCATAGGTGGTCAATCTTCACTATCACTTCAAAACCCACACGAACCGGCAACTCGTGTGCCGAACACCAACAAGCATAGCGTACAGGGCTCTAATCCCATTTGGTTAAAAGGCTACGAGAACGAGTGGTTTAAGAACGAGGAGACTGACAGGTCAGTATTTTAGCATAAAAAAAGGAAAACCCAATGAATGAATCCCCTTCGCAGTATTGGTGGTCAGGACTCTTTGGACGATAATGTTTTGGCCATCGGAGCTCAGGATATACAGGAAACTTTAAAGGGCACCGCCAAGTTATTTACCAACAGCAACGATCTTAATCGACATTTTAATTTGTACAATCAAATTGATAAACTAGCAAACAATGCTCAAATACTAGCGCGCAAGCTGGAAACGACGGAGTTATAGTGTAGTTCAGTATGTTTATCAGTTGTATGTTTTTGGATATATAGTACATAGCTATATTATAAGGAAACAACCTTGTAAATATAAACCCAATAAAAACGCCAACAAAAAACAAGTAATGCGTTAGTAACCGATTTTAAAGTGAGGGGGAAAAATAAAAAAAAATAAATAAAACAAAAAAGCACAGCATACACACATAAAGCATCTTTGTGCAAAGTAGTCTCTGAGATCCAGAAGTTCATACGGACAGAAAGGGCTAGATCGACTCGTCATGTCTTGCTGGTCAAGAATATACATATGTACATACTTGTACAAGTATGTATATACTTTGTAGGGTCTTTGCCGCGCCTCGTTCCACCTGTTACATTTTTCAGCGCGCGCAAACCTAATATGCTCGCACCACATAGCTTTACCACAAAATATACGAATACAAATTATAACAAAACAAGAGAGAACGCTACAGTCGAGCAAGCCCGACAGTAAAATAGCCTGTACTCTCCACAAAGAAAAATTAAAAAAAAAAAAATTTTAAATTTAATTATTAAAAAAAATTGAATTAATTAATTAAATTAAATTAGAAGTCATGTTTATGTTCAGTTTTAACAGCATACATTTACATCACGTGTCTATGCGTGTTTATATACGTGTACATATGTATGCAGCACAAAGTTGAACCATGAGCAGCGATTTTATTTATGGCTAACTTTCTTCAGAATTGACCTATCATGATGAAACTTGGCATACGGGCACATAAGCACTAACTGGATGTAACTACCAAAATTGATTTCCAAATTCCAAGAATTATGGAAGTTATAAAAAAAAACAGGAATTGCGGGGAAGTAGGGGGGAGTGTATCAAATTAAAATATATATATATATAAAATATACTTTGTGGGGTCTGCCACGCCTCCTTCTCCCTGTTACGTACAGGCTATAAAAAATCAACTTCAGGTCTAGTGCAGTGAATGCTTTTTTTGTCATTTAAAGTCAAATAAAATTTTCTCATGGATGCCATCATCAGAACTGGACGAAATTGAAATGGGACGATTCGGGGAGCACCAGCTTTGATATCGAAAAAGAATCATCAATCATCAGCGTATCTAATTAAATTAGAAGACAACCAATTTCACAACCGATTTATTTCTCTGCACCTGTTTTTGCGCTTTTCTGGCCATATCCCCCCTTTCGCGCATCCACTCGTCACTACTCTTAAAATTTATAAGCCTCCCAGTCAGTTAAAATTATACTTACAGCGATTAAATTTCTGCAGCTGCTCTCAACAAAAGGGTAAAAGCCTTCCACAATCAAATAAATTGTCTTGAACTTCAGTCAAATAAATTCTTTGAGGTACGACCATCCAAAGTATTTATACTTGTAAACTAGCAGCAAATACAAGTTTAGGTAATCTTTGTAAAAGCGTACAACAACAAACACTTACCACTTCTGCAATTCTCTGCCCGCAATGTAAGGAAAGTGGAAATACTTTTCAAATTAATGAGAAGTTTTCACAATATCAATGAAATTATAAGCACGAATATAGAATATAGAGGGCTATTACATAGGCTTCTGCGCATTAAAAAAAATGAGCAAGAACTTCATTCAATTCTCCTAAATGCTTATCTGTACCGCCAAGCCAACAGTTCACATCGAAGTAGTGTACTTGAGAGTGGTTACTTTCGTTGTCCGTCAGAATTATAAAGCCGTCAAAGAACTACGCGCACTGGTGAAATCTTACGAGGACTGTGTTGTTTGTCGCGTGTTTATCGGCGTATTGTTTTTTTGGTATGCGATGTGTGTTTGTGCGATCGATCTATGTATTTTATTCTATAGAAATAAATGATGTAGCTACGTTTTTGAGTACTCTCTATTTTGACAGCACTGCACAGACTCCTCAGTTTGTTACAACGCTTACTTATTGGAAGCAACAAAAATACAATCATACAATTACAGCTAGCCGAAGGGCAAATAATATTCCCTCCCCGGGTCGGAGACGTTTATTAGATATTATTGTAATTTGATTAGATTTCTCCTACTTAGGCTATTCTAGCTTATAAGATGCTTTTTGTAATTTTTGTAAATTGTCCTCCTATGTCGACAGTCAACTAAGAATATTTTTAAAATTATTTAATTTAAAAATGTAATTAGTTAAATAAAATTAATAAAAATATAACACGTACAGTTTCAATATAGATTTACATCGGTATTGTGTCTATGCGTGACTGTGTTCGTGTACATGTGCAGTACAGAGCTCAGACAAAGCAGCAACAACAATAACGGCTGCGGGCAGAGCATGGACAGATTATATTAATGGCTACTCCCATAACTTCCTTTATATTTGACCAAACCTGTGCTGTGGTTTTAAAGGTTAACTTTGTACACGTAATAAATACCTCACTCCATTTTACTCAAATGGGCTGATTCTACTAGCGAAACAATTTCTTTCCAGTGGGAAGTTTGGTAACTCTTTTTAGAGATCCATGTCCTCAACAAGATAAACGTACGGGCGAAAAAGACAACATAAACGTATTATTATAGTGATGAAGAATATATGTATTTTCGTTGTGGGAATACCACACCCGCCTTTGGATGATACGTAAAATGAACGGTTTGGTGAAAATTGAATATCAAAACAAGATAGAACGCTACAGTCGAGCAAGCCCGACATTAAAATAGCCTGTACTCTCCACAAAAAAGAAAAATTAAAAAAAAAATTTTTTTTTAAAATTAAATTATTAAAAAAAGTTAATGAATTAATTAATTTAATTAAATTAGAATACATGTTTATGTTCAGTTTTAACAGCATACATTTACATCACGTACCTATACGTGTATGTATGCAGCACAAAGTTGAACCAAAGCAGCAACAACAACAACAGCTGCGGGCAGCGCTGCCGACAGAGCTGCAGGCAGCGCATTAGCAGCGATTTTACTTATGGGTATAACTTTCTTCAGAATTGACCTATCATGATGAAATTTGGCATACGGACACATTAGTACTAATTGGATGTACCTACCAAAATTGATTTCAAAATTCCGAGAATTACGGAAGTTATAAGAAAAAACACGAATTGCGGGGGAGTGGGGGGGTGCATCGAAAAAAAACTCAAACTCGTACTTTCTCGGTCTTAGGAGAATATGGAAACCAAGTTTGGTTATTCTAGCTCTTATACTTTCTGAGATCCTTGCGTTCATACGGACAGACGGACGGACGGACGGACAAGGCTATATCGACTCGGCTTCTCATCCTGATCAAGAATATATATACTTTGTGGGGTCTGCCACGCCTCCTTCTGTGTGTTACATACATGCGCACAAAACTAGTATAGCCTTTCACCCTTTGGGTACAGGCTATAATTATGGAGGGCGATGCGTCTCTAGTGATTGCTTTTTGTCAATTCTCTGCAAACTTCTGGCAAACAAACATAACATTCAGAATGGACCCTTCAACGTTTTTAAAGGGCATGCAATAGTCGTCAGTTTTTCCGTAGACACAAAACTGATGTTTTATTTCGGGCCTGCATGCATTGATAAATTTTCTGAGTGATATATAAATATTCTTGTAATACGACGCATTTCTGTAGAGCTAGATGGCATTGAAACTGCAAACTTACAAACGCTTAAAGGCTCGCGGACAGTGTTTTCATATTGCTGAGAAAGTAAACATTGTAATACCACCATCATGTTCCTGTAGAAAAAATATTATCAAAGTAATACCGATTATAAATTCCAAAAAAATGTAAAGAATTTGTTGTTTTTTTTTTACTAAAAATATTATATTTTTCAGGGTAAAATATTCAGTTGTCATAAAATCAATTTTTGCTTGCTTCCGATTTTTTGTAAATCTTACTTTTATATATATTTTGTTTTTCATTTAAAATAGTTACACAAATTAGATCACAAAAATGCACGTAAATTAAAAAAACAAACGTGGTGTATGCCAAAAAGACCAACAAATATTGAATTGAGCTGCTAGCGTGCTGCAGCTAGTGGTTTATCGGGTTTCCATACAACATAAATAAGAATTAAAAAGGGACTTGTAAACAAATATTTTGTTGGGTATGTTTACAAAGGAAGTTTCTATAGTTTGCATAATTTTGTTCGCGTTACTTGCACAGCGAATTGTGTGTTTTTCAACTAAAGATAACTAAACTATATTTACTCCATAACTCCATCGATTAAAAAAAGAATACATATAACTATAAGCATATATCTATAGAAGAATTAGAATATATATTACAGTTGTGGTTTGTTTCATTGTTTATACGTTATCTCTTACTAGAATGAAATCCACAAAGAGCGATGTGTAAAGGTATGTAGATGATGAAGCAAAAGAAGGTTTGATACATATGAGATTTATGCAAAGTATTTAGGTTTCACGTTTTTAAAGTAATACTTGGAAAGTTGAACTATGAACCATCGTCGCATGTGTACCTTAATTTTTTTAGATTGGGTGCTGCATAAGTTCATAATTTCTAAAGCGTAACATTTTTCGTTTGTGTTTTTGTATATGTTGTCCATTAAACTAACAAAATTACAATTTTATTACAATTATTCTTTAATATAATCTTACTTAGTCGTATTTTTGTGTGGAGGTGTGTGGATGTTTGAACAGTACATTATTTGATAATTTACAATGTATGATAACCAACTAATAGTAAAAACTCATTGTGGTTGGCAGCCTAAGCGCATAAGCGAAATAATATAAAACGGAACTATAAGCAGCGAAGGTATCTATAATCATATTTAAAAGCAGACGAACCATTACTATTGTTCTTATTTAGTTTTTTAAAATTAAGATCTTAAACATCGACTTTTATTTAATCTTTTGTGTGTTTCTTTTAAATTATGCCTTATAGGTAATATTTATATTAAGCATATATATTAGATGTATGTTTTAATATATGTTTGTATGTATATATATTTAGTAATACGATTCGCGGTTTCAAACTAGTCCCTTGTACGTTTTATGTGTGTGTTTTATGGTTTGCATGTGTGTTAGTTTGTTTTTATTTAAATGGAAACAACAAACCCCAAAAAAGAAAGAAATTGAAAAACCTATTTGCTGTTGCTGCTCTCCAGAAATTCTTGTTAAAAGTATTTTAAATGCACGTACAAAACTATAAAACCAAAACTACGTTTACTTTAATATTTAATTCAAATGTTTCTGATGTTTGATTTCATGCCATCCAACTATGTTATAACAAAGCCGCACTATATAAAACATGTTGCTCTTTCCTTTTAACTAAATAATTATATTTAAATTAAGAAATTTAATGCTAGAGTTTCACGCGAATTTACATAAATATTTTTATGATCTGTTTATAATTGCATTTGACTTTTTGTTATTGTTCCATAATATTTGTGTAGATGTTTAGATTTTTATAATAAACGCATATCTTTATATTTTCCAGTTAATATATGTATATATAGTAGCATATGCATATAGAAAGCGAATATAGAAGCTACTCTGCAGATGAATTAACGAAGCAACGACAGTTGCCACATTCCCAGACGTTGCTTCAAATGAATTTTGATGAAAGGGGAAGTAAGTTAAAAACATCGCATCGAAAATTAATCAACCATCGTTGAGAAAGAAGTATGTGTAATTTAGTAGGTTTGTGTTGTGAAAGATCTCTTGAAAGTTTGCGTGCCACAGCCACTGCATTAAGCGGATCCTGTGAACTTGCATGAAAGTGCGTGCGAGCGTATCACATGCTCTTTAGGTCTGTACTAGGCCGCGTATGTCTGCCACAGTGGTCGTAGCTGGTGTGCAGCTGATTGAGCCACCAGCGCCGCTGGCACTGTTACTGTTGCTGCTGTGGCCGCCACCACTGCTGTCAACGAATAGCGTAGACGCATCAATGCCTGACGTGTTGGGCGAGTTCATCACCGAGGACACAGCGTTCACTAATAAATCATCGCCCACGTCGAGGAGATCGTTGAGAAACGCGCTGTCTGAGCCACCAATCGTCTGCTGTAGGCACTTAAGATTCTTATCAGCAATCTCAAGCGCTCGATCCACGGCTTCGCAATCGGCTTCTTGCACTGCACAGTCCATGGCGTTGGACACACATGAATTAGTACAATGGAAAGCATAAATCGTTTTATTAAATACACACCAGATTGGAAGAGCTCGTTAAACGCATCGTCCGGCAGCGTGTCGAACACATTCACCAGATCGTGCTCTTCCAGTAAATGGGCGCTATTCAATGCCATATCATCTACACGAGAAAAAGAGAATTAGGGATTAGTTTAAAAAATTATCTTGGTTTCAACAATGTGCATTACGGTTTTTTGTTTAAAGAAATAATTGCTAAATGCAGTTATTATCAATTCAGTTCTCTGAATTTAATTCAAATGAACTTGGCAACAGCTCAATTTTATATGCCCGGTCCTGAACCAACCGCAAAAAAAATTTTATTTTTTTAACTTTTCACGCACTCTGCTCTATTCGAGTTACTTACCCGCATCGTTTGCGCCTATAAGCTCCGACTCACTTAGCCCGCCGAGGCCAGTGTCCTCGGAGCTAGCATATACTGAGCTATTCTCACAGATTCCAAACATATCCTGCGTCAACATGCTCTCCGTGTTGGCCATATGATGCATGGGTCCGGTTCCTCCTACTGCCGTATTCATAGCACTAATATTGTGTGAGACATTAACGGCACCACCAAATGCCGTATTAAATGATGGAAAGCTGCTCCTGTTGCCACTGTTGTTGTTACTACTGCTGTAACTTATGTTGTTGTTGAAGTGTGAATTGTTATTGTTGTGATTCACCTCTCCGCTGGCAGCTGTCAACTGCGCCACAATTTGGCTGATCTCATCCACCTTGAAATTGGTATTCGCAAGTAAATTCACGTTGCCTCCTAATAAGTTATTGGCGTCCAGTTGATCCGCCTCAAACTTGGACACATTACTGTAGCCATTCTGATCGCTAAGAGGTGCCAGCGCCGGTGGTATGGATAACTGTGGTTGCGTACCATTATTTTGAAGAATGTTGTGGTTATTACGCTGTGGAATTATGGGCATTGATGTGAATGGCAACTGTGCTGCACCCGAAGAGTGTGAGTTGCTGGCAATTGACTCTAGCGAAGTGGTGCTGCTCTTCCGTTGCAACACCGCCGAAATGGGTGGAAGCACTGTGGGCAGTACTTCTACAGGCTCATGCACTTGCTGCTGCTTCTTGACCCGCTTTTGCGGCCTACCGACCGGGTTTCCAGTACCATTGGTTTTGCGCTTACGGGTACTAGCAGAACAGCGATTCCCAGCCGTGATCAGCGATTGCGTGGCAGTCTGACCCTTGAACGACGGCCGAATTCCAACAGACGCATGACCCTGGGTGTGCGAAGCATGCGGTTGAGGCAACTGCATCAATAGTGGCTGTGATTGCTGTTGCTCCAATACGCCTCGCTGATGACGATGGTTGGGGCAAAGCGCCAGCGCATGAAGCACGTCAAAAACGGGAGCCTGACAGGTTAAGCCATTCACACCTTTAGCCATACAGGGCACAAAAATTTGCTGCGTGGCATTGTTGACGATGTGCCTTTCACAGTGAGCAGCCATCGTCAGACTAATCTCAGGGCAGGACGGCACCAAGCATCGATTGACGCTAAAATCAAAAAAAAAATTGGAGGTATTATGATATAAGTTTGGATGAGTGACCATTATATATTTTGTGTATTATGAAAGTTGTCTTATTTAAATTGAGTTTTTATACCCTGTACCCAAAGGGTGAACTAGTTTTCTGCGAATGTATGTAACATGAATGTATATATATGAATGTATGTATATGTATTATTGATCAGGGTGACAAACCGAGTCGATATAGCCATCCCCGTCTGTCTGTCTGCATGAACGCAAGGATCTCAGAAAGTATAAGAGCTAGAATAACCAAACTTGGTATCCAGATTCTCCCAAGTCCGAGAAAGGACGCGTTTGTATTTATTTTCATATAAGGCATCTTAGACTAAAATTTGATGTCTCCAAGTTTTATAGTCTTCGAGAAATAGTTGATTATAAAAAGTATTAATTGCGGGGGAGTGGTGGAAGGAGGAAAATTACTGGAGCTGAGTAATCATATATGGCATCTAGGAGTAAAATGTTGTGTCCCTAGGTCTTATAGTCTCTGCGTTTCAGAAAATCAGCTATATCAGGGAAATGGGTGGGGTCCTTTTACAGTGGATAATATCTTAGAAATATAAGAATTGACTTACGTGGTGTTAAGCTCTGCGGCATGATCCTTGTACTTGAGGATCAGGCTCTGTACACACTGCAACCGCTTCCGTGCAGCCCTTACGGGTGATTCCTGCAGTGTGCGCGTGGACAGAAGCTGCAGAGCCTGACGACGCAACATGCTCTTGCGCACTGCGATTCGCTCCTCCCGCCGATTACTCAGAGACACCAATGACTCGGCACCCAGATCTTTACTGGCATGCAGCCACTTTGTTTGTATGCAATAAGGCAGGTCATTGAACTCAGGCTCAAGTTCCGTAGCGAGCGTTATGAGCATCTTGTTCGTTTGCTTAGTGCGTTGTGGCCTTGACGTTACCGCAGGGGCTACAAGATCGGTTGCATTGGGCATGATCTGTTCCAGTTGGAATTGCAACTGCGTCTGCGTTGGTAGTGTTGGCAACATCTTCGCAAGTGCAGGCACGTTTTGGGCAGCGTATTTTTTGGCTGCAGCTCCAACTGTTTTGCTGGCTCTCCTGCCGGCGCCAGAATCACCGTTTGTTTTACGTATGGGCGCGGCGACAACCGCGGCAGCATTGGCAACTTTGGAAGACATGTGTTCTACATGTTGGTTGGACATGTTGGTTGGTGGTGGTGGCAACGCCAATTTCAACGACGGGGATGCATGAGTTTGCGCATGCACAGCTTTGGCGACGAGGGCGGGTGTGTTTGAGGTTGCAGCTGTACTTGCAAGTGTTGGTGCTGCTGATTGAGATGGTGTGGACACCGGCGGTAACTGTGGTAACAGATTCGACAGCAAGGCCTGTGACGGGGGTGTAAGTGGTACCCCTGGCGTCAGATGTGCCACAGCGCCCAGCTTTCCTGTCTGGGGCATCCTCATCTTACCATTCTTGGATTTTGGAGCGTTAACAAGTTTGGAGCCAGCTTGCTCTGTGCAACTTTCGTTGCCTACCAACACGGACGGCTTACGAAAGATGACATTGACAGGTATCTCATTTAGATCCGAATCATCTGCAACTGCTGTTGCAGCCACATTGGCGGAATGTTTATGTGTTGCTGTTAATGTAACTTTTGTGCGTTGCAACGTCGCAGTGGCCACAGCTGTGAGCGATTCCGCAGCCGCCGGCGAGGTAAACACTGTCAGTGGAGGCGGTTGCGTCAGATTGTAGGCCAGCGGCAGCTTGTTGAGCGATTCAAAAGCATTATTATTGTTGTTAGTGGTGCATATTAACGGCGAGGACTTTTTCTTTTTAAGACACTCAACCTTCTGCAAATGTTGCGCTAGCGTGGTATGGTGAAACTTGGAAGGCGGCAACGGCTGTCCAACGGCAACAGCAACCTTTGGTGGTGAGGCAGGAACCACAATTGGTGCCACCATGGCGGTAACAGCTGCAGTCGGTGGTACTGTGGCGGTGCCCGTGGGTGACGTGGGTAACGAGGCGGGCGATGTGGGTGGGCTAACGACGAGTGCAAGCTGCGGTGCGTTTGTGTTAGAATTAGTAGCGGGCGAAAGCAACGTCGTTTGCTTCGCAACGGCACCGCCGATACCAGTGTCCAAAATTAGCGGCGTCTGCCACAGCGAGGGTGTGTGTGTATAAAGCGGTGGTGGTGGCGGCAGGATCGGGGCCAACTTCTCCAGCTTTAATTGTACCTGTTGTTGTTGCTGCTGCTGTTGCTGCTGTGGTCGGACAACACAAACATTTGTTCCACGTTTCGGTGACGCTTGTGGCGACGGCTTCGTCTGCGACTGCGATTGAAGCTGCGATTGCGTTGGTGTTTGCGATTGCAATGATTGCTGCTTCTGAGATTGCGTGACATTACTAAAATTCGTTGTTATTGCGTTGTTGGGCCCAACTGTAGCTAAAGACGCCTGCGCCTTTGCTGATACAACTGCTGCTGCTGCCGCCGCTGTTGTCGCGACGTTTCTTGTTGTTGTGGTAGTTGCTGTGCCATTCAACTGTGCAAGAGGCGCCGTTGCAACTTTTTGATTTGCAACAATGGTTTGCTTTGTGTTCACTGTTGTAGCTATCGATGAGGCCGACGTTGTTGTTGCTAATGTTGGCTTATTGTTATTGTTGGTGGAGGTGTTGTTGTTATTATTGCTGCTGTAGTAGGTTTTTATATGCTGCAGTTCGTTTAAGCGGGCTCGCGATTTCTGCAAAGCAAAATGGGTAAAATAAAAACAAGAATCAAAACAAATCTATGACAAATGCCCTTTGACCTTTTGGGGCTTTCCTCTTACCTGTGCATTAAATAAAATTGGCGGTGTGGCTGAAACAGTCTCGGTGAATGCATATGGATCCTCTGGCGTTAGCGTTGTCGTCTTGATGGAGGCCGCAGTTGCGGAAGAGGCGCCGGCGTTTTGCCCTAGTGTTGTTGTCGTAATTTTTCTAGTTCCTGGACTTGCTGTTGTTGCCGTTGTTGCTGTTGTTGTGATGAATCTTGACACTTGCTGACATGACATGTCCAATGTGAAGCCGTTCCCTTGTTTGATGCTGCTGCAGTTCCTCCGCTCCTGTCGTCTCGGTTTTGCTTCTGCCCGCTTCTATTTCTGTTGTTTATTTATTTTATCTGCTCTTGCTTTTTGTTATTTGATCTGCAAGTATGTATGTATGTATGCAGAAATGTCATGCAATTAGTAATTGCCTAAAATTTGCAATTCGAGCAGAAATACATAAAAAGCAAAGAAAAAGCTTTGTTTGATAAAGCAAAGGGCGTTGTTTGTCACGTGGACGACGAGCGATTCATTTTATTTTTTTTTTTTTTAATTTACACACAGTTATAAATATATGTATACATATACATTTATTTGTATTCGCACTTTCCGTTCATATTTGAATACATTTTGCGGACACTGCAACTAACAAACGAAAACGATAATAAAAACAAACTACAATCAAAATAAATAAATCTGATTTCTTCGACCCGCCCGCCCCGTGAACGTCGACGATAGCAAACCAGTTCAAGACAATTCGCTTTCTTTCTTCTTCGCCGTCTTCGCGTCTTTGGTGGCGAAATAAAAATATAAGCGCACATATGTACGTACGATTGTGCATATTCGTATGTATGTACTCGTGCATATATACATACATATGTATAAGAAACGCTGATAATAAAGAAACATCGCCACAATTTAAAAACAAACAAATGAACTCATACCCAGAGCAGAACAAATTTAGCAATAACAAAGACGCACCAAAATTTGCATTTCAAGCACAAGAGAAAAGAAGAAAAAAACCAAAATTATTGAAAGTAAATAATAATACAGCGAACTTTGACAAACAAATTCATCGGCATATGTGCAGGTAGGAGGGCGGATCAATAAGCACCCGAGTTAGAGTTATTGTTTAAGGAACGTCTGTTTTTCATAAGCTAGTGAACCCGAAGGACGTTGTCGCCGAGGAAATCGACGCTGATCGGGATATTAAAATACCCGAAGTACCAGATGCCACACGCGTGCTAGTGACGTTTACATGACATGCTCGGTCCCATTTAGACAGAAGCAACTGTCCCACGACCAAGAACCAAGTACGAACTGTATTTAGAATTACTCTGAGTTGCAGTAACCTGATAGTCGATGTCCCACGTGGCGACTTTCAAAATTAGTAGGACTGTCCCTTTGAGCCGGTATAGTGGCTATAAGGTATTTATGCGTACTAGAGCTGTATTTGTACCAGTATTTGTATATAAACTTTGGAAAATGCGGGAAGAGCTTTGGGAAAGAATAAAAATGCATAGAATTACGAAATTTATGAAAAACCACGATAAACGGATACTTGGGGTAGAGGACAATTTTGAAATATCCTTGTACTTTATTCTAGTAGGGTGTCTAGAATCAAAACCTTGTGTGCTAGCACTAATAGTGTCCAAGATCTAGGTGATTATACGAATTTTTGAAAAATCTCCTACATATAAATAAACCTGCACTGCGTACACATATAGTATAAGACATCTGTGTGCTATATACAAGATGTGTTCCAAAGTAAACAGGACTTAACAAAAAAAACAGAACAAATGGTTTTTTCGCAAAATCAATTTATTTTATTCAAAATAGTTTCCTTCTGCTTCAATACAGCTTTTTGCACGATCCAAAAGCATGTCGAACGAGTGTTTTAGCTCGTTGGCCGGTATGGCCGCCAGTATGCCGGTGAATAGCCTTTTGAATAGCCTCTACGTCTGCATAACGCTTTCCTTTCATGGGCAAATGCATTTTTCCGAAAAGGTAGAAGTAGCACGGTGCCATATCAGGTGAATACGGCGAGTGGTTAATGGTTAAAATGTGATTTTTTGTCAAATAATCGGTCACAAGCGTCGATCGATTCTGAGCACTTTTTGGTCGTCAGTCAATTTGTGCGGAACAAACCATGCAAACACCTTTCGTAAGCCCAAATGTTCGGTCAAAATGCGATAAATCGATGTTTAGGAGATGTTCAATTCCATTTCCATCAATTTCAATGATTATTTCGGCTGATTTTTGATGAATTCACGCACAGTTTCGATGGAATTTTCGGTGATCACGAATTTTGATTGGCCCACATGTTGATCGTCATTTATATCCTTACGACCACTTTGAAAACGTTGAAACCACTCGTGCACTCTGCTACGGGATAGGCAATCATCGCCATAAACTTGTTCCATCAATTGAAACGTTTCGGTAAAAGATTTACCAATTTTAAAACAAAATTTAATGTTGGCTATTTGTTCGAAGCTCATTTTCGCATCGATAACACAAACATACTGACACTTAAAACGCAATAACTTCACTTCCAATCGTCATGAAATATTCACTGGACCATCGATAAAGATAGCAGATTCCAACGCACCAGTCTACATATAGATAGCGCCACCAGGGGGCGTTAGATTCAAAAAGTCCTGTTTACTTTGGAACGCACCTTGTAGTGTTTTATATTAAATTTATGGTCTCAGTTGAACAGACGGGCAAATTGACATGTCTATATCGCTTTGTCTATAACATTGGGTCTCCGACCACTCCTTCCGCCTGTTAAATTACAAGATTAGTATGGAATACCTGTAAAAAAGTGCGGCAATATGTGGTAATAATGACGCCTTCTACGCTAGTTACAAATTGTATGGTCCTTATGTTCGATTAGTACTTCAACTCTACGCTCATACGCACGTAAGTGCGATCTATTGATTACACACTTTATCTTTACCTATGTTTTTGTTTATTTTTTTAAGAAACACGGGAAAAACCGGAGTATTCACTTATATAGACAATGAATGTTAAAGTAAGTATGTACATGTATATCTACATACATACATACATATGCGGGAACGTATTTATGAATGTGGTTGTGTTTATACGTGACGGTGTTGTTTATTATTTATTTTGATTTAGTGACTGGCGGTTCACAGCAGCAATTATCGGGGTCCATGCGGTTGAAGCCGCAGAGAAAAAATAACCACAAAGCAATGTTCCGCTAGCGACTACAACAGCATTGAGAACCATCTTTAAGGTTAAAAATTGGCGAACATTGACAAAAAGTAAACATACATATGCGTTTGTTAATGCATATGTATGTACAATTTCATGTGTACATTTTGAGCCTCAACCATAATACTATTGGCTTTGCGTCGTTTACAAACCTTTTATTATGAACTTTTTATTTTATAACTTAACTTTCTTATGGCAGCTAATTGATAATAGTTGATTTAAATTGACTATATGTTCAACAATATACATATGTAATCCACACACATCATATAGGTTGAGACCCTTATAAAACTGACGGACGGAACTAACGGGGGCTACAATTATGATTTTACAGTAATTGGTGCTCATATGGGCGAACGGACATGCTAATATATGTATGTACCTATAACAAGGGATTGCCGCGCCACGTTTTGGACGTTACAAATATCAAACAAAACGCATATACCCTCAGAAAGGGTATAATAACCAGCTTCATACACAAAACAACAAATCTAACAAGCAAATAAAAGAAACCAAGCCAAAGAAGACAGTCGATAATTGCAATAATGACGACGCTGAATGTAGTGGTTAGGGTTGGTAATTTCCGCTGTGGTTCTTGTTGCCTGAACGTCTTTGTCAGGGCTCTTTTCCACAAAACCAGCCACTTGGTCTCTTTCGGCTATGGTCGTAAATGTTAACTGGTTTTAAGTTTCCACGATCTTTGAAATGCCTTAAATGATAAGCTAAGCAAAAGCCGGAAAAATAAACTCGGATTAAGCAACCTGAAGTTTCGTCACAAAAACCAAATTTAAGAAGTACGTGCAAGAACTATCTTAGAAACTTGACAGATCTTTGTAGGCTACGGAAAGCGAGATTTGCATGAAAGGCTTGACTATAATATATGTATATCTATCCTTTTTTATAGTAGCTTCTACGCCGCCTCCACCTATTTAAGACATATTTGATTGAAGTGCTTAATTGCTAAATATCAATCAAAGCTTCGCTGTTTAATTTGAGCGAGGTATTGCTTAAGGCCATCGCCTTCTTCATCAAGAAGGTAGGTACAAAGCTGTGTGAGCGATTTGATAGTTTGCAACGTTGCGATTAAGCGCCATTATACTCATAAATAAAATGCACTACCTGTTCAATTCTTAGTTATTTGTAAAACTTAAATATGTACGTACGTATATATGTAATACTTGTAACAAAATATGATATGATAATACGCTAAACATGGTCTGTTACGCTAAGTATTTCCCTGAAATAAAGATCAGCAACAGTATCTGCATCGACGCAAATGCAAAGTAAAAAAAAATAACAATAAAATGCAGGAAAGCCGAACCAGTTTGCTTCCTTCATAACCGGAAACTGAAGGCTAAATGTGACAACAAAAGAAATAAAATGCCGTTTAATACCAAAACAACAACAATAATAACAGCAAAATCGAGTACGGCAGATGGAGGCAATGCGCCAACGGGCAACCCAGCAGACCAAGTACCAACACATACATTTATGTAGGTATGTCCATGTGTATGTAGGCCTCCGTCACTTCCCACTTAATTTTTCTACCGTTTGCTTTCAGTGCGCTCAATAATTTTCCACACTCATACATATATATTTTTTCTTTCGCCACTCCGTTGGCAGCTGCCAAACGCACACACATTTACAAACATATGTGTATAGGAGTGGCGTTCAGAAATTTAGCGTTTGTATTACTCTCACTACTGTTTTGGTTAAAACGCGAGATTTTGGCTTCCCACACACGATCGTCACAATGGCTGCGTTCAACGTAACAGTGCCAGGTACAAGCACAGTCACACTACAATGGTATTCAAAGCAAACCAAAACAAATTATAAATTGTGTGTAGTGTAAATGAACTCTATCCATTGAAGCAAAAACGTTTAGTATGATTTCGTGTTTCCATTTCATGTTTCCACACATTTTTACATACATATGCATAAAAGCGCACTCAAGAATCGCTGCTGCCGGCATTTTAAATATTCTCTTATTTTGGCCGTTTCCCAAGGCGGTGACGGCAGCAACAACGTCGCGGCGTCGCCCTTTTCTTTCTTTCATTTTCTTTTTCGTTCTCTTTCTCTTCATTTCGTTTCGAGACACTCACACCAAGACTCAGCTACAAATGGCCCACACCCATACATACATATATATGTACGTGCGCATACACCATGCCACTGCACTTTAATACCTTATAATTGCGCACATGCATTTGCACTTGTATTTAGTTTTGAAACACAATAGTAACATCTACCTTTCCTTGCCGTTTGAAAAATTTTCATCATTGTCAACACGTCTAGTTGCTTTTGTTATTTGCAATATGCGTCGTGATCACTTTGTTTCGGCGTTGTCTGAATTGCTGCAAAACAAAAATGCGTCACAAGCAGCAGCAGCGGCGCACACATACTACAACTACAGAGAGTACAGCGAGAAACTTAACCGAGCGAGCGAGCGAGAGTCTGTCCGACCGTTGGCGACTCAAACGTCAAACTGGTGCACTAGCGCTTGAAACACAGACAACCCTTGCAAAGTGCAGAGTTGCCACTTTGCAAACGGAGGTGTTCAGTGAGTAATCAGCCGACAATCATATTGAAAAATATGCAATAACTATGACAAAAACAGAGTGCATTTTTAAGCACTGCGTTTATTGCAGTTATTGGCAGTTGCTTTATAATGTAGACAATTTTTTCGTTTTCATTTCAAATATGAGAAGCGTGCGTTTTTCCCGCGCTCTTTGCTCCGTTTACAAATACAAGCATACACCATACAAACAAATCGACGCTCACACATACACGCAAACGGCGCAGCCCACACAATTCCGCTCACAAACACACTCATCGGCAATTACGACAGCAACAGACCTGGGAATTTTTTCGCAAGACAATTTTTTTCTTCGTATCACAATTACACTTTGAAATGCAATTTTCGCCTTTAAATGTTGGATTTGGCAACTTGAAACGATTACTTGATTGTAGACGAATACTTTGTTTAGCACTATATTGTGTTTAGTTTATTTGGGCATTGACTTGAATATGGTTTTTATTAAATTTATTATTCAACTTCGCAGCAAGATGAGAGGAGACAACACGCAACTAAGATGGCGGACTGCTCTGTGCAATTGTATAGGTGCTTTTTGGGTGTGTTTGTATATGGTGCTGCCGGACCGGTTGCCTTTATACAAAAATTGTACCATTCTTTCTAAATTGTACCTAGCATATATTTGAAATAAATTTTGTTTTGGAAAAGCGGGTTATTTTAGCGGTTATTTATTTATTTTTTTTTCTGAACATACATATAAACTATCTAAAAATGAATCAAAATGTATTTCAAAGTTATACTCAAAAAATTCAACAATCCCTCATTAACTCTATTCCACCTCACAATTGTGTTCTGGAAACTCACGAACCACCTCTCCAATAGCGGGCACGGGGCAGCTTTCAAATTATACAATCTCTCATAGAAATCGAGGTTTGACACTCAGTCATAAGACAGACTCGGAGCATGGTTCGTGGTGCTAACCAGCAATCGCACAACATAGAGTACAACATATGTACATTTGTAGCTCGAGGAATAATTTCTCTTCAAACTAATACATATTTAAATCAAACAGAAATCACCATAATTCGTAACCATGACTAGAAGAACTCGTTCAGTTAGGGTCAGGGGCACAGTTGAAACTTTTACTACTTCTGTCTTTGTTGTTTCTGTAGCTATTTGCTTGCTGACATTGAGTGGAAATGGTATGAATGAATGGAGAAGAAGACGAAGGTAAGAATTATACTAACAGAGGACTGATCTTATGCTTTATCATTTAAGTGCAGCTCAACTAGTTGGTGAATGTACGACCACAGCAGCGGATGGGGCAGCGCCAGGCAGATGCATGCCGCTACTCGACTGCGAATTCTTTATGAGGATTCTCTCAAAGAAAAATATATTTGAAAGCGAAAGAGCCCTGCTGCGTGAAAATCGCTGCGACATGCAAAATCCCAATGTGCAGGTAATTAATGCTATAAATTCGCAAATTATTGCAATATCACCTAATCGAAGTTATTACCAATTGCATCTATGCTTAAACATATGTACATACATACAAACATATACCAACTATGTATGCATATATGGTTTTTAAAAATACGTTACGAATATATTCACATTTACATTTTTTCGTTTGCAGATATGCTGCCCATTAGACTTATTAAACAGGGGGACCGACAGAGAACGTCGACCAGTAAAAACACGGGGCCTGGCTGTGTCAACGCACCCGCTACTACCTCAGACTTGTGGCGTCGCCAAATGGGAACAGTCCGAAAATATTGAATCCAAAATAGATGAATACCCATGGTTGGTGCTCATCGAGTTTACAAAAGGTGCGTTTATAGAGATTAAACCTTATCAGTCTGTGCCTAATAATAGTGACTCTTGTGCTCGGTATTTTTCAATATTTATGTATAAAAGTTCGTTTCTTATCGCTGGGTTAATCCATTACCAAACCTTTTGCTCATTCCTACAGAGAACAAAGAGAAAATACACGCATGTGGCGGAGTCTTAATCAGTGAACGCTACGTCTTAACTGCTGCCCATTGCATTAGAGTACCTACATGGGAAGTCACTGCCGTAAGACTGGGGGAATGGGACACGTCCACAAATCCAGATTGCACCTTAACTTTAAATAAAACTACTCAATGTGCTCCTCCGTACCAGGATGTTCCAGTGGAAGAGATAATCGTACATCCACTATATGACAAACAGAACCAGTCTCAACTTAACGACATTGCGATGATACGGCTGCGGATACCGGCACAGATTGGCTATTACGTACAGCCCATTTGTCTGCCCAGCCAGCAGCTGCATGCGGATGAGCTCGCGGACCTCGAAGTGGAAGTGGGAGGGTGGAAAGCTAAGTCTAGTACACGTATGAACAAGGGCAAAGCTGTTGTAATGCCCATTGATAAGTGTCAGGAAACTTATAGTAACCATGGGCTGCGTATCCAGTCATCGCAATTGTGTGGCACCGCAAATACCAGTGAGTGCTTCGGCAACGCAGGTGGACCCTTGATGATTTACAAGGATAAGACGTACATATTGGGTGGTGTTCTGTCATTTGGCCCTGTGCCCTGCCCAACTGTTGGCTGGCCGGATGTGTACACTAGGGTTTCTTCATTTGTTGAATGGATCAAAAACAACTTAAGGGCATAGCCTAGTAGCACAAATAATAATTCAATTGTATTCAAATTGATTCAATTGATTGCTGCAATATTTTTTAAGATGATCCTTTCCATAAAACAAATACATAAAATATGGATTTGTTGGCTTCACTTATACTCGTATATACTATATAGCATTCAAAGTATTTTATTTCGTACATAACATTTACAGCGAATCACCCTCGACCGAAGCCTATGTAAGTATGTACGTATGCATATGTAAATTGTATTACAACTAATTTAGAGCTCGAATTGGATGTACGGAGGTGAAATACACTTGCAGAATTTGTATTCACATTTAAAATCGGGTATCGGGAGTAATGGTGGTTTGAATAAAATTTTTGACCATTACATTTTTTTTTGTGCTATAACAAGCAGTCAGTTTGCAAAACATGCATTGAAGAACTTATTTTTAATGTTCAATGGCAAATCTTGTTCTACCTACCCATAACAGACTGGGTACGCGTAAACTCACAACAGTTGTGCTCGGAGGCATCGGGAAAGATTAAGAAATCTATTTATAAAATCAAATATTACAAAATAGGAATACAACGAATAAATTACCTCAACGACCTGGGGAATCAATATCGGATCTAATTAACTTCTAGCGGATCACCACAAAAATTTAAAAGATCATTTAAAAAGAGGCTAAGTCATAGTAGCATAAGCTGTTTTCATGTTTCAAACCTCACCTTTAGTGTAAGCTCAGTAAGTTGCAAAACCTTATTAAAGTTTGTTTAAAAGTTTAGGAATAACAATTTCTCCTCCTTTTCTAATTGTAAAAAGTGGCGATTTATTTCTCAACATAGCGATTTACCAACTTTCTTAACCAGTCTGAAAAATACTTTTTCGGGAAGTCTACAAAGTAATTCGACTCAAATTACTGGCTGGCGAAGTTTCAAAACAAAATCCGGAGAAAAGGGTGGAGTGGTAGGGGCAGCAGTTGTCATATACATCTGAATTGTGTTTATAGGGTTGAGCCACAGCAGAAACAACAGCAGCCTCTAGGTATGATTAATTAATTATTATACGAACGACGTTACGGAATACCCTATAGTGGGGAAGTGCATACAAAATTAAAAAAAACTACACATGAGGCATTTGGGCACAAAATTTGGAGTCTCTATATATTACAGGTCCGTAGATCCAGGATGGACAGACACAGCAAGATCGACTCGTCTTGTCATGCTGATCAAGAATATACATATATACTGTGGGGTCTGCCACGACTCCTTCTGCCAGTTATATTTTCACTTCGCACAATTCTAATATGTATTCTCTGGTACCTTTTAATTACAGATGTACGAGTATATAAAAATGATGTGTTCCCTTTTCTTTATATCTAGATGCAAAATTTATAAGCAAAATCACACTTTTAATTAATTTGTTTAATTTGTATATATATTATAGACATAGGTGCACAGTAACACAAAGTCGCGACACCCGACATTAGCTTTTCCACTTCCTGTTATCGTAAGGAATTCCCAAGCAATTATTGGCAACCGGGTTGCTATCAAGCAATTAATAATTTCCATTAAATTCCGTGAAAATTAAAATTTGGAAATGTAAATTTAACAAAATATCTAAATATTAGGCCTCACAAAGTACTCGTATATACATATGTATATTCTTGATCAATCCGACCGTCCGTCGGCCAATCTGTCTGTAACAACACAGTGATCTCAAAATACATATAATAACCAAATTGGTATCCATCGGTATCCATCCAAATCGGTCCCATAGCGGATAATTTACTGTTTTTGTTGATGATGCAACCCCACTTCACACTTTTATTTGATTTTCTAAAACTATTTCTTCATTTCAAAGAAGCAGTTATGAAATATTTTTTATGCGATCAACAAGAATTTAATTTTGATTACAAGTATTATATAGTATTTTTAATACGACATTGAAATTGATCACAAGATGTGTGTTCATTTAAATATCGAGAAATGCTTTTGAAAAGGTTGTTTTTTTACCAAGCATTTAATTATAAATCTTTTCCTAAAAATTATAATTTTTTAAATATGAAAACAACGCAAAATTGAAATTAAAGCAGGAATATCTGAGAATAGCAATCGTGCATGTATATACTGAAATTTCATTTCATTTCAATTTTGCCGCCAACAGTTTGAAACCGTCGCTTTTTGGTTTAATTGTATGAATTTCGCATTAAGCCAGCTGGCAACGCCATGACGCTATGTGCTGCTGTAGAAAAAATATTATATTCAGACGCGAGCACAGCTCTGCTGTTACATCTAATTTGATTTCGCTAGTAAATAACAACTTCAACTTCTTGCAAAAAAAGCTGAAACGGTGCTAAAGGTGTTAGTGAAGTGTTTGTCTGCGATTTGATAATGGCTGAAGCTGTAAAAACAGGTAAAAAATTAGTGCTGAGCCATAAACATAGAAACAAACTTCACCGACAAATGGCGACTGCTTTATTTGTTTTTTTTTTTATTACTGCTGCACTCAGAGGCGGCGCTGCCACTTTGTTTTCTATGTCTACAGTTGTGGATTTTCTTTATTTGAATGTACATACGTAGTAAATAGATTCGTACATTATTGACAGAAATGGCATATTTGCAAAATGTTGCTTAAATTGACTTACATATACATACATACCTGTAATTAATATTTGGACTTCGTCGTAGTTCAAGAGTTGTAGTTTTATCGCTGACTACGAATTACTGACCACACAGCGTTGCATTCTTTTAAATTGCGCCAAAAGAAAACAGACAGGCAGTTTTTTATTTAAATATGAATCTTTTAACATTTTAGAAAAAGCGGCCACATCAAGGCAAAGAAATTCAGATGGTTGTTCGTCAGCGGCTGCTCATAAGCAACTTCCTAAGCGCAAGCATAGGCGGGGAAAGAAATCGAAAATGGTTCCAAAAAAGTCAAAGAACCAATATGCGCCGTGGAAAATGGATCTGCTTCCCCGACCCAAATATGGTAACAAGAATGATTGTTTCGCAGTTGGAAACTCTGGGAAAGAGTCAAATGCCAGCGCAGTCACAAATGCACGCACCAAATTGTTGCGCTCGCGCTCTCTTCTCGTGCCTTATAACACTAACCGCTTTCTAATGGAGGAGCACATGTCCGAATTGCCGAAGGACGATTCGGATGACAATTGTTTTGGATCTCAGACTGATGACCAGGAGCTCTTTCTCTCGAAGGAGTTCTCAAGCGTGTACGAGCGTGCGCGTGTTGAACGATTAGAAACAATGAGCAAACAGGAATTAATACAAGAGTGCCTGCAAATCGAAGACCGCTATTCTAAGGATCAAGGGCGACAGCGTCTGCAAAATTTGAACGCTCAAAATATATCGAAAGAGTATGGCGCTAAGATACGTTCTCTAGAGGAAAAGATCCGTGAGCTGGCGCGCGAAAACCAAAGTAAGCGCACAAACCTTTTTGCGAAACGTAAATAATTATATATATTTTTTTTAGTTTTGCGCTCGCATCTTATACGTTCGCCCACGTCCACAGCAGCTGCAGCAGCGGCAGCATCACCACCCTCGGCAGCCGCGCCCACTGCGAGTACAGCCCGAGAACTCCAGGCGCGACACCAGACTCAACAGCCGACTCCAATGGATTCTTCCAGCGAGGACAGTGAAAGTGATAGCAGCAGTACAACGTCGACCACTACTTCAACTTCATCATCGAGCAGCGAGGGACACGAGATGGGCGTCGCAGGCCTGAACATTGCGAATGGCCATGCGGAGCGTAGTGCGCAACGCCACAGCCGCAGCCGCTCCAGGTCGCCTATTTTGGCAAATGGGCATGCAAATGAAGAAGAGCGATGTCGACTGCTTGACACAAATCAACTAGACGAGGAAGACAATTCCAGCGAAGATGCAAAAAACGTCGAAGAAGATGTCACCGCAGGCAAATGAGCGTCATTGCTCCCACAGCGTGTAAATAAAACTCACTTATATAATATAAATCGTACGATCATACGGAGTAGAATTTAGCAGCCTTGAGTCCCCCCGAGTTATTTTTAATAGCTAGTTTAAACAAAAAAAAAACTCAAAATTAAAAGGCGATGTAAAAATTCAATCTCGAAATCATATCCAAAAATGTTTCAGAGATTTAAATTTAAAACCGATTTTTAAACGTACATGTTATTATTTTTACTGGTCAGATAAAATTGTAAATCGTCAGGGTTGAGATTAACTAGCATTTCATCTAATTAAGATATCGCTGAAAACAAAAACTGTTATTGCATGAAGTAAAGAGTGTCGAACCTAATTAAACATAAATATTCTTAAATTTCAAAAAATTGCCAAGACAAAAAAAAAGAAGAAAGTCGCGCCTTGTTGATATTAAACATATAACTTAATCACTTTGTTTTTTACACTAATAGGTTCATGTCTAGTGCCCCCTTTTTTATATTGATAAACTTAATATTTTACAACTTCCAATGCATCTAAATTTTTATTTTAGTCTTAAAATAACCAATACTTGTTTTTATTTTACTTAAGATTAAAAAAAAAGATATAAATTATGAATAAAATGTTGAACTCGAATTAATAGCTAAATTTTACATGCGTGATTGTTTATGGCTTATCAGTTTCTGCGCTTTTTATATCTTGACTTCTGTTAGCTATTAATCTAACAAAGGAACTGTAGTCAGTGGAATATAAGGTTCTTGAGATGCCAGCATAAGCCATACCCAGAAGCTTTTCTTCCGCTGCTGTAGCCTGGTGTTGTACTAGAAATCGTTTCGGTCCTCGCACGGGCATCCACCCGCTGACAGGTATTGCATTGGACACCATGCAGCTGCGCACGGCGATATTGATTCCCAGTTTGCCCACTGCATCATCGCGATACTCTGTGATCATTAGATCCGCAATGCCGATATCATTCAGGGCGGAAACAACATGTCCTATATCGCTAAAATGTTGTAGATAGTTGCTATGGATAAAATTGATCAAATTCCTAGGTTCCGTGCTGAAAGCTTCGGCTATTTCCTCGGGACTGTGCTGTAGGTGCTTTTCCTCCGTAACTAGATGCAATAAAATATCATATTTATAGTTGTAATGGAATGTTTCACAGCCATTTTAAAATACATCTATCTATCTATATACATATACATTAATACATGACAGTATGAATTTTGAATTTCATTTGTCAGTCACTTTTTCATCTGTTTGTCAGTGTTTCATTAGTAAATATTGAAAATTGTAAAATCGAATTCAAAACAAGTAGAGAAGCTAAAGTCGGGTGTCCCGACTTTGAAATAATCTTTACACGTGCTTAGAATAATTACAAAAATTAAAAAATTAGGAAAATTAAAAAAAAAAATTTGATTGATTTTACCATTCTCGGTATTCGAACTCACGTAAAGGGTGTATAAGGGTGTATTGTACATAGCAATTGTGACAATGTGAGTGTATGCATGTCTATACGTGTCTATTCGTGTCTGAGTGAACATATTTGCAGTCAACCAAACAGCAACATAAATAAAAGCTGCGGGCAGCGCTTGGGCAGCCTATCATAATGAAACTTGGCACACGGACGTATAATCACTAACTGGAGGTACTTGCCAGAATCGTAAAAATTAATTAAACTGGCACAGCATACACACATAAGGCATCATTGTGCAAAATTTAGTGTCCCTAGCTCTTATAGTCTCTGAGATCCAAATAAACTCTCTCTTAAAATAAACTCGTATAGACTAGGGGCGCCTGCATACCAAGTTTGGTTTATGTACGCTCAGCCGTTTTCGAAATCCAGGCGTTCATCCAGACAGACGGACCGACGGACGGACGGACATGGCTATATCCACTCGGCTTGTCATCCTGATCAAGATCGATTTCTCTCGTCATGCCGATTTATGGGGTCGGAGATGTTCCTTCTGTCTGTTACATACTTTGCACAAACCTAATTTTACCATACGGGTACAGTGTATAAAAATGACACAAAAAAACCATCTATTGGTAAAAAAAAACACACAAAATCAAACAAGAAACGAATGCTAAAGTCGAGCGAGCTCAACTCTTAATTACCCTGTACCTCCCACAGAAAGGAAAAATGGAAAACAAAATTTTTTATTTAATTTAAAAAATTATATTATTGAAATTAAATACAAATTATTCAATACATATGTATGTATGTACTTATATACAAAAGTGGAGACATGTTCATGTACAGTTACAACATTTACATCAGAATCGTGTCTCTGTGTGTATGTATGCAGCACAAAGTTGAACCAAAGCAGCAACAACAGCTGCAGGCAGAGTTGCAGGCAGAGCATGGGCAGCGATTTTATTTATGGCTATAACTTTCTTCAAAATTTCCCTATCATGATGAAACTTGGCATACGGATACATAGGCTCAAACTGGATGTAATTTGAGTTAAGAATTACGGGAGTTATGAAAAACAAGAAAAGAATGCTAAAGTCGAACAAGCTTAACTCTTACATCAGAATCGTGTCTCTGCATGTTTATATGCGTGTATGTATGCAGCACAAAGTTGAACCCAAGCAGCAACAACAACAACAGTTGCAGGCAGCGCTACAAGCAGAGCATGGGCAGCGATTTTATTTATGGCTATAACTTTCTTCTGAATTGACCATGATGAAACTTGGCATACAGACACATAATCACTAACGAGGTGTAGCTACCTAATTTTAGTTCGAAATTCCAAGAACTACGGGAGTTATGGGAAAAAAACACGAATTTCGGGGGAGTGGGGGGGGGGGGTGTATCAGAATAAAAAAATAAACTTGACCTGCCTAGGGCTTATGGGAATCTGGATACCGAGTTTGGTTATTCTAGCTCATGTAACTTCTGAGATCCTTGCGCTCATACAGACGGACGGACATGGCTATATCGACTCGGTTTGTCACCCTGATCAAGAATATATATACTTTGTGGGGTCTGCCACGGAGTGTACAGAGTATTTTAAAGTCGACTTTAGCTTTTCTACTTGTTTTAAATCACTTTCGTTCAATATTGTTAAGGAAATCAGGGAATCAATCATGTTTTCACGTTGAAGAGAAATTGTGGTCGGGCATGAATAGCGAGTCCTGTGGGACTAGACTAGGGTAAATAGATGTAATCATCGCATGATATTACGTTCGCCCTATGAAATCCTTACAGATATATAAAAAATGTTTGTACACTTACGTTTTGGATTAAAGATGCGTCCAAGCGCATGCATCATTGTGATAGACTCGTCCCGTCCGATTGACTTTAATGTGCTTTGGGCTTTGCGCTTACGACTTTTCATAGGTTTTGCCTCCAGCTGCATGGTTGGCATATTGGGGGCACCTTTAAGCGATGCAAAGTGCAGATTAATCAAGGCATTTCTAATGTCACCTTGAGCACACACAACTATTGAGTCCACCACTGACTGTGAGGGCACCTTGTATGTGCTTGCATGTTGTTGCCGCATCAGCGTACAAACGCGTTTCATCGACTTCTGCATTATGCTCGATGCAATGGCATTGAAGCTGATGTGCTCTATGCGAAATTTGGATTTCAATTGGTCCGTAAATAATTTGTAACTAATGTTAAGGCCGCGCGATTTTGCATCGGCCACAATAAAAACTAACGGGGACTTTCCATAGCTGACATATTCACTAAAAGTTTGCAAAATTTTATTGGTAATTAATGCCAATACAAATTTTACTTACTTGATAATGTCTTCAAATAAGACTGCTGCGTCCGTCAAGAGAACATTGGGAAAGTCCTCCACAAGCAGTAGGCGTTTCCTAGGCTGCACCAGCAGCGATTTGTACCGTGAGGCACGTAACAAAAAGCTCTTGAACGCCTCTAGCTGAGAACCAACATAGTTGCCGCGGGGTTGATCGCCCAGCGCATCTATTACCTCACAATCAACGGGATTAACCCATTCCCGTAAATCATAGCCTGCCTCCTCGGCAAGAATCCGCACAGTAGCGGTTTTGCCTGCACCGGCTGGACCTGTTAATAAACATAACTGGGCAGGACACTTCTTTCGCACCGCTTCGCAGTGCCGAAACCAATCTCGCACTTCGGCTACTTTCTTTGCGTGAACGGCCAGATCTTCACTGGTAACAGGTGCAAAGCTGCCCATCCAATCATCCTTTGGGATTGGCGTTCCTGCGCTATTAGGCTGAGTTTCATTCTTATTTTCATTGACTGTGAGATCAACAAATGCAATTGTGTCTTCCGTTTGTAATTCGGTCCGCGTTGTTGTAGCTGCACTAGCACTGCGTGTACGAGCTGGTAACGTCGAATTGTCATCAATTTTTGGTGTAATAGATATCTGGCTAAACGCGGATCGTACCCAGGGTTTCTAAAGCAAGGATATAGTTTATAAATTTCTCTTAATCGCTTATTTAAAACTGTTACCTTGCGAGCGCTCATTTTATTAGAGTAGGAAGCTTGTCGATGACGATATCGATACCATTTGTAACCAACAAAACACTATTTATACATATTGTTACGACTACGCTTTTCCTCTTGGGCAACGCCGGCTGGCTCATCGGAATTCTCCTTGGGTGTGTGGTTCCAACCCTATGCCCGCGTGAGTCGTACAATAACCGATAACACGGTTCCTCCATCGATAAACAAAATGCCATCACTACAATAAATTCGACGCGCAATATACAAAACCGAATTCAAAACGTAAACAAACCAAAAAAACTAACATAAACTAAAAGAAACGTACTGCGACAAGAAAACAAATAAACGGATAACTCCCTCAAGCCATCCGTACGAATACGGGTGACTGTAAAAGGAGATAATATACGTGCGGACGGACAGGGATTGGAGGCATCGGACAACTGTATGGGATTTAGCTGTTGTTATCCCAGGCGTACCCTCCCTGCCTGTATCCAAAGCCAAAATGTTTCTTGGATACCCTATCTTTGGACCGTGCTTGGGCTATTCCATGGCACAGGTGAGTCTCCCGCCCCTACTGATGCTGCTTTAATGCATCATCACCAACGGTGCGACCATTAAAATTAACAATTAATTTTCAGTTTATGTGGCTACAAACATACATATATTTCAGTGTGATTGAGTGTGAGTGAAAACAATGTAAATATGGAACAATAATAATTTATATAAAAACAAAATAAAGAAGGCTTGCCAACGGCCAATGCGGTTCTTTATGTGCGCCAACATGCAAGTATGCTTATGGCAAATAAATATGTATATAGATATATGTGTATGTGTATGAGAAAAATATGCGCGGTACAAAAATTTATAGAAAAATGTCCAACCAAATCCTAACGAGAGCTCTCGACGGTCATGGGCGCAATAGAAATATAAGACTAATATAAAACACTGCGCGCTACTGCAATTGGCAATCTTCGTACAATATAAGTGTATAAGAGTGTGAATTTTTTATTAATTAAATAGAGCGCCAAGCTCTGTCTAGGTGCCACTTTCTGCCTCGTTTTGGTTTTAATGGTCTATGTATATATATTTTGTTTTATCTTCTTTTTTTTTCTTTTGCAGAAACTTCAATGGGGCGGCGTGTGGGACCCTGCAGGCGCAGCCCATACAAACGACACGACGTAAGGCGCGCGGGATCTCTGCCTGATGTCGCTGCTCAACCGCGAACAATAGGCACGGCGCGTGGCCAAGGAACGGACTCACCGGCTTGTCTATCCTCCGCTGCTGATGGCGCAGACGGACGTGTCTGCTGTTGCGTTGTGGTGGCGCCGCTATTGCTGCTGCCACTTCTTGGGTGGGCGCCTTTGCTCCGGCTGCCACTGTCGTTGCTGCTGCTGCCGTTGAAAACGCTGGTGCTGGATCTGCTGCTGTCGTTGTTGCTCCTGCTACGATGCGGCTCGTGCTGCTACTTATGACGGCCGCTGCAGCTGCTGTGTATGGTTCCACCGCTGTCCGAAAACTTGGCGATATGCCGGAAAATCTATATGCCAAGGAACAAAAGGCATTTAAGCACTGGTCGGCACATTTAAGTGGATATACAGGTATGTATACATCGGCATTAGTTCTGCCTTGCATCTATATCCTTATGCTCACCTTCGAACGGCTTCTGGTTCTTCCTTTCCTTTTTCAGGTTTCAGCACGGCCTCCAGTTCACCAAAAGAAAACACTGCCTCGTGGGTCTGCACCGTCGCCCCAAAAACAGGAATGGCGTGTTGCGGCTTGCCTTTTATAGGCCGGATGTCGTATGCCTGCGGATTTTTACGTCCTTGCGCATCCGTTCATCACGGCCTTGACGTTTCCCCACTTTGAGGTGCCATCGGGACACAACCCTGCGCCTGCGTGGCTGCAGTTGCCACCATGGTGCCTCGCTCGGTACCGCTAGATGGCGCTGCAGTACCTTTATAAATTCTTGGCGCCTTCCGTAGCGCTGCCACCTTTTATTCTTCGTGACCAGCCCGATGCAACACCACCGCAAATATCCAAGTGGGCGGACGCTCGTGCCCCGAAGTGATGTTTGCGCGCATCAAACGGCTGGTGTTGTTGGAGTCCTCTGCTTCGAGTCCGGCGTTGCCTCGGATGACTACTACCGCGGCGCCCAACGTAGGCCACACCCACTCTTGATCTTCAGGTGAGTAGCTCTGGCTGCATCCTCCTCCCTATATTCATCCATTTTGCCTTAGGACAGGCGTCACACTCGGATATCCTTTGCGTGGAATACCCCCAGCAAGTTCCCTTGCAAATCTTCCAGCTCGTATGCGTTGGTGCCGATGGATTTCCTTACGCGAGCTTTTAGAAATTTCCGCGCGAATTTCGCGTTGAACGCGCGGCTGAAATCACTCAATGCAAAGTTTCGCCGGTATACCTCCTGGCCGGGCGCTAGTCTTAGCCGCCGCGCACGCCGGTTATAGCGAACGCTACTGCGCTCATACGCCGCATGCAATTGTGCCTGGATTTTCTGTTGCAACAGGGATTGCCTGTCTGCTGTACTCAACGCTGCGAATTCGTGCTCGTCTAAGGACCTTAATTTCCTCGCCAATCGGTACTGCGAACCGTGCAACATCATATGTCGGCCGAATAGTGCGAAAAAAGGCGTTACTCCAGTCGCAGAATGCACGCTGTTTCTGATGGCCCTTTCAATTTCCGGAAGGTGTAGGTCCCACTCGCGGTGATCCTGCCCCAGATACGCCCGTATCGCGGACAGTATAGTCCGGTTCACCCTTTCGGACGCGTTGCTTTGCGGCGAATACACCGGTGTCCGCAGATGCTTAACACCGTAGCCCTCCATCATGTCTGCAAACTGCTTGGACGTGAATTGCTTACCATTATCGGAGTGTATGACTTCTGGAACGCCGAACGTATGGAACACTTCGTTCACCAAGAAGTCGACGACGCTCCGAGTGGTGGCCTCTCGCATCGCCTTCAGGAACGTGAATTTGGTGAAGTGATCTACCACTATGAATATGAAGGCGTGCCCCTTCCTTGATCGCGGATACTTGCCCAAGAAGTCTATGTATAACTTCTGGAACGGCCTCTCCGTGACGACTTCTGCACCAATTCCCACCTGCATCCCGTAATTGGTGGCTTTCGTCTCTTTGCAGACCACGCATTTTCGGACCACTTCAGCAACGTCTTTGGCCATTCCCGGCCAATAAAACTGCCGCCGCAACCAGGACAACGTCTTCAACACTCCTCCATGCGTTGACGCTTCGGTATGGGCCTTCGATATAAGCATGCCGGTTAGCGCACGCGGAACCCACAGTTTCCACACACTGCCTTCGAGCTGATCTTCTAGCCGATTGAAGGATGTCTTTTTGTAGATCACCCCGTTTTCAATTTTTAAATCAGGTAATTTATCTTTTTGACTTTGAATTTCGCTAATCAGCTCCCGATACTCCTCTGATTCGAATTCTGCGGTTTCTATACCCAACAGGTCTCCTGGGAAGAAATCCAACTCCTCTAAAGTTTCGGCTTCGGTGCTTCTGGACAGCATATCCGCCACGATGTTGTCGGAGCCCTTCCGGTGCGTGATTTCAAAGTCGAAGCCCTGGATCAGCAACGACCAACGAGCCAATCGCCCGGACAAATCCTTCATGGACATCAGCCATTTCAAACTGGCGTGATCGGTTATGACTGTGAATGGCATCATTTCGATGTATGGCCGGAATTTTTGTATCGCCAATACCGCCGCCAAGCACTCCTTCTCGGTCACCGAGTAGTTCACCTGGTGCTTGTTCATCTTGGCAGAAAAGAACGCAATGGGCCTCTCGTTTCCCTGCAAATCCACCTGGAATAATACGGCTCCGACGCCAATATGGGATGCGTCACATTGTACAAAAAATGGGCGTGAAAAATCCGCGTGTACCAGCACTGGCGCAGATGTGAGCGCCTTCTTCAACGCCTCAAATGCTGCAATCGCTTCGCCACCGAGTGAGAACCTACCTCCCGATCGCTTTTTCAAAGCCTCAGTGAGCGGAGCCGCTAAGGTGGCAAAATCTTTAATAAATCGCCTGTACCACCCGGCGGTTCCTAAGAAAGCTCGAACCTCCTTTACGGACCTTGGCACCTGTATGCGCTGTATCGCCTGCACCCGTTCTGGATCTGTTCGAAGCACGCCGCCGCCCACGATAAATCCCAGGTATTTCAACGTTTTAAAGCAAAACTTCGACTTTTGTAACCCTATCGTCAGGTTTGCCTTCTTGAGGCATTCAGCTACTCTCTTCAGGTACTCCAAGTGCGTATCAAAATCAGCCGCGAAGACTACCAAATCGTCTAGATATACTTTAACGTTGGACCTCAGTTCATTCGGTATGACCTTGTCCATCAGCCGGCACAACCTTTGAGCGGCGTTACACAACCCGAAAGGCATCATGCGGAATTGGTACAACGGTCGCCCTGGTACCGTAAACGCAGTGCACCTTCTACTGGACTCCTCCAACTCCACCTGCCAAAACGCAAATTTCAGGTCCACACTGGAAATATAATATGTCTGATCGATTCCAGATAGGATTCCCTCCACGCATGGTAGCGGATAGGCATCTTTGACTGTCAGTTTGTTCAACTTGCGGGCATCGAGGCAAAAGCGGTTCTTGCCCGGCCGTCGCACTATGGTGGTGCGGTTACTCCACGGACTATCGCTTACCTCGATGACGCCAAGCGCCAGCATGCTGTCCACCTCATCCCACACAATCTTCTGCATAGCGGGTGATAGAGGGTAGTGCCTGTCTTTCACTGGCTCTGCTCCGCTGACCAATTCAATTCGGTGAGTCTCCAAAGTAGTCTTGCCTAATCCCGCTTCTTCGAAGGTTAAAAATTCTTTTTTTACTTGTTCCAATTGCAGCTTTTGTTGTTCATTCAATTTCCACATATCTGGTTCAGGCCTTACTTCATCCTGGTCCGCATAATGCGCCACTCTATCAGCTAGCAATTCATCGAGGACAAGTCTTTTAACGGCTGGCTTTTCTGGAGGAATTAATAGTGGTGCCAAGTTAAACAGCCGCCAAAAGTCGATACCGAAATACGCGTTCTGTTCGAGTGATGGGCATACGTAAAATTCCACTTCTTTGGCCTCTTCTCGATACACCACTGGTAAACGCACTCGTCCAATTACGGCTCTGTCTTCACCGCCTGCTGTTTTAATTATCGAAATGTAATTTCTGGGCACCATGCCAATCTCTTTCAGCAGTTCCAGACTGCCCTTGCCTAGCACGCTTACCGAGGCCCCGGTATCCAGCAAACCGCGTAGCACATGGCCTCGTACCAGTACTTCGGCAAAAATCCTCGGATCTGCTGCTCCTTCGCGTCGCACTGCCTCGGCTACCAGCTTCTTCGTCTGCCTTCTCACTCGGAATCGTGCTCGGGCCTTTTTAACTTTGGCTGTCACCATCCTCATCCCATCAAACTGATGTTGGGCAAAAATTCTATTACGCGCCTCCAGATATGCCCGCATCTTTTCCTCGTACGGTAAAAATTTCAACTTATTACTATATGGGGTATTTTTCTTATGAAATTCTTCTTTCAGGACCGCTCCGCTGTCATCCTGGTGGGCACCTGTGTCGAGCGCGATTCGCCCACTTGCTCCGCACTCCGACGGCCGTTTCCCGTGCAATCGGGACAGGTTGGACTATAGGTGTCGGGCCTGCCACACCTATAACAGAAGACGCGCCTTTCCGGTGACATGCAGTCGCGGAAACTATGGCCGGCTTGTCTGCAGTTCCAGCAAACTAACGCCTGTTGCGGACGCCTTGCCAAACGCGCCTCTTCAACTACGCCGAAATCCGCCGACTCCTCGCCGTTAGTGTCGTCGACCAACTCCTCCACTGCCGGCGGACGGTTTCCGCCACTAAAACGTGTGCCGCTGCGTGTTGGGAACACGCCTTCTCGCCGCTGGACCATAGCTTCCACCTCTACGCATTCGTCACGTAAGTGGTCTACCGTGTACACGCGCATCGCATACACATAACGAGCTAGTTCTATTTTTAATCCTTTTTTTATATATTTCATCATCTCGTTTTCAGATGGTGCTGTGTGGAGACGCGACGCCAGTTTCCTCATGGCATGGAAGTACTCCTCAACGCTTTCGCTTGCCTTCTGCCGTCTTTCGCGCAATTGACGCATGCGCTCGAATTCATCGGCGGCGCCTTTAAAACGGGACAGCATGCTTCGTTTTAGTTCTGGCCAGCTGTCTGCCCGGTGGTCCCTGACGTACTGCCAGTACCACTCGCGAGCGTGCCCAGTTACTAACAGATGGAAACTGTTTAATACTTCGGACCATGCGCAGCGACACTGTCTCTGAAGGAACTCGACCTGGAAAACGAAGTCTTCAACAGCCATTTTTTCCTTATCGCCGCTGAAAACGATGTCCCACTTTTCGACGCGGCACCATCCGGATCTGCCATTCGCCGCTACATACGGAGGAGGCGGGTCCAGCTGACCACTCCCATCGTTACGCCTGTTGCTTCTTCGACGGGCCGATTGTGCTGCGGGATTTTGCCAATTTCGAGCTGTGTTGCTGCTATTGCCAGCTCCACTGGAGGAATTAGCTGCCGCTGGCCTTGCTACTGGACGCGAAGTTCCTCTTGCTGGTGTTAGAGGTTCAGCCTGGTATTGATGCGGCCGTTTTGGCACCGCACCCCGATTCTGGCTGACTGGCGGTTGCCATGCTCCATTTGCAGCTGAATCGCCGCTATTCGCTCGCGGTTGCAAAACTTCTTTCAACGCGCCCATCAAGTCTTGAAACCCCATTCGGATTTCCTCCTGCAACACTTTGTTGATGCCCTCTTTTTGCGATTGGCGGTATGTTTCGTTCGCCTGGGCCACTGCTGCTTCTACCACCGACGCGACTACTGGCTCGGCGTCCCAGTGTACTGCTGGTGCTATGGACGGCCTCGGAGGAGTGTGCATGAGGCCACCGGTGGAAAAACCTACGGCTCCTTCTAGGTGTTCCTCCAGATCATCATTTCTGGCAGTTCTCGACCTTGTGTTATACGCCCGCGCAGAATCCTTCTCCATTTCAATCCAAAAAAAATACGCTCTGTTTTTTTATAATATTTATTTATATTTTGGATTATGAATTTGTTCAGCTTTCAAGCAGGCCCCGAAGAAAAAATCGTATTAATTGGATAATTGTATATATGTATGTATTCCAAACAATGAAAATGTTTGCAAACGCCCAAAACAACAAAAACAAATGGGCAAGAAAATATATGTACGCTGAATATGTATGATGGATAAATAAATAGGTACAACAATAAATAGATAAATATGTGAATTGGAATAAATAAATATGAATATAGTAGTAAAAATAAAAAAAACAAATCTTTAAATAAATTCACGTCCAACTTTGCACGGAAACCAAAAAAAAATATATATACGCTCAACCACAAGACAAATGTAACATATGTATATGCACCAAACGTAACCAAACAGACTTAATAAAATGTAAGCAATAAACAAACAAATTTTCTTTTAAACTTCTGTATATAGGGGCTGAGACTCACACTCCGCCGGAACCCAAACACGGCTCCTATAATATCTACGCCTGTACCGCTGCCCTACGCCACAATCCTGCTATATTTGTTCGCTGCTACATTTATCGCCTTGACGGCGATGAACGACAGCCAACAAATTAAATGGTTGCTTCTTGACACCCAATTCTGTTTTGGGCACCATCTGCTCTGGCTCACCGTGCGTAGCGGTGCATCGCAGGCGACTTTCCTAGTCATCCTGGGCCACCGGTACTCTACGTCCACCAGGCAAACACGATGACACCACGGCGACCGTGCACAAACGAATTGACGCAAGAATTACAACAAAAACACTGAAACGAAATAACAAAAAAAAAACGCGCATTGGAATCCCCCCATAGTACCCATTGCCTAGCGTCGTTCCAAATGGCAGTCGCAAACGAAGGGCTCATACTCGCACCTTCGTGACTTACTGTCCATGTCACACACGCTTGCAGTTGGTGCTATGAGGGATTCCGTCCCTACCATACCGATCGTCGGCCCCTAGCCATCGGCTTAATTTTTTTTTTTCCTATCTAAATTCTCCGCCTGCGTACGGCGGCTGCCTAGACTCCTCCCCAAAAGTGGTACAGGGCCCTAAACAACTCCACCTACTCCTTGGCATTAAAAATTCAAACATCCAAAATTGGGCGCCATATTGTTACGACTACGCTTTTCCTCTTGGGCAACGCCGGCTGGCTCATCGGAATTCTCCTTGGGTGTGTGGTTCCAACCCTATGCCCGCGTGAGTCGTACAATAACCGATAACACGGTTCCTCCATCGATAAACAAAATGCCATCACTACAATAAATTCGACGCGCAATATACAAAACCGAATTCAAAACGTAAACAAACCAAAAAAACTAACATAAACTAAAAGAAACGTACTGCGACAAGAAAACAAATAAACGGATAACTCCCTCAAGCCATCCGTACGAATACGGGTGACTGTAAAAGGAGATAATATACGTGCGGACGGACAGGGATTGGAGGCATCGGACAACTGTATGGGATTTAGCTGTTGTTATCCCAGGCGTACCCTCCCTGCCTGTATCCAAAGCCAAAATGTTTCTTGGATACCCTATCTTTGGACCGTGCTTGGGCTATTCCATGGCACAGGTGAGTCTCCCGCCCCTACTGATGCTGCTTTAATGCATCATCACCAACGGTGCGACCATTAAAATTAACAATTAATTTTCAGTTTATGTGGCTACAAACATACATATATTTCAGTGTGATTGAGTGTGAGTGAAAACAATGTAAATATGGAACAATAATAATTTATATAAAAACAAAATAAAGAAGGCTTGCCAACGGCCAATGCGGTTCTTTATGTGCGCCAACATGCAAGTATGCTTATGGCAAATAAATATGTATATAGATATATGTGTATGTGTATGAGAAAAATATGCGCGGTACAAAAATTTATAGAAAAATGTCCAACCAAATCCTAACGAGAGCTCTCGACGGTCATGGGCGCAATAGAAATATAAGACTAATATAAAACACTGCGCGCTACTGCAATTGGCAATCTTCGTACAATATAAGTGTATAAGAGTGTGAATTTTTTATTAATTAAATAGAGCGCCAAGCTCTGTCTAGGTGCCACTTTCTGCCTCGTTTTGGTTTTAATGGTCTATGTATATATATTTTGTTTTATCTTCTTTTTTTTTCTTTTGCAGAAACTTCAATGGGGCGGCGTGTGGGACCCTGCAGGCGCAGCCCATACAAACGACACGACGTAAGGCGCGCGGGATCTCTGCCTGATGTCGCTGCTCAACCGCGAACAATAGGCACGGCGCGTGGCCAAGGAACGGACTCACCGGCTTGTCTATCCTCCGCTGCTGATGGCGCAGACGGACGTGTCTGCTGTTGCGTTGTGGTGGCGCCGCTATTGCTGCTGCCACTTCTTGGGTGGGCGCCTTTGCTCCGGCTGCCACTGTCGTTGCTGCTGCTGCCGTTGAAAACGCTGGTGCTGGATCTGCTGCTGTCGTTGTTGCTCCTGCTACGATGCGGCTCGTGCTGCTACTTATGACGGCCGCTGCAGCTGCTGTGTATGGTTCCACCGCTGTCCGAAAACTTGGCGATATGCCGGAAAATCTATATGCCAAGGAACAAAAGGCATTTAAGCACTGGTCGGCACATTTAAGTGGATATACAGGTATGTATACATCGGCATTAGTTCTGCCTTGCATCTATATCCTTATGCTCACCTTCGAACGGCTTCTGGTTCTTCCTTTCCTTTTTCAGGTTTCAGCACGGCCTCCAGTTCACCAAAAGAAAACACTGCCTCGTGGGTCTGCACCGTCGCCCCAAAAACAGGAATGGCGTGTTGCGGCTTGCCTTTTATAGGCCGGATGTCGTATGCCTGCGGATTTTTACGTCCTTGCGCATCCGTTCATCACGGCCTTGACGTTTCCCCACTTTGAGGTGCCATCGGGACACAACCCTGCGCCTGCGTGGCTGCAGTTGCCACCATGGTGCCTCGCTCGGTACCGCTAGATGGCGCTGCAGTACCTTTATAAATTCTTGGCGCCTTCCGTAGCGCTGCCACCTTTTATTCTTCGTGACCAGCCCGATGCAACAATATATGGGTATTCCTGCCACGTCTTAGAAATACCTCTCTGTAACTCCTAGATAAAAAACATAATTTCTATAAAATATGTACGTACACACATGCAATTAGAGCCTAATACTCAGACTCTACCTCCCGAAAAAGTACACAAACCCTACAAGCCCACGTCTTCCAATTTGTCCACTCTAGTTACCCATCACTGAAAGAAATCGTATATATGTATGTACATATATACATATGTTTTTGGTGTGAATTGGTAACACATAAATTGAAGATTACAATTTTATTTCCCTATTTGTAAATTGTTGTGTAGCTTTGTACAATTTCGTATGATATTAGTTTTACTATGTGCATGATACATATGTTCCAAGTTATAATTACATTGGGTTCTACATATTTAATTATTTCTGTTGCGGATACTGGCACAATATTGTAATCTGGGGTTCTGCGGCTGGCTCTGTCAGCAACACATAAATTGTTTCTTTCTTTGTTTTCTTGGTTAAATACATACTTTCTTTTCGTTCTCGAAATAAGACTGTGTTCTGGTGTAGTCTAATTGATAGCCGTTCTGGTCTAGGTAAAGTTATATGAGTTAACTAGCAGGTCTTGCCCGTCTTTGCTGAGCTTAATACAATGTGATTATAATTATAAGTTTATTTACTATATGATATTCTTCTTTCGACGCTCTATAAAGTTTTTTAAAGAGTTCATTTTCCAAATAGCAAATATAGTACAATAAGTACTATGTATGGTTATACGTACATACATACATATGTACATACATATCTTCGTTACGCACCGGGCGGAATGCCAGTCCTGACAACTGTGTGCTTCCTCAGCACGTTGTACGCACGGTTGAGTTATCCCCGAAAAGTCCAACGCGGGACATTTAATTTTGATTTATAAATCGGGACGTCCCGCCAAAATTGGAGCGTTCGGTAACGCTGATATGTATGTACATACATTTAAATTTTTCATACATATGTATTAAATTTTTTAATTCAACACTAATTTGTGTCTTCAATTCCAAATATGATTGTTGTGAATGTAAAAGGTGTGTTTCTGCTTTTGTAAATCGCATGAATAAACTCACAAAATAGGCTTAACGATAAATGACTCTTAGATTTGTTCAGAGTATATTTGTAGCGTTGTTAGCTAACACTAAAACGGCAAGTCGCTGTAAATATGCGATCAGCTGAGATGCTAGAGATGGGCATGTGTCGGATGCTCTATGTGTTAGAGCATCAAAACTATCGATAGTTGAATCCGTCGATACAATCAATAATTCCATCGAAGTTTGAATGCAATTAACAGAAAATTTAAATAATAACATCTTATAATTTATTGAGATCAATTAGAACAAATCATATACAAACATACATATGTACATCTGCCCGCAACGTGAAGAAGAATATGCGTAGGTCCGCTTTCGGTTTCTGCTTTACTATCGCTTACGCAGTCGTTGGCTAGAGACGGTAACTGTAAACTTTTGACATTTTGCCTTTGAAATTAACAGGCGTAAATGATCAAAACGAAAGAAGAAGCGCGAGCCAATGACTTGTAGTTTTTGTTGTTTTTAGTTTTAAAAATTTGATTTAAAACCATATAACATTATTTATTACAATCAAACAACAGTGCTCGATTGTCCAATGTATACATACAAACGAATGTACATACATGCTATATATGTACGTACACAGGCATACATACATACATATGTGTGTACATATGCATTAATTTAAAGTTGATCGATGCAGAAATTCAGAATTTTCAAACAAACTTTGGAGCTCGTTTTCCCCCCTTTGGAGCTTGAATTTTTCAAAATCTTCTTAGTGGGCACCTTCACTATGATAGGATCCTTGAGCCCAAATTTCAGGTTCATAGCTCTTGCCGTTTGGGCTGTGGGCTGTTGACGCGGTTTCCTTTTGTGCCCCATTTTTTTTACAGGTAAACTCCCATATTTTAGTCCCCAAAAAACCAAGTATACAGTTTTTCTTGGAATTTTTCTGAGAGTATACAAACTAAGTTTGAAGTTAACCAGATGAAAATTGTAGATTTTTCATACAAACGTTGGAGCCTGTATTCCCCCCTTTGGAGCTCGAATTTTCCAAAATCCTTCCTTAGTGGGCACACTATGAAAGGATACTTGAGTCCATATTTCAGCTTCCTAGCTTTTACCGTTTGGGCTGTACGTTGATGACCAATCAGTCAGTCAGGACAAACTGTTTTATATATATAGAGATAAGTTGGGGATCAGTTGGTATGTGCAATATGATTAAGGCTTTCTTTGTGATCAATCGAAGTGGATGTTTTGATTATACTATGTAGTGTGTATTGAAGAAATGACATAACATTTGTTGGTATTGATGCTGTTTATTTGAATTAAATTGATTAAAGCGAGCAATAGCATAATTGTGCGCTAGGGACCTGTGGCATATGAAGCTTGTTAGTTACCTTGTAGCTATGTCCGTCTGTCGGTTCGTCCGTCCGTCTGTCTGTCCGTCTGTTTGTCTGTATGAATGCAAGGATCTCAGAAAGTATAAGAGCTAGAATAACCGAACTTGGTATCCAAATTCTCCCAAGTCCGAGATTGTGTTTTTTTTCTGATGCACCCTCCTCACTCTCCCGCTATTCCTGTTTTTTCCATAAGTAACCGTATTTAACCGTATATTCTTTGAACTTTGAAATGTTAAAATATGGCAATTACGTCCATTTTCTAAATAAGTCTCCGTATGCCAAGATTCATCATGATAGGTCAACTCTGAAGAAAGTTATAGCCATAAATAAAATCTCTGCCCATGCTCTGCAGCTCTGCCCGTAGCTGTTGTTGTTGCTGCTTTGGTTCAACTTTGTGCTGCATATGTACATACACGCAGAGACACGATTCTGATGGAAATGTATGATGTTGAAACTGTACATAAACATGTCTTCACTTTTGTATGTATTTGTATTTAATTTAATTAATTCATTTAATTTTTTTTAATTTGTTAAACATTTTTTTTAAATAATTAAACATTTTTTTTTAAATTTTTTTTCTTTTTTTTTTTTGGAGGTACAGGGTATGTGAGCTCGCTCGACTTTAGCATTACCTTCTTGTTATGCCAATATTTGTTCTAAGTTTTTGTGTGGTTTGAAAGGAGTTTCCAGTTGTCCCTTCTGTAGAAGTCCCTTGCTATATCTGGTGTCGACTTCATATTCCAATATTTTGTATACGTAGCTGGCTGTTTCTGAAGAAGTATGGTTCACTTCTTCTCTATGGATCAACTTCTCGTTAGTGCATTAGATTAACTCCATGAATTCGGCCTAATTTGGTATGTTCTTGACCAAAATTTGACTTTTGGCTATTTTAGTCTTGTTTGTGTGGCTTTTTAGGCGAATACGCAGAAAATGTTTATTTCGGAATTTCCCCCTCTCCCCTATAATTAGTGATTTTCCATAACTTTTTGGAATCAAATTTGGTAATTATATCCTGTGATGTCCGTATGCCAAGTTTTATCATGATAGGTCGATTTGAAAGGAAGTTTTAGCCATAAATATAATCTCTTCTAGCGCTGCCCGAAGCTGTGGTTGTTGCTGCTGCTTTGACTCAACTCTGTACTGCACACATGCTAACACACAGGCACAATTTCACGCACAAACTCACATAGACACAATTCCTATGTGTTCAAAAATTTGTTTGTAAAATTACAGTTTCGTTACTTTTTTTCAATCTTCTGAATTGTTTTAAATTTATATAATTTATCTACACATATGTACAAAGTATGTATGTCAAAGTTGGGATACCCGACTTTATCTTCCCCACTTGTTGGTACAGTGTATTGACCCATTGTACGACCGTATCATTTTGTTTTGATAAAATATTCCAAATACTAGCTTGAAATAATTCAGTAAAAATTACAGTCTTTGAAAATAAATTATTTATCATTTATTTTGGGATTTAATTTGATTTATAAGCTAAATTACACAACTTTTGCGCTATAATTGGCGTTTCACATAGGCGTTAAGCTAACCCAATTAGACTAAGTTATATTTTGATATCGTTTGTTGTTGATTTTTGTTACCTACTTTTCAGTTACGTTTTTTTTACAAGGAAAAATTCATTTATTTATGAAAACAGCTGTTTTTTTTTTAAATCATTGAGAGCATTATTGGAAATCGCACATTACGCATTATCTTGTTTACAAGCGTTTAAATTTACATTTGTTGTGGAATTAATTGCATTAAGATATCTGCACGTGGCGCATTTTGTGACAATTAGACTTCTTTGGTTTTTATTTACAAAAGCATAACATCTAGTAAACTACATAAATATACATATATATGTACTACGAGTATGTGTATTATATGATTACCTACAATACTTGTATGATATAATTACAGACACATGCAACTCCCATTTTGCATGATACATGAGCTCGACGTTCGAGCTCGCACTCATCAAATATTATCATTAGGGAGCTAACAAATAAATAGACCCGACTTCTCATGTTCTTCTCAAAGTTGACAACCATTTTAACAAATAGACATCCTCAATTTCGTCATCTGCCTACTAATAGCCTGATTCCACCGGTTCATTCACTGTGCAATATGCTAGTGGAAATAGTCATTGGAAATGTTACACGAAAACATAAACACGATAAATTCAGGAGACACTTGGGTCCTTAGTGGTGCCGCAATTCACGAGATCCCCTAGTTTCAAGAGTTGTTTTAAAGGTATTTTAATATTGAATATACAGTATCGGAGCTCGGCAGGTAGTGCCCTAGGGGCATTTTCTACAGTACTCAGCTCCATTTGGGGTTACTTCGCCTTATCCGTTTCTCGTTGCCGACAGTACCCTGGTGAGCTGTAATGCCAAGTACACATATTGCCTCCTTGCTACTCATAGATAATATGATGTCCGAGCACATACATTTTATCCCAAATAGGTCGCTTGGAACTGAAGCTTTTATGTTTGCTCTTCTTTAAACTTGAAATACCAGTGATAGATGCAAATAAAACCGCTTAATATAACAATTAAATAACCCGTTTTTTCCATCTAGTACATACATATATGATGTAATTTACATTTAAATGTAAGCTGTCCAGTGGAACCGGCATCTTCTGATGCTTATTGATTATAAGAATCAATATGTAAGTGTTGTCCACTTTAAATGCACTCTACATTAAAATTGAGTTTAACTTCTTGTCCAATGAATTAACTAATCACTCAAAAAATAAGATGAGAAGACGGGCCATAAAGAAACACGTTTCGACTGAGTAATACAGATGGGGAAGGAGTGGGAAGTATTTTAAAACGCGTTCAAGGAATGAAAAATATCACCGACGCCCACTGGTCGTCAGCTGCGAAATCAGTGCCAAGCGAAGGGGTTGTGTGCTGACTACTTGCGTTTTTCGAATCGTTGGGTTAACGACGCAATGTTAGAGGTCTTAACCGTTGGCGGTGTTGGGGCCGCCGATGTCGAGGGAGCTGAGGGGGATCTCTTAGACAGCCCGCTACTGAACGATGGCTTGGCCGAGAGCGGCTTAGGTTTTTGTATTGTGGCTGAGGGCGTGGCTGTTGCATTGGGCAGTGGTTTTGTTGCTACTTTTGTAATGGATTTAGGCCGCGTGGCACCACTCCGCGCAGGTTGATCAATAGACGTTGATGCTGCGGTTGCTATTGGCGTCTTGCTGACACCGCTACTCAACGGCGGTGGTTTGAAGCTTGAGAACGCTCTGGATGGTGATATGTCAGAGCGCGTGGGTGCCACTCGTGCCACCGGGGCATTAAGCGGCGCTGGACGCAGATATGTAGGCGTGACAGCGGGCGCCGCTGCCGTAGTGGTTGTCTTTTCCTCTCCGCCGCTACCCGCAGGTTTAGGTGGCGCCGGTCGCGTTGGGCTGCGTGGCGCCTCATTCGTCGAATTGGGCTTGTTCAGAGCTGTTCCAGAGTAAATGGAGTCGCCATTGATCTTTTCAAATTCATTGACAATCTCGCCCAATAGTCCCATATCGCTAGAGCTATTGCAGACTACGCTGACCAGATCACTGCGCTTAAGCGTCTGCGCCGCCGGCGGTATTTCATCGATTACCGAGTAGATGTCATCGTTTGAGGCACGCGTGTCTCCTTGCGTAAGTACAGTCTCTACTACCTCGCAATCATCGTAGGTATTTTCTACAGTGCTTTTGGCAGTAGCTACGGGCAGTTGATAGCCCGACGAGGTGGTAGAATTGGTCTTCTTTATTACGGGTGGGGGTCGTGGCGGCGGCGATTTCGGTCGCAATGCATTGCCGCTATTGACAATATTACTCTTGGGGCGCGAAGCACCCTGAGGCGATCTCATGGAGCCAAATGTTTGGATTTGGGCCTTCTTCGTTGGCGAGCGCATGGATTGCGTGCGCTTAACTAAATTCTTTGTTTCGTCTTCACGTGGCGTCGTTTCAGAGTCCGAGTTTGAAGATTCTGCATTCACAGGTGTTGCCACCGGCATAGGAGCTGATATTTCTAGCGTTCGAAGGCGTTCGCGATCAATATAGGTCTTCTCCTTAAGTGGTGGCTTCTCATCCTTCTTGAGAAATGATGCAAAGCGGCGGATAGTTCCGTCTCGTTTGATATTAAGCTTGGGATCCGTGTGAAGCGGGACTGGTGGCGGTGGTGCTGCCTTCTGTGTACCACTAGGTGTTGGGGATAACTCGTCGGGGCTTTTCTTCAGCGGCACCATAGTTAGCGTCGATGAGTCCAGCACTGGCTGAGAGATAATGGGCCGCGCTGTAGAACCAGGATTGGGTGGCGGCAGTGCCGGCGCCTGTATGGACGTCAACGTAGATGGTGCCGCTGGTCGCGCTGGCGCCTTCCTGGGCAAGGTGTTTCTTGCCTCCTGCTCGGATCCCTTATGTGGGGGGGTCGGTGGCGGTGGCGCTGCTCGCTGCGGAACCCCATTGTTGTCCTGCTGTAAAGTGGGTTGCACAAACGCTACATTTGGGGCGTTGTAATTGCTGGCCGGAGAGCTTGTGTTGTTCAAAGGACGCAGCGTAAAGCCCTTAAATTTGCCAAACATTCCGTTTCCAGCGGATGCATTGGCATCTGTGGAGTCGCTGGGTGACTTCAGCAGCGCTGAGTTCATGTCATCTGTGCTGCTAGGTGTAGACTTGGGCAGTCCAGAACCCGTAGGTGGCCCAGCGCCATTTTGGGGAGGACGCGTGGGTGCTTGTTTACTACAGCTAGCCACTTTAAAACTGTAATGAACAAAAGGTGGATTAGTACGGATGGTTTTGGAGTTGGAGGCGTTTTAGGAAAAGTGTGTTGTGTGACATACCAGTAACCAGTAACCACAGGGTAACAAAAGAACCACAACGATAAGCGAGTGCATTGCTAAAAGCTACATAAAAGACGTGTCATGCTGAACATACATACATACATATGTACATATGTATGTGTACATAGTATATACATACATACCAAAACCATTGTTATATAAGATGATTACATTTATTGAAATAGTAAAGCGGAATTAAATTAAAAAATTAACACAAGTACGAACACATACGAATACATACAGATTAATGAAAATACAGAACACATAACGATTGAGTAATAATAAAAATATGGCAATGGGACAATACGAGATGAACAGCTGATGGCACTTGTTAGTTCCATTTAATTTACGAATTTACGAAGCAGCTGTACATACAGAGGTATTTCAATATGTCAGCATCCAAAAAAGTATTGTTGCCTAGGGATTAAAAGGGCCCAAAAGTTTGGTCACTGTGGGTTAAGCCGTAGATGGTATATACATATGTATGTATGTGTCTCGTTATGCTGGCTAACATATTATACTATATTTACTTTCTTCTGCTTGTTACATACAGTTGCACAAACCTAGCGTACCATCGGGGTAAAGGGTATAACAGCAGCAGATTTCACAAAGTTTGTGTAGGGTGATGCGAGTTCATATCGTAAGTAATATAAACAACGTTAACAAAACTATTCTTCGTTTTGTTCATATCGCATTTTATATAATTTAACTAATGTCTTATTATTAAGCATATACATATGTACCTATAGTATTTGCTGTCCATTATCTTAGATTCGCTCGTGTTATTTTCTTGAGGGTACTGGACTTAAGTCTGAAGCGAACAGTTATAGAAATGCTTATGTATGTACATGTATCGCTTAATTTCTGCATACATTTTGAAATCGCAGGGGAAGTTTTTCAATTAAGAACGAAGGCTATGACTAGAGTAGGCTAAGCATAAAAAGGCCATGAATTTAGATACAAATTATCAATTGATACTTTAGCAAAACTATCAAGTGCCATCACATACATATGTAAGTATGTGTACGAGTATGTACCAAAAATAAATGCAATATCTAGGGCAGCCACCGACTAAAGCCAACCACAGCAAATCTGTTGAAGCACAGCACTTCTTTTCAAGCACAGCGGCAGCTCGCTCATGCATTTGCACTATGTATTTTCTTTGTTATTGTTTTGTTTTTTGCAGCACCTCTCAATGTCACTTTGTATGTATTCCGCGCCTTCTGTTAGCGCATAAGGATTTGTAGTGGCATGCAAACGTGGAGCCGTTATGTCCAGCTTTCGCCTCAGTGTGCTGTTGTTGTTAGTGTTGGGGTGTTTGTTAAGTGCTACATTGTTGTTGCTGTTGTTGTTGGTGTTGTTGTTGGTGTTGTTGTTGGTGTTGTTGTTGGTGTTGTTGTTGGTGTTGTTGTTGGTGTTGTTGTTGGTGTTAGGTGTATGTGCAATTGGCGTGGGTGCCGCCACATAAATGTGGGCTGGCGGCGACAACTTGCGCCTGGAGTGGGGGCTGGGCAAGGTGCTTGGCACCTTTATGTGGACCTCGTAGTTGCTTCGACTCTTCGGTATAGCCGGCTTGGAACAGCCGGTGGACAGTTGCTGGCTAGATTTGAAGCGTGGCAGTGTGGCGTGTATGTTAGTAATTGTGGCGGTGGCTGTTGCCGTGTTAATGTGTGAGTTAGCAGTGTTAGACTTTGGACAAGACTCGGAACTCAGAGTGGGTGAACTAGCAGTGTGAGTAGAGGAGGGAAAGGGGAGAGCCTTCGGAGCCCATGCACTGCTACTGCTACTGCTGTTGCTGCTAGACGTAGACGACGATACATACATGTTCTCGGAAAACTTTCCACCGGCTAGGTACTTCGTTTCCCGGCACCGGTACAACAAAACGCACACAAACAGCATCGGTACGACAACGAAGAATAGAATGTACAGGAAATGCTGGAAGATTTTGTTGGCTGAAAGAGAGAAAAGCGAGTTAAAATATTGAAAATGGTCTACGAAGGATGTTAGAAGTTGCTCGTGAAACATGAACAAATGTTCCGTTTTTGAATGACATCGAAGTTTGTCACTTTGACTTACCAGTAGGATCTGTGGCTGGACCGCTGTCTACAGAGCCACCAGGGCCGGGGCGCGTGCATGCCTCGCCAGCAAATCCAATGTCGCAGTGGCAATGGGCACGACTATTGCACTTTCCTTTGCCATTGCAATCATCCGGGCAACGGGCACCCATGCCCAGCTTCCGCACCTCTTCCACGGGCAAGCACTGTTGATGGACACACATGCTGTCGTCGCCGCACTTGGCGCCATTAGGTGTCAGGCCGGGATCGGTGCTCTGCAGCCCCAAATCCACTAGGGCGGTGCGGCAAGCTACGATCTTGCGATCGTGGCTGACATAAGAGTGTGATAAAACGGCTGCCGATTCCATACCAAATTCCAGTCGCTCATTTAAATGGATGCAGTGGAGCATGCCGCATTTAACATTTGTATCCTTGCACTTTACAAATGTCTTGTTCAACCGATTGTACCCGCAGTTACCCATCCGTGAACCATCGGTATTTTTGTAGTAGCAATGCTCGGAATTGTCGCCGGTGGGTCCCCACAGTATGCGGCACTGATTCGCATGAGAGCGACAATTGCCCTTAAAGCAATATGCCTGCCCTCCGTCGCACGGTTCCGTGTCACGGCGATAGACATCTGCAGGACAGTACTCTGATTCACCCGTGCAGTACTCTGGTAGATCACATTCATTCTCAGCCTCGCGGCATTCTGCTCCGGCCACTTTGGGCCGGCAAGTGTTCAAATCGCAGCACTCTCCTGTGGCGCACGAAGCGTTGGCGTGTAGCATGCAGGTGTGGGCATTGCAGCAGGTATTCTCGCAATGGTTGGGCATACCGCAATCACACTGCTCCCCAGGCTCAACAAACCCGTTGCCGCACTGTGGAGAGTCGAACAGTTTTGCGGGTTTGTTTCGCAGACAATAATTCATGCCACGTGAAAACGCAATGGTCAGCTGGTCGATGCTGCAGCTACTCCAGTGTACTGGCACTACCGCCGTGCTCGAGGCGGACATGATGCACTTCTCGTCCTGGCACTTGCATTCTGATGAATCATGCTCCATCCCAAAGTTGTGGCCCATCTCATGTGCCATGGTCGTCGCCACTACCGCCAAAATTTGGCTATGTTGCATAGAAACCCCACCCGAGTATTCGTACGTGCAGATGGGTCCCTTCAGAGCCTTTCCGACCACTCCGCCAGCAAAGACCTCCTTTGTCAAAAGTTGTGCGTTATCATTAGGATGGTCTAACACAAGTTTAGTGCTGCGATAGTTGAGGAAATTGCGCAGGGTCACATCGCCATCGCTGGAGAACTCAATCTCATTCGATTCATTCCAGATAACCACACCGACGAGCGCCACAAATATGTTCAAAGGCACGTACAGCTGGGAAGGTGAGAAAAATTAATATAGGTTTCGATAGGAGTATCAGTTAAAGTATGAAAGTATTTCAATATCTAAATATCAGGAAGAAGTTTTTGCCAAAAAATTAAGTAATATATCTGCTAGTGAAAATATTTACTATGTTTGTATTAAACAGTTATGTACTTTTCTTAATGTTGGCAATTTCTATGGTGTGGAATTAGAAAATCCACCGAAGTCGGGGGCGCCCTATTAAGAATTCTTAATTCACATTGTTTAATGTTAAATTAAATTAAAATGTTGTTTCGTATTGGGCTATTTTTAAATTCTTCACTGAAAAGTGCAAGTTACAGGTTGTACCACCCGGAGGAAAGAATCGTAGACCATTTCTCAATATTTATATATTACGTAAAGAGTTTATGTAGCTGTGGGATTGTGGAAAGTTTGGAAACCCTCGTGGTTGTGACAAGGATCGTTCAGAGGATAAAAATGCATTAAACTCAATTCTGTTATTGTTGTTTTTATTTCAAAAATCTGACTGAAAGTTCTGATCAGTGCAACCAATCAAAAATACAAAGAGCCTAAATCTAAGGTTATATTTATACCCTGTACCCAAAGGATAAAAAGGTATATTAGTTTTGTGCGAGAGTGTACATGTAACACACAGAAGAATTGGCAGACCCCACAAAGTATATATATTATTGTTCAGGGTGACAAGGAAAGTCGATACAGCCATGTCTGTCTGTATGAACGCAAGGATCTCAGAAAGTATAGGAGCTAGAATAACCAAACTTGGTATGTAGATTCTCCTAAGCCCGAGAAAGGGTAAGTTTGATCATTTTTCCGATAGTCCCGCCCCACTCCCTCTTTGTTCGCGATTTTCTCTAACTCACTCAATTCTTGGAATTGAACTAAAATTTGGTAGTCACATCCAGTTAGTGATTAAGTTTCATTGTGATAGATCAATTAGAAAGAAAGTTATAGCCATAAATTAATCCATAAATTAATAATCTGACCCAGCTCCGCAGCTGTTGTTGATGATGTTTGTTGACATAATTTTGTACCTCACACACATTAATTAATTTAAAATTCACATTTTTTTCTTATCTTTGGGAGTGTGTACAGAATATTTAAGAGTTGAGCCCGCTCGACTCTAGCATTCCTTTCTTGTTATTGAATGAAATTAATGAATGTTTTTGAATTGGTAGGAAAGCGTTCGGTGAGGTGAGCTCTTACTACTTACGGCATTTACAATGTTGGCCAATTCCTTGCAGTACTGATGAACTTTTTTGGTATTCTCGCCAAAGTGTTTGTACACCTTGTTGTCCACCACAATAACAAGCTCCACATATGAGGAGTATTTGTTGGCATTGTAGGGACCACGTATCAACTGATTGTCATCTGCATGTCGCTTTCGCTGAAATTAATGGAGTCCTTAAAAAGGGCTGAACTTTCTAATCTAGCTGGACTTACCCGCAACATGCGTCCAAACTTAAAACCATTCAAGCCATTCGTTTTGGACTTTGTTATGTCCGATTCATTATGGCCATGCGCCTCCGCGTTATCACCCGCCCCACAGGTTCTGTTTTGTGCGCGCATGTCAGCGTGTCTGGAAATCAGTCACACGTAAATATATAGTACAAGTATAGCATTTCACGGAAGCGCAACCTCTAATAAATAAATTTCGAGGACAGTACGTGTATGTGGAGCACAAGCTGTTAATGCCAATCTACACGTATATGGCTTTTTGTGAGGACTTAATGGAATGGCTCCGATAATAATCAAATATTGAAACAACACCAAACACGGAAGCATTTTATAGAATTGTTCAGTTCTGTATATTGTACATATTTTGAGCAGGTCTATTTGATTTTTATGTATCATACCTAAGTAGATAATGTGCATCCTGCAAGCGTCCGCTGCTCTCCTCGTTCGGATGTATAAAGTATGAGTGTGTGCCATCGGACACGAAGCCGCTGAGCCTGCCTCCGCAAGTTGAGAGAGCCACCTTCGAGTCCGGATGCCCACGTATATAGCCCTATATTTGTATAAATGGATATGGAAGGTGCCGTTAGTTGTGCATCGGGAAAGTGCGAACAGTCGACTCACCTGATAAAGACATAAATCAATTTCAGTCTTTGTGAAATTGCTTATCACTTGCTTATAGCCACCACCTGTTGCATTCTGATAGCGCAGGAAATGTTCTGCCGGCAGTAAGTCGTCATTGCGCTGAAGCTCGATTTGAATGCGTTGACCCTCGTGCGTGTAGGTCAAGGTTATGTGCGGCGTGTGGAGGCCATCCTGGAGATAGTTGAGAGGCAAGAATGGGAAGGCGTATTAAAAAATCAGTAATGAGCAACTTTAATATATGTTCAGAACAACTTGCTGCACCGGCTACGACAACTAACAAAACTATTGTGTGGTGAACACTTATCATCATCAGGGTCGCTACAACACTAAATTTTGAACCAACCATTGATCAGCTGCCTCACCGCTAAAATTCATTAAAAAGGGAGCCTTGGGCTCATATATTCCCACTCCCGTAATCCTGTGGTACGGCGGAAGGTCACGCCTGTTTTTATACAAATACGATGGCCTTCAACATAGCAAATTATTCTAATGAGAATGTCGTACACACAATAAACTTAACGCCCCAAATGGTAAACAAAGTTGTTACAAATTAAGACTCTGATATTATTATTACAAAATACCGTTATAATACCAAATAGCTGTAAAATAAAGTAAACACCACTTTTGGAAGAAGAATTTTCTGGTAGTTGTAGTCCCATCTGTATATGGAAACGTACCGACTTCCAGTAACAATTTTATGACATTTGCGTCTAAATTGACATTTTGTTTTTATACCCTGTATCCGTAGGGTAAAAAGGGTATATTAGGTTTGTGCAAAGTATGTAACATACAGAAGGAAGCATCTCCGACCCCATAAAGTATATATATTCTTGATCAGCATGACGAGAGAAATCGATCTAGACATGTCCGTCCGTCTGTCCGCCCGTCTGGATGAACGCGAGGATCTCAGAAACTATAAAAGCTAGAATAACCAAAGTTGGCATCCAGATTCTCCTAGGTCCGAGTAAGGACGAGTTTATTTTATTTTTTGGAATTTTCCCCCCCTTCCCCCGCTACAGAATTTCGTCAATTGCGTCAACATTTCAAATGCTACCTAAACCAAACTTTGCCTACATAATTTATAAGTAATTATCTACTTTTGTTTAAAATTTTATTCAATTCGGTCAATTCTAAGAAAGGTTATTAGCAAAACAAATTCTCGCCAGTACAACCCCCAAACTGCAGCAACAAGTTCGCTCTTCTTCTTCCTCTTTTTGCTGCTGCTATGGGCGCATATAACTCAGTGACGGAAGTTTACCTGGGTACAGGGTATTACACTGTCGGGCTTGCTCGACTGTAGCGTTTTCTCTTGTTATTATTGGTACAAAGTTCAGCATCGGAAAAAGAGGTTAAGAAACTGAAAGCACTAAGTTAGCTTTTATGCTCGATAAATCTATTTCGAAAAATTTAAGTTGCAACGATCATGATGACTTGGATTCGGACGAACATGTGCAAAAGTCATTGAAAGGTGTGAACTTATTTAAAATCGGTAACATTCATTGAAGTGGAATTATATATATATCCTATTTCTAAAGCCACGATTTATTGGCCGATTTAACAGGCAACAACCGGACTGATCGGGAGAACGATGACCAATACAATATAAATGCAATATAAAGGCCAGAACTACCTGAACAGTGGATTTATTACATCGCCCTTCGATACTGATAACTAAAATCATAGCTGCATCACTTTCACAGACAATGTGATACATATCTATTTACTATACTATAGGTATAAAGGGGAGCGTACAGTAAAATATTGAACTTACCACTGCATCCAGAGAGCTCTGTAAACTGCGCCTTGTTTTTCCGTGATGCACTCGGGGATGTATCACAGTGTGCTTTGTAAAATCATAAAGGTCAGGAAAAAAGTCACCGAATTGTGCTACAAAAAAAGGAACAAAATATACTTTCATAAGCTTAAAATGCAATTAAGTTTTGTTATTATAGGCTGAGCCAAAGTTAACAGTTCAATTAATAATTCGAGCTTTACCCAAAGCTTGTATTTATGTAATCCCATAAGTCCAATTCGTTTGGGTCAATGTCAAGTGACTGACAGGTGGAACCAATTCGATTACCCAAATAGTTTCGAGCTTTGTTTGTAAAATTATCTGTATTCATTTTGTAGGGGTTTCGAGATAGGTTGATAAGGTGATATGAATGGAGATGTACAAACTAAACAGCCAATTTCTTTAATAATGATCGATATATTCTACACGTACTTAAAAACACGTTAGGTAAAAAAATGAGTCTGGCTAAAATTAGCAAGTTTGTAAACTACATATAGCATCCATAAAGTATATAGATATGCATATGTATATACATATGAATGTATAAGTAAAGACTCGGACATAAATTTGTTTCGAAAAGGTCGAGATCAGCTGTTGCAGCCGAAAAGGAAAGATTGAATAAAAATAAATGGGGCTGAAGCATAAAATTTAAAAAGCACGCACATGATGGTTGGCAGAAATCTCTGTTCTCCGCCAAATGTCACACGCGTCTGGAACTTATATTTAAATTTTAATTGCGTTTTGATTGTGTCGCTCTGGCGCTAATGAGCTTTTGGTATAAGCTGTGAACTAGAAAATCCTTCAGTTGGTCGATAATGAGAATTTTGAGGCAATATCATGGGAACTGGTCGGGTATCTAAGGGCAGCCAGAAGAAAAAGTTGTGTATAAATTACAACCTACTTACATAGGAATCACACTGGAAGACAATAGAAAAATGTCAGTTCGGATAGACGCTGAGTCTAAAAATGGTTTTTACAGGTTCAACATAACAAGGCGAACATAAATCTGGGTCCCCGAGCATTTATCGCGTTGGACTTTTGTGCCGAGGAGAGTGCCCATGCCAGAACACTTTATAATAAAGCTATAACATAAACGATATGATTTATAGAGTGTTTTTATATTTTTATATCCAAAATTCCTTTCCTATGAACATTATAACATCAAGGTCGTGCCAGCCCGACTGTTAAGTCCCACTGCAGCCTTTACTATATAATGAGCTGACTTTAATAGTTCTTTAAATTGTGGTTTGGCACTATAATAAACTAATAAGCAGAAATTGTTTCCTACTAAGAGTTATTAGTTTTCGTCACGAATGGGGCCCATAGATAACCAAATGGAACATATGTAAGTGAATTTTACGGAAAAATAAGATAAAACAAGAGAGAACGCTACAGTCGAGCAAGCCCGACAGTGTAATACCCTGTACCCAGGTAAACTTCCGTCACTGAGTTATATGCGCCCATAGCAGCAGCAAAAAGAGGAAGAAGAAGAGCGAACTTGTTGCTGCAGTTTGGGGGGGTTGTACTGGTGAGAATTTGTTTTGCTAATAACTTTTCTTAGAATTGACCGAATTGAATAAAATCGAACAACAGTAGACAATTATATATAAATTATGTGTGCAAAGTTTCGTTTAGGTAGCATTTGAAATGTGGACGCTATTGACGAAATTCTGTAGCGGGGGAAGGGGGGGAAAATTTAATAAATAAAATAAACTCGTCCTTACTCGGACCTAGGAGAATCTGGATGCCAACTTTGGTTATTCTAGCTTTTATAGTTTCTGAGATTATTGCGTTCATCCAGACGGACAGACGGACGGACATGTCTAGATCGATTTCTCTCGTCATTTTTCAGGGGGGAAACACCCTGCCTTAGCCCTTGCCCATATGTCAAATTTGGTTAACAGTTAACTTTTGCATATAAGTTGATCGAAAAAGGATGGAAATTCCAATCCTCAAGTAGATCCATCAACATAAAGTTTCTCTTCGATGCACCTTTACGAAAAGATTGATCTCACAAATGTCCATTGAAATACAATTTTATAATGTAATTTTTTTTTATATAATACCACCATAATACAATTTTTCAATTACAAGTTAAAAGTTTCGTTTTGAAATAAAAATATTTGAAATGCGATTCCTAATTGGCCTTATTTTTTACGTGAGTGTGCTATTAACAAATGGTTACATTCAGGAAATATAAACAAAGTTGTGTAAGAAAATAAATATTTAACGTGCAAAAACTATTTACACTCGAAATAAGTTGAGGAAATCACACAGTTTGTTGGTATGTGTGCAGACCTTGGCGTTGCAAGGACACTATAGAATGTTTTGAAAAGTGGAAACTCATTTAAACTAGAACACAAAAACTCACATACGGGTACATACTCAGGCTTGACTCAGACAAGATGTGCAACTTAACAACTGGAAATTATCACACACTGCGTTTGCGAGTAGCTGTATTGGCTGCAAACATATGGCCCGTTATTTGATCTGGGAAAAGGCTAGGCTAGGCTAGGCGTTGTCTAGGCGCCGATGCTAACGCCGGCGCAAGTGTTGATAGATCCGCGACGCTAAAAATAAGAACAGACAGCCTTTTTGACGTTTTGACGAACTCATGCTGCGCACACTTTGATGTTTCCCGTCGAAGATTATGGACGACTGTTATGATGATGAGAATGGATTTGGGCGGGAAAAGGATGCAGGATAAACAGTGCAGTTGTTTTATGTTTTAACTCGCCTATGATTTATTTATTATTATTATTACTTTTTGTTACTTTTTAATACAATTGCGCCCTCATGAGTAACATGAGGGTAAAACTCAATGGGCTATCATTAAAATAACTCCAGGGCGCAGACTGATTCAAATTTATTTTTTAAGCAAGTTCCAACATGCAGCGTGCGTTTAGATGTTTTTGGCGGCCGAGGGTGCACAGAACTCAAGCATCTACACAGTTCGGGTTGAATCGCTAGCTGTCGCAATAAAGTATAAATATTTTCATCCACTTTGCAGTTCAACACCCATCAACAGCAGCTACAAAATTTATTAACAATATATGGAGTCTGCGTATTTAAAAAATTGTAACTTCATATTGAATGGAATGGCACTTGATGAGTAAGAATAGGATTTGAGGCATGCTTCAATTGGATGCGTATTCATTTATATTCCGATAGACATACAGTCGAACTATGCTATAACAAAAACGAATTATTTGAAAGCTTATTTGCTACCTCCGATTCGGCCTTACATATTTCAAATATATCCGCAACTAAAAAATGCTGGCACACACGAAAACTATTTTTAAAGGTTGGTTAAAGGGAGGCTGAACTGTAGAGTTGTATCAGACGTTCTCATAAGTAAACAAATTGAACATCACATTGAAAAAGAAATATTTGTGCCTCACAATCGAGTGCCATTCAATTCATAAATAGAATGTAGGCAATTTTCATTTAAATTCAAGTTCCAAGTATAATAGAAATGAAAATGGCCGAGTGGCGACCTTTCAAGGGGCACGCACATATATTTTTAATCATGGCAAGCGGCGTCAATATTCTTCTTGAAAACTCCAAAATTATGACACTGAGAGAGACCATAATGAAAAAATGCCAAACTCAATTAAAAATGCCTCATTTAGAAAAATGTTTAGCATCGGCATTTAAGCCTGCGACGGCTTTAGGGCGCGTTCATAAAATTTGTAACACTTCGAAAAGTTTCGGGCAGTATAAAAATATTAATAGAATCAACTAACAACTGAGAGGCAGGCATAAATCTGTACCAAAAAGGCCCTGCTTTCCATTTCGGTGCAATAAACAATTCAGTGTTGTCGAAAAGAAACGATTCTGGCGGATGTTGCATGTGGCAAATGCATTACGAATGCACTCACCGATTGCCCATGTCTGTGAATGTGTGCGTGTCTAATTGATAAACAAGACGATGCGATGTGGCATCGGAGGCATGGAACTACTTAATAAGTTTGGAATTCTGTTTCCTTAATTCATAGAATAATTGAAAAGCATTAAATTAATTGTTTTGAACAGCTTTAGCTAAGAATCGGGTCTCAAATATAAACAAGAATGGAATGCTGTCCGTGCAATTACTCGTAAATACCCTCAACCCCATTCAATTCAAAACGGAATGGGATCAAAAAGTGAAGTTTCGGGCGCAGTGCTGAAGTAAAACTGTTCCGCTAATATCGTAACTAGGAGAAATTGGTTCAATCATCTTCATAATTGCATGTTTGTGGAGTAGCTTGTTAATCTTGAGTTGGCAAGTTTGAGGCAGTTTGAAAAGCATTTGTCATGATTTTAACGCTTCAGTTAAGGCACATTTTAATTAATAATTAATTCACTCAGCGCAGGTGAAATTTCAATTTCAAGTTTCCATCTGTATCGGCTTCCAGCTATACAAATACGTTAGATTAGCCATATTTAGATACCCTTCGAGTTCAAGTTCTGTCGGTCTGCGGCTCTGTCGATTCGATGGCACTGCAGTTGCAGGCACTGCGGTTGCCGCAGTAGAACGCTCGCTGAATTTTTTATGAGCATTGCTGACAAAGGTGGCAAAGGTATGCGTCGTGCAGCACGAATCGGAACTTAACCCAAGTCTGCCCCGACAACAGCCACAAAACAAGAAATCATATTGAACATTCAATGGGATCTCGTAACAAAAAAGGACCTTGTTGTTGCAGCGACTCTTTCGATCCGTGTCACAGCATTAATACAATTACCATGCTACTGTTGTTGTTCTAGCTGAGTTCGAGGCAGCAAGAAAGCCCTTAGCCGGCTTAAAAACCACATGAATGGCTCACAATGTGAACTTTCGGGTACTCAAATTATCGGTATGTAGCCCAACTGTATAAGCAGTTGAGTGCCTGAAGTATTTCCCTATGTGTGTGTGTGTGTGTGCCTGTGTTTGGGCAACGATCTACATCTCAAAGTACTACTACCTAACATTTGTGTAATTACTAAGTACTAAATGGGTTAAAAAAATACAATTTAGATAACAAAAAACAAAAATAGCGATAAAGTATTTGACGATCTCCAGATGACATCTCCCAACTATTTAGCCTTCAGCAAGTAGACCAGAGGCCGGGGTAGTATACTGCATGGTTCAAAGATGCAAACTTTAGTGAATAGCACTAAGGTCCGTCTGTTTCACTTTCTATTTCTCTTTGCTATCTGTGATACTACTTGTAGTGCTTTAAATTTGATTCGGATAATGCATTTTGAAAACGAATTTCTTAAATACAAGTAAATCGCGGTACGAATTCTAACAATGTGTTTCAATACCTTTCGATTGACAGTCAATCGTTCGGTGCAGGTAGGGGCATGGTGTTAGTTAAACGATCTTCTGGGTTTTTTCAAACGAATGGCCATACCATACCCTACGACCTTTTCTTATCCACATGAATCTCAAAAGACCCCAAATCACGTGTGGTCCAATATATTATGCAGTTTACTAATTAGGATAGGCATGATAGGGTTCCAGGCTAGCCGCCTTCTTTACTCATTAGAAGGGCATTTAATTAAAATAATGCTCTATAAATAAAGGCACTACTCAGACTGTAAAGTCTATCAACATCTACAAAAATGAAAAATCGCTTGTTTTAGTCTGTAAGACGACAACAAAGAACCGAGCCTAGTACAAGTATACACTTGCTCTCCTCCTTTGGAATATTTTGAGGCGCGTGCGAAATTGGTGCCCAGACTGGTATAATGGTTGTTGTACCATAGTGCCGTGTCCCAAATAGGGCAAAACAAAACACAAAACAGGCATCAGGCTTTGTTTACGCCGTGCAAGTTTTATTTTTCTGGCAAATGCTCTGCCTTCCGGAACCACTTCAGTTGCTTTTGTTGCCTCTGCTCCAGCCACCGCTTGGGGTCGCTTGCCTGTGTTTATTTACTCAACATATGCAAGGAGTCCCTTGCAGTTGCTTTCAATTAGACGTGCTATAAATATCTGAGGGGCACGTTCGCGCCCCATCAGTTTTTTTACTTTCCGTGCCCCTTTATTATTCACTTTTGTGCATTATTTGTCTTTGTTCCAATCCACACTTCATTTGGTGCAATTAATTGCACTCTGCCCGCTTCCATCTGGCTCTAGTCGTTTTAATGCATAAATTATGCTCCCAATCTAACAATTTTTACATACATACATGCATGCATATATACTTATGTATGTATACATATAAATAATTACAAGGCGTTGTGGTGCTTTGGAGGCGTTGGCGTCTTGTTCTTGTTGACAGGCTGCTGCTCGACACCACTACACGGCGCTTCGCTCTTTCAAAATATGTACATATTTATGTTCATATGTATGTGAAAATACATGTACTATGTAAATGTAGGTATATGTACATACATACTATGTATTTATAGGTACAGACAAAAACATAGACAGCCCTGACCTTATTTTAGACTTGCAGGAAGGATATCATCAACTATCAGAACCTGGGTCACTTTTATATCCCGCACCCAATAGGAAGGAGGCGTGGATATGTCATGATACGGCAAAGGTGGCTCAAATCAGTTGTTGATTGTTCGTTCTATGCAATAAAATAATCGTTCCTTCGGTTTGTCGCTATTTTACCCTGAAAACAATAAGTATTTTATACCTAGTAGCTTTGCAGACTTCGGTCAAACATCAAATGAATGGGTCATCCTCCTTTTAGCCTTGCCGTGGCCTTTAAAAATGTGACATTGTTCCGAAAATAGAAAATTTACAAAAATGTATCAGCACTAACATTACAGCTTCTTCATTACATTGAGCTTCTGATTGTCAAACTGTGGGGAATGTCAATCGAAGGGGAATGAAACATACTTTCAAATATCGAGGTTTAAATGGGTTTTTATAAAAAATTTAATTATTTTGATCGTGGAAAATCTCTTGCAGTACATTTGTAGTCGGGGCAAACATTTTTATCCTAGTGTCCTACAAATAATCGCTTCAAAGCATTTATTTTATGAAATCGTGTTGAAATACTATACACCTATTATATATAGTAGGTTCGCTTAACTGTTTGAGTAAATGGAGAGAGCTATTGAGAGCCCAAAATTTAATAACGCATGCCGGCACTGAGAGTAAAAGTTTCATTCATTCTGCACTTTTTGAAATTTGTAAATCTGAAGAAAACCTGAATGCCAAATGGAGCATATAGCTTTTGAAACATGTTAAATTTAGGCTTTTTTGACTCATTAATTTTATGTTTTGGTTTGTCTTGTTCGTGTTGTTGTAAGCACGCCACTGCACACATGGACTGGAAGTGTTGCTTCTGTGAGTGCGTACGTTTGTGTGCATTTTGTTGTCCCCAACTGCCTGATTTTACTTCATATGAGAAAGGAAAAAACTTTTTCATTATTTTTAAACAAGTGAGAACGATACAGTCGAGCAAGCCCGACAGTGAAGTTATTGCGTTTTAAGTGTCAGTATGTTTGTGTTATCGGTGCGAAAATGAGCTTCGAACAAAGAGCCAACATTAAATTTTGTTGTAAAATTGGTAAAACTTTTACCGAAACTTTTCAATTGATGGAACAAGTTTATGGCGATGATTGCCTATCCTGTAGCATAGTGCACGAGTGGTCATGAGGACATAAATGACGATCACCATGTGGACCAATCAAAATTCGTGATCACCGAAAATTCCATCGAAACTGTGCGTGAATTCATCATTAATTAAAAAAAAAGTAATCTTTCTCGGACCTAAGAGAATCTGGATACCAACTTTGGTTGTTCCAGCTTTTATAGTTTCTGAGATCCTTGCGTTCATCCAGACGGACAGAAGGACGGACGGACGGACATGTCTAGATCGATTTCTATAGTCATCCTGATTCAGAATATACATATATACTTTATGGGGTCGGAGATGTTTCCTTCTGCATGTTACATACTTTGCACAAACCTAATATACCCTTTTTACCCTACGGGTACAGGGTATAAAAACATCGTTGAATGCAAAGTTGAAGGCTTTGGTATTTGGAAAATTATAATATACTTTGAAAGCTCTTCAAGAATGCCAATCATGGATGCACCAATATGCAATAATTTTCTTCATATTTGCACCGATACAAATAAATTTGAGGCAGGCCTTTAAGGGTAAAGGGCAAAGAATATATACCCTTCAAATCGCGCTTGAATGGGTACAGATATTTGTATTTAAGTGTATGTGAGTCCCACAAGTGCTTAGTGAAATATGTTGTAGAGAACATTTGAGCTAGTATAGAAGCTGACCAGACCTAAAAGATGTGCATCCCGTGTGCCCGAATTACCTTTACTTTGATGTGAAGAAATTGAAGAAGATAAATGGCTAACCGACCCTGTCCTTCTGTCCATTTCCTGCTGTTTTTCCTCCTTGTAGCGCATTATTATTTAGATAAAGATCATGATTCCTCGTTGCACCTGCCCGTCGGATTTCCCAACTGCACGGGCACGAGCACAAAAGCCAGGCGGGTGGTTATTCCAACAATGGAATTTTGCAAAAATAATAAAACGGACATGGCAACTACTCGTACATACATACTTCGGTGATTTCAATGCTCAGCACTGCAGTGCTCAAGTATTGCGCTGCGGGTGAGGGAGAGGACGGGTGGACTCTCTCACACCTACATAATCGAGTATATGCATGTATTTGTCTCTTGTCTCTGGTGCTCGTCGCCTAAACAGACACTTCAATGACAAGGACTTGCATTATTTATACGCGCTGCTTGACAACGGTAACTGAAACAGACTGGCAGTTAACAGGCATTAGACGGAGAACGGGCGAAAGATAAAGAGCGAGGAGAGCTTCACACCATGCAACAAATTTTGTTAGGTGCGGCTGCAGTTCGTTCATCTAGTGGGGCCCGGGATACGACCAATATTCCCATAAATTTATATCAGAATAATTAAAACAAGTATCCCTTATCTGAAATAAAAACGGGGGATACCCAGGCCCCATTGTGTACAACCTTTTACCACCCGATATTGAAATGGCTCAAATGACAATAATCAGTTGCCACTCTTTTTGTTCATATAGCTTAATTTCTGAAAATATGGCAATTAACATTTCATGTTGAAATCATCGATATTCTCAAAAATGTTCACTACATATTTTGAGTTAGCTGATTTGTTCAAATCAAATATTCTTTTGTGAATAAAATTTGTAAAATAAAATGAAATATGTATAGTAGTAGTATTGTAGTATATCGTACAAACTATTACATAGTTCAGTTGTGGTATTAGTTTTTGTTGCACAATTTTGTGAAACATTCAGTGCCGAGCAGACTATGCCTCCTGGGGGTCCAAGGTCAAGTAGCATTTCGCACCTAACACCCACTTCACAGAATCTATTGACCGCTTTAACACAATTTCCAGCATTCACAATAGCTGCCGATTTTTGGCAAGTACCCTTAGAATGAAGACCGCCTGGGGATTTTACGATTTTGTTTTTCTTGACTTCTATGGGCTATTTTCAGTGCAATGTCCTGGACCCCAGCTGCGACTGTGTTTTAGGAAAACCCGCATATACGAGTATGCACAAGTGCAAAGGTGTTCAGGTAACTGAGAGCCTTAGCGAAGCCGTCAAATTTCACACCAGCTGCTCGCAGTGTTGGTGTGATTTTCATGAAGTGGAATTGTTGATGTTGATGACAAAGCAAGTTTAAGATTTGGAAGCCAGGTAGCTCAATGGTTTCTAGCCAACTCATTGCTATTTATCTTTGAGGAAGAAATGTTTGTCAGAATGTAAGATTTCTTGGGTCTGCCGCTTTAAGATCTTAAAGGATTTGCTGGTCAAACAATTCCAGCAATACCTATGATTCGGTGGAGGTCTCTCACTGGCCTTTTATCTTGCCTTTTTGTCGTGACACCCATTTTGATGCCGGCAATCAAATATGAGAAAATAGTTACCCCTATCTCTTCAAGGTTGTCGTGTGTCTGGGTATGTATGCGGAGAGGTGTGTAAGCATTAAAATTGTCAACTTTATTATCTGTCGCACAGGTTTATGTTATTTTTCTCGCAATAAGACACATGCAGCGTACATGTGTCAGAGTTAAGAGTATTGGTGGCAGGTGATAAGCCAAGCACGAATGGCTTGTCATGACAAAGACTCTGATTGACCATCGCCTCTGGTTAATTGCGCAGCGATCGTCGTAGCTAAGCGCCATTAAGTCGTAAAAATAAACAATTTAAAAAGTGCAGACAAGAGTTCATGTATGACAACTAAATTGTAAGATAGTTGTGCTTTATGGCCCTGTTTGTTCAGAGTATGGAATAGACTTAACTGTCCATTCCTACCTACATACTTATTGTCAGTTGCATCGTTGTCGAACTTTTGCGGGTTCAATAAAACGTATAACACATAGTATTTATGCCCTCAATTATTACATGTGCTTTGTCTTTAGCTATAGCTATAGCTTTAGCTATACAAGTAGAGTAACATGAACGCAATGATTTCTTTATCTCTTTGTGCCACTCAGATCATTGTAAAATCTACGACAATAATAAAATCAGGCATTAAACGCATCAGGTATATGAGTGACGATTGGTATATAGGAAGTGTATTGAATGAAAACAAATTATACAAGTATATACACATCAACATGATACTGATGCTGCGGACACATATGCTGATTAAGTTGCTGGCCGACCGACCAACTGGCTGCTGGACTGACAGATTGCTCACATAAATCTCAATCGACGCAAATTGCAATGCGTTTGCGACGGTGTCAAAAGCAATTCCTGTCGAGTCTGTGATTGCAAGTTGCAACTAAGAGTGTAAATGGTAGTGTGGCTTCATTAAACGCCATACAATGGCCACAGCATTTAAATGGTTAAATTGCAGGCGCCAAAGCCCCCAGAGAATAAAACATCAGCTACAGGACCATGGGGGGCATGATCTACAGGCTATGTACATACTTGTACTATATAATGCTTATGTCAAGGCACCCAGGTTATGTAAATTGTCACCAATCTGTCACGTCCTTAAAGCTCATTTTAGTTGATTGACTTTGACGAAGAGAGATGACGGTTCAGAGTACTATATACGTGTATATGTATGTAGGATTTGAGCGCGCTTGCATTAATAATTTTAATATTTTTGATTAGACTAGCCAGATCTTATGGATGCAAGCGGGAACAACACTTTGTTGTTGTTATTGTTTACTATACTAGACAGCTTGGACATGATATCATTTGGACTAAATTCCCTGCCATCTTCTCGGCTGTTACGCACAATGCAACTTCTATAAGCATTGCCAACATTGTTATGCTGTGCTTCTGCACTTCTTGGCAATATTAAGTCAGTGACTAGCGAACAAGCTCAACTGTCAGAGCAGTTTCGATGGGGCGGCCCATTCTCGGCCCTTGAAATACTACCACACTGCTGCCACGAGCTGTTGGCCAACCGCATCGGATAGCTGTGCCAAAAATGGAAATAAAGCGGATAGCAGAAATGTTGATTTCGAGGCAATGTCTCTTTTTCCCCCATCCCATTACCTCCTCTTTCTCTGCTCGAAGCCATGTCGCTACATCTGCCAGTCGATTCAACTTCTTGTTATTGCAGTTGCTGTTCTGCGTTGTTATTGTCGTGCATGGCCATAACGGGTCTTTATGTGGTCAATGATCCTTCCCACCGATAAACAACAACTGCACTAAGACGCACATTGCAATACTTCGACCTTAAAAGGAGGACGGACGCTGCTTAAGTTTTTGTTATTCCGCATTGGCCGATTTAAACATTCTCTTTGTTTGGCAGCTACGCACAAATATTTTGCTTTGAAACCGGAAGCAGCTCAAACAATGTAGCCAAACACAAATCAGTCGTATCCATAGACCCAATAGCTGGTGAAACTTCGAGACGAATCTTCCGTTAATGAACTAACACTTTTTTTAAACAACAATTTAGTCATACTGGTTTTGTACGAGCTTAAAAGACCTTAATAGTACGACGTTGTACAATTCAAATAAGGGAGTGCCATATTAAAAAATGCATAGAATAAATAAATACATTTTTATAAGGATTTCATAATTTATTTTATATTAATACTTCTTTGAAATAATTATGGGCTGTACTGACGAAATCCAGTACCGGGGGAAAATGGGGAACCCCCTTCATGTACGTAACTAAGTTCTTGTTATGCTTTCCGAAATTCTTGCGTACATACTTATATACATAAACATACAACTACACCTCCTTTTGGGTACTTTTACCTATTTAGCGTTTGTGTACAGGGTATAAAAACTCATAAAAGGTTTATGGTCATAAATTAGCAGTAACACGGAGTGACAGATAAGATGATAACAAGCTAAATTTTGCAAGATAAACCCAACATTTTTAATCCTAACCAAATATCTTTATTGATCTTAATTCTTTTATGACTTGGTATACATAAATGATTACCTCAATGATTCTAATTAAAAATATGGAATTCATACATATTTCTTTGCAATTTAGGTCGTCCTTTAATTTTTGGCCAGAAAAAGAGGAACTCCTAATCAGCCCAACTGATTTTCGTAGTGACTTGGAAGAAGACGTGATTTTTTTTATTTTTGTATAATAAAACTGAAAAGACACTTTAATACTTCTTTGAAATAATTTGAAATAATTTACTGCGCTCTCATTGAGTCGCTGACAAGGCAAAGTGCCTCAGTATTACCAGGGTGGTACTAATAACTGGGTCACACTTATAACAACGAACTCGAAAAGAGATCGCAAGGTCTCTAGGCTCGGCGCACATCCTTGCTAAGAGAAATTATGAAAAACTTTTGTGCAAATGAATAGCATTGGGGAAATGCACGTAATGTGGATTTTCACGCCTTTCAGCAAAAACTTTTGCCTTGCAATGCTTTTTGACATGCAAGCAACATAAAAACTTGAGACAGCTTGACACGCGTTGGAAATAACATTTTAACAATTGCCGGCCATGCAGAATATATGCTATTCGAAATTTGAATTAAGGCTTCAGTCATTCAATGCAGAGCTTTATGTCTAACCTTTGTCTAGCAGCAACCAACAATTTGCTCCCTTTGCTTCTTTGGGGGAACTTGCCGCTGCCTATTGCCGCACGTGACTCATACGAGTACATTTTGCAAAAATATTTAAAGCCAAAACCCAACCGAAAAACCCGTGACTCTAGCCGACGCCGTGGTAAAAATAGCGGAGCGAAAATTTGCAATTTGTTTTCTTTTGTGGCCACATGCTATGAATTTTCCCTTTCGGTCAAAAGGCAAATGAACTTATAAGTTGTATTTTCAACAACGTTCTTATTTTATTTGAGTACAGCGATGGATTTTTATACTCTGTACATGAAATGTACAGAAGTATATTAGGTTTGCGGGAGCTGAAAAATGTAACGTGGCAGACCCCACAAAGTATATATATTCTTGATCAGCATGACGAGACGAGTCGATCTAGCCCTGTCTGTCCGTCCGTATGAACACCTGGATCTCAGAGACTATAAGAGATAGAGACACCAAAGATTCCTTATGTGTGTACGCTATACGAGTTTGCTATATTTTTTTTGATTTTTACCCCCCCCCCCACTTCCCCCCTATGGGGGTTTACCCGATTCCCCCACTTCCCCCCTATGGGGATTTTCCATTCGTATAATCGCCTATTATTATATCAAAGTCGGGACACTCGACTTTAGCTTTTTTACTTGTTTTTAATAGTAGGTGCTTTGTTCTTGAAGTACTCAATAATCAGGAATTTGAATTGTATTGTTGAAATTTATCTCGCAAGTATACGCTGTAGCCTGGTTTAAAATATTATTTTAAAATATCATTGTATGAAATGGGCAGAAGTAACATCTCGGACTCCTTAAAGTATATTCCTTATGCTTAAACTGCAAATCCGTCAGTTGTCAAGAACACTTGGATTTCTGAAGAATTTAAGTCCACATTAGTATCAGACTAGTATGTGGAATTTTATTATATTTTCTTGAATTTTGGCCACCATTCCGTAGTACAGGAATATATCAATATTGTCTACCAATCTATCTAATCTAAAGCTACTAAGCATAACAAAAAAACATTTCACACATTATTTGTTAATTTTGAGTTTGAAAATATCAGTACTACTTAGAAAATATGGAACATAATTTTTATTAAGCACTATTTTTAAGTATATAGATCATATAGCTGCTATAGAAACGATTTTAATGGTAAATTTTTTTAATTCGAGCCCTGTAGTCGAAACAGGATACGTAAGAGTTGGGTTTCCGTGCCTTGAGTACCGTATTCGTTGTAGAATACTAATTAATTAAAATCCAAAATTAAATTCCATGTACATTTAAGAGATACGCGACTCGCCTACTTTTTGGGGTTTGCTCCGCCATATTCTATAGGTTATGTGTTCATTATTGCCACAACCCAGTATAACTGCGACGAGCGCTACATATCATGACTAACAGCTGTTCGGCCTAAACAAAGGTAATAATACAAATAACAGCAACAGCAAGCACACTAAAAACAACAACTAAGTTTGGCCGACAATACCTTTCAACGGTTTGTGTTTGTCCAGAGTTGTTTTTTTTTTTCATTTTCGCTGTCAAAATGAAGAGTTAGAATGTAGGACTGCGATTATAATTAGTTGATAAGGGTTGTTGTTTTTGTGGTTCTGACTGCTGTTGCTCGCTATGTATATATAGGTGTGCCGACCTTTATTGCTGAGAATTGGAGTACATAGACGAATATAATGCTCTAGTTTGGACAGCAAATGCAGAAAAATATAAGTGTGCAAATTATAAAACCAGGCTAGTGGATAATAATGCTGAAGGCTAGCGATAGACATCTGGAAATGACTCACTCAACTGTCTTTCCAAATTATGGTTGTTTAAGGGATTAGGTTGGTCACTGCTGAACAGTCTTACCTGTAAGTAGAAAGAAAAAAATAATGTAATTAGCAGAGGTCGTCCATTATGTGCTTAAGAAGGAATTTATTTGCAACCAGATCCAGCATGTGATGTAAAGAGGGTATTTCTTTTGTCATATAAGTATTTATTAATATTTAATGAAACTGCAGCTGCCTTCAAATAAAATGCTTTTTAACATTGAACCCCAATATGACGGCCAAGGTTGTAGACTCAAGTGGGAGCGCCCACTTTCCCATCGTTGTAAACCACACACTTATCATATAAATCATAGATATTTAGCTCACATGTTGTAGCTTAAGGCAAAGCGAGTGCAGCTGACAGTAACAACAAATGACAAACGGGTTGTGGTTTCATGTCGCCACACAACCAATTAAAGCCAACAAGTTTTCCTCTCTAGTTGTTTGATTAATAAACAACGAAATCGATATCATATTTCGGAAAGCGGAAAAACTATTTACCACATTTCGAGGCTTTCGTGCGCCGCAGACAACAACTTTCTAAGACGAGCTATCACGTTCCCTGTGTTCAAGGTCGTGGCCAGACATGGCATTTGTTGTTGCTACTGCTGACGGCGTAATTTCGCCAATTAAGCTTAACTACTCATTGGTTCACCGAAATTTGTGGCGCAAATATTGTTCATTCATGATGGCATATATTAAGCGAGCGCAGTCACATACTATATACAAATAGAGAGCTCGCGGCAGAAGTTGTTGAGCATGAGAGAGCGATGAAATAAAATTGAAATTAAGCCCTCCAGAATAATGTGCATGAAGTACGAAATTAAAACAAAACCATATATATGAATTAATTAATGAATTACAATAGCAATTGGATACTAAAGTCCCCGATATCATTTCTAATTTTTTTTAATAAATTATTATTAAACTAGTTTCCAACAAATGTATCACCAAAGGACTCTTGTAGGCAGCTTCTCTGGATGGCGTAGTTCTTTATTTAAACGAGATTTGTAATACATTTAAATATGTCAACCTACTATAGTATATTTTTTGCGGAAAATGTACTTTAAAGCTAAGCTGATAATACATAGCACCATTCTTATTGCTCCTTGAATGTGTGTGATGAATAAAATGTAATTCTCTTTAATTGGTAAAATACATTTACATATATGAGTATGTCCTGAAAAGCGACACAAAAGCCAGTTACAGCGGCTTTTTAGTTGTTTGTTCCACCTCTTTTACCCTCCGATTTCCTTGCATCCATATATACAGATAGAGGGTCATAGCTATATCGACCCATCTCAACATGCAGATCAGGAATATATTGTGGTACATTTTTTCGCATAAACTAGTATAGTCTTTTACCATACACGTAAATGGCAATTTTTCCACATTCGCTTACATTTTCGTCGAGCTTTACAACAAAAACTATTTTGCAATTAATTGCTACGATTTTGTACGCTTGTTGATTCGCTGTTGTTGTTGTTGTTTTCATTGCTGTTGCTATGAATGGCAGATCACTGTATTTGGGCATGGCTTCAATAAACTTCAGCCGCTTTGGCCAACGACAAAACAGGCGAACCAAAAGGCATCCGAACGAGTTCATTGCACGAATTTAATTGATTTCGACTGAAACAAACTGACGGATAAAAGAGAAAATGAAATAAAAGTGCTGCCAGTTACGCACCCCGTTCAGTTGTACTCGTAAGTATACATACTTGTATATATTCCTACATATCTGTTCGAGAGTGGCATTCCCTGGAATCGTCATGGATGCACCAGAGATGAACATTTCATTAACAAAGGAGCTGGAGGGGCCGTCGAACAAATTGATTTTGTTGCAATCAGCAGATCCTACAGTCTACCGAAGCGTGCTTGATGATTCGGCGAACGCCAAGTAAAGCCAAAGTACCCAAGTAACTAAATTGCTAATTACGCCTTAACAGCTGCAGCCTTGCAAAAGTGTGAGTGACAAAGGAGGTACTTAATGGCTGTCCTTCTGTCGTCCGCTAATATTGCACACGCCCATAAAAAAGAAGAAAGGCAATTAATGCCGCCAGATGGCTGGCTGCCTGGGCCTCTGCCTGAAGTAAAGGCATCGTCCGCTTGTCTTCCCACAGGAAGTGCAATAAATTAAAAGCGCGCCAAGACAAACATTCGGGAGAATGCCGCGCATCCCTGCAAAATGTACAAAAAAGGCTGGCTGCATCTTGCAGCGTGGGGGGCGTGGTTGCCGAAGGCTTGGCGTGGGTGCAAGTGGAACATTTATTGCGCTGCATGTTGTGCAACTACTAAAGGGGCGGCAATATCAGAAAGTCGCCAGGCGTTGGAAGTACCTCGCCGACATTACTCGGATAATGAAAACGTTTGAAATGTAAAACGCCAGCCACACCCCCACCAAAGGGAACTCTGGCACACCTTTCAATGGACCCACATACTTGTACATACGTACATACATATAGTGTGTATGTAAATATGTACATGTGTGTGAACTCAAATATAATGAAATGAGTGTGCCTGTTTGTTTTTAAGTAACGCTGTGTGCTCCTTGTTGTTTGTGTTTTGTGTGTAACTTGAGCAGCGCCTTATTTGTTAATCAATACAACAATGAACCCTGACATGCCCTCTTCTCAGAACCAAAGCGAATTGCCGCACAAGTCGCCAAGGACAAAGCCTAGCAGTCGGCACATGACGCTAACGAAAGGCCAACCGCAATATGCACAAAAATGCTGCTCATAAGTTAATGCTGACAGTCGAATGTCTGTGAGCTTGTGAGTGTGTCACAAAATCGATTGCTAGGATCTTACTGTTCGTTAATATTAATTGCCACAACAAAGGGGCTACAGCTCGAGAACGTGCAGATAAGACCGTAAATGGCCCACTTTTGAGCAGTTCCCAGCCATATTCAACTCACAAAGATAAGAGCAATGGGAAGTGTTTCGTTGTTATCAGAATCTGTTGCAAAAGGTCAAACGAGTCCCCTGCGGACAGAGATCAAGTCACTGAAGGGCCGACAACAAATTCGAAGTGGTAGGATGGTGGTAAGGATCTGTTTGATATCAGCTTTAGGCCCAGACTTGCTCCACCAATTCTAACTCAAATATCGTTTCTATGCATTTTGCACACTCCCACTATGTATATAAATTACAAATAAAGTCAAGCGTTTCAAATGATGGCAACTTTAAGTGTACAGACAGTTGCCAAAAGTCACAACAGAGCTGCTCAAAAGGAACTGAAACTCGTTCAAATATCAAATGACATGAGCCAAAGAATATATCAAATTACGTACAACAAATGGGAAAATGGTCCAACAATTTAAATTTCAATATCTGTGCCTTTCGTGTGTCCTATAAATCATTGTCATAACACATGCACCACTCGAAATAAGTATGTTGGCACTCGGCAGTAGCTAAGCACCGACTGGCCATAACACTACTTAGTGTTAGGAGTCTTTGAGCATTGGCAGCCTCAAATACTCAGGGTAACTGCACAATTAAACAATCAGCACAGGTTTTAAAAGTAACCAAATTTTGTTGTTTACCAAAATATATGAAAAAGTTTAACTATTTCTTCAAAAACATTTGCATTTATAAGTCATTTGTTTCGAGAATATATCAAAAGTAATAAATTTCGAAGTGAAAACAGTTTCTATTCAAACTGAGAAGTCTTAATAAATGTGAAGTGTTGGCTCGAGGTATTAGTATAACTTTCTTGCCAAAAATATGTCATATCCAAAAACAAAATATATAAATTCTTGTCGAATTCAAATAGTGTAGTGGAAATATAGGCAATTATTTGTTTATTTGTTGAAAATAGACTAAAATTTGGGTGAATTTGTGGTTTGTTGTAAATTAATAATTTGGCCCACAGTGTGTTGCCTGTCCTTGGAATACAGTTTATGTTCGTGCCACAAAAAGCATGAAAATGCGCTTGTCAGCTCTACGAATTGGGTCAAATGCTGACAGAGTTACAAGCTGCCAAGGTGTTGGAACTTGGCAGTGTTCATAAAAATTTGGACGCTGCAAGTTTGTAAGAAATGTACGAGTAATTACGATTTAGAAAACATTTTTCGACCAAGGCTCAACTTTTTAGTTGTAAGCCGGTGACAAGCAAAAGTGAAACTATATCTTTAAATGTTAGTGTGGCTGCAATCTTGTTCAAACAACAGTTGCCGCTTTCTTTTCGAATGACATCTAGACAGCCGCAGAAGCTATTGAAAGAAAGCGAACACCAACCAACAAAGTTGTAATCAATCGCCATTCAAGTGTATGGCAATTACAAAAGTGGATGTTATGGGGAAACTCCAAGTCGCGTCTAAAATCAAGTCGGCTTTGCTCAGCTTTTGGGCGTTGGCTGTCCACACTAGTGACGATAATTAAAGCCAATTGGGTTATAACCTAAAGTCGTTATTAATTAATACAAAGAAAACAGCAATTACATGAAAGTCGTGTACATTCAACTTGTAATGAAATGATTGTTTTTGCATGGCTCACGAAAGCGGAGAAATATTTAACATATTTACATATATTCAGCTTAAGTATCACGAGATATACGCAACCTTTTTGTAAATGTCCACACGCTCTCATTTTTAGGTAATCAATTGAAAACTAAAGCCGGCGCCATACTACGAAAAAAATGTAGTCATCGTATTTATACATAGTACTACATATTCATGAGCATCTCAAAAAACATTTATTTGAATACTTATAATTGGCCAGTACATTAGTCAGATATATCGAATGAATCATATTAGACAAAATAGAACGCTACAGTCGGGCAAGCCCGACAATAAAATAGCCTGTACTCTCCACAAAAAAGAAAAATTAAAAAAAAAAAATTTAAAAAAAATTAAATTATTAAAAAAATGAATGAATTAATTAATTAATTCAATTAAATTAGAATACATGTTTATGTTCAGTTTTAACAGCATATATTTACATCACGTACCTATGCGTGTTTATATGCGTGTATGTATGCAGCACAAAGTTGAACCAAAGCAGCAACAACAACAGCTGCGGGCAGCGCTGCCGACAGAGCTGCAGGCAGCGCATGAGCAGCGATCTTACTTATGACTATAACTTTCTTCAGAATTGACCTATCATAATGAATCTAGGCATACGAACTCATAATCACCAACTGGAGGTATATGCCAATTTTGGGTTCGAAAATCTAAAAATGATGGAAGTTATGGACAAAAACATGAATTGCGGGGGAGTGGGGGGTGCATCGAAAAAAAACTCAAACTCGTACATTCTCGGTCTTAGGAGAATGTGGAAACCAAGTTTGGTTATTCTAGCTCTTATACTTTCTGAGATCCTTGCGTTCATACGGACAGACAGACGGACGGACGGACAAGGCTCGGCTTCTCATCCTGATCAAGAATATATATACTTTGTGGGGTCTGCCACGCCTCCTTCTGTGTGTTACATACATGCGCACAAAACTAGTATAGCCTTTCACCCTTTGGGTACAGGCTATAAATATATACAATATGTAGTTGAAATGCTGTAAGTTAATAGATCGTTTGATCACCATTATGGGTCAGTCTTTTCCCAGAACACCCCAGAGGGAGTGAATGTTTTTAAGATTGATTCACCTACCTAGGGGCCAACGCGATGCTGGGGACTTGACATTCCCCCTGCCTCGTTTCCCAATCACAGCTATATACAATTGGCTCTACTTGTACTAGAATATACGAGTATTGCAGGCAAAGACCTGCACGCATAATTACGTCTTATCAACAAGACTGCCGAGCTTGGCACATTTCTGTTTTTGAATTCGAATTCGTCAACAAGTCATCATCATAATTTCCATTTATGTATGCCACTCTGCCTCGCAACGCTCCTGTCTGACGAGGCTAAATTGAGTGTCACGCACATCCAGAACACACAAAATATAAGACTTTTCGAAAATATATACTTGTACATACGTGCACAGACTGTATGGCGTCATTGCTTCGAGAGCGAAATTAAAGTAATTATCTTAGAGTAGTAGTAGTTTACCATATTAGGCTAATTTAATTTTGAGAAAGTCGTCGACGACAACATCGGCAGTGTCCGCGGGTGCCGACAGGAAGTTGCTTGATTTTAACGCTTACTGCGGAAACAATGACGGAAAAGCTTAACCAGCAATTGTAATCAACAAAGAATGTACTTATGTATGAATACATAAACATACACACATACATAAATGTACATACACATGCGCTGCAATGGTTCATTATAAATTCACATTCAAATAAAACTAGTGACGTCGGCAGAACTTAGCGGAATATTTAAATGTTCTGAAAATATTTCTAGTTTAACAGACTCAAGTATATACATACAAGTATATTAAAAAATATAATCTATGTAATATAACAAATGAGTCAGAGCAATGTGTTGTATACCTTTAGTACAGATTTCGTCTCGCCAGACAATACTATATCGTATATTTATTTTTATTAAAATGAGCTTTAATAATATGTTAGCGATTATATTTACATACAGCCCGGATTTGGCAACAACTGTCGTTTGAATCCAAACATAATAAAAATGATGATAAAAAGTGCTTTGAAGAGCAATTGTTTGACCTAATTATGTAAATAGGGAATACTTTACAAAGTATTTGGAATTACTCCTTTTGCATTTCCATTACTCCTTTTGCACTCTTATGGAATCGAGTTAATTACAATTGCCATATATAACTCAGAATAATGGCAAATATAAACCCAAAACCCTTCTACTCAAATATGTATAAATATATATTTACAACGCAACAGGAAATTGGCGTGTGCCATTTGCGTGGACTTACTCACGTATCGAAGCAACGCTTTTGGAAGTATTCATAATGCACAGGAAGGCGTATTGAAATAGCTCGCATGGGCTGTTGCGTAAAAAGTCAGCTTATATAAGTAGTACTTGTATGTACACTTTCCGAACCATAATACTGACGGACAAGAGCAATGATTATAATAATTGAAATGGGCAATAAGTGAATAAGTAAGTAAGTACTGGTTTTGAAAGATTCAGAGAAAATTATTACATTTATCAACATCTCTCCTTCCGTGAGGATTAACCGACTTGGATAAAATTTAAAATTAAGATATAAAATACATATGTATGCCTAAATAACGTGTGCAATATTTAGAGTATGTGGTGAACAATAATGGCAGCGTTTTATAGCGGGGAAAATAAAAAGATAAAGTCAAAACAGAGTCTACATATCAAGCTTTATCAGTGTGGGTTCTCCAAATATATTCGCCGAATATACATATCTACATATAGAATGTTTACATAAATAAAAAAAAATCACAGCTGCTGAAACACAGAAAATTAAGATTCCTAATAGGAATTAATGGACTACCATTTTAGCATTTCGAAAAAGGGAGTATTGGTTGCAAATGCTAAAAAAACATTCGCTTTCATTTCGCTTTATGAGGCTCACAAAAATATACACACCATGCAAGATTTGTTATGCAACTGCAATTAGCGCTGAACTAATGCAATCGTGTTAATGAGAGTCCAATTTGCAGAAGCAAAATAAAAAACTAACATAACACGTGCCATTCAACAGCCAAGTGGAAAGAGCGTTTAGGTAACAGGTTGCAGCTGTTAACAATCAGCGGGAGTTCGGTGGCCACAAAATTTTAATTAAAGACCAGAGCCACACACACTTTAGCGTAATGGCATTAAAGCCTATCGACGCAATCTAAGTGCAGACCGGCTGACATCTTTAGGAGGAGAACGATGCAGTTTAAAACGCCTTTGTTTACAGTGTGCGCGTGTTTTGTTGCCACATATAAAAGTATATGTGTGTACATATTTTTTCTTTTTATCAATTAGTGCGCGCACGAACAAAGGCAATGCACTCAGACGCCCAGGCACAGCCCGAGTGCAGCCCCTCTAATCTCGTCCAGCAGTGCCGTCTGGGCCGAACTGTGCTCAGCTGCTTCATGGTTGCTGCTTATCGACAATGCGTATTTTTTAAATAAAGATTCTCCTTGGGTTTGCTCCATTGCGATGGTTGCAGCGACCATTCAGCAGTTTGTGAAGCTTGCAGCGTGCAGAGTAAGGAACTCTCGATAGGGCCAAAAAGTTAAGGAGAAGATTCGATAAGCGCGCACGTCCCTTGTTATCCCCCAAACTTCCAAACCGTGAACCGTCGCCCCGCTAGGAAAGTGAGGGGAGTCGGACGCCATATAAATAGAATGAGAAACAATCGAAAATCGAAGTATCATATTAACGACAGCATGTTAATTCAATTAGTCGTTGGCGCTGTTGGTCTTTGGGTTTCTGGGTTAGAGACACAGAGTGCACTGCCATTGAGTGCTAGATATCTAATTTGTGTTGCTATGCTTGTCCAGTTTTTCTAAACTTTACAAGAACTTTAAAGAACGCACTCAAAAAATCGGACTGGGGGCAGACCGAATCAAATAATTATTGCTAGAAGCGGCGCAATATTGGGATTCGGAGAAAACATAGTATAGGATTATGTACATATGTATGCTTGAACACTATTTAGCTGGACATTGCCTAAGACCGATCGACCCCTAGATCGATAAGGATAACTAATTTTGACTGGTGCTAGGAATATAAAGAGAGTATTTGACTTTGATTTATTTATAAAGTCTTGAAATTAAAAGCTACAAAGAAATTTTCACTTCGAACCTATGTGTATTAATTATACAATGGTAGAACAAAGTATACACTGACTGCTGTTTTCTTGAGATTAAAACAATTGCAATGCAGCCAGCAGGGGCTTGTCGGGCCTTATCTTTCGACTTTGTTTACACCGCCTAATCAGCGTTCTTTATGTGAATGAAACTTGTAACATGGATGTGAGATCTGTAGTAAAATGCTAGTGTGTATATTTATCTCGAACACAAGACTCGAGAGGGCCGAGGGCCTCATTTATATATTTTGTAGTATGTTATATAGAATTATAGTCTAGTTTTGGGTATTAATATATGCCGGGACATTTGGACACAGGATGCTATGGAAAATATTACACATATGTACATATGTATATATGCACATATAAAAAGAAAACTGCCAATGCATTATAATATGCGTGAACATTTATATTTGGCCTAAATTCAAGGCAAAACGTGCGTCCCCTGCTGCAAGTCAAAGAAACACAAGTACGTGCGTTATAAATGTGTAGACAGTTGCGCAAATGCACGCCCATATACATGTGTGTATATATATGTACATATAAATGTATACCTGTCCACATATATGCACTTCCTAAAATAAAAGAAGCATATCATAAAAAACTAAAAACTTGTGTAACTTTTTTAAAACTTATATCTATGTATCTATGTATATTAATGTGTAAATGAAACGCAAACCAAAATTTTGTGTAGCAGTTCAGTGAACCTTGTCAGCGTCAGCAGCGCGGCAACGTCATGGCTTTCGCTGTCTGCGTCGCCATCTCCGTCAGCACTGTTGTTGTTGTCGTTGTTACGTTTTATTGTAAAATAAGCACAATTGCACACCTTCTAGCTGGCTGCTAAGTGCATGAGTGATTTCCAGACAAACGCTCACTTTCTCTCTCTCTCTCTCACACTCTCTGCCTCTTCTAGACCACTGTCTCGTTCTCCCTGTGTGGCCTTTGCAACGGAAAACTTTGTTATGACTCACTCACGTGTAGAAATTGGCAAACTGGTGACTGCTGGCCGGCGAGAGAGCGAAGAGTCAGGCTACGGGGCTTGGTTATTCGGGTTGGTCGGACTGGTCACTCTAGCGTGTTGTCGCACTTCCGTTGCGAATTTTGTTTTATTACTTTTGAAATGGTTGAGCATTGGTTGAGTATGGTATGAGTGGCATGAATGGCATTTCTTACTTATTTATGCCAATCACATGTGTGCTATTAAATAAACTATAAAAATCTACGCATAAATTAGGCAATACAAAACCCGCGGCCCCTTGTACATAGCTCCCTTGTACAAGCTCAGTGCAGTAACGCATGCACTTCTTATGCATGCACATTTGTTTGGCTGTACATATTTATATGTATGTATGTATGTATATGCATTTGATTTCGATACGCCACGATTGCATCAAACTATTTACATATTCTCATTACGGCCCTTTCCTATCGGTTCTTACCTTTTGATTAATCATCAAAAACAACAGCAGCATGGCAGCAACTGCATATCCCGGGAGAGGTCGTGGCTAACCTTTTTTTGTTGTTCTTTCTTCCAAACTCTGGGCGTTGAACAATAATAACTACAACAAAAAATACAATCGATGCAGTCAATATTATGATTGCAGCGCCAATAATAACAAATGCCGCAACTCGAATCAGTTTTGTTTGGCCTGAGGCAAACAAATAGAAACAGTTCGAGTGCTACACTTTCCATTTTATGTGAATTTTCACGCTTAAATCTAACAAATTCATTGAACATATAAGTATTTTTAAGCCATCATTGGGAACACGAAAGGTACTCCAAGCAATCTCAGTTATCCAAGACATCAAGCACCAAGCAAACGCAAAGAATATCGAATTCCTCGAAACCCCTAAACTGCAGAACCCACTTGATGATGACTAATGCAAGGCGCGCTCTTAAATTCCCATTGTCTGTATATTTTATATATTATTATTTATATATATTTACATTAGAATCGAGTCTATGTATATGAATAATCCAATAATATACTACTAACAATATACTATATCCATTCTCTGCTGTTTCGTCTGTCGTGAAATTAAAAGCTCATTAGGTTAGTTTTTGTCTAAGGAGTGTAGAGTTTAACCGTTTTGTATGCGTAGCTCTATGAATTCGGATCAACATCATTAAACCAACCCCAAAACTGGGCATATTGAGTGCAATACCAGCACACAATTCTCTTGGGCCTCGCGCCTCAACCCCTAAACAAAACAGCTGATTGACTCGAGCACGTGCCAAAATCAAGAGCGACCCTTCAGCACACGTGTCCGTGGAACGTTGCCATAAATGCTACAATTATAACAATGTTAAATAAGAGAAGAGTGTGCGCAGTCTACCCTCTGCATGTTCAAAGTCAATTTGATCGATGATTATTGTCGAAATGATTCAATTTGAATAGGAAAGTCGTTGTGATTGTTTGTAAGCCCCTTCTCGGAGTACGGCCAAACCCAACTACAGCCTTACTGGCTGACCGACTAACATATTGGTGGACTGTTGGATTGTCTGATTGAAAAACTGTCCACTGGTGCCTTGCATGCACAATTTTGACTATTAGGCCTGGGTTTCGGACCAGTTATTGGCACTTCTCTGCGACTTGCTTTCCCATGTAAAAAGACAACTTACTCGAGGGTTCAGCTTAGGCGGTATTGTGGTTATCACAACACCCGAACCTTGTACCCGCGTGGGATCCAACAACGTGGGACCCAACGGACTGCAATAAAACGTGTTACTCTTCTTTTACATTTATAAGGCAGTGGAGTGAGTGATGACACGTCTTTAATTTTCTATGGCTGTTCTATCAGTGTGTAACTCGATTCGCCAGCAGCAACAACAACAAGTCATTGTTCAAGTGGTCAGTTGGTTGCCTCTCCTTCAGCTTTATTGAATGCTCTGAAGGCAGGGCGAGCTAAAGTCAATTAGAGACAACGCCAACAAAAACAACAATAGCGACCACAATTGCAAACTCGCAGCTTCAAGCTCGACTTGATTGAGTCAGGTCAAAAGAATTTAAATGAGCATCTCGGCAGCGAGTGAGTAGATACCTCCTCTCTAAAACGGAAGCCCTAATCCACAGACACACTCTGGGGACAGAAAGTTGCTGCTGGAGCTGAGTTTGCAACTCTCGACTATGATATTTGCATAAATTGCGAAAAGTGGACAAGGGAACAAATTGAAGCGACAATAGTTCAAAAAGGTAGGAAGTGTTTTCCTGTTGCATGTAGTCGGGCTTAAGATCAATTAAGATGTGATTATAATGAAAACGGACGAATTAGCATCAATTGATTTCAATTAAGATGTACAAGTATATTTTGATCGTCAACTCATCTTTAATTTTCACACTTTCGAACTTCTGTATGGTCTTCTGTTTAGGTGTGTCTTGGGTAAAATATAAATATGTCTGATAAGAATATATTTGGATCAATTGTAAGTATTCATTTTGGTTGCGGGAGTTTTTAAACTGCTAAGTGCGATACCTTTTATGTTAGCAACGGCGATTGTTTCTTAAAAAGTTGTACAAAATTATAAAATCAACTCAAATGGCCGCAAAACCAGTTGCCAAAAGCAGTTGCAAAATAATCGGCAACAAACGTGGCGGTCAGAGTATGATTGTTGTACATAGTTTAGTATGTACATATGTAATCTTACAGTGGCTAACAGCTAACAGGTACTGAAAACTTGAAGATGAAATTAAGTGTGGACCTACTGCACGAGGCCTTTAAAAAGCCTTTGCCTTGTTGATAACAAAATAAAATTGATTAAAGTTGCAGGTAAGACATGCATTAAAATGTGATCTCACTTAACAGTGCTGATCATTAAAAACAACAAACAAACAAAACGTGTGGAAACGTTAAATTCTTGAAATCGTTTTTGAAAATTCACTGCATGCTGTCTTTTAAAAGTGAAAAAGAAAGTTGTTCGCAGTACATTTAATGGGTTGCTTAAGCAAAAACGAAACAAAAGAGAGATAAACCTGCGTGCCAAACATAACAACAACAAATGAAGCACTAATAGCCAAAAAAGCAACAATTGCCACCAGCCCCACAAAAAGAGCAAATGCTGCGTGCCGCTTGTTTTATAAAATCGATCGTTTTTGTTTTTGCCCCCTTTCCACAAAATGCAAAAGTCGCTACGTCTGCCAATCTGACAGTCTGTCACTTTGTCAGTCTTGCGGTCCCAACCCTCCAGTCCGCCCAAGCGGCCACTTAATAGAGGCCAGGTAAAAAGGTATTGCCGCTGCTTCTCTATTGTTGTTACGTGAGTGCCGTTCTGCATTTAAAAACCAAATGGCCAGCAAACGCTAACAGAAGCAACACTAGCAACAAGAGCAAGTATCAAGCAGGAAGAAACCCTGGAGTGGTGCAAAAAGCATAAAAGCCCATCCATATCGGACTACGTGAGATTTTGATAAAACGCGACACCAAGATAAACGAACGCTAAACACTGAACAAGTGACGACAAATACTGAGCAGCGCCAACAATAATAAACGCAAAGTGCAAACTAAATGCTTGCTCACCCCTCCCCTCTCTTCAGGGAGGCGCCTTTTGCATTATTTAGGTACTAAGCACTTACAGCTCCCCGTAGTATTGGCTCACATACTGGATGGTTGGAAACACAGACTGAATAACAGTCTGCTTAACTTAGACTGTGTTATTTGGTCTGGTGTCGAGCAAAATCTCTGTTTGTGTTTGCCGTTGCGGTAGCAACAACGACAATGACAACAAAATGAGGCTAAATCTGGTTTTTCAAGCTACTGTCAAGGTTGCACGACGACGGCCCTCTGCTCGGCTAAAGCGGCAACCAAACTTGGATTGTCTTCGACAGTCGGCACAGTCAGGGAAAAGTTCGGATACGTTTTTTTCAATTGTTGCTCACTACCCGCCTTGTTATGATTGCGCAAAATTGCCAGCGAATTTTATTATTGAAACAATTAAAACCTTGTCGATTTTTCTCATATAGTAGTATATATAAACTGTTCGCTGTTATCTACATTTTTATTTTGTAATATGTATACATACATATATGGACATATTTGATCTTTATTATTCCGTTGGATAATCGTTGAAAATTCAAATACACTCATGAAAATATTTGCAGTTAATTTACTCCGTTATTAATTGGCTCCACTGTCTCATGGATTTTGAACTTGAATGGTAACTTGTTTTCGGCGAGAAGCGTCAGAGTCTGTTTGGGCTCTTATTTATGTATTTATTTGTTTTATTGTGCGATTTGAATCTTTTGGAGCCTTCCAAATAGAGCGGGTATTGCAAATATGGACTGTGCGCGCACTCACCTTTTGACTCCAAATTGTCAGCTGTGACAGCGACGACGTGTTGCAAACATATGTTGGCGAACAACAGCAGCACCGGCAGTAGCAACTGTAAGTGGAATAGCATTTTCGCGATGCGACGCGGCAGTGGCAGCAATGAGCTTATGGGTGTGAGAATCCTAAGGATCCAGCGCAGCGGAGATGTTGTCGCCGTTTGTGGTGCTGCTGTCGCTGTTTGCGCAGCAGCTGCAATGATAATAACTGTTCTGTTTCTTTTTCTCTGCGAAGACAGGCCAAGGCGGTGACATCACTTCCTGACTCTGACTGAGGCTAAGATTGAGGAACTCCCACAGGAAAAGCACTCAGATGCAGTTGCGTTTTATTTAAATACAAATCACTGGCCGCTGCATTTTAACGCGTTCTTCACTTCAATCAGGAAAGTGCCACTCGCGATTGAAAACAATAACAGAGAGAACAAAACGGCAGACACGGCAGAAACGGCAGAAATAGGGGAGGTATCTCACGGATGCATAAATAAAAAGCGATATACATATGTTTTGGTTTACAAATTATAACGGCAGTATTTACGTTTGGATGTACATATGGATGTATGGTTGCGTGAGTATGTCAGTTCTGTTTCTCATGTGAATCTTCTTCTTGACTGTGCTTATATAGCTTTGTTGTTAAAATTATTCCTATTGGACTCTTCAGAGTTAACTTTAGCTTTGAATTACTTTGTCACTACGCTTTCACAACACGCACACATTTGAAAATAATAAATGATTAATTTCTGCTTATTCTAGATTCTTTTAAATAAAATTATAACATTTAACACCTCTCGCTGTTTTGCACACACACAATAAAACACGCGCACCCGCCCGACACAGAAACGGACATACACACGACTGAGGAACTCGTTTAGCATTTTGTGCAACGCTGCCCATGTTTAGGTACATGGCAAAGGCTGCTTGCTATGCGACAGCGTGCTGCCACCTAAAACAAATGTTTGTTACTAAAAATGCCCACATAAACATAAAGCCAAATTTTGTAGTGAAACAAATGGCATGTTGAAAAAATTTAATTTCCCCCGGCACGTCAATTTTTTTTGTATTTATTTGTTTTTTTGTTAGTACTGTCTACAATTAATACTGTGTCCACTTATAATAGTGTCAAAATTTTAGTACAAAAATTATATTTAATGCTCTACCTCTTTTACAAATTTTGCTTAAATCGGTTGATTAAAAAAAAAATGAATAAAATAGTAATAATCATATTCATAAATAATTGCAAAACTGATTTATGCCAGGCGAGTTGCTGTAGCGGATTCCCTCACCTATGTCTGCGTGCGTATAACAGATCAGGTTCCTTTTTGGGTTCAGGAAATTTATGTAGTCTGTAAATGTACAGTAGGTGAAAAATGTAACAGGTGATAGACCCTATGTATATATATTTTTGACCGTGTCCATATGCCAAGTTTCATTATGATAGGAAATGTACATTATGGATTACATATGTACATTAGATTATACACAAACCCAATAACAATTTATTCAAGGGGTGTCTGCTTAAGGGGATACTTAAATACTTTATACACCGATCGAATGTTTTTAGAAAAAATGCCCGCCGAAGAGAGTGTCCGGATAAAAGAGGTGTCCATTAAGGGAGTTTTCACTGTATCAATAAATGTATGTAGGTACAAAAGTTTATATGGTTAATATTAACATCACAAAGTGGGTAAAGGGTTTTAGGTAATTGGTCCCCACGACAAAAATCAAATATTTTTCCAAATTAAAGTATTGAATATGTTTTATTTTATTTCATAAATTAAAATTGTACATGGTATTTAATAGTTGAGCCAACCAAAACCAAGATAAAGTGTAATCTCTTTCAACTTTATAGCATTTTGTTTTCTTTCAGAACACACCACATCAAAATACTCACCATGGAACGAAACCCTAATGCGACTATTTTCACACTTCATATTAGTGTATCAATAAACTGACCAGCTTTTGACACTCGAACATAACATAGTATGTCATATCATTCAGCTTCAGGGTGAAGGCATACAAAAACACCACACTTGCATAGTTAACCCTTTAAACTGCATATTTTGTAAATATACACTTTCCACACTTTCGATCGCATTAAAATAATCATTTTGCTCATGGGCCTTCTCCAAAAGACTATCATTGAACATTTGTTCTTTTTTTCTGTTTCCGAGATGCAAAAAGAATTTGTCCACACTTTTAGAAAAAAAGCAAGTAGAGAAACTAAAGTCGGGTGTCCCGACTTTGAAATGCTCTGTACATACAAATGTGCAGAATAATTATGCGTGTATGGTGTGTTTGTGTGTCCGTGTGCTTGTGCAAAGCAGTAACAGCAACAACAACAACAGCTGCGGTCACTGCTTGGTCATATATACATACAGTGGCTATAACTTCCTGTTAAATCGGCTTATCAATCTGAAACGTACGGACTCATAATCACTAACTGGAGACATTTTCCGAATTTCAATGAATTTTCCAAGAAATACGGGAGTTTTGGAAAATCAGTGATTGTGGGGGAAAGGGAGGGAAATTTCAAAATACACATTTTCTTCGTATTCACATATGGCATCTGACTAAATAATTTGGTGTCCCTAGCTATTATAGTGTCTGAGATATAGTCGATTATAGTCTCTGAGACGGACAGACAGACAGACAGGACTAGATCGACTCGTCTTGTCATGCTGATCAAGAATATACAGTGAAACCTCTCTTGGCCGGACACTCACTTTTGCTTATTTAAATTGTTTTTCTATTTAGGCGATTAAAATAAATTGACTTTATTCAATATAAAAAATACTTTAGGATTTTGTAAATACTTACATATAACAATCACTTATAAAAATGAAGATCCAAATTCATTCAATAATTTTACATTTATATACTTGTACTATATTTTGAACCTTGTAAATTTTTTCCTTAAAAACCAATTTTGGAGTAAATGTGCGCCATTCAGAAGTGCAGTGCTTGGCTTCAGCCATGGTAGAAGAAAACAGATATTCACTACTCTTGCAAATTATTATAAAATTAAAATATTTTCCTTTTGCAACCATTCTTGAGCTAAATAACTACACATTTAATTTAATTTTCAATATTTGTTCAAGAACTCCTATTATTATTATATATCTTATATAACTGTGAAATAATTATATAATAACAATAATATGTGCACAAATAGCGGAAGTTAGGCTATTTTATAAAAATCCTGTAGTACGAGTAAATCACATAGGTATACGTAGAAAGAAATAAAAGAAGTATTAAAAATATGAAACTATTTTCCATGCATTTGAAACGTCCATTACCAAAAGGTACGCGTCTCGAAAAATAGTGTCCGCGTCCGGTCAAGAGAGTGTCCGAACAAAAACGGTGAACTTGCTCTAAAAAGTACACCAAAACGAATGTTCTAGAAAAAGTGTCCGCCTAAGAGGGGTGTCCGGTTAAAAGAGGTGTCCGTTAAGGGAGTTTTCACTGTATATACTTTGTGGAGGAGGAGGCGTGGCAGACCCTACAAAATATATATATTATTGATCAGCATGACAAGACGAGTCGCTTTATGTCTGTCTGTCCGTCCGTCCGTATGAACACCTGGATCTCAGAGACTACAAGTATAAGAGCTAGGGACACCAAATTTTGCACAAAGTTGCCTTATGTGTATGCTGTACGAGTTTGTTTTATTTTTCCCCCCACATCCCCCCTTCTGCCTACGCCCTTGTTTATGGCTATAACTTTCTTAAGAATTGACCAATCATGATGATACTTAACGGACACATAATCACTAACTGGATGTAATAACCAAATTTGAATTCAAAATTCCACAAATTATGGGAGTTATGGAAAAAAACACGAATTGCGGGGGAGTGTATTAGAAAAAAAAAAACACAAACTCGTCATTTCTCCAACTCAGGAGAATCTGGATACCAAGTTTTGTTATTCTAGCTCTTATATTTTCCGAAATCCTTGCGTTCTTACAGAAAGATGGACGGACGGATAGACGGACATGGCTATATCGACTCGACTTGTCATCCTGATCAAGAATATATATTCTTTGTGGGGTCTGCCACTCCTCCTTCTGTCTGTTACATACATTCGCACAGAACTAGTATAACCTTTTATCCTATGGGTAAAGGGCATAAAAATCCATTTTCACGAATATCTAAAAAAATTATTTACTTGACGTAGCCATCATTTAATCCAGAGGGGGCGAGACTTTTTTGACTTATTTTTACTCTCTGTATATGAAATGTACAATGTATGTTAAGTTCGCGGGAGGTAAAAAATGTGGCAGACCCCTTAAAGTGTGTATATTCTTGATCAGCATGACAAGACGGGTCGATCTAGCCCTGTTTATCCGTATGAACACACAGCTAGAGACACCAATTTTTGCACAAAGATGCCTTATGTGTGTACGCTGACTAAATTTTATATTTTTGATGCACCTCCGCGATAATGGGAATTTTTCGTAATGCCGTTCGTATAATCAACCATATCTCGGAGACCTTACGAGCTAGAACCACCAAATTTTAGACCAAGCCATGCCTTATATGAATACACAGAAAATGTGTGTTTCAGAATTTTGCTCCTCTCCCCATCGCAAGTAGCGATTTTCCACAACTTCCGTAAAACGGAATTTTTCATCCAGTTAATTCTGCTATTTTGAGCTAAAACACTCGTTCGACATGCTTTTGGAACGTGCAAAAAGCTGTATTGAAGCAGACTATTTTGAATAAAATTAATTGATTTTGCCGAAAAAACCATTTGTTCTGTTTTTTTTTTAAAGTCCTGTTTACTTTGGAACACACCGTGTATGTGCGAAACAAATTCACTCCAGGTAGTACTGCAGCATCAAGTTCGCTCAATTAACATGCGTTAAATAATGTTTTAAAAGCAGTCCTAACTAAACAAGATAGAACGCTACAGTCGAGCAAGCCCGACAGTAAAATACCCTGTGTGTCTATGCGCTTCTATTCGTGTCTGTGTGAGCATGTTTGCAGTCAACCAAAGCACCAGCATCAACAACAGCTACGGGCAGCTCTTGGGCAGCAATTATATTTATGGCTATAACTTCCAGTTAAATCGGACTATCATAAGGAAACTTGGCATACGGACACATAATCACTAACTGGGGGTATTTGCAATTTGAGTTCGAAATTCTAAGAATTACGGGAGTTAGAGAAAACCACGACTTGTTGTGGAGAGGGGGGTGGAGGGGAATTCCAAAAACACATTTTCTGTGTATTCACATAAGGCATCTTGGACTTCAAATTTGATGTCCCTAGGTCTTATACTTGTAGTCTCCGAGATATAGGTGATTATACGAATGGCGTTACGAAAAAACCCCATAAGGGGTTTTCCATATAAAGTCGACCACACATTCATTATTATGATGTACTATTTCGACTTAAAATGGACTTGAGTTGCATTTGTTGAAGTTTTTTCATTGATAATATGCATACATTATTTTTTAAATGCATCGAGCATTATTTAATCAAAATTTTAATTTTTTGGCCCCCCTTTGGTAAAAGCTGCGTACGCCCTTGGGCATAAATAAAATCGCTGCTTATGCTCTGCTTGCAGCTCTGCCCGCAGCTGTTGTTGCTGCTTTGGTTCAACTTTGTGCTGCATACATACACGCATATAAACACGCAAAGACACGATTCTGATGTTTATTATTATTATTAATTAATTAATTTAATTTTTTTTAAATAATTTAATTTAATTTTTCTTAAATTTCCCTCTTTTATGGAGAGTACAGGGTATTTTACTGTCAGGCTTGCCCGCCATGTCTGCATGTATTTAAAAATATCCTCGATATTGTCAAATAAATAAATAAATCGACACAGGAACTAATACTCGGCTGTGGCAAAGATATACATACATACCTTTCACCAAGAGGCTACATCTTCACTTTTAAGTAAGGAGTGTACAAAACTCAATTAACACGCTACTATTTTATTTAGGAAACATCGTAATAATTACCGATTAAACTTTACGCTTACAACTAGGCAATAAAATACTTGCATAAAGGTCTTAACTATAAAGCAAAGGACACAATACGCCACGTGACCGGCACAGATTATCTTACACACATAGCTTACACTTGCTATAGGCGTTTACTTGGTTTTGCCGTTGAGACGATCCTGAATCTCCTGCAGACTCAAGCCCTTTGTCTCCATCACGACGAATAGGACGAAGAAGAAGGCTACCACACAGAAGATGGCAAACAGCCAGAAAGCGTAGTAAGATCCCAGGGCGTCCAGCGCTGGATACCAACGAGTGACCACGAAGCCGAGTATCCAACAGGTCGACGCAACCATGGACGAGGCCACTGACTTAATGTTTGCCGGGAACATTTCCCCCAGGACGGCCCACGGCAATGGACCAAATCCTGTACAGTAAACAATGTTGTACACTATCAAGGCTGGCACTGGCATCCAAGCTACACTGGATATATCGCCGACCTCCAGCTGCATGTAGAAGAAGGCACCAAGAGCAGCTAGACCCAGAGTCATTACGCTGGCCGACGTAAGCAACATGATCTTGCGTCCCAGGCGATCTGCCACAATAGGCGTTAGACCGGACGAGGCGACCTGTACGCAGCCAATAATTATGGTTGCAACAGCCGGATCGAGACCCGTGTTGGCGCTGGCGAAGATCGACTGGCTGTTGAAGAGAACTACATTGATGCCGGAGAGCTGTTGGAACGCAATCAGGCCGGCACAAATGAATAGAGCTTTGCGGTTGCCTGAGTTCTTAAATAAATCCATAATGGTGCCCTTATTGGCCATCGCTTCCTCCACGTTCGCTTGAATTTCCGCCATCTCGTCGTGCACTGCCTCAGCGCTTTGACCACGAAGAAATTGCAGCGATCGCAGAGCGTCCGTCTTGCGGCCCTTGCCCGCAAAATAGTAGGGGCTCTCGGGCATGAAGAAGAAAACGGCATCGAAGATAATGGGCGTGACAATGCAACACCACTGCAGCGCCTGATAGGAGACATATGGTCCAATGGCGTAGACGTAGAGAATACCGGCTGGGGTGAAAAATAAAGTAGCATTATTATACTCTGTACATGAAATGTACAAGAGTATATTAGGTTTGCGGGAGCTGAAAAATGTAACAGGCAGAAGGAGGCGTGGCAGACCCCACAAAGTATATATATTCTTGATCAGCATGACGAGACGAGTCGATCTAGCCCTGTCTGTCTGTCTGTCCGTCTGTCCGTCTGTCCGTCTGTCCGTCCGTATGAACACCTGGATCTCAGAGACTATAAGAGATAGAGACACCAAATTTTGCACGAAGATGCGTTATGTGTGTATTCTATACGAGTTTGTTTTATTTTTTTGATTTTCCCCCCCACTTCCCCCCTATGGGGGTTTTTCCGATTTTCCATTCGTATAATCGCCTATATCTCGGAGACTATAAGACCTAGGAACACCAAATTTTAGTCCCAGATGCCTTATGTGAATACGCAGAAAATGTATATTTTGGAATTCCCCTCCCTCCCCCCTCTACCCCGCAAATCGTAACTCCCGTAATTCTTGGAATTTCGAACTAAAATTTTGGAAATACCCCCAGTTAGTTATTATGTGTCCGTATGCCAAATTTCATTATGATAGACCGATTTAACAAGAAGTTATAGCCATAAATATATTTGCTGCTGCAGCGCTGCTCAAGCGCTGCCCGCGGCTGTTGTTGATGTTGCTGTTTGGTTGACTGCGAAAATGCTTACACAGACACGAATTGATGCGCATAGGCATACATACACTCACACAGACGCAATTGCTATGTAAATGTGCAATTATACACCCTTTACGTGAGTTCGAATACCGAGAGAGGTAAAATCGATCAAATTTTTTTTTTATTTTCTTAATTTTTTTTATTTTCTATAATTATTGTAAACATATGTACAGAGTATTTCAAAGTCGGGACACCCGACTTTAGCTTTTTTACTTGTTTTTGGGTACGTGTTGTCAATTAGGTCTTCAAACATAGGGGATATTATTGGCGCTTTTAATGCGTAGGCTTTTAAAAAAAATACTTTTGCAAGGTTCAATTCAAGCTCGCTAAAAATAGACTTTCCTCGGCGCTGAGCCGTTTTTCCCCCACTCTGCCATAACACAAAACATTACTCCGCCATGAGCATGGACCATGAACATATCGCTCAAGGTACAAGTATAAGTTCCACACTACCTAAATTTGACTTAGAAAGTATTGTTTACTAATTTCAGCAATATTTTTAAAATGATAATCACTCTGGAAGCATATCGATTCCATAACAACTGTTGACAACAAAGATCTGACATGGTTGATCTCGACATCTCTGTATCTGTGTCCCAATAAACTGGAGTAGTAGTTTTGGATTTGTGTCGCCATGCTGGTCGTTCACATACATATACCCTTTCTATTATATGGATGTTGAAAACTTACATATCAAATAAATAGAACGTGTAAACAAACACACTGCAGTTTCGATATGAGTGCCTAAACACAAAAATTAATTGAATTTGTAAGTAGGAAGTGATGATGAGACTTCTCCTGCCAATTAATTATTTTGTGTCATGTTCTATATCTTAGGCCTATCTCATTGTCTCTAGGCATGGTAACGCCTTTGAATGATTGGGCATTGGAAGCAAGGTTTAAGCTTGAAAGCGATACTCACAAACAATGAAGAGCTGCATGAGTGATCCGGTGGCGCCGCGCACACTGTCTGTAGCAATCTCACCGACATACATCGGGGTTACAGTCATCACAAAACCCACGCCGAAGCCCTGGATCAGACGAGAACAGTAGAGTACGACCACATCAGTGGCCACCATGTTGAGAATGGAAGCGATCACAAAGAAGACCGAGCTGGAGAGGAGTACCCATTTGCGGCCAATGCGATCAGCTAGTGGCCCGGCCACAAAAGGCGCTATCAAAGCGCCGATGGCGATCAAAGATGAAATCCAAGCATCCTCCTCAGCATTGATGGGCTTGCTTAAAGGCGAGTCTGAGGTATCTTCGGCTTTCAGTTTGGGGCCAACAGGCGATGTCCAGCCCAGACAGGTGCCCACAACAAAGGCAGAAAGGTTGGCTGCGTGTATGGTTGTGAGAAGTTAATGTGAAGAAAAACCTTCACTGAGACCCGTGAACAGACTCACCTGCTACTGCTGCCAGAAATATGCGACCAGTCTTAACCGGCTCCATGTTCCGTGTAAATCCGTCGCCCATCTGGAAGTGACTTACTTCTGAATACTTGTACGTGTTCTTGACGCGCTCTTCCTCCACGTGGTTCATTTATGGCGTCTGGCGTATTCGGATCTAGTAGCTGTTGGACAATAGAACAATCGAGAGTCACTTTCTAATTCATTTGACAAAGATTAATTAGCGCACACCATTTGTAATTATATCGCTTAACTGCGGCATTAAATGATTTTCAATGAGTGCTGCCTCTTGACATCTAATGCCAGTCGCAGCGGGTCTTAGTTGGTGCTACAAAAATCAATTACAAGTATGCCGATTAGGCCATTCGGTTGTCTTCGATCAGTATAGCCCATGTATATAGTGTTAAAAACATGTTATTTTTAGAGAAACTTTCCGGGCTATGAATTTCATTTTTACAGATACATTCATTAGGTGGACTTTTTAACGTGATTTGCAAGCTTCATTAATTGTATTGAATACAATAGCTCATCACTTTTTTGCAGTTTTTATGTAGCACCTAAAGTAAATTGGTTAACAACAAAAGAGAAGTAAGTACAATGACAACTTTTTAATAAAAGTCATACTTTTGCGTAGTATGTGAAAAAAGTGAATTGCACAATCTAATGTGAGAGTTTGATTTCATCGTTTTTCATGTGTTCGTTCATTACGATTATTTAATTCCCACTAATTAGAAAATTAATTTAATTGCACTCTTTAAAACGTGTTTGTGTTGCTATTAGCTTGTATGTACATATAACGAAATTCATGAAGTGCTTATTGACAGTTTTTAAAACCTCCAAATTAGCGTTAAATATTAAACAATTCTCCACAAACACAATGGAAAACAGTTTCCCAAATTCTGAATCTGAATTTCGGAGTTATGGTTAGGTGCACGATCCCTGACACTCTGAACTTTTTGTATTCTATGCAAGAGGCACAAATGATTATGATTCACTCGTCAACAGAAACAAGATAACAACATCCGAGAATAGGCATATCCTTACATTTGTTTCCTATTCCTTTAGAGCCTCTTCTTATTAACACGATACACGTTCAGCACAAAAAGCCGCACCAACCGCTAATCGAGTCGTCAACTGTAAGCCTCCAAATCAAAAACTGAAATGTCGCTGCGTGTGCCGAAACGCATGAATTTAAAGATTTTCCATGTATTCACACGTACACCCAAAGCAAATACAAAATCAATAATTCTCGGGCTAGCACTCGCACACTGGGTGTATTATGAGCACAAGTTACAAGTGCATTATCTTATCAAGGGTCCGTTCCCGTTCCATAGCACATTCATCTAGTAATCATGGCTATGCGCGTCAACTGCTCTCGGAGCGATGCCTCCGAAGCCATACGAGTATGTAGAGCGATTGTCTTGAAATCTGTTAGTGTTGTTTTTATTTTTCGTACAGAAATTGCGCCATTTGTGCATTTTACACTTGAACTACCAGAGTGATAAGGAGAGAGGCAGGTGATGTCTTGATTGCTGTGCTTACACTGAACTGTCGCCCAACGATGGGGTACTTCAGCCTCAAGTCCCCAATATTGGATAGGGGGTTAGGCCAAATGCAGGCCTTGCTACCATGAGTCGTAGTCGCACACATCTAGAGGCTGATGTTCGAGTACTATGTCGCCCACTCGTTGCCCCAAATACAGACGCATCAAGTGGCCACCTTTCCAGCTTATCGTTAGATAATTTTGATTTGTAGTTTTATAGGTATTTCCGTTAATTGTTTTGATGGAATTTACCTGAAATGATTGCCGCAACTACACATTGTTTATTTTGTAATTTAAATGAAATAACCGAATAGCAGAACCCGTGTCGAAAGTGTTGACAATCCGTCAGGAATCGAAGATAGATTTGTGAGTACAACCTCATGACACCCGTGAACTAGAAGTCATTTGGCGGGCGGTCTAAAGCACACACTCTTTTGGCAAGTATATATAGTATGTATGGCAAGTGGGTATAGTATCCGGCTGAAACATACTTTTCCAGTTCTATTAGTACATATATACTTGTAGTACAATGGATGTCAGGAACTGAATTGTACGATATTATTGGATTGCGACTTTGTGTTTTTCTGTGTGTAGTACGAGGTTAAGCCAAAGCAGCAACAAGAACAACAGCTGCTGGTGGAGCTTTCGGATTCGAATAGAACTCAATGATACATAAGCACTAACCGGATGTAATTGTCAAATATTAAAGCTTGCCAGTAATAAGTATGCCAGCTATGGAAACATCGCGGATGGAGGGAGAGTGAAGTGTGAAGTACATCAAGGGGAAACCCCAGAACCTTGCCGTGATTTGCGCTTGGGAAATTAAAATACCAAGTGCTCGTATACTTGTCGAGTTCTTGCAGCCGGATGTGGCTATATCGACTCGCTTTGTCAATCTCATCAATAATATATATAATATATTGTGGGTCTTACCACGCTTCTTATTATACCCTGTACCCAAACGGTAAAAGGGTATACTACTTTAGTGCGAATGTATGTAACACACAGAAGGAGACCCCACAAGGTATATATATTCTTGATGAGGGTGACAAGCCGAGTTGATATAGCCATGCCCGGCCACCCGTCTGTCCACACTTGTATGAACGCAAGGATCTCAGAAAGTATAAGAGCTAGAATAACCAAACTTGGTATTCAGATTCTCCTATGTCCGAGAAAGAACGATTTCCCGGCTATAAGTGATTGTTGTTGTTGTTGCTGCTTTGACTTAATTTTGTACTGCACACATACAAGCACATAAACACGCAAAAACACGAATTAATTTAATTTATGCATATGATATGATGAAAAAAAAATCAAGAAATCCAACTCAGTTACATTTTAAGGCGAAATAGTGAGCCATAATAATGAATGTGTGGTCGACTTCATATTGCGAAATTATTTGTAGGGTCCTCCTTGCCCACGCCGTTGATAGAGTTGAGCCCACTCGACTCCAGCATTCCCTCCTTCGTTCATGTTGCATACATTAGTATAAAGTATACATATAATCACCATGACGAGAGAAATCGATCTAGACACGTCCGCCCGTCTGTCCGTCTGGATGAACACCTGGATTTTGGAAACAGCTGTGGGCACATTAACCAACATTGGTATTTCGACGCTCGTACTCCCTACTACACGAGCTTACTTTATTTTTTAATTCCACCCCCCTTGCGCCACAGAATTTTCTCCAACACTGCCCACATTTCAAAAGCTACAACCAAACTTGCACAATCTGTATACAATTATCTAATTTTACTTCAAATTTCGTCTACATCGCACAATTTTAAGAAAAGTTTCTCGTTTCAGCAGTGCCGGAAGTTTGTTGGGGTACAGGGTATTTCACAGTCGGGCCTGCTCGACTGTAGCGTTCTCACTTGTTTTTTTTTTTTTTTTGAATAATCTCTTTTGTATGTGACCACTGAATTTGTATCTAATTTTGGGGTAAACAAACTGTGCCAATTTTATTCTGCAAATGTGGGCTTTGAATTCATGACAAACTTTTGCGAATTCTTTTACGTCATAGACTCATCAAATAATTTACGAATCAGCATCGGCATGTTGACACAAATCACCAATCAATGACTTATACAAGTGCTTATTGATGCTCACGTGTACTTATAACTACAACACAACAGAATGATAAACCAGAACAATGTGTGCGCTACGGTTATTAAATGTTTCACTTAAGTTTATAAATTTTGATAAGTGGTAGCACTCGCTGATACGGAATTTTCAGCAGCGTAGGAAAATTTTGTCGGCGGCTCTTCGAATGCGAATTGATACAATGCCAAAATCGTTAATCATTTTTTGTTGACTGCTCCGAGAAGGGCAATTAAGTTATTATAGTGCGAGCGCTACTATAAAATACGGAATTCGATGTGGCAGTTTTTTGGTATACTTAAGGATATGCTGCGATATAAAGATCATACTTTCCATAAAAAGGCAGAAGAAGTGAATCAAGCATCAACCTTCGTGGAAGACATATACATTGGACTCTTGTGACTAATGGTTTCAAATATCAAATAAAAAAGATGTGGAAAGAGGGAAGTGGAAAGAGGGCCACTGGCGAATATTATGCCATCAAAGTTGCTCAAAAAGTTGTTGATAAACGACCCCACCGAATCTATTCCTACTAGGGATAAACCACGAATCAGTCCTTGATGTCTGCTGTATCAAATCTCTCACCAGAAACATTTACTTTTTCAAGTGGTGTACCATTCTGCCGTCGGTGGGTGTTAAAAAAAAATCAAAGGAATAACGCTTTCACCTTACTATGTACATATATGGGAAAGGAAACAAATATTATTTAAGTCCCCTTCCAAGGGAGCAAAGTCAATACATAATATAAAGTGCAATAAAGTGTATTAATATTCCGCAATAATGATGCTGGTTGCATCAAATATACATACTTGATATAGGCACATTCTAGATTTGAAATACCCACATATACATTAAAAAGTAATTCTTTCCAATGCTAGCAAATAAGCATCTTTTGATTCTGAGTCGTAAACCTATTATTTCGAGGGCTATTTACATAATGAACTTTAAACACTGCATTTTTGGTGCAATTATCAACTTCATTTATTGGGGATTAAGTAAGCCTTATTATAAGGTACTGAGGAAGTTTTTATACCCTGTACCCGTAGGGTAAAAAGGGTATATTAGGTTTGTGCAAAGTATGTAACATGCAGAAGGAAGCATCTCCGACCCCATAAAGTATATATATTCTGAATCAGCATGACGAGAGAAATCGATCTAGACATGTCCGTCCGTCTGTCCGTCCGTCTGTCCGTCTGGATGAACGCGAGGATCTCAGAAACTATAAAAGCTAGAATAACCAAAGTTGGCATCCAGATTCTCCTAGGTCCGAGTAAGGACGAGTTTATTTATTTTTTTTTAATTTTCCCCCCCTTCCCCCGCTACAGAATTTCGTCAATAGCGTCCACATTTCAAATGCTACCTCAACCAAACTTTGCACACATAATTTATATATAATTGTCTACTGTTGTTTAAAATTGTATCCAATTCGGTCAATTCTGAGAAAAGTTATTAGCGAAACAAATTCTCTACAGTACAACCCCCACAAACTGCAGCAACGAGTTCGCTCTTCTTCTTCCTGTTTTTGCTGCTGCTATGGGCGCATATAACTCAGTGACGGAAGTTTACCTGGGTACAGGGTATTACACTGTCGGGCTTGCTCGACTGTAGCGTTCTCTCTTGTTTAGTTAATAGGATCTTTCGAAGTCCTATTGTTGAATTTGGATTTTTCTTGAAACTAAATGCCCTGCGAATCAGCTGTTACGCAGTTGGGTCCAATATAATAGGAATTATATCTTTCGTATTTTATAAATGGTCTTCTTTATTAAATGCAATTTTATATGCTGGAGCTATTATTTTAATATAAATGGTATAAATAGTACCCAAAATATTCGAATCCTTTGCAATAAGTTCAATATGTGCAACTGTATCTAATTTAGCATTAAATTTTCAAGCATTAATTTTCATAGCATTAATATTCAATATAAGTTATATTACGACAGTTACCAGGATTATTAATTATAAGATTTACTGGTGGATAAATATTCAATTGATTAATACTTCTGACCCCATCTATAAAATATAATTTAGAGTATTAACTTTAATTAATTGTTATAGAGAGATAGAGAGATAGTTGGCTTTAAATCTTTACCTTGAATTCAATTCTGTCAGTTGCCAGGGTCAAAAAAGACAAAAGCTCATAAATTCTTTGTTGAATTAAACAATTGCCAATTGGAAATGAAATGTTGCAGTTCCATAACTCAAGACTTATTAAGCTCATAGAGTGCACTACGTTTTCGAAATAGAAAACACAATTTACGAGAACTATCCATTTCCATAAAAACGTTGAACGAATTATTCACAAAATGTTAGTTATAAACTAGATATACGACTTGGAACTCTAGTACTCACCCATTTTGCCAAAAACTATCAGTTGAACGTAACTCAAAACAAAGCGCAAATGCGTTTAAAACAGCTTAATTATGCAGTTGTCTCTGCTGACTGTCCGCTGACTAATCCCTCCGACTAATGAACTAATGAACAACGGATCGACCGGTGTGGCCACTGTCAGTACGCAAATGCTGGCGGAGCCCGAATGCTGAGCCGATTTTGTAGGCGTACTAATATCGAGTCGAGTTGAGTCGAGTAATATGACATTTACAGTTCGTATTCAATAGCAAGTGTGAGTAGAGAATAATCGCACTTACTTGTGCAAACACACACGTCCAAATAGACACTAAAGTGTCGCATCGGAGCGAGCAAATGGAACAATGGTGGAGCGAGCGTTGAACTAAGCTCTGAACTGAACTGAACCGAGCTCGAAATGTTGTGATACTATCATTATGCCTTTGTCTCTGGCCTCCAGACAATTGTGAGGTGCTTTCCGTACGAAATTATGCATTTAAATTACACTAAATAGGCAGTGGGCTGCCTCCTAAATTTGTGTATTCGGTGGAGACTAGTTCCGCACTTTTCAGCACTTGATTGTTATCTATGTATGTAGCAGGCGGAGTCCGCTTTGAGGAAGTTCATTAAAATGCGGCCGGCATATAAGTTGGGAACTGAATTTTTATTGATTACTCGTTCTATGTTCTAGTACAAAAACGAGTCGAGTATACATAATCACTCATATAACTATTATTTGTAATGCGTGGCTTTGAACAATTAAAGTAAAACTGCACGCGCTGTCGTTAAAATCGAAATATTTGGAAGCATACTTGTAGTAACGTGTTGAAAGCTGAAATTGAAGACTCAGGAGTAAAAGGGTATCAGCAAGTTGATATCAATTATTATTTATTTATATTAACTAGATATTGGTGTTTGGAATCATTTGTGGTCTTTTTACCCCCTTTATCCAAAAGATTAAACAAGAGAGAACGCTACAGTCGAGCAAGCCCGACAGGGAAATACCCTGTTCCCAGACAAACTTCCGTCACTGAGTTATATGCGTCCATAGCAGAAGCAAAAAGAGGAAGAAGAAGAGCGAACTTGTTGTACTGGAGAGAGAGTTGGTTTCGCTAATAACTTTTCTTAGAATGGACCGAATTGGGTAACATTTTAAACTAAAGATAACTGTACATAGATAGCGTGTGCAAAGTTTATGTAGCTTTTAAAATGTGGACAGTATTGACAAAATTCTGCAGCGGGGGAAGGGAGGGAAAATTCCAAAAAATAAAATAAACTCGTCCCTTCTCGGACCCAGGATAATTTGGATACCAACATTGGCTATTCCAGCTTTTACAGTTTCTGAGATCCTTGCGTTCATCCAGACAAGCAGACGGACGGACATGTCTGTAAGCACGATACAAATCTATGTAATAAAATTCAAATGTACTTTTGCTAGACCTTTGTGAAGACTGAAACGATTAGGTTTTTTCAAAACATTTAGATAAGCATAAGCCACCACTTACTTATTAATCCTCGCGCGGAAGTGCTCGAGGTTAGGCTATTTTCTATTTGTAAAAATGTATTGTTAAGGTGCTAATCTGAATGCACGGCTTCAATGCTTTGATTAAACAGAAGAAAAAAAAAAAAAAATTAAATGTACTTTTGATATTTTTGAAAATAAGAAATTCATCTATGTATAATATATAAATTATTGTCGGTGAGTGGAAGCTAAAGCTTACAAGGCTTCACTTCTCCCTCACTTTCTGGAGTGGTTGCACTCTATCAGTCTAAAACGCGTATTTCAGTCTTCATGGGGGAAGCCAGCTTGGTTTAGCAAGGGTTAGAAAATCAAATTCAAATGCTAATTCGCAGTTAGATGCAAATGCGGAGTTTTTTGTGAATGGCATTCAATTTTCCATTTAGTTCGTTTAACACGGTTGACTATTCCGTCAATGTTATTCACAGCTCCAGCAATATGGTCGCTGGATGACGACCTGAAGTCGAACACATAGTCTAAGAACTTAAAGTTAAATAAATGAAGCATAAGTCAGTAACCAACTTCGATCAAAAATTAAAATTTTGATTAAATAATGCACGATGCACTTATAAAATTTATGCATATGATCAATGAAAAAACTTCAACAAATCCAACTCAGTTCCATTTTAAGGCGAAATAGTGCGTCATAATAATGAACGTGTGGTCGACTTTATACTTGTATGGCAACATTTTTTCTAGTGGAGTGCAACGTCCCCCCCTGCGTACGCCCTTTCTACCTACCATTGTTTCGTAGTGCCGTGGGAAATTTCCATTTCTAATTTGGCCTTTCTCATCAGCAATTTCTTTTTTATGTGATTTATGAAAGATTGAAATTTGTAATGGATTTAAGATGGATTACAATATGACAAAATGGTTATACCTCCAAGGCAATAGGTGATCAAATATCATATAATCATATATACAAGTAATATCAAATATTTACAAGCTAGTTTACTTGGGGCTCTTTCTATTGAACAACTAAAAACATATCAACTTTTTTGACAAACACTCAATCAACATTTTCACTTTTAAAATGCTTGTCCTCCCTCAACTATACTTGTACGACCAAACCATAAGATAACAACAACAACCAGTTACATACATATGTATGTATGTGTGTCGCTTCCGCAAATTTCCGCCAACGACATCAATGCTGACGCAGGCACAGACACAGGCGGAGGCGTTGACTGACAACAACAATTGCAGTAAAATGCAATTAAATGTTTGCATACAACCGCTCGCAAGCTGCCGTTTTTTTATAGCCTGTACCCAAAGGGTGAAAGGCTATACTAGTTTTGTGCGCATGTATGTAACACACAGAAGGAGGCGTGGCAGACCCCACAAAGTATATATATTCTTGATCAGGATGAGAAGACGAGTCGATATAGCCATGTCCGTCTGTCCGTCTGACCGTCTGTCCGTCTGTCCGTCTGTCTGTATGAGCGCAAGGATCTCAGTAAGTACAAGAGCTAGGATAACCAAAATTGGTATCAAGGTTCCTATAAGCCCTAGGCAGAACGAGTTTGTTTATTTTTTCTGATACACCCCCCCACTCCCCCGCAATTCGTATTTTTTCTTATAACTTCCGTAATTCTCGGAATTTAAAAATCAATTTTGGTAGGTACATCCAGTTAGTACTAATGTGTCCGTGTGCCAAATTTCATCATGATAGGTCAATTCTGAAGAAAGTTATAGCCATAAGTAAAATCGCTGCTCATGCGCTGCCTCTGTCGGCAGCGCTGCCCGCAGCTGTTGTTGTTGTTGCTGCTTTGGTTTAACTTTGTGCTGCATACATACACGCATATAAACACGCATAGGTACGTGATGTAAATGTATGCTGTTTAAACTGAACATAAACATGTATTCTAATTTAATTTAATTAATTATTTTAATTAATTCATTCATTCATTTTTTTTAATAATTTAATTTTTTTTAAATTTTTCCTTTTTGTGGAGAGTACAGGCTATTTTACTGTCGGGCTTGCTCGACTGTAGCGTTCTATCTTGTTTTGTTTGCAATTGAACGTGGGACAGCAACAACAACATCGTATGTACATATGTATGTAATTGTATGTTCTGATGTGCGTATGCACATATGAAGGCATGTATGTATGTATGTATGCTGGCAAGATTTTAATTGGCGTTTGGTACGCGTATCGACCTTGACATTGGAGCCAATGCGAATCGATGGCCAGCAGGAAACGTAACTGCTTGCTGTGAGGTGTGGAGAAGTGCGAATGCGTCGTTTATTTCTATTACGATATCCATTCTCTGTGAAAAAAGGAATTAAAAGGCATCGAGGGGGTCCACCGGTCCCCTACTCACACTATCATAAGAAATATATATGCATTTAACTTCTACAAATTAATAAAAGTATTAATAAATTAACTTTCACCCAGATTTCCAAGGGCTTTCTGCGTATAACATACAATCAAACCAATATCAATTCGTTCGATTATTAATATGCGTAGATGTACATTTGTATTGTGAATATATAAGTCCCTCCTAGTTGCTCAGTCAGCATAAAAACTGCATGGTTGTACATACATATGTATGTAATAATAATTTGAACGGGGAAGTTTGTGTGCATCTAACAACAAGCAGGTGCCTTTTATGGGACTTGTTATACCCTGTTCCCAATTGGTGACATATACATACGAGTACACACACATAAACATGCACAGACACGATTCCGATGTAAATTATGCTGTTGACATTGTACATTAACATATTTTTCCACCTATGTACGAGTATGCTGTATGTATTGAACAGTTTTTATTTAATTTTATTTGCTTATTTAAATAATTAATTAATTAATTTAAAAAAATGTATATTTTTTTTTGTGGGGGGTTATACAGGGTACTTCAGAGTTGAGCCCACTCCTTTCTTGTTATTCGACTTATTTTGTAATACTGTTCAAAAAATTTAACACTTTTGCTTTTTGAAGTAAATTTTGGAAAACAAAACTAAATGACGGGTCACGAGAATGGATTCATGCAGCCAACACTAATTTATGGACAGTGTGCGCAACAATTCTCAAGCGGGCTCAACTCTTAAATACCCTGTACCCCCACACATAATATTTTACTTAGAACAAGCATTGCATTATAAAAAGCCTAGTAAAATAAAAATAAAACTGAAAAAGAAAAAATATATAATAAGTACGTAGGGACATTTATTATGTAGAGTTTCAAAAGCGTAAATTTTCATCGGGATTGTGTCTGAGTGTGCAGTAGAGAATTGAGGCAAAGCAGCAACAAGAACAACTGTAATTGATAAATGTGATACACAAAGTGCAATAAATAGGAGAGTTCTAAAAAACAGTAATAGGGGGAGAGTACGGTGGATGGATCGGAAAAAAGTTTCTTGTGGTTATTCTATAGTATACTTCCCGATATCCGTGCGCTCATACAGGCAGACTCATTTCATCATCATAATTTAGATTACATACATATACTCCATGTGGTCTGTCTCGCCTCCTTCTATATGTTACTAGCTCAGATACCCTTTTACCATATACCCGGGCATTAAGAGGTCAAAAGAATGAAAAAGAAGCGGGGATTTCTAGCATTAAAGGTCAAAAGACAAACAACAAAATGACAAAAAAATGGTTCTTAAGGTCCACTCCTGCATGTCGTTTTTATAGCATTATCATTTTATCAATCACCTTTCCAATCCAAACTCTTTTCATCTGCTTGATTAGGGCTAGAGCTGTGTGTAGGTCTGGCTGGCTGGCTGGCTGGCTGGCTCCCGTGCCTCGTATGATTGTTTGTTGTGACAACCTCTTGTCTGAGCGCGTGCTGATAAGCGCAATCATTTACAATTACACAAATTAAAGGGGCGTAACGGCTATCACAGCCCCACGCCCAACAGACGCCAGTTCTAAGGGGTTATCTATGGCGTCGGGGTCGCAGCAGCTTAAAGTGGAAATTTGCCAGGCGCACATAAGGCACACAGAGACAAATGTACATGTGTGTGTGTTGTGTTATATTTATTATTTTTTTATATATATACATACATACAATTTAGCTATTTATTATCAATATACGCATTTCTTTATGGCTACAACTTAACATATCGAAATACTACAAAAGCGAAATTGGCTACGGCAACAAAAAATCCAACAGCTACGATAAACTAGAAGAGTGTATTTGTATGCCTGTGTTTGTATAAGCAATTCACGATTGCCACTTTTAACTTATCTACCGCTGAAGATCGGCAATTATTCAAATGGCTGTGCACTTACTAATTAATTGAATTACATACATACATTCACTTAGCGTTCGAGTCAAATCAAGCAATTTGATAAAAGATTGCACAAAACTAGCGTATGAGTTACTTGTACATACGTGGCGTATACGTAACACTTCCGCATTGCCATTACATTCTATGCTCCCTATTTACATTAATGAGTCCAAGTACGTGGCTTTAGCTTCTGTAAACACTCGGTTCCTCACATGCTGCCATTTAACCACATTTGAATTTGCTGAGAGCTCTTGCCTTTCGTCTCCAGTACCATAGTGGCCACATAGAGTGTGGCAATAGCCATGCAGGCGGCGAAGAACCAGAACGTCATATCCGATCCCCAGGCGGCGATCATGGAGCCAAAACACTTTGTCACCACAAACACGCAGAACCAGTTGGACATCACAGTTAACGCGACGGCCGTTGCTTTAACATCGGGGAGAAACAGCTCGCCCATCATCAACCATGGTATGGGTCCGTAGCCCACCGAGAAGGTGATCATGAATAGAACCACGCACAGAAGCGGGAGCCAGCCAATAGCGGACACATCCTTACCACTGTCTTTCATGTCGAAGTATGCGCCCAGGATAGCCAGGCAAATGGTCATAACAGTACTGCTGAAGAGGAGCAATATCTTTCTACCGGCGCGTTCAATCAGCAATGAAGCCGTTAGGGTCATGATGACCTGCACGGCTCCCACAATAATTGAGCATATGGAGGGATTGAGCGTGCTGCCGGCAGACTTGAAGATGGGCACAGTGTAGAAGATAACAGCATTGATACCGGAGAATTGCTGGAAAAACATCAGCAGCATAGAGATGATGAGACCATTGCGCGCTGCACGGTTGCTGAACAAGTCAAGAAACGAGGCATCGGTGCCTGCCTGGTCCAGATCGTTTTGTATGACTTGAATGGCGGAGCGTGAATCACAGAAACGACCCCAAAGCCACTTCAGTGAAAGAGCAGCGTCTGCGCGGCGACCCTGCAAGAAAAGATAGATTAAATTTAAATACAGTTTATTATAATATTTCAATGCAGACAAAATTTCTAATATAATATGGGATATAATATAGGCACATATACTCGTAAATCCTGGTCGAGAAGAAAAAGTAAAGATTATACGGAAGTCTAAACACTTAACTAAATTTGAAATTTGTTTAATGTATCACTATATTCTGAGGGAGCACCAAAACCAGTACACTATTTCATATACTCGTACAAGTAGGCAACAAAGTTTATCTTACAAGTAATGGGAGCACTGCAGCCGGTACAGAGTATAGAGGCCTTTGAGCCGTTTTTGGCTAATTATACCCAAATAATATGTATACAAAATAGCTAGATTATTTTACGTTTATTATTATTATTTATCCATTAAGTTGCTTTTCAAATTATTTATCAACACTACATGTCGTTTCTCATTGACTTGTAATCTTCTTCAATAAAATGCCAATCCAATTTCAAATCCACTTTTAAAGGATTTTTTAAGAAGTCACTTTTCTAATAGTAACTTAAGTAGTATTGTCCTAAAAAAACATACCATCTTATGTTAGGTTTGTCAACTAATATTTTAAAGCAATTGATTAATTTTTTATCGAAAAATATTTAAGTTGTATTAATTAAGAGCTACATAATAATGTAAATAAGTGTCCAATCACCTACGGAAAAAAAATGAGTATTCTGAGGTAACACTCACGATTGTTTGTTTAAAGAAAGAACTTGTTTTTTTTTTTGACGAAAGTAATGTTTGGCAAATTTCGAAAATTTGATGTAGTGAGTTTTTTTTGCAACCGGAAACATTGAACTCTGCACTACTAGTCTGCGCTTTTAAACAAATAATCGAAAACAAATGAATGCAAAAACTTTACAGATTTTCTCTATAGTGAGCGACTTTCATCTTCGGATTACAATTTTAGATCAGGACAAACAAGCTTTGGTAAATCTAGATATTTATATGAACACATTTTATAACATATTTTAAATCGTCTTCACTGCTCAGCCCTCCCACACCCAAACACATCGCCACAATGCTCATTAACAAAAGAGTAAGTAAACCCACCTTCTTCAGCAAGTAGACTGGTGTCTCGGGCAATATTAGCATGCCGATAAACAATGCAATGGGAACAAATAGGCACAGGACGCTCAAAGTTTTCCACGATACCACTGAACCAATCAGGTAGACGAGGAGAATGCCAAAAGTCAGCAGTAACTGAAATAGAGTTCCCAAAGTACCGCGTATACTCGTCTCTGCAATTTCCGAAATATACATGGGTGCCACCACACAAAAGCTACCAGTTGAGATGCCTGTGTTAAAGGGTAAACAAAACATACTTTAAACTTGGAATATAAACATACCTGAATAAGTGTGTGTTATGTGACGATACAAGAACAGCCCTAATTATTATTCATCTGGCTGGAAAAGATCACATATATTGAGTAAGCTCAGAGCAGCCTACATGAACTATCTTCGACTTAATTGAATCTATCATAAGCCGCGGATCTATGGTTTCATTTATGGATTATCAAATATTTCAGTATAAAACATTTTATATTTATTCTCCGTTTGGTAGTCAGGGCCAAAGCGTCAAATAAAACAATTCACATCCAATATATTTGTGGACAAACTGTTTTCATATAATGGTACTGTCTAAATCATATTATATCTATGACAGCGCAACATCGCTTTATCTATTCTCTTTTTATTTGTATACTCTGTACATGAGACGTACAAGAGTATATTACAAGTAGGGTGGCAAAAAATGTAACAGGCAGAAGGAGGTATGGCAGACCCCACAAAGTGTATATATTCTTGATCAGCCTGACAAGACAAGTCAATTTAGCTTAGTCTGTTCGTCCGTCTGTTCGTCCATATGACCACCTGGATCTCAGTGACCATAAAAGATAGAGACACCAATTTTATACACAGATGCCCTATGTGTGTACGCTAAACGAGCTTGTTTTATTGTTTTGATACACCTCCCACTTTCCCGTTATAGAGAATGTGTATTTCATAATTTTCATCCATCCATCCCTCCCTCCCCCGCAATTAATAATTTTCCATAACTCCCGTAATTCTTGGAATTTTTGACTCAAATTTGTCAAATAGTACCTGCAGTCAGTGATTATGTGTCCGTATGAGAAGATTCATCAATGATAGGTAAATTTGAAAGGATAAATGTAATCTCTGCTGTTTTGCCTTAATTCCGTAATGCACACATACACGCACATAACACGATTTTGATGTATTATAAATAAATGCTGATAAATCTGTACATAAACATTTTTCTCCACTTATGTATGTATGCATTGAATATGCTTGTATGTATTTATTTATTTCCAATTTAATATGTGTATTCCTATATTTTCTAAATATTACGAGTAATTTCAAGTGATTTGTGGGTTGATATTAGTCACTAAATATAACGCAGTTCCTAAATACAGTCTTTCAAACTGTAAAACTAAAAACTAATCAATCAACGTAACTGTAAAACTGATGTTGAGCAAAAATGTTACATTTTTTCGTTGAACCAATTTACCTATCAACAAACGTCCGAAGTAAAGCCATCCAGCCGACTTTGCGAATATTATCGATAACCAGGCCAAAACAAACGGTATATCCATGGCTAGTGCAGTGTAGCGTCGTCCAATTGCATCTGCGATGTAGCCTGTGGGCAACGCACCAAAGAAGGCGCCAATGGCCAGCAACGAGCTCACCCAGGTCTCTGAAAAAGTACAAGTAATTCTTAAAAAACTGTTTATAATATATTGTCCAAATATTTTTACCTACTACTATAATTGATCAATTGCAGTAAAGTGTCTGTCGGCAAAGTCGGTAACAGATTAGTTCGAAGAAATATGGCCAACTGAAATCAAGTGGAATGCTTGACCTTCACGCACCCTTACTCTTTAAAAGAGTTATACAAGCCTCGGGAACAGAACAATCTGCACATTATATATATACATTTATACCATTTTCCTTTCCGAGATAATTCCGTTTACATAGACAGACCGAGAAAACTACTCAGGCTGATCACAAATTTACGTATGTACTAGATAAAAAAAATATTTAAAAATAACTAGAGATATAACTCTTGTAATCCCAGCCGCTATGTCCGACACAGTCATTCTACTTAAATAAACTTTGTTGTGGCAATCATTACAATATCATATTATGCAACAATTTCGATGAAACCTTAGATTATGGTGAAGTATTTTAAGCATATAAACATTTTTTTGCCATAAATAAAAAAGTTGTTGGTACTAATTCATATTCATATTCTAATAAGAGTGATTTTTTACCCATCGGTCCTATAGCTGTATATGGTTTGTAAAAAACTTGGTTTACGAATGGATGCCACGTTAGGCTATCTGGATTACGGAAGGAAAGACTGTTCAGGCTGTTGCATACGTTTCACGTTTATACCCATTTATGCTTAGTGCACAGGGTATACAGAAGCAATCGTGCATGGTTATTAAAGCAAGAATGCCCAAGTTAGTGCCCTAATCCCCCTGCACTGGGGCTGATAAGCTGCACTCAACTGATAAATTACTTACGCTGTTCCGGTGTAAGTTGTAGGCCCACATCAGATGGTGTGGTTGTAGTGCCATTCGCAACAGTGCTGTTAGCCGTTGTGGTATTGCCATTACTAGGTGCACTGATCTGAGGCAGGACAGGGCTAGTCCAGGCCAAAGCTGTTCCGGCAGCTACAGCCCCCAAGCAAACTGAGAAAGGCAGAAAGAGAGGATTGTTCCAAAAATTCAGTGATTGAAACGCAAAGGGCGACTACTTACCAATAAAAGCAGCCAGATATTGACGCGTCTTGGATGTCTTAACAACACCATCTTGCAGTGGATCGTAGAGCATTGGATTGCGTGCAGTGGGATCGGCATCCTCTTGGCTAACGGTCTGCGGGGTGAGAGAGGCGGATGTCCAATGATGTAAGTGCCATTGATCGAATGTTTACTTCCTCCCTACCACGAGTCTATTTTATACTCTGAACTATAGCAGCAACACGTGCTACCAGTTGACTGTGTGACGACAACCCCACCAGAACGCCCTATCCCTCCCCTGTTGGCGAATGTCTTGGCGCCGAGCGAAGCAAATTAAATCGATTCCACAAATCGTGCCAAAACAGCTATAGCAACGACAGAAAAATGCTGCTCATGGTCCTCAGTTCGTCTCTTACGCTAATTTTGACTTTTATATCTGCAACATGCGGAATTATATGCAAACTGCTCTTTGCCGTTTGGGCAATGCTAAAGACTTTTTATAGCACTCTGACGCTGCTGCGAGACGCACGCAAATGCCAAGCAAAAATAACCAAAATTTGGGACACGTTGCACGCCTCCGCCGGACTGAGAGCATTTAGGAAGAACAAGTCGAAGCAAAAATGTAAATGAAAATGTAATATGTATATTGCAAATTATTTATGATTGTGGGCGTGCATTTATTTTTAAAAGGCGGGCGAGCCTCCCTATTTGCTGACTATAGCCACATCTACCCCATTGTAATGTTTATTTACCTGCCACCACCGCGCCATGGCGCGAACTACTTTTTCCGAGTCCATTGCGTATCCTTCAGGGCTTGTGCAGAGCCGCACTTGACCCTTTACCCTTAGCTATTATATAAGCACTGTGTTTGTCGCACTATGTATATGATGGTTTTGTTTTTGTGTTTTTTATATAAGCAAGTTAATAATGGTTTTATGGCTTATTTTTTACAGTAAATATTTCTTAATTGAACGAGCACACGCCTTCTTCTTCTGCTTCTGTTCTTGGACCGCCTCATTAATTATCTTCAACCAACAACAAAACAACTATGTATATCTGCCATGCGCCGATTTTGGTTGGCGATACAACCAGACAATGTTTTGGACGTGTGATCGCCGCGATTCACTAAAGTCGACTAAATCGCAAAACTCTTCTAAAAATCTTAAATCTATTTTCTCCTCGATTTTGGTTCTATATCTTTTCATTTCGCTTTAACAAAAGTCTTCTATTTTTATTTGTGCTTTTATTTTGGTCGCTCTTTTGGCTTTCGCCTTTTTCTTTAGGCATCCGCGGAATACTCGAGTTGTTTGTAAAATGTTTTCGCTTTTTACGTCACACTTTGTCTAATCCATTTTGGTTGGTAATAAGCAATTAATGAGTTGAACCATTTAAAAGGATTTGTCTGCCTATCTACTGAAATATATAGTCAGAGTTCTTATGATTAGATTTAAAACCGCTTTAAAAATTTAAATAGCTTTGGCCCTCACAATGTCTAACAAAAATAGCGCTTCTTGTCAAATTATCCAAATAATAATAATATGTTGCTTAAAATGTAAAAACGTTTTGGAAAAATATCAGATAGTTTTTAAAGTGCAGCATTGCAGCATTTTGTGTATGAACAAAAGATAATCATAAATCTGTGCCAATTCTTAAGAAATTATATTTAATCGTATGTACCGTTGAATAAATAGTGGTTCATCTATGAAAATATCTCAATCGTTATTTTTAATATTCTCCATGAAGATTCATACACTTTTTCTCAAGCGATCAAATCAAGGCTGTCTTAATCCCACGATGATTCAGCGACAATGAAGTAACGCAATGTGATAGATCAAGGCACAACTATTGCGAGCCGATATATATTTCTATACTTTAGTGTCGAAAATTACAAATTCTGTCGAGGCGCACCTATTAAAAGGCAATCTATACAATTCTTCCATACTTCATGCTTGCTCTAGTCGTAGAATTTTACATTTTCTGAGCAAAACACATAACCACAGCTCGTTCATTCCCCCTTCCACCCACTATCCCACTGTTAGGTTTTTTCCATAGCTGCCTGCAGCTGTTTTGGCTGTTGCTGCTTTCGCAGGGTATTTAAGAGTTGGGTCCGCCCCACTCCAGCTATCCTATCCTGTTTTTTAATTATTTGTATTAAATAATATTTTCGAATATTATGCCCGTACGTGTTCTGAATACAGTTTCAAACTAATCCCATATTTTTTTAAAACCAACTGCATTTTTAAGGTCTGTACCCAAAGGGTAAAACGCTATATTAGTTTTGTGCGAATGTATGTAACAGACAGAAGGAGGCGTGAAAGACCCCACAAATAATATATATATTCTTGATCAGGGTGACAAGCCAAGTCGATATAGCCATGTCCGTCTGTCTGTGTGTCCGTCCGTTTGTTTGTCCATCTGTCTGTTCGTCTGTATGAGCGCAAGGATCTCAGAAGGTACAAGAGCTAGAATTACCAAACTTGATATCCAGGTGCCCCTAAGCCCAAGCCACGTCAAGTTGTTTTTATTCTGATATACCTCCCCACTCTCCCCAATTCGTGTTTTTTTCCATAACTCCCATAATTCTTGGAAATTCCAACTCAATTACATTCATGGCAATTACACCCAGCTTGTGGTTATCTGCCCGTATGCTAAGTTTTATCTTGATAGTTCAATTCTGAAGAAAGGTATAGCCATAAATGCTTGCAGCTCTGCCTGCATCTGTTGTTGTTGTTTGCTTTGGTTAAACTTTGTGCTGCATACATACACGCATATAAACACACAGAGACACGATTTTGATGTAAATGTAAGCTGTTGAAACTGTACATGAACATGTCTCCACTTTTGTATATATGGATTGAAAAATGTGTACAAGGTGTATTCCAAAGTAAACAGGACTTTAAAAAAAAAACAGAACAAATGGTATTTTCGGCAAAATCAATTTATTTTATTCAAATTAGTCTCCTTCTGCTTCAATATAGCTTTTTGCACGTTCCAAAAGCATGTTGAACGAGTGTTTTAGATCGTTGGCCGCCAGTATGCCGGTGCAAGCATTTGGAATGGCCTCTCCGTCTGCATAACGCTTTCCTTTCATGGGCAAATGCATTTTTCCGAAAAGGTAGAAGTAGCACGGTGCCATATCAGGTGAATACGGCGAGTGGTTAATGGTTAAAATGTGATTTTTGGTCAAATAATCGGTCACAAGCGTCGATCGTCTGAGCAATTTTTGGTCGTCAGTCAATTTGTGCGGAACAAACCGTGCACACACCTTTCGTAAACCCAAATGTTCGGTCTAAATGCGATAAATCGATGTTTTGGAGATGTTCAATTCCATTTCCATCAATTTCAATGATGATTTCGGCTGATTTTTGATGAATTCACGCACAGTTTCGAATTTTCGGTGATCACGAATTTTGATTGGTCCACATGTTGATCGTCATTTATGTCCTCACGACTTTGAAAACGTTGAAACCACTCGTGCACTCTGCTACGGGATAGGCAATCATCTCCTTAAACTTGTTCCATCAATAGTAAAATTAATAATTATAATTTCGGTAAAAGTTTTACTAATTTTAAAACAAAATTTAATGTTGGCTCTTTGTTCGAAGCTCATTTTTGCACCGATAACACAAACATACTGACACTTAAAACGCAATAACTTCACTTCCAATCGATACGAAGTGTCATGAAATTCTCACTGGACAATCGATAAAGATAGCAGATTCTAACGCACCAGTCGACATATAGATAGCGCCACCAGGGGGCGCTAGATTCAAAAAGTCCTGTTTACTTTGGAACGCACCTTGTATTTAATTTAATTAAATAATTAAATTAATATACTTTTTAAAATTAATTTAAAAACTTTTTTTTAAGAGTTGAGCCCTCTTGACTTTAGCATTCCTTTCTTGTTTTATGTTTTAAAAGTGCCTGGTTACGAACGAGTAGGCTTTACTTGCATATTAGCTTCAAATTCCGGCTTTAAATGCCACAGTAAGCCGGAAGCTTTAAATAAAATCTCCCTTGTACCACAAAAAAGTCGAGTAGACCCTTTCCTACTTTAGGATTCCGAAAATCTTGTCAAGGTAAGACATTTAGTGGGTAAAGTTAATTTCTGAGATCTCCTTTGTATCGAAAGATCTTTCGATGTTTTCATATCCTAATACTCCACAAAGTATATATTCAGTATGACAAGACGGGTCGATATAGCGGTGTCCCCTCTTTCTGCCTATCTGTATAATTGCAAGAATCTCATCTATGTCGGAGAAGGACAATATGTATTATGTTTTTTTCCTAATACACGCTTCCATTCCCCACTAGGATAATTAATAATTATAATTCCCAAAATTATTTGAATCAATTTATGTACTTTAATTTGCCAATTACATACGGTAAGCGTTTATGAATCCTCATATCATCGTAATAGCACAGCCTTAAACGAAGTTTTTGACACAAGTGTTATCTCTGCCCATGCTTCGCCAGCAGATCGTGTTTATGTTTCTGCTTTGGACCAGAACAGTTCAGACACACAGGCACGCGTAGGAGGGGCACTAGGTTTTTAAGATCGACTCTCTATCATTGTGAATATTGAAAATGAAATTCTTCAAATTCTTCCTAAGTTCTTCAATTTGTTTCCCCATCTGACATCTATACTACTTGTATGGATCTTATAGTAACTAAACAGAATTAGTTCTTTCGAAACAGCATTAATTTAGAAGGACCTCGTTTCTTTTACCCCAGTAAATACGAGTACATACTTGCATAATCAGTTCATGTGGCGTTTCTTCAAGCTTTGTATGCAGCACAGAGTTGACCCTCAACTTATCTCATCAAGAATATATACACTCATACTTCTAATAACTCCGATCGTTGTACTGACCAAGCGACGCATCCTTGTATGTTGCATGAATACTAGGACTCTTTTAACCTTTGGGTATAAATCTTTGTTGCGAGTTTAACTTATCATCTTACCCAGAAAAGCTTGTCGACTTCTACTCAGAAATGCTAAATGCGGCGTATAAAAGTATACGGAAACTGCGTCGCATTTGCCAAAAATGCAAACTGACGGCAGCGCCAACGGCAGCCAAATACGTCAGATAACATAGGAAAATGAAACAAAAGGAAAAGCCATTGCCTACGTACATATACATATGTATATGTATACTATATGTACATATTTGTTTACATTCCACATATGTATACTTACATATATGTATGTATATACTATACATATATTATTGCACATAAATACAAAAAAGATGTCAAGCAAACAATGTGCTCGTAATAAGAATTAGAATGCACAGCAATCAACGTAAGCAGAGAGCAATGAGGGAAATTCTAATCCTTATTGGTATTCAAATTACCGATTAAAATGTTAATAACAGCAGAATGTGTAATTATAAAATAACGTCAAGTGCATACCAAAGAAACCTGTCGCCACTGCACGCCGTTCGCGAATAGCAAAAATAGTTCAAGCGCAACAACAACAACAAGAGAAGCAACAAAAAGTCCAACTGATAGACTTCTCTCGCAGCGCGAAACACACCCACCCAGCAAAAGAGGCGCGCATCAACCCCATCACATGCTAATTAGTTTTCACTGTCTCTGTCCGCGCGTTGTTTACTTGTCGAAACGTCTCAGCGTCGCCGAAGCCGCCATCGTAATGTGCTTGTGCTTCTCTTGGCGCGACGCCACAGTGGCTCATCACGAAAATTTTGATTGTTTTGATCGAAGAGATTTTTAATACAAGTACATACTAGTATGTTGGTGTATAACTTTTGCATGACCCTGCTCTTCCTCTTTTACTTTCAAAGGACACCACAGATTGGTTCCAGAAACGACCGTGTAAAAAAAGTCATTGAACATGTGCAAAAATAGGTGATTGGTTCCTTCTATCTAGAGAAATATATATGAAATTTTTAATTTTCAAACCGTGTTATATCCAAATCATGTAAAAAGGGCCTGGTAGAAACAGAATTAGGTGTATTGTATTACTACAGTGCAATATTAATGACGCATTGTCAGGACGATCTGTATGTGGACCTTATGACAACTATAGCTTAATATAGCTATTGGGATGCAGATTTTCCCAGAGACTTCTCCCTGTTACCAGACACGAGCTTATTGCTGAACATCTCTTATATGTCGAGGCAAATCTATTTCTGCTTTTACACGGTAGATTGGTTCCTAAAAAAGCCGTGTAAAAAGACATTGATCATATGCAAAATAAATCGTGCTAAGTGGAATAAAGTCGTGTAACCATATACAAGTATAACATTTTTAATTTTCAAACTGTGTTAAATCAAAACCGTATAAAAACAGAATTAGAATTGTACAAACAGATAAATAAAATGAATGGTATGTATGGAAATTAAACATTAAGATATAAACCAACCCACTGTGCAGTCCACGCGCTCGTTCGTTCCTGTACGAGCGTTTTAGAGGGCTTGTCCGTTTCGCGGTGCGGCTTACCTGTTGCTTTGTCCCTGTCCCTTCCAATAGCTAAGGTCACCGGGAAATTTATTTCAACAGTCTTCTTAGGCGGCAGTACTCAATATCGCTTTTAATTTTACGCGCCCTGGCCATAATTTCCTCTTCGTGCGGCATCTTCTTTGGCATAAAATCAATTAAAATGCTATCGCTATTGCCGCATACACATAGATATGTATATGTATACACACTTATACGTTTTTATACACATCAATGTATGTATGTATGTATATGCCTGTGGCTAGTTTCTAGTTATTTATAAGTACATATGTATGTATGTGCATCGTTCAGATTACACTTTGTGTGTGCAGTTTTATATTTTTTATTTCAATGAGCACGAATTATTTAAATGCCCCAAAAAACAGTTTCTGTTAAACTACAAACATTTTCTGTGGTTGATGCCTGTGCTATTTCGGTTGCTGTATATGCTGTACACGCTGTTAACAACAGCATTTGACATTTCATGTGCGCGTATACGTATAAGTGTTTAACATTTTCGAACAATATTTTTACCCACCCTTTAATAAGCACCTGTTGTAAAAGTAAATTTTAAATGGAAACCATTTTTATACTCTGTACATGAAATGTACAAGAGTATATTAGGTTTGCGGGAGCTGAAAAATGTAACAGGCAGAAGGAGGCGTGGCAGACCCCACAAAGTATATATATTCTTGATCAGCATGACGAGACGAGTCGATCTAGCCCTGTGTGTCTGTCTGTCCGTCTGTCCGTCCGTATGAACACCTGGATCTCAGGGACTATAAGAGATAGAGACACCAAATTTTGCACAAAGATGCGTTATGTGTGTATTCTATACGAGTTTGTTTTATTTTTTTGATTTTCCCCCCCACTTCCCCCCTATGGGTTTTTTCCCGATTTTCCATTCGTATAATCGCCTATATCTCGGAGACTATAAGACCTAGGAACACCAAATTTTAGTCCCAGATGCCTTATGTGAATACGCAGAAAATTTATATTTTGGAATTCCCCTCCCTCCCCCCTCTACCCCGCAAATCGTAACTCCCGTAATTCTTGGAATTTCGAACTAAAATTTTGGAAATACCCCCAGTTGGTTATTATGTGTCCGTATGCCAAATTTCATTATGATAGACCGATTTAACAAGAAGTTATAGCCATAAATATATTTGCTGATGCAGCGCTGCTGCAGCGCTGCTCAAGCGCTGCCCGCGGCTGTTGTTGATGTTGCTGTTTGGTTGACTGCGAAAATGCTTACACAGACACGAATAGATGCGCATAGGCATACATACACTCACACAGACGCAATTGCTATGTAAATGTGCAATTATACACCCTTTACGTGAGTTCGAATACCGAGAGAGGTAAAATCGATCAAATTTTTTTTTTTATTTTCTTAATTTTTGTATTTTCTATAATTATTGTAAACATATGTACAGAGTATTTCAAAGTCGGGACACCCGACTTTAGCTTTTTTACTTGTTATTATTATTATTATTAGTTATGTGTCTAGTATTACATTCCGATGATTATTAAATTCCTGTATTCCTCATAATAAATACCATAGATTTTGGTATTCATGCATTCTATGATTTTCATTTTGGACTATAGTATGTGTTGATCACCAATCAGTACGTCAGTTCAATTTTATTAGCTTGTATACAATTATGTTTGTTACTTAATTTTAATTTTTTCGTTTTTAACGAATTATTCAAAGAACTTTCTTTTATTATAATAGAAAAAGTTAAGGAAACTTTTTACATAACAAAATATTTTTTAAGGCAAAAATTTTAAGTGAAAAATAAAGCTCTGCTTAATCTGGACATGGGTGGCCCAGCTGTCCTTCGCAATTCGAGTGCATGACACATCCTAGTCCAAGACCCATTTCACGTATGTGACAACTGGCACGTATTTGCACAATAAATCGGGGTAATGAAGAGAAGACGCACATTTAGAAAATGTGAAGATTAAAACTTACATTCACCCAAACTGGCTGTGTAACACTAAAAACTTTATGCACTTTTTACTGAATGCGTTTACTGTGTTAACATCCGGAATATACACTCAAAATGAGATTACATATAAATTCATACATTGTATGTATGTATGATTGTGATTAAGTATCCAATGGGCCGCGTAGCATAAGTAACAGCAAATATGTACATGCAATTCGCACTCGACTAGCACAACTTATTTTTATATGTATATACATATATCTGGGTATAGCTATAGTATATGTTCATATTAATTTGTGTGATAAAACATAAGAGCAGCTTGTTTACGAAAAGAAATTCCGATAAGTCTAAAGAGTAGTATGTGACTGTAACAAATGTCGACAACAACAAAAGAACATTAAAGCTGCATTCCCTTTCAGGTAAGAAAATTATTAAGATAATAGATAGGTCAGTAAAAACAATAGAGCGATATATAAAGATAGAATCATTGAAGCATAGAAGGAGTCAATTAAAAGTCAACTCGATCACTCGGCACACTGATGTTAGCCAAACTCCAGCAAGGTTTTTTTATTTATAGTCCAGGGGCTGTTGATAAGGCAATTTTGGGCCAAGTGCCTCTAAACCTAATCAGCTATAAGTACATGTTTGGGTATTTGTGAATGCGTAACTATACGGGTAAATAGGGTACATGATTTTACAATAAATCAAATATATTTGATAACTTAACAGTTTTTCTGTGCTGCCATAAATATTACATATTTAGGCGTATGAATGTATGAAGGTAGATATTTAAGAAAAGAATTATCCGTATAACAGATGTTAATCATAAAAAGCAGTAGTATCGAATAAATTTATTCTCAAGAGCAACTGCATTTAAGTTTACAAAAAATATCTATAATTTAATTTTATAAATACATATAATGGCATATTATATGGTATTCAAAGAATTACTACTCAATGTGAGTATAACGATGTGAACCATAACGTCATTGTTTTAAAAACTTCTTGTTTTTTATTTTCCACACAGGCTCACCTTCTGATAGACTTCGGTTGCAACCATATCAATAATTTGAATAAAACACAGACACCAAATAATTCACTTTAATGACTGGAATATTTGCTTTCCTTTAAAATAAATGTTAAAAAATACTAATTTTTTCTTAGTAGGCGCACATTGTACATACGAACAGGTATTTAAATGATTTTCAAATAGCGATTTACTGCCAAAACGTGTAGATGGACGAGCGCTGAGCGTCAGAACAAAACTGAGTTTCTTAAAGGAAACAAACGCTTACAAATTAAACGCCAGTAGTACGGCCGCCCGGCTGATATCACTAATCGGCAGCAACGACGACGACGTTGCAGCGCGACGCGACGCTAGCAGCGAAGCAGACCAGGGATGTTACCCGCTAAAAAAGTAAATAGCGGTTCGACATAGTGGTTCACGGCAGTGTACGTCGTTTTTGCTTCGATTTGTAGCTAACATTTCAATGTAATAAAAATGGGATGCATTTAGAATACTAATGGTATTTTGTGATATGGATGTACCTAGCGAATCAAGCATATGATTAATTAGTCTAGATTTTTGAAGAATTTACTCTTATACACGTACTTATGTACATACATATGTGCATATACTAGGGCGTACGCAAGAGGCAGTGGGCCATTGCCCCCTACCCCCTATACAAATTTTCGCAATATGAAGTCGTAATATGGTGCACTAATTCGCCTAAAAATGAAACTGAGTTGGATTTGTTGAAGTTTTTTATTGATCATATGCATAAATTATTATTTAAACGCATCGTGCAATTTTTAATCACAATTTTGATTTTGTTTAATTCAGCCGTTTTCGAACCCCATGCGTTCATGCAGACAGATGGACGGACGTCTCTCAGTCGATTTCTTTCGTCATGCTAATTGTGAATATATATCTATATGTATATGTACAGTGAAAATGCTCTTAAAGGACATCTGTTTTATCCGGGCACCTCTCTTAGGCAGTCACTTTTTCTAAAACATACGATCGTACTAATTATTTAAGTATCCCTTTATCCCTACTCCCCTTAGGCGGACAAAAGTTGGTCGACGGGGAGTGTCAGCCCAGAGAGGCTAAAAGGACAGATCTCTCCAGAAAAAGGCTGAAATGGCAACACGCCAGCCTCACATAGACTCAAGTTGGTCCTTAGAAATGCCAGGTTTTGGTGATCAGTTTGGTGAACAGAGCTATTTTGTCGCCTTATCCAGTGAGAGAAGCCTATGCACGTTTAGGTATGTTACTTATTGTACGCTATATCCAAAGGGCAAAAGGGTATAATACTTTATTGCATATGTATATAACACATATGTATATGTACATTATATATAGATTTAGTCATGTTTATCTCAGGAAGTACAAGAGCTACAATAACCAAACTAGATATGTATATTGGTTATCCTAAGCCCCAGACAGGACAAGATCATGAGTCCGCCCGACTCTAGCATTCCATTCTTGTTTTTATTTTATTTTTATATTCTGTAACTGAAATGTCGAAGTATATTAGGATGGTGCAAATTTAACAAGAGAGAACGCTACAGTCGAGCAAGCCCGACAGTGTAATACCCTGTACCCAGGTAAACTTCCGTCACTGAGTTATATGCGCCCATAGCAGCAGCAAAAAGAGGAAGAAGAAGAGCGAACTTGTTGCTGCAGTTTGGGGAGGTTGTACTGGCGAGAATTTGTTTCGCTAATAACTTTTCTTACAATTGACCGAATTGAATAAAATTTTAAACAACAGTAGACAATTGTCTATATATAAATTATGTGTGTAAAGTTTGGTTTAGGTAGCATTTGAAATGTGGACGCTATTGACGAAATTCTGTAGCGGGGGAAGGGGGGGAAAATTCCAAAAAATAAAATAAACTCGTCCTTTCTCGGACCTAGGAGAATCTGGATGCCAACTTTGGTTATTCTAGCTTTTATAGTTTCTGAGATCCTCGCGTTCATCCAGACGGACGGACGGACGGACATGTCTAGATCGATTTCTCTCGTCATGCTAATTCAGAATATATATACTTTATGGGGTCGGAGATGCTTCCTTCTGCATGTTACATACTTTGCACAAACCTAATATACCCTTTTTACCCTACGGGTACAGGGTATAAAAATGTAAAAGGCAAAAGAAAGCTTGGCAGACTCCATAAAGTAAATATATTCTTCATTACCATGACTTTAGCCACATGTCTGCAATTCCGGTTGATGCTTATGTGTCCGTATGTGAAGTTTTATTGTGATAGGCCAATTTCAAGGGAAGTTATAGCCATAAATGTAATCTCTTCCAGCAGCTGTAGTTGTCGTTGAGGTGAGTAAGTTGTTTGTGTGCCTGGTGTAACTCTGATCTTTTCTTTGCCAGATTGTCTGTCGTTGCCCTCAACGCCCGGTGAGTCGGAGTTCAGTAGATGTAAGCCGTTTTCTCGGCATTTAGCTTGTTTACCGCCTCCCTGCGCTCCTAAAGGATTTCGAGCAGATGATGTTTGTGGTAGATCTCAGCGCACATACGAGGCATTGGCATGGAGTATATTCCATCGATTTATAGTATGTGGATTTCTCTGTAGCTTTCCACCATAAGTAGCAGCATTGGTCATCATTTTTTTAGAAGAGGCCCGTCTGTCCGTCCATCTGTATGATCGTAAAGATCTCAGCCAGTACAAGAGCCAATAATATTTACAATAACCAAACTCGGTATCTAGGTTCCATTAAGCCCTATGAAGCTCATGTTCGTTATTTGTTCTGATACACTCCACCGCAATTCGCGTTTTTTCCACAACTCCCGTAATTTTGTACTCAGATTTGGCAAATACCATATAGTGATTATGTGGCTGTATGGCAAGTTTCATCACCATAGGTCAATTATGAAGAAAGTTATAGCCATAAATATAATCTCTGTCCAAGCTCTGCCGGCAGCTGTTGGTGTTGTTGCTGCTCTGCGCAGCTAAGCGCAGACACAGACACGCATATACATACTCACATAGACTCGCATAGACACAAGTTTTATGTAAATGTGCTGTTATACACCCTTTACGTAAGTTAAACAAGTAAAAAAGCTAACGTCGGGTGTCCCGATTTTGAAATACTCTGTACATATGTTTAGAATAATTATAGAAATTTAAAAAAATATTAAGAAAATTTAAAAAAAATGTCGATTTTACCACTCTCGGTATTCGAACTCACGTAAAGGATGCATAATTGCACATTTACATAGGAATTGCGTCTATGTGAGTGTATGAATGTCTATGTGCGTCTATTCGTGTCTGTGTGAGCATGTTTGCAGTCAACCAAAGCACCAGCATCAACAACAGCCGCGGGCAGCGCTGGAGCAGCAAATATATTTATGGCTATAACTTCTTGTTAAATCGGTCTATCATAGTGAAACTTGGCATACGGACGCATAATGACTAACTGACAAATTTGAGTTAGAAATTCCAAGAATTACGGGAGTTACGAGTTGTGGGGGAGAGGGAGGAGGTTGGGAAATTATAATTATACAAAATTATACACATTTTCTGCGTATTCACAAAAGGCATCTTGGACTAAAATTTGGTGTTTTTAGGTCTTATAGTCTCCGAGATATAGGCGATTATACGAATGGGAAATACGGAAAACCACCATAGGGGGGAAGTGGGGGGAAAATCAAAAAAATAAAACAAACTCGTATAGAATACACACATAACGCATCTTTGTGCAAATTTTGGTGTCTCTATTTCTTATAGTGTCTGAGACCCAGGTGTTCATACAGACAGACAGACAGGGCTAGATCGACTGGTCTCGTCATGCTGATCAAGAATATATATACTTTGTGAGGTGTGCCTGTTACACTTGCAGCTCCCGCAAACCAGGAAACCGCGTCAACAGCCCACAGCCCAAACAGTAAAAGCTAGGAAGCTGAAATTTGGGCTCAAGTGTCCTATTATAGTGTAGATGTGCCCTAAGAAAGGATTTTTAAAAATTCGAGCTCCAAAATTTGTTTGAATAATCCACATTTTTCAACCGATCGACCTAAAACGTGCTTTCTTTGGGTATAATCGCCCAAAAAAATTTTAAAATGTTACTTTTGGTGATTTTTTTTTTTTTCATTTTTTAAGTTTTTATAAATATTCTTCACGGTATTTCAAATCGGGAATATTATAATAGAATTGTCTAATCTGGTCGGTCTTGACATATGTATGTATTATCTGCGTGCAAGATTATGAACTTTGGTACTCACCCAAGGGCGTACGCAGCTTTTACAAAAGGGGGGAGCCAAAACATTAAAATTTTGATTAAATACTGCACGATGCATTTAAAAAATAATTTATGCATATGATCAATGACAAAACTTCAACAAATTTCACTCAGTTCCATTTTAAGGCAAAATAGTTCGTCATAATAATGAACGTGTGGTCTATTTTATATGGAAATTTTTTTTGTAGGAATGGCCCCTCCTCTCTCCCCCTTGGTACGCCCCTGCACTCACCTTATAAGTAACTATGTACATATTTAGTTAGTGTAAGTAAGAATGAACTATGTACATGTGTATGTACAAGTATGTATGTATGTATATACGAGTATGTATGTTACACCACAATTATCAAGTGAATGAACCTGTTGTCTTGAAGAGTTTGTGGTTAATTCACTTAAATTTAGTAGTTTATTAGTCTTAACAAAAATATCATTTTAAATCACCGCATTATTTAGAGAGAGAAAAATACACAATTTTCGGAACTACAAAGATGTCGCTTCAGGATTAATTGAAGCTGCTTTTTGGGTAGCCGATGGTCTATTTGAATCACTAACTTGGGTCTCAGATTGTTGCACTGCTAGATACATGGAAGATAACGTTTTCTTGCGCATATGCCCCGCATGCATAGAGTTGCTAATAAGTTCGAAAAGATGATCCAGTGCTCTGTTTAGTGTTGGCGAGACGTTGTTACAAAGCTCTGGGCACTCTACCAAATAATCCTTAATAACGTCTGTAAGCATCTGTCGAAAAGAAATAATATACAAACATACATATATTTAGGTATATATGTAGATAAACATTATATGTATATCACCCTCATATAATTTGAATCCACTCCACACTTCAAATGGGCGGGAATGCACTCCTCTAAGGCTGTACGAAATTCAGTAACTGACTCGATTACATTTACCAATTTATCTAAAATTCCGAATGCAATAGAAGATCCATAAAATTTCTTATTAGCTTACTCAATGTTCTCATCATCCAAATTGCATGACAATGCAGACGGGACACATCAATCGTTCTATCGAAGCGAAAAGTTTCAATTACCATTTCCCGAGCGGTCATAAAACTGAAGGGGTCGTTATTAACCAAGTAACAATTTATTGGCTCTTCGCACTCACGCATAAAAGGACTGCTTCCCGAAACGCCGCTGAAATGGTTCAACAAACCGCCAAGTGTTACGAAGAGCTGCTCTCTCGGGAGTCGTGAAGCCATTCTCATCTACTTGCAGTCTTACATCACGTATTGGCAGCAGCTGTGGGTATATGGGTCGAAACCGCTCGTGGGACAAGTCTTCTTCAGGTTGATTCACGGCAATTATCGTGGTGCGGCTACGGGACTCCATTTTCGGGCATTAATTATAAATTTCGATACTTTATTCGTTGGTATATACATATAGTATGTATATTGTCGGCAAATAAGCCTATATTCGTAAATATACTTTGTATTTTAGTTTCAAGTCGCTTACGTTTCATTGAATAGTTTCTGCATTGGAAACTTGCCCTTCTCAATTCAATACAATAGAAAGTATATAAATAAATGTATATACATATATACCTTCCTTATCAATCCAAATTTAACTGTTTGTTCATCCACTTGTATGCTTAAAAGCAATCTTCTCTAGTTGAATACATGTTCATCTGGTCTGTAGAAATGTAAAGCATAGCAGCTCTGACGATATGTTTGCTCTAACTGAATAAATTGTAAACTTTAACAAGAAAGGAATTTTGGAGCCCACACCCACCAAAAAGAAAGATATTAAAAAATAATTATTAACAAGTAGAGAAGCTAAAATAGGGAGTACGGACTTTGAAATGCTCTGTACATACATATGTGTAGAATAATTATGCGTGTATGTGTGTGTTTGGGTATGTCTCGTGTGCCTTTGCAAAGCAGTAACAACATATATACACATATGGCTATAACTTCCTGTTAAATCGGCCTATCATTATGAAACTTGGCATACGGACACATAACCTCTAACTGGGGGTATTGGCAAAATTCGAGTTCGAATCGAATTACGGGAGTTATGAAAGATCACTAATTGTGGGGAAGAGGGGGGAGGGAGGGAAATTTCAAAATAAACATTTTCTGTTCACACAAGGCATCTTGGACTAAAATTTGGTGTGCCTAGGTCTTATAGTCTCCGAGATATAACCGATTATACGAATGAAAAATCGGGAAAACCCCCATAGGGGGGAAGTGGGAGGAATCAAAAAAATAAAACAAACAGCGTACACACATAACGTATCTTTGTGCAAAGTTTGGTGTCTCTACCTCTTACAGTCTCTGAGATCCAGGTGTTCATACTTACAGACGGACAGACAGACAGGGCTAGATCGACTCGTCTCGTCATGCTGAACAAGAATATATATACTTCCTCCTTCTGCCTGTTACATTTTCAGCTCCCACAAACCTAATATACTCTTGTACATTTCATGTGCAGAGTATAAAAACTTGATTTTTCTCGGGCTTAGGAGAATATGAATAGCAAGTTTGTACAAAACTAGTAGTACAAAACTAGTATACCCTTTTACCCTTAGGGTACAGGAATACAAAAAAGTTAACATGTGTAGCTTATGGAATTAAGCACACAAAATAACCAGCTTGATCGCTCAAGGTCACCTCGTTTCCGGAAAGCAAGCTTTATTTAAACAGGCGAACATACATGGCTACACCATCTTCCTTGTCAATAATGGTTTAGATGGGCACGCGTTAGTCTAGGGGACTGTGGAATTTGGAAATTAAAGTCCCCTTCTTTTTTTAAATGCGGCAAAGAGTGCATTGCATTCGCGACTAACATGGATTAACATTTTATCATTTTCCCTTGTGTATTTTCTTAAAATTAGTATTACAAGCGAGCAGTGCTGTTTTGTTTGGACTCTATAAATAACAAAATTATTTGTTTAATTTTTGTACTTATGAATATATTTGCAACAGTTTTCTTTTACCTGGTCAGCGCATAAATCTTCGATGCTGGCGATACCATGAACAGGGCGTTTACAAAAGTAGCATTCTTTGAAATATTTTTATAACTTTAACAGTCTTTAGCATTAATACATTGATAGGTAATATATAATAACTTATCATAACTTATCATGTATATGACAATGTAATCGCAAATATAAAATAAAGATTGATCAAAACTCCACAGCATAACTTACATTTTAGAAATCAAAAATTAATGCAAATGAGAACATAAATGAGTAAACGATAATATGTAAGGAAATAAACAAAAAAAAATATGTGTAGAACATTCCTGACTTCCATTAAATATAAATACGGGAAATTTGGCGAGCGGTCATCTTCTTGTTGCACAAAGGGCACTTGTGCGTGGTTCGCAAAGCGGCTTGTATACAGGAATTACAGAAAACATGCCCGCACTTGGTTGTTATGGGTTCGCGCTGCCTTACTGACTCCAAGCATACCGGACACTTATAAGAGCCGTCATCACTTTCATCGCGAGAGCGCTTTGGTGATGAACCACTTTCCTCTTCATTAATAATACATATTCCCTGCTGCGTAGAAGAGTTTTCCACAGTGGTATTTATACGTCTACGACGGTATGGATTCGGGGGTATAATCGATATATCAGGTGTTGCGCGGTTACTTTGCAAGGTTGGTCCCTCAGGTGTGCAAAGGTCTATAACATCATTGGTTGGCAGATAAAAGGCGGGAGCGCGAAACTCATGATCCGACAAGTCAATAAAGTCTACGGGTTCTCCTGAAATTAATAATTGTTATAATATACATCAAATGTTGAGCTGCTTAAATCTTTAACTTTAATCAACCAAAATCGGGAAAATAAAATTTACAAAAATATTGATGCTTAGACCGATGAATAGGAATACTCGGTCTAAGTTTAGTTTATTTAGTTTAGTTTATTCAAATTCGTATTAAGCCTCGACTCTTCATTTTTTTATGTATGTACTTATGTGTATATATTAAGGGGTTATACTTTATGGCATAGGAAATTCTTACTTCTACTTGCAAAATTTTCCCTTAGTATAAATCTAATATATCATTGGTATCTTTAGGGTACAGGCAGAGCTTGGGCTAAGATTACATTCATGGCTATAACTTTTTAACAACTGACCCATCATGATGAAACTTAACATGATGGTAGAAAGGCACTAAATGTAATTGTCGCATTAGTAAATAATTCCAAGGAATTATGGAAAATCATTAAAAGCGAAGCATAAGTAAAAAAACATAAACTTAATCTGACTAGGACTTTTGGAAACTTAGGTACCAAGTTCGGTTATTTTAGCTCTTGCTCCTTCTGACATCCTTGCTATATCGACTCGTCTTATCAGGCTGATCGAGAACATATGTACATACATACATACGTTTTGAGTCTGCCACATCTCTTTCTGTGTGTTACATATGTTACATATGTATGTATGTACATTCGCACTAAACTAGTATACTTTTTATCTTTTACCATTAGGGTATAAAAATTGAATTTAAATTATATTTACAATGTTTTTTTTTGTGTACCCAGAGTATTTAAGAACTATTAAGCATTCTTTTCTTGTTTTAATTTACAAAATGTAATTAATATTAAAAATAAAAATTACATAATACATATTAAATTACAGGGTTTCATTTTAGGCAGCTCAGTAGGCAAATAAATTAAGTTTAAACTTTTCTTTTTACTTACTTAATGCAGCACGAGTATTCACCCGAATACGCACGGGTGTGGATGCTGATACAATGACGTCGTCGTTGTTGTCGCTACTAAGACGATGAACACTTGATGCAGACATTCTGGGAGGACCTAGACCTATGCTCGACAAATTCCTTTCTATATTTTCACAGTAGCGATGTACTGTAAAAAACGATTTTTTTTAGTTGACAGTAGAATAAACAAGCGGCAGTACATACTAAGTTCGATCTCTGCATCTATACTCGAGTCATCAAAGGTAATATCCCCAGTTACATCTGCAGCCTGCGCTGGTAAAGTGTCCGTCGTATCAAGATTTAGCGACTGGCCACTGGCACTAGTCGAAGCAGATGTATTGTTCATGTCCAAATCCGAGATAGACGTGAAATCTGCAGATAGGTCGATGGATGTACCAGTGGACGTAGTGTTAGGCATCAGCCTCGTGCTGCTTTAGCTGCTAATCCTTGCTGACCGTTTACAGCTTCCGTTTACGCTTATTTTATAATGGAACCAGCCAAGTGGTCGGGCAATTCAAAAGTAGCTGGTTTGCTTCATCTGAGAATTGTACAAGTTAGTGAGTTGTAGATTCAGGCATAGGCGACTATGCTAATTGAAATGTGCACTGCAAAACTTCCTGCCATTCGCACTTACCAACGACATTATAAAGGGCAATTATCCAATAAAAATGTATTCTTCCTGACACTATGCACACAATTGAAAAAACACACAAACTTTTTTGCGGTAAAGCAATTGTGATATGTATGGAATCTCTAACTAGAGCTGGAACTCCACAAAGTCCGTACTTATCGATGGTATCGGACTATCAATTTTTGAAAAATCTCTGTACATGAAATCTTCAAAGTATATATTGGTTTGTGCAAAGTGAAAAATATAACAGGCAGAAAGAGGTGTGGCAGACCCCACAAAGTAAATACATGTGTATGAAAAGACACCTAGAGCTGTGACCAATGCACGCATTTTTTCTTTTGCAGGCCCTTCTCCATGCACTCCTACGCTATTAGTGGTTTTCCATAACTCGCATAATTCGTGGAAATATTTACTTAAGTTTGACAATTGCATCCAGTTAGGGTCTTTTTGCCATCATGTTAAGTTTTATCATGATAGGTAAATTGTAAAGAATGTTATAGCCATAAAAGTAAACTCTGCCCAAGCTCTGCCGGTAGGTGTTGTTCTTGTTGCTGCTTTGCCTCTACTTTGTTCTGCAAATGTACACATGCGAAAAAGGATAGTTAATTAATAAATTTATTATGTTAAATTAGCTAAGCTAAATTAAATCGAAAAATATAGAAATGTGTTTTAACAGCTCGATATTATTCTATTGCAATATCGCTGTCGCATCGATTAATTAATTACTATAAACAAACTTGCACTTTCAAACTATTGTAAACACTCTAAACTTTGCACCGAGGCTTCCAAACAAGAAAGCTATATGTCGTAAGACGTTTTCAATACAATAGCGGAATATTGGCCTACATCATGTAGTGAGATCGAAATGTCATATTCATATTATATGCATCTAACATTGAAACAAATTACCAAGTTTATTTGCTTTAAAGGGCGGCGATACTATAGCGATATTTTCGAAAACTATCGTTTAAAAACATTGGTCTTATCGATAATTAGTGGCGCTATCGAACACCACGTCAAACCTCCATAACAACAAAAAAACAAAATTTATTGTGGTAGTTGGAGCACTATGATGTTTCTTTGAGTCGTAAACGTAAAAATACTTTTAGTGACAGCGTTTAAAATATATATCTGAAGCTGTTTATTGCAAAGCGTTGGTATGGACAAGGACAAATTCACGCTACAGGCCATTAGGCAGGACCTGATCGACAATAATCTTCAGGCTAAGGCCGTCATTCAGGTAAAGTTATGACAAATACAATAATAATAAAAAGGCAGAAATAACAATTTTGCTTTCCAATGCAGGATATTCGAAACAGCCGTACATCAATCAGTGAGCTTGAAGCGCTGAATGAGGCTGGGCGAGCTAAGTTGGCGGCGCTCCGTAAAAATATTGAGCGCCTAGACGATTGGGCTCGCGACATGTCAGATCCGTCATTGGCAAAGGAGGTTGACACGCACCGAGAGCAATTCTCAAAGACGTTACAGGCATTCCGGAAAGCCAACGTTTTGACCATGCTCGAAATTGAGAAGGCCAATCGTGAAGAACTAATGGCTATAACAGGCGAAAGTGACCTTCGACAACGGCCAAGCACTGGTGCACGACACAACCGCAGCAGTCTTGTGTCACAGGAGAACGACGTGACTGAGAAGATGCTGGCCATTTCGCGACATCTATCGGAGACAACCCAGAAGAGTGCCATCACGCTGGAAACGCTCGTAGCTTCATCACAGAATGTCGAGACAACCAGCGATGAGCTCCAAAACACTGCTGGTACTATAACGCAGTCGGGAAAGCTGCTAAAAAAGTACGGGCGACGGGAATGTACTGACAAGATGCTGCTATTCTTCGCATTCTCTCTGTTCCTCGCATGCGTGTTTTACATTGTGCAAAAGCGGCTATTTTAGACAATTTTCAGACCCCAGATTGTAGAATGCATTTTTTTAAGGATTAGTTCATGGAAGTTTTATATGTAAGGAAACACGTTTGAGTTGCGCCTCTGTGGTTGCAGCGAAATATTCTTCGTTTGTAGTGATAATACATTCGGTGTATTGTTATATACATATGTGTACATATGTCTTTATACCTAATGCTTCTTGCACATATTTATATTTAGTAAAATTTCCAAGATTAAAATTATATATTTTTCCTATAAAACACAATTGCGCGTCTAGTAAGGACATCTGGGTACCCCGCCTGGGTTAGTGAATCCATTTGCGTTGACCAAACGGCAAATGTCTTGGTAAGAGCGTCTGTTTTGCTGTGGTTTGCGCTTTGTCTCATGTCCAAAGTTGCTGCTATGATATCCAGAATGAGGTGTTTTTAGTGTAAAGTAGTAGCCACCCGAACGCTTGCCTCGAAAAAGTATATCAAACACTGTACTGGGACTTCCGTAAGCCAACGCAAAACCAAGTGCGTACAAAAGGACGGCACTGAAATATATAATCTGCATGACGTTGCTTATCTGATCCACAAATGTCTACTGAATCGAGCTTAGTTGTAAAACACTTGCTAAGCCTGCACACTTCCGTAACCTTGTTTACTAAGAAAGTGAGCTAATGGGTCCATGGACATTTTGATTAGTAACTGATAACTGATTCAAAACTCAACGGTTAGGAAGCCACTGGTAAGCCCCTAAACTGTCACAATATACATACATATGTACTTGTATGTGCCACTGCGAAATTTCCATGTTATTAAACATTAAATTTGTTAATATACATTTTTTAGCTTTTTTTGCCTTTTCTGTTATTTATTTTCTATAGAGAAATTGCCCATCCGCAAAATAACTTTTAATTTAGGCACTAAGTTGATCCATTATTAAGAACACTGTTACTGCATTTCTCTAAGTCTGCTTGATTATTTATTCTTTTTAATTATTATTATATTATTATTTTTAAATAAATATCTCTTAGGCACAGGTACCAGTCAAATAATGTTTACATTTTGTTACAACGTACAAATTAGATATTTAAAAGTTTATGACAAAATCACAGGTCCTATGGTGGGTATCGTCTTTCGAGGCGTCAAACAATCGAAATTGGGGTGCCCAGGTAAATAAATTATTAAACTTTAAAAAATTGTTCAACAAATTGATTAATATTTGCGGAATTGGTAATTGCAGCGGACTATTTAAATTATCTACAATAAACTATTATTTTATATATTTCTTTTAATTAAAATATTCTCGAAGTGGTATAAATCAACAGTAAATAAAATCGATAGACCCATCGATATTTTATGGCAGCTCTATTGCTCATCTCTAGCCGACGAGTATTGCTTATTTACGCGGCGTATTTTGTATTGATATATAATATTTAAAGATAAATTTTGAAAACTCAATTATGAACCGAACAGAGGCCACTTTAGAGGACCTTAAATCCTACTTCCGAAGTCACAGCAAAATCCGTGAGCAACGGGCGCACATGTCCAAGGTAATTTCATTGGCTAAATGTCCGCTGTCATTACAATATTTTTAACAGGTTCATTCAGTTTGCTGGAATGCAGACGGGCGTCACTTGGCATCCGGGTCCTTTGACAAGACGGTAGCGGTTTATAGCTTAGAGCGGGATCGCTTTATTAAGGGAAGTGTATATCGCGGCCACACAGCATCCGTAGATCAATTGTGCTGGCATAAAAGTAATCCGGATTTGTTCAGCACTGCCAGCGGCGATAAAACAGTGCGAATGTGGGACATCCGTGTTGGCTGTGTGTCCGTTACAAACACAAAAGGTGAAAATATAAATATTGCATGGTCGCCAGATGGCAAGACGATTGCTGTCGGCAACAAGGAGGATTTGATCACGTTCATTGACACGCGTACAAACAAAATACGCGTTGAGGAGCCATTTAGTTTCGAAGTCAATGAAATATCCTGGAACAACACCAATGATCTATTCTTTCTAACCAACGGCATGGGCTGCATGCACGTTTTAAGCTATCCAAGTCTGGAGCATCACATTACTCTGAAGGCGCATCCGGCGAATTGCATTTGCATTGAATTCGGACCCACAGGTTAGTTTTAAACATGTCCGATCAGCCTGAAATGCCATCTTAATATACTGCGTTACAGGTAAATACTTCGCAACAGGCTCAGCAGATGCTCAGGTGTCGCTGTGGGATGCCAATGAGTTAGCGTGTCTGCGCATGATTAGCCGGTTGGAATGGCCAGTTCGTACAATCTCGTTTAGTCACGACGAGCGATTGATTGCATCGGCTAGCGAAGATCTACTCATCGACATTGCGTACACAGAGACAGGCGAGCGTGTCACAGATATTCACGTCGACGCATCTACGTTTACTGTAGCGTGGCACCCAAAGCAATATTTGCTGGCGTATGCCTGCGACGAAAAGGAGCTTAATCGTCGTGATCGGGATGCAGGCAATGTTAAAATATATGGTTTTCCCGAATAGATATAAGCAGAATCACATTCAACACACATTTTTATACCATTTTTCCCGCCCAAAATATACGGCTGTAAATGCGCTGCATTTCATTTTTTTTAAATCTATAAAAAAAAAAAAAACGAAATTAAACAAGTAGAGTAATTCTCTTTTTTGAAATGCTCTACGGAAATGTGGAATAATTTTAGAAATTTTAAAGAATTGAGAAATGAAAGTTGAAAAAAAAAACGACACTAATATTACAAACAAAAAAATGTTGGGTATTTGAATTCACGTAAAGCCTGTTTAATTTCACATTTACCTAGAAATTGTGTCTACGTGTATGTGTGTCCATGCGTGGCCATAATTTGTAGGATCTGTCACGACTCTTGTCTGTTATATTTTTCGCCCCCCACGAACCTAATATACTCTTGTACTGATTATTATTGACCGATCGACTTCTTTAGTCAGGGGGTGTAATACAATTAATTGTTTATACAAATGCTCCTTACAACATTGTTTCTGTAGCACCTCCCAATATTTTCTCCTTGATGCGGTTTCTCATTTTTCATTTGAGGAGGGTAAAGATCCGCCTAATGGTCTTCCGCCCCGTATAAAGTACAAGCAGATCTTGTCCGCTTTTGCTGGGCTGTGTGTACTTTGCTTACAATTACATAAATGTATATTTATTTAATATATTGTTACGACTACGCTATTCCTTTGGGCAACGCCGGCTGGCTCATCGGAACTTCTCATTGGGTGTGTGGTTCCAACCCTATGCCCGCGTGAGTCGCACAATAACCGATAACACGGTTCCTCCATCGATTACAAATAATCTACACAAGAGCCATCACTAAATAAATTCGACGCGAAATATACAAACCCGAATTCAAACGTAAACAAACCAAAAATAACTGACATAAAAGAAAAGAAACGTAATGCAACGGAAAAAAACAAATAATCGGATTACTCCCTCCAGCTACCACGTATCCGGACAACGTGAAAAGGAATTACATACAGGCGGGCGGACAGGAATTGTGATATCGGACAACTGTATGGGATGCAGTTGGAAATATCCCTGGCGTACCCACCCTACCTGTATCCAAAGGTAACATTTGTTATGGATACCCTATCATTGGGCCGTGCTGGAGCTATTCCATGGCAAAGGTGAGTCTCCCGCCTCTATTTATGCTGCTTTACTGCATCATAATGGACTGTGCGACCATAAAAAAAAATATTCAATTCGTGTATGTAACATATGTTTTAATGTGACTGAGTGCAAAATTAATAAATAGGTGTTTATACAGGAGTTTAACAGGCGTGAAATAAAATATAAATTAATACAAAAAAATGATAATAAATCAACGCAAAAACAAGAAAAAGGCTTGCCAACACCCAATGCGGTTAGTTTGTTCCTAAATAAGTAAAGAGTAAAAATGTAATTATATGTACGTATATATATGTATGTATGTATATAGTAAGTGTAAATATGGGCGAGTAGTCGTATATGACCCAATACTGCGTATATGTATTTATTTAAGTTCCAAATTTGCAATTGGCAAACTTTGTACAACTTTCTAGACTGAAACATCTAAGCTTTCTTTTTAAATGTAAGTATACATTTTTTTATTAAATAGAGCACCAAGCTCTGTTTAGGTGCCGCTTTCTGCCTCGTTTTCGGCTTGGTTATATATATATATATTTTTTTTTTTATTGTATTATTTTTTATTTTTATTATTTTTTTCTTTTGCAGAAACTTAAATGGGGCGGCGCGTGGGACCCTGCCCCTGTTTGCCCCCCCTCGAACTGCTTGTAACCCGCTTTTTTTTTTGTAATTCCAGGTCTCCGCTTACTATCCAAAGAAAAAGGTCGCCGCCCCGTGGGTCCAAAAGGTCGCCCCAAAAAACAGGAGTGGCGTGTTGCGGCTTGCCTTCTATACGCCGGATGTCGTCCCTCTGCAGATATCTACGTCCTTGCGCATCCGTTCATCGGGGCCTTGACTTTTCCCCACTTTGGGGTGCCATCGGGACACAACCCTGCGCCTGCGCGACTGCAGTTGCCTCGCTTGGTACCGCTAGATGGCGCTGCAGTCCCATCATCAAATTTCGGCGTCTCCCGTAGCGCTGCCACTTTGCTTTTTTGTGACCAGCCCGATGCAAGTTTATGCAAATTGAAAAATGCAACAGGCAGAAGGAGGCCAGGCAGACCCCACCAAGTATATACATACTTATATACATATATAAATGATCAGTATGACAAGGCGATCCCACTTAGCCCTGCATTTCGTCTGTCTGTATGAAATCTTTGATCCCCGAGACTATTAGAGCTAGAGAAACACCAAATTTTGCACACAGTCTGAGTGGGTATTTAAAAGTTGAGCTCAATCGACTATCATTATATTTTTGATTTTATATCCGTTCATTATTCCTTACAAAATATTGTATGAAGTCGTATCAAATGCTCGTTGAATTCTAAATACATATAAATGATGTTTGAAATTTTATACGTAGTTTGGCAACGTTTTTGTTTTACTTTCGTCACATTTTTGAATTCAACGAAAAGTTCACAATCCACATTCAGGTGCCGATGCAAACGAAGAAGAAGAAAAAACTTCCTATGCCAGTGTTGTGGATTGCGAAAATAAAATATCAGCTGAGCTACCATTTTCGCGAACAGCTGCTGCGTCATTTCTAGATATTTCCCTGCACCGTAAATCACAACTACAAATTTTAAACTAACCAGATTCCTTATACAGAATAGCCTCCCAGATTGATTGTATTTCATTTTCCTCGGAGACAAAGGCAAGCATAATGTCAGTACGCCACGATTGGTATCAATCGGAATCAAAGGTGGTTATAACGGTGTTACTCAAGAACGCCACAGAAAAGAACTACGCGGTTAAAATTGGGCCAAAACAAATACATATGACTGCCGATGGATACGAGCTAACGTTGTCATTGCTCCATCCAATTGTTGTGGAGCGTTCTTCACACAAAGCCTTCCCATCGAAGGTCGAGATAACACTGGCCAAGGAGACTGGCGAGCGATGGCAAAGTCTTGAGCAAAAACCCATCTTAGTTGCACCTACAATACAAACGAAGAACTGGGATCGCTTACTTAACGAAGAGGAGAAGGCGGAAGAGAAGGACGCCAAGGGCGAGGAGGCGTTGAACCAGCTTTTCAAGAAAATATACAGCTCATCTTCGCCAGAAGTTCAAAAGGCCATGAACAAATCTTTCTCTGAATCTGGTGGCACTGTGCTCAGCACAAACTGGTCTGAGGTATCCAAAGAGAAAGTCACTGTAAAACCACCGGAAGGCACTGAATTCCGCGAATGGGAAAAGTAGTCCGGTGCAACGAAGTAAATTAAGGAGTTTTGCATAATTGCATTCGTACATACATACATACAAATATACATAAATTGCATACTGAATTGATAAACACATTAAACTCAGAAACGTTATTAACAAAGGACTAACTTATCCACATTTGGTTAAATAAATTTGAGCAATGAATTTGTGAAAAATATTATTTTTCTTAAAAATTATTTCATTAAAGGGGGTGGCATAAGGGAAATTTGAGCCGCAAAACAGCTGATAGGAAAACAGTATAACATATGTTTTAACTTGTTAGCAACGCACAAATAAAAACTAGTCGAATTTGTATAATCATGTATCAAAATTTGGAAGAGCACAACCGGCTGGTCAACCGGTATCTTAAGATATTTTTCATTGTAACCCTATATTGGTGAGATAATTTTGTTTTACAATTAATATACATATGTATGTACAATACAATGTTTTCATATCTTCAGGAGCACGTCAATTCTTACAGTTTTTGTAAACAAACACTTGCTGAGCAGTGAGTCAGTCAATTTGGGAGCGCCAGTTTTCATGTCATGGTTTCAGTGCGTCGTCAGTGCCGCTATATGCTTTGCTATGAGCCGTTGCAGCCGCAAGTATCCAAGTGTGTTCAGTTTTCCCAATGGTGATCCATTAAACATAGACACCTTTCGGAAAATTCTACCGTTGTCACTGCTATTTACACTTATGGTTGGTGCGAACAATTTGTCGTTAAAGTACGTCAGCGTCGCTTTCTACTATATTGGTAGGTCTCTGACCACAGTCTTCAGTGTGTTACTTACATGGCTGATCTTGCGCCAGCGTACCAGCTTTAAGTGTCTGCTATGCTGTGCAGCTATTGTTGTTGGCTTCTGGTTGGGCGTTGATCAGGAGAGCTTGACCACCGTTTTCTCATGGCGTGGCACAATTTTTGGTATTCTGAGCTCCTTGGCACTTGCTATGTACTCTATACAGACTAAAAAATCGCTTTCGTATGTGAATGAGGAGGTGTGGCTGCTCAGCTACTATAACAATCTCTATTCTATTGTCCTCTTTTTGCCACTTATCATACTGAGCGGAGAGCTGGAAACTATTATTACATATCCACACCTATTGGCAGGATGGTTTTGGGCCGCAATGATACTTAGTGGGTTCTGCGGCTTTGCTATTGGGTTTGTAACGGCCTTAGAAATAAAGGTGAGTCAGAGGATTGTTATCAACCTCAATACAACTTACGGCTTTTTTCTTAGGTGACATCGCCTCTAACGCATAACATTTCCGGGACTGCAAAAGCGTGTGTCCAAACAGTCATTGCCACTCATTATTACAACGACGCCAGATCGGCTCTCTGGTGGACATCGAATGTAATGGTGCTTGTGGCCAGTGCCGCATACACGCGATTTAAGCAGTTGGAAATGCTACGACGGCACCAGCAGCAGAGTATAACAACACAAAAAGCCTGACTATCCATTAAGAAATAAGAGTAAGGTGAGTTCACAGATGAAAATAGTTTACCCAAGCTTTTATTCATTTCGGAAAAAATGTTCATACTTATTTTTACGCACAAAAAACTTAATTTAATTTTGATACGTATTTATATGAGTTGGATAAATGTATCGAAAGTAATCCCATGCTCTAAACTCACGGAGTTTATCATTCCATAACCATAGTATGTAATGTTAAAATTTCGAAATGAACACATGTTTGGGGAAATAATTTATCTGTGTGAATCCTCCTTATGACTAGCAATGTAGGTTCTAGGTAAAGAATAACAATTTCTGCTGCGTATGCACAATACATCTCAACAATAAATGACTTTAATTCCAACAAAGAAGCCAGATTAATCACTAATTCGCGGAAGTTGCGACAACTTTCTCCGTTGTGTCTTCATCCCTGCTGGAGTCTCGGGCTGCTTCGGTCTTAACTTTTTCTGCGCCTTTATCGTAAAGCTCTGGTACATACAAAAACGGATCGATCTTCAGCTGTTCGCTACTCGGAGGGCTTTTGAGAAGCACACGCGTTATGAATCGGCCCTCACGTCTGGGGCGCATGCTGTCAACATTCTTCAAAAGGTAACGCAAGTTCTCTTCTAGCTGTTGATCATTCATGCTTAAAGGGCCGACACTGGTTTTTATTAAGCCAAAATTTTGTTGGTATTCATCCTTGATGGCACTGTAACTAATGCCGCTGGAGAATTTATTTATCATTTCAGCCAAATTCACGCCCAGAGTCTCACTTTTAGGATTTGGAAATTTACGCTTCATAAGACCACGGAGCGCCACAAGCTCCGCCAAAATGTTTGGATGGGCAATTATGTACTGATAATCAGTTAGCAGCAGCTCGCCGTTTGTGATGTCCTTGATCAGCTCGACTCCACCAACCAAAGAGGCGCCTGCTTCGCGTGCCTCTGCAATTTCGTCCTATTGTGGACGATAAAGTTACATTGCAATTTGTACTTCCAGTCCTTTAATACTCACATTGCCTTTAGTGAACACAATAATTTTTCGGTCTTCCCCGTGATCAAATTTGTGCGGTATCATCGCCATACGCTGGAAATTATCGACAAATCTTGTGGCTTTCTCACCCTGCATATTAAGCTCGATTTCAACATTAAGTGGCGCATTTGTCACGTTGTACATACTGGGATGGTGAGTCTCTCGATGACACTTTATGGCCTCGACTACTGTGTATACGGGCCAGCGATAGTAGCGGCCGACGTAAACATTGTCCTTGGGAATTTGCTTCCAGGAGTCGTCTACATGCTTGTCTGCACGCTGCACGTTGATCCTATAAACATGAAGTTATTATGATTGGCTGATAGTAAGATGTCATTCTTACTTACTTTTTATCACGCTGGTTGTGTGGTATGAAGCCAACCTTCTTTACCTCAACTTTAACCTTTTTTTTGCGTGCTTTCTCGCGGGTGCCTTTTCTTGCCGCTTCCATTATAGCTGTCAAATGCAAGGACCGGGAAACAGCGCCGTTATGTTGGCGCACGGTTAGAGCACGCATTGTCGACATAAGCGACATCATTTTTATTTAATCAAAAAGCTGTAGGTATATTTCTAATAGTACCTTTTGCATAACCTAAGCTCGCATTGTCGGCACGCTAGGCTGCCACTATTTTAAATAAAAAATAGCCAATAACATGCACAAAAATGTTGCCCTGGTACTATTTTGCCCAGTCTGGCAGCACGACATAATAAAATACAAAAAAATAAGCACCCTTAAAAATACCGAACGTAAATCGTGGTTATAGCGAATGTTAGATTATGGTCACACTGGTAGGTACTTTGCACATGAAGTAATAATATGGTAAATTGAATTACCTGGTATGCCACTGACCCGCTCCGAAATTCGGTAGCCGGGTAGTTAAAATCAAAAACATCGTTATTTGAAGTATATTGTGTTATTCCTAATAACATAATATACTTCAAGTTTTTGATTTAGCTAACAGCATTGAACAGCAATTTTAATTGTTTACATTCAACTAAATAATGAATACATTAAAAAATTATCTGCGCAAGCTCGTATTAGTCGTTTCTGTCGAATGAATTGTGGGACTCAGATTTATAGTTTTAGTCCCTCATTAAGAAAATAAATAAAACATTTTTTTGTAATAAAGGAAGAGCACGAAAGTTGAGCGGGGCCATCTCCTGTACAATGGGTACATAAAAAATAAAAAAATTAGTATCTATATTAATTTAAAAAACATAGCTGTGACACATCCTGCGATCCTTGCGTTCATACACACAGACGGATGACACACAGACATGGCTATAACGACTTGTTGGGTAAAACTGAAGTAAAATAAGCATATGTACATACATATGTACATATATAATTTGTGGAGTGCGTCTGTAAACTAGTATGCATACCATTTTACCCTTTGGGTATGGTGACATAAAAAAAAGTACATTACATTTCAATTTTAGAAACTGTGTCTATAAAACTTGTTAATAAAATAATTAATTCGTTTGTATCTAATGGGAATCACTTTATTAATGATAATAGTATCGGAAAACAAAGGGCATTACTGCATAAATCATCTGATGGCTTAGACTTATATGAATTATGGATACCTAATAATATTACATGAGTATGTTGCTATGTATATACTAGTATTTGAAAAAAGTTTACCTTTAGTGATCCCAACCTTAATAATATTATATTTTCACTCTATGCTGCTACTATACACTTAAAATATCTTAGTGATACAAAAACATTGATATGTATGTATTTTCATCTTAAAATTATTCGTTTGAAATAGGCGAATAAATAAGAGAAATGTGTAATTTTAATCAAGAGACTAGTGTGCCTGCTGAGCGAAATTGAGTAATTATGAATTGGAAGAGCACGCCTTTATATATAAATCCAACATTTTTAAATTTTCCCTTGCAGATGAAAAGGCATACATCGTTTATCGGCTCTTAGAATAGCTTTGACCAACGAACGGAGAGGAACGCTTCAACATTCGGGTGGTGAAAAACTGCGAAAATAGTATTGCAGTATCGTGAAAATAATTCTTTCTTGAGGTGGGCGAGGACGCACGTGTGCATAATAAATGTGCAAGTAATAATCCTCGTTAAAAAAGTAGGCAAAGCTCCGCGTATCCGTTGAGATCACACACCTAATTAAGACCTTTTGCATTTATTTATGGCCTTATGCGCATTCATCTGAACGTAGCCGCCTAAAAATGTATATTCAATGTTGATATAACGATCGGAAAGTGGCAAATGCCAGTGAAAGTAAGTGCCCCCTTCCCAAATGCCAAAGGGTACATACATATATGGAAATACATACATATGTGGGTAAGTATAAATGAGCATACATGCAGACGTATACAAATTGAAAATATTAATTGCGTGTAACCTAAAAGCACAAAAGGAAATGTGCGTACTTCAAATGATATGGATGTCGATGGGGCTGTGGTGGGCAAACAAAAGAGTGTCAGCGTTTTAAAAATAGTTCATGGCATTGTTTCCATTTTATGTGATTTTCAGACTCTTCGCTGTGCGCTGTGGAAGCTGAGCAGCATGTAGCACAAAGTGCATTCGAATTCATTTACATATATGTATATGTATGTATATATGTGCTTGCAGCTCATTATATTAAATAGCCACATTCGTAAATATTACTCGTATAGTTAAACAATCCAAAACTTTTGCACATGTGGCAAAACGTGCTGAATTTGATTTTTCAAAAATACAGTTTACATTTTCTATGTTTTAATCGTTACACTTGAGGCATTCGAAAACACACCCCATGTGTGCATGAGAGGAGCGGATGTGAGTGTGTTGGTGAGTGAGTGTGCTCGTGTGTGTGGACATACTCTTCAGACTATAGTATCGGACGTTCCACATTTGTCTTCCTCTTTTATAAACAAATTTGAATTTTGATAATTCTTAGTTGTTTCTTTTTCGTGCGTTTTTAGTGGCGTATTTCGAAAGGTAAACAAACAAATCCCATCGAGAATTTCAATACGCGCATATATCGTTCCATCTACACACACATACATATACTGTGTACGTAAACAAACTGGCTTCTGTTAGTTATACCGCAACCGCAACCACAACATGGCCGAGGCGTCGCTTCCACTAACTCTACAACCGCCGCCGAAACCGAAGCGGACGCGCGCTGCTGTGGCTCGGCAAAAGTCGAACGCCTTACACTATGATTCCTTACCCACAGCGCCCCCGGTGCTTTGCAGTCGGGGCGATGACAATATATTCCAATTTCCGGTTGTGCCGACGACTGCACGCAACAAGTCCGTCTCGCCAAACTCGACGCGACGTGAAGAACTGGAGCTGCCATCATGTGCCGTATTCTGTGCGGCGCATGGCAAGCACAGCTGTTTCCATTGTCAGCCATATCGAGCTGATCGCGCAACTATCGAGCCATTGAAGAGTCGTCTCAGCTCAGCCATAGATGCCATGGATGAGCTGAGCCGTACTTACGTGCTGTTGGAGGGCTTTCTGGAAAAGAAACTGGCCACCATAACAGACGAGGATGAGTCACAGGAGGAGCAGCAGCCGGAGACAAGCAGAAATTGGAGAAGGGAGAGTGCAGCCAGCACAAAGGTAACGACTGAGCCGAGCAATTGCGATGGCGAATTCGAATTGGAGCGCTCATTGACACTATTGGAGTCCCTACTGGGCACAGAAGTTGTGCCCGCCCAACCTGTCAAACAGGGAAAATTCAAGCGGTATGTGGCATGTTAATCTTTAAAAAAGCGATTTTGAGGATTTCATTGTTTTGAAATAGAATACGCGAGCGAAGCAAGTCCATGATGGAGGATGAAATTAATTTATATCTTAGCAAGGACCGCACATTGAAAAACCTCTCATCGCGGCCCTATTTGTTGCGAAGGCAAAGCACGTATAGCGACAATAAATCTAAGGTGTCTAAGTGGACCAAGGTTAAAGCTGCCTTTAAGTGGGAACGTGCTAATGTGCCGCCACCTAATCCCAATGACCCGGATGTTTTGTTGCCCGTAAATAACGAAGTAGAAAGGTTCGCTACATTGAGACGAGTGGATTTTATGATCGTTCTGCATATTATTTTGTCCACAACCAGATACCTGAAAGTGCCCATGAAACCAGCAGCAGGAGGCAGTAGCTCAGCAGACAGCATTATAAGCTCCTCGTCCGGTTTTCTTGTAAGCGATACAGGCGGTACACCGGGTACTATAAGCTCATCCAGTTCTGTAGACGATCTAGACGCGAGGTGCCGCCATACAACGCGTACGACTGCAGTAAAATGTGGCTTCTTCATGCTAATCTTGTGCTATACTTTCAGGTCGAGATTCATCCAAGAGTGATACCAGGTGCGATTCACACACCTCCAATTTTGAGTCCGGTGTTGTGGAACTCCGAAAATCCGCAACGGATGAACGCTTGGATGTAGCAAAGTCCGTAATCGGCTTGCCCACAAAATCTTCATCAAATAAATCACTACGTCGGTCAAAGGCTTTCTCGGATTTTGAAGTATTGCCGGAGGATCATGTGGCAGAAATTAAAGCAAGAGCCAGCCGCCGCACAAAGTCACCACCCAGTCCTTTAAATCTAAATCAGGTAAGCTTCCATTTTAATGTTCTTGTAACCAAAGCTGCCCGATAGTCTTGGGAAAAATAAGAAATATCATCCACCAAAGGACACTTATCTACCATGAAAATCTTTTTAAAGCAGGCAGCAAAAATTACCATTGAATTAATGTAGCAATAATTTTAAGCTTAAGCGATATTTGCTTTGGAACATTAATTGGTCATGTGCATATATGAAGAGGAAGTAAGAACATAATCTATATATATAAAACAGTTTGTCCTGACTGACTGACTGACTGACTGACTGATTGGCAATCAACGCACAGCCCAAACGGTAAGAGCTAGGAAGCTGAAATTTGGACACAAGATCCCTCTTATAGTGAAAGTGAGCACTAAGAAGGGGTTTCGGAAAATTCGAGCTCCAAAGGGGGGAAAACGAGCTCCAACGTTTGTATGAAAAAGCTACAATTTTTATCCGATTAACTTCAAACTTAGTTTGTATACTCTCACAAAGAATACAAAAAAAACTGTATACTTGGATTTTCACCATTTTTCCTGGGGCATGAAAAAGGGGGGGTTTTCCGTGGAAAAATTGAAACACAATCAACACCCCACAGCCCAAACGGTAAAAGCTAGGAAACTGAAAACTGGGCTCAAGTATCCTATCATGGTGTAGATGCGCACTAAGAAGGGATTTTGGAAAATTCGAGCTCCAAAGGGGGGAAAAGTAGCTCCAAAGTTTGTTTGAAAATTCTGCATTTCTGAATCGATCAACTTTAAATTTGGTTTTTATAATCTATAAAAGAATACAAACAAAACTGCATACTCGAAATTTGTGTTGGAGCTTGAATTATTGGGGTTTTAATATTTATTCATTTTTTCAAATGAAAAGTTAGTGTTATAAATTTTGTCAGATCGATTTCAAATTTGGGTAATATAATCTACGTAACTAAAATTACAACTTTGCATTTAACGATTTTTAAAATATGCATTTTACAAATGCAGGCAGAACAAACAATACAAAATATCAAACAGTTGGGGACAACTAAGTATACATACACACACACATACATATATACAAGCAGCTGTTCGTGTAGTTGCGTGCAAACGGTTGAAGTAGCCAAAGCAAAATGTGAGACACAAATGTGTGAATGTTCATTTGTACAAATGTATGTACATATATACATACATACATATGTATAAAAGTACATTCGTCTTGCACTGACAGGGCAAGAAATGTTAATTAATTAAAAATTATTAACATTATAACATAAACATTTTTATGTTATTTTTTCTTTGTTTAGTACATTTGGCATAAGGGATTTTAGGACAACGGACTACAAGGGCGTACGCAGGTTGGGCAGGGGGGACATTGCTCCCCTTAGAAAGAATTTCGCATTATGAATTACACCAGCACCATATGTATTACATACGTACATACATATATACATACGTCTGTATGTATAGTATGTACATATGTACATCAATAAGTATGTATGTACGTACATACATTCTTATATACATATATAGGTTTGTATGTATGCAGTGGGCCATCGAACACTGTTGTTTAATTGTAATAAATAGTGTTCTATGTTTTCAAATCAAAATTTTTAAAACAACAACAACAAGTTATTGGCTCGCAAAACTTCTTTCGTTTTGATAATTTACGGCTGTTAATTGCATACGAAAAATGCCAAAAGTTTACAGTTACCGTACACACACAAATACATTTGTATGTATGTATGTACATATGTGTACAGTGAACAATCGAATACAGTATTATAATCAATAACTCTCAAACGATGTTTTTCGATGTATTTGTATTCGACATGTATTACGATATATCAACACAAGTATCGATATTTTCGATATATCGCATTTAATTTTATTATTGGGGTTTTAATATTTATTCACTTTTTCAAATGAATAGTTTGTGTTATAAATTTTGTCCGATCGATTTCAAATTTGGGTAATGTAATCAACATTATATCAACAAATTGGCATTCAACGATTAAAATATAGCAATATGTTTTTTACTTGCCATATATCAAATATCAAATAGTTGGGGACATCGCATACACACACTCACACATACATACAACAAGCAACAGTTCGTGTCTATGTGTGCCCATGCATACATACATATGTACATGCATATGTATGTATGCCTGTATATGTATGTAGCATGTACATACAAAACAACAACAACAACTTTAAGTTGTTGGCTCGCACATCTTCTTTCGTTTTGACCATTTAATGTTAATTGCAAAGGCAAAACGCCAAAAGTTTACAGTTACCGTCGCTAAGCAACGACTGCGTAAGCGATAGTAAAGCAGAAACCGAATAACGGAGATACGCATATTCTGCTTCGCATTGCGGGCAGATGTATGTATGTATGATTTGTTCTTATTGATCTCAATAAATAATTAGATTTTATTATTTAAATATTCTGCTTATTGCATTCAAACTTCGATATTTTGATGGTATCGGTGGCTTCAACTATCGAAAGTTTTACTCTAGCAAATTGAGATGAGAATTGTCAGTGCTTTTTGATCGTGGCTCATCGCTGCACGGCATTGACACGAGTGCCGTGTTTCATATTCCGAGTTTGTGCGTGACCGTATTGACTCAATATGACACGAAAAGGCTCAAATGTGAATTTAAAATTAGGATATACCCTTATAATTATTCCCCCTTTTTTGCAAATCGTCTATCTTAAAACGTTGCGTTATCTCTATATATAAAACAGTTTGTCCTGACTAATTGGTGATCAACGCACAGCCCAAACGGTAAAAGATGAAATTTGGACTCAAGTATCTTTTCATAGTATCCATCATAGTGTAGGAGCACACTAAGAAAGCCTTTGGGAAAATTCTAGCTCCAACGGGGGAAAACGAGCTTTAAAAAATATTAGTTATAGTGGTCATGTTCGTTGAACGAAATAGTTTGGCAAGAACAAAAATGTAACGGACTACTGAACAATTTTTTGTCAAGAACAGAAAATGTTCATTTAAATACCTTAAATGCCTTCCTACTGGTAACTTATAAGGTGAAAACATATGGGTAGGTTATGCACACACAAAATAAATACAATTGGAAACATTATATTGAGCCGGGTTAAGACGGGCAATACCTGCTAGTATATAATATAATAATAATAATATCTTATGTACTAAGTTACACAAATTCTTTAATTTTACAAGCAGTGCTGTAAAATTAATATCGTCCTATTTACATGGACGAAGCCAAGCTGTGACAACCGATAGTGCTATATCAACATTTCTACCTGTAAAACGTGGAGTACCCCAAGGTTCAATCCTTGGTCCACTCCTCTTCTCGTTATATTTTAATGATCTCCCCAAATGTATGTTAGTTGTCCGTTACGTAGTATAAATGAGTGTGTGAACTTATGCAATGATGAACTGTCAAATGTTAGTAAATGGGCTAAGTGCAATGGCTTGTCACTAAATCCTGGTAAATCGAAATGCATTATAATATATAAAAAGTTACTTAGTACGGAAAATTTACCTAAGTTATCACTCAATAACGCACAAATTGAATACGTGGATCATATTCTAAATCTTGGTATCACCTTCAACCGTTCTTTGTCCTGAAGTGATCACATATCCAAGGCTGCAGGAAAAACTTATGGCTTACTCAGACAACTTTCGTTGACTCAGCAATTCTTGCCCATAGATATCAGACTATTAATCGCTAAAACCTATCTGATACCCACGTTCTGCTATGGTATCGAAATTTTTAGTAACTGCGATAGTGCCTCTCAGCACAAACTAAATGTAGCATATAATAATATAGCCCGATATGTTTATAATGTAAAGAGGGGAGAGCACATATCCAGTTTGGCACACAGCATTTACCATATGAAGTTTAGAACATGGGTAGATTCTAGAAACTTAATTATGATGCATAAAATTATATATACCAGAGAACCGTGCTATTTATTTGAAAAACTACGTTTTAGTGCATCCTCAAGAACCAATAATATAAACAGTATATGATACAATCTTGGCTGTTCTGAACGGCAGTTCTTTATTCATGCTATTCGCCTGTGGAATCAGCTACCTCAATATTTAAAGAAAATTAGTAGTGCATCGCAATTTAGGGAAAAATTAAATTTGTTCTTAAAAATAAGTAACTAACAACATAAAATATCTACAACATAATATAGTCTATTAGATTTAACTTCAATTTTATAAAATAGGTTAAGCAGGTTAATCAAACCGTCTTAAATTTGTTTAATGAAAATTGTATGTTTCTAGTGACTAGTGCATTAATTTATAAGAATTTATTTCTTGTTGCACTAGGAAATAATAATAAAATAAATAAATAAAAAATAAATAAATAATATATATAAAATATATAAAATATATATATAAATATACAAAATTACAAAACTTATAAATTAAGTGTGTAATAGAGTATTCGGCATCAAATATATTCGCACTTCTTTTAACGAATTTACATTCAGATTTCAAGTGACCTGCCTCAGCTTCATTCACCACTTCTAAAGAGTCCCAAGGATGGCATCTCACAAATGCGCCGAATCCATTCGCCCGGCAATTCATCCGTCCCGAGCAGTCCCTCTAGGCATTCGGATTTCTTCGGTGAATTTGGTATAGATACGTTAATGCGTTGTTTAAATTTCCAGCTCGACTCACAAGTTTCTTACAGAAAGCGAGGACTTATCCAGTGGTGATTTCTCAGAGCCGACCACTCCAAATCGTAAGACCTTTCAACAGAAAGAAGATGAAGTATTTCAACGTTATCAACTTCTACTACTCAAACTAGATATGGAGTTTAAGCACAAGCAGCGCGAGTTCGATCGCTTTAACACGATCAACCGGAGTACGTAGATAAACATAATGCCTTCAGAACCTTTTAAAAATGTGATGTACTTTGTAGGTGGCACTTTGCGCGGCGCCAAGAAAAGCAGTGAGGAACATTCGCCTACCCAAGTGCTACACAATGAGCTTATGTCCACGGCAGAACTGGAGCAAAACTTGACACCGGAGTTTAAAAAGAAGCTGCACAAGTGGCGAGCCAAACAGCAAGCCTCAGGAAACTATTCTGCCTCAGAGCCGGCAGTTAGTCCCACGACAAAGAGTCAAGGTGGTGAGACAAAATCGAAAATCGATTGGAACCTATGGAGCACGGGTCAATTGAAGTTAGAAGGACAAGGCTTATCCGCATTGCCCGAACAAAAGAATTTGCCAGAAAAGTTTCAGAAAAAATTGGGTAACAAATTGGTATTTGAAAAGTTACTAATTCCACGACTTAAGCGTCTCATAATTTGCAGAACAATGGAACAAGCTGAAGAGCACAAGTGGAGCAGTGGGTGGTGGTGCCAATTCCGACAACGACACTCTGAAGCGCGGCTCCAAGCATAGTCAGTCAACGAGACGCGGCTCGGATGACGATCGTTGGTACAAGCACAAACCTCATGATAAAGAAAAGTGGGTACAGAATAATGAATGGATTTAGAATCAAACTACTATTTTTTGGTGATAAAGACGTGTTTTATCAGTTCAATACGAACTTAAGTTATAACTGAGTCGAACTAGGCCCGACAGAAAATTTTGGTTTGATTCTAACGCCTATACAAAGATGTAGGGTACTATGAACTAAGTATTTACAGATTGGCGCGCTTGAAAGCCATCGTAGCACCCGATCATACGACCAAGAATATTGAAGTGAAGACTTCTGATGGCGAAGTCATGAAATTCGAGGGTATCTCGCGAAAATTCACACGAAAGCTTTACGAATGGGAAAAGGCTAGAGGCATTGGACCCGAAGCATCGACTTTTGCGCTACTGCATCCCGGCTACTGTCCCATAGATGTCGGACGCATCAACAAAGAGAACAACAATGGTATGCATAAATAACTCCTTATAATTGTATACCCGTACCCATACAATATTAATTCAATTTCAGTTCAACCCGAGCACTCTCCCACGTTAAGCCGCTCATTGTCGTTAGACAGTATGGCGCCCGGCATTGGAGTACCTGCTATATCGCAACAAGCTTCGTCCTTGTCACTCAACGATGTCAACGAACTGAAAGATATTGAAGGTAGTGCTTATACCGAGCACGAGTTCAAGAAATTCGATGAGCCGGAGGCTGTCATGGTGGAGGTCGAGGAACACATTCACGACACTGCTTCTCCACTGGTCACCGCTCACACTCTAGTAGAGCAACAGACGCCCATTTACAAGTATGAGGAGGTGCAGTGCAATGATTATTGGTGAGTAACTCCTTTGGAATAGATATATTTGAACAAATTTTTCCTTAAACAATTGCATATTTTAATAACATTTTTATACTCTGTACATGAAATGTACAAAAGCATATTAGGTTTACGAGAGGTGCAAAATGTAACAGGCAGAAGGATTCTTGGTCAGCATGCAAGACGAGTCGATCTATGTCTGTCTGTCTTTCCTTCTGTCTGTCCGTCCGTATGAACACCTGGATCTCAGAGACTACAAGAGCTAGAGACACCAAATGTGTGTCTGTGCAAGTTTGTTTTACTTTTTTGATTTCCCCCCTACTTCTATGGGGAAACGCCGGAAACGCCGTTCGTATAATCACGTATATCTCGGAGACTATGAGACATAGGGCCACCAAATTTTAGTCCACGATGTCTTACTTGTATGTGAATACGCAGAAAATGTGTTCGAACTCAAATTTGGCAAGTACGTCCAGTTAGTGAGTCCGTATACTAAGTTTCATCATGATAGGCCGATTTAGCAGGAAGTTATAGTTATATATGTTATTCTGCCCAATGGCTGTCCGCAGCTGATGTTGTTGTTGCTGCCTAGGTTAAACATTGTACTGCATACATGCAGACACGAATAGACATGCATAGACATGAATGCACTCACATACATAGATTCGATTCCTATGTAAATTATATAATAATTTTTTAATTTTATTCATTTTTTTAATTACTTAATTATTCTACATATACATATGTACGAAGAATTTCAATGTCGGGACACCCGACTTTAGCTTTTCTATTTGTTTTTAACCGGAAGAGGCCACAATGAGTAGTCCTACTTATTGAGTAGTTATATATTATTACTAGACGGAATAAATAAATAAAGGCGTTGAAAACGTCTTAGATTGTGGTAGGGTTTTTGTATTCATTTTTTAAGCTTCGGACACATTTTTTGAAAGGAAAAACTTAGCCGGGGGATTGGGAAGGTTCATTGAAAAGATTAAAAATGAGCTTATTAAACTCATTCAACTTTTGCTTTCGTTGCAGCAATTCCCGGCGTGTGCAGAGCTTTGAGTCGCATACAAATCTGGCACCGCTTCTTGGCGTACTCAAACGAGCCGATGAGCTATTCACTTACTTTAAGCAGCTGCCTGAGATTCTGGAGCATTCGGCGCTGCGTGACTGTCAAGCGGCATTTCTAAGCATTCGCACCATTTATCCGTATTACTCCAACAACCTTATGAAGGCAAATGTGCTGAATGCAATATCCGATGTGCAGAGCGAGCTGGGTCGTCTGAGTGATTTGGTAGTAGATCGAGCCAAGTGGAAAAATTAAAGTGTAAAGATACGTTTTCTTGCATTGCAGAGACACAAATCGCCATTGGATGAGGCTTGCTGTCAAGAGACCATGAAGGAACGCACACAGGAGTACATTGATGAATTAATCGGACTACACGAGTCGCTAGAATGTCTTAAGCTGGCTATACGTAAGTGTGTTACTAAAAAAAAACAATTTGCAAGGTCCATGGGTCACTTTGATTGCAGAGGGTGGCACAAATCGATATCTACGCGACATAGTGCCAGATATTAATATTACGACGGAGGATGGTCTGGAATCTCCTGCTTATGCCACCTGCGATAATTCCAGTCGTGATCAGCTGTCCACCCCTATTGACGCTCGAGACGAACAGAGTGGTACCTCGCACGTGGAGAACGAAACTGAGACGAGCACCACCGTATATCGAGGCGACTCAATTGCCGGAGCAAATACAACCTGCAATGGTACTAAAAAGAAACTGCGTCTTCGCAAACTTGGATCGCGCCAGAATAGCAAAACTGAGAGTGACAGTAGCGATGCGGACACCCATAGTGTTCTGGAGACCCCACGTCGCATTCGTCGCAAGAATTTTCGTCTTAAGCAGCGTTCCTTAGACGATGACTTTCGTTTACGGTCAGATGACATTGCTCTTGACCCGCGGGAATTATCGAGCCCGCAAGTCGACGTTCTGTACACCTCGCTTAAAGTGAAGCCCGGTGAGCCCATTAAGGAGAGTCAGACCTTTGGTAGTTCTGTGCCGCAAATGAATTCTATAGAACCAGTGATAAAATCAACCGGGCTTGCCTTCGTTCCCCCGCCGCTGCCCGACATCCACCCCCTAAACTACAATACTAATGCGAATGTGTTTGTAAAAACAAAGCGGAAGATGTTTACAACCATTGTGGAGCCCCAAGCTGCCGAAGGAATTGCGGTAGTTGAGAAGGAACTGGAAGACTTTCCAGGGGACTCCACACTAAGCGTGAAAGAAAATTTTCCGCTTTCTGTGTTATCGCGTGGCGAGCAGTCCCGCCCAGTGCATCTCTATAGGTCTATCAGCTTGGAACATTTGACGTCTGCTCCGGCAATCAACGAGGAACAGCGCAGGTGTCAGAGCAGCGAAAACTTAACTAAGAGACCGCTGGTGCGTCCGCCGCTAGCCACCGACAGCATACGCACCATTAACAAGACTTTGGTCAGGCAAGAACAGTTGTCAAAATTATCATTTAACTCGCCACAAACGCCGCTTCCACGCAAAGAGCATATGTACAAGAAGCACTCGCTGCACAAATCGCATAGCGCGAGTGTAAGCAACAAAATAGAACATAAAATAGCTAAGACTAGTTCGGGGTCGGCTGTGGCTGTTCCTGACGATTTCGTGGCCATTCTTGACATCTCCACGGCCCTTACTCGTACTTTACCCAATAAACTTGACAACACATTGCCGCGCATACATCGCAAGCTTGAGGGCAAGGCACTCACCCCAACCACGCCGAAACATTTTGAGTTTCCACCCGCCATCGATACAAATTCCGTAGTGCTTCCCGCGAATGACCGACCAGTGACCCCTTTGTCGGAGCGCGCTTTGCGTTTGCAGCGCGCACGTGCCCAATTTTTACAAAGCGTACCCGTTACGGCGAGGCAGGGGCAGAACACATCGGCAGAGTTACCTACAGTTATGCGCGGTGCAACTCTCCTAACCAAGAGCATCAGTGCCGGCACCATCAGCACCGAGGAGCAGCGGGAAGTGGCCGTGGATCAGGACCAGGTGAGCACGGGCACCAGTACCTACGATAGCTTGCCACGTTCAGTCAGCCGTTCTGGCAAGATATCGAGCAAATTGGGATTCGCTACATTGGCATCAAAACTGCGTCGAGTAAAAGGTGGCGGAAGTGGTAAAAAGTCGAAGGACTCACCTACTGGAAGTGCCTTATCTACATTGTGTCGTCAGACACTGCCATTGCTGGCCGATGCCGACATTATAGGGCTGCCGAACATACTAGGCGGCAGCTCTTCCAGCCCAGCCGAACCAAAAGATATATCAAATACTAGTCATTATGTGCACAAGTCACAAAGTTCGCCCCAGGCGACAGCTTCCAACATGAACTCCAGTCGCGAACGTTTGAATAAATCTCTGAGCGAGCAATACGTGCGCCAGCTCAAAGAGAGCGATGTCTAGTCAACTAAATACGTATGTTTATTTTAAGCTCTCATTATGGAAATACACATGTGTGTTTTGTATTAAATAACGAAACCGTGTACTAGTTCGGCTCTTATATAATTTTTAAGGATATACACTCTTTTGCTTGTAATGCCGGTATTTTCTTTTATGATGTGTCGGGCGTCAGAAAGTAGGGTTACTAAACTGTTTTTATACCCTGTACCTGTAGGGTAAAAAGAGTATATTAAATTTGTGCAAAGTATGTAACAGGCAGAAGAAGCATCTCCGACCCCATAAAGTATATATATTCTTAGCTAGCATGACGAGAGAAACAGATCTAGACATGTCCGTCTGTCCGTCTGTCTGGATGAACGCTCCTAGGCCCTAGTCTTTACGAGTTTATTTTACTTTTTTGAATTATCCCCCCGTTCTCCCCAACAATACCATCAATACCGTACACATTTCAAAAGCTACATCAACCAAACTTTGAACACTTAATTTATATATAATTATCTAGCTTTGTTTTAAATTTCATCGGGTAATTCTAGATCTTCTTCTTTTTGCTTCTGCTAGGGGTTTATATATCTCAGAGCCGGAAGTCTGGGTACAGGGTATTTCACTGTCGGTTTTGCTCGACTGTAGCGTTCTCTCTTGTTTAACACTGTAATCTCCTTTGCTCAACTTTATGAAAAATCTGTTAAGAATTTATGCATTGTTTTCGAAGATGCAAGACGATTTTATACGATTCTGAATTCAGTTCAGCAGTTAAATCTTATTAACTCGACCTCCTCCTTTTGAAACTTGATCGCGCTGGACTTTTACTACTCTTTGTATGTTCATTTTGTATTTTTAGTGCAAAAAAAAAAAGAATCTCCGTCTGCATTATCTTTGTATATATTTATATCATTCACAGATTTTGGAAACCATTAAGCCCACATTGACTAACCGTCCCCGCTGAAGAATTTCGCCAATACTGCCCACATTTCCAAAGACATTTGAACCACATTTTCCACATGTTATGTATACTACTTACTCTAGGTGGGGCACAACTGAAAACGGATGCACAATTTCTTTTGGGTTTTGTGCTCTAATTTTAACGCTCTTTTCGACTTGATCTCACCCAAACTGCCTTTTCCCTCTATTGCATTTTATGGACTACCTTGCCGGACTGGCTTCAAAATTATTTCCCACCGTGTGACTATTCTTCGCTGTGAATTGAAAAGACATAGCTGGCAACTGGATAACAAATTTGTACATTTTTTTAGCATTGAAATATTTTTATTTTTGAACTCATTGAACAGTTAACACTCTATATCTGACGTCGTTTTTAATTATCGGTGATCTATGTAGTCATCCTCATCGTTTTCGTCATCTGTCTCCATGTCCTCATCTACATCATTTTCATGCGGTATTTCTGGTGGTAGCTCGCCTATGTTCCAATAGCGATCCTCCTCTGGCTTCATAAATTCATAGTCTGACTTTTCATGATCTACAAATCGAATGCACCCTGTTAGATTCTGCACCGTCTCAATTATATGTGGTACGCTAGAGACGAACTCTTCGCCGCACTGCGCAGACTTTAATGCTGCACCGGTCAACTCATTATTGATTTTGTCGTAACCATCAAGGCATATCGCTATAATATCGTGCAGGCGACGTAGCGTCTTAAATAGATTTAGCGTGCCCGATAATATCTTCCCTGTAATTGTTTTCTTTGCAGCAATCTTCTTGTATACGGTGACTAAGTCGGAAACGTTTTTCCTAATGTTTTTGACAGCCTCAACCGTTTCATGCTGCACGCGCAAAATGAGCGACATGGAGTAGGTATAGCATTCAACTCCGCCGTTAATGGTATGCAGATCCTGTTTTAACTGCGGCACATGGGAGTAGCTGCAGTAGGCAGTTTGGATGGCATGCCCCCAAATATTCCACATAGAGTTTAATCCATTAATTGCTGCCATAATAATCTTGGGCTTATTGAGCTTCAGCAAATTCCTTTCAATATCTAGTGCTCGTTGCACCAATTGAGCGATGCCCGCTTCGGCGTCGTCTATGACATCCTGCATAATACTCTGTAAGTCCTCAAATTCAAGCTGCTCCTGCTTCGACCCATTAACTGCATGAATACCAATCAGATGCTCCAGGGTGGGCAACTCTGTATCGTACACAATGCTCGGTTCATACTTCATATAGCTGGCGAATTCATTTCTAAATTCCTCAAATACCGCCACATAAGTTTCATCGATCAGCTCTGGCTCATGCAGTTTCAGATTAGTTATGAAGTCGTACTGAACTTGCAACTCCTCAAAAAATGGAAGCAGGGCGTCGACTTCGGTCTTGGACAGTGAAGGTGCCTCTTGCTTTATGAGCAAGTCGACGATTTCATTATGTCCACAACAAGTGCAAACGACACATGCGAGCAGCAGCAGCAACACTTTACCAGCTCTACTCATATTAGCGAGATATCAAATACTGAACTAGCTGATTGCTATAGCCCCCACTACCGCAATTGTGGCCGTTTATCTGGAATCAAATATATGCGTGGGCCATCATAAAAGTATTATCACCTCACGCTGACCACACTCGACTTTTTAAACCTAAAGATTAGACTAGGCTAATCGGTTCTAATCAGTTGCTAATATAACACCAATATACTCTTTTAAATTTGGAATGAACAAAAGGCAACAGAAAACAAGTGGAGAAGCTGAAGTCGGATGTCCCGACTCTGAAATACTCTGTACATTAATATGTATGTGTAGAAAAATTAATAAAATTAAAATAATTCCAAATTTTTTTTTAAATATACACGTTATATAACTGAACATTTACATAAGAATTGTGTCTATGTGAGTCAATGCGTGTATAATCACTCGTAGGCGTGTCTATGCGAGCCTGTGTGAGCATGTATGCAGTACAAAGTTGAACCAAAGCATATATATATATATATATATATATATATATATATATATATATATATATATATGTTACATTCATTGACACAAAGCTAATATAGTCTTTTACCCCTTGGGTTCATCGCTTTTACCTCCACGTTAAGGGTCTATAACTGCACACTAACACTAACACATTTTCTGCCTATTCATATAATGCAAATGGGACTAAAGTTTTGTGTCTCCTCCTTCTGCCTGTACATTTCATGTACAGAGTATAATAAAAGGATTTTCATCAGATTGGCGTCTATGCGTGTTTGTGTGTGCATGTGTCCTCTTCTTTGTGTTACAAGTTACAGTTATTTATCAGCAGCCTCTGAATATCAAAACATGGTTCCTCTCAATAATTCTTTGAGCTTACATTATATTTATTTGATTGTTACGGTTATCTCCAGATGACCCCTTCTTCGCGTACACATTGCCTAATAGAATGATAAGAGCGATCTCTGCAAATAAAGCTAATATCTCTTGCATATGAGGATGCTAAATAATATTCCTGTGATAGAGCAGGCTAACATGCTCACCTCTGAACTACACTACGCTGAAAACCTAAAAAACTGTTTTTAAATGAACTTATGCATTCATATTCTTCATAACTCATCGTATTAAGTGCAAAGTTCTGCCACCAATTGACTGTACATACTCCGATAGCGATGTTAACGAGCTCTATCGTTGCGTCGACTACACCTAGTAATTATGAGCTGTCCTACTAATTATATATCCGATTTGTTTTTATTTATTGATTGCAATTGTCTTTTATACTGAGTTAGGAATTGTAAAGCTCCTCTTCACACGCTCTGATCTGTTGATAAATTTCATCGAATTGCATGTTAAGCTCCTCATAGCTACTACAACTTTGTGTCTCCATTTGTTCCAAAGAGAGCTCAAGCATTATATCCAAACACTGCAGCAAAGCCGAGCTCATCCGATTATTTACCTGTCCTATACCGGCAACCGTGCACAACAGAACACCCGCATGGTTGCTCTCGTTCCTTTTCAATCTGGCTATATCACATGTGTGGGCCAGCTCTGAAATCTGCCTTTCCGCCGTCTTCATAAAGCTGGCCTGTTCTAATACCGTCTGCTCAAATCGTTCCAGCTGAAGATCCAGGGACTGCTTGCAGCTACTGTAGTGGCTTAGAAGATCTCTGTTGAAGTGTCCCACTTCCAGCTCGTATTGCTTGAAGCACTTGCGAAACTCTACGGTTTGTGGATGATTATAGTATAGTAGCTCCATACGATCATTCACCTTCTGCTGGATAGCGTTCATCGTGCCCTGTGCATCCTGAACGAGATATATGCTTTCATTTATCTGCTGCTCGGTGTTCTTCCAGGCTTCAGCGGCACTCAAACTTTGCGACTCTATGAGCAACCTTACGGACTCATAGAGAGGGCCGTGTTTACGCAAGATTCGTTGGGGTTGAAAAAACACCCCGCTGATTTGGGACTGCAATAAAATGCACATATCAATTATTAGTGTAATAATGTTGTTATAATGTCGATTGGAGATCTTTGCAAATTAAAAATTATTCAAAGCCTAAAGCCTTTTTTTAAAAACGGGGGAATCTTTGCAATTAAATCACAAGATTTTGTAGTTACTGACCAAGTCCATCAGCAGCACCAGCAGCTTCGTGCACAGCAAAGGAAAATACATTTTGGTACTGATGACACATTTGTTGATACTTGATTCGCATTTGCAGTCTCTTTGTGGCTGGACTTTGATTAGACAAATGGTAGAGTTGTGTTAATGTTCATGTTTCCCACTATCTCAGACTATGACTATCTAAGACTACACGACGTGATAAAAAACACCATTATACATATATAAACAGCAAATTGGGTAAGCTTGACACATAACGTTGAAACATCATGGACACCATACAAATGTTGATTTCGTTTTTCATTCTGGCAGTAGCGGTAAGCAGAAGTATCTTAGAACAGGGAAAATTCATTTTACTAATAAATCAGACACATTGAAAATTCGTCATCACTCCAAGAGAGCTAATAAATTAGAATACGGCCTGATCTGCAAATTATTTGCACACCAGGCTTTGAGAAATAAATCCAATAAATGTTTTTTAAAGAGAAAACTATATTCTTAGGACATTCAATTTAATTTAATTGTACAAACATTATAAACATCAAAGCATGCTAGTGAAAATCGAAAAAAACGGTGCGCAATTTATTTATTCAACAATACCTTTAATGTACAGAATTAAGCGTTTCAATACATTTCTTTTTACGAGAACAGCATGCAAACACTGGGAACGTAACCGTAACCACATCCGAGACTACTGAATATGGTCCAGTTACCATAGTGCTAGACAACCTAGCACAAATTGCCGTCAATGTGAGTGATGAGACTTCCACACAACTCCAGGCAAAGTTGGAACGCACTGCACAGGATTTGACAGGCAATATCGAAGTTATCACAGCAACGGGAATGCAACAACTCAGTGATGCTCTTCATGCCACCAATGAGCTATTTCTTGCAAATCCTAACTGTAATTCCGACTGGAATCTGGACGAATTTACGGCCAACGTTACGGAGCAGTTAACTGCCTGTACGGTGAACTTGACGACCGCCATTACGTCCTTTAGCAGCGAGGGCAAGCAAATTGTGAACAATGTGCAAACATACGTGCAACAAATTGCTGAGCTGCCTTCCTTTTGTCATCTCATAAGCTCGGAAACCGTGGACCTGTCCTTTGCCGGCGGTACCAACTGCTTTATGCGTCGCATCACCGAAATCAACCAGAACATGAGTCTGGCATTGCACGAGGCCAGTCTATTGCTAGTTGGCACGCGCCAAAGAGGTCTGAAACAAGTGGAACAAGCTGAGGATTGCACCAATAAACTGGTGGCTCAGATTAATGAGTTCCTGAGCAATGAGCGCGCCAACTGCGCATAGACAACGCAATGCGGCGAATATGAAGAGTACTAAACTATACTTGGCTTATATAATTAATATGCTTATAAACATTTGTTGTGCCTAATGGAGACTTTTTGAAAGCTCATGAAAATCATTTTGCAAAAACGTTTTAACACTGATTTTAAGGCGGTATATAACTCTAAATTAAAATAAAACACATAGTTTTCAATGACATTTTTATACTCTGTACATGACAGGCAGAAGGAGGCGTGGCAGACCCCACAAAGTATATATGTATATTCTTGATCAGCGTGACAAGACGAGTCGATCAGCCCTGTCTGTCTGTCCGTCTGTCCGTATGAACACCTGGATCTCAGAGACTATAAGAGGTAGAGACACCAATTTTTTCACAAAGATGGCTTATGTGTGTACGCTGAGCAAGTTTGTTTTATTTTTTTGATTTTCCCCCACTTTCCCCCTATGGGGGTTTTCCTGATTTTCCATTCGTAAAATCGCCTATATCTCGGACGCTATAAGACGTAGGAACACCAAATTTGTCCAAGAAGCCTTATGTGAATACGCAGAAAATGTGTATTTTGGAATTTCCCTTCCTCTCCCCTACAAATCGTAACTCCCGTAATTCTTGGAATTTCAAACTCAAACTTGGCAAATACCTCCATTTATACCTCCGATTATAAGTCCAAATGCCAAGTTTCATAATGATAGGCCGATTTAACAGGAAGTTATAGCCATATATGTGCATAAGACCAAGCAGTGCCCGCAGCTGTTGTTGTTGTTACTACTTTGCTCAGGCACACGAGACATACACAGACACATAATTATATATATATATATATATATATATATATATATATATATATATATATATATATATATATATATATATATATATATATATATATATATACTTACCTATATTCGCAATAAACTAGTATACGCTTTTAACAGGGTAAACCACACAAAAGCTTTTCTATTATGACAGTTATTTAAGTTATGGCACGATCATAGGGCGTAAGATGTGGTCTACCACATTTCCTTCTGGAAGTTGCAAACTCATACACCAAATACAATATACCATTACACTTTTCAGAGAAGAGTATAAAACTGAGTTAAAAGAATTTGCATAAACATATACATGTACATACATGAATGTATACAAATATCTCGATACAAATACAAAAAAGGATACGCCGAGTCCCTATCATATCGATATCCTGTACTCATCGTTTATGCATGCGCGCGAATTTCGTATGCGCAAGCCCTGGGCATCGTTGACAGTTATTTGACAAGTTTTTGATTGATTCTACAGCTGCTATTGCTGCAGACTATTGTGCATATATTTCACCAACTCGAAACTTGAAAACTTTCGACTAATCGCAAGTTTATTTTCGTGCACATTATTAATTGGCCAATGTGCTTGCCAACGACACGTGGCAAACGCACGACTCTGTCTCAGACCCGGACCACGACGGCTTGACCCAGCCAGCAAAAGAAGGCAACAGCTGTCACAGACAAGGAAAAAGATGCCAAGTTGCTTGCCTGTGTTTCCGCATTAAGCCAAATTATTGTATTTCGACCTGCGTTGCGGTTATTCAACGAAAACACTGCTCACAATTTTGTGTCCTACAGTTGGTGTAACCACTGCCAGGTCCGACTACGAGTGTTTCCATCCCCTGCGCCCAACTGTGGATAGTGCACGCGAGCTCAGGCCAAATTTTCTACGACTTTTTGACTCAATGGCGCAATTTCACAGAGAGTCTGAAACCTATCTTATTTTTACTAGAGGTAACAGTTGTTTCTGCGCTAAGATGCCGTTGTTGTTGTTGTTGCAGTTGCTCAAATTCTCTGATTCGAATAGCGCATTGCCCACTCCAACATCTGTTGGGTAGTTGAGATTGAGACGAACGCGCGTTTATCTGTCTGTCTCCCTGTGTGACCCTCCGTTCTTTAAAGCAGGAGCAGAAGATGGAAGCAGTTAGGAATAGAGAGAGTGTTACAGTGGAGCGCTCCCCACAGTGAAATACCATGAAGATAGACGACGTTGTACTTGTATAAGAGCCTATGGTGAATTGGTTTCGATTAGATCACGTGATCAGCGTAACCTTTTTTTTACCGTTAGCTACACCTTTTGTCTTTGGCGCTCTAAAACAAACTTGTGGAAAAGAATTTTAATTTAATTTTAATTTTGATCATAGATTTCCCTAGAGATTGGTGAAAGCAAGATTTTAAAAGGTAGTACATAAAAAAAACTTTACTTCAGTGTAAACGAAAAACAAATTCTTATTTTAATTTCGTTCATTTTTCACTTTGGTTAATACTATTTATATATTTATTATTTAGTATTTCAAAGTCGGGACACCAGACTGGAGCTTCTCCACTTGTTATGCTCTGAACATGAATTATACAAGAGTATATTAGGTTAGGAAAATGTAACAGGCAGCTTGACCCAGCCAGCAAAAGAAGGCAACAGCTGTCACAGACAAGGAAAAAGATGCCAAGTTGCTTGCCTGTGTTTCCGCATTAAGCCAAATTATTGTATTTCGACCTGCGTTGCGGTTATTCAACGAAAACACTGCTCACAATTTTGTGTCCTACAGTTGGTGTAACCACTGCCAGGTCCGACTACGAGTGTTTCCATCCCCTGCGCCCAACTGTGGATAGTGCACGCGAGCTCAGGCCAAATTTTCTACGACTTTTTGACTCAATGGCGCAATTTCACAGAGAGTCTGAAACCTATCTTATTTTTACTAGAGGTAACAGTTGTTTCTGCGCTAAGATGCCGTTGTTGTTGTTGTTGCAGTTGCTCAAATTCTCTGATTCGAATAGCGCATTGCCCACTCCAACATCTGTTGGGTAGTTGAGATTGAGACGAACGCGCGTTTATCTGTCTGTCTCCCTGTGTGACCCTCCGTTCTTTAAAGCAGGAGCAGAAGATGGAAGCAGTTAGGAATAGAGAGAGTGTTACAGTGGAGCGCTCCCCACAGTGAAATACCATGAAGATAGACGACGTTGTACTTGTATAAGAGCCTATGGTGAATTGGTTTCGATTAGATCACGTGATCAGCGTAACCTTTTTTTTACCGTTAGCTACACCTTTTGTCTTTGGCGCTCTAAAACAAACTTGTGGAAAAGAATTTTAATTTAATTTTAATTTTGATCATAGATTTCCCTAGAGATTGGTGAAAGCAAGATTTTAAAAGGTAGTACATAAAAAAAACTTTACTTCAGTGTAAACGAAAAACAAATTCTTATTTTAATTTCGTTCATTTTTCACTTTGGTTAATACTATTTATATATTTATTATTTAGTATTTCAAAGTCGGGACACCAGACTGGAGCTTCTCCACTTGTTATGCTCTGAACATGAATTATACAAGAGTATATTAGGTTAGGAAAATGTAACAGGCAGAAGGAGGCGTGGCAGACCCCACAAACTACAATATATATATTCTGACAAGACGAGTCGATCTAGCCATGCCTGTTAGTCCGTCCGTATGCACACTTAGATCTCAGAGACTATAAGAGCTAAAGATACCAAATTTTGCACAAAGATGTCATATGTGTGTATGCTATACGAGTTTGTTATCCTTTTTTTGATTTCTCTCAATTTCTGATCAAGAAAATATATAACATATATATACATACTACTTCAACGCCATGTCTCTAGCTCTTATAAGAGAAGTATCTGAGATCTATGTGTTCATACGAACAGACAGACATCGACTGGACTTGTCATGCTGATCCAGAATATATTTTGTGGGGTCTGCCTTGCTTCCTTTTGTGTGTTACATTTTTCAAATTTTTTGGAGAAACCTTATATACCTTTGCATATTTCATGTACAGGATATAACAAGAGAGAACGCTACAGTCGAGCAATTTCTAGAATGAAAAGCTTTACAATTTGGCAAAGTCATTTGGTCAACTTATGCAACTGCACAACATATAAATGAGTATACACCCATATGTATGTCTACACCTAATTCTGTTTTTACGCGGTTTTTTACACGATTTTGATATAACACGGTTTGAAAATTAACAAGAGAGAACGATAGAGTCGAGCAAGCCCGACAGATAAATACCCGGTACCCAGGTAAACTTCCGTCACTGAGTTATATGCGCCCATAGCAGCAGCAAAAAGAGGAAGAAGAAGAGCGAACTTGTTGCTGCAGTTTGGGGGGTTGTACTGGCTCTCGCTAATAACTTTTCTTAGAATTGACCGAATTGAATAAAATTTTAAACAACAGTAGACAATTATATATTGATTATGTGTGCAAAGTTTAGCTTAGGTAGCATTTGAAATGTGGACATACTCTGCACAAACCTAATATACTCTTTTTACCCTACGGGTACAGGGTATAAAAAGTGCCTTTCTTCATGGTCATGGACCGCGAATAATACTTAAACAATACTGTGTCCGTATCATCTATCTTCATTATGAAGATTTCTAGACCCTAATTCAATCATCGACAGGATCGCTCAGTTTTAAAATGAAAATATTTATATTTGTTCATGAATATATTGATTTATATTACACAATTCCTTTGTATTGGTGCTTATTTATCAAGTCAATTTAAATCTCAGTTCCGCAGTGGTCCACACAGAAAGATAATGCAAATATATGCAATCAAAAAGGTACATATTAAAATTGTATGCTTTCTTCAGCTTTAATTCTATTCAGATTAGATGCCTTTTTAACAGATTTTCATATGAATGTTCGTATAGTACATACTACTTGTTTCATAAATAGTTTGTAGATGCATAATTCGATTTTAATTATTTTCGCCTTGACGCTTTGGTGCACGCTAATTTGAGGTTTATTGCAAGTAAAATACAACCGCTGGTCGTCGCACATTTTAGTTCCGACTTATCACGTGACCAGGTTGCGCTTTAATCGCAGCTCGATTTGTTTTGATTTTGATTGATGCGTCTTTAATCATATTGCTACTGCATCTAACTGTAGTAGGATTGTAGCGGTGGCTTATGAATGCGAAGGAAGACAAGGCCTGGAGGGCATCTAGATTCTAGAAGCCATCCATTTGAGGCCCTTTATGTATACATGAATACGTATGTACATATTTATTTTTATGTATGTGCGAGTATGTATGTATATTAAGGTAGCTTTGTTGAACCAACTGTTGTTGGCTGGCAGCTATTGGCGCGCATGCTCACATTATAAAGAATTATCATTATTATTGTTTGTTATCCATGGGACAGCCTCGTGGCAGCAAAGAAACGTCAGCAGGAGTGAGTGAAAGCCAATGAAAAAGGACTATCATGGTAGCGTGTTAGTCAAAGTGAGATAGAAAACTCTCAAGCCTCTAAAAGTGCAACATATGCTGTGCCAGGATCGCTCGGCACAAACGGACGGCGCACGCCGTCATCTGGTGCTACTTTTGACTTAACATATATGTACGTTGCCTACGCTTCTTTAGTTTTTATTGTAGCTGTTTCGATTACGGTTTGGCCAGCAGTTGTAGTTTTTTTCCATCTTCCCCAACACAATTTCAAGGAAGCACTCATGTACGCTTCTACAGTTACTGTTGACTTCCGATGAGCACGAGTGAAGAAGAGCAGAAAAAGAAGGAAACAGGCAACAGCATTGCATGGCTGTAGAATAACCCGCTTAAAGGACATAGGCCGACCAAGAGTATCAGACCCCAAAGAAAATTTGAAAGGGTTGCTGACTGACAGACGGACTTACTGACTGGGTCTTAAAGGTGTGATGGCGACAAGGATATACAGACGCAACTACATCGCTGCCTGATCTCGTTTTACAAATCCGAATTTAGGCTCGAGCGCATGCGTAGTTGCTGCCGCGAACACGTGTGCCGTCCTGGCGTCAGCTGGTCAATGATTTAGACCTTGTATACCTCCCGAAAAATTACAATGTTCGATTGACTAATTTATCAGCTTCTGTAAAGGGTGGCCAAAGTATATGGACTCAGAAAACACAAAAATGTTATATCTACATTAGTCACTTAGTATGAAACATATACCTAAAGATATATACATTGGCGATCAGAAAATATGTTATTATTAGCCAAATTTTAGTCCCAGATGCCTTATGTGAATAACTAGAAAATGTATGTTGTGGAATTTCCCTTCCTCCTCCTCTCCCCATTTCCCTCATAGATTTTCCAAAACACGTATTTCTTGGAATTTCGAACTCAAAATTTGCAAATATCTTCAGCTAGTGATTATGAGTCCGTATGCCAAGTTTTATAATGATGCATATTCCCAGGCTAAGAACTCCCAGCTGCAGTTTTTATACCCTGTACCCAAAGGGTACAAGGGTATATTAGTTTTGTGCGAGTGCACATGGAACACACAGAAGGAGGCTTGGTAGACCCCACAAAGTATATATATTCTTGATCAGCATGACAAGCCGAGTCGATATAGCCATGTCCGTCTGTCCGTCTGTCTGTCTGTCTGTATGAACGCAAGAATCTCCGAAAGTATAAGAGCTAGAATAACCAAACTTGGTATACAGATTCTCCTGAGCCCGAGAAAGGACAAGTTTGTTCATTTTTTCTGATCCACCCTCCCCCCACTCCCCCCCTATTAAAGATTTTCTATAACTCCCGTAATTCTTGGAATTTTGAACTAGTCACATTAGGTTAGTGATTATATATCCGTATACCAAGTTTCATTATGATAGAATGATCGGAAAGAAAGTTATAGCCATATAACCAGGCCCAATGCACACATACATACATATGTACTTGTACAAGTACACAAACACGCATAAGGCACGATTCTGATGTAAATGTAAATGTATGTATGCATGCATGGAATATTTTATATTTAATTTAGTTAATTAATTAAATTAATTTAGTTAATTAATTAACACACAGAAAGAGGCGTAGCAGGCCAAACCAAACTTTAATCGAGGTTCCCCTAAGCCCTAGGCAGGTCAAGTTTGTTTATGATTCTTATACACCCCGCACTCCCCCGCTACTAGTGAGTTTCCAATGGAGTTGGGCACGGGCCGTGTTTTTTGTCGTGGCACTTCGTGCCACGCGTGGGCCCGCGTGTTCGTGTTGTAAATTCCGATTTCGTGCGTGGCCGTGCGTGTTCGTGTTGAGCCAAAAAGGCACGACAAAACACGCACGAGGAAACACGAAAGAACACTAAAATCAGAAAACGAAGCACCCAATAGTCAACACGACTTTTCTGAATTTTTGGACACTAATAATTCAAAAAAAAAATTAAATTGGACAGGTCAAGAATGGATATTGAAATAGATGACTATATAAGTAGTGCAGTTGATCCAGGAATTTGTGTGCTAACATTCTGGAAAAAAACAACAAAATGTAAAATTCTACGGCAATTATCAAGGCATATACTCAATATCCCTGTCAGCTCTGCAACAAGCGAACGAGTTTTTTCCACTTCTGGACATATTTTAAATGAGCGACGTACTCGGCTTCTTAGCTTAAATATTGATAAGATAATCTTTCTGAATAAAAATTTGTAATGTTTATATATATATATATATATATTTTTTTTTTAATTTTTATATTTAATATATAAAAAGTTCGTGTTGGGCCGTGTTGGGCCGTGTTAAGAAAAATTTTCGTCGTGCGTGCGCGTGCGTGTTTCTAAAAGTTAATTTCGTGGCCGTGTCGTGTCGGGCCGAAAATAGCCGGCCCGTGCCCATCTCTACTTTCCATTACTCCAGTAATTCTAGGAAATTTGGTTGGTATTTGTAAGATATTATGTCAATTATTAAGAAAGGTATAACCATAAATGGTATCTCTGCCCAAACTCTGTCCGCAGCTGTTGTTGCTGCTGCTGCTTTGAGATAACTTGAGGAAGCTCCATGGATACCAGAACTGCTTCACCACCACCATTACTCTCTGGACATAGCCGTAAGTGACATATCTGTATTCCCTAAGCTAAAAATAGGGGACAGAAGTTTTCATCAAATTAGGAAGCTATTACCTTATTAATAAGGGTTATTATTATAATCATTTTGAGAAACGGGACGGCGATTACTTTTTGTATGGGTTGGAAAGCTGGGAGCACCACTGAGTCTCTTGTATCATTGTCAAGCCAGAAATATTTCGGAGTTCCCTCGTAAATTAATGGGTCGACTTGTCAATAATTTGTATACCCTGGGTAAAAAGGGTATATATATTATTATATTCAGCCAAAGAAACGGATGGACGGATATATTTACATCGATTCGTCTCGTCAGATACTCTGAGATGCTTCTTCCTGGCTGTTACATACAAACACAAACATACAAACACATGTATACATACATAAGTGTTTATGTACAATTTGAACAGCATACGTTTACATCAGAATCGTGTCTATGCGTGTTGGATTAGAGATTAGATTTATGGCTATAAGTGTGGGGGTGTGTCGAAAAAATCCACAAGCTCGTCATTTCTCGGACTTAAGAGAATCTGGATACCAAGTTTGATTATTCTAGTTCGATCCTTGCATTCATATAAACGGACAGACAGACGGACATTGTTATGTCAACGTGTTTCATTTTTCACCTCACGCAAGCCTAATAAACTCTTGTACATTTCATGTACAGAGTCAAGGACGTAGACAGGGGGGGGGGGGCAACGGCCGCCCCTGCCCCTTCTAGAAAAAATTTTTCCATATAAAGTCGACCACACGTTCATTATTATGACGCACTATTTCGCTTTAAAATGGATCTGCGTTGGATTTATCGAAGTTTTTTCATTGATCATATGCATAAATTATTTTTTAAATGCATCGTGCATTATTTAATCAAATTTTTAAGTTTGGCCCCCCCCTTTGGGAAAAGCTGGCTACGCCCTTGTACAGAGTATAAAAACTGCCCAGGAATCTGATATTTAATCGGTGTCGTTGTACATAAATAACTCTACATATCTAATAAATCGTTTTATTTAATTAATTTACGACCACCGGAGTGTAAATAATCCAAAATCATTTACCAAATTGCCATAGCAAAAAACAGAAAGGATGAAAACAAAAAACGCAGTTCATTTACATTAAAATACATATTGAAATAAATAATGAGTTTTCGTAGTTTTAAAAAATGTAAAATTTTACAGAGCACGTATTTCAATTAAATATGCCCGCTCAACAAAAAATTAAGCAATAAAATTCGATTTGGTTCACGCGGAATAAAATCGCGGCCTAAGCATCAAAAGGACATTCTAGGCACTGCAGACCAAAATAGAGCAGTGAATAAGGTCGGCAGTGAATTGTGGACTTCACGGACAATAAAATGCCTGTTCGATCCTCGCGGCTAGGACTTTTCGTGTCATAATGTGTTGTAAGTAGTTGCTTTTGTTTTGTGAGCATGGACAAAAGGACTCTCAAGGCTGGTCCATTGTGTTCGCTATTGTTCGCTAGCTCTAAAGACTGCTTGTGGACATCTCCTTGTGTGCGATAGGAACACCCGCGCGGTTCTCAGCATTGTGGCTGCTGTTGCAACCACAATTTGATTTTTGACCACCAACATAAAATGTTGACAGCCGGAACACGCCTCTAAAATATTGTGCAAGGTCCGAGGTCCTGTGCAGTCTTGGCTGTCCACGCCGACTTAGCTCCGTTGGCTACATTGGCGCAACCCAATTGATCGGTGCTTGACAGTTATGAGATGGTTTTTGGTATGTAATCGCATTGCTATCTTGATTGTCGGCGCGTTTCTTGTCTAGAATTTATGTTATTGTCATTTTTGTTGGGCAGAATCACACGGATTAGATCTGCTAATTGCTCGTTGGCGGCATGGTTGCACAACATCTTTGTTGTGTAAGATATTATATTGCTTATTACTCAATATGACAGGATTTCTTGCCCATTTGGTTAGTTGTGATTTGGGAAATATGCAACCCAGAACTTCTTAGGAAGTTTAACAGCTAAGCTGGTTTTAGCTCTATCCAGTTTTAATACATATGGGAAAATATAAACTATTTCGAATTTCTACTTTTAATAATTCTGTAATCTCCCAAACAGGCAGAGGTAATTCGATTTTGCTATTAAATGCATTCAACATTTTAATTAAATACAGCTGGTTTAGGCAAATAAAGAAACGACAAGTTTATAACGTTATATCCCATTGTTGCAGACATCGAAATAATTATAAAACTAAATTACTAAATGGATGAAATGAATTTAAAATATAATTCCTTTGCCTGATACTTGTATAAACAAAAATCGAGCGCCAGCTAATTGTGCGATGTGGAAGCCCTACTTGCACGAGCGTTTCAACACAAATCATCTGGAAAATCACGGCATGCACGAACGTTTAACGTTTAAGCCCCTTTAACCTTCCAAAAGGTGATACAATTTCGCACATTAATACTTAATTACTTGAATAATTGGGGCCAACGGATTAAATTCACACCCTCCACACACACACACCACACTCACACACAGTCGAATACACCCAGTCCCAATGATTACGAACAAAAAATGTGTGTAAAATAAAAAATCACAAGGCATAAATAAGTATATACCAGACCCCTGCCAAGGGTACGAAAATGAAGTGATGCCAACGCCACCGACGTCGTTGACATTAAATTGACTGCTGTTGGCCCTGTTGCTGTTGATTTTGTTGTTGCTGTTATTGTTGTTGTTGCTGTTGTTGTTGTCCATTGAGCTGAGCTTAAACGAAAATATGAGCGCACCCCGACACATTTTTCACACGAAATCCTGATTAATAAATATGTATAGTATATAAGATCTAAAATATTACTGATGATTTGAAAAGTCGTCAACCTGTGCTCAAAGTTGGCAGCCCGACCGGCCAGGCAGACAAACACACGGACAGATGGACAGACGGACAGATGAAGACAGACAGGGAGCCCAGACATTTCATGTGGAGACTGTGTCGTGGCGTTGGTGCCCAATTACAAGCAAATGAGCTGGAAAACTGTATCAAATGACCAATGCCAATAAAAATTACAAGCCAAGCGCAGCGCAGACACATCGAGAAGAATCTTTTCTGCTAAGACGGCACCGTGCTCTGTCCTCTGTCCTCCGTCCACTAGTCTTCGTTCTCTTCTTAACGCGACAAAGCGATGGCTTGCGTGTGGCAATTTCAGTTAAAAAATAAATTATGAAGCTATCGGCAGGGTTTTTATGGTCCCATTTCGGTTTCTGGTCCTTTTTGGTGGCATCCTTGTGTTTATGTTGTTGTGCTGTGTTAATTTGATGCCACGCCAAATTGACAAAGTATAAGCGTCGACTTTGATTTTTGATGCACTTTCCCTGAATATGCAGGCCACTTGAACTTGCAGCGTGAGATACTCGAAGCTGCACTCGGCTGGTGGGCACGAACTTTGATGTCTTAAACGTCAGGCTACCTGCCACCTAAGTGCCTCGTCCCATTGGTCTCTTCAATCTCAGCGTCGATGCTTGTTCACGTCCAGCAACCGAAAAATCAGTCAACTGTGGCGGTTCGTCTTTGTGGCTAATTGAGGTACCAGGGCCGTCCAACAACCGTTGGCCGTGCGAATTATTTGTCAACGTGTAACGGTTAAATTGGTTGCATGGCAAAAACAGGGCAGTAGTAACCGGAGCCCGACCTCTTGATTGATGAACAAAGTCATCGGAGGACAGCGAAGCAAATCTTGGATATTAGGACTTTATCTTGGGTCGTCTAATTTCCTTAAACAAATCCATAATTTAGTTCTGCTCTTACTTTCGTAGGCAGGGAATTCAACTGAGTGTCTGTCCTTGTTTCGGCATTTCTCTTCCTTTATTTTTATATACTATACATACGAGCACTTTCCTTGCGGGCCCTCAGACCGCACACAGTGTGGGCGTTATTGCCATGATTTGGTGTCGCTAATTATAGACTTGCGCACTGTTCGTTTTATGACTTTATAGTTGCAATCATTAGGCGAAAAAAGTTGGGCCACACACGCATCGCAAACAGGCATGGCCGCTCACGCGACCAGTCGGTCGAACTACTCGTAATTCCCCATCCATATCATAAATCAATCGAGGTAGAAACTGAAGTTGCGCTCACCACTAGACTGCAGGTTTGAGAAATCCGGCACATACAATAATTACGAGTATTGCGCAACAATTAGAGGATTATAGCAGCATTTCACACAACAATGCCAAAGCAACGGAAACGGAAACTCCACTTCAAAACATTTGTGGTTTTTTTCCATCTGTCAAAATTGCGGTAAAACTTCCCAGATACTTTTTCCAATCCCATTGGACACTCACCAATAATACAAAACGAATAATAAAAGTATTAATGCTTGATAGAGTGATAGCCCAGGCCTCAGTTTATATCTGTAGTCGGTAAGGGAGGCGATGTAAACTATATTACCGTTATTTAAGATCAGCAAATTTGGTTTCGGACATTGTAATTCCAATGTATTTTTCTAACTTCGCATTGAAATTCGCATCTGAATTAAAGTGTGGGTGCCTCCTACTGTTCGTAAAATGAACATTGAACAATTGCGGCAATGGGAAATGGGAAAACGAAAATCTTTGTATTTTCCTTTTATTTCCGTTTGAAAGCCATGCAGTGCTTTACGTAATTTATATATTATTTGCTGTTTGCTAAAAAAGGCTGAGATACTGTATATGTCGACGATAAGTCAGTTTAATAACACGTTCTATAACAATTACCTTTACTCTAACCATGGTATTTGCTGGATAAATTTAATATTTTAATTTAAAACTCGATTATTTCTCCTAAGTGCAATCTTTTAACAAACTGCTGCCGCAGTAGAATGTGTATTCATTGTGAGGTTTAACAAAAAATACGGCAATCAACAGGTGTGCCATCACTTATCACACTCTTCTATTTGGAAGGGAAAATGTTGATACACGCCAAAGCCAAAATGATTGAAAACTATGTATTTAAATGGGTTTAATATATACCTAAAATGCTTCTTTAAACATTTTTAAAATTGTTAGTATGAAATGAATTACAAATAAGCAGAAAAACTCATTTTCGATGTACCGACTTTGAAATATTCGGTACCTATGTATGTGTAAAATAATTATATATGTAAATTTAAAAAATACTAACAGAATTGATCATAAAATAGCTCTGTGCAATTATGTGCTCAGTTTAAAATTGAGCCAAATCAGCAACAACAACAGCAATATTTAAATACACTTGATGCAAACATATAAGACATCTATGTATGTGCAAAATGTATCCAATGTCACAAACTCTTATAGTCAAGAATCTACATATATATGTACTTTGTGGGGCCAGCCACGACCGTCCGTCCGTCTGTCTGTATGAGCGCAAGGATCTCAGGAAGTACAAGAGCTATAATAATATCGAGGTTCCCCTAAGTCCTAGGCAGGTCAAGTTTATTTTTATACTCTGTACATGAAATGTACAAGAGTATATTAGGTTTCCGCGAGCTGAAAAATGTAACAGGCAGAAGGAAGCGTGGCATACCCCACAAAGTATATATATTCTTGATCAGCATGACAAGACGAGTCGATTTAGCCCTGTCTGTCTGTCTGTCCGTCCGTCCGTCTGTCCGTCCGTATGATCACCTAGATCTCAGAAACTATAAGAGATAGAGACACCAAATTTTGCACAAAGATGCCTTATGTGTGTATTCTATACGAGTTTGTTTTATTTTTTGGTTTCCCCGCCCCCCCCCCACTTCCCCCCTATGGGGGTTTCCCCGATTTCCCATTCGTATAATCGCCTATATCTCGGACACTATAAAACCTAGGAACACCAAAGTTTAGTCCAAGATGCCTTGTGTGAATACGCAGAAAATGTATATTTTGGAATTTCCCTCCCTCCCCTCTATCCACCGCAAATCGCGATTTTCCCTAACTCCCGTAATTCTTGGAATTTCGAACTAAAATTTTGGAAATACCCCCAGTTGGTTATTATGTGTCCGTGTGCCAAGTTTTACTATGATAGACCGATTTAACAAGAAGTTATAGCCATAAATATATTTGCTGCTGCAGCGCTGAGCTGTTAATGCTTGTGCTTTGGTTGACTGCACACATGTTTACACAGACTCGAATTGATGCGCACAGGCATACATACATTCACACAGACGCAATTGCTATGTAAATGTGCGATATTACACCATTTACGTGAGTTCGAATACCGAGAAAGGTAAAATCAATCAAAAATTGTTTTTTTTAATTTTCTTCATTTTTTTCATTTTCTATAATTATTGTAAACATGTGTACAGAGTATTTCAAAGTCGGGACACCCGACTTTAGCTTTTTTACTTCTTTTTAATAATTTAATTTTTTTTTTAAACATTTCATTTTAGTTTTTATTTTTTTGTGGAGAGTACAGGCTATTTTACTGTCGGGCTTGCTCGACTGTAGCGTTCTCTCTTGTTAACTTTGTACCTTCCGGGTACAGAGTATAAAACAAGAGAGAACGCTACAGTCGAGTAAGCCCGACAGTGTAATACCCTGTACTCAGACAAACTTCCGTCACTGAGTTATATGCATCCCTAGCAGAAGCAAAAAGAAGAATAGCGAACTTGATGCTGATTTTAAAACAGTAGATATTTATATGTAAACTACGTGTACAAAATTTGGTTTATGTAGCTTTCGAAATGTGGACAGTATTGACAAAATTCTGTAGCGAGGAGAGGGGAGGGAAAATCAAAAAAATAAACCAATGTTGTTTCTCTCGTCATACTGATCAAGAATATATATACTTTATAGGGTGGGAAAGGCTTCCTTCTGCCTGTTACATACTTTGCACAAGCCAAATACAATATCCATTTTAACTGTCAAAATTGATTCCAAAATTCCAAGAATTACGGAAGTTATACAAAAAAACACAAAAAGCAGGGGAGTGGGGGGGTGTATCAGAATAGAAAAATAAACTTGACCTGCCTAGGGCTTATGGGCACCTGCATACAAAATTTGGTACTTCTAGCTCTTGTACCTTCTGAGATCCTTGCCTCGTCCAGACGGACGGACAGACGGTCAAACGGACGGACAGGCGGACATGACTATATCGACTCGTCTTGTCATCCTGATCAATAATATATATACTTTTGTGGCTCTGCCTTCTCCCTGTTACATACATTCGTACAAAACTAGTATACCCTTTCACCCTTTGGGTACAGGGTAAAAAAAAAAATTTTTTTGGGTTTCCGCTTAAGAGCTATGGATAGTTGAAGGCTTTCTTTTGTTGAACCCCTTAACAACGTACCCCTTGCCAAGCCCTGCTAAGAAGCTCCTTTAATCTTGAGATTTGGGTATTTGCTTTTGAAATTGTTGTTGTTAATTGACCATTCTCATTATAATATAGACCAACGCATTAGAACCAAGAATGAAATCCCAAAGTCGATCGGTCCAACTCCTATGTACCCTGTATCTACATATGTGAGCAGTTGAGGCAAATCAGCAACAACAACAAAAGCTGCTGGTAGAGTATAGGCAGTGATTACAAATAAAATACAATTTAAAAAATTATAAAATCTCTGACCACTTACTGCTGTGAGTCGGGGCATAGCTTGCCGGACTGGCTTTCAAATTTTCCCCCACCGGGTTGGAGATTTGCCTTTTACTCTATATCTTTATTCTTAATTAGCTGTTAAGTAGAATTACTTTTCCTTCTGTAATTACTATTTTTATACTCTGTACATAAAATGTACAAGAGTACTATATATTAGGTTTGCGGGAGCTGAAAATGTAACAGGCACACAAAGTGTATATATTCTTGATCAGCATGACGAGACCAGTCGATCTAGCCCTGTCTGTCTGTCTGTCCGTCTGTCCGTATGAACACCTAGATCTCAGAGACTATAAGAGATAGAGACACCAAATTTTGCACAAAGATGCCTTATGTGTGTATTCTATACGAGCTTGTTTTATTTTTTGATTCCCCCCCCCCCCACTTCCCCACCAATTTTCTCTAACTCCCGTAATTCTTGGAATTTCGAACTAAAATACCCCCAGTTAGTTATTATGTGCCCGTATGCCAAGTTTCACTATGATAGACCGATTTAACAAGAAGTTATGGCTATAAATATATTTGCTGCTGCAGCGCTGCGCAAGCGCTGCCCAAGCGTTGTCCGCGGCTGTTGTTGATGTTGCTGTTTGGTTGACTGCGAAAATGCTTACACAGGCACAAATAGACGCGCATAAACATTCATACATTCACATAGACGCAATTGCTTTGTACAAGTATATGAGCAATTATACACCCTTTACGTGAGTTCGAATACCAAAAGAGGTAAAATCGATCAAATTTTTTTTTTAATTCTCTTACTTTTTTAATTTCTATAATTATTCTAAACATATGTACAGAGTATTTCAAAGTCGGGACACCCGACTTTAGCTTTTTTACTTGTTTTTAGTCTGTTAGGTCTATAATGTCTATGACCACATACGGCTGTGATTCGGGGCATAGCAATCAATCTATGCATCGGAAAACAAATTAAACTTGATCTTCCCCTAAACCGGGATATCAAACCTAACATACCCTTTTTACTCTACGGGTAAAGGGTATACAAACAACAAGAGAGAACGCTACAGTCGAGCAAGCCCGATAGTGTAATACCCTGTACCCAGGTAAACTACCGTCACTGAGTTATATGCGCCCATAGCAGCAGCAAAAAGAGGAAGAAGAAGAGCGAACTTGTTGCTGCAGTTTGTGGGGGTTGTACTGGCGAGAATTTGTTTCGCTAATAACTTTTCTTAGAATTGACCGAATTGAATACAATTTTGAACAACAGTAGACAATTATATATAAATTATGTGTGCAAAGTTTGGTTTAAGTAGCATTTGAAATGGGGGGGGGGGGGGGGGGGGGGGGGGGGGGGGGGGAATTAAAAAAAATAAAATAAACTCGTCCTTACTCGGACCTAGGAGATGCCAACTTTGGTTATTCTAGCTTCTATAGTTTCTGAGATCCTCGCGTTCATCCAGACGGACGGACAGACGGACGGACATGTCTAGATCGATTTCTCTCGTCATGCTGATCAAGAATATATATACTTTATGGGGTCGGAGATGCTTCCTTCTGTATGTTACATACTTTGCACAAACCTAATATACCCTTTTTACCCTACGGGTACAGGGTATAATAACATGTAAATGAAACATGTACAACATTCGACGTATAATGATGAAACTTAGCATAGACATATGCACCAGCGGCATATCATTACCAAATTTGATTTATTCAAAATTGCACAAATTACGGGTTTTTTGAAGGAAGTTTAAATCAGAAAAATGAAACAACTTGATCGACCTAGGACTTATTCTAGCTCTTGTACTTACTGAGATCCTTGCGCGCATACAGACAGACAGGCGGGCAGACGAACATGGCTATATCGACTCGTCTTGTTATACTGATGAATAACATATATACTTTGTGCGTTCTGCCACGCCTATATTCGCACTAAAGAAAATACAATTTTTTATCGATTTCAAGCAAAGTTTCAATCAAGTATGTAAATACTTTTATAATTGAGTTTAAGCTGATTTCGGTCATTTTTTCTCTGTGTATTACACAAACCATCAAACTGCCAACTGTTCAACCAAAGAGTTCAACTAAAAGAGACTTCGACTTCCCCATGGCGATACTAACAAGAAGTGACAAATTGATGGTGTTAAAGCTCATTAACTTATTTAATGCAGCTATGTGTACCAGATATACCATAGCACTAACTACTTAAGCTTTATGCTCGCAAAACCCCAAAAACCTCAAAATAAGGCGCGCCAATTATCGACATGACAAATTCGTTATCATTTATTTCGGTAACTTGCTGCTGGAGACCGACAAAGAGCGCTCTACAAAGTATGCAGAGGGCGACGTATCAATGCCCGAGCATAGCCCATAATAATACATGTTAATAATGCTCAGAGAAGCTGTCCATAAATTGACAAAGACATGCGAGGCGACGGCCACTGGTCCTGGTCCTGCTTCTGCTTCTGCTCCTGCTCCTGCTGCGGTTTCAACCTGCAACTGCGGTTGTGAATCGATGATCTTGCTAAAAGCGGCCTGGGGTTGCACGTAAGCTGTGTCGAACTCTCCACCGGCCAGCCATTCATGAATTCAAACTAATTGTATTAGCAAGCAGTTGCATTTTGGCTCAAGATGATGCTGATGCTGGAACGGACTCCACATCGAATCTGTGCAGCTGCATGCAGGTGGCAGCGAATAAGAGAACGGACCCTCGGACAACCGGACAGTCGTCGGTCGGCTTAGTTCAGATGCACAAAGACCAACATAAAGCTCGACAGGAAGAAGTTGCAACCGAAATCGGACCGCATCTTTTGTTATTTGGTGTCGTGGTGAGTCGGGGCTAAACAATTTGTGTAATTGACAAATTGACGGCTGTGCTTTGTGCGGAAGCGCTCGTAGCCGTAAATTGTCGCCAACAAGGAGCTACTTGTAAATATTGCACATTAATACATATGTATTTGTTCATAGTATTAGTATATTAATACTTGTACATACATACATAGTATATATACGAGTTAAAATATTCTATATGCTATGTATATATTTGTCGGCCATGAATGTATGTAGCTGGTAGCTACCAAGGCTCGCGTTGTCGATCATTAAATTAAGTCATTAACTATTTAGGCAAGGCGGCCAGTCGCGCACAAATCTTTTATTCGCAATGCAGGGTCTTCACCGTTTGGCGACGCCCAAAAATGCTTTCAAAAAACAAATAACAACAGCCCAGGAACAGGAACAGCGTGGCGCTTCGCAAACAGCGACATAATTCCCATAGTCTGCGGTAAATGAGAGGCGCAAAATTCGTTACCAATCAAGAGCAACAGCAAAGACCGTTCTCTCGACAAATTGGCTTCGTATCTTCTGAATGATTGAATGCGTCGATGATGGGACAGGGTACGAGAAGTGCTTTGCTTTCTGCTGCTGCTGCTGCTGCTTCTGCTGTTGATGTGGCTTCAAACAGTTATGAATTGGCCGCCTGCGCTGAGCCTTAAAACAGCTTAGCCCCTTTGTCGGTTATCCGCCGAAGATCATCGATGGATGTTGCCTTCAATGCGCGTTTGTCGAAGTCTCAGCTTAAACGGTATGATGTTGTGAAACTTTAGTTTTTGTCCTTTTTTATTTTGGCTCATCGTCGGATTTCGGAGCGGTGTTGTTGTTATTATTGTTGCATGCGACTGCTGAAAGCAGATCATCCCAACACTTAACTTAATTTGGCAGCCACACTCTGGCGCGCCGTGGCGTGTAATTATTGGCACAATACTGCTCTGACCTTTTTTTCAGGTATTGGGATCTTTGTTGAGCATGTGTCGCGTATTTGTTTTGGCAAGTAATTTCGAGCGAACTGTCTTCAAATTGATCGCAAAGCGCTAAATCGATCACCTTGCCCATATAATAAAGGTTAATCCAAAAAGTGCGAGTCTCCGTGAGAATTGATACACTGAGATAAATATTGCGCCTGAGATGCAGATGCTTGGAAGTAGTGGACTTCCATGAAAGAGACTTCTAGCAATCAAACTGTTCTATATTGTGTTTTAATAAGCTATATAAATACGTAGGCCAACTTGAAAAATGGAGCCCAAATGGAACCTGCTTAACAAATAATAATTACAAATTAGACTAAGGTACTAATTCGAAACCAAATTATTCACTTTTTATACGTTGTACCCATAGGGTAAAAAGGGTATATTAGGTTTGTGCAAGGTATGTAACAGGCAGAAGGAAGCATCTCCGACCCCATAGTGTATAAATAACAGAGTAATTCACTTTCACGCGTGTATGTAAGCAGCACAACGTTGAGCCAAAGCAGCAACAACAGCAACAGCTGCGGGCAGCGCTGCCGACAGAGCTGCAGGCGGCGCATGAGCAGCGATTTTTCTTATGGCTATAACTTTCTTCAGAATTGACCTATCATGATGAAATTTGGCACACGGACACATTAGTACTAACTGGATGTACCTATCAAAATTCCAAGAATTACGGAAGTTATAAGAAAAAACACGAATTGCGGGGGAGTGGAGGGGTGCATCAGAAAAAAAACACAAACTCGTCCTTTCTCGGACTTAGGAAAACCTGGATACCAAATTTGGTTATTCTAGCTCTTATACTTTCTGAGATCCTTGCGTTCATACAGACGGACGGACGGACGGACAGACGGACATGGCTATATCGACTCGTGTTCTTATCCTGATCAAGAATATATATACTTTGTGGGGTCTGCCACGCCTCCTTCTGTGAACGCAAGGATCTCAAAAACTATAAAAGCTGGAATAACCAAAGTTAGCTCTCCTAGGTCCGAGAAAGGACGATTTTGTTTTATTTATTTTTTTAATTTTCCCCCGCTACAGAATTTCGTCAATACTGTCCACAAAGTTATATAAACCAAACTTTCTATATACACCTAATTCGGTTTCTACTCGGTCTTTTTTTACACGGTTTTGATCTAACACGTTTTGAAAATTAAAACTGGTAGAGAAGCTAAATTCGGGTGTACCGACTTTGAAATACTCTGTACATATGTCTAAAAAAATTATAAAAATTTTAAAAATTTAAAAAATTAAAAAAAAATGATCGATTTGGGCAGCAAATATATTTATGGCTATAACTTCCTGTTAAATCGGTCGTTCACTAATTGGGGGTATTTGCAAAATTTGAGTTCGAAATTCCAAGATTTATGGGAGTTAGAGAAAATCAGGATTTGCTGTGGAGAGGGGGGAGGAAGGGAAATTCAAAAATACACATTTTCTGCGTATTCACATAAGACACCTTGTCAAGGGAGTAGGCAGCTTTTACCAAAGGGGGGGCCAAAAAATGAAAATTTTGATTAAATAATGCAAGATGCATTTAAAAAACAAGTAAAAAAAGCTAAAGTCGGGTGTCCCGACTTTGAAATACTCTGTACATATGTTTAGAATAATTATAGAAATTAAAACAAGTAGAGAATCTAAAGTCGGGTATCCCGACTTTGAAATACTCTGTACATATGTGTATGTCTCGTGTGCCTGAGCAAAGCAGTAACAACAACAATATCTGCGGGCACTACTTGGTCCTATGTACATATATGGCTATAACTTCCTGTTAAATCGGCCTATCATGATGAAACTTGGTATTTGGACTTATAATAACTAAATGGAGGTATTTGCCAGTTTGCAGTTTGAATTCGAAATTCCAAGAATTACGGGAGTTACGATTTGCGGGGGAAAGGGGGGAGGGAGGGAAATTTCAAAATACGCATTTTCTGCGTATTTACATAAAGCATCTGGGACTAAAATTTAGTGTCCCTAGGTCTTATAGTCTCCCAGATATAGGCGATTATACGAATGGAAAATCGGGGAAACCCCATAGGAGGGAAGTGGGTGCATCAAAAAAATAAAATTTGGTGTCTCTAGCTCCTATGGTCTCTGAGCTCCAGGTGTTCATACAAACAGACGGACCGACAGACAGACAAAGATCGACTCGTCTTGTGATGCTGATCAAGAATATATACGATCCCCGACCACTATTAATTCGTACGGCATGCTTTTTTACCCGTATGCAATGTTCAATAGACGATATTTTCAATACTAATGAAGATAACACATGCAAACATATTTTCTTCTGAAATATCATTTTATTCTCTTAACTTTAGAAAAAAAACTTTTGTTGTACAACAACAACTAGATCTCATATTTTGATCCCAGATACCTTATATAAGTACAAAATACACTTCCCCGCTATCAGTGATTTTTCAAAACTCAATGTCTTGGAATTTTTAGCTAGAATTTGGTAAGTGGTTATGTGTCTTTACATAAAGTTTCATCATGATAGATCAGTTATGAAGAAAGTTATGAAGTTATAAAAAGTTATAAGTGTAATCTGTCCCCCAGCTCTGTCCGTAGCTGTTGTTGTTGCTGCTGCATTGCCTAAAGTCAGAAATAAATTCTTTTGGCTGATTACAATTTGGCCCACCTTTTATAAAAACAATTTTACGGCTTTTGGTATCACTTTTTCAAATATAGTTAATACTTATCTTTCTGAGTCATGAATGAATAAAAGATACATTAAAAAACGTAAATAATTTAAAATTTGTTGTTTTTTTATTTTCAGCTTAAATTATAATATCTTAATCACTGTCTTCCATCGGTATATTATCTAAATGAACAATAATATTTAAGTAGTAATTTTCTACTGGATTAAATACGACCTACACCTACCAATCTTGTTAATATATAGTATATACAGAAAAGGTACACATTTTGGCAACTAACAATTTATATTCTCGTAGCTCTCGCTCACCGCAGCAGATCGCCCAAAGCAGAAATATAAGTTTGAGCCATTTGCAGTGTTTCATGTTTGGAGAGCTGACGATCTTGGCCCAGGCACGGAAGATATTGACGTAGTCTATCGAATGCCTGGTTCAAATTCTGCATTCTTCGGCGCTCTCTGGCATTGGCAGCTAAGCGGCGCTTTCGCTTAACTACTGGCGAGATCTGCTTGTTACGTCGCTTCTTGCCCTGGGCAGGCGTCGCACCATCCTGAGCCGCCAAGGCAGCATCCTCGCTATCATTCTCCCCCAGCTCGAAGGAGCCATCATTGCCATCGAAGTCCTCGCCGCCACTGCCAAAAAGCAACATGTCGTCCTCATCGTCGACACTGTCATCAAATAGCGCTGCATTGTCAAAGTCAAAGGCCTGAAAGTCATCTGTATATACATTGACTGGAGCAGGTGGAGCGGGCGCTGAACTAGTAGGCATTGTGGATGAGGAGGGGGCAGCTGCTGCTTCTGTATCTTGGTGCTTACGTGTGTAGTTGCGTTTCGGCTTTGGCGCGGGAGCTGTCGCCGATGTCGTAGATATTTTTGCTGTTGCGGTTGCTGTTGTTGTTTCTCCAATTGGCGTTGTTAATGTCTTGCAGGTACCTGCATTTGGTGAACCCAGAACTGGTAACGCTGGTGGTTGAGAGGATGCAATCTGCTCCAGAGGCAGTCCAAATTGCTGTTGTTGACCCTGCCCCAAACTGTTGCAGCCGTTTGTATAAATGGTGTTCAGGTCCACATATTCGGGGCTCTCCGAGCGATAGCTGGCCGGGGACGAGGTAATCCAACCATCTGAAGAGGCCTGCTCAAAGCTAATAAATCCATTGGAGGACAAATAATTGCTGGAGTTGGCCAGTGAGGTACAATTAAACTGATAATGCGTCATGGTGGGGTTATACGCAGCCATCGGGTTGAAGTAGGGCTCTGACGCGTTGGCTTTGAAGCCTTGCAAGTCTTCCGAGGTCTTGTAGTAGTATCGGTAAATTTCACTAGACGACATGCTGCTTCGGTTTCGGCTTCGTTGAAATAAAAACTGTGCGTTCGCTCGGGCTGCCAACTAGTATCTGACTGAATACTTGTCCTGTCGTGCTATTTATACGCGCGCAGGCAGACAACAATGAAACCTACCACAGCAGGTAAGGGACAGGTAAGAAGCCGGCGATGTTGCCGGTGGTTGTTGCAAACAAGTTGCCTGTCTAGACGTCTGCCTGTTGGTTGGCCTGCTGGCCTGCAGCACGTGCTCACAATCACTCACAGTCGGCACACACTCCACTCATCTACAGCCGGCCAATGGGGGACGGTGGTGAGTTTAAAGTATCCGTCTTGGGAAGCTTAAAAGTGCACGCTTAAAAAATGGCTGCGATGCTGCGAATTGCTCAGCTATCGGTAGGCCACATCTCGACTGAGTTCTACTTAATAGTAAAGTCGACCCGTGGCTATCAGCACCTATCTAAAGCCACTAACAAGATAATTATAGGGTTGGGTAAACCGGAACAATGGCGGAAATACAAACAAAACCCAAGCGCCGCCAATCTGCGTAGTGCAATCGAAGGAGTAACACATTTATTCAAAACAAAGTACTGCGAAATTTGCAAAAATCCAACCGCAAGCCACTACAATCCTAGTTATGACAGTTGGCTGTAGGCAGAAATGTTTACCGAAGATCTAAGGCGGCGTGACAAAGTAAGGCACTCGAATTGTCAGCACCGAAATGGCAAACTATCTTAAGTATCTTATCTAAATCGGGAGACAGCATGAAACAAACAGAACGAGTAACAAGCAACGGACATGGACTCACCGTTGACCGCAGGTATACCCAACTCCGGTCTGACCCTCACAAATTTGCCGCCGACAGGCGATTCGCCATGCTCATTACCCATACCTACCCATAAAAATATCGTAATGAAAAATCTTGTTTATTACAACTTGGCAAATTTTCCCAAATGATACGCTGGTTCGGAAACCTTCCCTCTTTCGGCTCTTTCTTATTAGGTGGCGTCAAGCACACAATTGACCGCTCTCCGTCCGATCAAAGGACTGGCTGGTCATCTCTGTAATCCAGTCCGCCTACCTTCTATTTCGCTTGCCTAATAAGCGTGCGCGGGCTAACTAACCTGAATAGTTGAGCGTGTGTTTTACTGCACGCAGTAAATACACTGAGATCATAAATTTAATGTTTGATACTTAATATTACATTTGGAAGCGAACATTGCAAGTGTTATGTTTATTCACTTAAAAATTGTCAAAAAAAATTACAACTATCCATTATTAAATGAAAGAGGGATAGCAAAAAAAGTAAAAGGAGACAAAATAAATAAATTAAGAAATACCAGTACAATTTAAGAACCGGTACATTCAACAAAAAATGTCATTAATATTTTATAAGAATTTTAGGATCTAAAAGAAGAAATATGTATCTTTCGATCCAAGTGTTTCGTTTTCAATCGAAAGCATTTTCTTTTATAAAATTTTATATTTAAATAACACTAGTTGCTGGCCGATCTTTCTCCGTGTATAAAGGGGGAGTATTATAAAATATATTTAGTCACTCGCTACTCACTCTTTCACATGCATGACGAGGCAAAATTCTCGTACACGGTGGTCCTGTGAGCACGCCCTTTTGTCTAATGATTCCTAAGAAATCGCAGCGCGCTCGCATTTCATATCGAGCTTCTATTGCTTGCCGCAATCTTTGATGTGCCGCGCCCACCTACCACAAGCAGTAGCACGCCCCACGATGCCTTCAGCGCACACACTTTTTGCAAAACAATGTAACGGCTGCACAAGTCTATATCTTCCTGCGCATCTACCGAGGACACACTGGGCAATAAAACGCTGTCAATTAGATAAAAATGTCACACAACAAACGGAACGCGGAGCAGGCAATCGAATTTATTGGTTACACTTGTTCGAGGGATGTTGTGGCTCCTTCTTGTGCAATTGTGACAGTTGCACAAGTGACGCCTTCGGTTACACCTGCAGGACCTGCACAACCACTCGATCGTATCGCCTATGTTGTTTTTTTTATTGCAATGGCTATCGGCATTAGTTGATGCCGAAGTATCTGCAGCATATCGATTTTAATTTTACTTAAATTTACATTTTAAATGCCTCACATTGCTCTACCCGCTGTAAGCTGCAACAAAGGCATGCGAAGGGAAGGAGCAGCGGAGCAATTTTTTCCCGACCTCAAGAGCGCCTTGCGTGCCTGTCAGTTATTGTTATTGTTATATTGTTTGCTGCAAGCTACCAATGAGCAATGCGGCATATACTACCAAATGGATCATGGCAATGGGTCATTTTCGTGCTCGTACGACACAGACAGAGCAGAATCGACAGCTTGTTACGACCACAATCATATCAACATTCATAAGAAAGTACTTATGTATGGTTTTACACACCCTGTCGGGAATGTTCTTTAATCTTCCTAAGTTTCTCTTTTGGATTTTTTTATGTAGGCTACTTTGAAGGTTCACCCCTTCCTGAAATTATTATATACTTTTGTGGACTATGACTTGTAAATTAGACGCAATTTAAGTGAGAAACTACTTCAATTTGCCGATGAGAGAAACCTCAATATTTTCAATTAAAACCGATTTAACTGTAGTCTCGGAATAAATCAAAAGAATCCAAGAAATTCAAACGCCATTTCCTATACAAATATTCACTATTTCTTTAAAATATTTTATCTTATATACTTTCCGTAATGTCGATCTGATCTGAATTTGGCATAATATATTGGGATCGACTCAAGTTTGAGGTCATTGTGAAAAGCTTCGATTTTGTTTGAGCTCGAACGGTCCGTGCAAAATGTTGACATAATTAGCAATACACTTTTGAGCCAGTGCTTAAAAACACTTTTTAAGCTTTAAATGTAGCCTGCGACTGCGTTCTTATCAATATACAGAATACATTCTGTTTTTTACCCTTTACCTACCGTGAGTTAATAATGCTTAAAGCTCCCTTTCAGATCGAGCTACGAGTAAAGCACGGAAATTCGTTCCGTTTGCAATCGGTGTGGTTTGAGAGCAGCGTGCCCAATTTCATATGAAAATCGATGTGACCTGGTGGAGGTAGCTCTTCTCTCAAAATACTTGTACTACGCGTGTAGAAGCTGGAAAAAAGTAGGCACACGTCAGCGAGTCCTATTAGCAAGTCCCTCTGGGCCGTGAAAGTGTTGTCGGCCAGACGCTGCAGCATTTTTGCTGCTGTAGCCCAGTTTTTTGACTTGAGCAGTGCGTAGCATAATTGAAAAATTTGTATGTTACTTATTTTATTAGCACTTAACACTACACCCTCAAGCATTTAAGCCAATTACGTCAGGCACTTTGCAAAATGAAAGGAAAAGCGAAAACATGCCTGCTGCATGTCAGTTGCATGTGGGTGGCCGAACGATCCCTCCTGCTCTTCGGCATGCGACTTTGGGCGCTTATTAAATTTAAAATTCATTAAAGGCAAATTTAATATGGAATTATAAAAAGGAGTCGCAAGGAATCAACAGCGGCACAGCATTGCAACAATGGATGCCACAGTACGCGTCGACTATTTGACTTGGACTGTTTGATGTGCAAATATTGACGGCACTCGTTGAAGAGCAAAAAATGGAAATAAAATACAATTGCTGGTCAGTCGGGGTAGCAGGAGAGGCGGCAAAAAATTCAAATGAAAATCAAAGCAAATACGGGTGTGTGCATTTACACTTACCAGCAGAGGTCTGCGTAAAATGTTCACCAGCTATTCGAAGTAGGTACGAAGATTAAAGCTAGCTAGGAAAGCCCTTGCGACATAGCCTGATGCCCACAATGAACGCCTGCTTATGCGAAAGTGATTGTCACTTAGTTAAGAATCGCTGTTGCGACGATGCTAATCACGGATACGGAAATTCATTTATTTTAATAAAAATAAAACAAGAAAGGAATGCTAAAGTCGAGCAGGCTCAACTCTTAAATACCCTGTACCACCCCACAAAAAAGTAATTTAATTAATTAATTAATTTAATTTAATTAATTAACTAAATTAATTTAATTAATTAACTAAATATTAACTAATTAAATATAAAATATTCCATGCATGCATACATACATTTACATCAGAATCGTGCCTTATGCGTGTTTGTGTACTTGTACATATGTATGTATGTGTGCATTGGGCCTGGTTATATGGCTATAACTTTCTTTTCGATCATTCTATCATAATGAAACTTGGTATACGGATATATAATTACTAACCTAATGTGACTACCAAAAGTTCAAAATTCCAAGAATTACGGGAGTTATAGAAAATTGGTAATAGGGGGGGAGTGGGGGGTTGGATCAGAAAAAATGAACAAACTCGTCCTTTCTCGGTCTCAGGAGAATCTGTATACCACGTTTGGTTATTCTAGCTCTTATACTTTCGGAGATCCTTGCGTTCATACAGACAGACAGACGGACAGACGGGCAGACAGACGGTCAGACGGACAGACGGTCAGACGGACAGACGGACATGGCTATATCGACTCGGCTTGTCATGCTGATCAAGAATATATATACTTTGTGGGGTCTACCAAGCCTCCTTCTGTGTGTTCCATGTGCACTCGCACAAAACTAATATACCCTTGTACCCTTTGGGTACAGGGTATAAAAAAACAAAAACGAAAATGAAACAAGAAAGGAATGCTTAAGTCGAGCAGGCTCAACTCTTAAATACCCCGTACCACCCCACAAAAAAATAAATTTAATTTAATAAATTTAATTGCAATTGGTGGATGAGAAAAAATGAACAAACTCGTTCTTTTTCGGGCTCAGGAGAATCTAGATACCAAGTTTGGTTATTCTAGCTCTTATACTTTCTGAGATCCTTCGTTCACACAGACAGACGAACAGGCGGACATGGCTATATCGGCTCGGCATACTTTTTGGGGTCTGCTACGCCTCCTTCTGTGTGTTCCATGTACACTCGCACAAAACTAATATACCCTTTTTTTAATATGGCTATTAATAAATTGCTCACGAGCATGCAGAGTCCTACTAGTGGGTGTAAATGCAAGCACTCCACAGACTGCCTTGGTGACGTGCACCACCCCTTTCAAATTTTTTGAGCAAATATCGCATAAATCGCTCAATGTTTACACACAAATTATTGCATGGACCAGGGCATGGGTCCCATGTAAAATTTAAACCAGATTATACACACGTTTACTCGAACGCAGAGGCCGGGACAGAGTTCAATGCTACTCCTACTGTGTCATTGTTTGGGCACGCCCGCAGTTCAGGAGCGGCCGCGGCGTGGCTTTTGAAGAATATATGGCATACTGATTGTTATCTTCCGAGCAGAACAACACAGTATTTGTCGCACGAATTAACTTTAAGGCGTTTGTTTCCATGCCAGCATCAGGTACACGGTCTGATTCTTATCAGTAGGTACATATGTCCTTATCGAGTATGTCGAATTGTTGTTTGCGTCTGCTGATCCTATGCTGTCAAAAATCGCAAGTGCCTGGCGCCAGCTTCGATCTGGCGTGACTTGGCTTATGGCAACTTAAATTAATTCGAGCATATTAATCTTGACAGCGATTTGCCTAGGCAATCAAATATTAATTTTACACGGTGTATGGAGTATATCCCTTTTATGTCGGAAGTAGGCATCATAACCGACAAATTGTGATTACTATTTTGATAGGCGCGCACAGGATCGTTCTAAAGAGCAGCATGGCCAAGTGGTCCGGTCAGGTTATCCCACGTTGCCCTTGCTCTCTTACCCAGATCAGCGCGATGATCAATTCAAATTTGAAACATTGGAAAAAAACAAAAACAACAAAGTAAGCATAATGCAACATGAAAAGAGAAATCTACGCAATCACTTGAGAAAAATCAACAGACAGACTCACTGTGCAAGGACCTCGAAAATGGTAAGGGTGTGCACCTTCGCAGCGCCGAGCAGCAACAACAGGTGGCACGGAAGCCGCACAAAATAAAAATGATTAAAGCAATAAAAGCGCATACAAAAGGCCATACAAAAAATAACAACAATTTTTAATAAGATTTTTTCCGAACACTTTGACTGCGATGCCCAAAAATATTTGTAGCAACATTGCGAGCCTAGGATGCGCAACCAACTTCCGATCCTTGGTAGGCGGGACGCTGGCCTCAGTCGCACAGCGGGTAAAGTGTGAGAACATTTTGCGGAAGGATGAGGATGAGGATGTGGCTGTAGCACAGAGGCAGCGATACCCAATTATGAAAAATGATGGCGAAGGGTTGCGCACCCAGGCAACTATAACCTACTCATGCACGTGGTCAAGATTCACTTTCCTTACTAGAGTCTGTGACTCACTCACTAAATGCCCTGCCTATGTAGGCAATATAGAAGATACATATATAGTACAAACAAAATGTCTTAAAAACATTTTATAAAATTTCTCTAGCTTAAAGAATACTTTCTTTTTAGCTCTCTCCTCCACTGCGGCTTATCCTTTTTATGAGCCACCACCAAATTTTTAATTATCGTTTGTTCTGAAAACCAGAACCTCAATTCAATACAATTATTACAATTGTAATTAAATATCCTCAAACAAATACCATTTATTTCATAATATTTCGATTATTTATCAAATATTTGTGAAAAAACATAAAACATACTTGGTGCAGGACCTTCCGAGTTGATGGTAATTTTGTCGGTATTTGGTGTCAGTCGCTAAATTCCTCTTTTTATACGCTGTACCCGTAGGGTAAAAAGGGTATATTAGGCTTGTGCAAAGTATGTAAAATGCAGAAGGAAGCATCTCCGACCCCATAAAGTATATATATTCTGAATCAGCATGACGAGAGAAATCGATCTAGACATGTCCGTCTGTCCGTCCGTCCGTCTGGATGAACGCAAGGATCTCAGAAACTATACGAGCTAGAATAACCAAAGTTGGCAGCCAGATTCTCCTAGGTCCGAGAAAAGACGAGTTTATTTTATTTTTTAGAATTTTCCCTCCCTTCCCCCACTACAGAATTTCGTCAATAGCGTCCACATTTCAAATGCTACCTAAACCAAACTTTGCACACATAATTTATATGTAATAATATATATATATCATAATAATAATTTAAAAAACAGGTTTAAAATTTAATCCAATTCGGTCAATTCTAAGAAAAGTTATTAGCGAAACAAATTCTCTACAGTACAACCCCCCCAAACTGCAGCAACAAGTTCGCTCTTCTTCTTCCTCTTTTTGTGCGCATGTAACTCAGTGACGGAAGTTTACCTGGGTACAGGGTATTACACTGTCGGGCTTGCTCGACTGTAGCGTTCTCTCTTGTTTCTGTATACTGCGAGTATATGCATAAACTATAAAATGGAGTTCACTATGCTAAAACGTTATGCATGCACTAAATGGTATGCCTATATAAGTTCATTAAAAAGTGTCCGAACATATTTAATAAAATAGATTAACTAAACAGAGCCAATCTTATTGGGATGACACGTTTAATATACTATACAGTAGCATTACTAACAATAATATACGATCCTAAGCAACTTATTCCAAATTTGTTACTAGAAGTCTTTACTGTTTGGACGAAACTTCTCTGAATGACAGTGAAATTACTCAGGAATATCGTAGTGTAATTGAGCGTCTAATTTGCGGCGGCAGGCGACCCTACATCTGTAGACCCATGCCCTAAACTCAGCAGAACAAGGCTCAACATTCTCCTGCATACTCGTGCATAGGTGCTCTTTCATGAATGGGAGCGCGTTCTTCACAACGGCCTGTTTATTGAGCTTGAATGGTGAGCGGTGTATTGAAAAGTGTTTCGCCACTCGAGCGCGAAACAATTAACAAGTTTCGTTTTTACTTACCTCTGCCCCGCTGCTCAGCACGAAAACATACTTTGTTACACTCATTGTTACACTTACCCACACTTGAACATCTAGTGGTTGTAGAAACGCGCATTCCTTCGGGCAACCCTCTATATAGAGTACGTAGACAGAATGTACTGACCTTAAGACGCTGGCTTATATGATGCCTGGGGTAGGAGAGTACGCGCCAGAGTACGTCCAGACGAATGCGCAAATAAGCTGATGGAAAACGAAAATTTATAATAATGAGCTGTGAGCATTATTGTTGTGGTATTGAGGGAAACACAGCACAACACAGAACCACGAAAATAAGTAAACCAAAGATACTATTTATATGCATTATTTCGGCTGAAAAGGAAGTACCAAATTACATTTAATTAGGAACATATAAACGCGCGCAAAATTCGCGTACGGTACGCGGTCAGCAGTCGCCAGTGCAGTGGACAGGCGCAGGAGCACAAGAAGTCAGCCGAGCGATTACCACTGAAGCACTGGCGCATTGATCGAAGTGATCAACTGGCTGACGCAGACGCAGACGCAGACTCTGACTCTGACTGGTGGCTTGACTGGCGGCGTCACTGACATGCCTGCTGCCTTTGCGTTTGCCTTTGGTGAAATTCGCACGTTTAACCTTTGGACAAACAGAATTAACAAAACAAAAGATCAGCGACGAAGTGGACGATGTGGACGATGAGGAAGATCGCGTAAAAGTATAAACCTGTTGAACCCAAATGCAATTTTCATATCACTTTGATTGCTGCCCAGGATGACACGCGTTCGCATCGGCGTCGGCCTAGCTATTGTGCCAAATACGCGTGGTGATCTTTTCTGGGACCGCCGCCAGACCGTTCCAATTTCATTTCTGCCGCCGAGGACGAAAATTAGGGTAACAACCGCTGCAACGATGTCCGCTGTTGCGTCTAAAAGCGAAACTTTCAAACGGTTTCAAGGATTTCGTCAGTCGTTGGTTTGCCTTTTGAGGTCATTTTACACATATCCCATACACATACAAGTATCTCATACATTTCCCATAGGTGCTATTACTGTTGGCACCTGAACAGAAATGCCCAGGCAGTGTTGTTGTTGGTTTATCGAAAACCACTTAACTAGAAGTCAAAAGTGGTAACACTTTTGCCTTGGGACACTCGAATGCCTATGCCTGTCATGTGCTATCCAGCACAGAAGAAATCGAAATTAAATACAAACAAAACCGTTTATAATGAGCAAGTAAGTCCCATCCTCTGGCCTCTGGCGAGAGAAAGATCTGTTTCTAGGAAGGCAGCTAGCCAGGCCGACAAGCAAGAGGGCAATCGGCCATTCGGGCATTCGGGCACCCGGGCAGCCAGTAGCCGCGCTCGGTCCGTCTGCGTCTGTCAACGGCGCTTGACTCTTGGTAATTGATATGTTTACCTTATGTACGTGTATGTACACATATACCTTTGGCAACGATGTAAAATAAAATGTAAATTGTAACTGATATCGATGCTAGTAATTTCTCAACATCAATGTTGATGTCTCGTGCAATGAAATTGAAAAATTGCGGAGGAGATAAATTCCTCACAACTGTCTGGCTGGTTGTCTGCATGTGTCGGGACAAGGGTTTGTTTTAGAAGCCAATGCCTAATTTCAAAATCAATCGATCCCATTCATTCCCATACCTTCCCTTCCATACGAACTAGGTGACAATTGCCTTTTATGAAAATTGATATTTTCAACCGCAATCGCTACACTATAGAGTAGGTATGTACAAGTATGTACATAGTTTCAATTGAAACTGACCACACACAGTTAGATTGCTAACTACTCTTTTATGGGTCATGGCAGGTATCGAAAAGGAAACACTGTTGCTCTCACATTCTCGTCCAATTACTAGCAAAAACGAAAGTGCTTGAATAGAGGTTTCCTATTTACAAACGGAAGAGGCGTGGACTATAATTAGAGCTGCACCAAACGTGTGAAACTTCAAGTACTGAACAATTAGTGCAACAACACGTTACTTCCGCATTGCATCTCATATACGAGTATGTGTCCAATTGCGTATGCGGTCATTTCTAAGTTCAGCAAATGACAAATTTACCACAACCCCATCTTACGATTTACGTATTGATGTCAACTTATCTTAAGTCAACTCCGGATTACGCCAAGCACAAGCCTTTTCGAGTATTTTTATCTAACTATAATACTTTTTATACCCTGTACCCGTAGGGTAAAAAGGGTATATTAGGTTTGTGCAAAGTATGTAACATGAAGAACGCAGCATCTCCGACCCCATAAAGTATATATATTGTGAATCAGCATGACGAGAGAAATCGATCTAGACATGTCCGTCCGTCCGTCTGGATGAACGCAAGGATCTCAGAAACTATAAAAGCTAGAATAACCAAAGTTGGTATCCAGATTCTCCTAGGTCCGAGAAAGGACGATTTATTTTATTTTTTAAATTTCCCCTCTCCCCCCCCCCTGCCCCCGCTACAGAATTTCGTCAATAGCGTCCACATTTCAAATGCTACCTAAATTAAACTTTGCACACATAATTTATATATAATTATCTACTGTTGTTCAATTCGGTCAATTCTAAGAAAAGTTATCAGCGAAACAAATTCTCTCCAGTGCAACCCCCCCAAACCGCAGCAACAAGTTCGCTCTTCTTGTTCCTCTTTTTGCTGCTGCTTTGGGCGCATATAACTCAGTGACGGAAGTTTACCTGGGTACAGGGTATTACACTATCGGGCTTGCTCAACTGTAGCGTTCTCTCTTGTTACTTTTTAATCTCAAGTGAGTTCTCTCGTTCCTCACTAAAATCTTCCCTTTCAGCTACCTCCGGCAGAATCACAGATCACCACTGCTGAGAGTAGGGGCATAGCTGGCCGGATTGGCTAATAAACCCTCCCCCAACGGGTTAGTGATTGTCCACCTTTAGCGTTTAATTATATTTTATCTTTTATTATTTAAGTATATAAAGTTTAATTTGTTGTTTTAATTTAATTATACTTCTTTATCTTTTATTGTTATTTTTCATCTCTTATGTAGGTCTAACAACGCCTCTCTCTTCTGTGAATCGGGTCATAGCTGGCAAATAAAATTCCCCCACCAAGTCGGATTCGTTATTAGATATTTTTGTTATTTCTATATGCCTTGTTTTTCTTTGTGTATTGTGTGATTTTTGTTTCCTACAAATAAAATAAATTCAAATAAAACTCTGAATAAGTTATACCCATATAATCTCTGTCAATGCTTCGCACTCAGTTGTTAAAGCTGCTGCTTTCTTCCAAATCTGGCACACAAAATCATTTACAAACAAAAACCTCATAATATGTATTTGTTTGATTAATTTTATTTAATAAATTTGAATTTAAAAATGTGAATGCTCTCGACCATGTTGGACTACTTGTATAATCCTAAACAAAAGATGAAGATGTAGTGCCAATACCTAAATTAATAGAAACATTGACATATTTATTTTTTATACAACATATCATTAGCATAATTACAAGGGAATTGGGCACTGATATGCGGCACATATTCAAAGGACTATAAGGATAAATCCAAAGACGTCCGTTTATTTTACTGCCGAGTGACGGAGAATATTTTTTAAGGCTCGATAATCATTTTATTTCGAGTTCTCCGAAATGTCCGCATTATTTGATAAATTGACCAAAAACTCGTGTTTGACTTAACGCCCCCGCGTGCGAGTCGAAGGGGTTAATTGCCTTTGTTGAGCTGTAAAAGCAAGGGAAATGAATCGCATGGCCACATATGTTCTATCACGTGTTCATAGAGTTGGCCAGCTATGACTAGACGCTACATAGAACAATTTAATTGCCCCAATTCAAACTGATGCCTACGCTGGACGTTTGGCCATCGTCTGACCGCCGTAAGGCACACAATAGAGTCGAGCATGTTTGCGCTGCACACATACAGATATACAAGTACGAGTATAGACATGCATACAAATATAAACAATAATCAATCTCTTCAAGGGCTAAACAAACAAGCACAAAGGCTGCGCAAGGACATGCTTATGAAAACGCAGCAACCAACATTGGAAGGCGTTTTTAAATTGATTATCTCTCTGGCAAGCCTAGGATTAGGTCAGTCCGTACTTTCGTAATAAACATAATCGACCGTATACATATTTATGAGAAAAATATAGATCACTTCTATAATCACTCAATTATCTACCAAATGTATATGCCATATAGGCGCATATTGTACGCTTGTATGTATTGATACCGCAAAATCCTCTACAAAGGCGCTGTGGCCTCTCAGCTGCTTAAATGTTAACCGTAGCTTTTTTACCACAAGTTGATATTTTTCCGCTTCATTAACTTTTTGCCCACACGCGTTCACATTTCTTGTTTTCGTTACCCTTTTTACGGGTTGTCTGACGTGTGTCTGCAAAGAAGTTAGCTGCCTAATTGCTCGGCTTGGCCATGCGCCTGCGAAAGGTATAGGTAGCCTGTGTGCGATCTAAACACCTCGTGTTTGCCGTATTGGTTCTTAGTTCATACGGTAAAAAATTAAAAAAATGTTTTTATTTCCGATTTTTTATATATGTACTTTATTTCAACACTCTACCATGCGACAGCTGCGACGATAACAGCACTTTATTTTTTGTTATGTTTGGAATCCATACAAGAATCTAGATAGACTACTGTTGGTGTGTGGTATTTTCGGTCGGGAGTAACAGAATAGAAATGGCTTATAATAAACGACACACTTAAACCATTTTAAATTCTCGAGTATCAAATTTCTAAATTATAACGGGAGAGGGCTGGCATCGTGTCTCCACTATCCTACCTCCAACCTCGAAAAATTGTTACTTTCTTTAAATACTTCCATTCCTAAGCTGAGACTGTAATCATTGTGTTATTTAACAAATTAAAAAATAATGATTTTTTTAAATTTGATTAATTCGCTCACAATTTAATGATTAATTTTGAGTTTTACTTTAATTAATTAATTAAATTTAATTAACCAATAATCATTACGATATTGATGAGCAAAAAAATAAAACTTATAAAATAATGTTTATTCTTTTTATACCCTGTACCCGTAGGGTAAAAAGGGTATATTAGGTTTGTGCAAAGTATGTAACATGCAGGAGAGAAATCGATCTAGACATGTCCGTCCGTCCGTCTGGATGAAAGGAAGGATCTCAGAAACTATAAAAGCTAGAACCAAACCAAAGTTGGCATCCATATTCTCCTAGGTCCGAGAAAGGACGAGTTTATTTTTTTTTAAATTTTCCCCCCCTCCCACCACTACATAATTTCGTCAATACTCACAACTTTGTTTTTATTTAAAAACGTGTTTTAACACAAAATTTTCTACTTTAGTCTTAAAGAAGAAAAGTTAGTTCAATTTAAATCAAGTACTATGCATAAAAGCTGCGGGAGCGGGTTTGCTCTTCTTTTTTTTTCTGCTCTTGCTATGGGCGCATATAACTCAGTGGCGGTAGTTTCTTGGATACAGTGATCGTTTGTAGCATTCGCTCTTGTTTTAAATTTGAATTGCTTACCTGACAACTAAATATTTCACATACCGAAGCTCACTGCCATAGAACTGAATGCAGATAATATTCAACCTATCGATATGCACTAATCGATTAATTAAATTTTTACATTTGGTTCTAAAAAATAAATGAATCACAACATGAAATTGTTATATTTTCATCAAAGACAGCAACTACTTATATATTTTTTCAGATATAATTAATCAAACGTGTTACACCTACTATTTTAACTCATAACAAAATAATAGCAACTGAACTACATCAGCAAATGAACTACTAGTTCATTAATCGGTGCGATGCATTTGTTCTAAGCGAAAACTGCTCAATAGAACAATTTAATTATATTACCTGGTCTTAAGTTGTTAGCTCGAAGCTTTCATCAAATTTGAAGAATGCCTACCATAGGAGTAAAGCGAGACCTTCTCTTCAAGGCACTGGGGAAAAAGTACAGTGAGTATTAAACAAGCCACGTGTAAGCACGTTTATCTAACACTTTCTTAATTTCAAGCGGACGACGAGTTCCAGGAACTCTGTTTTGCCTTTGGATTGGAGTTAGATGAAGTGGTAAGAAGTTATGTTGCAGAGAAGTGTGTTAAATTCTTATAACTTTACCTCCAGACAACGGAGAAACAAATGTTAACAAAGGAACAGGGAGATGTTGCTGCGGCTGCAAATGCATCCGAAGAAGTCATTTATAGAATTGATATACCCGCAAATCGTTACGATTTGTTATGCTTGGAAGGCCTGGTTACAGGCCTACTTGTTTTTCAGGGAAAGTACGTATATTTCCATATGTGCACATATGTATACATAAGTAAACATTTTTTATTACTTAAACCTACAGGCTAAAGCCCCCTAAATTTGATTTTGTTGAGCCTGTGGCACGTCAAGTACTGAAAGTCGACGCGTCAACAGCGCAAATACGTCCTTATGCCGTTGCCGCTGTCTTGCACAATGTAACATTTACCCAAGAGTCGTATAATAGCTTTATAGATCTGCAAGACAAGCTGCACCAGAATATTTGTCGAAAACGCACGCTTGTTGCTATAGGCACTCACGATCTTGACACCATTAAAGGGCCATTTAGCTACGAAGCGCTTGTGCCAGATCAAATCAAGTTTATACCCCTCAATCAAACGCAAACACTCAACGGAACTCAGCTTATGGACTTCTATGCTACGCACGCGCAACTTAAGCAATATTTACCTATTATACGCGACTCTCCAGTTTATCCAGTCATTTACGATTCCAGGCGCGTGGTTCTCTCTCTACCGCCTATCATCAATGGCGACCATTCGAAGATTTCACTAAACACGCGAAACGTATTTATAGAATGCACAGCCACAGATTTAACCAAGGCTAAGGTGGTGCTGGACACCATTGTGTGTCTATTTTCTGAGCATTGTCAGCAAAAGTTTACGGTCGAACCGTGTGATGTTGTGCTTTCAGACGGCACAGTGGTATCATATCCCGAATTAGCCGTACGCGAAGAGTACATTTCAGCCAAACGTGCCAATGCTTACATCGGCATCGATGAGACACCGGACAAGCTGGCCAACATGTTGACACGAATGTACCTAGAGGCTAATGTAGATGCTGCCAATGGAGACTTGCTGTGTGTCAAGATACCGCCGACACGCCACGACGTAATACATGCTTGCGATATTTATGAAGATATTGCTATTGCCTTCGGCTACAATAAAATAAAAAAATCACTGCCAGCTTTTATGCAAATAGCAAAGCAGTTTCCGCTCAATAAGCTCACGGAACAACTTCGCGAGCAAGTAGCTCAAGCTGGCTTCACAGAGGCTTTGACATTTACGCTATGCTCGCGAGATGACATAGCGCGCAAGCTCAATAAGTCGATCGAAGCTATGCCCGCTGTTCATATAGGTAATCCAAAGACACTTGAGTTCCAAGTGGTGCGCACCACGTTACTGCCTGGACTTCTTAAAACCCTGGTCGCGAATAGAAAAATGCCGCTACCTTTGAAATTGTTTGAAATTAGCGATGTCGTGATTGCAGATGAGGACACTGAGGTTGGCGCCCGAAACGAAAGGCGCTTGTGCGCCGTTAACTGCAACAAAACTGCAGGGTTCGAGGTAGTGCACGGCTTGCTCGATCGCGTCATGCAGCTACTTGAAGTGCCCTGGAAATCGGGCGATGCTCCAAAAGGCTATTACCTGCAAGCTACTGAAGGTAAGTTTAGTCCATGTGTTGTTCAAAATGAGTTTGAATAAGTTTGTTCTATTTTGTTCGACGAATTATCCGTCTATCAAACTAGCTTATTTTTCATTAGTAATATCTCTTGGTAAGTGTGCAAGGGTCGTGATGGATGTCGGCCCGGATATTCTCCCAACTGTCACTACGGTTGGAGTGATTTGCGTACTGTGTGTTCCGCACGCCGATAATTTTCTTCTTTATAAGAGAAATAATTCGAATATTAGCCATAAATTTCCGAATAATTTGCTTAAAATATGTTTTCAGATCCCAGCTATTTTCCGGGCCGGTGCGCTAAAATCAAGTATAATGATGTCGTTATTGGCAAAATTGGGGTGCTTCATCCTACAATACTTCAAGCATTCGAGCTGACTACGCCCTGCTCCGTCGTTGAGATTACCATCGAACCATTTGTATAGGCTTATATGTACATCAGATTTCGAAAATATATTGTATTTGCTGCTCCCTGATACGCTAAATAAATGAACAGAAGTCACAATAATAACGCGCCGTTTTTGTTTAATTTTATTTATGCTGTTTAATGTTCTTTATATTTATAATAATAATAATCCGTATAATATGTATTTAATATATGTAGTTTTTCATCCGTATGCATACTTCGCTCATGCTATGAAGTATTTATTTTTTAAATTAATAAATCTAAGTGAATAACACGATTCTGCTTTTCATATTATGTTTTTGTTTAAAATTTAATTTCGCTTGAAAAAAAATTCTTGATTTGTTTGCTGTCCTGCATTTCAGCTATCTGTTTTGTTTGTTAATAAATTTGTTTTTAAAGACCATGGGGCATATTCACTTGTATTTAACTTTTTGCGGCTATGTAATGTTCTGCATTAACTCTCTTGCATTTATGTATGTATGTATTATGCATGTATATTTATCAAATACCTTTAACGGCCTTTACTCATTACATAATTTGCTTGCAGCTAAAAAATAATATTTGAAACAAAACCAAACGAATGCACAGAAAAAATGTTCTTCCTTATTTAATGCCGTTAAAATCAAATTTAATTTCATTTGATGTTCATGCATGTGTAAAAGCCATATATGCATAATTTGTATATGGTTGTTTTTATTAGCAACATCTTGTTTTACCCCCCCTCTAGCATTTTATATAATCTTACAAAGCAACTTTTATCCACTGCCATGCACTGGACGCCACTTGGCTGACAGCTTCTTTCTCTGTGTGTTCTCGTGTGTTTTTATACATCATTTGTTTTAAATTTTGAAACAATCGAAAATATGTGTTTGCATATGCTATTTCTATGTCTACTCGTTAGTGGTTGAAAAGCATCGAAATGGCAAGCAAACGCTTTTTTTTGCTATACTTTGTCTATGCTGTTTTAAAGTTTTGTAAGTGGAATATTAAAATGTTACTTGACCTTTATATGTTTAATTATTTAAGCAATTTCTACTAGCTACATTTTAGTTTTTCAAACTGCTCATGTTGTGAATGCATGTGACCTTTTAAAACCTTCCTTTCACTTGAGCAACAAAAATAGATTTGACAAACGAAAATAAACCCATTGTCAATAAATTATAAACCAATCTCTTTTGTTCGTTTGTCTGCTGTGGTTGTTTTTGTAAGCTTTCGTTCCTCAAATATATAACAATTGGGTAGTAAATGTTTATGTTAGTAGTAGTTTTAAGTAATTTCTTGCTGGTTTTTGTTGAATGCTTGTTGTTAGCATTTTCAGATAATCAATTTTCTTCTTTTTGTTTTTGTGTTTCATATTTCATAGTTCCGTTTTTCCAAATTTGTGTATGTTGTTTTATTTTTATGTGTTTTAGATGATTTTGAAAGTTGCAATAAAAAATAAGAGAAACTCTGTCCCTTGATTCACAATTTGAAATTCATTTCTCGCTTTTATTTTTAAATATATATGTAACTCATTTTAGCTTTGCTTCCGCTAATTAAACGTTAAAATTTCATTCATAAGACTGATTTCTATCTTAAAATTAAATATATATGTATGTATGTATATGTGTGTGTGTGTGTGTAAGTATTTATATGCATGGTTGTGTATTCACCCGAAACAATAATTTACTTCATGTTTCTCATTCAACAAAATATTGAATTATCTTTTAAAATAAATAATGTATATATTTTTCCATTTATTCTGTCTTGTATTGGTGTGGCTGTGAATTCGTATAGGTATGTTTGCGTGGTGCCTAATTTCAGATTACCAGCGAATTTAAACACCCCCAAATCTAAACATCAATATCGAAAATAAAAAACGAAGCAAAGAACGTGTTTTTCATGGGGAGGGGGTTAGCCGAATAGAAAACGTAAAAAAAAAACGGTTACAAAATTTGCATTCTTAAATTTGTGTGTGCAACAATAATTGCCGCCTGTTGTTGTTAGTTTTGTAGTTGTCGCAATTTCAGATTTGTTTCGTCCTTGTCGTGATTACCCTGTCACCTTTTGAGTATCATCATATAGGTCAGAGGTAACAGATTTCTTTGATTTTTTCATTTACTGCTTGCTTGTGACGTCCTGTTTAATTTAAACGGACGCTGTTTGTTGCTGTTGGAACATCAATTCGACCAGTTTGTTGTATAAGTGGTCCAAGGCTGCTGCGAAATCAGTAACAATTGTCAATCGCACCTTAATGATAATGCTGCGTGCACCACTTACGTGTTTCTCATGGTGGTCCCAAGATTCCACCTTTTCGGGCATGTGTGCTGGCATGTCAGCGGCGCCGGGTGCTCCAACGAAATGTTGAAAGCCGTACGAGGCCTGCATCATATTAACGCGTTGCTGGCTCTGCCCAATATTGTGCTGCGGTTGCATGTGTGGATAGTCCATTGGCATCTGTTGTGAAGACTTTAAATAAACATTCATATACATAAAAAGCCATCTATCAGCCCGTTTTTAAACTGGGTAGGTTTTTTCTTTACTAAAGGGTGCATTTTGACCCAACAATCAAGATTATAAAAAAAATCGATTTAGATTTAGCTCCGTTGCGATATGAAAAAAACACTTTAAGGACACAGATTTGAAACGATTGAGATCGAGATTTCGCGGGCAGAGATTACATTTATGATTATAATTTCTGTACATTTTAACTAATACTGCTTCAAGCACGAACCTTTCAATTTGAGTAAAAAAAATTTAAAAAAATTAGAATTAAGAGTTATTGAATATTACTTATAGCGGAGGAATGGTGTGGCATGTGTCTCCCACACAAGTTACTCCATTCGTGGACCTAGGAAAATCTGGATTCTAAATTGGTTATATATTGGCTTATCATACTGATGAAAAATGAATAACTGTTGCATTAATCAATTATACCCTTTTAGTGTTCCGAGTAGAACAGGGCAATACAAAGTAGAGCCTCCCCCAAACATACGAACAAGGCTGTATCATCACGCTAAGCACAGTACGACTCTTTTTAAATACTCACATTCATTGCTTCATGTTGCGGCTGCTGGGGATATGGTGCGCAAGCATTGTTATAAGGCCGATAAGGTTGTTGTTTCATCCAGTTTGGAGGCTGGGCCTGCTGCTGTAATCCTGGCGGCTGAGCCTTCGGCTCGTGGGCCCAGGGTGGCAGCACAGTGGCCAATCCATCGTCCATATTCAAGGCCGTGGTGGCAACATTAAAGTTATTGTACTTCCATGAGGCCCGCTCCGTGCCAATAGGGCGCGGCATCTTGCGTATGTCATCGTGATTAGGTGACATGGCAGATGGTGAGCTCATGCCAGCCATGGCTCCATTTTCCAAATGCAATATGTCACGCCCGCTGTATGCAGGATACTCCAGGGTGCCGCCGTACCACCGCTGCGGTCCGGGTCCTGGAACACCTGGCTGTCGACCTCCACCTGCCCCCTGTCGCGACTGAAACATATTGGACTGCGCGACTGCTGCCGCCTGGGCCTGCTGTTGATTGCCTTGCGCTTGTTGTTGGTTCTTGCCGTTACCTGCCTGTGAGAACACGGCGCCTCTAGTATTTATACGCAGTATATTTCCATCAACAATATAAGCCGAGCCCGGGTCCATAGCATAATTCATCGGCTGAGCTGTGTTACCCACTTTGTTATCATAAAGTAAACGTTGAAGGTTCGGCTGCTGTTGTCTGTCAATCATATTTGGTGGTGCCACAGAAGCAACCGTCGATGTTGCGGTAGAGCCAATGGCGCCGAAGTTTATATTACCCTGCGAAGGCTCTGAACCCGATGCTGGCATTTGAATTTGACTGCCTACGGGTCCGGGTCCTGGTCGCTGAATTGGCGCTGTAGGCGGCTTTATAACCCCAGGCGAGTGCCCTGTGGGCACATTGTTTCCATCGCCTACGCCCTGGCTGCCGTTCACTGTTGCATTGACTGCTGCTGCTGCTGATGCATTATCAGTAACTAGTGGTGATCTAGCCGCTGTCGAACCGCCACTGCTGGCAGATGTTGCACCTGCGGCATTCGTGGTAATTATGTTAAGTGCCTGTTGCACACTGTTACTGCCATTGTTGTTTTGCTGCTGTTGTTGCTGGATGACATTACCAACTGGTGGCGAGGTCGAATGATTGGACGAGGCCTTGGAGCTGCCCACGGGCGAACTAAGAATGTTGCGATTGTAACCGGGTGCCTTTGAGGCATCCGCCTGTGGCAACACATCGCCTACAATGGAATTAACGCCACTGACATTACTACATTGTGCACTATCGCCACCCACTAGCTTGCCCCATTGCGACTGATGATAGTCGCTGAATAGCGAATAGGCGCTGGACAGCTTGGCTGCGAGTTGGGCTCCAAAACTGTCATTGGTAGTATTCGCATTGACAGCCATTATATCATTGAGTATGTTGGTGTTGATTACCAGATTCTGTTGGCTACTGGTAGACGGCGTATGTTGCGGCTGGTGTTTCTGCTGCTGTTGCTGCGTTTGCAATGGGGAACTAGATCGCTTGTTGGGAGGCGCTATGGGAGTAACCGCGCGTGCTTTAACATTACTGCTACTGTTTATGTTGTTGGTGTTGTTTGAAACAGCGGCAGCTGCTGCTGCCGCAGCTGCATTAACAGCAGCTACGTCGGCCGCATTAAATGTGCCTATTGGTCCAGCCAATGTATTGTTGTTTCCTGCATTACCTAATTGGGAAGTAGACGTAGATGCTGTGACATTTGTAACCGGCTTCCCGCGTCCGTAGGGCGCCACAACACCGCTGCCGCGTCCAGAGTCCAACTTCTTGGGCGAAGCGGCGCTAGCCAACGTAGACTGTGTGCCACCACTAGACGTTCCCTTTATGACAAAGCTCTGCGATGTTGTTGAGGATTTCCCCTGGCCCGAGCTCTTGACTGGCATAGAACTATTCGAAGTAGATGTACTTGACTTATTTAGCTGTGTGCTTTCCTGCTTTGTTGACTTCGTGGTGACACCATTGGCTGGCGTATTCCCACGCGTAGTTTGCTGCTGTGTAAAGTAGGCCTTGTTCACTTGGCCGCCTCGGGAGCCACCAGATGGGGCGTTAGATTTGTTAGTAGCGCCCAATGATTTTGTAGTACCACCACGAGTGGACTGGGCCTTGCTGCTGCCACAACCTACTGCCAGTTGCTGCTGCTTGCTGCCGTTGTTTGGCAAATTATTGAATGAACCAGGTGTAGAACTGGCCGAAGAACTGGATGATGTCGATGTGGTGGAGGCTGCTGAAGAGAAGTTGCTAGTGTTGTGTTGCGAATGTGCCGAAACAGCATTAGCAACAGTCTTGTTATCCCAAGTGCCAACAGTCATAGTTGTCGTTGATGTACCAGACGTTGGTGTACTTATTGTTGTAGCTGCCTTAATGCTAGTGTTTATACGTGGCAACATTTGCAGTATATCTACATCAGGGTCTTTGATAAGCGCTAAGATGAGCATGTGCGCCTGTTTCGTGGCATCAGTAAGGCCCTTAATTGTAATGCTCCTTTCCGATTGATTTTTGCCCTGCTTCTCGACTTCAATATGGGCTCCAGTGGTGGCGCGTATGGCATTAATGTTACTGCCAGCGCGTCCAATTACTCGCGATATGGCGTTGACAGGCACCTGTACCTTTTTACAGGTCATTTCAGGGGCGGCTGGCAACGATGAAGAGCTGTTGCTCGATGTGACAGCGTTGTTGGTGCTACAATTATTGTTGTTACAAGTATTGACGTTGCTTACACTGGTGGAAGAATTGCTTGGAGCCATGTTTGAGCTGAGAGCATTAGGGTTGGCGCCGCTTTGGCTTGATGCCATAGCACCAGTGACTGCCGTTTGTTGTGTGGAGCTCTTACGCACTACCTCCTTCCAACCATCGACTTCGCAACGCTTGCCAACTGCCGGTGCACTGTTACTGCTCTTAGGATCTTCATGCTTCTGCAGCGTGGATGAGTGAGATGGGGCCTTTCGCTGGCTGCTAGAGGAAATGTTGGTGGCGGACTCACTGCTTATTAACTTGTCCTTGATAGCAGGGTTAGTAGTTAACTGGTGCTGCTTGAACGGTACTGATAAGGACTCTTTGGGCGCTAGGTTCTCCTTTTCCCGCTTGTTTGCCGTTTCTTTTTTTCTGTTTGTCTGGTCTTCCTTCTTGATTTGCGCACGTAAATGCACTTGCTGGCTGGTTGTTTTTACACCCTCGATTGTTGGGGTCTTTTTCGCTGGTACCGTACTTTTACAAGCCATTGCGGTTGCAGATGTAGTTGCCTGTACCTTTGGCAATTTCTCAGTTGCTGTGTCACTTGACGATGCTGGTGGTTGAGGGTTCGCCTGCGCTTTATTTTTTTGCTTTTTAGATTTCTTTGTCTGGCTCATATTATTGTTATTGCTTTCCCCCTGTGCGACATTACCGCGTGCAGCCTTTGTATCACCACTAGAACAGGAGCCTTGATCAATACCAGAGTCACCTTCTTCGCGTGGCGGTGGAACCTCTTCGTCTTCCTCGTCTTTATCGCTGTCGTCATCCTTATCGCTATCGCAGTCATCTTCGGCATTCATATCATCGCCCAAGACGCTGCCATTACTGGCCTGTTGCTGACGTCGCTTTTCTTCCTTCTTCTCCATTTTCTTCTTTTTCTTTCGCTCTCGGCGTCTTGCTGCTGCGGCTTTACGACTTTCCTCGCGAGTACGCTCTAGATCGAGCTCCTCAAGCAGTATGGACGCGTTTTTGTTGGCTTTTACAGCCTGCGCCTCTTTGGCGGAGCGTAGAATCTTCATGCAATCGTAGCACTTTTCGATCAGCTCCTTATCACTTATTGTACCAATGAAACGAATCATCTCCTGATCTGAAGGGAATTGTGACACATACTGCACCATCCATTTAACAATCTTGGTGTGACCTTTGCGGAAAGCGGCCATGAGACAAGATACCCGTCGATTATCCTGCGAATCAATGTCCGCATTGTGATTATATAGCAACTCCACCACACTTAGATGGCCCCCGTGGGCAGCCAGCCACAGCGGAGAGTTGCCTTTCTTGTTCTTAACCTCTACAGAGGCACCTCTTGAGAGCAGAAGCTCTACGAACTTTTGATGCCCCTTGTCGGCTGCAATGGTCAGCGCAGTGTCGCGCGAAGTGGGTACGGGTGCGGCATTTACATCCGCGCCCTTGTCGAGTAACACGCGCCCCACTTCAATATAACCACCAGAAGCAGCCTCCATAAGCGGCGTCAAGCCCGTCTTTGCACGATGCTCCACATTGGCACGACGATCTAGAAGCAGGCTTACTACCTCATGTCGTCCTTGGAAGCAAGCAAGGGTCAACGCCGTATTGCGATTTGTCTCAATTTGTGCATTTATGTCCGATCCTTGATCAAGCAACAATTTTACAGCCGCTGTATGGCCGTTCATGGCAGCTAGCATAAGGGGCGAGATGCCCAGTTTGCTACCGGTGCGTGAATTAATCTCAGCCCCATGACTGAGTAGCAGCTTAATAATGTTTACATAACCGCCACTGGCGGCCAAGCTAAGGGGTGTATAGTCGGACACATTGCGATGCTCCTTGTTTGCGCCTTTGCTTAACAAGAGTTCCACAACCTCGTAACGCCCACCAGAGCAGGCAAGCGATAGAGGCGTATCTTTGGTGCGTTCTGACTGCGCCTCCAGCTCTGCGTTGTGCTTAAGCAATATGTCGACGACCTTTTCGTGGCCAGCGGTCGCGGCCAATATAAGTGGAGTAAATCCCTTCTTGTCCCGATGTTCAATCCTCGCGTGTCGCATAATGAGCAACTCCACCAACTCCTCGTGCCCACCGGCGCAGGCCAATGTAAGTGCCGTATCATGATTTGATTCCGTCTCTGAATCAATTTCTATGGTTTTCTCCAGGCCAGCTGCGGCACCAGTCAATTGATTCTGCAGTTGTGGTTGCTGTTGCGGTAGTGGTTGCTGATGCTGATTGGTATTCACTACAAGGACAGGTAAAAACTGAGTATTAAAGCAATTTTTCAGTGTTTTCTGCGTACCTTGACTTCCAGCCGGTGTTTGTCTGAATCCGGAGCAGCGTCTATCCTTTCGCGATTGTTTGTCAATAGCTTTCTTAGCAATACCACCGGGCATGGATTTGGAGCTGACTCCTCCTCCTGTTGGTACAGATGCCGCCATGGGCCAAATGGATAACTCATTTGGTTGTTGATGTTGTTGTTGTTGATGCTGTTGCTGTTGTTGCTGCAATGCAAACTGCGCATATTGTGCCGTTGCATGCGGCACAACGACCGATGGGTGCGTCTGTGTGCCAACCTGCACCTGCTGTAAACAGAACATGCATTTCAATAAAAGCAAAAAGAAAAAACAATCAATGATATAATTCTACCTGAGTATGCTGCATACATGTTTGCGTCTGTAAGTGAGGTGGTGGATGCAATAACAGTTGTTCCTGCAAGTTAAAATGTTTCTGTTTCAGGGCCTGACTCATAGGTCCCTGATTGCCACCAGCCTGGCGTTGCAGGAGTAGCTCCTGAGCGACCTGCTCCAGCTCGGTTTGTTGCTGTTGCTGAAGTAGTCGTTCGGCATCGCGCAGCGTTGGCGAGCGATGTTGATATAGCTGCTGTTTTTGTTGTTCCTGCAGCTGTTGCTCTGCATGTTGTAGCTGCAATTGCTGGGTATCTGAGGGCTGATGGTCGCCTGGTTGTGGTTGTTGTGTTAGTGCTGGTGGAAGCTGGAAAAGCAATTGCACAGGTGGAGTTGATTTATCACTGCCCTCCACATTATAGACGAAGTTTGCAGACGGTGGCAGTGTTGGATGCAGTTGCTGTTGTTGTTGCTGATGCGCGGCAACAGCAGCGGCCGCATCTTCTGGTGAAAAGGGCAAAAGCGAAACTGTTGTTGGCTGATGATATAGGTGAAGAGAACAAGAGGTATTCCATATTTAAACTCTTTGTTTTTAAGAAAATTTTAATTAAATTGTATGCAAAAATGCACCACTATCCGGTGTAAAATTGTTAGAGCTAAGAGTAATACGAATACCGAGTTGGTGATAGCAGAGCGTAATCCTTACGTTCACATGGACTATCAGACAAACTCATATAAAAGGAAAGGGACTTAACGGATATTACTTTTCAGACTAGGAGGGATATCGTAGCGAAATATAAATGCATTTTAACCACCGCATTTTATAGGATAACGCCAAATTCTAAATATAAGGACACAAATACCAAGAGTAAGGGTAAACTAGGTTAATACGAATGATAGATTAGAAGGAAGCGTGGTGAACCCGGTTTTTAAGACATTGGAGCGTACTACTAAAATGTGTTTTCATGATGCTGTACTGATTATTGCGAGATTATTGCGTAACTTGTATGAACTTACCTGCAGGTGCAGTTCGTCGGGATCGGCAAACCTCTGCTGCATGGGATAGTCTAGCAGGACTAAATTTGCTTGGCGCTGTGGATCTTGTTGCTGGGAATCGCTACTATTTAGCAACCCCTGTGTATGTGCTGCCGCCAGCATTTGTTCCTGACTACTCCACTTGGCCGGTGAATCTGTCCAGTTGCTTGCAAAGCGGCCTTTGCACATTTGATTGAGACTAAATTCCGCCAGCTCAGGATAGTTCAGATTGCTGGCCAGCTCCTGCGTCAAAATACATAATATGGAGTTAGAATCGATGCGCAGACTTTGGCTTCAACAAAACCAAACTCTGGACTAACCTGAAGAGTTGGTTCGTTAGCATTCGGAAGTACCTGGAATATATCCTCCATTTCAACCGCAATGTCATAATGACCGCCATCACCACCATCGGTGGCAAAACGCTCCAGCCCGGGGTAAAAGTCGCTACCAGAGCCTGCGCTCACAGAGGCTTCGTCATCTTTAGTATGATAATAATATTTACAACATATTAGGTTTCGTTTATAAATTTATTTAAAAAAAAAAAAGAACTTATACTATATAAATTCCGCTTACCGCATTGATGTTGGTGCTCGGTCTCCTGATGATGTTTAAGCGCAGCTTTAGCCTGCGCCGCTGCCGCCTGCGCTGCAGCAAGCTGCTGCTGTAACACACTTAGCGCAGCATTATTCGCTGCAGCTGCTTTTATGTTGCTAATCTGGGGCAGCACATGCACAAGCTCTGAGGTTCGTAAATCTTGCCTATAATCACATAGGCCCTGGGGTACAGTGCCACATTCTGGTTTAATTGCCACATTCGATAGGATGAGGTTCTCGAGCCGTGTAGTTGACAATTTCCGATTCTTAATTGATGGTAGTATTGCAGGATTATCGGCTACCGACTTGCAGCCGGCACTATCGACGCCGCCACCGTTGCTCTGATCGACCGAAACATTATCATTTACAAAGAGCTCATCATCGTAATCTTCTCCAGCATCATCTTCTTCGTCAACGTAATCGACATCGGCATCGTCTTCGTCATAGTTTGACTTTTCAATAGGACCGCTATTAGTGTCATCCTCCTCATCATCGTCTTCCTCGTCGCAAAATGCTTCGGTCAACTCAATGGGTTCGGGTGGCAATGTGTTTTCCTCGCCGTCAGCATCGGGATCGGCATTAACATCTGGCTCACCTTCACCATCTGCATTTCCCTCTTCATCCTCGCTTTCCGGATCAGTGCTGATTTCATCCTTGTGAGCAGCAACCACAGCTGCTGCAACTGCTGCAGCTGAGCACAAAGTGGCTAAGTTCTTCATTTCAGAACGCGGCTCCATATGCTCCATGATCGTTTCTTCCATTTCTGGGGGAGTTTCAGTAGGCGATTTGGGATGTTCGCCAAAAAAATTATGCACGCCCAACATCCAACCATCCTTAAGGAATTTCAACTGCGGCGCATTCATGCCCAGCGGAGCGGATGCGGGATTGAGTCCCAACTCGTTGCGCTCACGCGTTAATGACTCATTTACAGCAGTCTCGAGAAAGCCACGAAAATCAGCCATTTGAGTCTTATGCGATTCTGCTTCGCCAACTTCTAGGGGGGGCAGATGAAGTTGCTGTTGCTGCTCCACTGCTTGTGGAGCTGTGCCTGTAGGCGACGCAAGCGGAGAAGCTGGCGAATTCGAGAATGCCATCGGTATAGTGCTGGCTGTGGTTGCATTTTCAAGTTGGGTTCGCTGATTCTGATGTTGCTGCAGTTGCAATTGTAGCTGCTGATGCTGCATTTGTTGGTGCAGCTGCAGCTCCTGTTGCTGCTGCAATTGCTGCATTTGAATAAAGCAAGAACAATTTATCAAAACTATATGTAAAAATTCGGTTTAGTTCTCCCTGCTAGTGTTATAACTAGTTTACATAATTTGTTATTTATGTATTTCTTGTTTGTGTTTGTAATCATAAGAGACTAACAAATATCACTTACCAAATTATTGTAGATGGACACCATTTGCTTTTGCTGTAGCGGCAAAACGTTAGCATACTGCGCTCCTGTCTGCTTGCGATTGTTCTTGTTGCTTGCTTTTACTTTAGGGCGATCGCTTATAGCAGTGGTCTGGAGCACATCCGAGGAGTGGGTGATTGGGCTTGTGCTTATATTCGCATTAGCGCCGCCAGCGTTTTTCTGAAATACCATGTAGTCTTATTTATCATTCAAAATTATGGTGCTCAAAAAATTACCGCTAACAGTTGTGCGTTACACTCTGAAGAACCGCCAGACGCTGACAGTGTGCCATCCGTGCCTGTAACAGACAAAAGATTTTAATAGATTAAAAATAATGAAAAACGAAAGTGAAATTACACATGAAGCATGAATAATTGACAAACCTTTCATAGCAGCTGTAGCCTCAGACTCGTTTGCATCGAGTGGTTCAGCTGCACTGGTTTTCTTAACCTCTTGCAAAAAACCGATGCGACGTCGCACAAGGCGCGGATCCTCACTTACGCACATATACTGCTGTTGTAGTTCTTGCTGCTGATCTTCGCCCAGGGGCTGTGTCCGAACCTCACCAGCAAGTTGTTGCTGGTGGTGACGCGGCAGCTCAATATCATCCATGTCCAAATGCAATTGCCGATGTTTGCGACCTCCACAGCCCTTCATTTTCAAATGAGGTTGTAGCTGCTGCGGCTGTTGTACCTGCAACATGGATTGACTTACAGCATGCAACACAGGCGGAGCTGGTGGTGCTTTCTGTGGTGGCGTCAATGAATTGATGTGATCCATGTCCAAGTCAAAGTGCTTGCAAGGCAGCGATTGGTGCTGAGATCCACTGCTTTGTGGTCCAGGTGGCGGCAGTGTTGCTTGTGCTAGCCCTTGTTCAAATCCGGGCTGCAAATGGAACAGTCTCGACTTTGCGATCAGGCCCTCTTGCTGCTGGGCGCTCAGTGTGGTTAAATCGATTCCTCCCACGCCAGCCACATATTCTTCCGAACCTGCTTCGTTACTCGTAGCACCCGATGAAGATGCTCCCGTTGCCGTTAATTGCAGCTCGCCTGTATCAAGGAAATCTCCTGCACCAAGGGCCACAATATTGGCGCCATTACCAGTAAATTGTTGCTGATGGAACAACTGCTGATTAGATACTCGTGCCGCCTCGGACAACTCCTGGAGCCCCGGCGGTGCTGTCAGCTGTTGTTGTATCTTTGTCTGCGAATTTATCACCGGCGAAATATTCGGGTAGCGAAATAACAGCTCCACAACACGCGTATGTCCACCTTTAGAGGCCTCGATGAGCATGGTACTGTTGTCCTTAAGCTTGTGGAATGGATCGGCGTTATTTTTCAAAAGAAGCTCTACAACCGACTGATGACCACCGGCGCAGGCAAGGGAGAGAGGTGTATGATCGTTGCTGGTCGTCTGCTTATTGACATTGGCTCCCTTCTGTATGAGAAACTTCACGGTACACAAATGTCCGGCACGGCAGGCTTTCATCAGAGGTGTGCGACCGCCCTCAGACTCGTGTTCCAACTCGGCTCCATAGGAAAGAAGCACCTCAGCCGCATCAGTATGTCCATTTTCGCAGGCATGCGTTAATGCAGTGTCACCCGTCTGCGTCTCTGCATGCACATTGGCTTTATTTTGTAACAGAAAACGCACTAGATCCGTGTGACCTTCCTGTGATGCTTCCATTAACGGGGTGGACGCGCCCAGTTCTAGATTGGCGCCCTCTTTAATAAGAAAAGCAGCCACTTCACTAAAGCCGCCGCAACAAGCGAGGGTAAGCGCAGTTTCTTGAGTTTCCTCAGTAGTGGCGTTGATGTTTGCGCCCTTGCTGAGCAAAAGCGCTACCATTTCCTCATGCCCTTCGCGGGCCGCCTCCATTAAAGGTGTGTAACCCTCGTCGTTAACCTCCTCAATATTGGCGCCACGTTCAATAAGCAGCGTAGCCAACTCTACATGACCACCGCAAGCTGCGAGAGTAAGAGGAGACTCAAACGAGTCAGTCGGCATGTTAACCTGTGCTCCAGAGTCCAGAAGCAGGCGAGCTACTTCAACGTGTCCATCCATGGATGCCTCCATTAGTGCAGTGTGCATTTCATCTGTCTTATGTTCTTGATCCGCGCCAGCCTGCAACAGAAACCGCACCATGTCCAAATGCCCCTTATAGCAGGCCAACGTCAAGGCGCTCTCTTTGAATTCATTCGAATGGGTATTGATACCGGCACCATGTTCGAGCAATACCTAAAAAAAAAATATAATAAAAAAATTACTAATATGGCATCTACTCTAAAGGATTAGGACAAAAAAAAATGTATAGCACATCAGATAAGATCAAATATAATCACTGATGTGTGCTCTGCAATGATATCCCGAGTGCTAGATCAGTAACTCAACCATAACGCACAACGGGTATCAAAGCAGCTTGCACACTTACTCTCAAATCTCGGATTTTAATCACTTGATTACTTAATCTCTACAAGTCCCCTAAATTCTTAGGTAACATTATGTTAGTCAATACACTACCAAGTAATTAATTAATTACTAAACCTGATTTTATATGACAACCCACGCACCAAAAATAGTGCGAAATTTCATATTAATGTTAGAAGTTTCTCTGGATTCAAAACACGCTGCCATTATCATCACAGAAGCATGATATCGAAGTCAAAACTTGTCATATAATTTAATACATTATTTCTGAAGCTTCCACACAACCCATAAGAATTCAGGGGATAGAAATTTTGTAAATTAGACTTTTCACTAACCTTGGCAACCTCTACATGTCCAGCCGAAGCTGCTTCCATTAGCGGTGTATGCCCGTTTTCATTTTGTTCCTCAACATTTGCGCCATGTTTCAGCAGAACCTTTACCACATCAACATGTCCACCGGCGCATGCAAACATAAGGGGTGTATTTCCAGTTGCACAATGTGCGTTTACATCAGCATTGTGATTGAGCAGAAGCTTGACTATATCCAAATGACCAGCTGATGCGGCTTCCATAAGTGGTGTTGAGTCCTTTTGTCCTTTGTCCTCTACCTGAGCAGCAGACATGGCCAGCAAGACCTATGTCGTAAATTAAAACAAACACTTGTTAAATTACAGGACATTTATTATTGAAATAGGTGGGCATGGTAAGGCAAAAAACTGAACTAGATTTTTGGAAGGAACCTTCTTGACCTATTGAAATTGAAAATAATCCCTTAAAGTTCGTAAATGTAAATAACTTAACAAATATGTTTAGTTTAAAATTAACAAATAAACTATCCAAATAACAAATCAAATATTTGAGTATTAAACGGGGAGCGCGTTGTTTAGATATAATTTTAAATTTTGAGATTTCAATATTCAACTTTGTGACTGGATAACCAAAGAGCAATGAAAAACACAATTCAAACATTGAATTGAATTTAATCATTGAAGCTACACAAAGAAGATGATGCCGTAATGACCGCTCTTTTAAGTAACAAGACTGACTGGCGAGCATATTCAAACAATTTAGAAGACGCGTCATAATATGAGTAGGTGATTTTTAATCAATTGCATACCCCATCGACAAATTGAGTAATTTTCATACATACCTGTGCCAATTCATAGTATCCAGCCGAACAAGCCATTGACAGCAAAGACTCGCCATCATCCGTGGATGCAGAAGCATCGTTCAGATTGACATTGCCTTTGCAAAGCAACCGCTTCACCGTATTCACATCGTTGTCCGTACAGGCAGCGACAAGGGACCGTGAAAAACCACTACTGTAGCGATGGGAAGCATTAGTACACTGTACAAACTGACCAACCTTATGACCTTTTTTACAAACCTCTTATCACGCGGGCTATTGGCGCATCTCATTTTGGTCAACGCCTGCTTAGTTTCGTCAATAGCATGCGTGGCATGACGCAAAACAGGTGCCTTTGCATTCAGGGCGGAAATATTACTCGAACGTTCAAAATTACTGACTTCAGGTGCATCTTCATCTTCCTCATCGTCGATGTCCTCATCGTCGGCATCATTATCCTGCAGGATATCTGCAAGTACAGGCGTCATTGTGCATATGACACCAATATTTGCTTTCCCCAGTACTTACCTAGTTCTTCGTCATCCTCCTCATCATCGCCGTCGGATTCATCAGAATCTTCAGATTCTTCTTCCGTTTCGTCTTCGTCCTCCCGTGCTCCACCCTCGTGTGGACAACTATCTGGATCAGATTCTGGTATATCATCCTGGAAAAACCAAAGGCATATCAGATATATACATATATATATATATACATATATATATACTCTTAAAGGCAACATAGTTTTAAAAGGTTGTGCTAATTAGTTAGAAGGTAGTAAAAGCATTTTAAAATATACGACTGTAATTCACATGGTAACAATGCTAATATATTTCAGCTTTTAAGAGAGCACATTCTTGTTGTCTAAGGCCAGCAAAAGTTGTGTTTATTGTGTTGAGAGAATCCAAGTGGTAGTATTTAGTAGTATTGTTAAATACCATTATTTTGGTTACTGAAACTATGATTAAAGTACACACTACTAAAAATATTTCATTAAATAGACTACAAAACTCGTTAAACAATTGAAGAATTTAATTTTGCGCTAATTTTGAATAGTATTATATCGTTAAGCGCAATTGAAATTCTAGCAACGAAGTTTTATAGATCTTTTGAATTTTGTTATAGAAGCACGTACTTAAGCGCGAAACTTACCAGCAAATCTGGCCTTAAACACAAGAATGCCAATAGGATCTACAAATAAAGAAAAACGAAAGAAAGCATACATAAATAATAACAAAAGATAACTAAAGGAAAATGTTATTGGATTGAACCAAGCTGGTCAGGTCAGCGGGGCCAGCAACTATTAGATTTGGATTGCAACTGAAAGGTTTTGTTGATTACTTGGACAAAAGACTGCAACACAAAGTCCAAGGTAGTTCTCGTCCAACGTATGAGTTCGTTTATAAATGTACGTAGAACGCTCTCAATAGGCGGTAAATACACCATTATTAATTTGTTGTATTTAGTTGTGATGTCAAAAACAATTAGAACAAAAATTTTTTTTAGGAATTTAATTTGAAAAACTATCTTAACGAATGTGATAACAAGCACAAAGCGTACTCTGAGTTATTTAAAAACATAAAAAAAAAATAATATTAAATAATTAATACGATACATACTTTAAACTTGAGTGGAAAAACATAACCACCTATAAATAATCAAAACATCGCTCTTTAGAGCATGTTCATAATTTTTGGTGTTGCCAGATCGCACATGCAAAACAAATGACGCCAACGACGATGTCTATAACTTTGTACATATGTATGCTACATACATATATGTATGTATATACAAGGTATACAAAGAGATATCGGCGGCAGTCAAACATTATTGCCTTGTTCGCTTTTTGCTTTTTTTCAATCCCTTTCCCTCATTTTATATTTAATTCCAATACCAATACGAACGAAACGGGCCAGCCATGCATTGCATGTGTGCGTGAGTGCTGCGTAAGTTTGTGTTGTGTGATTGTTTCTTGTCGGTGCTTTTGTTTCAGAAAATTCTGTTTGCAAACGTACATTTTTTTGGAATTCAAAGAATTGCATGAGTCATTCAGACACTTCGCTTGTGCACAAGCCAAAAGATTCAATTTTAAAAGTCGTACACGCACACACACTCTATTTGTGTATTACGCCCACGCCTAATGGATTAAAGCCAAGTGCCGTACATACATATGTATGTATGTACATACATACATATGTACGTACTATATGTGTCCTAATATACGCAGTCTTATAGAATAATTATAAGACAGTTGCATGCTCTATATTCAAACTTTATTAAATAAAGAGAACCAAGACAGTGAAATCGTGCAGAAAAAGGAAAATTCAACATTATCATGAACAAGTTCTGCGGGAGAGATCCACGAGCAGATGCTCGTTGGTTTTCTCGTGTGTTCAACTGGTCGTGTTTGCTCGTAAATTCTCGTTACGGGCGTGTGTTGGTGTACATTATATGAATGTATGAAAATGTTTTACTTCATGTGTGAATGTATTAAACAATCTGTTTTGCGAAAAAGAAAAGCCGACGTGTATGCGTGAACTTTTTGAAACTTACCGAATTGGCAATTGGCTTAAGAAATATTTTAAATATTATTTTTGGAGTTCATTATACTCAAATTGCGGCAATCAATGATTATTCTTTACACACAATTTCACTCCAACAACAAAGACACGGCAATCAACGTGATGACGCCTGGCGTTGCCAGACTTTAAGGCTGAAGAGCGCGTCGCATTTTAAATTGGTAATGCACATTTGAGTGTGCCAAATTTATAACAAAAGTGAAACGACATAGCAATTAATTAAATAATGCTATGTGTGCACATATACACACAAATGCACAGAAAAATCTAGTAGAAGTAATCATATATGTATGTACAAACATATTTCCGTAAATTAATCTTATTAATGCTGCGTACCTCAGTACGTATATATATATATATATATATATATATATATATATATAAATAAATAAATACATACGTATATACATACGTAAGTACATAATACTGAAGTAGCGAAACATGCGCAAAAACATTAAAGTGGGGGTACTTGGGGTCAACTTTTGTGGTCAATTGAGTGAGCGCCAAGCGGGTTTATTTTTATGACAACATTAATAATTTAAATAAGCCGTAGTTAACATGTTAAAAAAAACAAGAGGCATAAATAGTGGTTAGAAAAGTTACTTTTCTGCTGAACTAACGATATTAAATATCTTGGGTATATTTATATTTTCCATTAAAAAAACATTGGTGAATGTTTAGAAGACCGGCAATTGAAACAGCTGTTCTCCGTCGACATACTGATAACAGTCGCGACGATAGCTAAAATAGTTTGGAAATGGCTATTTTACACTTTGTTTATTTACGGTTATCATTTGAAGTATAAACAAAATGTTATTGGAGTAAGCGAGTCGCAAAAGTATCCATTTCTTTTTGTTTATATATCGACATTTTGCCAAAGTGATTGATTTAAATTAGTATTTTCTATAAAATCTATATAAATCGATAATCAAATGAACAATTGGAGTTCTTTAAGTATATAGCACGCATTGGAAAAAGCACAAGGAAAGTAAACCTATATACATTTAGGTGAAATGCTACATTAAACTAATAGACTATAAAAGCACTTACCTCCGAGACGGACTCTTCTTCAGATTCTGAAAGGTCTGTGGTAGCGGGCTGTGGAGGATAAAAATCAGTGTCCGTATCCGTATCAGTGGCAATTATGTTCTGCAGTGCTGTTGATATAGCGTGAACAATTCCCACAGAGGAGGAGAGTGACGAGGAGTTCGATGATGTTGAAGAGGATGCAGAGCGATTGGCGGCTGCATTTGATGCGGCGGCATCTTTGAGTTTCTGCTTAAGCACCGCCGCTGCGGATGCAACAGCTGCTGCCTGCACCTGCGCTTGTGAGCTGGAGGATGAGGCACCAACAGCAGCGCCCGCGTAGCCATCGGCAGCAGCACCCATAAGCAAAGTAGTGGCTGCGAATTTTAAACTCGCGGAATCCTTGTGGCTGCTTATTGAAGAAGCGGAAGGCGACGAGCCTGTTACAGAGGTGGCCGTTTGCTGCTGCTGTTGTTGCATGGCTACTTGGCGCTTTAAGGCTGCATAAGCTGCTCGAGTTTTCTTCGTGTTCCCGGACGATGGCGCCGATGCAACAGCTGCTCTAAGTTTGGCTGCAGACCCGGCGGTTGACGCAGGATTAGCTATAACGGCACTGCTGCCAGCATTTGGGCAGCCCCCCGACGAAGCGGACGCATTGGTCGTTATCGGGGTAGTTGTCGTTTCCGTCGTCAAAGGTGGCGCTGTATACGAAACGGGTATGGGCGTGGGTGTAGTAGTAGTGCCGGCCGTAACAAAGGCAGCAGTTGCAGCCGCCGCTGCAGCTGAAACCGCTTCGCTGTTAGCTGTTTTGTTTGCGGCCGTTTTGGACATTTTAATGTTGTTGTTGGTGGCTGTGCTGCGGTTTATGTTATTTTTGTTGTTGGTTGTATTGGCAGTGGCGTTGGTATTGTTGTTGACCTTAAGCCTCGCGTTGCTGTTACTGATGCTCGTCGTCTTCTTAAGCTGACTAAGCTCGGCTACAATCGCAGCTGCTGCGTTCTCAACAGTGAGCGGCGGCGCAACGGCAAAAGTAGAACTTGATGAAAAGTCAATAGCGTTGCCAGTGTTACTACTTGCCGATGTTGTGGGAGGATTCACTGAAGACGCTGGCGTTGTTGTAATCAAATCCTGCGTAAAATCAACAGCAGCTGCATGCTTAGCAACACGCTTCTCGCGCTGAGCGTTTTTTAAATCCTGCGCGAGCAATGCTACTGCAATTGAATGTTTTGCTGCTGCTATGCGAGGGCCAGTGTAATTGTATGCTCTACTAACAGCAGAAGCCGATGATTTTTTACTACTGCTGTTGGGGTTATTGTTATTGCCTTTAACAGCTTGTTTTGCCTTTGTTGCAACTCTTTGTGCTTGATTATTTGAAGTTGCAGTTGCTGAGAACGATGACGTTGATGTTATAGTTGCTGTACCCGTTGTTGTTGCTGTATTCACGGCAGCTTTATTACTCACTGCTGGTATGGTAGTTGTTGGGGTTTTCGAATTTTTGGAAAAATATGCAGAGCGCACATTCAAGTCATTGCATTCAATATCTTTCGCATCATTATTCATTTTACACTTGATTAAATACTTTTTTTATTTGAACTCGCGCGTCCTTTAAGTGTGATGAGAATTTAATTTTAGAAAAATTATGAAAGGAAATTTAAATAAATTTGACATAGCTATGTTTAGTACAATTTTTCAAATGTTGTAAACGGCAACAAAACATACATATGTAAGTACGTACATATCTTCATACATGCATACAAATAATTCACATACATATACATAATTATGTATATACATGTAAATACATACAAATGCATTGCGTAGTAGGTCTTCAACCAAAAATTATTTACTACCGCATTCGATTCTAAGAAAAACACATTAAATGCACACATATCTACATGGCCGTTGATGTACGGTATTGTAGGCAAATAATTTCAAGTGCACTTTTATCGATTTTAATTTTTGTAAGGAATTAGATTATATACATATGTATATAGGCGGTGCTACTGCTACACACGCCTTAAGAGTTTGACCAAGTACGGATACGAAGCAGCACCGCACACACATTGACCGCTGCAGGGCACACACACACAAAAGCACAACGCAGCTACGACTGGGTGGCAACGCCGTTTGTTTCTACTTCACCATTGCACACTCATTCGTATTAATTTTCCGTTCTTCGGCAATTCACATTTCGTATTATTTTTACTTCATATTTAAAAAAATATATTTACACAGCAAAAAAGCATTTCTTGATTGGATTAAAAAAGTACAAGCGTTTACTTTGCACTTTCAGGAACACACGATACGCAATTACGACTTTTGAAGGCATGAAGCGTGCTTATGATTTATATAACAACCAAACGGCTAATACAACATTACTTAGCTGTCGATGCATTTTAGCTATTGCGAATTTTTTATAATGAATTGTGGCATTTTAAATATAAAACTTTTTCGAGCAGTTTCGACTTCGCCCGACCGAGCACAAAAAATCACTTTACATTTTACACCATTCGACTGTCGCGAAGAAGCGAGATAACCGATTGCCTTTCCGTCAGCCCAGTTTCGATTTCTGTGTACACAAAAGAGAGCACGCTATCGACCAGGCCAAACACACACGCCAAAATTAAAAAGGCAAGCAGGCAAGGTAGACAACCAATAAAGCAATTGAGAAAATTTTTTTCGCTGCAAATTTTTACCAATTCCGTGTAGCGTTTACACGCAAAAATGTGCAATTGTGATGACACACAAATTAAACTGCACTTTTTTAATACTTTCACGCATTACCGATTTAAATTAATAGAAATTACATTAAGTTTTCAGCAACGATAGCGAATTGTCGCTTGTAGCACGTTTTATCATCATTCAGTGGACCTTTACGTCTACGGATGCATGGAACGTTGGTATTTGTGCCTGGTTGCATTTGCTGGTATTATCGACTGTGCAACCCTTGGCGCGTGTTTTTTAATAAACAATATACATACATACATATTTATGAAATAAAAATATTCAATTGCTTTATTTGCCTTTTGTGCATGGTACTATTTCGCTTCACCAAAATTTACAAAAGTAATAAAATGTGGTCATTAATACGTAAATGCTTACATAAATATGTGCATATTTACATGTGTACATACGTATTCATTTATGTATGTACGAGCAATGATATATCCAGTTTGCTTCAATGGGAGCGTTACATGCATACATATGTACATATATACAAGTATGTATGTATATATTTAAGCTTATACTAGAGCTGTGCGTGATCTTGGAAGGCTAAAAATCCCGTGAATTTTTTTATGTGACTTTCAAATTAGCGTGAAATTTGTATAAGGAGAGATTTATTTAAGATTTCGTGAAATTTCATGACACACGTACATATGCTATAGTTTTGCTATCTAAACCGAATTTGACATAAGAAAGTCATACTTATAAGAAAGATTTGGTAGAACTACACATTTGTAAAATACATACATACATACATACATATAAACTACGATCCAGCCGGTTCTTATATATGTATGTATGTATATACATACATAGACCCTCATGGGCATATTGTGGTACATGGTACATATGTATCTGATTTTAAGCATCACCGATGTAAATATAAAATAAGCATAAAAGTAACAAAAAAAAAATTATTAAGTTCTTCGAACACAAAATTTAAAAAATGTGAGTTGTAGTTCTGATTTCGCCACTAGGGCTTTTACATCGCTATGGTACGACCATCAATAAAACATGACTACAAAAAGTGACCGTCATTTTCAGTGTGAGTTGGAACTTTACATTATAATTGGTCACACTCTCTCACACTTTATATTTATTTTATATTTAAACTATGTCTTGTGTTTTAGTTACGATGAACCCCTTTTAATTTGTACGTAATAGTGATGGGCAACTTTTCAAAAATGATGTCGATAACACGTATTTCATTAGTTTTCTCAGGGATGCCAACATGACGGTAACATGAGTGTACTCAATTAAATTTGGTTAATTCCAAAAAAATATGTGAAGAAGTTCCCTTAATTTGATCAAAGACAACCAGATTTGCCGGGAAAAAGACCTAAGTAACATTCCTGCTATGCATACACTTAACTAATGGAAGAAAAAATATTTTTCAAATGGTATCGATAAAACGACCAATCGAATATATACGTATGTACTGGACTTTTAAAAACACCCCCGCACAGCGATCATATTTGCCTTAAAGACTGGCATCCGTTCTTGTATACACTTTTGAAATTTTTACGACTACGCTTTTCCCTTGGGCAGCGCCGGCTGGCTCATCGGAATTCTCCTTGGGTGTGTGGTTCCAACCCTATGCCCGCGTCTTTTCCTCGTACGGTAAAAATTTCATCTTATTACTATATTGGGTATTTTTCTTATCAAATTCTTCTTTCAGGACCGCTCCGCTGTCATCCTGGTGGGCACCTGTGTCGAGCGCGATTCGCCCACTTGCTCCGCACTCCGACGGCCGTTTCCCGTGCAATCGGGGCATGTTGGACTATAGGTGTCGGGCCTGCCACACCTATAACAGAAAACGCGCCTTTCCGGTGACATGCAGTCGTGGAAACTATGGCCGGCTTGTCTGCAGTTCCAGCAAACTAACGCCTGCTGCGGACGCCTTGCCAAGCGCGCCTCTTCAACTATGCCGAAATCCGACGACTGCTCGCCGTTAGTGTCGTCGACCAACTCCTCCACTGCCGGTGGACGGTTCCCGCCACTAAAACGTGTGCCGCTGCGTGTTGGGAACAAGCCTTCTCGCCGCTGGACCATAGCTTCCACCTCTACGCATTCGTCTCGTAAGTGGTCTACCGTGTACACGCGCATCGCATACACATACCGAGATAACTCTGTTTTCAATCCTTTTTTAATGTATTTCACCATCTCATTTTCAGATGGTGCTGTTTGGAGACGCGACGCCAGCTTCCTCATGGCATGGAAGTACTCCTCAACGCTTTCGCTTGCCTTCTGCCGCCTTTCGCGCAATTGACGCATGCGCTCGAATTCGTCGGCGGCGCCTTTAAAACGGGACAGCATGCTTCGCTTTAGTTCTGGCCAGCTGTCTACCCGGTGGTCCCTGACGTACTGCCAGTACCACTCGCGAGTGTGCCCAGTTACTAACAGATGGAAACTGTTCAATACTTCGGACCATGCGCAGTGACACTGCCTCTGAAGGAACTCCACCTGGAAAACGAAGTCTTCTACCGCCATTTTCTCCTTGTCGCCGCTGAAAACGATGTCCCACTTCTCAACGCGGCACCATCCTGACCTGCCATTCGCCGCTGCATACGGAGGAGGTGGGTCCAGCTGACCACTCCAATCGTTACGCCTGTTGCCTCTTCGACGGGCCGACTGTGCCGCGGTATTTTGCCAATTTCGAGCTGTGTTGCTGCTATTGCCAGCTCCACTGGAGGAATTAGCTGCCGCTGGCCTTGCTACCGGACGCGAAGCTCCTCTTGCTGGTGTTAGAGGTTCAGCCTGGTATTGATGCGGCCGTTTTGGAACCGCACCACGATTCTGGCTGACTGGCGGTTGCCATGCTCCATTTGCAGCTGAATCGCCGCTATTCGCTCGCGGTTGCAGTACTTCTTTCAGCGCGGCCATTAAGTCTTGAAACCCCATTCGGATTTCTTCCTGCAGAACCTTGTTGATGCCCTCTTTTTGCGATTGGCGGTATGTTTCGTTCGCCTGGGCCACTGCTGCTTCTACAGCCGACGCGACTGCTGACTCGGCGTCCCAGCGTACCGCCGGTGCTATGGACGGCCTCTGAGGAGTGTGCACAAGGCCATCGGTGGAAAAACCGACAGCTCCTTCAAGGTGTTCTTCCAGATCCTCATTTCTGGCTGTTCTCGACCTGGTGTTATACGCACGCGCAGAATCCTTCTCCATGTTAAATTTAAAATCACTCTGTTTTCTTTTATAATATTTATTTGTAATTTAGATTACAAATTTGTTCAGCTTTCAAGCAGGCCCCGAAGCAAAATTCGTATTAATTTGATAATTGTATATACATATGTATGTATAAAGAAAAACGGAAAGGTTTGCGAACGCCCAAACAAATCAGAAAATATGGATATGGGCAAGAAAATATATGTAATTGATATATGTAACGTCGATAAATAAATAAATACGCCAATAAGTAGATAATTAAGTAAATATAATCACAAACAACTGTAACCAAATGTACACCAAACTCTGCACTGAAACCAACAAAAAAAAACATATACGCTCAAACACAAGAAAAATGTAAACATAAGTACAAGTATATGCACCAAACGTAACCAAAACAACTTCATAAAATGTAAGCAATAAAAAAAACAAATTTTCTTTTAAACTTCTGTATATAGGGGCTGAGACTCACCCTCAGCCGGAACCCAAACACGGCTCCTATAATATCTATGCCTGTTACAGCTGCCCTACGCCACTATCCTGCAATACTTGTTGACTGCCTTTCATCGCCGTCAGGGCGATAAATGTAGCAGGCAACGAATAGTGCAGGATTGTGGCGTAGGGCAGCTGTAGAAGGCGTAGTAATTTTAGGAGCCGTGTTTGGGTTCCGGCTGAGTGTGAGTCTCAGCCTCTATATACAGATGTTTAGAGAAAAATGCCGTTTTTTTTTTGTTTACATTTTAATAAGTTGTTACGTTGCATGAATGGCTACATTTTCTTGGGTTTGAACGTTTTTTGTGTGTGCATTAACTCAAAGTTTTTTTTTTTCACATTTATTGCCGTATTTGTTCGCGTAATTATTTATTTATTATCTACGTATAGTTTTGCCCATATAATTTTCCATTTTTTTGTTATATATATAACACTATTTTTTGTTTGTTTTTGTTTTGAAGATTTGGTTGTTTATTATATGTATGTATGTAATTATCGAATTTTACATTTGATTTCGGAGGTCCCCCGGAGTCTGGAAAGGAATTCATAACCAAAAAAAATAAATAAATAAATATTAGAAAATTAAATAATTGTGGGGACGTTTTGCGGTGGAGCACGATCGTACGGCTACGCATCGAGGTGTCATACACCATCTCTCTAGTCCATCGTCTCCATTGGAGGTACGCGCCATGCACTCGCTTATTCCCACACATGGTCAGGATCTCGTCATCGCATCCTTGCGAAAGCTCAGTGTCCACCTGGTAGCGACCGGTAAGTACATCAATCAAGTTGACGATGCGAGAAGAAAACGCTGAATCCAAGGAAGATTCATCTAACACTGGCATCGACATAATAACGCGCACAGGCTAGCCACGACGATTCAGTTTTTGGGACATTTTCAAGCCATCTTCGGCGGCCAGTAGGGGCAGTGCACGTGGCGTAGGTGCGCCGTAGTCTCTGGTATATACGTGAATAGAAAGAAGTAAAGAATTGATGGGCGTAGAAAGGAGAGCGCAACTGGAGTTACTCACCAGAAGACTAAGAGTGGGTGTGGCCTACGTTGGGCGCCGCAAAGGAGTCACGCAAGACAACGCCGGGCTCGGAACGGAAAACGGGCTAACACCAGCCGTTGGATGCGCGCAAACATCGCTTCGGTGCGCGAGTGTCCGCCCACTTGGGTGTTTGCGGTGGTGTTACATAGGGCCGGTCGTGGCCAAAAGCTCGAATTGGCAGCAACGGATAAGGGCGCTAAACTTTAAATTCGCATGAGCGCCATCTAGCGGTACCGAGCGAGGAGCCGGGGTGGCAACTGCGGTCGCACAGGCGCAGAGTTGTGGTCCGATGGTACTCGAGAGAGAAGGAAACGAAAGGCTACAAGAAACGGATGAAAAGTGAAAAAGGAGGAAAAAATCCGAGGCACATGGCATCCGGCCTATAAAAGGGGAGTCGTAGCACGCGGGTTTTTTTTGGTTGGGAGCCGTCCGGTCAACGACGTAGTGGCAATTTGACCGAGAGGAAAAGGCGTCCGCTAGCGCGCCAAAGAGAACAGCACCAGCAGCCAAAGTCAACGCCAGCTGCACATCACCATCAACAGCGGTAGCAGCGCACCATTGGCAGCATCAGCACCATCATCAGCGGCTGCCACCATAAACGACAGCAGCGGCCACTATCAGCAATAGCGCGGCCCGAAGCTCCCACGGCAGATCCAGCAACAGCGGTAAATCCAGCAGCATGGGAGCAGACAACGGCCGCCAGAAACGGCCGCACCGACAGCACCAGCAACGCCAGTAGCAGCGCTAATACCAGCAACAACAACGTCAGTCTGCGCCATCAGCAGCGGAGGAAGTTTCAGCGGTGAGGCCGTTCCTTGGCCACGCGCCGGTTACCTTTTTTTTGAGCTGCAACTGCCAGGCAGTCGTCCTACGAGTCGTTTTATTTGTTTTATTACCTGATTGTGCCGCATTCGCCCGCAGCCATATTGGCGCGGCTGGCACGAATAAGGTTGGGCCAGTTTGGGCCTATCCTCTTAGCCTCATCGCAGCTGAGTCGCTGAGTTCGCTACCCCAATCTTGCAGGGATTGAAGAGACAGGAATTTGGCATGAAGTGGTTGCACTCACAATGTGTAAGAGCTAAGCTGATTGATCGTGGCTGTAAGTTCTTAATGACTGATTACACTGCATTTGATAGCTCCATTCCTTCATGGTTGATTCGCGATTGTTTTAGAATCTTACGCAATATGTTTGATTTTTCCGCGAACCCTGACTACTATACAAACGTGTTTAAAAGGCTGGAGAGTTATTTTATCAATACCCCAGTACGAAATTCTGATGGCCGCAGGATCCTGACTGACCATGGCATTCCATCAGGAAGCATGTTCACCAATATTATCGGAACAATGGTGAATTTTATAGTAACACGTTACGTCATTTGGCCCCTCACCAAATCTGATCCAATGTTTGATATTTTCTTCGGTGATGACGGTATTATTTGTTTGAGAGGTTCAAGTATTATTAATATGAATGATATAAAAGATGCAGTCGATCTGCTATTTGGAATGACAATAAACGAGAAAAAGAGTTATTGGACAACAACCCTCACAAATATACATTTCCTGGGCTATTAAAATAATAGAGGAACACCTTATAAGCCTTCAGAAGAATTGTTTGCCTCTATGCTCTACCCTCAGTATAATCAGGATGACTGGGCTTATACTATGTCAAGGGCGCTTGGCTGTTTAAACGCATCTGCAGGCAACAATTACGACGTGTACATGGCTGTACTTAGCGTCTACACGATGGCGCAGTTCCATGATTGAAAGTTGGAACAGGGCATGCAGTTGATTAAGAACCACCCTAGAATTGTTCGCCATTTTACCACGATGGGAATCGATCCCCGTGAGATATCGTACAATAGTATTTGGGATTACAGGAAAACCGTTCCCAAGAGTGATTGCACGAAGTTATTGAAGCCGGTCTACTTGATTTAAGGCAATTACCACCCCTCAGAAGTCCTTGAGGGCGCCCCATAAAAGGAAAAGACGCGGGCATAGGGTTGGAACCACACACCCAAGGAGAATTCCGATTAGCCAGCCGGCGTTGTCCAAGGGAAAAGCGTAGTCGTAACAAAATATAATGCCATTTACATACATTTCCATTTAAAAATTACTCTAAGCCAAAATGTAGTATTGGCTAAAAGTAGTAGATCAAAAAACCGATTATGTTATTGTTTATTTTTAAATTAAATACAACTTTTAAAATGATATCTTACTGCGTATGCAATTCAACATCCCGAAAACAGCAAATTTGAGATTTGCAAGCTTAATATTAATGTATATTGACAAAACCATCTACATAAATTCATAGCTCCCATCGTCAAAATTTCGATTTCCAACCATTGGACCACCAGCACCCATTTGATTACCTATTTGGGGGCGATGAGTGCCGGCAGTAGTCTGATGTTGCAGGAGTTGTCGTAATCCCGGATTATTGTTTGATATCATGGGCCGCACCATTCGCTGCTGTTGCATGGCCGCCACATTAGGCGGTACTTGTAGTTGTTGTTGCAAATTTGGATTTGGTACCGGAACACCTCCAACGCTTACACCCATGGGCATACGTTGCTGCTGCATCATTGACATTTGTGGCTGCATTGGCATGCCGCTAGGGCCTGGGCCGCCACCACTACCACCCAATTGCATATTAAGTTGGCCATATTGATTATAGTGTTGCTGTTGCTGTTGTTGCTGCTGCTGCTGTGCATTGTCCTGTTGCATTTGTTGTTGTAACTGTTGTTGTTGCTGCTGCTGTTGCTGCATGCCTCCGTGCTGCTTTTGTTGAATAACCTTGCGTAATCGTTCAACAAACATGGTCTGATTATTAGGTATAAAGCCAAGGAATGCATTGCGGTCAGGCGTATACAGTAAAATGAGCACTTTTATGTCACAGGCTGGTGCGTTGGGCATTGCTGAGAAATGTACACAGCCTGCAAAACCGGAAGTCATCATTTTGGCGAGCGTGTCGTGTCCTTCACCGATCGTTGGACGAAAAACAACCATTTTTGAGTCTTTAAGGAACTGACCACCAATGTTGCCCACCAAATGTTTTGGCATTAGTTGCATAAGTAGTTTGGGTGGCCAGTTGTCAGCCTTTATTTCGGGCTCCCCATCCTTTATGTTTGTACACACCGTGCAATGGAGTGTGTGTGTAATTTTCTGTTGCTCATTCTTTGATTTTTCAGCCCATTCAAGCACTCCTGACCAGATCTTTTCGCGGAGTGAGGCTTGCTCTTGTTGCTGAGGTTGTTGCTGTTGTTGAGCCTGCTGCTGTTGTTGAGCCTGTTGCTGCTGTTGGGATGCGGTCTGTTGCTGTGGCGTCTGCTGCGTTCCAGACTGCTGTGTTTGTTGTTGCTGATTTGGAACTTGCCCTGCGCCAGATACTGCAGTTTGCATCATGTTTGCATTTGTATTAAGATTACCTTGCTGATGCTGCACTTGTTGTTGCTGTTGCACATGTTGTTGCTGTTGTGCTATCTGCTGTTGTAGCTGTTGATTGAATTGATGTTGATTTAACATTTGTAAGCGCTGTTGCTGCTGTGCTTGCTGCTGCTGCAGCAATGAATTAACAGGCTGGTTCGGAGGGGCATTGATTCGCGATATTAACGCAGAATTTGGATTCTGCTGTAGGGACATTCCTCCGGCTGGGCCTTGCATAAACGGTGGGCGCGGTTGGCCAGGTTGATTGGGATACATCCAGCGATTCTGCCCAGGTACAACGTTTTGCTGGAAGTTTGGATTTTGCATGGGATTTTGCATTTGATTTGGAACAAATTGATTTTGTTGTTGCTGCATTAGTTGCTGCTGTTGCTGAGTATTCATCAGCCCTGAAGTTGAACCGACAGCTCCAGATTGTTGTTGAGTTGCCGGCTGTTGCTGTATTCCAGTCTGTTGTTGCTGCGCCACCGAAGTGTCCATGTTCATACCTTGTCCTGGCTGCTGTTGCTGCTGTTGTTGAGGAGCAGTTTGCTGAATGGGACCTTGAACTGCCGTTTGTGTAGTAGCCGGTGCTCCCATGTGATGCTGCGCTGATGTTGTTGTCATGCTGTTAGGACTGGGTGCCCGCTCTTTTAAGCTGTAGCCTTTGAGCAAGACCAAATGCCGAATATTCTTAGTATAGTTCTTTGTCGTGATTGGTTGATCCCCGTCAGCCTTCATAAACAGTTTAAAAAGTATAGGCATTTTCCGGGGCGCAATAATAGATAGGTTGATCTTGCGCTCGTTAAAAAGCGTTGCCATTTGCTCACATGTCTTTCCCATATATTTCCATGAATCTGTGACGGGCATCTGATAAGGCGGGCTATTGCATATAAGTATGCAATGACGTTGGACGCTTGCCTGCTCCAGCATACTTCGGCTTCGTTGTTCGCTTATATCATCGAAGCACTCGTGAGCAGCGGCAAACCCTTCCGCCATATGAGCGCAAGATTCCATGCCTCCCCCGACGAGAGGTAAGCGTTCGATGACGTCCATGACCTTAACAATTGTTTTTAACAATTAAATATAAGCTGTAGCTATAAAATATTCACCTTTTGTGTTTGCGCGTATGGTCCGTATGTTGTGCAGAGCGGCTCCAAAAGGTTTGCAGCTGTGCGGTAAGTTACAATACCGTAAAGTGTGGAGTATCGCTCTGATATCAAATATTCACGCTCGTCCAAAAAATACGATCCTGAAAAGTGTTCCAATGTTGGAAGGATGTAATTGCTCTTTACTTCGCTTAGATAAGCGCCATTTATGGCACTCTTTTCAATAACGAAGACGATGTCAGCCACGTTTAGCTGGTCCACGTCCATGTTCTGTGTCTTTTCAAATAATAATAAGCAATTATTATTTATGGATGATGAAACCAATAACAATTTCGGCTGAAGATAGAGATGTAAAAAGGCGACGATACATCGAGCACCTCGATTCCCTAACACGATTTTTCGATTTCTTAAATGTTTACAATGTATCGATATTTTCCCAAAACATTGAGTATTTAAAATGCAGTAGTGTAAGGTAAGTTGTTAGATATTTTTAAATTGTTATTTGTGGTTCTCCTCCTAGTGATACAGATTCGGCTTTTACGGTGTAGAGCCACAGCTCCAAAATACAATTTTGCAGTGTGACTTCACAGCCTTCTGAAAGTGCTGTCAAAAAATTGTTAAATCGAAGTCAATTTCCAATTTGAATTTAAGAATTTCCCTTTTCTCTGCAGAATATATTTTGAGTATCTTTATCGTAAATATTAGTACTCTTTAGAATATTTAACAAAACAATTTCAGTACTATCCTCCGAAATTCCATTTAATTTGTATGTGTTATTAAGTAAGTATGCTGGTCATGCTCATGTGGAGAATGTGCGCAAATTGTGTAGACGAAGCTATTAACCTACTGTCTAATTTTTACAAACTTTTTTACAAACAAGGATCTTAGAAAGTATAAGAGTAAGAATTACCAAACGTGTTCTCCGGATTCCCCTAGAGAAACGCTAATGATTTACTCAAGTTTAACAATTGCATCCAGTTAGTGCTAAATTTTAAAGAAAGTTATAGCTATAAATGTAATCTCAAGAAAAATTATAATTTTAAAGGCCCAGAAGGCTAAAGTTAAAATACCGCAAATAAACCTATTATTTGGGCCGGTTGTATAGTAGAGTTTGAATTTTGATGATGTAGAGGGCCTGCATAGCGCCTATTACAGCGAATATTACAATTTTTGACAACCATAACATTTTTCCACCTCTGGTAAGAATTTATAAAAATTTTAAAGCGCCAATATAAAACATACAGCCAAGGTTATTAGATCATATTTAAAGCGCAAAAATGTAGAAATATATTAAAAATGTTTTTAGAAAGAAAGAATGGGACGCTTGTTATTTTAAACTAATTTATTACTGCGATAACGCTAATGAAAATGATTTGCGACACTTGTGCTTCTATTCAACTTGATTAAACAACTACATTTTAATTTCGGCTTTCATGCTAAGCTAAGCCTGAGCTGGCGAGCAAAGGTCGAAAGGCGACATCTGTAAAACAACCGCACTCGCGATCCCTTTTCGTCCTAAACTGAACCCCAAATATTTTCTATTAAATTATCTTAATCTACACAGCATACATATGCGCCAATAAATATGTTGGGAGATGGGTGACATTTCATCTATGGATCAGGACAACAATATCCGCCAACAAAATCCTATTCAAGCTTTTATATGGATTAGGTGCAGGGTATACAAGAGTTGGACTTGCTCCACTCTAGCTTTCGATTCTTGTTTTTTATAAACTTCGAGTGAAATATTGCTCTATACCGTCTGAACTCAAAACAATCCCTTCGGTGAAGCATTGTACTGTGCTAGGCGTTTTTTTTTAACAGTGTGCACAAAATGTTGTTAAGGTTTAAATATAGGCTTTAAGCTGGCCAATGCATTACTTGAAAATGTAAGCTACATAGCCAAAATGGAAAAATTACTTTATCACTGGGTAAGCACATTTGCCCATCAATTATACAATATTGCAATCAAACTTTTTCGTTTCACTGCCACATATTCGTTTCGTTTTAGATTATGTACTCAAAATTTGAAACTATGCTAAAAAGTTCTAGCTATATTTATTTTATTTTCTGCATATAAATAACAATAACGAATATAAATTAAAAATTGCAAATCGATTGAGGCATTTTTATAGTCGATAGTCGTGTCACAGTCACACAATCGAAATATTTTCCACTGTTGCCACTAAAGTAATAAAGGACCAATCACTCGTTTTTCAGTATGGCAGCCCTCCATATCTCTTCGCCTTGCTTGTCAAAACAAAATTAGAACAAAATTGTGTTGTTTGTTAATTAAATACCTAGAAACTGTCCAAATGCAAGACAGAATGTAAATTAAGCCTATTTGTGTCTCTCTGTGCGAGTGTTTTTGTATGTAAAATACAGATCTAGTACGTTTTAACAGCAAGAGTGGGGGCGCGTCAAAAGAAACGAGTAAAAGAAAAGATGATAAACTGCACATATCTTTAACTGAAAAGCAAGAAATACGCTTACTAAAAACATTGCAAACAATATCTTATGATGTTGCAGTATAAAAACACGACCAACGCCGTTGGTGTGACAAGCAACGCACAGTCGGTTACGCCCACCGCTGTTAAGACAGTCCAGACGTCGAACGCTTCTCCAACAGCTCCGCAAATCATAAACATCCATCAAATGCCGCAATTTGTGCAAGCGGCAGGTGGCGCTTCCGCCAACACCATGCCACATAACATGTTCCAGATTGTACAACCTATGCAGACCGTAAACATAGACGGACAGGAGGCAATCTTTATACCGAATTTAAATGCTCAACTTGCTACTGCTGCCCAACCGGTTAATATAAATGGACAACAGGCCTTCATTACGCCCAATGGGCAAATTGTTCGTGCTCCACAGTCAGCACCCCCTACAGCTCTACAATTGCAGCAGGCGACTTCCGCCCAGTTGATCAACGGACTAGGTCAAGCAGTGCAGCTACCAGGCTCTCACGACGCGCAGACGACTCTTTTTACTATACCTGGCACCAATATTCAAATACCATTGGCTAATGTGGCCAATATTGTGCAGCAGCAGCAACATCAGCAACAGCCCCAATCGCAAACGATATCTATGCAGTCTCAAGCAAATACGCAGCAACAGGCACAGCAGTCCTCTACAACAACAACAACAACATCAGTTAGCAATGCTGGGCAGACTCAGACCGCAGTAACAGGTGGAACTGCATCGGTATCAACAGCCACACAGCAGCCAAGCACCTACACTATACCGGGCACCAACTTGCAAATACCAACATCGGTGGCAGCGGCAAATGGTTTGCTGGGAAATCTGTCAAATATATCGAATTTGTTAGGCGGCTCCTCACTTAAGCTGGAAAATGGTCAAACGCTTCAAAATATACAACTGCGTCCGTCACCCCAACTTGTACAGTTTCCGCAGCCGGCCCCTGCACCGGCACCACCAACTATGCAACAAACTGTGGCTGTGCAGATCCCTGTGCAAACTGCTGGTGGGCAAACGATCTACCAAACTGTTCATGTGCCTGTGCAGGCTGCAACTCCCAATTTAATGCAGGCGGCACAGTCCATGCCACTGCACACACAACTTGCCCAGACATCAGGGCAAATGCAAATTATACATCCTCAGTTTACTCAGATCGCACAAATAGTTACACCAAATGGTCAGATTCAGCAAGTGCAGCTTGCTCCGTTAAATGCACTTCCGTACCCCCAACTGCCGGCTAACGCAAACATAATCCACATACAGAATCATCCCCACCAGGCGCAGCAGCAGCACATTGTGCAACAACAGCAGCAACAGGCGCAACAACATCAGCAGTTGATCACTGCCATAAATGAGATTCCCACAAACCAGCCCATAACCATTACCAATGCCCAGGGACAGCAACTAACGGTAATTCCCGCCCAGCAAATGCAGCAATTGCGTGGTAATCCGCAACAGCTGATGCAGTTGCCAAACATCCAAGCGTTGCCCATACAAAATATTCCGGGGCTAGGACAAGTGCAAATCATACAGGCCAATCAGCTACCACCATCCAATCTGCCCGCTAATTTTTCACAGGTGATCACTCAACTCCCCATGTCACAAGCCCCAGTCGCGGGTGTTCCATCTACAAGCGCGGGTCAGCCAGCTTCCCAAATGTCCTCTAATCCTCCACCACCAACGCCCATTTCCGTCCTGCCAAAGCAGGAACCTCAGAGCCCAAACAATCAACTTATTACAAACATCAAACAAGAACCACCAGATTCAAGTGTGACAACGGCATCCGTTTCATTACCCACCGCCTCGCCCGTAAGCTCAAATTCACAGCAGCTTCAGACGCAACAGCAGCCTATTAAGTTTATTGTGCCTAACACGCAGCATCAGTTGCAAGCGCAGGTACAGCAGCAGCAGCAGCAGCAACTTGTGCCCACTATAGTGGGAGATGGCAGCACATCACTTTCCACGGTTACAATTCCGGCTTCAATACAGATTACAGCCTTACCATCCGGAGGCAACGTGTCCGCACCGTCAGTAGCACGGCTAACACCCAAGGTCGTCAACTCCATGAGCAGCAGCTCTAACAGCACTCAAATCAGCATAGCGCCCCCCGTTCAGAGTGGAGGTCAAATGGTGGCCACAGTGGTCACAGCGCCTACGAGATCCTCAACAACTATTCGTAGCTCTGTGGCGACTGCACCCATCGCACAAACAACCACATCCGTGAATGTCAATATCAATGTGAATGATAACTCTGGAGTGGGAGGCGCTGGAAGCGTTGGCCCAATGGAAATTAAGCCGCGATTAAAGCGAGTAGCCTGTACATGTCCAAATTGCACTGATGGCGAGAAACATTCCGATCGTAAGCGTCAGCACATTTGTCATATTCCAGGCTGCCAGAAGGTCTATGGAAAGACCTCACATTTGCGTGCCCACTTACGATGGCATACGGGGGAGCGCCCCTTTGTTTGCTCCTGGGTTTTTTGCGGAAAGCGCTTCACCCGCTCTGACGAACTGCAGCGCCATAGGCGCACGCACACCGGTGAAAAGAAGTTCCAGTGTCGCGAATGCAACAAAAAATTCATGCGCAGCGACCACTTGTCCAAGCACATCAAAACACACTTTAAGACGCGTTCCGGCGTGGAACTCATAGAGCTCAACATTAAACAAGAGCAGAAGCTGGCTAATGCGCCAAAGAGTATAAATACGATGAGCGGAATTGTAACCATTGAAATACCAGGAGCAACCGGAGCCGGTGGTGGTGCAGGTGGTGGTAGCGCAGCATCAAGCGTCGCAGCAACAGTTGCTGGATCAACTATGACGGCGGTGCCTGGTGGAGCTACTATTGTCCAGCTGCCTGCTGAAATAGGTGTTGGGGATCACGATTTGGGCGCCTCCACAGACAGTTTTGGCGAAGATGACGACATAGAGGATGACGAGGGAGAAACAGAAGAAGACGAGGATGAGCTGGATGATGATGACGAGGACAGCGGTGATGAAGAAAAAATGACTATTTCAGTGAGCGAATTTGGAGACAACTCGTCCAACTAGCATTCAGAGTCGCTGTTCATGGAACAGTTTATGTTTGATCACTTTCCATAGCCTTCCGCTCACAGAGGCGATAAGCTTAGCTAAAATTATTTACCCGGTCAGGCCTTAAAACATTTTGGCAAAAGATTCTGCAATTTGAATCTGACCTTCAAGTGAATGCTCTGAGTGTCTATTTAGTGTTCATCTGTACATATGTGTATGTATTTTTCAAGTGTATATAAATCTGGTGTAGAGTTTAGAGTACGATTTTAAAGTTTATTATAATTCGGCAGCAAGCATATAGTAATAAATGCGATTTTAACTAGATGTAAAGTTTATAAGCCATTTTTATACAAATCTCATGCGAACAATTACAAAAACAAAACATTTAAATTATAATTATTGGCACATTTGTGAATAAATAAACTTTTCAATTTTGATGTTCAATATAGGAGGCTTTTTATTTTACAAAAAATTGCCCTGTGTGTCATCGTTCTCCATCGAAAGTGGCGGGCTGACCAAGGCATTTGGTAAGGGAAGAGACTGAGTCGACGTAGCTGGAATTTGTGAATTGAACATTTCATAATCCTGGGAATAAGTTCCGTCCGTCAGCTTTTGCGACTCCGTCTGCGTTTGGGTGTATAGAGTCAAGGAGTCAGAGTTCATATTAATTAGAAATTCTCCAAATTTAGGCTCTGCGGTCAACTGCGGTTCAACTCTAAGCTCAGGCGGAATCTGGGTATAGTTCCCTTGCTGAAATTCCTGCTCATCGATTATTTGTTCCCTACCGCAGTCTAATGGCGTGGAATTTTTTCCCGCAGAGCATAATACGTCTCCAGTAAGATTATTGAGTTCTTCGTATCGCCAACGGTCCAGCCGAATGTTGTTGTCCCTTTTCAAATTACATCGACTTATATGGTTGTATTTGGCTACATCCTCATCAGTATATGGTATTACCATTCTGATTCGAACAGCTTTTGCTAGCATCTCATTGATAAAGCGCTCTGAACGATTAGATAGGCGTCCTAAAAAAGATTAGTTTGTTTCTTTGCCATAACTACCATATTTTTACATTTGCTTACCTTTTTTGGTCAGTCGTTTCTTTGCATCCCAAACACAATTGTACATGTTCATCCTTACACGACACTTGGTGCGCAGGCACAACTCCTTGACCTCGTCGTCTGTGTATTTCCGACTCAAATCCTCACTAGTTACTTGCTGCAATATACAAAAGTACACTTTATAACGGCTATGTGGCATAAGGTGTAGGAATTAGTTTCTGGGACCAACATATCGGTTCTAGCAACTATCTTACTGTGTACTTTATCTCTTGTAGCAAAAGCAAGCTATATTAAGTCAAAACGGTAAAAATTAGCGGTTCGTTTGAAAGTGTTGTTGCTACATATAAGCAAGACAGAAGATGTCTACCAATATTGGTGGAGCAAAATAGCACAGTATTGCACCAATTGATTGCGGTACAACTTGCAGAACAAGGAGTTTACAAATGTATTAAAAATAACTGAAAACCTTACATACATACATATGTACATATGTCTATACTTACAGAAGCTTTGTACAAATCAAACATCAATACTCTCTGCCAGTCTTCAAGGTTGGGATCGGAGATCAGACTTTTTACTTCAATTTCTTCCTCTGCTTGATACTCCAATAATGGCTTAGGCAAATTGCACGACATGTTACTGTTTGTTTTTTAACATACACAGAATCGCACAGGAACGCAAATTTATTAACACAAGATAGTGCGGAAAAATTCAAATAAAAAATATGTATGTTTACAAGAAAATAATTAATTTTTAAAAGAGACTTTGTGTATAATTAAATAATTATATCAGTTCCATAAATAAATGTCCTTAATATGAAACACATCATAAACATATAGACTACTGAAGCCTTCTTGGGATGGAGTTCGTGACTAGAAGTGACAAATCGAGAATTGAAAAGATGCAGTGCCTTATATCGATTGACTTTATTTATCGAGTGTGTCAGCTATCTGGCAGCATTATTATTTTACCTTTTGTTTTTATAACTAATTATAACTCAGGCAAACTTACAATGCTATAAGAAAACAGAATTGGTGGTTTAAAGAATAATTAAAAGAGATAAACAATAAAGTATAAAAAATTCAAGCCGCATTTCCTACATAGAAATTTAATGCGCTTTAATATAACAAAAAATAAATAAAACACGTTCACAGTGGCTAGTAACGCAAGTACAACAGCATTCTGTTATGTTAAGCATATACAACATACATATATTTTTAAGTAATATGCATGTGTAAGATGTATATATAAACATATCCATGTATATAATTACTCGTAAATAACAACTGCATGTACATATGTATGAAAATTTCGAACTAGTGGGCCATTTTCGAATTTGCTAAGCCATTTGCCATGTTGTATTAAAAAAATGTGTTGTACGCAGCTAATGCTGTGAAATGTCAATCAAAAATTTAACAAAATTATCAAATGTGAAGTGCATTTAAGACTTTCAATTCAACTTCTCTGGACAATAAGTGGCAACTCCAAGCCAGCATGTATACAAAAACAAGAATCAACGATGAAAACGAATCACGCAATAAATAAATGGGCAGCAAACGCAAAAAAAAGAAAAAGCGACCAAAACGAGGAGAATAAGTGATTTCGTCGCTTAATGAAAAAAAAAAAAACAATAATACAAAATTTTTCGTTTCGCGGATTTTATTAAAGAGCTATTTTAAAAAATTATATATCAACATACAACAGAAATAAACAACCAAAAACCCTTTGTATTCCAAAATTGTTAAGTAACTAATACGTTTGAGGACGCGTGAGTGAAGGCGGCAAGTAAAGATAAAAATAAGGAAACTGGCAAGCAGGTGAAGTGCCGGTCACACTTGAACAAAAGAATCAAGCGCAAGTTAGACATCAAGCAGCACTGCGAGCACAGAAGGATTAAGGATTGCCCCCCGCACTGTGGTAAAAACTCGATGCTAGACCTATACAGGTTTGCAAAAATTCGCCTCGCCCACGATAATGTGCTTAAAACCGCTTAATACGCCGAACCCTATTGTAACTGTTCCTTAGAAGTTTGTGAGAGTGTTAGTGTGTTTCTTGTGGATATTGTATGCAATGCGTGCGTATGTGTCTGAAATTTGCGCGCGCTTGTATATCCTTTGAAACATATTGCATTTAAAATCCTAATATTGCACACATGTATACCTACATATCTTTATGTTTTTCCGAATGCATTCTCTCTTGTTTACTAATCAAATACAAAATAATAACTGAACCACTTTATTAATATTTTGCAGAGACGCTTATCATCAGACGGTTATTATGAAAGGTTATGATTTGTTTCAACAGTCTATATAAAACACAATAAATAAAATGTTATTTTTGTTGCAAAGCGAGGTTTTGTCTCCTAACATGAGCCCTAACTTCCTAAATTCAAAAATAAATACAAAAAGCAACCAATAGCAAAAGCAGCTTTTACACGCTAGCCTAATACTTACCGTAAGAAGTCCACTAACACCTTTTCACGGCTCTCATTTTTCGCCCACAGGTAATCACTTCAAAATGTCTCGTAACAAAGACAAATATGATAGCACGAATCGAAGGCAGCAGATCTTTCTGTCACCCGAGGACATTGCAGCTGGCAAGAAGACAAACTGGAACGGGTTAGAGATTACAGGTCAGCTTCTGGAGATTTGCACTGTTCATAGGTTTGTTATTACGATTAAATCTTGTAGGTTGTGTGCGAAACATCAGTCCTTCATTGTGGGAGTTTGAACATCTAACCGCGCTTTATTTAAATGATAACCAACTGTTGCGGCTACCAGCGGATGTGGGCATGCTCGTTAATCTTCGAACTTTGGACCTATCCAGCAATAAACTGCGTAGTTTACCCGCTGAACTGGGCGAACTTATACAACTAAGGTAAGCATTATTGAATGATCGTCAGTTACTTTTTTAAAATTCTTATACTCTGTACATGAAATGTACAAGAGTATATTAGGTTTGCGCGAGCTGAAAAATGTAACAGGCAGAAGGAGGCGTGGCAGACCCCACAAAGTATATATATTCTTGATCAGCATGACAAGACGAGTCGATTTAGCCCTGTCTGTCTGTCTGTCCGTCCGTCCGTCCGTATGATCACCTAGATCTCAGAGACTATAAGAGCTAGAGATTTGATTTCGAACTAAAATTTTGCAAATACCCCCAGTTAGTTATTATGTGTCCGTATGCCAAGTTTCACTATGATAGACCGATTTAACAAGATGTTATATCCATAAATATATTTGCTGTTGCAGCGCTGCTCAAGCGCTGCCCGCGGCTGTTGTTGATGTTGCTGTTTAGTTGACTGCGAAAATGCTTACACAGACGCAAATAGACGCGCATAAACATACATACACTCACATAGACGCAATTTCTTTGTATATGTGCAATTATATACCCTTTACTTGAGTTCGAATACTGAGAAAGGTAAAATCGATCAAATTCTTTTAAATTTTCTTATTTTTTTTCTATAATTATTGTAAACATATGTACAGAGTATTTCAAAGTCGGGACACCCGACTTTAGCTTTTTTACTTGTTTATCTTTGGACTATGCTTCAGTCGATTGAAAGCTATACGTTTTTGCTTAAAAATTTAAAATTTTTATACCCTAAACACAAAGAGTAAATACTAATTTATTGCGAAGGTAAAAACCTCCCAGGTTTAGTACACCCCACAAAGTAAATTTCTTTTAGATCAGAGGCATGATGAGTCGATATATTCTTGTCCGTTTGTATGTGCGGAAGGATCTATAAAGGTGCAAAAGCTAAGCAATCCAAACTTAGTATTCTACTTCCCTAAGCTTTTTTGCATACCCTGCATTTAGGAAGTATATAGTATATTCTTGATCAGTAAGAGAGTACGAGTCGATATAGCCATGTCCGTCTGTGTGAGGGCATTTTAGGAAGCACAAAAGCTAGAATAACCAAACTTGGTATCCTCTCACTTAGATCAGTGCTCTCGTTATGTCTTTGATAGTGTCGCCAGTCAGACGCTCGATAATACCGTTCGCGAACGGGCCTACAAAAACAAAATATGTACACAAGACAAAATTTTAAATTGTTGAATTGCACCGAATTGCTATATAATTTTAGGAGCAAATAGATAGTAAAAAGGATTGTTATACTTTTCCGATCGTGTATCTTTAATCTTTAAAACTACTTTACAACTTCATGTTCAAATTATTTCCCAGTCTGACCATATTTTTATAGCCTGTACCCAAAGGGTAGAAGGCTATATTAGTTTTGTACGAATGTATGTAACACACAGAAGGAGGGTCTGCCACGCCTCCTCCATAAAGTGTATAGATTATTGATAGGGATGACAAGACGAGTCGATATAGGCAAGTCCGTCTGACCGTCCGTCTCTATGAGCGCAAGGATTTAAGAAGATTTAGAATTACCTAACTTGGTATCTAGGTTCCCTTAAGGCAGGTTATGTTTGGTTTTTTTATTCTGATACACCGCCCACTCCCCCGCAATTCGTGTTTTTTCCATAACTCCCATAATTTTTGGAATTTTCTACTCCATAGTGATTATGTGTTAGTATGTCAAGTTTCACTTAATAGGTCAAATATGAAGAAAGTTATACCCATAAATATAATCTCTGCACAAGCTCTGCCGGCAGCTGTTGTTATTGCTGCTTCTTCGACTTATTTCTTTACTGCATACAAGCACGCATAGACACGATTCTGATGTAAATGTGTGCTGTTAAAATTGTACATAAACACTTATGTGTGTTGAATATTTTATATTAAATTAAATTAATTAATTAAAAATTTTTAATTAATTAATTTTTGTGGGGTGGTGCTGGGTGTTTAAGAGTTGAGCTCGATCGACTTTAGCATTCCTTTCTTGGTGATTAAAACAATAGACTATATGCATAGTGCATATTTGTATCAAATCCACAACAACAACACCTGTGCCAAGCATATTAAATTACAATTATGGCTAGAATGACGATATAACACTTGATTTTGATCTTGTACTACAAAACAATGGATCAATTCGTTTTGTAATGCTGTAATGTTCTGCTGTTGGTTGTTACATTTTATTATACACCATTTATAATAACCTTTTAAACCTACGTCGAGGTAGCCCCGTATAATGCATGATTTGTCTGCATTTAAATGCTAGGGGAGGAAACCTTCTATTTAACACTAAAATATATTTTTTCTTAATGGCGCAACATATTCATTTTTTTATTATTATATATATTTGCAGAGAACTGCTCCTAAATAACAATTTTTTGCGAGTGTTGCCATATGAGATTGGCAAATTGTTTCACCTCGTTATTTTGGGTCTGATGGGCAACCCATTGCAAAAGGAGTTCATGAACATTTATAATGAGCCGAATGGCACGTCGAAACTACTTACACATATGCTGGATAACTTGTCATGTAAGTCTATATACAAATTTCAAGCGTATGTTATACGATTTTTTGAGAAAGGGAAGCGGACCTGGGCTAAAGCCTACAAAGAAAGTACATATATTGGCTGTATGAACAGTTGTTTAATGTCTATATTGCTATTTATTTTCTTTATATACCTGTGCCCAAAGGAAAAGGGTATACATACTAGATGTTAGGTCACACATAACAAAATATATATCTTCTTGTAAAGAGTCCGTTCTTCTAGATCTATAAGATCTAGAAAAACGAGTTTGGACGAGTTTGTGTTTTTCAATGCACCGCCACTCTATTAGTTATTATACTCTGTACATGAAATGTACAAGAGTATATTAGGCTTGCGGGAGCTGAAAAATGTAACAGGCAGAAGGAGGCGTGGCAGACCCCACAAAGTATATATATTCTTGATCAGCGTGACAAGACGAGTCGATCTAGCCCTGTCTGTCTGTCCGTCCGTATGAACACCTGGATCTCAGAGACTATAAGAGATAGAGACACCAAATTTTGCACAAAGATGCTTTATGTGTGTATTCTATACGAGTTTGTTTTATTTTATTGATTTTCCCCCCCACTTCCCCCCTATGGGGGTTTTCCCGATTTTCCATTCGTATAATCGCCTATATCTCGGACACTATAAGACCTAGGAACACCAAATTTTAGTCCAAGATGCCTTGTGTGAATACGCAGAAAATGTATATTTTGGAATTTCCCTCCCCCCTCTACCCCGCAAATCGTAACTCCCGTAATTCTCGGAGTTTCGAACTAAAATTTACAAATACCCTCAGTTAGTAGTGATGTGCCCGTATGCCAAGTTTCACTATGATAGACCGATTTACCAAGAAGTTATAGCCATAAATATATTTGCTGCTGCAGCGCTGCTCAAGCGCTGCACGCGGCTGTTGTTGATGTTGCTGTTTGGTTGACTGCGAAAATGCTTACACAGACACGAATAGATGCGCATAGGCATACATACACTCACACAGACGCAATTGCTATGTAAATGTGCAATTATACACCCTTTACGTGAGTTCGAATACCGAGAAAGGTAAAATCGATCATTGAATTTTTTTTTATTTTCTTAATTTTTTTTATTTTCTATAATTATTGTAAACATATGTACAGAGTATTTCAAAGTCGGGACACCCGACTTTAGCTTTTTTACTTGTTTTTCATAACACACATCCTGGAGCTTTTTTTTTATTTTATTTATTTTATTTAGAATATGAACAATAATGCTGTCGATTATATAATATAAGTTAATATAACAATTTAAACTAAACTTAAAAGATAAGAAAGCCTAACACAAAGCTGTACAATAACGTCTATTTATGCCTCCGACACGTTGGGGGAATTTTGTTTGCTAGGTGGCCAGCTATGCCCCGATTCACAGCCATATGTGGTCAGAGACATTATAGACCTAAAAAACTATACAAAAAGTTATTATTATAGTTTTGTACTAATGTATGTGACACACAGAAGGAGGCGTGGCTGACCCCACAAAGTATATACATATATTATTGATTAGAATGACAAGAGTAGTGGATATAGCTATATCCGCCTGTCTGTCCGTCAGGATGAACGCAAGGATCTCAGAAGTAGCAAGAGGTAGAATTAACAAAGTTGGTATCCAGGTTCCCCTAATCCCTAGGCAGATCAAGATCCCGCTATTAGTGATTTTCCATAACTTCCGTAATTCTTCGAATTTCGAAATGAAATTTGGTAGTCACATCCGGTTAGTGATTGTGTGCCCGTATGCCAAGTTTCATAATGATAGGTCAATAATACGCATAGATACGATTATTATGATGTAAATGTGTGCTGAAATTTCACATAAACTTTTATGTATGTATGTATGCATGTGTTGAATATTTTTATAGCCTGTACACAAAGGGTGAAAGGCTATACTAGTTTTGTGCGCATGTATGTAACACACAGAAGGAGGCGTGGCAGACCCCACAAAGTATATATATTCTTGATCAGGATGAGAAGACGAGTCGATATAGCCATATCCGTCTGACCGTCTGTCTGTATGAGCGCAAGGATCTCAGTAAGTAGAAGAGCTAGGATAACCAAAATTGGTATCAAGGTTCCTATAAGCCCTAGGCAGAACGAGTTTGTTTATTTTTTCTGATACATCCCCCCACTCCCCCGCAATTCGTATTTTTTCTTATAACTTCCGTAATTCTCGGAATTTTAAAATCAATTTTGGTAGGTATATCCAGTTAGTACTAATGTGTCCGTGTGCCAAATTTAATCATGATAGGTCAATTCTGAAGAAAGTTATAGCCATAAGTAAAATCGCTGCTCATGCGCTGCCTGCAGCTCTGTCGGCAGCGCTGCCCGCAGCTGTTGTTGTTGTTGCTGCTTTTGTTCAACTTTGTGCTGCATACATACATACATATAAACACGCATAGGTACGTGATCTAAATGTATGCTGTTTAAACTGAACATAAACATGTATTCTAATTTAATTAAATTAATTATTTTAATTAATTCATTCATTCATTTTTTTTAATAATTTAATTTTTTTAAAATTTTTTTTATTTTAATTTTTCCTTTTTGTGGAGAGTACAGGCTATTTTACTGTCGGGCTTGCTCGACTGTAGCGTTCTATCTTGTTTATATTTAATTTAATTCATTAATTAAACTTTTTTAATAATTTTTTTTTGGTGGTACAGGGATTTAAGAGTTGAGCCCAGATCTCAGAAACTATTAAAGGTGGAACAACCAATGTTGGTATCTAGATTCTCCTATTCTCCTAGTTATTAGTGAAACAATTTCACTCCGGTACTACGCCCACAACCTGCAGCATCAAGTTCGCTCTTCTTCTTCCTTTTGCTTCTGCTAGAGGCGCATGTACCTCAGTGTCGAAAGTTTACCTGGGTGCAGGGTATTTCACTGTCGGGCTTGCTCGACTGTAGCGTTCTCTCTTGTTTTTTCTTTGGATGGTACGTATGTACGTACGTACCATAAGGTGGACACTACCAACAATAGCACACAAACGTCGCCATGACCCTCAAAGCAGCACATCGAAGCTGGTACCCTAAAGTGGCCAATGGATCCGACAGAACTGCCAGACCCCGGGTCAGGCACCGGACAACCAGCCGCAGGATTTTGCGCAGGCAGTGAATGGAAATGGAAATGAAGCTCGCCAGCTTAGCTACTAAATTGCAACGCAAAACCTTCTTCTGCAATCCATCAACGGAGCGGGCCATGTATTGTGGTACTAGAGCACCAAGTTCCTTGGCAATGAAAGCTGTATACTTTGTGATAACTAAGGTCCCGACCTGTGAATTTAAAGCTGCTACCTCCCACCTAGTCTATCTATGGCGGAGTTCGCCTCAGTTCTAGACGCAATCGCAGACGACGCCAGAGGGCGTAGTCAAACTATTCTAACGGGGGACTTTAGCAAGTGGGCGGTAGAATGGGGCAGCAACGTCACTAAAGCATGAGGTCTAACATTGCTGAAAGTTGCTCAGGTCTGGATCTGACGCTATTGAACAGCGCAGTATACCCTTAGCAAGACAGATATCCATTCCAAAAGCGACTCCATTTAAACAAAAACTATGTGGTCTATTAGCGGCATTCCATCTTGTTTACAGGGTGCGCCATCTTTTATGTCGGTATGTAAATATTGAATAACTTTGTCATTAGTGAACCGATTGACTTGAGTAGATCAGTGTTGAAAACCTCAGTTCAAGAAATTGTACAGAATCAAATTAAATAAAAATATCTCATACTTGAAAGTCGGTTTTTTATTTTCAAAGATATTCAATGTTTGCATACCGGCATAAAAGTTGGCGCACCCTGTATTTCATTATTTGCGTTTAATTAAAACAAGAAAGGAAGCTACAATCGAGCAAGTCTGGCAGTTAAATACCCTGTAATCAAACATACTTCCGCCGCATAAGCAAAAGAAGAAGGACGAACCCGCTCTATGGGAGTAGTAGATTTCGATTGCATTTTAAAACAAGAAAGAACGCTATAGTCGAGCAAGCCCGACAGTGTAATACCCTGTACCCAGATAAACTTCCGTCACTGAGTTATATGCGCCCATAGCAGCAGCAAAAAGAGGAAGAAGAAGAGCGAACTTGTTCCTGCAGTTTGGGGGGTTGTACTAGCGAGAATTTGTTTTGATAATAACTTTTCTTAGAATTTACCGAATTGAATAAAATTCTCTAGCGGGGGAAGGGGGGGAAATTTAAAAAAAAAAAAACCCGCCCTTCTCGGACCTAGGAGAATATGGATACCAACTTTGGTTGTTCCAGCTTTTATATTTTCTGAGATCCTTGCGTTCATCCAGACGGACGGACATGTCTAAATCGATTTCTCTCGTCATGCTGATTCAGAATTTATATACTTTATGGGGTCGGAGATGCTTCCTTCTGCATGTTACATACTTTGCACAAACCTAATATACCCTTTTTACCCTACGGGTACAGGGTATAAAAATGTAGTCAATTATTTACAAATATCATATGCAAAGTTTAGTTAATGTAGCTTTGGAATTGTGCTAAATACTTTGCACAACTTAATACTATACTCCTTTTACAGGGTATTCAAATTATATTTCAACGAGAAGACGAGCAATAATCTCGGAAATTGTAAGAGTTAAAATAACCAAATTCTCATTTGGTCTGGGATGGGGCAAGTGTTTTTTACCGCAGTGCCCAAAGGGTTAAGTGTATACTAGTTTAGTTCGAATGTAGGATGTAACGCATAAAAGGACAGACCCCACAAAGTATATATATTCATGATTTGCAGGACAAGACGAGTCGATATAGCCATGCCCGTCTGTATGACCGGAGGGATCGAAGAAAGTATAAAAGCTAGAACAATCAATCTTTGTATCCAAATTCTCTTTGGTCCGCAGCAGTTTTTTTATAATATTTCCCGTAGTTCTTCGAATTTTTACTCAATTTCGATGCGTACACGCAGATAGTTAAGATTCATCATGATTTATGTCAATTGTTAATAAAGTTATAGTCATAAAAATAATCTCTGCCCAAGCTGTACCCACAGTTATTGATGTTCATGTTGCTTTGACTTAACTTTGTCCTGGACACATGCGCATGCACGGACAGGCATAGACATAATAGACACGTTTCCGATGTAAATGTGTGCTATCGAAACACAAATATACATATGTCTCAACTTATGTACATATGTTATTTTATTTATTATACCCTGTACCCGTAGGGTAAAAAGGGTATATTAGGTTTGTGCAAAGTATGTAACATGCAGAAGGAAGCATCTCCGACCCCATAAAGTATATATATTCTGAATCAGCATGACGAGAGAAATCGATCTAGACATGTCCGTCCGTTCGTCTGTCTGGAAGAACGCAAGGATCTTACAAACTATAAAAGCTGGAATAACCAAAGTTGGCATCCAGATTCTCCTAGGTCCGAGAAAGGACGAGTTTCTTTTATTTTTTGGGATTTTCCCCCCTTCCCCAACATTTTAAAAGCTACCTTAACCAAACTTTTCACACATAATAATCATCTACTTTTGTTTCAAATTTCATCTAAATCTGTTAATGCTACAAAAAGTTATTAGCGAAACAATTTCACTCCGGTACTACGCCCACAAGCAGCAACATAAAGTTCGCTCTTTTTCTTCCTCTTGCTTCTCCTAGAGGCGCATATATGTACCTCAGTGTCGGAAGTTTACCTGGGTACAGGGTATTACACTGTCGGGCTCGTTCGACTGTAGCGTTCTCTCTTGTTTAAAATTAATTTTAAAAATATGGAATTTTTTGTGGGAGTGGGTACAGTGTATTTAAAACTTGAGCCCGCTCAAATAGCATTCCTTTCTTGTTTAATACTATTTGTCATCTAGTTGTTCGAAAATACAATAATAATTTACCATTTTACGGACTTTTGTACATAAGAACGAACATATATCTACATCTGCTATATGTTTATATCTGTTACATCGTCTAAGTTGATTGGGATCGTCAATGAAAAGTAATAGCAAAAACCAGCAAAGAACTGCACGACCTCGACATGAAAAGCCGCCAACAGTGCTTGCCTTACTGGACATTATTTCAAAGAAGTGTGCGCAACTTGTTTGGGTCGGCAGTAACTTGTATGTGGAACGGATGTGGAACTCAAGAGCTCAGCAGAAAGAGAGAGAGAGCGAGCGAGTGGGCTAACATGCATAACGGCATGCAGTGTAAGCTCATTGTACTGTTAACCAACGAAGAAGGCAAAGCTTGCGCAGACAAAATAAAATTTAGCGCTGTCAGTCTACCGGACGCTTGGGTCTCAGGCGGACGCTATTTCAACAAAGCCCGAAAGTCTCGCACGAAACTGAAAATCGTGGCTGTGGCTTTGTCGTAACGTCGTCGCGTTGCGCCTGCGCCAAGTGTTTCGTAATTTGATGGCATTCGCTGTTTGGGGGCAATCGCAATCATCGTTGTGCTAGTTTCGTTTTGTGCGCGGCTCGCGAGCGTATTACTTAGACGCTCGCTTTTCATTTCGTACATATAGTTGCACATGCGCCTAATGGCCAAAATCCATTGAGTGTTGAAATTGATAGCAAAGTGATGTACGCGGCGTTCCAAAGCTGTCATAGACAAAAAACGAAGCATCCAAGAAAGCTAGCCAGCTAGCAAGCTAGCGAGAGCTAGTATCAGGAGTATGAGACCGAATATATCTGTTTACCGTGCACCTCCAGACAGAGAAGCTCCCTTTTCCCGGTACTTCGCGCAGCCATCTGTCCTTCAACCTTTATGGAGCAATGTGCCCCGTTCGCCACCAAATCTCGCAAATGTCTCGTGCTATCAGCTTCAACAGCCGCACCATTTGAATCCTAACGCAACACGTACTCACCAGCAGCCGCAGTCGATGCCGCAATTGAATGCACTTTACAACAATGTCCCGCCACCTCAAATTCATCATAGTACAGCCAATGGCCATTTTGCGCTGCCGCCACTGGTTAATCAGCAGCGCGTGAATGAGTGCGCTGGCATACCTCTTATATCGAATTCTTGCAGTCATCTAACGCCATCGCAGCGCCAGCGAATGTTGCGAAAGGCGACGCATTCGCCTAAGAACTGGACGCAAACTCCACCGCCTACGCCAAATTCAAAAATTTTGCAACTAGCTGTACATGCGCAGGGCATGCCGCTGCTCCAGACCCACAAACAGCGGCATCAGCAGACAGGTGCACACTGGAGCTATAATTCGACTGCAACGACTGCAAATTCCCATAAGCTGTCCGACAAGACTCGTGGGCTTCGCTACCAAAGCTCCAAGCTTCCAGTGCCACACAGTAAGGAGCAGCAAGCACCCGTCGAGCACCCTCCGGGAAACAGTAGTTCAGGACAGGATGTGTCACCAGCAGATACCTGTCTTCCACGCATCATTAAGCCGCGAAAGCGTCGAAAAAAGGATCGCAAGCCCATGGCTAGTGGTGTATTCCTTGAAATGGACGTGGAGGTGCAGCCAGCCACACCATCATCGGTATCTCTCCCAGTTTCATTTACGCGCAAGCCGTGCAGCTCGGCGGAAGAGTTGCTAGGTAGCCTTAAGGGCACGCCAAATACAAGTGCTTGCCACACGGTCCCAGTTCATCTATCGTCACCTTCAACTATGCTACCCTACACCCAACAACAACAGCTGCAGCTTCAACAACATCCTGTTTCGCAGCAACACGATGATACCCATGGCGTTTGCTTCTGTCGCGATTGCGATCCGCTGCGCTCTCTCTGGGACTATCCACTGCGGCGTTCCCTGTCGGACTCCAGCAGCGAACAGTGCAGCGGCTCCTCATCGACATCGTCGATGCACTCGTCGTCAGATACTTCTTGCGCCAGTTCTGTCTGCTCGCAGAGCATGCACAACAACAACAACAACAATTTTGATGAAACAGAGCATTTTGCGCCTATCACGGGAAGCAGCAGTCGCGCAAATATTGTTGGTGTAATTGGTTCTCAACGCAGTGGAAACAACAGCGCCAACTCTAATGACGTCACTGTTGCGCAAAAGTTGCCGTCTTCGCGAACGACGACGACGTCTAAGCCAGGAGAAGGGTCTAAAGAATTATGTTGCCTGAGCGAATCGAATGACTCCGTCTATGGTGATATTTTAAGCGGCATCAATATTGCCGACGATCTCTTTGGCAACAGCATCAATAGCAATACCAAACACAGCCCATTTGGAAGGGCCGAGCGACTGTTGAATGAAAGCATTAATGAGATTTCGCGCAAATTAATCGAGACTTGTGCCGTCAACGAAACCGCGCCATCCGGCCCCATTTTTGTTGCTGCTGTCGCCAATAGTTGTAGCAGTGACACTGGCATAGAGAGTGCGGGGAGCTACAAATGCGACGCGCTTGTGTTCAATTTTGATCATTTAAATCTGGCAGATACAAATTTTTCATTAACGCCGCCCACAGCCTTGGATATTCTATTAGATTGCAACAACAATAATGGCAACATCAAGGCAGTTGAGCAGCAACAATTCTATAACAATTGCTTTGACTTGGTATGGCGGCAACAGCGCGACGCTGACAGCAAAGATGCATCTGTCAAAGACGGTGGTAGCGGCAGCGACTCAAGTAATAACAATGCCACACCCACATCGCTGGGTCTGGGAACGGTTGAAAAATTAAAGCCAGCATTTTCCACTACCTCGTGATGACAGCGCCAGCTACAAGAAGTAATCACAAAAACAACAACACTAACAAGAAAAACGAGTGCACTATAGCTGACTGATGCCCTAAAAAGGCACGGTCATGAAAGTTTTTTAATTTGCGACGGAAATTTGTGACGTCGCCATTGGAAATTCGAGCTAATTGGAAACGTGCAAGTCAAGAAAAAGCTGGCCGTTTCAGATTCAGTGTCTGCATAGTGTGGGCGCGGGTGGCAGTCGCTTGGGCGTGGGCGTGCTTCTTCAACATTTAAATGAGGATCGTTAAATGTTTGCATTGCATAACCTGAAGAAACGGTTAGCAAAAGCAACCAAGAGAAACAGCAACCAAACAAAAGAAGAAGAAGAAAAAATTAGTAAAATAATAGTGCGTTGCCGCCGCACACAAAAAAGAAATTACAACCACGCACACACAAAAACAAAAGACATGCTGCTGAAATTAAAGCCATGGGGCGCACAGTAACAACAGAAAACGCTTCAACATCAACAATTACAACAACCACAAAGGGGCAGAAGCAGCCTGTCAACCAGGCAATGCAAACTTCGAACATAATTCAACTTTCACTTTCACTGAAGCAGAGAGACCAGTGTTTTTGTTTTTGTATTTGTTTTTGCCACCAAACGAACGACTCACACTCGCTCCCGCTCATCGCAGACCAAAAAATCACCTTCGCATAGCATCAGCAGATTTGCTGACAAAAGCAACAACAACAAAAACACAAACAAGATCAACAACAACAACGACCAGTGGCCTTATGCAGATTTTTTACTTGCTGGTAGAGCTCAGCAGCAAAAGTAAAAACATAAATACATATATACATACGATACGTACATGAAAATTGTGTAAAAATGAATCCAGTTAGATACCGATAATACATTTTAAGAGGCGATGCAGTGTTTCTTATATAGCTCGGCATACATACATATGTATGTACATACATACATACACGTATGTATGGTTTTGTTATTTGTGCATTACAAATGAATAACATTATATACTATATAGGAGCTAGGGTAGGGTTTTAGATATCTTTAAGTTACAGAAATGAATTGGGGTGGTTTTCACGTTCGTTATATATGCTATATTTTATTTAGGTTATGTTTTATCTGGTAGATGCAAACTTCTCAAAGTTAAAGCAACGTTCCTAGTTAATATTTTTATCTCCAAACTGTATTTAAAGCTTTGGCTTTTAGTTTTGGTTCGTGTTTTGAAGAGGCGTACAAATATTTCAATATTATAAATGTTCATAGTTCGAAAACAACTTTACTTAGTTTTGTGTATTTGTTGGTTCGCTCTACAGCAATGAACAAACAACTGACAAATATTTCACCATCAAAATAATTTCATCCAACAATAGAAATGTTCATAAGTATGTTCGAAAAGTTAACATAGCTTTGTGGATTTATGGGTCGCGTTTCGGCCAAGAAAAAACAATTGACTTCGTATGTATGAACGTACTATGCAATTGTTATTAAATTTCGCCCATGAATTAATGTCCTACATTATAAAACAATTGCTACATTTTGGCCTTTCTGAACACACCAAAACATACATACATAGATTGTTAAACAAAGCGCTACAAAGTGAACTTATATAGAATTTTAAGTTATTTTATGACATAGGTAGTGTAGGGAATGCGGCGTAAAAGTGACGAGTTTTGTACATTTCGTACGAGTATGTATAAAAATACCCCAGTTTTCCCTAATCAATATAATCGGCTGAAGAACCTGACTAATTTTTTAAGAATTTATATATTTACTACCCGACCTAAATAATGTTAATAATAATATTATTTTATTTTATTTAAAAATTTAGTTTGATTCATTGAAATTAGAAGCTGTATATATGTATCTATATATATAGTTTCTAAACTAAACAAACTAGGTCGGGGAGTAGATAAAAACGGAAACAGGAATCTCTATTATCGGTTAAAGCTTTCTGCACAGTAATGTACTCGTTTGGAGGTTTTTTTTATTTGAATACACCACTGGAGTTTTTATTAAGTTTAGTTTGATGGGTTTGTATCCTATGTCCAATCTCAAACAATTGCCAATTTTGCTGGTTTATTCTCGTACTTGTTAGTAATTAACTTCTCATATCTCATGCTGCTGCCAACTAAGCGTAAAATCTAAGACAAGAGCCATCAGACAGCCCTAGTTACCAGCTCGGTTGGCGTCCAAGTTTCTGCCGTGAGTAAAAGTTTTTGCCTTTTTAATTAAAAGAAACTCACGAGCGCAGAAATTTTCTATTGAGCTGCAACTGCGGCTCGCTTCGATAAACGCGACTGACGACTGCCTGTTGCTTACTGCCAACAGCAAAATGTCACAGTTTAACCATGGCAAGCTCCGGTAGGCGGTAGAGCGACTGATAGACAGACAGACTGGCTGACTGACTATAGCAAGCCAGACGGGGTAGACGGCTGACAGGGCGCTTAATATACTTACTATAATTTCTCATCCGCTAAACTTTTCTTAGAATTACTCTCATTGCTTGTAACAAATTTATTTAATTAATTTTTATAGTTTATTGTATCAGGGGTTTTGCACAAATAACAAACGAAGCGGGAAACTTTATTCTCGCATGCCTTGCTTGTTACACTTTTTCATTTCGCACACATATTTTCGTGCGCAGATACATGTAGTTTTTAGCTGTACCTACACAATAAAATGCAATTTATTTATTTTGGCTAAGAAATGAACTTAATAAAAATGTAAGCGAATGCTGCATGCAAGAAACACGAACAAAAAAAAACAATAAATAATGACTGTTTTTATGACCCAAAATGAAACAGACTGAAATATTATTTCTATTTCTTACAAATTATGAGCCTGCCTACATACAACAATAAGGTAGTTTTCCTTTTTATTTATTGAGCCACAACACATCTAATGAGGCACGATTTCCAACCACCTCACAAAATAAACAAGATCACAAATTTCTTCTGTGTTGATTGCTCAGCCTTTGCCACCCATCATAACAAATTTCAAACTGTGTGGCACAGAATCTTTGGAGAACATCTGTGTAAGTTTGGTTGTACCCGCAGACGGTTCTTAGCACTGTTTTCTTCAATGTACTATATAAACGACTTTTCCCTCCACACATATGATATACAATGAAAAGAGTGATTTGGAGAGGCGTTTATAGAGAAGCAATCATGCTCTCTTGCGACCATTTGTGACAGTTATTCGATTTACTTACATGTACATATATGTGTTAGGAAACAATAACTTACAAGGTAACATTTATTTTCAGTCAAATGTTTCATTGCGAAACAAGAGAGAACGCAGAACAGTCCAGCAAGCTCAACAGTATAATAGCCTGTACTCTCCACAAAAAAGGAAAATTAAAAACAAAATTATGAAAAAATATTGAATTTAAAAAAAAAGTAAATAATTTATTAAATTAAATAAAATATATTTAATACATACAAAAGTGCATACATGTTTATGTACAGTTTCAACAGCATACATTTACATCATCGTGTCTATGCGTGTTTATATGCGTGTATGTTTGCAGTACATAATTATGTCAAAGCAGCAACAACAACAACAGCTGCGTGCAGAGCTCCGTCAGAGAAAATATTTATGGCTATAACTTTCGTTTTAATTAACCTATGGAAATGAAATTTGGCATACGGACTCATAATCATTAACCGGAGGTACTTGCTGAGTACAAAATTCCAGAAATTACGGGAGTTATGGAAAAACACGAATTGCGGGGGAGTGGGGGGTGTATCAAAAAAAAAACAAGAGAGAACGCTACAGTCGAGCAAGCCCGACAGTGTAATACCCTGTACCCAGGTAAACTTCCATCACTGAGATATATTGTTGTACTGGCGAGAATTTGTTTCGCTAATAACTTTTCTTAGAATTGACAGAATTGAATAATTGAAAATTTTAAACAAAAGTAGATAATTATTTATAAATTATGTGTGCAAAGTTTGGTTTAGATAGCATTTGAAATGTGGACGCTATTGACGAAATTCTGCAGCGGGGGAAGGGGGGGAAAATTTAAAAAATAAAATAAACTCGTCCTTACTCGGACCTAGGAGAATCTGGATGCCAACTTTGGTTATTCTAGCTTTTATAGTTTCTGAGATCCTTGCGTTCATCCAGACGGACAGACGGACGGACATGTCTAGATCGATTTCTCTCGTCATGCTGATCAAGAATATATATACTTTATGGGGTCGGAGATACTTCCTTCTGTATGTTACATACTTTGCACAAACCTAATATACCCTTTTTACCCTACGGGTACAGGGTATAACAAGAAAGGAATGCCAAAGTCGAGCAGGCTCAACTCTTAAATACCCTGTACCACCCCACAAAAAAGTTAATTAATTTAATTTAATTAATTAACTAAATTAAATATAAAATATTCCATGCATGCATACATACATTTACATCAGAATCGTGCCTTATGCGTGTTTGTGTACTTGTACATATGTATGTATGTGTGCATTGGGCCTGGTTATATGGCTATAACTTTCTTTCCGATCATTCTATCATAATGAAACTTGGTATGCGGATATATAATTACTAACCTAATGTGACTCAAAATTAGTTCAAAATTCCAAGAATTACGGGAGTTATAGAAAATCGTTAATAGGGGGGAGTGGGGGGATGGATCAGAAAAAATGAACAAACTCGTCCTTTCTCGGGCTCAGGAGAATCTTTCGGAGATCCTTGCGTTCATACAGACAGACAGACGGACAAACAGACGGACAGGCGGACATGGCTATATCGACTCGGCTTGTCATGCTGATCAAGAATATATATACTTTGTGGGGTCTACCAAGCCTCCTTCTGTGTGTTCCATGTGCACTCGCACAAAACTAATATACCCTTGTACCCTTTGTGTACAGGGTATAAAAAAACACAAACTCGATTTGCCTAGGGCTTAAGGGAACGTGAATGCCAAGTTTGGTTATCCTAGCTATTGTACTTACTGAGATCGTTGCGCTCATACAGACAGACGGACATGGCTATATCGACTCGACTTGTCATCCTGATCATTAATATATACACTTTGTGGGTTCTGCCACGCCTCCTTCTGTGTGTTACATACATTCGCATAAAACTAATATAGCCTTTTAGCCTTGCGGTGCAGGCTATAAAAACTAGAGGCAGATGTATGAAATATTTAACCGCCTTGGATCTGGAATGATAGCGTCTACAAGTATTAATCATCGCACTATAGACGCAATTGTATGTTGTGCTTAAATTGTTTAACCATCCAGAAGAAAGCCCTGATAGGTTAGTTTTATAAGCAGGTGCGTAATAGACGAGAGAAATCTTGGTTTTTGGCTAACATGTTTCAAATTGTTTAATATAATGCTACATAAAAAAGTTTTAGAAGCTAGCAAAGTCTATATTGAACAAATCTAAACAAATAACAATAATATCTAACAAAGCGCCTCCGCCTAGATAGGGGGATTTTATTTGACTAGCAATGCCCCTGAATCACAGCCAAGTGTAGCCAGGGGCGTTACTAGTCCCACCAACGAAAATTAAAATATCAAAATAAAAAGAAAAACTGATCAGATAAAGGAATCTTATTGTAAATTAAAAGCTAATTCATGCAATTTTATAGAATTAGTGCCAATGTATGTAACATAAAGGAGACGTGGCGGACTCCATAAAGTATATATAGCGATGTCCGAAAGGATCTCCGGTTGTTCAAGAGCTAGAATAACTCGTGCATAGTCACGCATAAGCAAACATAGACATATTTATGAACAGTCTCAATAGCATACATTTATTTCGAGATTGTGTAGTACAGAGTGGAACCAAAGCAGCATTGGAATACAAATCAGACGAACTTTACATGGCTTGGGAAGTCAAGCTGATAGTTTCCGAGATCCTTGCGTGCATGTTGATGGACAGACGGAATAGCTATATTGACTCGTCTTGTCATACTGTTCAAAATTTATACTATATACTTACATACATATATGCGGTCGACCAAGACTCCATTAGGTTGTTAAAAAAATGAACTATAGTATTTGCATCTTAATAAAATTAAACTGACGTCGTCCTGATCAAGAATATTTGTTATTTGCGTGACTTGCGTTTTCTCAATATTGCTCCAATCAGTTATACTCTCATACATATGTATATGTTATGTTTTTATATGTTTTGAACCATAACATATGGGGAAACAAAATTTGGCGTGCAGTTTTTTATACTCTGTACATGAAATGTACACAAAGTATATATATTCTTGATCAGCATGACGAGGCGAGTCGATCAAGCCCTGCCTGCCTGTCTGTCCGTCCGTATGAACACCTGGATCTCAGAGACTATAAGAGATAGAGACACACAATTTTGCACAAAGATGCCTTATGTGTGTATTTTATACGAGTTTGTTTTATTTTTTTGACTTTCCCCCCACTTCCCCCTATGGGGGTTTTCCCGATTTTCTATTCGTATAATCGCCTATATCTCGGAGACTATAAGACCTAGGAACACAAAATTTTAGTCCAAGATGCCTTGTGTGAATACGCAGAAAATGTATATTTTGGAATTTCCCTCCCCCCTCTACCCCGCAAATCGTAACTCCCGTAATTCTCGGAGTTTCGAACTAAAATTTTGCAAATACCCTCAGTTAGTAATTATGTGTCCGTATGCCAATTTATGCGATTTAACAAGAAGTTATAGCCATAAATATATTTGCTGCCCAAGCGCTGCCCGCAGCTGTTGTTGATGCTGGTGCTTTGGTTATATTTACACATATACGAATAGACGCGCATAGGCATACATACATTCACATACACCCTTTACGTGAGTTCGAATACCGAGCGAGGTAAAATCGATCCAAATTTTTTGTTTAATTTTCTTAATTTTTTTAATTTCTATCATTATTGTAAACATATGTACAGAGTATTTCAAAGCGGGGACACCTGACTAGCTTTCTTACTTGTTTTATCCATACGCCGACTAAACTGTTCGCAAACCACATAAAGCCTCATTTCATATAGCTATAGGAACGATCGATCGGCAAAACCACTCTTAGTACGAAAAACATTTTCGCTAATCGAAATATTGTAACCTTTTTAATGAGTTTTCAATAAGTTGGACTATATTCCCAAACTTAAACGAAAACTCTGCACTATGTATATCAAATAGCATTTTGCGGAATGATTCGAGGAATACAGTTTATTTTACAGTTATGCAACTGTGGGAGGGTATTTAAAAATCGGGCGCGCGAAACTCTAACATATTTCGTGCTTTTGCCGTAGTAAAAATCTTACAGTTTTGTGCAAACTTCATAAAGGTCTTTATCTTAACCGTTACTTTAGTAACCGTAACTTGCAAATTATTTTCTTGTATCTTTTGCATCTTTGGCGCTCGCTCATCTGCGTACAAAGTCGGATTCAAATTGCTTGTCATTAAGCTAATTAATGTTTTTATTTTAGGGTCGCTCATCGCCGGCAAAGACGGCATCATAGTCTATTCATTTGCACATCTTCTAGCTCCACTGTTGATTTTTGTCCAAGCGTTTTTTTAAACGGTCATTTAAGCGCGCATAAAAAGTATATTCTAAGTGGACGCCACCTCTTTCTACGTCGCTTGACTCCGACTGTGGCTCGAGCGCGGGCTTCTTTGGAAACCAAGTACGCCATCGTTTGGGGCGTACGTTGAGTGGGTCAGTGGATAATTGGGTCATTTGCAACACTGTTTGCGCCATCAGCCAGCCGACTGACTGCCTGGCCAACCAGATAAAGTGTTTGGCCACGTCAATAAATAGACAACAGTCTGTTGTTGCTGTCGTAGTTGATCTCGGCGCGGTAGCGTCTTAGTATTTTTTTACTGTCTGCAATTTAATTGTTTTTCTTTTCTAGTTGCGTCGTTATGCTTCGCTTTTTCTGTTGAGATATTGTGCCTCACGATGATTTTTTCCATCCGAGTGCGAATAATTTGCTGTACAATTTTTTATAATATGTAAATATATCTTGCCATGAAATTGAAAGTTTTTTTGTTCGCCTGAAACGTCGGGAAAAGCCATTTGGCTAATTGATAGCAGAGTTTAGTGTGCCAGACTTCCTCTTCACAAAAAGTATAACATCTAACAAATAACAAAAAGTCCGAAATTCTTAGAAAACGGTTACGTCAAATGTCAAACAGTTAAGCAGCTAACGGCCGTAAATGTCATTGTAACATTTATTTCGAGTTTTCGTGTCGTTTGTTATTGTCGTTTTCTAAGATACTTTCGGTACCACATCGTACTATAAAGTACACAGACCCCTCTTCCCTTTGTAACAGAAAATGTCGCACATTTGTGTTAAATTATTTCAGCAGTGTTTGGTTATATGGTCCAACCACAAATGGATAAATTTCTAACGCTAAGGTCACGTACACTTACCTCTTGACAAAAGAGATTACAGCTGAAATTTGCCATAGCATCGAACGTGTATCTGCAATCAAAGTCATTGGAGTACTTTTATGCCCAAAGCTGAGCAGTAATCCGTCCTTTTTAGCTTTCGTAAGATCCGGTTTTGGGTGTACTTAAATTTTTTTTAAAACTACTATGCTAGAGTGCTGCTCATGCGATGGTGCCCCAGTATAAAAACCAGCAGATATTGTATTAAATGGGTCGTATATCAACTTCTTTTTATACTCTGTACATGAAATGCACAATGTGGGGTGGTATAGGGTATTTAATAGTTGAGCCCGCTCGACTTTAGCATTCCTGTCAGGGTGACAAGCCGAGTCGATATACATAGCTATGTCCGTCTGTCTGTATGAACGCAAGGATCTCAGAAAGTATAAGAGCTAGAATAACCAAACCAAACTGGGTATCCAGATTCTCCTGTCAGTAGTCACATTAAGTTAGTGATTATATAACCGTATACCAAGTTTCATTATGATAGAAAGATCAGAAAGAAAGTTATAGCCATATAACCAGGCCCAATACACTCATACATACATATGTACAAGTACAAAAACACGCATAGACACGATTCTGATGTAAATATAACTCATGTGTGTATGCATGTATGGTACAGGGGGTGGTACAGGGTACTTAAATTTCTAGAATTATTCTACATATACATACGATATATCGGGCTATCAGACTTTAGCTTCTCTACTTGTTTTCTCTTCGTAACTGCCATAGTGTGCCTTCTAAAAAACTTAGATATGCTGAAATTGTATTTCAAATCCTATCATTTGAAAATTTGGATAGCCCAAATACGTTGAAATTACAAAGAGTATTAAATATTTGTTAAATTGGAAGTCAAGGGTTCTCTTGACTTTCCCTAGTCGCTGCTGCCGTTTGTCGTAACAATTTTGACTTTTTCTTGATTGAGGTTTATAACGTTGTTGATGATTACGAATTTTTGAGTCACTGCTTCTTCTTCAGACGTTGTTTTGTTGTAACTGTTACCTAATCGTTTTATTGGCTTAAGCCCGTTTAATTTTTTCTTGTTTAATTTATTTTTGATGTCAAATTATGCTTGTAATGCATTTTAAACACGTCGCGGCGTCATCATTTTTGTGGTGTCCGATGTTGCTGTTTCTGCTATTGTTGATTTAGTAGAGCACACCAACAAAAAATGGTTTTAAGTGTAAATGGTCAAGAAAGGCGAAACCGGTATTTTTCGTTTGTCACATTTATAGCTGCAACAAAACGATATTAGTGCCAAAAATAACAGCATCGGACACAACAACGGAGCTATTCCAAAAAACAGCTGTTGTTGTTTTTATTGAGCTTTTTGCCGGTGGACGCGCTTGCCACTCACATCCACATCAATTAGCTCGCATGTGACGCGGGGAAGGGGGAGCACGTCTGACGACGCGCCGACTTTTGGTTTTTGGCCCGCTTGTGCGTGAGTGCGAATTTATTGTGTGATCTTTGAACACCAACTGTTTAATTTCATTGTTATGCTTTGTGCCCGAATGTTCAAAGAGGTATGTATATTCGATTTGTGGAAATGTATGTAACAGACATTGATCAGGTACGATTAGGTACGTCTTTTATCACAATCTCTCTCGTGCACTCGCGTTTATTTTATTTTTCCTTTCCTATCCACAAATTCAAAGGAACGTAAACTAAACTTCGCATACGTTGTTAATATTTAATTCGTCACTTATTTAAACATGATCCGATCAGTCAATCATCATCAAAGAAAAGAATAGCCGAGAAAATTTGTAAACTTTCAATACTGCATGTATAACAACGGCGCCAGGATTATAGTGTATTTCCACGTCGGTGTTGCTCGACTAACAATTTTCTCTCTTGTTTTTTTTATTATGCAACGCAACCTAATTTATTTTTTTATGTGTAATACGAGTATTATATGTATATACATACATACAGACATACATACGCATATTTATTTATGTTTTAACTGGAGCTACGCGTAACTGGTCTATATTGCTGTTGTACGAAAATTCAAAAGAAAGAAGCATCGAAAATCTTTTATTGAATCTATAATCAAGTAGTAAAGCGTTAATTATTTGCGGAAGAGGTGTAAGCCTGTTTTCATTTTCGTTGGCTTTTTGAGAGCGTTTTGCTTTTGAGCGATCAAGGTTGTGTGCATCGAAAATTTGTTGTTGCGTAAAAGGAAGTGTAAATGGTTAGAAAGTTGTATGGGTTGGCAACTAGCAGGGCAATAAGCTAGCTAACAACTCTGTATCGGGCAGACACCAACTTCCCCCTGAGCCTCAGCCTTAGCCTCCTGCTGCTGCTGCGTGCTGTGTTGTCAATGTCAGCGCTTGCTTTCCAACTCGGGGAGAAAGTAAGTAGTACGCGCGAAAGATTTAAAAGTGGATCAGCAGAAAAGAAAAATAAACGTAACCAGCCAGCGAACATTGTTGAGGAGCTGCAGTAAAACTTAACGTTGGTGGCAGTGGCAGTTGCTGTATCTGCCGCGTGGTGCGCAGCTTGCGTGAGGCATACATGCCTATGTTGCCATTGCCTCCTACGACGATGCGACTGCTGTCTGCCCGTTTCTCCGTATGCCTGTAGAAAGCCTACGCGAATATACTATACACATCAGAAGCAGCATCCATGGGGCTCCAGCACACCTGAAGCACTTCGTGGTGCATTATTGTTATTTCAATTGATTTTCCAAGTGACGCAGCAGTATTCGAAGAGTTCGGAGCCACCGGAGCAGCGAGTCTCTTGGCTTAGATTTTGAATATGGCGCTCACAGCCACTTACCAAGCACTGTGCTTCAAATTGTGCATAAAAATGCAGTTAAACTGGTTTGCTGCATGTGCGCCTTAAGTGGCAGCTACGACGCTGACAATGCTGCAGACGATCGATGATTCTCAAAACAGGCAGACAGGCAATGAGTCGTTTTGAACGCCATTGAACATTGGCAGTCATTTGAGTCGCTATAAAAAAATGGTGCAAATGAAACTAGTTATCTAATTGCTTAAGCACAATTCAATGTGTGGCAACCACAGCCACCGTCGTTGCCGCCGCCGCCGATATCGCCAGAGTCGCCTCAACCTCCACTGCTGCAAGTGCACCGAGTTGCAAGCCGAAGCTAGGTGACTTTTGTTTTCTATATGGAGTAGAGGTGGGCTCGTGCCGAATCGATATGCAGCCGATGAGTATTCTTAAAATACATGGACCGGCAGCATAAACGGGCATATGAAAAGGGTTTTCTACTAAATCAGAGCTGCCAATAATTCCATATTTTCATTAAAATTTGCCTGAATGTAGAAAAAATTTAACTATTAAAAACGGTTGTGCTATGCAATACAGCTGGTTGGGACTCGTACTTGTATTTATTTTTTGAATTTGGTGCCCATTTGGTTCGGCGGGATCATGCTCATCTCTAATTTTGAGTGATCGTTGGCGAGGCATGTCGTGTGTTGTGCATACGAAATGTTGGCTTACCCAACAGAAAGACAGACGTTTGGACAGACATGGCGGGCGCCGGTCTGGGTTCGCGCTTTTGATCGCACCAAATTTTAATTTGGATTTCACTTTCTTTTTCGATACGCTCACTTGGTTTTCTGCCTTTCAAACCTATGTATGTATGTAAGTATTTTTTTGTTTCTGTGCGTTTTTGTTTTTAATGCAGCGCGGCAGCGGTCATGAAAAATGTAGACATTGAAGAAATAAGGCAAAAGATCGTTGCACAACTCTCAATTTTGTGTATTGGATACATTTTATTATATGTATGTATATGTAGTACATATATGCAAGTACTATGCTGGAATAACGAGCTTTCCTACCTAAAACAGACTGCATGTATGAATATGTATACATACATATGTATATATGTACATACATATACATGTATAAGTTGCCGATGCTATGCTGTGCTGTGATTTTTGTCACTTCACCCTGCCCTATGGTTTTTTTGCCCGTTTTTTTGGCAGAAACTCGAAATATGAAGATATTTATTTATATTTACCAAATTTAGTTTGTACGCATATTTTGGTACCTCAAGACGACATACCAAGTTTGGTTCAGTTTGGGCCACTATTTCATATAGCTGCCATATTACCGATATGGCCGACTTTCACTAATTTCAGTATTTTTAACTGTATCGAACCAGAAACTGGCCTATATATTGCTCACATGCAATTTATTTTAGTTCACAAAATATAAATAATTTAATATGAGTTTATTTTATTTTTTTGATTTCCCCCCTCCCCCCTCTTCAAGGCTACAGAGTTTCGTTAATACTGTCCACATTTCAAAAGCTACATAAACAAAACTTTGCACACGTAATTTATATAGAATCATCTATTTATTGTTTTAAATTTCAATCAAATCGTTACATTTTTAGAAAAGTTATTAGCGAAAACATTTCACTCTAGTACTACAAGTACGCCCACAAGCACAGCATCAAGCTACCTCATCTTCTCTTTTTGCTTCCGCTATGGGCGTATATAACTCAGTGCTTGAAGTTTGTCTGGGTACAGGGTATTTCACTGTCGGTATTGCTCGACTATAGCGTTTTCTATCACGGCTCAAAATCGCCATCAACATCAACAATCATGTTAAAAGCAAAACAATTTGTGTCTTTTTTTTTGAATGGCTTTTAAGTTTGATTACAACATGGCATGTGTTTTTTAATATAATTGGAGAAGAATTTTACTTTTACCGATATTAACATAGTATTGTATTCATCTAAGATGCTTACGTTAATTTTCTGTAATATATTCTGCTTAAATGCGTATTCTGAGTCTTTGTTGCTGTTACAAATGTCAACAATGTTTGCATGCCCAAACAGTAGTTTTGCTGAAACAAACGCAATTTTACAGAAAACGTGCTAATTGGTACGAAGTTCTTTAGTAATTCCATAATAAACATATATTAGTTAGTATTTCCACATTTATAACTTTTTGCAACTCTTTACCATTCAAAAGTACTATTCCACGAAACACAGCGCAACTTATAAAGGTTAATTTTAAAAAAGCACACGAACAACACATGGCACAATTACGCGAACACACTTCATCGCTTAAAAACAGTTTTGGATTATAATTTTACATACCTTGATTAACGTTTTCCATTATATAACTTAACTTTTGTGGGTTATTTTCTTAGTTCTGCAAGCTCAGAAAGTTTACCAAAAATTGCTGCCAAAATCACAAATACATGTGTTTTACACAACCAGGTAACTTGGACTGCGCGCCAAGAAAATGGTGTTGCCATATCAGCAGGAATTAATTTAATTTTCGCTTAATTAAACAATTTATAATAAAATAAAAATAAAATTTTTTATATTTGTACAAAAATTTTTTTTGGACTTTCTGCCAAAAAAAAACGGGGAAAAAAGTTCAGTCTGTTTTAATATAAGCAAGCCTTTCAATACATATTATATATGTATGTGTGTTTGTAGCGTATTATGCCATTTAGAGACTGGTGTGAAACCAAATTAATATAGTATTCATACGTTCTTATAGGTACACATGTATGTATAAGCAAACAATATTTCAACTTACATTTCAATTCAATGGCGATATGAGATATGAACATACATATGCAAGTAGGAGCTTTGCATTTAAGCAATTGGTGTTACGTATGTATGTAGTTTTAAAGGAGTGAGAAAAGAAGGCTGGAAGCATTGGGCTTTGTAAGAAAAATGTGAACTCCATCTCGACCGAAAATTACAAACGTAAGTGAAAACACCAATTAGTATTCCTAATGGCATATCCCCACAGTTGCGCATTCACATTCTGATTTTTGATCAACGCAGTGCTCTGCCATCCGATTTCTCTGTATGAAAATTTAAAAAAATTTTAAAGGTGACAATTTTGACAAAAGAAATGATTAATACTGAGAATGCGATCGCTTTCTTACTGTACTAGTAAATACACTATTAGATTATTTATGTAGTTTTTATAAATGTAAATGCTTCATACACAAGTTTTGGACAAACAAAATATGTAGATTACATTAAAACACACGTAGTTCAAACAATACATTGCACTTATTAATGATGACTATGACTGGAAGTGTCTTTTAACGCAATCTACTTCTGGGGGAACAAACGCTCATTCTGTCTGAGGAGCAATTCATATTTCCAGATATAGCTGTAAACGTTAGATGGCATTGTGTGGATATTAAAATTTAAAATTATAAAAACTCTTCATATAGCTTCTGTATTAACAATTTAATGCCCCAATAAACATTTTTCCCTGATTTCGGCTCAATCTGGAGGAATTGACATAGAAAATGGAAAAAGCTGGTCTCTGTCATTTATTCATAAATTCTTATTTTTAATTGTTTCGTGTATTTTATCTTTTGTCATATATTTAAACAAAACGAAGCCTTCTTTAAACTTGTCATAGGTAGACAAATTTGCTTTAAAAGTATAATGTTTTATCAATTACTAATATAAAAACGCTTCTGGTGCAACAAGGAACAAAAAGTGACTTTCGATAGAAATTACAATTGAAATTCCAAAGTTTAATTCTATAATATTACATAGATAAATATAATCCTGCTGCTATTTTAGAGCGTAGTACTAGCTTAAAATTGCTTCTGGTCTAAGGAGAGAGGATAGGATTTTTGGAGTAAAGGTGGAGAATTGCACATACAGGGGTGCCACAGAAATCTCTTTTAGGACGTATCAAATATCGTTTGTTTTGCCAGGAGTGTTGATTAAAAACACTAACAAAGACATTTTTCCTCATAAAAAAATCATTAAAATATATAGCTTATAGTTTTTCTGAACAATGTGCGTCAAATATATTTTGCATATCCTTAATGTATAACTGTGTATTAATTAAACAATCTTGGGGATAATTGTGTGTCGCCTGGTCTGTTTGTTAACGAAAATGTGAATGGTTATAAACTGCCATTTAAATTTACAATACGGACCAGGGAAATAAAATGAAAGTACATTTTTGTTTTTTCTGAATTTAATTTGAAATGCTAGTTTTTGCAAAACATAGATCGCCACAACAGGACGCAATTTTCGTCGAATTTATGGAAGCACTACATTTTATAACAAGAAAGGAATGCTAAAGTCGAGCAGGCTCAACTCTTAAATACCCTGTACCACCCCACAAAAAAGTAATTAAATTAATTAATTTAATTTAATTAATTAACTAAATTAAATATAAAATATTCCATGCATGCATACATACATTTACATCAGAATCGTGCCTTATGCGTGTGTGTGTACTTGTACATATGTATGTATGTGTGCATTGGGCCTGGTTATATGGCTATAACTTTCTTTCCGATCATTCTATCATAATGAAACTTGGTATACGGATATATAATTACTAACCTAATGTGACTACCAAATTTTAGTTCAAAATTATTATTATTATTCAAAATTACGGGAGTGATAGAAAATCGTTAATAGGGTGCGAGTGGGGGGGGGGGGGGGTGGATCAGAAAAAATGAACAAACTCGTCCTTTCTCGGGCTCAGGAGAATCTGTATACCAAGTTTGGTTATTCTAGCTCTTATACTTTCGGAGATCCTTGCGTTCATACAGACAGACAGACGGACAGACGGACATGGCTATATCGACTCGGGTATAAAAAAAAGTCTAATGTAATCGTCGACAGTTAGTTGTTGCTGACAACTGAGTGCGTTACAGGATTTTTACAGAATTAGTCAGTCAAATGTGAACGTCAGCTTTGCTGATAGCTGACTTGCAGGGGAAGTTGGAAAAAATTACATCTTTCAAAGTTCTTTGGCACCGACGTATTTTTTTTTATACCCTGTACCCAAAGGGTACAAGGGTATATTAGTTTTGTGCGAGTGCACATGGAACACACAGAAGGAGGCTTGGTAGACCCCACAAAGTGTATATATTCTTGATCAGCATGACAAGCCGAATCGATATAGCCATGTCCGTCTGTCTGTCTGTATGAACGCAAGGATCTCCGAAAGTATAAGAGCTAGAATAACCAAACTTGGTATACAGATTCTCCTGAGCCCGAGAAAGGACGAGTTTGTTCATTTTTTCTGATCCACCCCCCCCCCCACTCCCCCCCTATTAACAATTTTCTATAACTCCCGTAATTCTTGGAATTTTAAACTAAAATTTGGTAGACACATCCAGTTAGTAATTATATATCTGTATACCAAGTTTCAAGTTATGATAGGTTGATCAGAAAGAAAGTTATAGCCATATAACCAGGCCCAATGCACACATACATACATATGTACAAGTACACAAACACGCATAAGGCACGATTCTGATGGAAATGGAAATGTATGTATGCATGCATGGAATATTTAATTTAGTTAATTAATTAAATTAATTTAGTTAATTAGTTTAATTTAATTAATTAATTAATTAAATTAATTTAATTTCTTTTTTGTGGGGTGGTACAGGGTATTTGAGAGTTGAGCCTGCTCGACTTTAGCATTAATTTCTTGTTTTTTTGTGAGATTTCAAAAACAAATGTTACCGAAACCTCGAGATTTCTGTGGTACCCCTGATAAGTTTATGTGACTTTCTAAATGTTGAAAGTAATGATGAAATTCCCTAACTCATGTTGAGTTTTGCTAATGTGGACTGACTGCGACCGATCTTTTCTGTATTAATTTTACAGTTATTACTTACATTAATATGTTAAAAAAAAAGTAGAATCGCTATGGAATTGTTTATTCATCAGTCGGAAATTTTTTATGTAACCACCATTATCACATCATATTTATAAAAAGCACGTAACTCCCTTGATCTCAGAGTATTAAAGAATTATGTTTTATATTATTATTTTCTTTATTTATAACCGAAATGGTGAAAATGGGGTGACTATTACAGAGTATAAAATAATCGAGATGGCGCAACTTTGAACTCGTTATCTTTTTTTTATCCTTATGAAAACCCCTTTTCACAAAATGCAAACGTTATACCAGTTTGTTGGAAATGTTGATACCGTAAAAGAATGTACGGCTTCCCCCCTCATCCTCGCAACTAACTACCACAGAAAATATAACGTAAATAAAAGTAAATTTACACTATTAGTATTAATATGAAATAATACATACTAGTATTCCTGCAGATATAAATTTGTAACTTTTTATTTGGTAAATTTTAAAAGGGAAACAAAATTGTATAATAGAATTACTTTATCCCACAAATTTTTCCAGGAGATTAAAATCAGCGTTTGGGATATTTGTCAGATAATGCAAAGAAGAAGTGATTGGGGCCATTACCTATAAAAATTAGATAAATTTTGCTGCTTACTTACAAATGATCGCTTATTACCTATTTTATTCCAAAGCAAGAATTTTCCTTCTCAAAAACATGAAAATATTAAGAAGAATAAACAATTTGTCGTACTATTTTCATTCAGCATATACATACATATTAATAATATGTTGCATATACGTGCCCCTGCTTGCATTTTTTTGCTTGTTTTTTATGCTTTAATATATATGTATATACCATATACGAGTATGCGTAACTTAGCTGTTGCGATACGACCAAGGAGCTCCGCCTTACAATTTTGCAGGCTAGTTTAGTATGCCACATGGTTGGCATTGAGTATTTTGTTTCTATTTATTATGTTTTATAATTAGTTGTTACTTTAAGTACATAAATATATTTTTTTCGGTGGCTGAAGTACTTTTTGTATTAAGCTGCAACCACACACGAAAACCACTTGCCTATATGAAAGACAACATCGCAAATACCAAGCTAAAGACAGAATTTCAACAACAGCTGGCCAAGGGAGCTCCAAGTTGGCTTAAAGCAAATTATATAATTGAAGTGCAGTCAATCTTTTGCTAATGTAGTCATTAAAGCTGCTATAAACAATAACAGAAGTAACGGCAAGCACCCGGAGAAGGACCAACAAAATTACACAAAATCTTAAAATTGATTAAAAAGTGAAAGTTTTCTTTTTCATCATCGACCGCGGCGCTTTTATCGTCGTTGTTCGTCGTTTGCACAAAATTAACAGAAAAAGAAATGCAAAAACAATCGTACGTTGAGATTTTAAAACAAAGTAAAGAAGCGAGCAACAAGCATAGCGCCAACAACAACAAAGCAAAGCAAAGAGAGAGAGACCGCAGATCGGAGCTCAGTTCAGTGAGCCATATACGTTCCGCAAAGCGAGTGAAGCAACTATAAGTCTATAACAGAATTTGCAAACAAAAACAACATTAACAGCACAAGAAGCTGAACCTATTGGGCACCAGACCCACCATTAAAAAAAAGAAGAAAATGTTGTAAGCAGCACCGGCAGTAGCACAACAACAACGACGGCTAGCAATAGGAATAGGAAAGGTGGCGGCGATGGGGTGTCGCGCCCGCGCTTAGTCTTTGGGCACCCACAGCTTCGCTCTTCTCACGCCACCCAAAGCATAGCTCAGGCCTGGAGAAACCCAGGTGAACAGCACAGCTCCAGTCGGGTGGGGGATGGGGATGGGGAGGGGGATTGCATATGCAAAATACATACATATATACATACTGACACCTGTTTGTGGTTAACGTCGTTGCTGCCGCTGCGCTGGCGGCTCCAAAGGCGGAAGTAATTTCGGCATTGGTGCATATCACTTTCACCATTTTCGTGTAGCACGTTTGTGTGTCACCTTCTTACATACTATACCTGTACTGTGTACTGTGTGTGCTTGTGAGGGGGTGCTAATTTCATAATTGCCAAGAGCTGGTAAATATTTTCACTTGATAAATAAATAATAACATGTTGCTTTTACTTATTTTTCAGTCACCGTTAATCCACCGCCGCAAAGACCTTGGCTGCCACTTGCAAAACCAAACAAAACGCGTCCAGCCTGTAAGTATTTCTTACTTTACCTTTCAAATTTGTCATGAAACACTATTTGTGAAACATCTTTTATACATTCATTTATCCCAAAACATTATTGGCATGTGGATCGTCATTTAAGTTTATTCCTAAATGTTCATAGATGGTACACATGACAAACGCATCACACTTTCCCCTGCTAATATATTAATACTAATCTTTGTGACATTGAAAATATTATTTTGGGCTAACATCCTACGTTTATATTTTTAAATACATTCCTACGTCTAATGTTAAAATACGCAAGCATAACGATTTCGCATTACCTGGCTCTTTTTTGAAGTGCGAAGAGGCAACCATAGTAGATACAAGTAATAAGCATGACGAGATGAACTGATAAAGATTTGTCCAACTCTCCGTCCGTATGAGCAGAGATAACTTTTGGGCTATAATAACTAGGGACACCAAACTTAGTCTTATCCATACACAGAGCAAGTTTATTACAAATTTCAAAATTATTGTAGTTTACCACGATGTCGATAGGCAAAGATTGAATGTAACCTATATACAATTGTATTCAAGAGTTGGGCTGGGCTGACATGATTTTAACTTTATATTCGTTTTTTTAACATTCATTTCCATTTGGGGTGGTGGTAGGCACCACTCTTGATAAAAAGGTTGATTAAATGCAAAATAGGCGAAACTCACTTTTAGATCGATTTGTTTCCTAACTTTCAGCTAAGCCTCCTATCTTAAATTCTGGTCAGGATTTCGATCTTCATTACTTCACATTAAGAGCAAATCGAAATTTAATTATTGAAGTACATACATACGTCTAAACATTACCAAACCAGGTTTGAAGCGCAGTGTAGTAGAGTTCACCTGAGTTGTACAAATAGTCTTTATAAATACTTAATGTTAATCTAACCGTTTCAAAAAAACTTTTAATTGGTTTTCTGGAAACATTAGTCTGATGCAAATCATGTAAAATTTTAGTTTTTAAAATATATTATATATATTTCACGAGTCTGTGCTAACTTGTCGTTTGCAGGCATTTTCACCGTCATGTGCTATAATGTGCTATGCGATAAGTACGCGACGCGACAGATGTACGGCTATTGTCCATCGTGGGCGCTATGCTGGGAGTACCGTAAGAAGTCCATTATCGATGAGATACGGCACTATGCGGCAGACATTATAAGCCTTCAGGAAATCGAAACAGAACAGTTCTATCACTTTTTTCTACCTGAGCTGAAGAACGATGGTTATGAAGGAATTTTCTCACCAAAGTCGCGGGCGAAGACCATGTCCGAAGTAGAACGCAAATATGTGGACGGTTGTGCGATATTCTTTCGTGCATCAAAGTGAGTATGCTTAAGATACAATTGTCATCCATTGATTCGAAGATAATATTCTACATATTCTTTAACAAATTTTGTTTTGGTTGAATTATTCGTTAAATCTGAAAGTTATCATCTTGCTCTTTTATCAGATTTACGCTAATCAAGGAGCACTTGATTGAATTTAATCAGCTGGCTATGGCTAATGCTGAAGGATCGGACAACATGCTGAACAGAGTCATGCCAAAGGATAACATTGGTCTGGCTGCCCTCCTCAAGGTCAAGGAAACGGCATGGGAGCCCATGTCTGAGGTAACACAGATCTCACAACCGCTCCTCGTGTGCACAGCGCATATTCATTGGGATCCAGAGTTTTGTGACGTCAAACTGATACAGACAATGATGCTGAGCAACGAGCTGAAAACAATCATTGACGAGGCCAGCCACAGTTTTCGCCCCGGCCATAAGAACGATTCCAACAGTGTGCAGTTGCTGCTATGTGGCGATTTCAACTCGCTGCCAGACTCTGGCGTCGTTGAGTTCCTTGGCAAGGGCCGCGTCTCCATGGATCATTCTGACTTTAAGGACATGGGCTACAAGTCGTGCCTGCAACGATTACTGTCTAACGACACGAACGAGTTCACGCATTCCTTTAAGCTAGCTTCCGCTTACAGCGAGGACATAATGCCGCACACGAATTATACGTTTGACTTTAAGGGCATCATCGATTACATATTCTATACAAGGACAGGCATGAATCCTTTAGGTCTATTGGGTCCCGTATCTACGGATTGGCTGCGGGAGAACAAAGTTGTTGGTTGCCCACACCCTCACATACCCTCCGACCATTTCCCGCTGCTAGTGGAATTGGAACTGATGCACACGGCGGGGCAGCAGGCGCCACCTAATGGGCTTATCAACCGGCGGTAGCAATAAAGGCGAAGGTGCAAACTAACTGTGGCAACTACAACATCGACTACGGCGACCAAAACAAAAATGATGACTATGACGACTGTGACAGCAACGGGCGGCAATCAAAGCAATTGCAAGGATAGCCGGACGGCGATGAATGGACTATCAGCAAACCTCAGAACCCTTTCAATCAAATCCAATAGGCAAAACCAAATGACCAAACCATGAAATGGCATGACAGGGCAACGGCGACGCAATATTCAATAGGAATGACTTCCCTTAAAACCTTATAACTTATAAGTTGACAACAATATAAAGGTCTCGATTGTGCGCTGGTTCGTCAAGTGCGTCAACCCCTCTTCAACTAAAACGCATCTCTCAAACAAGATTCTAGCATTGTGCAAGTGAATGTGTTTAGTTCAGTTATCTCTTCGGCACATCATATTTCCTTGTATAAGAATCAATATAAGGAAATATGGCGTTTTGCTCTTATAATCAAGAGCAGAGGGCTTTAAATACGAATTAATTTTACTTGCTGCTCTTCTACTCCGCGTTTCTCGTTTTTTTTACTGCACCATCGAATAAAATATATAAATACATATAAATTTGATCACTTACGTTTTTGTAACATTTCATACCTGTAGAATATTTAAGTTAATAAGTTGACACATACTCTAAGCTATAAGTATAAAATTCAAAAAATATGTAAAAATTTAACGATACGAAAATACAAATATTACAAAACATGCAACAAATTATATAGAAAAAACGATTTGCTTCGATTTGAAAGAAATATTTGGCATATTCAAAAATAGCCAATATCAAAAATCTAAAAGAATCTATCAAGCAGGCGCGTCTGGGATAAAAAATATTCATAAATTGCCACAAACTACTTAGAAAGAATAATATTACAATCGCGCACGATGTGAACACAAAAGGTCAAGATTGGACAGATGAAAGGAGTTTAGAAGTGGATTCGTAAATATCTGACTCTATACATATGTAAATGGAAACAATAAAATCTAGCGAAATAGATACGCATATATGTATATAGAAACATATATTCTATATGTTACTAAATGCAGCAACCAATTCTAAATATTGTTATCGCGTAAGAAAGTATATATACTACTATATACAAATACAAACTTTGAAATATCCCTAAATAAGCCAGTAATAGGAGTGTTCCCTAAAATATTAACATATTGACTTTGTTTTTAAACACATTAAAAAATTCAAATATATTATTGTTTTTGTATCATCGTCATTTATGTTTTGAAGGGCAAGCAAGCTAAAATAAGGACTCATCAACGGTAATAAAAACAAATTCAATAAATCTTAATTCAATGGTTTTTAAATACGTCCGCATATGTAAATATTTTCGTTTAAACTTTTGTATGAACAATTTGAAAGTAGTCGTGAAAGCTTTAAGACTCTATAGAGTCGTCATACACCTCCTAAATTATTTTCAACGTATAAAAACCCTAATTTGAGCTCTGCCGGATAAAAGTGGAAGATTTTCCGATAAGAACATTGATGCTCATTATTCTTGGGAGTGAATTTTCTCAAGATACGGCTCCCTTCAAACCATAAAAGTAGTCTAAAGCTCTAAAACGAATGCATAATCAGGAACACAAGTGCTTATATAGTTGCAATATCAAGACGATATAGCCCTGTCCCTTTGAACGCAAAGATCTTGAAAAGTAAAAGAGCTGTATTACCAAGCTTGGTTCCCAGATTCCCTTAACCCCGAGAAAGGAAAACATACAGATTTTACCTTCACCTTCCCACCCCTCCCACTAAAAGGTATTGGCAATCTTCCATAGCCGGCGTAATTTTTGGAATTTTTAGCTCAGATTTGGTAATTACAGCCTGTTAGTGTTTACATATGTGTCATGTTAAGTTTCATCATGTTAGGTCAAATGTAAGGCGGCCAACCGTCCCGCATTGTGCGGGACAGTCCCGCATTGACAGGTGTTGTCCCGCATTGAAAAATCGAATAAAATAGTCCCGAAAAACCTAAAACGCGTCCCCCATGTCCCGCATTACCAACATGACATTTAAAATACATAATATAATAGAGGAAGAGATAAAAAACCATTGTTCTTTCTACTGCATCTCCTCCTCCTGCTCTCCTGTTTGACAAAACAGCGGTGAATTGAGGTGCTTAATAATCTAAGAGAAAAAGGAATACCAATGCAAAATTGCCTAAACTTGATGCTGCAATTTGCCGATGTAGTACTGGAGTAAAATGGTTTCGGTAACTTAGAATTAACCGATTTTCATAAAAATTGAAAAAAAAAAAAAATTATGTATATATAAATTATCTTTGCAAATATGGTTTATGTTGCTTATTTGGTTAATGTGCGCTCAACCGTTTTCAGACGGACGGACATACTTTGATCGATTTCTCTCGTCGTGCTGATTAAGAATATATACACCATATGGGGTCGGAGATGCTTCCTTTGCGCAACCTAATATGTATATACTTTTTACCTTACGGGTACAAGGTAAAAAAAATCCAGTACTGGTCAAAAAGTTTCACTCGTGTGAAAAATATGATTTTAAAAATAAAAAAACATAAACAAATTGAATAATTATTTTAAGTGTTTAATATTTACATACATATGTAACTGTACATATGACACATCGAAAAAAACACCACCTTAAATTGTCCCGCATTGGCTTTTGAAAAAGTTGGCCGCCTTAGTCAAATGTAAGCTTGGGCAGAGATTACATTTATGGCTAAGAATATCATCACTAATCGCGTGGGGGAGGTAGGTAAATCCGAAATGCAAATTTTATGCGAAGTCAGATAAGGCTTCTTGGAATGATAGAACGAACGGTGTTCCCGAAAATCCCCGATAGGGTCGAATAAACTAAAGTAAAACAAAATAGAACGCTACAGTCCAACAAGCCCGACAGTAAAATAGCCTGTACTCTCCACAAAAAAATAAAATTTAAAAAATATATATATTTAAAAAAAATTAAATTATTTAAAAAGAATGGAAGACATGTTTGTGTACAGTTTTACATTTACATCACGTGTCTATGCGTGTTTATATGCGTGTATGTATGCAGCACAAAGTTTAACCGAACAAGGCTATATCGACTTGTCATCCTGATCAATAATATAAATATATGTACATATATACTCTGTGGGGTCTGCCACGCCTCCTTCTGTGTGTTACATGCATGCGCACAAAACTAGTATACCCTTTAAACTTTTGGGTATAGGCTATAACAAACTCATAATAGGGCACCTGTGTACAAAATGTGGTGTCAATCTCTTATAGTCTCTGAGATTCAGGTTTTCATACGGACGGACAGACAGTCTTGTCATGCTGATCAAGAATATATAAGCTTTGTGGGGTCTACCACGTATCCTTCTACTTTTGTACATTTTTTACTAGATTCAATACATGTCAACAGCCGGAAAAATCATTCAAAAATTTTATAGACGCAAATACGCCAAATGCTAAGACGATGATGATTGACGAAGCAACAAATAATAATATGCGGTTTTTCTGTTCGCAATTCTACAATGGTATCCGAAATCGACATTCATTGTTCGCCCACTTGAAATTGTTTATGTACGCGGGATGCAATAGATAGGGCTGTCTATCTATCTTTTTTAAATCGTCGATGTGTTGATAATGAGTACTCGGTAATTCCAATGTTTTGTTGGAATTCAAAAGCAAATGGAATCTTCTTGGAAACTCATGAACTAAAACCAAATATAATTGTCACATAAAAAGCGAAAAGGCAACAAAAATAAATGAATCGATGCATCGATTTTTTGTCGAGAATTATGGGAATGCCATCGATAGCCTTTGACGATAGATCAATTGTGTGAAACATCGATGCTTTGTACTTTATTTACAGCCCTAGCAAATTGCTAGTAGCAATATATAATGAACATGCACAATGCCATTGTAACATGATCCAGGCCTGCAAGTATGGTCATTTATCGATCATTCGATATATAGTAACTAAGGTATCGGTAGTACTCCCGTGGCATCGCAAAACAAAGTACATGCATCGAAGTATTTTTGCAAATCTATTGTTGTTTAGTGGTGGTTAGCATTTCTTTAGAATTAAAACATATTTATCTTCGCATACATTTATGCCTGAATTTAAAATACTCTCTACATCGCTTGACTTTATTAAAGTTTTAAAAGTAAATGGAACAGATTTATTTACGGCAAGCACACTAACAACCCATATAAAACGGGATCAACGGTATTTGTTATGATCCTAATGCGCAAAATTAAGTTTGCCGCGCTTTTTCTATACAAATGCTAACTTTTTCATAATTTTCAAAATCTTTTTAGGAGCCATAATGTCCCGCCGCCGAGTGAGAAATTTGTCGATTTCGTCTGATTACGAACACAACAGTGCTCCAAAAAAGAAAAAAACAGCGCACACTCCTTTGGTAGATGATTTTGAAATACAGAGCCAGTCATCTTCAAAGTCGGGTGAACACTCCCAGCTAGAATTCCCAAATAATCTATCTTTAGAAGGTACTATACCACGTTCGGTAAGTTGTTACTAAAATAAAAATGCACACTTGCATTTATATGTATGTAAATACTTATAATAACATACGTATGTATGTCAACTTAACATTAGATCAACTACAAAGACATATCGGAGCGTTGTGGAAAGGTTTCCTCTATGCGCCTTCAGAACTTCATGTGTCACGAGAATTTGTTCATTGAGTTTGGTCCCAATATAAATTTTCTTGTGGGAAGCAACGGCAGCGGAAAAAGTGCGATTCTAACGGCCCTTGTCCTTGGGTTAGGCAACTCAGCACGTGCCACTAATCGTGCAAGCAGCATACAAAGTAAGTTTTGTATGTATGACCAGCGCGTTTGTGCTTAACATTTTGCATTTGTAGAACTAATAAAAAACGGAGAAACAAGTGCCACTATTGAAGTGACTCTGTGCAACTCGGGACTTCGTCCGTTTAAATCGGATATCTATGGCCCACGCATTTCAGTTGTGCGTCAAATTCGACAATCCTCTTCACAGTACCAGTTGAAAGACTCACGTGGCAATACTGTGTCGAAGAAATTGGATGACATACGTCGAATGTTAGTCTTTTTCGGTATACAGGTTGATAACCCAATATTCGTCCTTAATCAGGACACCGCGCGTCAGTTCCTAAAGGAGTGAGTTTGATTACAGTTTATCACTTTAAATATATATATGATGTATCTATAATTTTTGTAAATTTACAGCCTGGAGCCATCTTCGAATTACGCATTAGTGATGAAGGGTAATTATGAAATATACATACATATAATTCTGAACTTCAACTTATATATAGTGTAGCATTTTATATTTGATATAAGAATATTTTTAGCTAGGCATATTGCTAGTACGAATTTATAATTATTGTAATTCTAAATTTTAATTATCTGTGTTTATACTTGTTGTATAAAATGGAATACTAGTTTACTGTATGTAACGCCTAGAACGTGGCTTGGGAGGCCCTCAAAAGTATATATATTCTTGATCAGTGTGACAAGACGAGTCGGTATAGCATGTACATATCAACAAAGCGATCAGCGGCCCTACCACTCCGCCGCTATTAGTGATTTTCCATATCTCCCGTAGTCATTCGAATTTTGGCAATTATATTCTCTTAGTGTACGTATGCCAAGTTTCATCGTGATAGTTTAATTTTGAAGGAAGTTAACCCGTGAATGTAGTTTTTCCTTGCTCTGCTAGCAGTTGTTGTTGCTTTGCCTCAACTTTGTTTGTAACATACACACACATGAGCGCATTTAATTACACACATATACGAGATCCATTTAGGACATTGAAATTGTGCATGAACATAAAAATCTTCGTTCGTGAAAAATAAATTTTGATAAAGAGTTTTTGTACCACACAGAAAGTAGCTTTTATATGTTTTCCCATTTGTTTGCTTTATAGTTAATTGTGTAAAGGGAGGATGCGTTTTGTTCAAATTCTTCTTTTCATAATAATAATAATTTAACATTATTAAATTAGAATTTTATTAATTATTATTGTGAAAAATAAATGATCTATTTTGAAAGGGACTCAGTTGGACCTTTGCAGTTCAAGCTTAAATCAGAGCTACCAAAGACGAGTAAAAATGGTCCATGAAATGGAACTTTTAAAAGATGTAAGTATCTTGTCTGTTAATATGAAGTGCTCCATCTAATATTTAATGTTTAATGGATCAGAAAAAGGACCAGACGCAGAAACTATGCAATATAGAAGAGGATAAATTGAAGATGCTTCAGAACAAGGAGTCTATTATGGTAAAAATGTTAATAAATCTACTGCCAAGTGTTCATTTGGGTTTGTTTTTTAGACCCGCTTGGAGAAGGCTAAAGCGGAATTAGCTTGGGCCGCAGTCAAGCAGTACGAAAGGGAACTTTCGGGCTACATAGCAAAAATTGATGCCATTGAACTAAAAAAAGCCGAGCTGATCGAATGCACTTCCAGAAAGGATTGTCAGCAACAAGCGCTCTCTCATCAACTGAGGTAAAATCATTTCAAAAGTGATCGACCATTTGAAAATAATTCATTTCCTTAGCAAATTGGATGAAAAAAAGGCACCGCTGTTTGTATTATATAAAAAACAAGAAAATGTTACTAACAGCGCCAAACTGCGGGTACAAGAATGTAATCAGAAACTGTTTGATATTAATATATCCATAAAAAATGCGCAACGCCGAATGGAGGAGGACCAAAAAATCTTAGCCAGCTGTCAGAAACATTTAGAGAACTACAACGTTGACTATGCAAAACATAAACGATTGAAGGAGAGCCATGCCGCTTTGCTTGGTACGCTTAACAAAAAAATGATTTCAAATGAAGAAATAATTCGTCAATTGCGAAAGGAACAACAGGAGCTTACAGCCAAAGCTTTGGAAATACAAGAACAGTCTGAAAATGCAAAGAAGGACTTAAGGAGGCTTGAACAAAGGGATCGTAAGTTATTAGCTCTAATCGAGTGTTAATTTCGCTTAACAGTATTTTTTGTTCTAAATTAGATCATCTAAAATTGGAAATTAACTCGTTGATATCTAACAAATCCAATCAAATGTCTGTATATGGTCACCAGGCGATCGCTGCTCAAAATCATATTCGTAGAGAATTTAATAGCGAGGGCATGAATAATATGCCACTTGGGCCGCTCGGCACATATATATCTGTACCAAATCCAAAGTACCGCGATTTGGTTGAAAATGAATTATCAGGCGTCTTGCGCTCATATATTGTGAATTCAGATGCTGATCGTCGGAAGTTAAGCCATATATTTCAGAAGGTATACACTCATGGCAAGATTCCATCTATAATCTTAAGCCCGTATTCAGATCGTGTGTACGACGTGTCTAACCATAAGGTAAAGCCCATACCAAACACTAGATTACTTATGGACGAAATAAGGTGTGAAAACCCTATAGTAATGAACTATTTAATAGACGTATGCAGAATCGAAACTATTTTAATAACCGAATCAAAAGAAATCGCAGAATACTTGACCTCAGAGCTCGAAAATGTCCCACCAAATTTGTCACGTGTCTTAGTGCCAAATCTATTACTTGAATATTCACCAGCGCCAAATTATGCTATGTATTCGTTAAATTTAAAATCGGCGTGCATCCTTCAAGTAAACGTAGACGAGCGCATAAAGGCGCTTGAAGGTGATGCAGCAGATTTGAAGAATAACATACTGAACTCACAGAGAATATATAAAAGTACAAACGAACAAATTACCAGCTTTAATAGAGAAATCGAAGCTAAAGCATCACTTATCAATCAACGTTCAACGGAAAATAAGGAAACCTTGCGTAAAATAATGGAAATAGAGCAATACGAATACGAGGAGTTGCCTGAGCAAGATCATTTGGTAAGTGGGAACGTAAACATTTTATTTGTATTTAATTTAACAAATACATTTTTTTTTATTATTAGCAAAGAACCATGGATAACATATCTAATAAAATTTGTGAAGGGAAAAAACAGAATGAGCGTTTACAGGCCGAACTTGTCGACATCAGCAAGGACAAAGCATTAGCTGAAAATGAAGAAGCGGAGCAACGTGCGAAAATCAACCCATTACAAGAAAACATTGCGTCTGTCGAAAAAGAATACACGGAAATTGAGTGCAAAATACGCAGTCTAGATACACATTATGATGCAAACTTTTGCAAACTTAACAAAACAATTGAGTTGCTTGAAAATTTTATAAAGCAAAAGGGAAATATTGAAAGAGAGCTTCAGGAGGCGCGCAACAAAGCCCAGCAAAAAGGAGACTACAGTGAAACCGAGCAATCAGAACAAGAAATACGCGACAAAATTAGTCGCTACGAATCAAAAATCAAACAATACAAGAGCTTGAATTTTACTATCGAAGAGGTGGAGAAACAATTGCACCATTTAAAGAGTTCCTTAAGGCTACAAATTGAAAATTTGCGAATTGCTTACCAAGCGGCAAAGATATTACGCATGTGCTATCATCAGCGCGCTCAACGTTTCCAAAGATCGCGACACCATTACTTCACTATGGTTGAATTTCAGTTTCAAGTAAGTTGCATAAATATTTTTAAGTTTCGACCATATATTATAGCTATAGCTTAATAACCATACTAATACTAAAATCTCCTTTATAGCAAGCATTAAATCTGCGCGAATTCAGCTCTGCAATCCATGTAAATCACAAATCACATACATTTCAAATAGATGTACAACCACCGAGCGGAAATAAAACATCGAATTCCAAGACTTTGTCAGGAGGCGAGCGATCGTTTACAACAGTTTCGCTCTTAAAGGGTCTATGGAGCACATCGGATCATCCGTTTTATTTTTTGGACGAATATGACGTTTTTACGGTAGGACTATGTAGTAGCATCTTTATACAATTTTAAAGATTTTACTGAAATTCACATTTCTTCACATTTTTGAGTACCGAAAACCAAAGTCCACGTTTTAAACAAACCAAATGTTATGCCACTATGTTAGAAAACGTATTGAGACCGTTCTGATTCAATTGATCAAAACCATACGGACGGTAGTCCATTAAACGTACAACCAGTACATAAGCACACTATATCAATATGACAGTTAATTTTGACCTTTCTATTGACTTAAATGATTGCCAATATATGATTCAAATGTGTTATAACGCACTTTCAGAATTTCTATGACTTAATTTTTATTTCCGCTATAAATCCGTCTTTAATGTTGTAATTAATTTACAAGTGGTTGTTGATAATAATCAAATAGAACTCTTAATGTCGTGTCGGTTCGACTCTTTTACATCATATCCTCATAAATAAATTTAGCAGTGAGATTGGTTTTTGCCACGAAAGTTGCAATGGCATTTTCGGTTTCAATAAACCATCAAATTCGGATAAGTATCGCAATAAATACTTAAGTTATTCCACTACATGTGATTAGTCGATCAGCTATGACATTACGTGACTCTTTGGTCTGCTTATTATATGCTTTCTCTGAAAATTGAATGGATTTATTAGTAGTAGATTTCAGCCTGACGGCAAAGGAGTTTGTCCTCCAAAGCGAGGTTTTCTGGTGACAACGGGCGCCTTTCTTCGGCCACCGATAGAGCTATTTCTTTGGATGCCCCAGCCATAATTTTATAAAGTTTTTCATGAATTTGATCATTTTGAACACTATTTACTTAATCTTAATTTAAATAAAATTGTTTTTTTTTTTTTTTCGCAGGATGAAGTGAATAGAACATTTATTACACAAATTCTTATTGATGAAGGAAATGCATATCAGAACCGACAATTTTGTTTCCTAACTCCACAAGATACGGAGGTTGCGGCTAGCCATCTCATCACGGTGCATAAGTATGTAAAGAAAATATTTTGCATTCACACTATGACATTAATAATACTTTATATTAAAGGCTGGATCCCCCGGTTCGCTAAGTTACTAAAAGCTAGACCTCTGTTGCAGGACAACTACACAATATAAGCACAGGAAAGCCTAATCAATTCATGTTATAAATTAGTTGTTACTTTTAATTAAAAATATTTGTTAAAGTTTAAAATCTATTATACCATTTTCAATAAAACTACCGAAACACCACCACTCACTGGTGAAACAACAAAATTCAAGAATTCATAATCATAAAATATATTTATATCTCCAATTTCAAATATAAAATTTTAGTCTTGCTGGACTTCTAGATTTAAAAGATGTATACTTTGGCCACAATTGGGATAATTGGTCAACTTTAAGAATATTACATGTATTCTCTCATGTAGGCGCGTATTTCAATACGGCATTCAGAAAATTTGGAATATAAGGTGCGCAAAATAATTAACTGGGACAAAGGCTTGGCACATTATATTTTCCACAAAATGCAAGTTTTCGTTTTCTCTCTTCCTCCTAAATTTCGGTTGTAGTATGCTTCAGCTGTAAGCAAAGAATTTTGCAAAAGTACCGTAAGGTTTTCCTGTTATGTTTATTTGTAGAAGACAACGTTGACTTTTGTGAACGAAATAATTAACTAGGACAGATTAGTTTACTTTCGTTTACGGATAGTTTTTCGCGTCAAATTATTTTTTTGTTATACAGAATTCTTTACAAACTATAAGAATAATTAAAAGTATGTGAATTTTAACAAAAATAATTATTTGTAGCAATTCTTTAATGAGAGATGAAGAGCTTGGGAGAGTATTGGCAGTGCGCAAAATGGGGATGTTCATACGCCAAAATGGGGAAAATATTGGCAGGAATAAGGTCTCGGTGGAAAAATTGTTGAAGGACCCCGAAATTCATGGAAAACCCCATTCCGGGCGCCGCCGATTGATTCACTACTGGGACAAAATACGCATTTTTATACTCTGTACATGAAATGTACAGGAGTATATTAGGTTTGCGGGAGCTGAAAAATGTAACAGGCATAATGAGGAGTGGCAAACCCCATAAAGTATATATATTCTTGATCAGCATGACAAGACGAGTCGATCTACGTCTGTCTGTCCGTCCGTATGAACAGCTGGATCTCAGACACTATAAGAGACACCAAATTTTACACAAAGATGCCTTATGCGTGTATGCTATACGAGTTTGTTTTATTTTTTGATTTCCCCCCACTTCCCCCTATGGGGGCTTTCCCGATTTTCCATTCGTATAATCGCCTATATCTCGGACACTATAAGACCTAGGAACACCAAATTTTAGTCCAAGATGCCTTATGTGAATACGCAGAAAATGTGTATTTTCCTTCCCTTTCCTTACATTCCCCCTCTCCCACGCAAATCGTAACTCCCGTAATTTTTGGAATTTCGAACTCAAATTTTACAAATGCCCCCAGTTAGTACTTATGTTTCATCATGATAGACCGATTTAGCAGGAAGTTACAGCCATAAATATATTTTTGCTGCTGCATCGCTGCTCAAGCTGCTTTGGTTGACTGCGAACATGCTTTTTTCTTAATTCTCTTAATTTATTTAATTTCTATAATTATGCTAAACATACATATGTACAGAGTATTTCAAAGTCGGGACCTCCGACTTTAGCATTTCTACTTGTTTTATTTAGTTATTTCAGTTACTGTTACTCTTTTGACATTGGTATAGAATAGCAGTTAATAAATAATAATTGATCAACACTTAATAATTCGAATTATTTACTTTCTCTCACAAATTTCGAACCATTTGATATTTCAACCTCTCGATAATTTGTAATATTTTAAGTCTCGAGTTTCGAATTAACGAGAGTCGACTGTATATACTTCGTGGGGTCTGCTACGACTCCTTGTGCCTGTTACATGCATTCACACAAAACTAGTATACCCTTTCACCCTTTGGGTACAGGGTATAAAAAGCGAAGAAATGTTAAAACCGCAATCAATTCAATTTTTCCATGGGAGAAATCCAATAATTTAGTATTCAGTTTATTTTTGTAATACACGAAGTTTAAAGTTAATCGATTTTTCATACACTTGTTTCAACCCGCTTAATTCCAGTTCCTAATTATCGCTTACAAGCTTTGGATGGTCAGACAGTTAGTCAGATTAAAATATTTATGTGTCTCTAACATGGACATAGAAATAAGCCACCTGTTATATATTTGTTCTGTTTCAACTCGTTAGTATACACTTAAACGGTTTTGGTAAAGGGTAAGATAATTTCATAGAGATGAACAAATTGTTTTTATTTGACAAATTCAGAATGTAAACATGAGAAAATAATTAATGAACAATGGAAAATTGAACGCTCAAATAAGAAAAACTATTTCGTCTGCAACCATTATTTGGTTATCCTCGGTCATGCGATGTACGGCCGCCTGGATTTCGCCACTAGAGAAAGGTTCAGTAGTTTTTTCATTGATGGCGACTGTAATACGAGCGAGGGGTAAACTTTGTTCTCGAGCCTCTCGGAATAGACGTTGCAGTCCGTTCTTAAAAACACCCAGTCGTTCTTCAGTTATGTTGGCCGAACTGGGTAAGACTGTGCCTTCAGAAGATTCGCCATTAGTCTGAGTAAAAACCGATCCGGAAGCATCAACTGGCAACGATCGACGTGTCTCTCGACGCGTTAGGTCTCCAGCGTCAGGCTGCGGTGTCTCGATGTCCTCATCGCTGTCATGCATAGCATCAGTGGCATCGGTGCGTGTCCTTTTGCTGCGGCGTGAGGGCGATTGCTGACTTGCAACAGTTGCACTATCATCTTCATCGGAGGAGGCGCCATCGCGACGCCGCTTTCCGCTGCGTTCCTTTTCCAACACCTTTTTAAAATAAGCAAACTGAACCAACTCAATGGCAGAATGTGCATCGTCAATTGTGACTGTTTTGGAGATCCGAGCACGTGCATGCGCTGTCGCCAAACGAATCAACGTCTCCAAAGTACGCGCAGTGATAGGCTGCGTGCGCGCCACATCCGTGTCAACGGCCTCTTGAGAGCGCAGGCGAGAGTACTCGTTCGCAATGGCCTCGCATGCTTGCTCGCTGAGTTTTGGTTTCATACATTTGGCAATGTGTATGTACTTTCGCATAAACTCGACGGAAAGGATCTTTTCGTGGCGTTTGCGCGACTTGCCGTGTAATAGCGCATCGTATTTTTCATAAACTTCGGTATCTTTTTTATCCTCAGAGCTTGACACAAAAGATAGCGAGTCTGCGTATGAGCTGCCCATTGAGAGCGGTTCCCCGTCAGCCTCTTTGGGGTTTCTGTAGCGATGCATACGAACCACATGATCCGAAATCATTTGGTCGACGTCGGCATCAATGACATCCAGCATGACGAAAAGCAAATCGAAACGCGAAAGTAAGGAGTCTTGCAGTCCAATGTTCTCCATGGGCGTTTTATATTGGTCGTACTAAAATAGAATTTAAATTGTGTGAATAACTTTTTGCATACGGTTATAACTATTTATAAAATACAAATATTTATTTAATTTCACATGTAGCTATCTACTGTTAGGCGCAATTTATAGACCCAGTATATATAATATTTATTAATATACGAGTAGTCTGATTTAAAATTAAAAAGCAAATATACAAAGTGTAAAACAAAGAGGACTTTTGGAATAGAGAATTTTCTGCTGGAGCTATTCGAGAGTGGCCCAGATGACTGGGGATTTTGACGAATATGTTGCCCATCCAAAATTCGTGATTATCGTCGAATAAGCCGTCAAAACCGTACGAGAATTTATCAAAAATCAGACAAAAACTTTAATTGAAATTCAATTAAATAACTTTAAAACAACGATTCATTGCATTTTAAACTGATTCTTGCTTTAAATCGCACAAGTTGACTGATAACCAAAAATTGAGCTTATCGGTCGACAAAAACTCTCATTTTACAAATCAACCACAAATTCGCTAGATTGGACCCTACGGGTTTTATCTTTTCGGAATTTACAGATCAAAGAAGAGCTGCCATCCAAAAGGCTTGTACTGACATCCTAAAGGCAAACGAAATAAAACACCGTGCATATTACTGTACGATAGCGGAATAAAAACAAGAGAGAACGCTACAGTCGAGCAAGCCCGACAGTAAAATAGCCTGTACTCTCCACAAAAAAGGAAAATAAAAATCTTTTTTTTATTTATGGCTATAACTTTCTTCAGAATAGACCCATCATGATGAAACTTGGCATATCGACACATAAGCACTAACTGGAAACTTGGCATACGGACACATAAACACACTAACTGGATGTAACTACCAAAATTGATTTCGACAAACTTGACCTGCCTGGATACCAAGTTTGGTAATTCTAGCTCTTGTACCTTCTGAGATCCTTGCGCTCATTCAGACAAACGGACGGACGGACATGGCTATATCAACTTGTCTTGTCATCCTGCTCAATAATATATATATATATATATATATATATATATATATATATATATATATATATATATATATATATATATATATATATATATATATATATATATATATATAATTTTAAAATAGCTAACTATTTATGCTAACGGAGCTATGAAATTATTTTAATGTCGCAGACCTTTTTCAAGCGAATAAGTACAGAATAAAATCTCTCTTTTTTGTAACACCCTTAATTCATACATATGATGTAGATGTATGTACATATATACATATGTAAGCGATTGCTTATGATAGAAGAATGTACTCACTCTTCCATACACAGGATTTGCAGCAGCCAGGACCGAACATCGTGCATTAAGTGACGCTACAAAAGTATGTGAAAGAATGTTTTAATTTTTGAATAATTGAATTTATGATATTGACAAACATTACCATGAATCCCGGCTTTCGAAATCGTTACACGCCCTTGCTCCATGACCTCGTGTATTGCCGTGCGATCAATATCGCTCATCTTATCAAACTCATCGATGCAGACGACCCCGCGATCCGCAAGCACCATTGCACCCGCCTCTAAACGGCGCTCACCCGTCTCCTGGTCCGTGGTGACAGCAGCTGTTAGACCAACACCACTAGAACCGCGACCCGTGGTAGGAATGGCACGAGGGGCCGTGTTTAGTACGTAGCGCAAGAGTTGTGACTTCGCCACACTGGGATCTCCAATAAGCAGCACATTTATATCGCCACGTAGGCGGGTGCCATTTGGGAGTAACTTTTCTACACCACCTAGTAGTAAACACAGGATTGCCTGTTTGACGTATGAGTGTCCATGGATGGATGGTGCCAGGCTCTTGCTCAGCAGCTCAAAGATATCATTGTTCTTGGCCAGTTTCTTGCACAGCATAATATCCTCACGTGTTATGTCCAGGTTGGTGTCCTTGCTGAGCAACGAGATGTTATTGGCCAGCAGCACGGTGCGAAAAGTGCCTGATGTGTAGCCGCCGTTTTTAGCGGGCAGGCAACGATAGTTGCCTACGATTTGCACACGGTCGCCGGGTTTGCAGCGATCAACAAGATCATCATCACACACTATGTCTACGGAACGCGGCAGTTGACCAGCTGGTGCTTTCTCGGGCATCTCCTGTATGGTGAGTGTCTGATGATCCTTATAGACAGACAAACCAAACTCTGTTTCCAGCAGATTGCCGTCCTCGTCCTTTGTCGGATAGACAGCGCTCGATGGCACAGCCTCGAATGATGTGAGATCCGTGTACTTACGTTCCAATGTTTTGCGCGTTATGGGACAAAAGTGTACGCTGCGCACCACTTTCGGATGAATTAGTGACACCTTTGTTACGATTCCCTCCACGCATACTAAATTTCCAAGGAAAATTGAAGTCAGGGAGCGAGGTGTCACATGTCGGTTGCCAAAGCAACCCTCAAATCCAACAAAGAAATCTTCATGCTGCTTCGCATAACTGGGATCGACCGTAGAGGCGTATTCCTTGAGAGCGCGCCCAAATGCCAGCTGTTCATCGGATGCGTTACTTAGCAGCCCCATAGCCCGTTGTGGGTTCTTGCGCTTCAAATCATTTATATTTACTACCAGTCGTTGACTTTTCTCGGCAATCATATCCTTTACGTGACCTGCGTAGATACCCTGGTCAACCTCATCATCCAAAAAGTCAACATATTCACGCTGTATATCTTTAATGTACTGTTCTGCATCCTGTGCCATCTTCAATTTCTTTTAATAAAGTTGGAGCGAAATTATCAATACAACCTTTCTTGATGGCAAAATGCTTTTGGCGGGAACCGTAGCTGAACCACGTCTATCTTCAGTTCACAACACTGTTTAAAGCGTCGCTAGCGATGGGTATCGACAGTTTGTTTTCATGTCACGATCTGATAGGTATTATTTTTTTTCCAAATGCATGTTTAGAATTGTTAAGGCTTTGAACAATATGTCTTCTATTTGCAATAATATACGCATTTAATGTAGAAATAAACAAACACACAAAGATATGTATACAATTAACATATATTAAACTTCGATATATTTAACATTAATAGAAATTCCTATATTATACTGTTTTATTTATGTGTAAATGCTTAAATGTATTATTTAGGCAAATAATGATTTGAAAAACATCTTGTATTTTATGGAAATAGCCGAATTTCCTCTAAGAAAAATCTAATTACGGGTGAAATTGTGCTATTGAGTTCAACAATACTGATAACATTTTATTTATTTGTCGCTTTATCGATAGAATATTGCCACTTTAGCTGGAAAGAAAAGAAGAAGAACGACCATTTTTTCGCGTGATAATTAAAAGTTTATTTAAAATTAGCTAAAGTCATGGCGTTTAATTACGAAGAAATGAGTTGGTCTGGTGAGTTTATTTGAATTACACACAATTTGTTTGTTGCCCTTTGGGATGCAGATCCATGATTCCAAAGGTGGGACCACGACTGTCCCGCAGAATATGCTTGAAAACTAAGAAATTGTGGAATGTAATTTTATTTGGCTTAATTGCAGATGTGCGAGATCAGTTTCGGAAATGGCGAGAGGAAAATGAGCGCCATAGTGAGGATGTTATACAGCTGTGGGTAGCACTTTTGGAAGATAGATTGCACAAGACGGGCAACGAGCGACATTTGATATTGGAGCAAGTTATAATAGCGGCGCTGGACACGGCACGATTCGACATCGCTACCAAGTGCACAAAGCAACTTAGTGCGGAGTTTCCCGGCAGCTTGCGTGTGCTAAAGTTCAAAGCTATGCGCTTGGAAGCAATGGAGCAATACGATGAGGCCGAAAAAATTTTGGATGCTATTATTGCCAAAGATGAAACAAATGCTGCGCCACGCAAGAGGAAAATAGCAATATTAAAGGCGCGCGGGCGCCGTGTAGATGCAATCAAAGAACTGAATGAGTATTTAAAAAAGTGAGTTGTAGTGTAGATTGTACATAGGTACCGTGTCATATTGCGATTTTTTCTGTAGATTTATGTCTGATCAGGAAGCCTGGCATGAGCTGTGCAACTTGTACTTGTCCGAAGGAGAATACGGAAAGGCTGCCTTTTGCATGGAGGAAGTTCTGCTTCACAGTCCACATAGTCATTTGATACATCAGCGGCTTGCCGACATACGTTACACCATGGTGAGTTTGCTTGTCGTGTATTACAATCAGGTAAATAAAAACAAATTGCCTTTGCAGGGTGGCTTAGAGCACATTGAAACAGCTCGCACATACTATTCCCAAGCCATCAAACTCAATCCGCACAATTTGCGTGCTCTCTACGGTCTTTACTTGTGTTGCAGTTTTGTGGCAAACTCCAGAGCTGCAGTCTCTAAGCGCAAAGAGGCGCAAAAGCTTGCCCAGTGGGCTCTTGAGCAGGTTGCAGCACTCACTGCCAGCAACTCGCCAATCAAGAACAACGATAAGCTGATTGCCTCACTCGATGCTGCCTTTGGAAATCTGGAGATCAAGGCGAATTGACACGTAGATGCGCGTTGAGTACCCAACCTCAGGTGCAAAACTGGGAGAATGTAAACAATTCCAAATATGCCCATAATATTATTTAATTTTCTTCAATTTACAACCAATTTTTGGTTATGCATAGGTGTTAATACTTTTCAAAAGTTGCGAATCCAACTGATTCAGGGTGGTTAAGACATGCAAATATTTGCATACATATAAACATAGTCAAAAGATTGGTTTTGGTGTTGGCCAAAAACTTCTTTCACTCTGACGCATTGAGACGGGTTTTCAATAAAATAGAAAATAAAATGAGTGTGTTTTTGTAGTGCCATGAAAAGTGATGCCGCTAGCCGCCTAATGCTAACTTTAATTTGAAGATAGTATCTTTATGCTCCAGAATATATTAAACACGTACAAATAAATCGTTATAATGAGGTGCTGTGTAAAATGTCAACAGCAAAAAGGGTAATGTTGAAAAGATACATATGTATGTATGTACTACATAGTGATGATTTAGAACTATTTCCTGTATATTTCTACATATACTATTTATCAAATACATTGCGCATAAGTATGTAGGTAAATATGTATGTGTTTATTTGTACATTTGAACACGAGAATTTACAATTTACTCTAATTTGCCGAGCACTTAACTGGCAATGCACATGGGAGCACTATCTACTATGTATGTGTATATATTCTTATACTCTTTACTAATGGTTGTAAAGGTATATTGCTTTGATATGTAAGTTTGTAGCACCCATAATGAAAATGGCATCGTAAATATGTGTTCTAATGTCATGTGTATACTAGTTATTGAGGTGCTACCTTCCGCCACGTTTTGCTTTTGATGGGCACCGACGAGACTGACCATGCCAGACTCCTACATACTTATATGATGTGTCACAGGAACAGTATTATTTGAATACAGATGGTTATAAAAAACAGATTTGATTTTTTTTTTTTTTATATTGATTACGGACAGAGTAGGGTATGGACCTGTGATCGTGGAGGAAACGGTGAAGAGTATATTGCTTCGGCGCAGCCCTGTGTGTGTATGAATATATGTACATACTTACATATCGGTAAACATTTAAGTTTTTAGGTGGAACCATACATAAGTTATGTATCTACATATGTATATGCAGTTGAGTGCGAGAGTACATTTTATACTGATAAGCTTGTTTTTGTGACAAATCGAGCATACATCTTACATGCACACACTAATGTATACATGCATATATAAATACTAAACGCACTTACTCGTAGGTACATACATACATACATATGTATGTGCGCATGCTCGTCAACAATAGGGGCGCACGGGGACTATAAATAGCAACCTAATACTACAAAGTGACTGGGTTAATGGACTCAACAGACCAGCGGAATATGTTCATACTACATATACTTGTATGTATGTATGTAAATTTATAAATATGTACATCTGTATGCGGTGTGCAAGTCAGCATTAGGCTGCTGGCTCTTATCAGTTTGTAGATGAGCCGTTGCTATAGCCAACGCCTCCGCCCCATCCCCCTTTTTTGCGCTGTTTCATTCGAAATAGATCTTTAAAGCTGAGAGTTGGGGAGGACGCCTTACTGCCATTTAGAGTTTGGTGTCGATTATCCGATGCGGAGGCGCTTGTCGACTCATGCCCAGCAAAGGAAGTACAGGAAGAAGAGCTCACACGTCCAGGAATGTGAGGACGTCCGCCTAGAGCGCAACGCGGTATGCCATCCAGATACTTCAGATTAGGCAGCACTTGCAAACAATACAGGCGGTAGTCTATGGGGAGATTGCAAAGGCCCGGATTGCCCATAATTGAAAGATGCTCTAGAGTTGGGCATTGGCGCTCAATGCGATGAATCCAGTCGGATACGATTGAAATATTACAATTGTTTATCCACAAGATGCTTAAGCTGGGCAGATACGGCAGTGTGCTAACGTCCAAATTTTCATTTCTGTCGAGAATCAGCGTGTGCAGCTCCTCAAAGAATGATAGAAACGACAGATTGCGAAAGTTATTGTGACTGAGATCCAGGTACTTGGTTTGCGCGGCGAACTTATCGGCGATGCGACGAGGGATTGTGCGCAAGTTCTCGTATGCGAGCGATATGCGACCATTCTCCTCGAGAATACCTTCGGTGAAGGAAGCTTCACTGGTGTAGCTGCTTCCACTAATGGAGCACGGGTTCGTAGAGATCATTTTCTCGCCGTAACCGTAGGCGTCGTTGTAGTTGCAGTCGTAGTCGATCGCCGGGCAGAGACTCTCGAGCGATTGAAGATTAGCGCACGTCTTCAGCAGGTCGTACAGGTAACTACCGCACGGGTGGAAAGGGAAAAATTAATGATGCAGTTTTAATTTGTTTAGTTTAAATACCTTTAACCTACCTGTCTTCCGAGTGCGAGCGTCCAGAAGTCTCAGACATAATGACCGGCAATCATAGCTGTAAGCGAAAATGATCTTTATGTACTTATGTAAATGACAAAGACTGAGAACTAAGTGTGAACTCTTCCTGTCGTGCCAACTATTGTTTGATTTTAAAGAGTGTCCTGTGCGCAAGAGTGCTGCAAGATTTACTGAAAACTGGCTTTATTGGACCAATGTTTATAGCAGACTGGAGAGACATCACTCGCTTACTAGCGAGGCAAGTATATGCGTACACACATATGTAAAAAAATACATATATAAATACGCATGTATGTATATATACACTCTTATCTTTAGGAGAGGAATGCACACATTCATATACATATGTACAAGTACATGTGTATGTACATATTCAAATAAGATGCATGCGTGTTTCTACATATGTATGTATGTATGTACATATGTATGCATTTATTGTATTTACATTTTGATTGTAGACACGATACCATTGTTTTGTCTTATTGTGTCCTATCAGTTAGACAGAGAATTTCAGATGTCTGATGACTCTTGTAACGCGTGGAAGAAGATTGCCGTTTCATAGTTTACATCAATAAAATATTGACAGAAAGCTTTTAGGAGAAGTGTTTCTTGAACTGAATACAATTTAATTAAATAAAATCAATTTTTTTGTTTGTTTGAGTGGGTGGATACAGGGTATTTAAGATAACTCGATTTTTGATTATTATTATTATACCACAGTGGTATGCGAGTCCGGCTCTTGTAGGTACATATAGTATATCCTGTACCCGACACTTCGTTCACAATCAGACAAGTCACTCTAATTGCAAAACTTGATAAAATGTTCTGTCCTAGCTCTTATAGTCTCTGAAATCCAGGTGTTCATACCGAAAAGACAGAAACCCATTACTGAATCGATGTCTTGCTCATCAAGAATAGTAATGTTATGAGGTCTGCCACGTCTTCTGCCTGTTGTATTATTTGCTTTGCACAATCCTTGTATCTTATAATATGTATGATTAATAATAGGTACGTACTTCTTCTTTGTCAAACTATATGTACCGACATATATGCAGTGGCTTATACCTTCATTAAACCAATACCTTTCTAAAAATACTTGATATAATTCAAAAATGTATCAATTAAAAATTCAGACATGTAATAATATGCGTAGAGAAGAGGAACCCGAACGAAAATAAAATAAAATTATCCACATTTTTAGTTGTCTTGTCATTACTTATACATCTTCTTTAATTTTTAAAGGGTATTTATGTTATGGCGTTCTGGCTTATTGCCTGGAGATTTATAATCCATTATTTTCGAGACACATTTTTCCACATATTGAATGATTTGAAATATATTTAATAAGACAACCTTCGTAGCCGAAGTCATCGATGATGAGCTCAGAACAATGAGGTTACTACTGTTTATACTCTGTACATAAAATGTACAAGAGTTTATTAGGTTTGCGGGAGCTGAAAATGTAACAGACAGAAGGAGGCATGGCAGACCCCACAAAGTATATATATTCTTGATCACCATGACGAGACGAGTCGATCTAGCCCCCCCCCAGACCATTGAGGAATCACTGAGCGACGACTGTCTCCGGGTTCACGAGTCGATGAGCGCCACAGGGCGATGTTTTACCCCTTTTATAGAACGTAGCAGTCAACGGATAACTGTGTTAGATTAATAGTGTATGCGGATAACGTACCTACTTCTGGTTGGACACTGGTTAATGAGCAATTACATACCCCTTACACTTATGTGCTCAGAAAGAGAAAAAGGCAGTGTTTTTTTTCTGGTACTACTCCATCCATGCTCACTTCCATATTCCGCACAAACCTGTCTTATCACACTGAAAAGTTTTAAATTGATACAAACAGTAGTCAGCGGTTTCAGAAACTTTCATTTCCGGATGATAGACAACTGTATAGCGGCATTAGAACGCGGCAAATAATGGCCCAGATGTGCTAAACAAATATTTTCAACAAATAATTAGTTTTAACAAAACACATAAGCATCAAGATTTAGAGCATTGCATGGAATTACAAAATTGCTGATTAAGTAAGTTCTCCATTTTAGAATCGAAGAATTCAACGAGGAATTATGAAATCTATATTCTAATCTCGCCAATAAAAGAAAAGCGTAAATAGTAGCTTATATACTGTTGCAAACGTACTATGGTATTCGGATTAAATGCCATATACTTATACATTACCTACAGTCGGATCAATATAGGTTTACCAACTTCTACCCAAAACCAGATCTTTCTCTTGACAGCTATACAAGAAAATAGTTCAATTTGATTTTAAATGAAAGGTATATGTAGTTGCTATGGCAGCTATATGTTATACTGGTCCGATTTGATTTGTTTTTGAAAAACGATAAGCTTGCTGTAGCCAAATATCGCCTATTTTTTGGTCTTGGCTCTTAAACTGAAATTTAACAGCAGTAACGGCTTTTTGAAGAACGAGTATAGCTATGTATTTTTGTCTAAATTAAAGCTTTTTGCCGCTCACTTCCTAATCATGTTGCTATTGACAACCCAGCTAAAGCTCTCTCTATGAGCTGACAATGTAAAAAGCAGCGATTTGTTGTGAAAAGCGTTGTTATATAATTCGGGCAAGCCTCCTAACAGTCTGTTCGGAGTCCGAGCAGCTGATGCTCGCGGCCAAACACTCGGGGCTGGGAAGCTCTTGCTCATAATCATAATGCTTGTGGGGGCAACTCGCTCGCTTGGGGCTCTTTTTGGCGAGACGGGTGGAGCTCTGGGGGGCAGAGCTAGTCACTTAACTGCTTAGCTCTGAGGTCTAGTGACTTTGCATATTGGCGAGTATGTGTCAGTCTGCCTTCATGCTTAGACCTCGGTAGTTCAGTGCTGCGAGTGAAGCGCGTGGCCTCTCCACGACATAGCAAACAGTCTAACAAGATCGACTACAACTAGTGCCTGGTGCTGGTGCCTGGTGCCCCCTACTCCAACCCAACTAATTCATTGGCATTTTATGCGTGAGTTTGTACGCGAGCTGTTGACAAATCGACAAGTGCGACTCGGCCTTGCACGGGCGTTTAAAAATCAAATCGGTAATAACAAAAACACGTCAACTTTTATATTAGCAGTTGCAGTGCAATTTCAACAAAAACAAAAATACATACAATACATATGTATGTATGTATTTACTAAGGCTCCGATCTGATGATTAGCATAACTTGGTGGTTGCGCCGTTTATAAATACATACATACATACACATAGCATCATATGCATATACATACATACTTATGTATGTATGTATGTACGTTAATTTGTACAAAGGCGGGTATGTACATACATACATACATATGTATATACTTTAGATATGTATTGTACATATGTAGATACATAAATATGTACAGAAGTAAGTATCTCTTCAGCGTTCTAAAAACACAAAAAAAATACGTAATACCCAAAACTCGTTTAGTGTTAAAAGTTCTTATCACGAAACAGCGTGTGTGGGTTACCTCCAGTGAATTTTTGGTGTTGATTTATTTGCCTTCGGGTCGTGTCTTTGAACAAATTTTGCATTCCACTCTTTCGCTGCTCATTGGCGATACAGTAAATATAGTATGTCTTAAGAATTCTGAATAAATAGAAGCGCAGTTTTTGTTCATATGCAGTTCATATGTATGTATTACTTTAACTCGTCGTTTTGCTGAATCCCAAAATTGTTGTAGCTCGTGCGTCAGCGCTATCGAGTTTCCACTGCGCTCTCGTCGTTTCGTTTGTTGTGGAAATTGTCGAACTCAGCTGATAGATGGCGAACTAAGTTCATTGATTAAAAGCACAACTGACGTTGTCATTTCTTTTCTTGTCATGCCAATCTTATCAACTCAAATGGTAGCACATTTGTATGTATATAGTGCATATGTACGTATATAGCAACAACAATGGAAAGGAGAACCAATTAAAAATACCCATACAGAGAAACGTTTGTAGCTCTCTGTATCTGTAGCGGCCCGTCGATTGTCAGCAAAGACCCGCTAAAACAAAAGCTACAATACATACACATAAATATGTACACAGATATGTATATACATATGTATGCCTCTGTATAATATACATATGTATTAACAATGAAATGTATTGTATGTACAAGAGCGCATAATTGGCTCAAAGTCCGGCACTTGGCTAGAGTTCCTAGAATGGGCTGCAGTTCGGTTGGCGGCGTGCTTGAAAATTGTTGCGGCGGTGACTCTAACGAATACATCTAGGTATATACTTGTATGTACATATGTATATATGTCTGTATGTATGTATATATGCATGTATGCCTGGACGAGTCATCAGCTAATATTTTGTGTTATGTTAGTGAGTGATGCTAAAAAAAAACTATCATTGCTTGGTGTCAGAGCAAAAACGGAAGTGTAGGCCCGATTTGCATATGTTAGTATGCGAGGAACAATTTTTATTGTTTCACTGTACAAAAATATTACAATGAGTTCGATCTCTTCCAAAACTTAAGCTTAGATATTTACTTGTATGTTTGAATGAGTGTGCGAGCTGAGATCACCTTCCGTGCCCCAGAAAGCATTACATCAGAGCGCGTCAAGATTTTGTATCTTGACCCCATAGAGTACGAGTATGTATGTATAGTTACTTGTATATCTTTGATCCGTGTAAAGAGAAGTAAGCTACCAATCTTGATATTGAGCCTCTCATAGTCTTTGAACACTATCCACTTACGTCAACACTACCCATAATTCCATTTCCAAAGCCACATAAACTAGTTTTTCGCATACATATTTTGTATGCAATTTTATAACACCATTTGACATTTAATACCATCCCGACTAATCCCAAGAAGGTATTAGCGAAATATTATTAAACTGCTTCTTCCCCCTGTTTCTGCTATGCGCGTGTATGCGCGTGTCGAACATTGGTTACAGGGCATTTCATAGTCGACTATAACAATATCTTAGGTTTTTTCCGTGTCATGCTTGACGTCACATTATCTGTACAATTTTTGCAGCATCTGCTTTATAGTATTTTCTGATGCTTCATCTTTCTCTATAGAAATCAATATTGAACATCCGCATCTATAAGTGATACTTGTGATACTAGTCGTCTCCTTGAACTATACGATTTCTATAGTTATAACCAAAGGGTGTTGTGCTTACTTGATGTACTTTTCAAAAGGTTCCTGTAAATTGAAAAGTTTCCAATAAATCCCAATTTATAGGTTGGGACTATTTGACACTTTCAAGCAATGTTTTTTTTTTTATTTTTCATTACGACACTTTTTTAATTATGTATTCATGAGTATTTATTATGGTAATGTTGCTATAGTTGGTGCAACAAAGTTTTTTTAGTTAATCGGCTGTGTTCTAGGAGGGCCCTGCAGGGTATACAAGAGCCGACTTAATCGTTCTACCCGTTTATCTATATGGTTTTTTTTTTTTTTTTTGAATAAATAAGAAATGTTTTCTGTGCATATCCACGCCATTTCTTGAAATGGAAAAGGGTAACAAGTAAGTACTTCTACTGTCCAGCGTTAGATCAAATCGGAAGTGCACCTTATATACCTGAATTGCCGTAAAGGTGAACGATACTAATACATACTATATGTAACTGTACCTCCCATACTTCTTTTTAATCAGTTTTCTGCACTTTCATATATTCAATGCCGTGGTTATTCTACTAGTGTACTGCTGCAATATCATGTTTACTTCTTGACCAACAAATGTTTTTTTCAGAACCAGAACTATGATTAATTGGTTATTGTTGTGGGGGGCACCTCTCGCCCCACAGAGAACCTTCAAAAGAAATTGAACCACGCGCACGCACAGTCGTACATCGATAAATAACGTGACAGTGTCAGGTTAAAGATTGAGCCACAAAGCGTATATACATACATATAACTTATATTTACTACACTTACATATTCATGCATACATGGCCTGAGTGTAGAATCAGGTGACACTATGTGTCTGGGAATAATATGTACCAACTTTCGGCTTTTATTTCTTCACATTACTTTTACATACAAATGCATGTAACTCAGTTTGCTTGTGTGAGAGTCAACTGCCAAAAATGATAAAGGCGACAGGGTCATACAATCAGTTGATTGTTGACTTAATTTTGTCACATATGTGTGTAGGTATACCCATATATAAAATATACATGCATATTTCCTGGCGACCGCTATCGGTTCGTTTTACTTCATTTAATGTTCGCGTGTCGAGAATGTTAATTAGATTTGCGTTTCGCAGCCTATAGGTGAATATCTTTAAGGTTAACGCACTGAATACTCGCGGAATTAAACACACTTACATAGGTACAATTTGTTCGCTTATTTTCTCATATTTTTCAACAATTAATCCAAGAAAACTATTTTTTTAAATGATTATTTACCTATGAACAATATTTATTAATTGCAATGACATTTGATAATGCAGAATTACATTTCAATTTATTTTTTCACACAATTTATATGGGCATTTGCAATCTGACGTGATACGACTAAATACATAACTATATACATGAAAGTGTAGCATTTTTAAAAAGTTTTTGATATATTAATTTTGTAGTAATTTAATAGCACTATATTCAGTATTAAAATTATAGCATTCGACCTTAAAGTATATAAAATATAAGCAATAAACGGTCCTGATGTGGGATGTGGGTTTTGACTTGGATTACAAAATTGCAAAACTCTGTGAATTGGGAACGACTTTTTGCTTAAATTGTTTTCAGTAGGCTTTAAATAAATATAAGTTTATTATTCAAGTTGTATAATTTTAAAATCTCTACTTGTTTTCACGTAATCTGACGTGATGTGACATAAATTTCCTTTGGTAAATTTGTAGTTAAAATTGTTCTTTAAACATTATTTAATTGTAAGATAATGAGTTTTACCCATTTGTCTGCACCTTTGCCGTGAGAAGTTGCAAAATAATTCCAATCAAAACCTTTGCATAAAAAATCAGAAGCAAAAAAAGGAAAACTTCGTGCAAAGAACTTATATTTAAGCAAGCCGCAATTGAAAGTAAAATGACAATAAACAAAATACCATGCAATGAAAGTATTTACAATCTGACTTGACTTGACACACATTTGAAAGTCAAAATAAAAATAAATATTTGCTTGATAACCAAAGTTTTCATAACAATTAGATAACTTTATTAAGCTTAAACCTTTATTAGAAATAATGAGAATAAATATAATTTTTCTGACGTGACGTAACATTAGAAGATGGGTTAAAGCAAATCAAAAATTTACAGTTAATTGATATTGGCTTGCTTTTTTGCATTTTTTCCAAGGTATGTTGCTGTTTCAAGCATAAGAGTGCAATTGCACATTAACTATTAGAATCGTAAATGGCAAAGATAAGATGGTCTTAAAATATACAAAACTGGCCAAAATATGAACTTAAACTATATTTCGCCATCGCAAACTAGCTTTAAACTCATTAATTTAATAAAAACTGAACATTTCTCTTCAATATTAAAAGTAAATAAAAACTATTTGTAACTTTTAATTTGTTGGTGGGCATGGTGGACCAAATGGAAATGCCCACATTTAATTCCCTAATGTTATCCCAAGCATGTTTTTTGTCATCAACAGACCCATTCTTAATTCCATACTTTCCTTTAACGTTTAGTTACTCTTCTAACTTGGCACCCCTTCAACTTAAACTTAAAGAACCACTGTTCAGCTTTTACAAACCTCATTGTCAATTAAATCAATCAACAAGCAAATTAAACATCTAAAAGATTTTTCTGTTTTCAAAATGCAATTGCAGATAAGTGATCTTTGAATAATAGCCACAATGACTGGGTCTGGTAAGTATACCTACTATATACAAGTACATATGAAATTGTTGCGGAAAATTTACAAAATTCCTTTGTTTTGGACAAAGTAGTGGGATTTTAAATGAGAAACGAAAGGGGTGGTTCGCAGTTGCTATCAGAATTTTGGAATGATGTTCGAGTAACAAACAACTAAGAGCGGAGGGGATAGGTAGATGAGAAGATAGATGAAAAATACTAGGTTGTTGAAATTCTTCATGAGTTAATGTTCCAATTCAACAAGCTTCAGCTGCCACATTGGTAGGAGGAATCTTGTTTTATAAATTGTAAATAAATTATTTATAAATACAAAACAAAAAAACAAAATTGTTGCATACTTTTAGGGCCTGTCAGTTTTTATACCCTGTACCCGTAGGGTAAAAAGGGTATATTAGGTTTGTGCAAAGTATGTAACATGCAGAAGGAAGCATCTCCGACCCCATAAAGTATATATATTCTGAATCAGCATGACGAGAGAAATCGATCTAGACATGTCCGTCCGTCTGTCCGTCTGGATGAACGCGAGGATCTCAGAAACTATAAAAGCTAGAATAACCAAAGTTGGCACCCAGATTCTCCTAGGTCCGAGAAAGGACGAGTTTATTTTATTTTTTGGAATTTTCCCCCCCTTCCCCCGCTACAGAATTTCGTCAATAGCGTCCACATTTCAAATGCTACCTAAACCAAACTTTGCACACATAATTTATATATAATTGTCTACTGTTGTTCAAAATTTTCAATTTGGTCAATTCTAAGAAAAGTTATTAGCGAAACAAATTCTCGCCTGTACAACCCCCACAAACTGCAGCAACAAGTTCGCTCTTCTTCTTCTTCTCTTTGCTGCTGCTATGGGCGCATATAACTCAGCGACGGAAGTTTACCTGGGTACAGGGTATTACACTGTCGGGCTTGCTCGACTGTAGCGTTCTCTCTTGTTTGGATTAATATTGGAATTCGCATGTATGAACTTAAATGTTATAATAACAGCCAAGAAATGTGTTTATAATAAAAGCAAGTACTTTATCGTTTACTTTTGCCAGTGCATGATCCGAAATGGAGCCTGGAACGTCGTGAATCCTCGGGTCATTTGGTCTGGCGTAAGGAGTCGCCAAGATCCAAAGTACGATTTCGATTTGATGTTGAGGTTCTTGAGTTCGAGAAGCATCCCCACGAGGACCTAGACCATACAGAGCAGAAAGATCACCACTTCCCGACCACAAGTTTGACGGCTACGATCGCTTTGTGTGCGACGTGCGTAGCCGCCGTTGCTGCATCCCTATTTCTGCCATGGTATCTGATGGAGAAAGCCAACTCATTTTAAAGTCTGTTTTCTCAGAAAGCTCACACTTAAGTTTTAATGTCCACATACATTTTTGACGGTATTAAGAAATCTTATGTAAATATTTGTATGTAAAAATCTAGATATCAATTTGTAACTTGTAACTGTAAATATTGTCTACATGTAAATAGACGTACTCGTAGTGACGCATCGGTTCGGAGGGTGCAGGCAAAATGTGTTTGGAAATGACTGTGATGCCAAGCAATGTTAAGAATTGGGTGCGACGTGTAAAATTGATATATTAATTGTATTTTAGATTGTAAAAGTATCCATACGTTTAATATTTTTAAAAAAGAAAATGCAGTCTAATATTTTCTTCATGATCGCAACTTTAATTTAGTAGGTAATAAAAACTTGCCAAGCGCTTTAACAAGAATTCCGAATTCAAACCACCACTCTTTTTCTAAAATGGCAGATGTCGCATTTCGGGCATATAACATACATACATACATATGTATGTATGTACTTATGTACATATGTATAGCAAATATTGAACAACCTATAGCAGAAGCAATAATGTGTTATTAAATCTCATAACACACAACGGCCAACATGATTCGCGATGATCCTTTTCGTGGAAATTTCACTTCAGTGCCGCTCAGCACATTTAAGGGTATCTTTCGACGAATAACAGTGGCTTCCCGTTTTCCCATTCCTGCGATTTTTGCATTTTAGCGTTTGCAACCCTTATTACACAGCATCCTCGATGACGGCTCTAACCCTGTATGGGGCAAATGAGTCATTTCTGATGCGCTATTAAATTCGTGCTCTTTTATGGACATGCTAAAGCATTTTCCTGTCTAATTAAATGTTTTACAATGCGTCCATTGGTCGATGCTGGTCAAAAATGGCGGAACGGCACGTAGTGGCATTTATTTCGTTCAACCCCGGTGCAATATTATCTTGGTCGGGGGGTGTTTCATCTGCTAATAAAATCAATTAGTAACTGATTATATGACTTACGGTTGTAAAGTTTCAATATTACCAGATAGAAACGTTCGTTTACAATTTACGGTAAACATTTTATAATTTTCCAAGAAAAGGTTAGGAGAATTTTGTTTATTCAAAACACAAAAAAATTGAATCGAATATAATAATTTGTGCTGCCCAGAATAATTAGAATAAAATTGTTCTCAACCCACAACATTCCTAGCTATAGCCGTATCTTCTTATTTCACATAGACTCGGTTGTATACATCTAAAAATACACTATAATGCGTTCCTATAAATATACTCTAAACCTGAAAGGTTCAAGAGGTTTGTGCAAATGGTAAACGCAGAATAAGGTGTGGCAGACTCAAAAATTTGTATATATTCTTGATCAGCATGATAGGATGAGTCGATTTAGCGCTGTCCGACTGTCGGTCCGCCTGTCTGTCCGTATGAACACTTGGATCTCAGAGACTATAAGAGCTAGAGACACGATACTTTGTATAAATCTGCATTATGTGTGTACGTGAATAAAATTAATATTAATATTACAATTTAATTGTTTTCCGTTTTCTTTAAATTTCTATAATTATTTTACACATACAAGGTGTGTTCCAAAGTAAACAGGACTTTAAAAAATAAAAACAGAAGAAATGGTTTTTTCGGCAAACTCAATTTATTTTATTCAAAATAGTCTCCTTCTGCTTCAATACAGATTTTTGCACGATCCAAAAGCATGTCGAACAAGTGTTTAAGCTCGTTGGCCGGTATGGCCGCCAGTATGCCGGTGCAAGCCTTTTGAATGGCCTCTACGTCTGCATAACGCTTTCCTTTCATGGGCAAATGTTTTTTTCCGAAAAGGTAGAAGTCGCGCGGTGCCATATCAGGTGAATACGGTGAGTGGTTAATGGTTAAAATGTGATTTTTGGTCAAATTATCGGCCTTCGAATGTTGGATTCTGAGCAATTTGGTCGTCAGTCAATTTGTGCGGAACAATCCGTGCACACACCTTTCGTAAGTCCAAATGATCGGTCAAAATGCGGTCAAAATCGATGTTTTGGAGATGTTCAATTCTATTTCAATCAATTTCAATGATGATTTCGGCTGATTTTTGATGAATTCACGCAAAGTTTCGAAGGAATTTTCGGTGATCACGAATTTTGATTAGCCCCCATGTTGATCGTCATTTATGTCCGCACGACCACTTTGAAAACGTTGAAACCACTCGTGCACTCTGCTACGGGATGGGCAATCATCGCCATAAACTTGTTCCATCAATTGAAACGTTTCGGTAAAAGCTTTACCAATTTTCAAACAAAATTTAATGTTGGCTCTTTGTTAGAAGCTCATTTTCGCACCGATAACACAAACATACTGACACTTAAAACGCTATAACTTCACTTCCAATCGATGAAACGTCATGAAATTCTCACTGGACAATCGATATCTTTATCGATTCAGATTGAGATAGGGGCGCTAGATTCAAAAAGTCCTGTTTACTTTGGAACACACCTTGTACATAAGTTTAATGAATTATAAATTCGGGGCCCCCAAAAAATTTAAATTTTGATTAAATAATGCACGATGCATTTAAAAAATAACTTATGAATATGATCAATGAAAAACTTCAATAAATCCAACTCAGATCCATTTTAAGGGGGAATAGTGCATCATAATAATGAACGTGTGGTCGACTTTATATGACCAAAATTTTTGTAGGAGGGCAACGGCCCCCCCCTTACCCCCCTGCCAACGCCCTTGAAAATACCAATAATAATAAGTGCTCTCTCTTTCTCTGAGGATGCCTTAGAAGCAGTTTCAGAATGCCTTTCTTTACCTGCTGACTTTGACACCAATAAAGATTCTACAAGGCAAGTCGGTTTAAATAATCGGCACGGCCTATACCTACTACATACATACTCGTATTGACAAAGTTGACTTATAATGAACATCTTAAGTTGGCTCGTGAGAATGTGGTATTAGAAATTGAGTTATTGGAACTATGCAGAGAGCGTGTTTTGCTCGGCTAATCGACGTGAGGTACACGAGAGAGATAACAGCCTCAACAAGATAAGATTCGTATATTTCGTATGTATGTAGTGTTGTTATTGTTTTTATTTTTTTATGTATGTATTTTTATTGTTTCTTTGATTGTGCACGATCGCCCATAAACGAGTGAATCAGTTTGTTGAACGCGCCATTCGAGTGCGGACGTCTGTGACGGTATCGGCATTTGACTGCCAGAAAAAAGAACAGAACAGCAAGAAGAAGAAGCAGGAGAAGAAGAAAAACAAACAGACAAACACCAGTTAGCAAGTGGTCGATCCCGACGCGAACTTGTTTGAGACGACTGATCGGAGGCGGACCTTCCGATTCAGCAGCTCATTTGTCCCGGTTGTTGTCCGTAGTAGACTTAAACGACCAGTAACCGACTTACCCGTGCTCGCGCTCTTTGTTTACAGCCGATCTCGTGGCGTTATAAAAGTGCATAGAACTAAAGATAAAAACAAACAGAAATAAACACAAAGCTAGCAAAGAAAACAACTCAGCATAGAACCTGTTTCGATCTGGTGTAGATGTAAGTCCAATTCCCCGAAGGTCATTTGCAAATGACGTTGTCGTCGTTTGATTTGAAATTTTTTGATATTGCTCACTTTTTAAAATTTGTATTTGCAGTGCAACTGAAGGCAAAATGAGTAAAAGTAAAATGCCGGAGACTACGCTTGCTGATCTGAGCTTGGCTGATAAGGTAAAATGATAATCGCCTATAATTAAGATAGAGGTAGGAGTAGTTCAAACACGAGTAGTAGCAGGTAGTGGGAATTGGCGTACAAAATACACATTTCACATTTTCAACAGGTTATCTTTAAATTGGTGGATTTATTTGCATTCCCATTTTCAATACCGTGCCGTTAATGAATGAATTTATAACTTAAACAAAAGCGCATTTCGATCGTCGATCACGGCGATTAAGCAAACAGCACGTGACGAAGTGGGAAAGAGCACGTCTTTTTGAACGTAAATTCGACGAGTCAACAAAACTGGTGCAAATGGCAAACTAAGCCAGTATACTAACGTATGAATTTAATATATTTTTGTATATTTGTACGCCCGAATTAACACATGTATCTACTTATAACATGTGTATGCATTGTTTCCAATATACTTGAATATATGTACTAAATAGATACGTAATGGGTACTGTAAATATTTGTGGAACGAATGTTCAATAATTTGTGTGTTTACACCTGCGTTTCCATTAGCTCTGCTAGTTCGATTTAGATTCGCCTAGTATTTGGTATCATCAATATCAATTGCTACGACGAATTATCACAGAGCTGCTAACCGATCCCAATTGCCAGCTCCGACTGCTTCCATTCCCCTGGGCTGGCTTCAACTGGTACAGCACAGTCATAAATATTTTCATTAATAAACCAATTTATCACTGTACTTAAATTTGTTGTGGAAACTATGAGCTGTACCAATAGTACAGGGGTAGTAGTATAGTCGAGACAAATTGTTTGACTTTTGGGGGAATACCAAATGCAAGGATCGTCATGTAAGTTTTGTTTTCATATTTCCTCAAGGAATAAGATAGTTTTTAAAATGCTATATAGCATACTTTTTTCCCCATTAACCATAAACAAAAGGCTAAACAAACCTCAAAAGCAAACTTAACATTCAATTAAGTACATTAAATACATACATCAATTTTGGATGGCCATAACAATAGGTGTGCCTAACCATCTAAGTAAATAACAATGAAGTTTCGTTAGTTAGTGCAAAAGACAAAGGGACTGTAATCTTTATAAGTGATATAAAAATTACAAAATACTGATTATTTTCTTAATTTTATTCATTCGCTCACAATATAATGATTAATTTTGAGTTTTACTTTAAAACAAAACTAATAATCATTATCTTTGAACAACAAAATAAAGCTCATAAAATAATGATTATTCTTTAAGTTTTATAACTCCTTAACTCCTTAGAAAAATATTTCCAGGCAAAGTTACAGATTGAGTTTTATTTTTGATAAAAACATTAAAATTCAATGAATAATCATTATTTTATGAGATTTACCTATTTTGTTCAAAAATATTTTTATTTGATTTATAAAACAGAAGGTTAACAATTAATTCTTAACCTACTTGAATTTGGAGCACTGCTGCCAGGGCTTTCAGCTCGCGTACAAGTATGTATGATTTTTATCATATTTCGGAATAAATGCCTATATTTGTGAGGAATTCTGTTATTGATTGTATGTTGTCTATTGTTGGTGATCTTAGAGCGGTTTCTGGTGTAATGTTCATTTGGGATCTGTAAGGTGTCAGGTTTGGACAGTTAGTAATGAAGTGTTGTGCAGTGATGGTGTAGGTGTTGCAGAATTTGCAGATTGGAGGATCCTGTTTTTGGAGTAGATGTCTATGAGTGAGAGCAGTGTCCGAGACGAAGTCGGGTAAAAGCTCGCATTGGCGTAATTTTGGGTTCAGGTTGTTCAAAAATAATGATTATTAGTTAAGTTGTAAAGTAAAACTCAAAATTATACATGAAATTTTGGTGAAAATGCATATATAATCTTAAACAAGAGAGAACGCTACAGTCGAGCAAGCCCGACAGTGTAATACCCTGTACCCAGGTAAACTTCCGTCACTGAGTTATATGCGCCCATAGCAGCAGCAAAAAGAGGAAGAAGAAGAGCGAACTTGTTGCTGCAGTTTGGGGGGGTTGTACTGGCGAGAATTTGTTTCGCTAATAACTTTTCTTAGAATTGACCGAATTGAAAATTTTGAACAACAGTAGACAACAATTATATATAAATTATGTGGACGCTATTGACAAAATTATGTAGCGGGGGAAGGGGGGGAAAATTCCAAAAAATAAAATAAACTCGTCCTTTCTCGGACCTAGGAGAATCTGGATGCCAACTTTGGTTATTCTAGCTCGTATAGTTTCTGAGATCCTCGCGTTCATCCAGACGGACAGACGGAGAGAAATCGATCTAGACGAACGCGAGGATCTCAGAAACTATAAAAGCTAGAATAATCAAAGTTGGCATCCAGATTCTCCTAGGTCCGAGTAAGGACGAGTTTATTTTTTTTTTTTTAATTTTCCCCCCCTTCCCCCGCTACAGAATTTCGTCAATAGCGTCCACATTTCAAATGCTACCTAAACCAAACTTTGCACACATAATTTATAAATAATTATCTACTGTTGTTCAAATTTTATTCAATTCGGTCAATTCTAAGAAAAGTTATTAGCGAAACAAATTCTCGCCAGTACAACCCCCCCAAACTGCAGCAACAAGTTCGCTCTTCTTCTTCCTCTTTTTGCTGCTGCTATGGGCACATATCAGTGACGGAAGTTTACTGGGTACAGGGTATTACACTGTCGGGCTTGCTCGACTGTAGCGTTCTCTCTTGTTATTTTTGTTTTTGAAGATTAGATATTCTGAAAGGTATTGTTTTCCTTGAAGAATTATGAAGAAATAATTGAAAACTTTTGTACAATAAATTTACAAGTATTATTTTTCCATGAGTGTAAATTGACGTAAATCGAAATATTCGATCAGGTTAACGTTCAAATAGTTAATAGGCTTGTGCCTTTTTTAGGATTTTATTTGAAAAACTCAGGTGCTTCAAAGTAAACATGTTTGTTCTGGAACCATTAAATTAGCAACATTTTTTTATTATTATTTTTAAAAAATAGCAAAACAAACAAGTACAAAATTTAAAGACGGGTGCGCCGACTTTGAAATATTCTGTACATATGTTTAGAATAATTATAACAAGAAAGGAATGCTAAAGTCGAGCAGGTTCAATTAAATTAATTTAATTAAATTAATTACGGACTGACGAACATGGCTATATTGACTCGGCTTGTCATGCTGATGAAGAATATATATACTTTATGGGGTCTACCACGCCTCCTTCTGTGTGTACCTTTGGGTACAGGGTATAAAAATGAAAAAAATTAAGAAAATTAAAAAAAATGTTGATCGATTTTACCTCTCTCGGTATTTGAACTCACGTAAAGGGTATATAATTGCTCATTTACAAAGCAATTGCGTCTATGTGAGTGTATGAATGTCTATGCGCGTCTATTCGTGTCTGTGTGAGCATGTTTGCAGTCAACCAAAGCACCAACATCAACAACAGCTGGGGGCAGGGCTTGGGCAACAAATATATTTATGGCTACAACTTCTTGTTAAATCGGTCTATCATAGTAAAACTTGGCACGGATACATAATCACTAATTGGGGGTACTTGCCAAATTTGAGTTCGAAATTCCAGGAATTACGGGAGTTAGAGAAAATCACAATTTGCGTGGGAAAGGAGGTGGAGGGGAATTCCAAAAAACATTCCGGAATTTATTCTAAGTATAGCGATATACTCGTGGGTTAACCGAATAAAAAACTATTTCAAAACGTTTTAGGTATTAATATATGTAGATACAAATGCACACCAACATGACTGATTGAAGAATAAATTCAGTAAATTTGAAAATGTATTTTTTGTAGATATATGTATTTATTCCCAAACCTGATTGTACGTAAAATAATCGAGTGTGTTTATCCGGTGTAAATTAGTTCAACTTTAACCTGTATATGGCCTAGATGGAGAATTAAATATTGCAAAACTGGATATAACTTAGGTGGGATTATCTCTATTCAATATATATTTTTTAATTACTGATATCCCTTTAAAAGTTGAATAGCTGTATTTTACAAACAATTCTCTTATATGTATAATTTATGGGGACTATGTTCGGCCCCGCAAGGATTACTTTAACAAGCAATATACAAGTATTTTGATAATTTTGTTCACAGACGGCAGTAAAGAAACCTAGCATCGAAGCTCGGCGCTTCTCAGATGTTTCTACCTGCTCCTTTAGTTCGGGTAAATACTTTGGTCATTGTTTAGCTAAACATACATTCTAACTATTGTGATATCAGCGTGCTTTACTGGCAGCTCTGATGAAGAAGAGACTTCGCCGAAAGATCGTAAACAACGAAACTCGAATGGCAGCTCCGATTTTTGCGTGAAGAATATCGGGAAGCACTCGTTCGGACGCAGGGAAATCGAGATTGCCGAACAGGAAATGCCCGGTATTATGACATTGCGGAAGCGTGCTGCTGAGGATAAGCCATTGAAAAATGCACAGATTGTGGGTTGCACGCACATTAATTCGCAGACGGCGGTGCTAATTGAAACTCTTATTGAGCTTGGGGCCTCTGTCCGTTGGGCTGCCTGTAATATATATTCGACGCAGGTATAGTATATAGTTCATATAGTATTTAGAGAGTCAGGGAGACTTGGGCCTGAAATTGTTTCCACAGAACGCTGTCGCTGCGGCGCTGGCTGAAGCTGACGTACCAATCTATGGCTGGCGCGGCGAAACTGAGGAGGACTTCTGGTGGTGCTTAGACAGATGCATTCGGCATGATGGATGGCAGCCAAACCTGATACTAGACGATGGGGGTGATGCCACGCACCTAATGCTGAAGAAATATCCGGAATATTTCAAGGCAATAAAAGGCATTGTAGAAGAGAGCGTAACGGGTGTGCACAGGCTGTATCAAATGTCCAAAGCGGGAAAGCTGACAGTTCCGGCTATTAATGTGAATGATTCGGTGACGAAAAACAAGTTCGATACTTACTACACATCCCGCGACTCAATTCTGGATAGGTAAGCGGGACTTCATTCAATCTTCTCTATTTGGTTATTAATGAAACTTTTTTGCATTTACCAGCCTGAAGCGAACTACCGATATTATGTTTGGCGGCAAGCAAGTGGTTGTGTGCGGCTACGGCGACGTAGGCAAGGGCTGTGCCAGTAAGTATTTAAATATGTTATGGCTAGAATGTAAAGTCGGCCTCATTAATGAACATTTCGTTTAGAGTCGCTCAAGGGACAAGGCTGTATCGTATACGTGACCGAAATAGATCCAATTTGCGCCATTCAAGCGGCAATGGATGGCTTTCGCGTCGTGCGACTCAACGAAGTCGTAAAAAATGTCGACGTCGTGATCACTGCCACCGGGAGCAAGAGTGTCGTAACGCGGGACCATATGAATAGAATGAAAAACGGCTGCATTGTCTGTAATATGGGCCACTCTTCCTCCGAGATCGATGTGGTAATACGACAAGCGAGATCGAATTTGGAACTTGATCTGATTTTTGACCGTTTGGTTCTGTTCTCCTACAGCACAGCTTGCACTCGGCCGAACTCACGTGGGAGCGGGTGCGCTCGCAAGTAGATCACGTCATTTGGCCCGATGGCAAAATGATAATACTTCTGGCCGAGGGCCGTTTAGTAAACCTGTCGTGCTCAACAATCTCATCGTTTGTCGTTTCTGTTACCTCAACGACGCAGGCGCTTGCATTAATTGAACTTTACAACTCAGCTCCTCAACGCTACAAGTCCGACGTCTATTTGCTTCCAAAGAAAATGGGTAATCCGGTTAAGCCTTTTGTAAAGTTTCAGAATGAAAGATTAATTTATGAATTTGATTATTAGATGAATATGTGGCTAGCTTACATTTGTCTACCTTTGACGCCCATTTGACAGAGTTGACGGAGGAGCAAGCGAAATTCTCCGGGCTAAGTAAGGCTGGGCCTTTCAAAGCTAATTATTACAGGCAAGTCTAAGATCTTCCACTACTGACACGCTCTTAATACGCTACTTATTTAATTCCTTTATTCTTCTTTATTTTTCAGATATTAAATCAGTATTACGAATATCGCCTCTATTTTGTTATTGTGTTTGTTTTTTTATCATTTATTTAAAATCTGAAACCTTTATTTCCATGTGCATATAATTATTAATAAAATACACATTTGTTCCTTGTTATTATAGTTGTTCTCAAAGCCATTAATGTACCATGTAGGATTTTTTATGTCAATTTTTGTGTTCCATGGATATGGGCTGTTTATTTGACAAACGTAATCCGAAACAGTAAACAACCTAACAAACAAAAGTTAACAAAATTAAGCCAAGAACGAAACTTAATACTAATTAGTTGTTATTGACGTACTGAAGAAAAAATGGAAAATATCTTGATGACGGAAATTAAAGATATTCAGTAATTGAAGTTACTGGCCAAAGCTAGCAGGGTTTTACTAGCGCTTTGGCAGAGATTTCCTTTAAATAGTAAGGAGATTGAGAGAACGACACAAAAATATATATCAACCGCTCTTATTTTTGTATTATTTATTTTAATTCCATTTTACTCCACTTGGGAGCTTAGGGCTTCTACAAGAACTTTCCATCTAACTCCATTTGTTGTCCTGAAGGGTGGTCCACCGCCAGGTTGTCGTCTTAGGTCTGTCGATCCGTCTACTTCCTTAGGGGTTCCTCCAGTCTAGAGCTATCCTTACATCGTCATCGAAGTGGATCCGTTTCGATTCATTTGTGTTGTGTTAGTTTCAATAATAATGTACAAGTTATCAGTCGACCTGGTGATTGGCCAGCTTCGACTTTAGCCCTTCGTATGACATTTTTACTGATTTCAATGCGGTTTTAGATTAGATAGAAAAGGCAAAATGAAAATATACGTGTTTTTTGGTTTTTTGGGATTTTGTATACTTTTTATTTCCAAAATTAAAAAAAAATTATCAAATTTATTGAAGCTTAATGCGACCCCACAACTATAGGGTTTTAAGTTGTACTTTATGTATTGAAAAAATTTAATACAGAAATCCTTTTATTTGCTTGCATCCCACGATTCAATTCAATTCACTAGCTTATTTCAGTATAACCAAATGAAATACACTTAAAATATCATGTGTAGAACTATATCAAATATCATATATCATAGATATACGAAGGATCAGGTTACACACCTGATATTTGTCGACAGTGAGTTACTAATCAAACTTAAAACTTCCACTTAAGTAAATTAACAACTAGTGCACTACTTTCCGTTCGTTTGAATTATTTAATGAAGTGAAACGGAAGCAAAAACTACATGGAAAAGCAATTAAGGCTAGCAGTCCGCATAGCTCACTTGATGACTTTCGCAATCTATCTATTTAATGGGGTGCTGACATCTGGTGTCTGATTTAAAACGTCTATAAGTTTGCGGCCTATTTACTGTTGCGGCGGGGCATTGGGTGTATGATAAAGACTATTGATGCAGTTTTAATGAGAACGGTTGAATCGCATCATCTAAGTACAGCAAACTTGGTAAAAATCACTCTTAGTAGCATACTTAGTGTTTTATTTGAATAGTGCCAACCATAATCTAAAATTTTGCGATGCCATAGAAACGGGTTCAAAACTCATTTTTAACAACTATTTTTTGTGGCTTATTATGGCCCCTCACTATAATCCTTAGTCACTTCATTTTCTAGGCCACTTAGTGGCCTATTGTGGTGCCAAATAATCACTTTGGACTTATACTAGATCTGATTTTAACCACCCGGTATTTTTAATTAACTTTGCTACTTTCAAAATCTCGACTTATCGTATAAAAGGTACGATCTTCCTTTCTGCAAAAGTCATTGATTGGGATTTTTTAGTTTATGGAGATTGGATGTTTTTTGGTCCAGAGTTAGAATTTGTACATTCCTTCCATGTTGCCACCTCAGTCGTTCGGGATACGGGATACAACTGGAGTCGTGGAAACAACTGATTGTTAAATCAAAGAATTTTTTAATTTAACGGCTGGGTGTAGGGTGTGCAGGAGTCGGTTTGGAGTGTCTTCAGTGTTCCACTTGTTTTTGTCCGTTACTTTTACATTTTAAAATGCAATATTTGGTTATTAACTATATCGAATTTGTTTGAAAGCGGGCCTATTTGAAATTTGATGAAGTTAACGAACGTTAAACGTAATCTGCCAAGCAGTGGATAATGCAGTGCACAGAGATAATTTTGCTGCGTGATAGAAGCAGGTTTACGCTACTTTATATTTGCTGAAGTCAGAATATTTACAAAGGTGAATAAGAGCCAGAAAGCCACTTATTAAATAAAAATTTATTTAAATAAACGATTAATGAGAATTACATTTATCTTGCATTTGGCTAAGTTGCTTACAAACACGTGTCATATCATTGAGCTTGCTTATGTTTACATATTAGTAGATATTCATAGATGGCGTTATAGAATAAATAGGTGGCGCTATATGTATGTTAAAAATAATGCGTTTAATTTAGTTGGTGTGGAAACATAAATTATAAATCAAATATGGTATTAAGTCACCTTATACGATGGTGACTTGTACATTGGTGTATTTTAGTAAGGTCGCTAAAACAATTAAATTCAATATTACAGACGACCAAAGCCGACTCTATAGGAAGATGACAATAAGACCGACCCTCTGCTGCAGTTTTGGAGTGAAATTTTGTTGCTAATATTATGGAAGATGAACCGATTTGAATGAATTTCTATTAGTTGGGTGTGCAAGGTTCAGTTTAGTGATATTCTGTGGATGTGGAAAGACGAGAAGATAACAAATAAATTATAAACTAAGGAATAGGAGCGTTTGGTTAATGCGGATGTTCATGGACAAACATGTTCACGGATGAACATTTCCAAATTTGTATATCAATTTGTCTCGTCATCCTGATGAAGAATATAGTATACGATGAATGACGGTATATACTTTGCACAAAATTACAGGGTACCTAAATAATATGGCGCGTGACAAACCCATATTCCATGTTCGTATTGCATTTAATTAAATAGCATAATTCCAATTCCTACTGTCCAGCAGCTTAAATACGACTACAACATTTTCGTATTTGGGTAAAACGAAAAACTAGATTACATATGCATGTATTGTGGATCAGTATGAAGATAAAGCGACGTTCGTTCGTTCGCCTGTCCGTCTGTATAAAAACAATTTCGTAAAGAATTTGAGCTCAGAAAAAGACACATATGAGTCATTTTGATGATTCGGAAAAGTTTCCGGCACTTTAAAAATAATTTTTCAATATAAGTGAGACATATCCAACTATAGAGGCTTTGATTTATAGGAAATCTGCTGGGGCTTACATCATTAACTAGTTTAAAACTGGGCTTCATGACATCATTCTCTTTAAGCTTAATCATATTACATAGATGGGTTTCCTGATATTTTAAAAATACGACTCCGAGGGCACTGCCCTTTCTCGAAAATCTTTAATAATATGCATTTATAAATGATATGCATTTTACCCAGCCGCATTTTGCATATTTATTTGGAAGTTCATGACTTTATTGACTTTATTTATTAGTCTATCGACAGTTGGAGACAGTGGATTTATTTTTAAATTGAATCCAAATCCTTACTATTGTAATTAAAAGAAAGATGTTCTTAGAATTATTAAACATAGATCCCAATAATTCAATGACCCATAAACCATTGAGCGATTGAACAGCTCTGCTGGGTTTGGTACTCAATATAAAGCCCATAAGGATGGAATTAAGTCTATACACAAACATTTACTCTTATTTGGTCTTGTTAGTATAATCTGAGATTCCAATGTTTCTTTACCAACTTACTAAAGAAGACATTAGCTTAATAACCTTCCGTTGATAGCAAACCGTGGGACAGTCCTCGGGCTGTGTTTGTTTTAATTTCTCAATTCCTTAAAGACTCAATAGATGTAATCCTTTCAGGTCTTATGCATAAATTATAACGACCTCTTATAAAGCTTTCCTTTTCAGATCCGAAAAATGCCGAATTTAATTATAAATCGCTGTGGCTATACCTTTTTTATAGCCCTACAAAATGTTATTCTTTTAGAGATATGGCGTTAAAACATTGCCCCGTTATATATCAAGACCGATTACGTTAGGTCACTATTCCATATATTTGTTATACAAATGAGAAACTTGTAAAATTAATAGCATATTCAGAGTGTTGTTGTCAAAACACATCGTGCTGTATCCCTTGTGTATCGTCAATCGTGACCCTGGATGATAAAGTGCTATAGGTTAAAAATACAACTTATTAAAAACTAGGCTGTATGGACACAATTGGATATAAATATGGTTTGCGGCACGAGACCATGGAGAAATACTTTTCTTACGCCATAGTGAATGGCCTTAAACTTTGGCGCAGACTAAGATAATTTCTTAGACCGTTTTTAATTTTCTAAACTAAACTTATTAACGAATCGTAATTTAATTCAATAATTTCTCTTATCATCGATATTTCGTCATTTGGTACCGTGTGATTTCTTACTTTCTATTCAATTTATATTCATAAATCCATCATTCGCCTTATCTGACTATCGATCTATTGACATAAGAAAATAGTTCTATCCAAATGGAGAAATTATGCGCGGTTCTTGTCGAACCATGGCGGGATGTCTAAAACATTTAGCTCCAACTAGAGCAGCTTTTTACTTAAATAATCAGATAATTCATGAATTAAGGAACAGAATTAGTTTCAGTACGCCTTAAAAATCATTTCTGCTGCGGGCATTGTAACAACCCCGATTCATGCCTCTATATCTAAGCGTTTATTCAATATATTTTGTATAGTACATTATTGCACATTTTTGAGACAATAATACCTTTTATAATTGTAAAATTACTGGGCTACCTCCTTTCACCGACTCCTACTCTCGCGTTCGCACTGGCTGCTTGCCTAAATACGCCATAAAATAAAGAGTTCGATTTTTGAAAAACAAAAAATCATTTTTATCTTAAATTTACTTAATAAGTAATTTCCTCCCTATTATCTAACGAATTTCTCTTGCTGCTATTCACTGAGTTATGTAGATCTCATTGAATTATAACAAAAAGTGCTCATATGCCGTTTGCCACTGCCGACGGGAAAGTCACTAGATTCCGAAGCCAAGAGAGCACGAGCCACCGACGAATACCAGTCTTCTGTCTTTAAAGCCTTCGTGTGGCAACAACATTTCCCGTAATAAAATAAGGCGCAGTGGCGACGCTGCCTGGCTCATCTAACACTGCGGTACACTGTTAACCTGTTCTAAAAAGGCGACCGCACTTCTCCAAAATAACTGAAGTGGACGGCGCTTGGAAGCCAAACATAAAAGTGCAGGGAGCCCAACTCTTAAATACCCTGTACCCACTCACAAATGATAAAAAAAATTATAAAAAAAATATTAAATTAATTAAAGACTTGCTTTAGAACTAAAGACTTACATAGGACGATGGCACATAAGCACTAGTCGAATGTAATTGACAAATTTGAGTTACAAATTCCAAGAATTACGGGAGCTATGGAAAACTACTAATAGAGGGGGAGTGGTGCTTAGGGAAACCTAGATGCCAAAGTTGGTTATTCTAGCTGTTGTACTTCCTGAGATCGTTTCGATCGTGCAGGCGAACAGAAGAAAGGACACATCGGTAAATAAAAATACTTAATGTTGCTCTGTCCATAAAACTCAAAGAAAAGCTGCCTTTCGAGAGAATAGCTAAAACAGGGAATAAGCCTCAGGAATAATACCTATCCTGGGAACTTGTTGTAAGGGTGTCCAATCTAATCCTCACAACATAAACATTACTTAAACATAAGGGAAACACTAAATTACGTTCTCTCTGTTCCTTAAATTTTCCACTCTTTAGAGTTTTTCAACGATGGGAGGATTGTACCTATCATGCACTCTACGTTCAGCAAGATCTCAATAATAAACTAACATTTTCTTAAACAATTTTAAACGCCCTCCTTAAATAAACTTCTTGCATTCTTCTGCTCCCGCATACAAATGTTCTGTTAATGATTCTCGTTTTTGTTATTTTAAACACTTGGAAAAATAATGTTGTCTAGATTTAATAAAATGTATGTAAAAAAGTTGAGTTGTTTTTATCATTAAAGCGGGTAAAATTTTGAATCAATCGATATAGATGGACCAAATCCAAAGATCTTTTCAACCAGATATATGCATATACGTATTCAGTATCTGTTGGCTTAAAGATGTTGGGCATACAAAAAATGTAAAAAAGCAAAAAAAAAAAGAAAAATGTTATTATTTTAGGGATTTCTGTAATATACTGGAATTACTTTTGTTTTGTTTCTAAGAAAAGTTAATAGCGCATAATTTTACTCCAACAAGCTGCAGAATTGGACTTGTTCTTATTTTACGGAAATTTGTTTGGCATTTCACTCTCGGGCTTTCTCGATTGCAGCACTCTCTCTTGTTTCTTAATACATATTTATGTATTTTTTGTCACAGTTTGGATCCAGTACAAGTTATAACAATTGCAAATACCCCGCAGTCATTAAAAAGAAAACAAAAGGTTTATATATTGAATTAAATTTTGAAGAAGAGGTCGCAGCCGACTCTACGAAGTTACACGTTTTAAACTTCAAAGGTCTAAGCTTTATTGAGCAGATTTTGGTGAGCTGATTTATACGTCTCTCAGGCATTAACAAATAATAGTCAAATTAGAAACATCTGGGTACTGAAAACATGTTAACTAAAAAGGCTCGAGACCTCGATGTGCAGCTCACTGAAATACAAGACCTTCTGAGTTCCTTGAAAAAGACGCGTACCGCTTCGGGAGCTGGAGATGAAGAGCCTTCGTGTTGGGAGTCAGAATTGAATAGGATGGAAAATGATTTTAATATTATGCGTTGCGTGGAAAAAATTATGTTGTTGGTGAAGCATTTAGCTAATGGATTCGTGTCAGCGAGTGCTTGCTATAAAGACGATCAGAAACTATTGTTGGGTTCCTTAACTAATTGTGAGTCTTAAAGCAGATTTCAATAATTATAAGCCTAACATTGTTGATTCTGTGGAACAGGTTGTAAGAAAATTAAGCGTATATATATGGCATTTCCAAGTAAAGGATCCAAAATAAAAGTTATTCATGGAGACGTGGACTCGCCAATAAATATGGTGGAGTCGGTGGTGCATGAGTTGGGGAATACGGTAAGAACGGCTTTGCAGCAATATAATTTTATCGAAGAAAATCGAGATAATTCTGTTGAGCTGGTTGACGAACTAGTGAAACGAACTGATTTTCAACATGTTGAGATGAAAGAACAGGGAAATTTGAAAGAGATCAAATGTGAGGAACTTAAATCCACGAAATTAAGGAAACTGTCTGCAGATCTAAGAGTAGCTCATCTTAAAGAACGAACAAGAAAACTGGTAGCAGAAAAAATTGTGCTTACGGGTAAAACAAACCGTTTGCAGGAAAGGGTTTTTTTAGACAGAGCAAAGATTGGCGATGTTAGGCGCAAGGGGGAGTTGCAGCTGTTAAGTGAGAAGCTTTTGCTCATTAAAGAACAGACCATCGCCAGCCAGTCACGATTAACCCATGAAAAAGCTATCGGAAAGTTAAGACAAGAGCTAGAGCGCGATCAACAATTAATCAGTAAATTGTTGGGCAAAGAAGCAGATCTGGAGGCGAAGACAGAGGAGAATATCCATCTCAGTTCGTTAATGAACAAAAACGAGCAGATTTGGCAGAAGCATCAGAAGACGCTCGAGTCCGTTCAATTTGACTTGGAGCGGAGCTGCATCGTAAAAGATCGAGAAAAGGAGCTAGTTCATGCTCGTAATAAAGAACTAGAGAAAGAGTTAGAAGACCACAGATGGAGGGAAAATCTCTTGCGACAAGAGATGTTGCGAAATAAAAATATGAATGCCAGAGTTGAAGAACAGATACAAATCAACCACGTTTTAAAACAATACCTTGATCAGCTCAAGAAATCGCTGCGGGAGAGCAACAAACAAATAAATGCAGAGCGATCGCGTGCCAGATGTGTGGGAAATAAATTCAGAGATACCCAGAAGCACTTGCTCAACTTACTAAACTTAGTAGCTGCGATTAAAAGTGACGTCGTTGCGCTCACAATAGACAGATGTGCTTCGAGAGCTCTCTTACAAAATCAACGTGAATTACTTGCCGTAGAAAGGGCGAAGAGTGAGATGCTCGAATCTCAACTAGGCAACCAAGCTTCCGGTCTAGCCACTTTGGAGAAGCTCTGCGCAGAGCTTCGAGACGAAGTAGCCGACAAAGACAGTAAGGCTAACTTTTTCCAGCAAAACACCAAACTCGTGAAGGCTCTTATAGAGAAGGCCCAAATGGAAATGGAGAGTACAAAGTCAAAGGTCTTGAAGATTAGCTCCCAATTGAGGGTGCTTCCAAAAAGCAAGCTGGTTTGCAAGCCCATGAATAGAGGAAAAGAATTTAAATGTCGTGCTTTAGTGACGCGTGCTTTAGAGAAGAAGCTGGATGCTATTAATCATAAGTTGGAGGGAGCCAAGATTGACTTTGAGTTCATTCAAGGTCAGTACAAGAGCGCACAGGAAGTAATAGTACAGCCATTGAAAGAAGAGGAGAAAGGGTACGAACATTTTGCATTGCAAAACATCGCTGAGATGGCATACTTATCGAAGAAGGGCCAGATATATGGGAGCTCACCAAACATTCAAGACGATCATGTCAAACCGGACACCCTGAATAGGGCAGTATCCTTGTCGAGCGTCGCAATAGCCACCAAGCAAAGTATGTTGCGTACTTCAGTGGGGCGGACCTTCGGTGACAGACGGCTGAAGCTGTTGCGTTGGTGCCAGATAAAAACGCGACCCTACGGTATACCTATGTATGAATTCTGTATCTCCTGGTCAAACGGACATGCCTTATGCGCCATCCTGCACTCTTATCGGCCCGATTTAGTGGACCCCAAATTTCTAAAGTGCAAAAACCCCGCAGAGACGTTGGCTTATGGCGTCAAAATAGCCGAGTTTTTGGGCATCCAATGCAATTTTGACTTTGCTAGAGTTTGTCAACAACGCCCCAAGCCAAATTATGAAAAGGTAATCAAATTTGTTGAATTGTTATACTGTTGCCTGGAAGGGGGAAATGATAATTAAGAACGTAAAGCAAGTCGCTATTATTCCGTAAGATATACCCATATTGCATTTAATTATATTTTTTAAATACTGAATAAAGTAAATTGTAATGCATCGTAAGATGGTTATTTAGAAGTGTCGTAAGTGCATTTAAACTATTTGGAGTACACAAGAACTAAGAAATTACATTGAGACATAAGGGCTTATACTTCTTGCTCATTATCTTGCACTTATAATACAGAATCATCGATGTACGAGTTCTTCCAATAGCACATCATTCCAAAGATGATCTTTTGATCAGCTCTAGGTCCCTGCAACGGATTCATTTGCATCAGGAATGTGACAATCCAGACGAGCCAGCAGCAAATTGCTGTCATTATAACGCAGCACCTAATAACAGCTCGTTCCCTAAACAGGCCACCAATGCACGACCCGATAATGGCGAACACTACCCAGAATAATGTAAAAAATATAAGGGCAAAGTTTTTATCCATTGTGTTTAGAATTATTGTGTTCTGTGTGGAAAGTATTTTGGGTGTTTATGACACAAATTTAATAGCAATGTAAAGTTATTATACTCTGTACCTAAAAGGTACAAAAGTATTTTACGATTGCAGGAAGTGAAAAGTGTAACAGACAGAAGGAGGCGTGGCAGATCCCAGAAACTTTATATATTCTTGATCAGCAAGTCTATCTAGCTCAGTCTGTTTGTTCGTCTGTACGCCTATATGGCGACCCGGTTCTCAGGGGCTATAAGACCTAGGTATACACAATGTTGTACACAGAGGCCTTGTGTGTGTACGCAGTAAGAGATTGTGTTTTTTGATTCACCTCCCGTAACACCGTTTGTATAAATTAAATTCTAGCCTAGAAAAATTTGTTCTTTCGGCTTGCAACTGAACTTGATCGTCTGTTAATTTCCGATTGTCCTTCTTGTTTGTCCTCTAAGTTTAGAGTGTTACGTTGCTGCTCATGAGACCTCGCTTTAATAAAATACTGTGGATCACAATCCAAAGACCTCCGAACTCAATGATTTCATGAAGCGGCCCAATGGCCAGTCTTAGGTATTAGTGTTTTAATCAGTATCTGTTATCTGTTTTTGAAGAGTTTTGAAATATGAGTTAGGATGCTGCTTGCTTCAGTGTTGCTTTGTCTTAAATCCTTGGTGTTGCATTCAGGCCAGATGATGTGAAGGATCTCTCTATTAAATAAGTTCTCTAATATTTTTGGTAGCTTTCGTATATGCAATTTTTTATCTTTTCCACATAAAAATTGTCATTTAAAATTTGGGCGAACTCGCTTCTTTTCCTGGGCTCATAAACTTTTATGACGGAGCCTTTCTTATTTTTACATTCACTGGAGCAAGCGAACGCATTGGAGCGAAAAAGTTATAAAAAAGGAAACTGTACACATTTGCCGAGTGCCAGCATCAGTGAAGCATGCAATAAAAGCGTTACCAATATGTATCACCCCTACGAGAGTTGCGCATTACTCGTAATACGCACACATCCTGACTAAGCTCAAAATCCGTTTTACGAGCGGTGATGAGCAGGGTGGGTGAGCCATGTGGTGACTGCCCCCCGCTCCAGACTCAGTCTGGATGGTGCCGCGAGTGCACAGGCGCGCCTCGTAAAATGGCCGCCTCACAATGGCAATGGGATATCCAGCGAGTTCCGTGCCAACGGGCAACTGTAATCGAGTTTTCCCAAAGTAGCAATAAATGTTTATGGCGGCATCGAATTTTCCATTTTCTCGCTGTAAGTATCAAGACGGCCGGTGCCACTTCCACCCCAGCCCCCGGGGGTGGTTCAGCATTCGCAGCAGCCATCTTGAATTTTGTTAAGAAACATGGGAATGGCAAATGACATAGACTTTTGCAATTTTAAGAACAAACGGTAGCATTAGGTTTTGGAGGATTGTTTCCAGTTGCACTGTGCACCTAGTTCATCTTTTCCGAACATACCCATCTATATATCTGCCTCAACTTGTTGGTTGCCGATTCAAATGTACGTCATAAATCACGACTCACATGGCGTTTGTCGGTCCGGTCACAAGTAAATGCAAATAAGGCGTAAAGTGTTATGTTGTTGTGATGTTCACAAACGTCTGTGACGCCGTCGGCAATCTTTGAGAGCGCGGCGTATGCGATTAGGGACAGAGACATCCGAGGCTTTCATTTTTCCGGTATGTTTTGGGTTACTTAGTCCATTAGGTATCAAAATAATTACGACCTGTATGGAGCATTCCCCGATTGATAGTATACTGAATTTGAAAAGAAAAACAAGGAGGCGATGGTACGCCTTGAAAAAAGATTCGTGACCCATTATACCTGACTAGTGCGAAAATCTTGTTTAAATTGATATGATGTGAATAATGAATACGTAGACTCTTCTACCATATCTAGGACCCCTACCAAATGTATTATATGTAACCAAGTCAAAATGCATTTCTGTCTTGGTGGAAGCCCACTTAGCTGCATGTTCACCGTTTGTTTTCTGACTGGGGCGATCGGCGAACCTATCTGGTGTTTTAGTAAAAGTGCTTTTAATTAAAATACTTGTTGTTTACATAAATGGTTATAACATTCCAAAGAGTTGGCTTACGACACGAACACACTGAAGAGTTGAATAAACATCTTATACCGCTATAATTGATTCCAATTCTTGCGCTTATGATCATATAGATAGAACTGAGAAATTAAAGGTGTGTTATATAAACTTGCACCATTCTAGTAAGTATAACCGAATCTGACCCTTACGTTTTTCCGTTTTAAGGTCTCCTAATGTGGACTTTCGTTGTTCTACTAAAAACCGTCAAAGCCTCAACTTAGTCTTAATTCGTGCAACATTCTATGGCGATACGGGCTGCTTGAATAAGCGTGGCTCTGTCTTTGTGCCAACAAAGGCCGGGTGCTTATGTTTGTCTACTATTTCACGTAAACCTGTAAGCGGCCAACCCCTCCGACAACCAACGGATATTGCGAAGAGCACTGATGTATTTACGCACGAGTATACCGCAGACTTTTTACATCTGCAATAACTGGGGCCAGAACCGACAGAGACGGCTGCCGTCTCCTCCAAAGCGCCGACAGCTCCTCCGATATTTACCTGCGAAATGTGTTGCAAACGCTGCGCTTGTCGCCTGTGTTGTGGATGGGCACTTCCTTAAATGGTGCTAAAATTGCTAAGTGATTGGGCAAACAACGCGTGCTGGGTCGCACAACTAATCTAAATTTCTGAGGTTAGTTCGACGTGTTACTTGGAGACAAAAGCCGCTGGTTGTATTGACACCTTCGGCGACAATACGTGCAAAGGCGTTTGCGGAATTAAGGCCATTGATAAAACCTATCTTACAACGCTTTCAGTACAAACACACAAATATAGAAAAACAAAAACATCTGGGACAGTTCTTGTTACTGTTTTTCTTCCCAAGCTTTTTGTCGGGGAACTAGATTGATCAGCGTTTTGGCATCGCCTCTGCTTTTAAGTTTTCTTTTGACCGACAAAAGAAGCAAAGCAAAAGCATTCATTGACCATTTATCCTATGATTAAATTATGTAGTTCATTTTTAATAAGATTCTTTGTTCTTCTTGTTCTCTACTTGAGAAATCATTTAAGGAACCCATAAACCATGCCTCTGCTATTTTAGCTGATCAAAGCTTGATATATACATGGTATATAGGTCATACAAGTAGGTATGCAACTTTTAATGAGATAACAGAAAGAAATGCTCTATGACAGCTGTATTGTAAAATATAGTTCGTTTCACTCAAATAAATTCTAGCTGGGATTACCTGAGTTGGCTTTAATCGCCAATACACATGCTGTTAAAATGGTACTTTGGAGATAACCATATACTTATTCAATTTTCATTTCAAATAATTTGTTTTCTAATTCTGATTCTCACAGGTATTGTTTAAACGGTACCGATAGTTTTATAATTTATATCACTGTTATAACGGCAAGAATTCCCAAATAATTGAAATCGTTGAATTACATTATTTTTATATTCAATCTTAAAATCAAATGAGCCGAATGCTATAGTCTTACTCTTTGATACCCCTTGCGTACAGATATACAGTTTATAGTCCGTTTGATTGTTTAAAGTCTTTTACTTTTAAATATACTATATGGCGGACATCGCCATATTAATTGTGACTTATGTAGTGCCGTACCATTTTTTACTGCTTAATAAAATGACCCCTCAACCAATTTAGGGTTCAGATAAAGCTTGAAAGCCAAATGCACAATAAAGCGATAAATACAAGTAGTAGTTGTACTATATAGTATGTTGTAAGTTTCACAGCAGAATTGACTCTAATTTGACTCTTGAGTTTTTGTTTTTTAAGGCCTTTTTATGTTCCAGTGGGCTTTGGGTTTTAATTTTCGTAATATGCAGCCATCGAACAGCTTTTGTTCGCTTTTAGACGAAGGGCTAAAATTAGCTTTTGCTTGGAAAACTATTTAGTGTAAAGGTTTTTTGGATAGTAGGTAGCCATCGTATCATTTGGTGGAGTATATGGGCGACCATCCGTGGCTCCATAAAATTGAGTTTGCGCAATACCCATCCACTATACCGTGATTGATTTTCTGGGCCCACAAATCGTGGCGTGCATCTGTCAGTGGATGGGAAGTGAAACTGGAACGCTGCCGCCGACATCGGAGCAGGAGCAGGAGCAGGAGCAGGAGCATGTGTCAGCGGCAGCAGGTCCTGACTGCGCAGCGCCCGACGGACACGCAATGCTTGCGAGGGCGACCACGGCGGTGGTTGATTCCGGCCACCGCTGGCTCGATTTTTATGTATCTGGAGCGGCTGTTCAACCCTCACAAAAGGCGTGCGTGCAATTGCCAATATATCGGAGAATATCGAATTTGTTGGCTCTGCATGCGCGCGTGTGTGTGTGTGAATGTGAGAGTGTGTGAATAAGTCAGCAAACGTGAACGCGTGAAGATATACAACCGCCATATATCTAAACATTGTGCGCTGCTGGGTCCTATCCCCCTCGGCATTTGTTTATTTATTTGTTTATCTACTATTGGATTTACGAGCTCGTGTGCAATGCCTGCAATGTCGGCTCTGTCGCTCTTGTTGTTTCGCAGCTCGCCCTATCTCTCTAACTCCGCTGACTGACTGCTGGTTCGCTACGGTCGCTTTGTTGTTGTTGGTGCAATCGCCTCTAACAGTGACTCTTGCTTTTGGCGACGATGTCGCTCTGCGCCGTCGTCGAACCTTGTTCGCCGCTCTACCGTCGTTGCTGGTCGTAGATGGAAGTTGGTATTCGATGCTTGTATGGATGTGATTCAGTTCCAGGAATCTAACAGCTATTCACACCCAGCAGAAACCTCGCACATCATTCACTGTTCGAGCGTATTCCGACGACAACCTCGTTCCGTTCCGCACATCCGCACGCATCGCATCGCACTGAGTCGCAGCTCCAACTGACACTTGACCGCCGGCGGGCACTTTATTGAAAGTGTTAAAGCACTAAACCAATATCAATAAGAACAGCGGCAACAACTACGGATAATTATAGTGCGAGAAACAAAAATGTAATGTGCAATTTTCATAAACACTTCGCGATGTTCGATTTTAATGCCCGCGTCTGTGTACTTTGAATTATAGCTGCCATCAAAGCGAAATATCGACATCGGCAGCAGGCACGTTCTCCTTTGCTGTGTAATTGTAAACAGTGGCCAATAACAATTAACTGTAAACTGGCTACCGAATCCCGCCGGTCCATTGCTGCAGCACCAAATTCAAATAAATGTAACGTTTCTCTAATGTGCTTGAGTGTTATTTTTAACACTGCTTTTAATTTTAATTGCTTAACGTTATTAAATAAAGCCACTCCAAATAAAATCTATTCTAGTGGTAAGTTTAAATGTAATCTAGCCAAATTTGCATTTTATTTGAGTTTAATGTCCGACTCAAACGTCATTCATTTATTATTAATGCTGCGTCTAGCGAGCTTTGAATGAATGAATATTTTGATAGGAATATGACGTTTTATAAACTGTAAACATAAAAGTAATAGCCATCAGGTCCATCAAGGCTGTATTTTTTCACCGCAAAATACAGTGTGTTTCCACTGGATTACCAAACCAAACAGTTGTCGAGCCTCCTGCAAACTATATTCATTGGCGTTTTTTTAGCTGCAATGAATAGTTCTGAATTTTGAATAGCTCGAGTTACAATAAAAACATTTGCTTTTATTTACAAACCAGGTATCATTTTGACTGCCAAGATTTTTGACGTCATAGAACTTTTTGGAGATATAATGTAAGCATTCAATCCAATCAAAAAAGTACATTTTTATTTTGAAAAAAATTAGCTGCCACAACTTTTATAAAAGTTAACGAGAGACTGATCGTCCTCTTGTGTTTCTATTCTAATGACACACAAAAAGCTGCCTGCAAAAGTAACGGTAATTCTTTGCGTTCTCTTTTCGTGAGTTTCAAATGGCTAATGAACGGCCTCCAACTGCCGTTCATGTCAATAGTGAAAGTGAATTGTAATAAAAATATAGTAGAAACAAGAGAGAATGCTACAGTCGAGCAAGGCCGACAGTAAAATAGCCTGTACTCTCCACAAAAAAGGAAAATTAAAAAAAAACAAGAAAGGAATGCTAAAGTCGAGCGAGCTCAACTCTTAAATACTCTGTACCTCCCACAAAAAAGAAAAAATTAAAAAAAATTGATTAAATTTAATTAATTATTTTAATTAAACTATTGAATTAAATAAAATAAAAATTATTCAATACATATGTATATACAAAAGTGATGACATGTTCATGTACAGTTTCAACATCATACATTTATATCATCGTGTCCATGCGTGTTAATATGCGTGTATGATTGCAGCACAAAGTTGAACCAAAGCAGCAACAACAACAAGAGCTGCGGGCAGAGCTACAAGCAGAGTAGGCAGCTTTTTATTTATGACTTTGTAATATAGTGTAATATAGTTTATTAATTGTGTGCTTATTTTACAATGTTGTTTAATATATACATTTATACATTCACTGTTAGGTATTTCTAAATGAACTCCGTTTGCTGTCCGCCTCTGGCGACCACACAAGCACAACTGAGTATATAGTAATTGATTGATATCGATAACGCAGTTATCGTAGTTCATCTTACGAGCTAGATCTACGAACTAGGTCATTAGTACAAATGAGAGAACTAGTAACTGCCACTTTGTTTACAACTCGGCCAACCTGACAAACAGATCGACCTCGATCTCGGTCAAAAACATACAGAAATTGTCTTATTTAATATTTGTGTCCAAGGTTTTAATCTGGCCGGTTCTAAAATTCCTTTATATGGTATTTGTGTTAATTGACAATTATCTATATCAGTAACTTCATATCTATCATTTTCAAAAACACGGCTTATCTTATATGGCCCGCGGTACTTTGGAGCGAACTTTTTGCATGTGCCTGTAGTTACATCAACGTTACGAATGGCTACGTAATCTCCACACTTATAACTTAACGGCGGCTTGTTTTTCAATACACTAATTTTTTCGTTCCTAACCTGTGACTGCGTTATTTTTCGACTAGCTTCTTGTCTTATTTCTTCGAGATTATTTTGATTATTTGTAGTAAATTTTTCCTCTAGATATTCCGATAAATCATCTATCATGGCGCCTCTCTGATTAACTCCGAATAAAAGTAAACTAGGGGTTTTATTTGTACTGCTATGAACCGAATTGTTAATGGCGAATTCCACCCTATTAACTAACTTGTACCAATCTTCTTGATTTAACGGATTTGACAACTTTCCCAACATAGGCGTTATTACGCGGTTTACCCGTTCTACCTGCCCATTTGCTTGAGGAGCAGCAGTTGCTACCTTAATATGTCCAATATTTCGTTCAGACAAAAACTCAGTAAAAGCCATTGACGTGAAACAACTTCCGCGGTCTGAAATTATTCGGCGGGGGCGACTGTAATAGTCGAAGTATTTTTTCAAACAAGCGTTAACTTCCTTTGTACTCGTCGAGTTTACTGGATATAATTTTACGAATTTGGTAAATGCGTCTATCACCACCAACAAGTGTTTTTGCTTTGATTTAATACTAGGAAGTGGGCCTAAATGGTCTATATGTATCGTATCGAAAGGGACAGGTGCTTTTGGGATACTGTGTAGTGTTCGGTTGTTTACTGTCTTCGGGACAGAATGCAATATACATCGTAAACAATTCCTTACAAACTCTTCTATTTTACTCCTCATTAATGGGAACCAGTACTTTGATTTCATATCGTTATAGCATTTTTCGGCGGCTAAATGTCCAAGTTTCTCATGGCTCATTCTAATTAACTGCTCCTGCATACTTAACGGAACGTAAAGCGCTAATTCATTACTTGCGTTTACACGATAAACTGCTCCATCTATTAATGCATAATTATCAACAGGGTGATTCTCTAACTCTTCTCTTAACTCATTAATAGCCTTGTCTCTCATCTGCTCAGTTTGTAATAATAGATCCATATCCTCTGAACTCGCACCGACTACACCAACACACTCTGAATCTACGCATTTTAACGGATATGTACCATGAACGATTTCATTATTGCTATTTTCTAACGGATTCTTCTCTTCACTATTACTGACCGCGAAACTTTGCCCCGGCCTATCTAACGGTTTATCCAACGGGTTTTCTATCCGGTTATCAAGCGGGTTACCTTCCTCTATCTGCTCGACAACATGTCTTCCAAAACTTTGAATAACATTTAATAGCTCTACACCTGACTTACTAATATTCATGGGGCCAGGCTTGGTATCTACCTGACTTGGCAAAACACACGGTTCTACTGGCAATCTTTCATCATCGTTTATAATAAACTGAGTCTGCCTACTCAAGGCATCAACATGTGGCATACTACTTCCTGGCCGATGTACTAGACATTCTATCGGGTAGTTTTGTAATTCGAGTACCCATCGGCCTATTTGTGGGTTCACCTCCTTTTTTTCTAGGGTACAGGCCAGTGCGTTACAATCTGTTACAATTTTAAACGGTCTATGTTCAAGATAAACTCGGAAACGCCTTAATGCATATATTATTGCTAAGGTTTCAAGCTTAAAACTGGTCATTCGTGCTTCATCTGCAGATGCCTTAAGAGAATAGAAATATACTGGGTGCATTCTATTATCATCCTGCTTCTGAAACAATATCGCACCAAAGCCTCTTGAACTTGCATCCGTATGAAGTTCAGTTTCCCGTTTCGGGCTGTAAATTGCAAGAACTGGCGGTGTGGACAAAAGAGCCTTTAATTTTTCAAATGCTGCCATTTCTGTTCCCTGCATTGGAAAAGGTCCCTTATTTTTTAATAATTCTACTAGCGGTTTACAAATACTTGCAAATGATTGGACGAAACGGCGAAAGTATGAAAACAACCCTATACAAGAGTGCAACTCTCGTACATTTGTTGGTATTGGATAATTTTTTATTGCTTGTATATGGGTGTCGTTCGGCAAGACTCCACTTCTGCTCACACTATAGCCTAAGTAGTCGATGGTTTTCCTAAAAAATTTACTCTTTTTAAAGTTAATTTCTAATCTGTTTTCACTCAACCGGCGAAGCAATTTAGTCAGTGTATCAAAGTGTTCTGCTATACTTGTTGTTGCCACTACAATATCATCCATAAAGACCACAATTTTATTGTTTCGAACTAAATCATTTAAAGTGTTTGAAATGAATCTTTGAAAAACTGAGGGGCCATTTTTTAATCCAAACGGCATTCTGAGATACTCATACTGTCCCTGTGGAGTTACAAAGGCTGTATACTTAATTGAATCTTCATTTACTCCTATTTGGTGAAATCCGCTTTTGAGGTCAATCACCGAAAAGTATGTCTTTCCTTCCAAATATTCTAGGCAGTCCTCAATTAACGGCAGAGGAAAATTATCACGAACTGTTAGCTTATTTAAGCATCTATAATCAACGCACATACGTATTTCACCGGATTTCTTTTTAACGAGTACAATTGGAGATGCATACGGTGAATTACTTGGTCTAATTACTCCTAATGCCATTAATTCCTCAATTATTTCTGAAACTTTGCCCTTCTCATAAAATGAAAGTCGTCTCGGACCAAAGCTAAAAGGGGTACTATTAGTTAATCGGATGCTTATTTTTCCTATCGGTTCAATCATTGTATTACTCCAAGAATTTATATAATTATTATAAATAAGATCTCTACACTGTTCAGCTCTATTCAAACCAAATTCGCAGCCAACATCAACCTTTTCGTCCACTATTGCCGCCACTCCGGCACATACATCATGCAGCTCCAACAACCAACGGTTATACAAATAACTGTTTTTTACAAACTTAATTACTGAATTGTTACAGGCTACATTATTTTTAGATATGTTCTTAAACAGGGATGCACAGAAGGATTTATATTCACATTTAATGACATTCTGATTTACAGCTTTAACATTGTTTTGTATTAATCGAACTTGGAGGATACTGAGGGCATCTCTCCCAAGCACTAACTGTGTTGGTAGTCTACCATTATCTATAACTAAAAGTAAAATTTCATAATATTTTCCATTAAATTTAATACGGGATTTCACTTGTCCGCAAACAGAAAGTTGGGTTCCTCCCAGTCCATGATATTTCTTCATAAATGGATTTTCCAATACAAAATCATTTGGTACTACGGATTTATATATAAAACTAACTGGGCTGCCAGTATCAAAAAGAGAAAGAATTGTTGTAAAATCTGTGCATCCACATTTACTACTTAACAAACAAAAACTCACTAATTGTATGGCTGCCACATCGTCTTCTTCCTTTACCAGCTCTGCAGTAGCGGCAACTGTATCTTTCATACGGCGTTTCGGGCAGTCCCGATGCTGATGGCCTCTCTCCCCGCAAGTGAAACATCCATCGATTGGACGTTTCGGCTTCTTACACTCAGTCGATATGTGACCCATCTGACGGCAGTTGTAGCAGCGGACTTCACGTACTGTAGCTTTATTCGTAGAGTCTGCTTCGTTCAATAACACCAACGGCCGGATTTTGTCGAGCTGGATCACTTTCTGACGTAGCTCTTTTAGGGTGTGACAAAAGAACAGCGATGACGTAATACCAACTCCATCGCGCAAGCCACACACAATGTGTTTGATGACGTCGCAATCTTCCAAATCGGCTTGACGCGCAATACTGCACATTCTTATAAAATAATGAAAAGCCGATTCGTCTTTAGCTTGCTTGCATTTTTTTAACTGCTCGCCAATCTCCAAGCGCGTGCACTCCTCCCCAAATACATCCATAAGCTGCTTACGTAAATCGCCCCACGGTATGGCTCCTTGATGGAGGAAATATTCCTTTGCCGATCCACTCAATAAACGCTTTGCATAGATCCACAAACGTTCATCTGGCACTCCAAGCATGCTACAAGCAGTCTCAAATTCGACAATCCATAAACGAACGGGCAAATTATCATCGCCAGAGAATGCTTGCACGACCGCTTCCAAGTCTTTTATATCGATACGGCTAGGATAAATTTCAGCAACACTGGACGCTCTTGATTCCACAGAAAGGTGACTCATTCCTACTTCAACACGCTGCAACTCCGCCATTTTGTCTTCTTCAAAATCACGCTTCTCAGCCGCCTCCACGGTTTGAACGGCGTTGCAAAATTTCGAAGCGTCGTCGCATACCACCATGGCGCCACATTTCTTCATAATTGTGTCTGCATTGATTTCGCCTTCAACGTGATTTGACTCGATATTAATTTCATGCGGCTGTACAGAGGTAATTTCTACCAAATTCTGGGTCTTGCATTCAGTTTGTGCTCTTTCCCTCTCCTCATCCATCACTGTTTTTACCGCTGTGCGCAGTTGGTAAATTGAGGCACCGTTATCTAAGCGTACACCTCTTTCGGTTAACAACGCGCACAGTTCTTCTTTATTTAGCTTTATAATTTCGGTATACTTCATTAACTTAACAGAGGGCTGTGGCTTCACCCCACATCTGAATTGTAATATAGTGTAATATAGTTTATTAATTGTGTGCTTATTTTACAATGTTGTTTAATATATACATTTATACATTCACTGTTAGGTATTTCTAAATGAACTCCGTTTGCTGTCCGCCTCTGGCGACCACACAAGCACAACTGAGTATATAGTAATTGATTGATATCGATAACGCAGTTATCGTAGTTCATCTTACGAGCTAGATCTACGAACTAGGTCATTAGTACAAATGAGAGAACTAGTAACTGCCACTTTGTTTACAACTTTAACTTTCTTAAGAATTGACATATCATATGAAACTTGGCGTACGGACACACAATATCTAACTGGATGTAACTACCAAATTTGAGTTCGAAATTCCAAGAATTACAGGAGTTATGGAATAAACACGAATTGTGGTGGAGTGGTGGTGTGGAAAGGGGAGGGGGGGGGGGGGGGGTGCAAAATGAACAGGAGAATGTGGATACCAAGTTTTGTTATTCTACCTCTAATACTTTCTGAAATCCATGCGTTCATACAGACGGACATGGCTATATCGACTCGTCTTGTCATCCTGATCAAGAATATATACACTTTGTATATAGTATAGCCTTTTACCCTTTGAGCACAGGCTATAAAAAACGTATTTGTGTTACCTCAATCATATTTTATGTCCATATGTTCGCGTTGATCCAAAATTGTTTTTTAATACTTTGTTGTTGATTAATACTTGAAAAAACTCTCTCTCTCTCTCTGTAAGCTTCATGTCAAGCCGCAGTGTTTTTATATTTCTTTAAGTAATTATCAAATTGCAAAAACAATAATTACAATGCTATACATAAATGTTGTCTGGTTAAGGGGTGTGGAGAGCGTAGAAATATACCTATATAAAACACATTCATTCATATTATCTAAACTGGACAATTCATAAGCCCAATTGGGAACATAACTATTACAAATTACTATTACTATTAGACAATGAAGGAGCGCTTTGTAGGACTCTTTAAGTAGCAAATGGAATTTTTTCAGTTATGTAATACTTTCTTATCGAACCACACAAATTGTTACTATTTGAAGCATTTTAGGCAAATAGAATTGGTATATAATGGAGTTAAATCACTAAAACATTATTTATTTATTATGATTCTCTCCCACAAGATGCGTTCAGGTAACGGTCGAAAAATGAGCTTCAAACAAAGAGTGTACAGCACTTTTACCGAAACATTGCAACAAACAAAAAAGGTTCACAATTGCTTATTCCGGATTAAATTTAAAGAGTGATATAAACATTTCAAAAACGTTCGAGAGGATATACTATATGGAGACAAGGAGAATAGGTTATCCTAGCGCATTCCATATCTCTTTCAACACAAAACAAGTCTCAAAACTTTTCTTTTAGTAATTAAATATCGAACATTTTATAACACTTTTCATTTATGTTATCAATGATTAATCGATGATTAGTCTTTTCTCGCTGTCAGCGAAGAGGAAATTCTGTTTAGCCGTCAGAAAACACTTTCAACGTTATCGAGCTTCACACTTAATTGTTACTCTCACGCTCTACATGTTCAAATTTGTAGTAGATAGTATAGAAATATTGGAAAGCTGTGTTAAAAATAACAGAGATTTATTTTTCGTTTCCATGCAGATTAAGATAAACATTATACATTATTGAGGGCAAACAGATATAAAAGTACAGACCTGTATAGTATACTTAAAACAAGTAAAAAAGCTAAAGTCGGGTGTCCCGACTTTGAAATACTCTGTACATATGTAGATTTGAAAAAAAATTTTGATTGATTTTACCTCTTTTGGTATTCGAACTCACGTAAAGGGTGTATATTTGCACATATACAAAGCAATTGCGTCTATGTGAGTGTATGTATGTATATGCTCGTATATTCGTGCCTCTGTAAGCATGTTCGCAGTCAACCAAACAGCAACATCAACAACAGCCGCGGGCAGCGTTTGAGCAGCGCTGCAGCAGCAAATATATTTATGGCTATAACTTCTTGTTAAATCGGTCTATCATGATGAAACTTAGCATACGGACACATAATTACTAACAGGGGGTATTACGGGAGTTACGATTTCCATTGGAGAGGGGGGCGGGAGTGAAATTCCGAAATTTTTTGCGTATTCATATAAGGCACCTGAGACTAAAATTTGGTGCCCGTAGGTCTTATAGCCTCTGAGATATAGGCGATTATACGAATGGAAAATCGGGAAAACCCCTATAAGGGTGAAGTGGGGGGGGGGGGGGAAATAAAAAATAAAACAAACTTGCACAGCGTACACACATAACGCATCTTTGTGCAAAGTTTTGGTGTCTCTATCTCTTATAGTCTCTGAGATCCAGGCGTTCATACGGACGGACAGACAGACAGACAGGGCTAGATCGACTCGTCTCGTCATGCTGATCAAGAATATATATACTTTGTGGGGTCTGCCACGCCTCCTTCTGCCTGTTACATTTTCAGCTCCCGCAAACCTAATATGCTATTGTACATTTTCTGTACAGAGTATAAAAACTTTCAGCTAAATATTAATAGTACAATAATTAGTATTACACTGACTTCGTCTTGGTTTAATGATTGATTCAATATTTCCTTAAACAACGTATTTCAAAAACGGATTACTTATGTTGATTGTTCCAACGATGATCGATGTGCACTTTCATACAAGGTGCGTTCGAAAGTAAACAGGACTTTTTGAATATAGCGCCCCCTGGTGGCGCTATCTATATATCGACTGGTGCGTTAGAATCTGCTATCTTTATCGATTGTCCAGTGAGAATTTCATGACATTACATTGATTGGATGTGAAGTTATTGCGTTTTAAGTGTCAGTATGTTTGTGTTATCGGTGCGAAAATGAGCTTCGAACAAAGAGCCAACATTAAATTTTGTTTTAAAATTGGTAAATCTTTTACCGTAACGTTTCAATTGATGGAACAAGTTTATGGCGATGATTGCCTATCTCGTAGCAGAGTGCACGAGTGGTTTCAACGTTTTCAAAGTGGTCGTGCGGACATAAATAACGATCAACATGTGGGCCAATCAAAATTCGTGATCACCGAAAATTCCATCGAAACTTTGCGTGAATTCATCAAAAATCAGCCGAAATCCTCATTGAAATTGATGGAAATGGAATTGAACATCTCCAAAACATCGATTTACCGCATTTTGACCGAACATTTGGGCTTACGAATGGTGTGTGCACGGTTTGTTCCGCACAAATTGACTGACGACCAAAAATTGCTCAGACGATCGACGCTTGTGACCGATTATTTGACAAAAAATCACATTTTAACCATTAACCACTCGCCGTACCTGATATGTCACCGTGCGACTTCTACCTTTTCGGAAAAATGTATTTGCCCATGAAAGGAAAGCGTTATGCAGACGTAGAGGCCATTCAAAAGGCTTGCACCGGCATACTGGCGGCCATACCGGCCAACGAGCTAAAACACTCGTTCGACATGCTTTTGGATCGTGTAAAAGGCTGTATTGAAGCAGAAGGAGACTATTTTGAATAAAATAAATTGATTTTGCAGAAAATTTCTTCTGTTTTTTTTTTAAGTCCTGTTTACTTTGGAACACACCTTGTATATCATTATTGCCCCAATTACACGAAGTCAAAATATAATTAGGAATTATATGTCCTATGCAAACATAACACTTGTGTATAATTAATTTTTTTTTCGACCACCATGTAGGTTAGCTAAATTTATCTGGGGCGTTATTCACGCCCATACAGGGTGCGCCATCTTTTATGTCGGTATGTAAACATTGAATATCTTTGAAAATAAACAACCGATTTTCAAGTATGAGATATTTTTATTTCATTTGGTTCTGTACAATTCCTTGAACTGAGGTTTTCAACACTGGTCTACTCAAGTCAATCGGTTCACTAATGACAAAGTTATTCAATATTTACATACCGACATAAAAGATGGCGCACCCTGTACTTGGGCCATGAAGGCCATTTAATTCTAGAATTGCTAATGAACCTAGAAGACATACAGTTTTGCTATATCTGTGAGATCGTCTAGGATGAGTTGCAAGAAGCCAGTGATCTGAGTCTGCTGCAAAAATGGTGCTGCAGCCGTTCCCCACTTTCTCATTCCTTCAGCTTGTGCATAAATTATTGAAAGGGCTACCATGTCTAGCGACATGTGTGCCCGTAACTACTCCCAAAATAGACCAAACTTCTATTTTCCCAGGATTAGGAGTGCTGTTGTTCTTTTGATGTTCAGAAAAGGCAAAGTCTGGCTCGTCCGAACACATTGGTTATATTCTCCCAGCGTTGTACTAACTTGTAAAGAAAGGTGGTATGCATATATACATACATAAATACTATATACACTATACTATACTACTTATTGTATCTACTACGTTTGTTCGAATGTATGCGACAAGCTCTGCACTCAGCTGTTGTTGTTTCTATTTTATAAATAGGAATAGAGTATTGCAAATTGGGGGCACCAGGCGGTAGGTTTTCCACTTGTTTTTGTTAAGAGTTTTGGCAGTACCAACAAAAAACTTGGTTAACATGGGCTATATATATGTAACCAAAGGTGTAAAAAAATGACCTTAAAAAACTCCTGAATAGCATGCTGTTAGTTCATAATCATCCTCGAAACATTGTCACTTTAAATATTAAAGCAATATTATTCAAAAGCCCTCAGCCAAATAAAAGATTACAAATCGATCGACACTGTGATTAATATTGAAGACATTTAAATTCACTTAACCCTGCTGGACTGCCGCCACATGAATTGACGGTAAAATTCGGAATTGCAATCATGCTTTTGAGATATTAAAGCCTTCCAAGCATGTGCAATGGGACGAGGCTGCTTACTAAGGAATTGCAGTATAATTTAAGTGTAGCAACTATCACCAACGGCCCAGCAACTGGTCAACTAGCTCATATAACGAGGATGCCGATGATCCCATTTGATCATTTATATGGCTTTAATTTCCGGCAGTCCCAAGGCCAACCCTTCGAATTAGTGGGGATCGACATAGGAAAGCAATGTTTTACTGAATGTTGTTGTTACTACCACAAAATAAAACATCAAATATGTTTTACATAGAACCTCTGACCTATGTATAAAGAAATAACAAAAAAATCTAAAAACGAACAAAAAATCATTAAAATAAATAAATCAAAATAAATTGTACTCCTTCTTAGTAACTCATAGCAAAAAGAAAGATGCATGTGTGTTAAGTGTGTGCGTTATAAAATGTGTAATTTTTAAATTTTTTGTATAAATAAATTTTTTGTATATATTAATAACTTGTGTAGAGTTAAGTATACAAGTAGTTTAGTTTGAAATGTGGACAGTATCGACGAAACTCTGTAGAGGAGAGAGGGGGAGAAAAATTAAAAAAAATTCAATAAAATAAGGATTGTCTGCATACCAAGCTTGGTTAATGTACGCTCAGCCGTTTCCGAAATCAAGGCGTTCATCCAGACAGACGCATAGACAGACGAGGGGACAGGTCTAGATCCATTTCTCTTGTCATGCTGATCAAGAATATATGTATATATTTTATGGGGTCAGAGATGATTCCTACTGCCTGTTACATACTTTGGACAAGCCTATTAGCTATACCCTTTTTACAGGGTATAAAAATGTAACATACTACTTATAATTAACATACTATAATTATTACACATAACATTTATTGTGTTGACATTCGCACTAACCTGGCATTTAACTTAATCTTTATTTATATAGTTTGAGTATACAATCTACCGTGATTTAGGAGATAATGCAAGTCTAATACAAGTAATTTTAGATAAATGGTTTTAGATTAGTCCCAGCTTTGCTTCTCATTGGGTTTGCGTTTTATGGCAATAAAGTGGGAAAAGAAACCTTAAGAATGGGAGGCTTAGTTTTCTGCAAGAGTTGCGAGTTATTAAGCCAACAGTTCGCTATAAATAAGAAGGCAAAGATATCTTTTCAACGTTTTACAGCCACTTAAGATGCTCGCGCTATGCGTGCTTGCGTGCATGCGAGATTGCGTGACACTGCAACTAGCTGCATTGATGACTGAAGGGCTAAGGGGGGAAGAGAACACTTCCGCCCGCCATTTGTGTTTATGGCCAATGATAAAAGAACGATTGAAGACTATGCCTATTCCCACGGCAGGCGGCTACTTAACGAGATCACGTAGCTCGTAAACGCTCGTACATTCTCAGGCGACACATAACGGCAAAGGCAAATGGTGGCACTTAAGGGCGGTCTAATCCGATGCTACAAAATGGAAGCCATGCGCGTGACACCCTTAGCTGAGGGGTGGGCGTCGACATACAAAGTATTATTTATCTGACGGGCGACCATTGCGAATGCGGCCTCTTGGTTCCGTACTTGCTGTGTGTGTTTGTGTGCTTGTGTGTGCGCGGCCTTTAAAGGCACATTGTTGCCGTTTATAGATAAGGATTTGGCTTGTCTGCGTGTGCTCGAGGGCGTGGCCTGGAGTGCGAGAGTATTGGCAAATGTAGAGCAGCAGCGTTACCAGACAGTTTTTTGGCCGCTTGACGTCTTGAGTGGTTCGAAAAAATGAATTCAAATGTGTAAGCTCTTTAAATTCTGCTTTATTGAAAATATTGAAAATATTTACATCAAAAAAAAAAGACAACCAAAGATGTCAACATTGGATTTCTTTCAAAACAGCTCCTGTCTTTTCAAATTCGTTTATCTCAGAGAAGTGATTAATGATTGCTTGAACAAAAAATATTGCCTGTTCGTAAAATTATGAAGAAGTAAAATTGCATGCCCTTTAAAAGTTCTTAAGCAATCTACGTTTACTCAAAAGCCCGTTAGTTTTATTGAAATTATAAATATATATGTACAAATGCTATGTATGTATTTAATATGCATACCAGTATGCAATAATTATTCTTAAATATTCGTTAATTTGTAAGGCATATAAAATAAACGGCAGTTTTTACTCCATCATTGCATCTCTGCGAATATTTTGGTATTTTGATAGATGCACTCTAAGAGCTATCTGTACGATTTGTTTCATTATTTTTATTTAATATTTCTTTAAAATGTTTTAATAAATAGAAATTGAACGATTGTTTGTCGGTAGCATTTCAGATTCCAGAGTGCACGATTTTTGTTTGGGTTTATTGTTTAATATTACTAGTTTTCTAAATAAGCTTTAGTTCCACTTTTGAAAACGTTTTGGGTCTCCTGATGTACAAAGTGTGCCACTCATAAAAGTAAAATTCTTAGTTATTAGGCCTAAAAGGACGAAAGTGATTTCAGGTCACCTAGAAATTGTGAAAAGTTCAAATAACAACAACAGAACAGAATGTAACAGAATGTAACAGACTTACATAAAAAGGATATTGTCTGATTTTATATCATAATTGCAAATATACATACTTGTACCCCCTATTTTGTCTTTTTATCAATAGTATCTTATACTTTACTTTAGTTGACTGTTTGTATACAAAGCATGGGATTAATGCTCACCCGCTTAATGTTAGTTTATTATATTTACATAAAGGAGCTCACAGCTAAATTGATCCAGTGCTTACGTTAAATCTTCCAAACTATAAGCAAAAGATATAAAATGAGATATTGACAACAATTGTATTACACTAACTTTTAAGCAAAAAAAAAAACAATGTTCTCAAAATATTTAATTTATTTAGATGATCATCTTCGCTTAGTCCGTTATAACATGAAAAATAAGAGATAACTTAACTTTAGTGTGCTAGTTCTATTAGTTTATCACAATTTTAAGTCGAGCTAAAGCAATAATTTTTTGGTGGGTATTACAGAGCTTAACTAATGGAGCAACAACTTCAGTTACTGGTAGAACATGGGTAGAGTCACGATGATTAATATTATTGTGTGGCATTAACAACCCTATTGGGTCTCTTCCTGATGCACAATTCGCCCCACTCTCCTCCAATTGGTAACACCAAGTGAGATCTGGGCTTTAGTCACTTGGTCCATCCAACGTGTTCCCCTCCCTTCTTCCATTCGTACGACAAGACCTAGTCAGCGAAGTCCCATCCTATTTACTCGCCTGACCACGTCAGTGTCGCAGTACAGCTCATACAGCTCACCGTTCCATCTAATACGGTATGTATAACCAACACAAATAAGACCCAAGATCTTGCGGAGAATTTTCCTCTCGAATACCCCAAAGCTGCATCTGATTGTGAAGTGTCCAGGCCTCAGCCCCATATAAGAGCACCGGAAGGATGAGCGTTTTCTAGAGTGTTATTTGCGTCTGCCAATTAGAGCTCAACTGTTCAATTACCTACTGAGCCCATAGTAGCACTTGTTAGCAAGGATTATTCGCCGCTGATATTGTTGTTGTTGTCGAGAGCAGCGCCAAGGTATATAAACTCCTTGACAGATTGAAAGTTATAGTTTCCTGCTGTCAGATGAGAAGCAGAACCATAAACTTCGTTTTGCTCATATTTACCGATAGACCTGCTTTGGCCGACTCCCTTTTGATCGCTCCAAAATGACCAATGACATCACGCTTGGTCCGACCGATGATGTCAATATCATCGGCCTATCCAAGGAGATGGACACATCTGTTTGTCAATAATGATACCTCACAAATAAAAGGTTGTGATTCGAACAAAATTGAATGCCGAGAGTTACTGTAATTCACTGCTGCCTGCTAAAACAGGAATGGGGAGGAGGTGGGTGCATCGGTAACAACAAAATAAACTTGTCCTGCTTAGTCCTGTTTTGCAATAAAGGTTTTATGACTTTCGAAATCCTTGCGTTGCTAAAAGCAGATGTGACTATATCTAACCAAAAACAAACAACAACCTTGATTTTGTATGCTGATCGAGGACAGATGTACGAAGGCAGTACAAAATGTTTTTAACCTGACATGGATAGAACAGTAAAACATTTTCCCACCACTTCAACTTCTCCAAAAAGTATTCGGAAAGGAAAACCTCTGTCTCCCAGGCGCGATTGAGTTAAGCACCACAGGCGAGCATCTTGTTGTTTGACGTTAGTGGGGATGCTCGGGTGAATTTCAATGGTTGATGTTTTGCTCGCATGGAATAGAAATGTTTCTATCTTGCTACTGTTCGTACGAACATATTTGACCGTTGATGGCAGTGTTGCCGGAGCATTATTTGAAAAAATATTTGTAAGCACAGACGTCTAAAAAAGGAACAAGCAATTATTGCTCGATTTTATAGAATGCTTTCACAATGAGCCGTCTTTGTGAAAAATAGAAGCGGAGAATATAGGAATAAGCATTTGCCTAATAAAGCGTGGGATGTACCATTAACAAAATATCAAGAAATAGATAGAGACGCAAACATGGACACAGTTAAAAAAAAAGTAAATTCCCTGCGTGCGTCCTACAGACATGGCATGTTTCACTGATTATGCGGCCAAGACTCTGGGGAGAAATTCCAGTAAAGAATTTCAAGCCCTCATAGCTTTGTTCAGTAGCCAAAAATCTCAAAGTAGCTGAGAGCCGTTCATTGTGCGTTATTGCCACTCTCATTGTAGTGTCTTTTCGCTGAATTTCGGGTTTTGCTAAGCTTAATAGCTCCTCATTCGGCCATGCATTCGATGGATGCATTCGATGCATTCTTCAAATCCACCGGAGAGGACTCATTCAGCTCCTTCAAGAGTTTCGTGTGGGTGAATTTCTCTCGCTTCATGTACCACTTTTTCATATCCATACTGTGCTTCCTTTTTTACCTTCCATTTCTTTTTTTCTTTTTGTTTCTCAATACATACTTGAATTGCCATTAAGGCCAAAATTGTATTTTCGTCCGTATCCATTTATCCATTCCGCACTTGTCAAAATTTTCTCTCAAATTATGTTGACAAACAATGTTTCTTAAGTTAGTGGGAAAATGTATTTGGGCTGTCGAGCAAGTTGAGGCAACATGCTCGCCTGTGGATGGGGTATTTTAGGGAATAAAAAAAGTCACTTGGGGCTAGGTATAGAGAGAAAAGAGGGTGCTGGAGCAGTTCTAAGTTTAATTCATGATTTTTTTTTGCCATTACATCAGCTGATTTGTGGGAATACACTTTTAACCTAAAGTGCCGCCTTTAAATTGTGGCAAACGACATCTTAATGATCTCAGCTATCTCTCTTACTTCGATGCGGTTGTCATCCAGAACCATTTGACCAATGTTCACTATGCTTTCGTCAGTGTTTACAGTTTTTGTGTGTTCCGGATATCTCTCATATTCTTAACTTATAAGTACATGCTTCCCCTAGCGGCCCAGAACCTATCAGTTGCAAATGATAGGGAAGAGTCCCCATAGACAATGTCCATCTCGTTTCTGATTTGCCTAGGAGTATTGCCCTTCAAAAAGACATATCCTATGACCACAGGATATTAACTCTTGCAATTTTCACAAAAGCACTGATAGCGACTTTGTTAATCGATGGTTGAAACACAAAAGAACCCAATGTTTAATAAATTTAGGATGTCGTCATGGTCTTTCTAGAAACATTTTGGACAGCCCTCGGTAATTATTATTAGTTATCATTAGTTTTACATCATTAGTTTTACATCATTAGTTTTACATCATTAGTTTTACATCATTAGTTTTACATCATTAGTTTTACTTCATTAGTTTTACATAAGGTATGTAATTTTGGTATGCAGTTGATAGTATTTAAATACCAACATAATGCAAATAATTGTATTTTGGTATTTCACGTGCACATTATTGTGCTGACAAAAGCTCACAGACGCAAATACCTGAGTTGATGTTTCCTGGGAGCAGTGTACATACTATATACGCATGGTTGCATTTGTCATTTCAGATAGACAAAAGCTCGCAGATGCAAACTTATATTAGGGCGCATGTGCTATGCGATACTTTTGACTCCTAGGTGGCGCGATTAGCAACTTGTACATGTAACCTATCATGATGGGTATTACATATGCTTACCATATGGTAGGCCATGCAGACATGAACCAGAATTGTAGTTAGCCAAGTTTTCAACCTACTCATATCGTTTAAACACTGGAATATGATGATGTATGTTTTTTTAGTATTTTATCAAATCTTTCTTTCATTAAAAGGAAATAGTTTTATTTCCGTCTCGCAAAAGTAACTTTTTGCTTTTAAGACTTTATATTTAATCAAATTCGTTCGATTTTGAGCTAGTATTATGTTTAGAATATTTCTTTGTTTTTATTCATATTTAGCAATTTATATTTAACATTATATATAATATTAATTTTTGTCTCTGTCGAATTAACTAGCCACATCGAATCGGAGTAAATAAGAGGTATTGGGGTAGTGTTATCAGGATTATCAGGATTATCAGGATTTTCATAGTGTTTATTTTATATTTTCATAAAGAAACACTAAAATCTTGGAATTCTCATTCCATAATATGAGGCATAACGCAAATGTACATACAATTATGCAGGTATCTTTCTCGATATTTCATGGTGTTGAGGACATTGGAAATATTTCACTTACATTTTGATTAAAGAATTGAGGGATTTAAAATGAAAGTATTTTAAAATCTAAGTATTCAAGTAAAATTCCTACAGAACAGCAAAATAAAAACGGTCTGGCATAAAAATTGGGCGGAGCCACTTTTCATGATGGCTGCCAATGGCTGACATGCGCAGCACTTTTGGTCCAGTGGCGTGGCACAAGGGGTTCTTTTAGCTGCTGAGCTATAAAAAAACGCCGTATCCTTTGCCTTTGCTCAAGTCCAGTGCCATTCTGAATTAAAAATTCCTTTTCTGTAGTTTTGCAAAATTAAAGTGATTTGTTAGTTTTTAAAGTATGTATAAACTGGATGGAAGAGCGCTGTCTGATTTCCATGTCGGCTACCGTTTAATATGCCTATATTCTCGAATGTAGGAAATGTAATTTATTTTATATCTCGGTTAGGAAAAATTATAAAAATTTCGTGCAGCTGCAGCTCTATGACAATGCTTAAAGTTTGAGGTGAAAACAACGGGCGGAAAGATAAATTCTCAGACAGATATTTCGGTTCCTTAGAAATATTTGCGAGCAGTTTTTTGTCATTTCGTCATAATGGTTAAAGCTGAACCGTCACTACCCTTTTTTGTGTTGAAGAAAGGGGCCAACTGGAAATGCATTTTTTCTCTTAAAATACTTGTATATTATACAAAATTATACAAGTATATATCATATGTATTACAAAAATAACCTCTTAGACCCCTGGAGACCGAAATACTGTTCAAAATACAATTTTGCGAATCGAGTAACAATGGCAGTGAAATGTTTAACCGAGCTAGAAACTATTTTTCAGTCAAATGCAGCCTCGGTGCAAATTCAGTTGCAACTGTGGGAGGAGTAGTGATTGAATCAGACAGATGGACAGGTGGACATCGCGATTTCGGTTCGTCTCGTCATGAAAAGTATTTCTCAACAGCAACATTGTCTCTCTTGTCTTAGTTTTGTTATCTGTTAGCAAACCACACTATATATCATTTACGAAAAACTTTGGTGTGGAATATTGACTTTTATATATATACATATATACATATATACATTATACATATGATAATTTCAAAGCCAATGATGTAATAGCTTGGACGCCTATAAACGACAGGCATTGAATTGTGTATAGACAGACTTACTGTCAACTCGTATTTAAAGCAATGCCGTGTTGGGTAGTAACGTCATCTTGATTTTACCATTAAATCCTGTTTATCCTCTGTTATGTAAATGTACAAGAGTATATTAGGTTTGCGGGAAGCGAAAAATGTAACAGACCAAACAGCATGACAAGACGAGTCGATTTAGCCCTGTCCGTCTGTCCTTATATGTGTACGCTGTTCTGTTTATGTTATTTATAGGGAATTTTCCAAAACCCTGTATCTCAGATACCCTGTACAAATACAAATGTACAAAATTTTCTTCCTCCCCCCACCGCCCGCTATTAATAAATTTCCATATCTTCCGCAATTCTTTTTCTCAAATTTGACTGACTACCTTCAGTAAGATGAAATTCCGAAAAAGGTATAATCGTGCAGGAAATTATTGTTAAGTGTTGTTGATTATTTAAAGTTTATATAATTGTGAAGAGTAATAGGTGAAGAATAACTCAAAGTAGGAACTCCCGTAGCTTCTATAGTAAATTATATTTTGTCAAGAACGTAATTGTATTAAGGTTGAGCAGATGTTTTAGAATCACAGTAAACGGGGCATATTTAACATTTGAGGCTCCTTTTGTGAGTGATTCTCTAATTGGCGGGTATGTACACAGACAACTACTTCACGTGACCTTGTGACTATTTGAATAGCCTCTTTCTCTCCCCATCTACGTGCGTACGCATGCAAACAAGAAGGCAGCAGATAGTTGTTTGCTTTATAGGTCGTATATGTTGAGTTTTGAAAGGGTTCTCTGGACACTAAAGCGTAACATTGCGTGAAAATGCCGTGACCTTGAGGTCATTACGCAAGCAAAGTCCAAGGGTTTCTAACCTAATTACTGCGAGTGTGATAGGAAAGAAGAGTTTCGACTGAATTGCCCGCTCAAGGTCGGCAACAGCAATGCCGCACAATCAGCGATCTGTAGATGTGGTTAATCAGAGCTGGAACAGTTCGCTGAGGCTCTGAATGCAAATCAGTACGACCTGTGGGCTCAGGTCGAGTGCATGATTGATTGATTGTGTCGGGCGGTCGACGGTCTACGGTCTACGGTTGATCGTTTCGTTTGAGTCCGGCTTGGAGTTCGGGTTGGCGTTCGGGTTCGACTGCTGAGGCTATGACTTGTCCCAGTGCCACTAAAAAGTGGACAAGCATCGTGACGTTCAGTGCAGAGGCGATCAAAAGGCGTTCCGCACAATTGCCGGCGGCTATAAAAAGGCGACTGTGGCTGCGAGTGCGAGTGCGACGCGTGCAATCGTAATGCCATTGCTTGTAAATTTCTGTTTCTGCTCGGTCGATTGCGAAATCTAAGCGAAATTAGAGCGCTCGAGCGGACGATGTGACGGTGCATCGTAAATCCAAGTCGTCATCGCCATGCTGCTCACTTGCGTCCGGCAGAAGTCCTCTTTCCGGGTACGTGCAGTCGTAAAAGGACACAACAGTGGGCACTGCTGGCAAAACTAAATGCGGGTACAGTCCCGGCTCCCCCCACCGTTGCTTGTATCTGTGTGGGTATGCCTTACAATGTTAAAGCTGCGTTTGTCTGCAAATGCCAAAGAAATGAGCAAAAATAAACGAAGACGCAGGAAGAAGAAAATTTATTGCCAACGGAGTTTACGAAAATGTCAATTTCGTTTTTATGGCATCAAATGTTTTGGAAGCTTATGCGGATTGCTGGCGCAAAGTGGATTTCAAGTTTGTCTTTTATGGCGCATTTGTTTCTCTGCCTCCGCCTTCCATTGTTGTTTCTCCTCTTCGTTCAATCAAATTTGTGTACTTTGTATACGTATTTTTGTATTTTCGAACCACATCTACGTAACAGAGGAATTATACACATACATAAGGATACATATTTTGTTTATGTGCTATGAGCGGGAGTACAAAGCAGCCTCATATAACTTATTATAAGTTTACAGATTTCACCAAAGAGTATCAACACTTTTTAATTCGGACTTTAGGCTTCAGAGTAGGATTCCGGCTTCACATGTCCTTCGGGAGCGGTGAACAGCACTTGAACAGGCTTTGAAATGAGATTTTTCTAATGTGATAGCGAACACGCACCTAAATATTTTGATTTTGTTTGTCTAAGCTCATTTACGTTCCAGAAGAAAATGTAGCAGACCCCACAAACTATATACTGGTATATGTTCTTGAGCAGAAGGAACTATGTTAACTACGTCAAATATACATATTACCAAACATGGCACCCTAGTTCTTCTACCTCCAAGCAGGGACAAATTGGTGTTTTTTTAAGATTCTCCTCCTTATGTTTATTTGACTTTATGTTGGATCAGTGGATTTGTCTATAATTCTCATACATATCTTAGTACCTCAGATCGTCTGGCTATTGTCATATAATTATAAATATTATTTAATATTAAAACAAGCTTTTTATCCGGAATTTATGTTCCGAATTAATAATAAAATAATAATAAGTTACTGAGATTACAACTTGAATGCGGAGGATTCTTTGATACTTATATCTGCATTCTTCATAAAGCAATTCAATTCGGTTACAACAATATATTAAATTATAAATGTATCTTAATATAGGTAGGGTAAGAAGAATCGTAAGGTTCATGCGGTGCATATAAAGTAGATGTGATTTCCTGTCTTAAAGTGCTTTTATTAAGTTCTCAGCCCTACTATCTCTAGCACCCATTTTCTTTCAGCATTAATGTGCTTTAAAACATACTATTTATTTCCCACTGCCTCGATTGCTGTTATGAAGGCCCCCATGCAACTACGAATTACTTGTAGTCACAAGATGGTGATACAAACCTTTGCTATTGAGAGTACGTTCTGAACTCAAGAATTTATTTGGCTTACAATCAGCAATTGCATTGGTTCAGCTTAAAAGACTCTTCATTGGAGCATTTTTTGAGCAATTGTTACTACTTATAAGCAAATTATTTTAGGGCAATTATTTTGGGTCCCTTTTTGCGTTCTAAGAACCATGTGGGAAAATATCGAAACACAACAAAAATGATCAAAGATTTAATTTACGGATTTCGAATTAGGGGGGAGGACGAAGACTTCAAAAGATTAAAAAAGTTTGCGAATAAGAAACTAGCTACTGGGTAGCTGGAGAAATATAGACTCGGTTTAATTTGTTGCTGAAAATTCTTACGAATATGGCAAAACTTCCTCAATTTGTTATTTAACGGATGTGCAATGCAAGTTCAATGACTCATATCATTTTTTAAGAGTGCAGGTATTAGTTATTTGAAATTGTATATGGACATGGAAACCCCTCTGCAAACGGATAATTTTTTAGATGTGGAAGGGATTAGTAAATTAATTTTAAAAACCAAGTAAAGGAAAGGTATATAAGCGGTGGTGTTCGTTAGTTACATATGTGTATGTTATTTAATTCATCACTTTAGAGTTAATGGGTGATGTATTTATATTAACAGAAGTAGTAGAGAATCACTTCTCATGTTGTCGAAAGCAAGGGATTTCGACTTTGCGAGTTAGTGGCTGCAGGAACAAAACCCTGATTCCTAATCTTCCTTTTAATGAAAGATCAATGAGACTTATAAAATGACAGTGAGCGCTTAAATCGAATCGAGCTCCATAAAAGGCCATTCGTTTAATGTGATGCCGCCATTTTATATTTAGGTTCGAATGAGGCGGACCGAAACGAAACGCAGTTCAAGGCACAGAGACAAAGACAGAGATGAAAAGAAATCTGATATCATTCGATGTTCGTCGAGAAATAAAGGGAACCGAACCCCCGTCTTTTTATGGGCGACGCGTCAAGATTGTGAAGCGGATTTTACCATTTTGGACACAGTGCTTCGCCATCGTGCAGTTTCCCAAGTACAGACCCAAACCTGAGCCCAGACCCTGGCTGCTTGGTTGCTTGGGTGCCTGGCTGCCTGGCTGCCCGACTGCCTGGATGCCGCAGTCTCAAAAGCAATCACCGTCCAGCGCTCTCCAACCGACAGCTCTTTGCATTTTGTTGTGGGCCCTCTTAACGAGTTTTATGGGATGTCATGTGTCAAATGGAAATGAGAATTTATGTGTTTGTAATTGAACGCGAGGTGCGGGGCGCGTTCTATACAGGCAAGGAATTTGAAATCCGAACGCTAACAGCGCCTGAGTCTGGGCCGTGCCCAACGCATCGCACTTACTTGCCCGTCCAGTCGCGGCCATTTTCGAACTGATTCAAAGTATGGCTGGACGGCGGTCGCGGGCGGATCGTGGAAGTGGTTAGCGTCATGCTGGTGCCGCAGTTGCAGCGCATTTACATAAATTATAGCCTCTTTGTGTATCTGAATTTATCATCAGGCGGTTCATCGTTACCTACCAGGCCGAAGCTTGCTGCCTGCATGGGGCTAAACTGTTCAATAGAGATGCCCCAGCGGGAAGTAGTGGGGTGTCCGCACTATGGAATCCACTACAATGGCAGGAAATCGCAATCTATACTCAGTGAAATGCCGAACGAAGGTTCCTCATTCCAAGTGCAGGAGGGACTCCCGTTTCGTGTAGCTTTCTTTCTTTTAAGCTCCGATTTGAAACAAATCTTTTTGAACGATTCAAATGGATTGTTCTTAACCACAGCTCAAGCATATACATAGAAACCATAAAATCACTTCATTTAGAAAGTTAGAAGTCATGAGGGCCATCCCTCAGAAATGAATTCGTATTTACGAATAGTTTCGTGTTATTATAAGCTGTGTTTTCGAATCAACACACACCACATCATTTTTGATTTATTTGTTTAAATCTTTCAATTTATTAAATTATTTCTGATATTAATGTGAAATTGTACGTACGGCCATTTTATAGCTTCCAATGCCGTTCAAAAGGCCCACGATTAATGTAAAAAATCCTATTGTGTCTTATTTAATTAATTATTTAGTATATTATTAATTTATTAGGTTATTAATATAATGATCAGCTATACCCACACATACATAGTTCTCAAAAACTCAAAGTAAACTCTAAAAAAATAATAATAATTAACAAACTTGGTTACCTTTTGTTCACTAAGTTAAATGAAGGTGAAATTCTTATAGGAATTATGTTTGCACTTATCTTTTCTATTGCTGGGCAAATTTTCTCTGTGTATTAATAAGACAAATTAAAATGTCTCACTTTCTAAGTTTAAATTTGCTTAAATTTCGATTTTCACACATCACCTATACGTATATATGTATATATGTTTTTGAAATTCGTGTGCTGACAATACAGGATTTCCGGTCAATAATATAAGCAACTATTGAGATAAAAAGCAAACGATTTGTCATTTGCATGCATTCAAAACATGGTTAAAGAATTACAGGAGCTATACCAAAATGTTTTAAGGGAAAGATGAAGGGCCTTTGGAAAAAATTAAAATATTGGCTTTCTTGGGCCTAGATGCCAAATTCGAATGTAAAAGTATAATTTTATCCGAAACTCAATGCGTCAAGAACTTGAACAAATACTTGTCGCCTTTAAAAACATCTAAGCTCTGATTATATGGCAGACAATATCCATTGTTATGCCAACAAATTTCGCAATGCCTTATTTCAGTCCGATATCTGTATAAACAATTTTTTCCCCTACAGATACTGTTGTAAATCGATCCGTTCCTATGGAAGCAAAGTGATATAAATAGTAATCAGACATGTAAAATCTGACTATATATTGTTTTTTTTTTTATAGCCTGTACCCAAAGGGTAATAGGTTATATTAGTTTTGTGCGAATGTATGTAACATACAGATGGAGGCGTGGCAGGCCCCATAAAGTATGTATATATATATTAGTGATCAGGATAACAAGTCGAGTCAATATAGCCATGTCCGCCTGTCCGTCTGTCCCCGCTATTATTGATTTTCCATAACTCCCGTAATTCTTGGAATTTTGAACATAAATTTGGTAGCTACATCCAGATAGTGATTGCCAAGTTTCACCATGATAGGTCGATTGTGAAGAAAGTTATAGCGATAAATACAATCTCTGCCCAAGGTCTGCCCGCAGCTGTTGTTGTTGTTGCTGTTGTGGCATAATTATGTACTGCACACATACTTACATATGTACAAGAGGACAAACTCGCATAGACACGCATCTGATGTAAATGCATGCTGTTGAAATTGAACATAAACACATATGTGTGTATTTTTTATATTTTATTAAATTGTTTAATTTAATTGTGTATATAATATTTGGCCAAGCGCTGACCGCGGCTGTTGTAGAGCTTCGGTTCAACATTTTTATGCATACATGCTCCCACAGACACGAATAGACATGCATATACATGCATACACTCACATAGACACAACTCCCATGTAAATGTGTAATTATACACATTTTACGTGAGTTTTTAATTTTCTTAATATTTTAAATTTCTATAGTTATTCTACACATACATATGTACAGAGTATTTCAAAGTTGGGACTCCCGACTTTAGCTTCTCTACTTGTTTTAATTCATTTAAAAACATATGTTTGTGATGTGGTACAGGGTATTTAAGAGTTGAGCCCGCTCGACTTTAGCAAGGTCAATGGGTATGCACATCCGATTTGGATTCAGTGCCAGGTCTATAACTAAGACAAAGATGTTTGTATAAAAGCAGAGATGACAGAAATTGCTTTCTCGGATCGTCTCATAGGTACCTTAAAATACATTAAAAACTAGCCAAAAAAAAAACATATTGGATAATCTCTGATCCTGTGGAGCATTAATCACTCTAGTAAGCCACTAATGACCGAAAATTAAGTAGGGCGTTGAAGATGTTTCCATTGAAGAGAGAAATATACTGTTGTAGTTATGTCTATTTCAAGGTTTTATTTGTTCTGTGTTGAAATTCTTTTAGAACTAACGGAAATCTTTCTACAATTCTACTTATGTTAGAAGGGGTTCCAATTTTACTCTTCTATAGGAAAACAAAGAAAATAGGATAAGGTAATCAGTGCGTATTTTGTGAAATTTTTATCGATTGGATGGATATAATACGGGAACATAAGTTAGCGTGTGTGCCATGCCATGTTAGCTTTCATTCGAATGGGAATCAGACAAACACTGCCTCACGCAATTTATGCACATAAATCGTTTGAAAGCCCGTTGCATTGATTTGATGAATTGATGTCGTTTTTATGAAATCAGCCATCAAATTAATTTTATGTCTCAATTAGTTAGAGTCGGCAATAATATCGCGCTGTGTTGTGCGAACAAGCCGCGACAGACGAAGGCATATTTTTTTGTTTACACTCGAAACAATTTCCATCGGAACTCTAACCCGCACTACCACCCAGTAGTGTGCGTGTGTAATTCAAAAGCACTGACTGTCAGAGAAAGAGAGAGCGGCGAATTCTCACCGCCAGCAGCAGCACCAACAACAACAGCAACAAGAGTAAGAGCAACTCAACGACGACGAGAAACAATACGAGTACTACAACAAGCACTATTTGTGACGTCCGATAGTAAAAATCGTTATAGTCAATTAACCAAATCGTGAAACAGTTCGGTGCTCTCGGAATGGTATCAGTAGCAGTAGCAGTAGTAGTAGCTGAGGCCAGAGAGGGAGTTACGGATTCTGTTTCCAGTGCCCTTGCCTGTCTGTATCTGACTATACATCGAGTGAATTGTTTGCATACCCCCCTTAGGAGTGGACGATGGCTGACAACCCTTCATCCTGCAGGGAATCCCCTCTACCTCTGCCTCCTTCTCTCTGACATCGTTTGCCTTTTACTGTCTGGCTTTGTCAATGCTCCTCATTTGTCGACATTGTGATTGTTGTTGCGGCGGGGCGCACATTTTACGCTGATGATGAAGTTGTGTGCACCACTTTTATGGTAAAAAAGTCAAGGCGGAAATTACATTTTTCGGCAGCATTAAAATGGGGCGCTTCTGGAGAAATCGTTTGTTTGTGCCCCTGCTTGCTTTAAGTGCTCCCCCAGCCTGACTTGGTGGTGAAGAGAGGCGCAACTGATGTCAAATGCATTGCATAAATTTAGAACTGGTTTCTGCACACACACATGCTTAATCAAAAAAGAAAAAGAAAGAAAGGGCGAGATAAATATAAAATATTACGCATTTTATGGGTATAATCAGAAAATGTAATTTGCATACAAAATTTGATGCTTTGTTGCATAGCAAAGGAGCTTCACAGACAATGCGCCAAATCCGGAGAAGACTAGCTTCTATGGGGACTAAAAGGCTGAGTCCATAAGCTTGATGTGAGTCCCACGTTCCTGAAAGGTGACAAAAAAGTATCACTCTTAATATTGAAATTATAATGCTCTTAAGTTCAGAATAAAGAAAGGTCGAACATACAACAACATATGCAATCCCATCTATTGGATTTGCTTGTTCTTGGATCAGAAAATGTAATCAGCCAGTTTTAATGACTGATTTGATAGGATATTGCGTTACAAGTTGGTTCAAATCAAGTTATACGATATATTTTGCATTGATATAAAATATAAAAATTACATTCCACAACAATTTATAGTTCATATTGAGAAGCATTGAAGCCAAAGTAGCAACACGAAAAGGAATGCCTGTTGTTGCCTGCACTTTTCTTTTTCAATAAATTATTTGATTGAATATGACTATGTTTTAGTTTTTAATTTTACTTTCTAGTTTAGATTCCATGTAAATATTTTTTATTTCTACATATTTTTATATCAAAAGAAATTCACTTTAATACGCATTTTAAAGATTGTTGTTTTGGACATTGCTTTTGGGGTATTTAAGACTTGCGTCTGGCATCCTTAAAGTGAGATCCTTACTGAGGTTTTACGAATGCTTTAAAATATATTATTCCCTGTTCCAAAAAGGTAAGAGATATTATGATCTCTTTTACTGACAAGACAATTCAATTTTGATATGTGCGTTTATACGTCTATCGGTCTGCCTGGTATTTATGTTCTAACTCCGAATCAGTTTTATTTTTCGCTGTGTTAAAATCCATCCATCTTGATCTAGGCAGATCAAGTTTGCTCATTTTTCTGATGCATCTCCCCACTCTCCCGCTATTTGTGATTTTTCACAACTCCCGTAATTATTGGAGTTCTTCTTTTAATTGCATTACATTACAGTTAGTGAAATTGTGTCCGTATACTTAGTTTCATCATGGTAGCTCAATTATGAAGGGTGTTATAGCCATAAATGTAATCTCTGCTCGCAGTCGTTGTTGTTGTTGCTGCTTTGAATTAATTCTGTACTGAAACATACACGCATTATTTAATTTTATTTATTTATTTAATTAATTGCATTTAAAAACATTTTTTTTGTATTTGTGCGAATGGGTACAGGGTATTTAATAGTTGAACTCGCTCGACTCTAGATTTTTTTCCTATTTAATTATGTAACAGGCAGCAGAAATAATTTGACACCATAACGTATAAGTGTATGGACATATATTCTGGTTCCACAAGTCGATCTAGACATGTCCGTCCGTCTGGACAAGGGCTTGTATTTTGAATTTTAAAACTCACCTTGACCCCAGCTTGTTGTAGACGCGACAACAAGAGTTTATTTCATTTTGTATTGTAATTCTCTATCTTCATTTTAAATTTAATCCAAATCAGAGTACATATCTGAGTGTTTAGAGACTTTTATTCCAGTACTACGCCCACAAGCTGCATGGAATAGTGGCGGAGGTTTTTTTTAGGTTTGCTCAACTTTACGTTTTCTCTTATTTTATTCCTGTATTTATTTATTCAGGTATATCCTCAACAAATATAGGCGGTCAACATAGGAAAAATTGTGCAATACGTTATCATAAGAGTTAAAAAGCAAGAATGCTTAAAAAGAGTACCGACTAAAATAAAATAATATTTGAAAACGCCTTCACAGCTATGGCCTGGTTCACATCCAGGAGTAGACAGAAACACTAGAGACCTAAAGCATCATCGAGTACAATAGAAAACGAAGATTTTGTTGCAGTTAAATCCACTAAGGGCAAAAATATGGAACTGCTTTTGCATCTGGATCGTATAAAGAGATATGGAAGTATTTCTTTGCTGTGAACATCTTAGAAATGCAGAAATAAGACTTTCAGACCGATACTGAAAAAAATTTGCTGGATTATAATTGATATTACTTAATATAAGCATTATTAAAGCCGCTTGATTGAGTGGGATAGACCATGTAATGGTAAATACTAGTTTGGAAGAAATAATATTATATTATATTGAAATATTAATATTAAAAGAACAGAAAATGCTCGAATACACGTAAGCTTACATGACTGCTCCTTCACTGATATATCGTATGTACGCCGTTGAGGCATTAGGTCAGTAGTACTGCACTTCGGCCTGAGTGTTCGACAAGCATCAGTGGCTTGTGGTCTTGGAAGGAGACCAGAACAGTGCAATGTATTTACGGGTATGGCTGAAGTGTCTTAGCTGAACCGGAAAATTCGCGGGAATTTATTTCAATGCCAGCGAATGTCTTGAGGACCGAAGACGAACGGCGAAGGCAGGCCGTAAAACAAGTTATGCCTCAATTGGAGCGTTTAACGAATACTCAAGACTTGGCTACAGCAAGCAATAATGGAAAAGGAATTTCGATCGTGGGGCTGGAGATTTCTCTTCTGCGACAATTTAATCCCAGAGCTTACAATATACGATTGGAAAATGGTGCTGCAATTAGTTTTCTTTAAAAACAAATTTAAAACACTTTCCACCTAAATTCGTTTTCAATTAATACGATTAATCCGATTAAGTGCAAAGCCAAACCTTACATTTAGTTTTGTGGCAAATGTCTGGCTATTTACCACATGGAAAACACATAAGCTTGTGTGCGTGTTTCAGTATCTGTTCCTACATAAATAAACACAAATGGCAACCGAAGAAAATGGGAGCCAAGCCTGATGGTCTGACGGTTTGGCAGTCTGATAGTCTGGAGGGCCAGTAGAGGCCATAAATTGCGGCTGTCGCTGTCCTAATGGGGCGGCTGGCCTAAATTTATGCCACAATCGGCAGCAGAATACATTCAGGGTTTGCTCTCCGGAGTCCGGCCTCCGGCATTCACACCCCTCTTCTTCGTTCTCTTTGGGGTGTCCTGCCGCGGCAGCCGAAACTAAAGAAAAACAACGATAATTTATACGTCGTAAAATATTTGCTTGTTTCTTGGTCGCCGCCAACGACGATGAAAATGGCACGAACATGAAACGCGAAAATATTTTGTATGATTTCTAAATGTACCGCTTTTCTCTGGATTAGCAGGCTTCTTCGTCTTCGTCGTCTCGTCCAGCCCGTCCAATACTATGAAACAGTAGCGCTAACATTCACGCCTAAATTACTGCTCAAGGCACACCATTGCGGGCGAGTAAACGGGAAATGCGTATTCAAGATGGCCGCCACGGCGGTCTAGGGGTTGGAAAGCTGCCTTCCTGGCTACATGAAGGGCGTTTTGTTTGCTGCCTTAAAACTTTAAAATAATTGCCAATCACACAAAAATATGTAACAAGGTCAATAAATTGAGGAAGAATTTTATGATGATAAATAGGGAATGTGGGAAGCTTAATCAGATTAAAAACATATGCCGTTTCAATGCCACTCGTTCCACCAACTAAGTTCCTTCATTCTGAAGCATTCGACAGTTTCAAATCATTGGTTTGCCGACTATATCAGCTTTAAGCACAGTTTTTGTAAAAATTAATTACAAAATTAGTAAATTTCTTGGTTTAGTATTCTTGTTTAATTTTTCCTCCTCAGTATGCTAACAAATGAAGTGGGTTGGAACAAGCCTTGAGCGTTAAAGAAAAACTAACAGAACATACGTTCGAAATCGTAATAAATAAACACGTTTTTCTGCTATCACTGTATTTTTTCAAATGATCGATCCTATATAAGCTATATTTAATAATAACTAGGCCACATATACAAGTAGTTTGCGTATGGACAGTTTTACATGTGAAGCTGAGAGTTCGAGGCTGTTCGATTTGTTTTTATCGAATGATCTAATTATATACAAGTAAGTACATAACCTACAAGATGTGGCTGGCCACGCATTCTGCAGCATTTATAATACTATATTTTTATAATATAAAATTGTTGTGAATTGTTAAGTCTTTTTCTTCAAGTCACGATATTTTTCTTACTTCTTTAGTAGCTGTTCTGGTTCTTTGACTTGTTCTTCAGACTTACAACTTTCCACGCCGCTTTGCAATGTTAGCTCCAATCTCTGCAATAAATCGCTAAGCTAAGCGTCAATTTGGGGTTCCACCTTTTTGGCAGCATGGCCGTCGAGCCCGCGTTTTTAAATGCACACGCGAACATTCTTATGCGGGACGAGGTTTGCATCAGCTTGGCGTGTTTCCGCCTCTCCTTAGTTTTGTCTTCAATACGCGTATGTGTATGTTCCATTGATATATCTGCCAAAAACGTAACTTTCTCCGAAATTCGAGTTCTCAATTTGATATGGCCATGGTCGATGCGATGCCTTATAGTACTAATGCAGGAGCAGCAGTGACTGTAACGGGTGCTTTCGACTGGGGCGGGTGGGGAGGGACGGGCAGGAAAGGAAATCACGAGCGAATGAGCGAGCGACGCACGAACCGAATTCAATGTGAGATTTCAGCTCCACTCGCGCCACTTCGAGCTGAGCTGAGCTGAGCAGAGCAGAGAAGAGAAGAGCAAGTGGTGATTTCGTATTTGTTTGCTTCTTGCACTCGCACACATTCAGTCGCAGACACACACACACACACACACACATACGAACACGCTTACAAACAATACACATACATATAGACACCATCGCGCACTCACTCGCAGACGCGAGCATGTATGTATGTATGGGTATGTGTGTATACTTTTTAATGTTGCTGTTCTGGTTTTGGCGCTTGGCGTTTTTTACGGTGCGCCGCCCGAGTATTTACCACTTTACAATGGAGTTTAAGTACCGCGAGTCGTCATTGTCGTCGTCATCATCGTCGCATAAAGTCGAAATTAAAATAGCGGAGTGTCGGTCATAAACCAACTCGAATGAAAAATCTACGTCAATTTTAGTTGGTCACAGTCCAAAATAAAAGCAATCGAAGCGCTTTAATTCCAATTAAATCAATATCAAGATAGTGTCCCAGTGTGCAATATAGTAATATACTCATACCCATATCCATTGAGATACATATCGTATAATTTATGGTGCTTCGGAACGGAGCGTTTGTTATGACTATATTCCAAAGTTGTGTATTAAAAACTAAAATGAAAAGTCCATATTCGCCAAGTGTTGAGGACTAACTTTCGAACGAAACGCTTCGGCACAGATATCGCTTGATTTGGATGCTCCTAATTGACCCATCCTTTGTAAATGGTACGTATTGTGCATATAAGTACGCTCGGCTTGAGATGTGATACATCTTCTTCGTTTCTCATTGCTATTCGGCCAGGAACAAATTATAAGTTCGCTGCTACGCATGTTTAGCTTTTCCTTTCAATGTGTTCTACAGTTTTACTTCCTTCCGGCGTTCACAGCCACACATATTTATTATTTTAACGCTAAACCTAAAACTGTTTAAATTTGAAAAGAGGTCTCCTTAAACTAAGGGTGTTTTATTCATTCAATTTTATGCAGTATACTATATATTTGAATATATGCATGCAAAGCAGAAAAAGTGGTCCAGCCATTTGTCAAACAATGCTTCAAATGATGTTAAAGTTTAAGATCTCAGTGTTGAATGCAGGTTAAGAAATTTGCATCATTATTATTAGCATTGTTGTTAATGTAGTACATATACAGTTTGAATTCGTTCGATTCTGGCTATTCCAGGGGTAGAAATAGTTGACAATTTGAATTAGCGATTGTCTGCAGAGGACACAGATGAATATGTAAAATAGCACTACTTGTACCCTGTCAAAGATTAATATATTAAATAAAAAATATATGATATTTTTTAGCCGCTGCTTGATTTTCAATTAGATTAACTCATCTACTTTGTAATAACAAATCAATTATTTGATGACCCTTACATCATCAAGTAAAGGCTGTGGTATCTAAATACCAATAACAAACTGGTCCTTTTAATTTAATGTTTTCAGTATTGAATGATGTACTGGGATGGAGCATCTTCTTCTTTTCTACACCAAATAATAATTGGTTCGATTGCTTAAAGTATTGCATGCGATTGCGATTGCATATACTTGTATAGAATGGTTCGTTGTAGCTTCATGGCTCGTTGCAACATAGAAGTTGTAAAGTATTCAACGTTCATCAGTGCCAAAATAATATTATATTCAAATCACATCAACTTACCAGTCCTAATGTCTATAACGTGTAGTTCTAAATGCACTATGAATGGCCAAGCCAGGTCCCAGGTGCCAACAGACACAATACTTCAGATCCCTAAGGATAAACTTCACTGTGCCTTTATTTCTCCATGGTTATGGACTGTAAACTCATGCAATACCGCCAGGTAAAACAATAGCATTCCCAATATTCCATTTGGTACCAATATCTTTATAAATAAAAAAGTAAGTCTTACTAAAAATTAAGTGATTAAGTGAAACAGATCAACGGACACTATCTGTCCACTATCTGTCCATCGCAACTAGGATGTCTCTATAACATGTAGCCTATACTCAATCAATAATCAAATTAGAATCAAGTCAAATTATAGAAATAATTTATTAATCGGTTTTTTAAAAAGCTAACCAGTGTATGAGGATCGTTTTCATAGGAAATCTATACGAATTTGTGTTTCCTGGCGATGCACCCACTTTCGCTATTAGTGGTCCATACCTTTCACAATACAAGTATTTGGAATTTTTAACAATTCTTGTTACGGCCTGCACTTATGTATGTTGTTCAAAGGGAACATATTTCACTTGAAATCGGCCAGTTTACGATCATTTTGTTATAAGCAAAAGTTATTAAGTGGCAAACGCATTATATTTATCCATTCTCTTATGCGCTTTAAAGGTGTGATAAAGGCGGAATAATTCACACCATTTATTGATATCATAATTGGAAATGAAGAGTTTTCTAATCATTTATTATTTTACTTTTTTTTTAAGTCAACTGTATTGGGATTGGAACTGCACTAACTCATGTTGTATTATCCGGGGTTCATCTTTATGAAGAGCTTCTGATTGATTTAATTAGATTAGTTCGACGGAACTCGAATATAGTATTTAAGAAAGATTGGAGTGGAATTGACAATGAGTTATGATTTATTTATGTTGTTATAGAAAACAATGCTCCCAGCTCAGCAGTTGATTAGTTTTAAATATAAAATCGTGCTTGCCGTCGCTGGGCCAAATGATTTCATCTGAAAAATTATTGATGACGTTAATGGTTTTAATTGCCTTTATATTTGATCAATTAGGGCATATGCTGCTGTGCTTGTGTGGGCCGCTATGACTGTTGGGCTGTTCAAACTAATTAGCCAGGCTGAAACGCCAAACGATTATCTAATTACCCAATTGGCCATTACGACCGGCGCTTGCTGCCGCCGATCTGTGCACAGTGCAATTTATGACTATCTCTATAAAATTAATGCATAATAATAACAATAAAACAATAAAATTATGATGCGAGCGCCTGAAGGACAGCAGAGAGACGGCTCCGACCGCTTCACTGAGACGATACCCATAAATATTTACAGCCAAGCAAACACTTGCTAAAATTAAGTACTCGTTAAATTGAAATTGAATTGCGGCCGGACATGGCCACGGACAATCGTCAACTCACACACACACGTATGCGTACGAGTACATAGCATAGGCAGTCTCTCAACCAAATTGATAAAAAGATATATCGATGCATATAGAGGGATATCCAATAGGAGTGCGAGTGCGTGTTCTAATTACCCACAAGAAACACAAAGGGATGGACAGATGCGCATTCATCAGAGATGCGGTCCAACAGAGGCTCTACCCTGGCACAGGTCTGGGAGCTTGGAAGCCCGCCAGTCTGCTGTTGCTCGTAATGTGGTGGCCGGATAGATTCACGGCGCAGTGGCTGGCTGGCGGATGCAGCAGCTGGGTTTTACGACTCGAAAACATGAGCCGCAGTGCGCAGTTTCCTCCACTCCCCACTTCGTGGGCCTTGTCGGTTGGCCGCACAGATGCCTGGCACGGCTATTTCGTATGATTAACTTTCGGATTTTGTAAAATTATAATGGGTCTCTGATGTGGATGTGGATGTGGATGTGGGAGAGCACACGTTTTGCAAATGGCGCTTTCCACCCTCAGCATTTGGCCAAAAGGGGGCGAGTTGGTGAGGAATTAAGACCGTAAAAGTCCCAAATAAACGCGTGCTGCCTCGGTTGGGGACTTTGAGGCTGATGTTGCCGCTTTCGGAAGCCCGAAGTGAGGCTCGTAAATGGGCAAAAGGCTCATAACTTTTCCAACCCCCAACACCAACCACGACCGAATCTGCATTAGCATTCTACGAAAATTGAGTTGCTTATCAGCCCGGCGGTCGCCCGAAAGCGACAATGTTACAACACACGCCCCAGGAACTAAACATACCATATACGAGTATGTATATGTATGTATGTATAGTACATCCATTCCCTTGTATCTACAAACAAATGTTATTAAAAACACGCCTGCCTGCGTACCATGTGTGTACAGTGATACCTCGAAAATGACGACAGCTCCCACCGAATACATTTGTGTTCTATGTTTGAAATAAACAACGTACATTTTTTAAAAAAGAGTGATTCGCCAAAAGTTTTGGTTTTGAAAAGGATTAGGAAGTTATATTAGGTTTGCATAAAATATACTTGTCAATCGTTCGCAATTTGAATGCAATAAACATTCACATTTATTTTGTATACCTTGTACCCAAAGGGTAAAAGGGTAAACTAGTTTCGGTTGAATATGTGTAACGCACAGAAGAAGTCGTGGCAGACCCCACAAAGTATATAAATTATGGATCAGGGTGGCAAGCTGAGTCGATATAGCCATGTCTATATGTCTCTCTGTCTGTATGAACGAATGGATCTCAGAAGGTACAAGAGCTAGAATTACCAAACTTGTTATCCAGGTTCCCCTTATTCCTAGGCAGATCATGTTTGTTAATATTTTTTGATGCCCCCACTCACCCGCTACTCGCGATTTTCCGTAACTTCCGAATTTTTAACTCAAATTTGGCAATTACATCCAGTTAGTGATTATGTGTCCGTATGCCAAATTATGGTCATAATAGGTCAATGAGGAAAAAAGTTTTAGCCATAAATAACATTTACCAATTACTTTTTATAATATTTTATTTTGTTTATTTTTTTCTTCTTAGGGTATTTTACTGTCGGGTTTGCTCGACTGTAGCTTTCATCCTTGTCTTATACAGTAAGAGTATAATAATATTTGCAATATATGGTGTTTTGAAAGATGTAATTCCGAAAATGTTACAGTCGAAACACTCTGTATATAGTATTGGCCTACATTTTCAGGATTAACCGATTTCGATTAAATAGAATAAAAATGAAACAGAAGGTAAACTTTACATATCATATGTATCTTTACTCAGTGGTTTTGGAAATCCAGTTAATAAGAACAACATAAGCATGCTTCATGAGTTCGGTCGGACATTGTTTCTTTTTACTCTTTGTAGTATTCATACAAATACTTATATTGACTCATTTTTTAGGTAGAATGGGGTTCGGCAGACCACATGTTATAGTTACATTCTATATGTGATTATCATGACAATACGAATCAATTTAGACATGTTCTTCTGTTCGTCAAACAAAACACCAAAGTTAACAAATGTACACATAATGTATATATCATAATTTATTTGTACATAATTGCAATAGAAAAATTAGACTTAGTAGGATACTATTGCTTGTTTAGATACTCTGCCTGGTCAGATCTTTGCCCTATATCATATAGCTTCCATAGGAATCAATCTTAGTTTACTTTATACATAATTTTTAAATTTTAACAACTTATGTTCACAATGCATTCATTATTTTGAGAGTCCAATTATAATTGGATATTATATTAAAATTGTACGATACCAAATAAAATTTAACAGAGGTAAAAGGTAAATTTAAAGGTAAACTCACAAGTGAGAGACTACTGTATGTATTGTATTTAGATCGAAATTAAAAATTCTTCCATATCAATATATGTCAAAAGGTGTGAGCACATTTTTATGTAAATCGAAAATGTATAAAATATATACTTTTACCATAATAGTGCTACATCATTGCTAGAATATGATAAAATCATAAACTGAAATAGAAGGAACTTCAAAAGCAGTTCAACATAATGGTAGCTATTTGTTTATAAGTGGGGATTACACAAGTACATAGTATACAAGTATGTACATACATGAATAGTCACAGCTGTTGAATACTAATACTCCTTTTAAACTATAATTGGAATTTGCAGTTCTGCACTCATAAGCCAACTTTAGCTAAAATATAATTTAAGGAAACAAAAATAAACAGGCAAGTAATTAGTTGCCAAGTTTATGGAATGGAAAAAGACTTTTTAGCTTTACTTCTTACCCTTACTTTTAAGTTTCTACTTGTATGTATATGTAAAAGTGACGACCATTGAGGTTTAAGCTACTTGCTATACATTGTACTAAACATTGTACTGTTCATTGTGAAATGTCTTGGAATTTGTTCAATCTTTGCACCAAAAGCATTTAAAACTGCTTTTTTATTTCTCTTCAAATGTGCTTCATAGCAACAGTCGAAGCGTCTAATCTTTAATGTCATCAGCATTGCAATTTACTTAAGAAGGGTCGAGGTCTTTGGACTCGTCTATGCCATATAGTCACAAAACGGATGACCAAGTCCTGTGCTTGTGGCAGAGCTTCCATTGATTTGACTTTCGGTTAGGGAGCGACGCATTGATGATGCGAACAGCCGACAATAGGGACAAATGCAGACTTGAGCTGTAGTGCGACTTCTTAGATAGTAGTTGGAAGAAAACGGAGATGCGATTACCGAGAATAAGAGACAAAGGCCAGCAATAAAATGGCTCCGAATAAGAATGGGAAGCAAGAAAACGGGGCACAAATACATACACAAAAGACGCAGGGAGCGCGCAACAGAGACCAGGGGAAGTTTTTTTAGATACTCTCGGCGGCACATACAGATGTCACACACACACGCACATACACACACACACACACACACACATACACACTCAACTCACACAGAAACACGCACATTTAGTATGAATGGCTCCCTCCCCGACCGCCTTGACTGCCTTGGCAGCCGAGAGTCCGAAAACTGGGGTGTGCGCGCATCTGACAGACAGACGGCAGCGACACTCAGCAGACATGCGCGTGTAGAAGCGAGATGGCGTCCAGACCACTGGCAGTGACAGTGGAAGTGGGAGTGGGAGAGGAAGAGGTGGCGCATTCGTGTTCTTCTTGTGTGTGTGTGTGTGTGTGTGTGTGTGTGTGTGTGCGTGAATGCTCGTCAATGTGTGTGCGAGCGAACGCCGAAAATGAACTGCCGACCGACCGACCGACCGACCGACCGACCGACCACAATGTGCTGCTCAGCTCAGCTGCCAAGCGCATAAAACGGAAAGAATTTTAAAAGTCAAAGAAGAGAGAAGAAGCAGCGCCGCAACAAACGGAAAACACATTTTCCAACCTCGTCGACTTTTTACAACAAATTTTATGGCATTTGGTCATAAACTTCTTGTTAGTGTGGAGCGGATCGCAGCGCGTGAGAACCCAGCAACGGGCGCTACGAAAAACAAATACAATCGAAATTTGGATTTCAATTTGCGCTGCCAAAAGCTGCCAATTGTTATATACTAGTTATATGTACATACTATATAATGCCAGGGCATTGTTCCAGTAACGTGAAATTGTGATATTTTGATAAATCCTGCAGAAAATGATGCATACACAGCACCGAGTGAAGTAAAGTTTGTGTGAAAATGAAAAATTAACTATTCTCCGTGCAAACAATTAAATCTCCGCAGAGCGGTTCACGGTTCAGCTCCGACGGCTGCGGTCGCGTACATCTTCTATTCGGCCCTTGCTTGTGTGTGGGAAGCCGGCGGCTTCAAGTTTAAAGCAGCGACATCGAAATCCGTCGCTATAGTCCAAACTTATTGCCAGGAACAGCAGTGGCCTCCAGACTGCATGTAACGTCACGTAAGTGCCTCTCGTCCTTTATTCCATGCCTGCTACTGACCGCAGCAGCTGCTCTTCGTTGGTCAGTGCCAATTGTGCACCGTGTGTCCAATTTGAACGAGAAATCAGTCTCTGTCTCTGCCGCGGCATCAGTCTCTTCAACGGAGCCCATGCGGAGGTGCTAATATTTCAAGGTTGTTGCATCTTAATGGGTTTTTACGGCGCAACCTTTAGCATGTCATTATCATGACAATTGTGCATAGCTTCTCTTGGATGCATGAGCTGCAACCTTAACATTACACTTCCAATACAAAGGTGACCAAGTGCCCTTGAGAAACTATGACGAACAGTCAACAGTCTCTGCCCACATTTAAGGTTGTCGATCCACTGTTGAAAGCCTAAGTTAATGCATGCCTCGATTTAAAATAGAGGTTTGAACACAATACGCGTCAAACTTGGATACCTTTAACAAATACGATACTTTAAAAAGGTTTAATCAAAAGACATAACATTTTGTTACTAATTGTTGTTTTTGTTGTTTTGAACCTACTTATGTTTTAAGCGCTCTGAGCAACCCATTTAATATCGCAAACAGAAAATTTAAAATGTTATGGCATTCAAAACTAATTGGCTGTGGCGTTGGCTTCAACTTTGATTATTGTTCTCCATTATGTGGATATATCCACTACAATATAGTACTAATGACAAGGCAATACTTGAACGTTTCTTTGATTCCTTTTTGAGCAAACATTTCTAGTTGCCTTTTAAACCGTATTGTTAATCATATTTTACAAATGTAAGTATTCAATTGCATTTTAATTAATTGTTATCAAGTTGTCGGATACAAAATGAATGCTTGTTTTGCTATGCAATATGTTTTTGAATTGTATATAAAAGTATATTAAATAACATAATAAATGCTCTTTCTTAAAGCAAAATTTAAGAGCATTGCGGGGGTTAAACATACGTATCATTGTCGGTGCAAAGGAAAACTCTGACCGCATATCCTGCGAACACTTCATTGCCGATCAGGTGTTAACTGCATTTCATTGCTGCGCTCGACCTGAGCAGGACTTTTGCCTCTCACTGTTTCCATTTTATGATGGAATCTCCTCAATCAAGTGCCGTTGATGGCGCACTTAATAGCTCAAGCACTCAATGAATGGCAGTGGCAGTGGCAGCGCCAGCTCGGCCGTTTGTGCGGTTGAATGGATTTATGAGAGGTACTAAAGTCATTAGCGCCAGCCACCAGCCACCAGCAAGCATACACCATCCACCAGCAAGCACCAGTAACAGCAACAGCACCTAGCCCTTGCGTGCTACGCTCCGCACCGCAGCGAGAATGTGGCGTTCGGCACCTTGACGGAGCGTAATTGCGGCAATAATTTCATAAATATTCTTAATCGTAGCGCGGTCGAGTCGCTTTAGGGTCTGGATGGCCGGGTTTAGGTGTTTGAGCTGCGACATCGTAAATAGGGCCTGCAGTTGCGGGAGTTGATTAAAATGAAATTAAATTCGAGTTTTCAGCTACTGGCGAAATGAGCCAAGTCCTTGGCCTGTATTCGTCAGTAAGGAGGTGGTCAAAGCACATATCGTGTGTATTCGATGCCAGACGACATGCGTACAACGTCATTGGCTTCGGTGGTGGCAAGAGCATTAACAGCTACAACAAAAACAACCACGACACCAACGATAGCAGCAGCAGCAACAGCAGCAGCGTCGCCGGCGGCCATAATGACCAATCTCTCACGCGACATAGCCACAGCCGCCATGCTGGTTCTGTCTTTGACTCGGGGGTGTGTGCAACTTTTGTGACGTGTGTGTGTGAATGAGTGAGAGGACAATATCGGAAAACCTGTTTTATGTTGAATGCTTATACACAGAGAGAAATATAAGAACCTTTTTCGACGCGGTTTGGTGTAAGCAGCTTAGCTCTTTTTGTACAACTACAAAGTCGAATATCTTTAATTGGGAAATATATGAAATATATATGATTTCTGTTTGCTATTCAATTGTTGTGTACTGAAAAGGTGAATCACCCAAAAATTGGTTGAAGTTAAATAAAAATAATTCCACAAATTTCGCTAAAAAATAAAATAATTTAAGTGTATGTTCGATACAATTTTAAAACACGCGAATCCGCGCTTGCTCGTATTTCTTTCTCACTACGGGAGTGGGGCTCACCTTAATTTTTCTTCTTTTCCCCTCTGCTCGACTCGGCCATTTTATATATGAGTGACAGCTCGGAATTGAATTCATCAACGACCTTAAAACCAGTTTTGAGTTACTGTTATGCTCGCATTCACGTGCTCCTTGCTATGAGACATTAGTTCGCATTGTCCCCGCTAGGGGAGTTGCGTAACTGGTTTGTGGACAGGGTGCGTTGTTTGTGAGCTCGTCGATAGGGAGCGCATCTGATTTTTTACCGTTTTGCTAACTATCATCATAAACCCTAATAAATTCGTTTCTTTTCATTGCTTGAGCAACTGCTATTGCCAGATATATCCATTCGAAATGACTAGCAGCATGTTTGTGGGCGGGAACGTCATCAGTTTTTTTGTGTTTTATTAAACTAATAAACAAATTGTGGGCACGTCATAAGGTTTGTTATGTTTTATTAAGCTAATCACCAAATTACATATTTATATACTCTACATACCTACTCATTTGTAGAAAAGACAAGGGCGCCTTGAGGTCTAAATGCAATATATTCTATTGCTTTTCTATTTCTAATTTTTACCTTAAATACTGTGTAAGCCCACATGTTTGTTAGGACTTAGCTGAGGGGTTGCACAAATTAGCGCGTTTTCAAACCAAATTACGTATGCATATTTTATCCAGTAGATGTCGCATTTAAATCTCTAAATCAATGTTATCATAACTACATGTACTAATTAGATAAATGCTTATTCCAAAATAAAGTATATCATAAAGTTTCATTGATCGACTATTATAGGTCCCGTAATCTGTCTTTCCTTTCTCTTTTAAGTCTAAAATTCAGTGCGAAAAACGACGAACGCAGATACTTGTAATTTATTTAATTGTGAAATGGTTTTTAAATTCGATCGTTGCTATTTTAAATATACTATACTACAGTATGTGCATAAATACGAATCCAAATACAAAAGCCAGCATTTGTCTATGGATTTATATAACCAAGCCAGTCTGATTTCAAAGCTCCTGGTTTCAATTCCAAACCAAGCGCAATTTCACCAATTTTCATCGAAATTTCGGAATCCCTGGCCATAAATCTACTTCACTATTATCACTAGCATAAGACTTTAGAGACTCCATTGGTTAGACTTCACCAACTAATTATCAACCCGACATTCCGTCCATTGCGAAGCCCGTCATTGCATATTCAAAAATATAAAATAGTACAAAACAGTTTCTAAATTTAAATTTCTGAACCACACTTTTTTAACATACATTTAAACAAAAGTATCAATGCAATGTTCCGGAATTTGTAATTATTACTGACAAAAGCTGACTTCTGTGGACATAAGTATAAGCATTTTTTAAGACTACTTATTTGTCCTGCAAGTTGAATGCAGTTAGTACTCGTATAGGTTTACGAGTATAAATACCACTTATTCGTGATAGGCATATCGAGAAAAATTGAACGATTTATTAATTCGGAAAAAATTGTATATCCTGTACCCGTAGGGTAAAAAGGGTATATTAGGTTTGTGCAAAGTATGTAACAGGCGGAAGGAAGCATGACAAGAGAAATCTATCTAGACATGTCCGTCCGTCTGTCCGTCTGTCGGGATGAACGCCTGGATTTTGGAAACGGCGGACGTTAACCAAACTTGGTATGCAGACGCTCCTAGTCCCTAGTCTATGCGACTTTATTTTATTTTTTTTATTTTCCCTCGAAAGGGTATTCCACTGTCGGGGTTGCTCAAATAGTATGTCAAATACCAAACATTTTTGATTCAGGAATAGAACATCCAACGTTTTGTATAATTTTTCCTGTGTAAAGCGGGACAACTGTTGTTTAATTTGTTACATTTCTCCATTTTGTTTAATTAAGTAGAAAAGGCTAAGCTAAGGTTTACTCTTAACATTAAGATACACAAATACCCTGTACCTTACTACCTTAAAACACAAACTCGTCCGTTCGGTGGCTTAGGAGAATATGGATACCAAGCTTGATTATTCTAGCTTTTATACTTTCCGAGATGGTTTATTCATGCAGACGGACAGACAGACAGACATGGCTGTATCGACTCGGCTTATTAACCTGGTCAATAATATATATATTTTTTTGGGTCTGCCACGCCTCCTTCTGTGTGTTACATAAATTCGCACAAAACTAGCATACCCTTTTAACCTTTGGGTACAGGGTATAAACAAAAAATGTTTTAGTACAAAGCGCCTTTCACTATGGACGATTAATTTTATGGTGTTTTTAACCGAATTCGATAAGATTCCAATATTTTTCCCCATTCCGCCACCTCTACAATTTTATATGAATTTCGAAAAAAAAACGTATTGTTGTTAATTTGAACAGGAATAGTGGAAATACCCTTAATATTAAATATAGTATTAATAATTAAATACTTAGTATTTGCAATGGATAATTTTTTTAAAGTTATATTGAAATTTGATATTGTGTGCTTACATACATAAGTTAATTTATGGTTATTTAAAACTGATTGGACTTAAATCAAATCTATATCTAACAAGCTGTGACCTAGCAGCAGCGACGTTGGCAGCGTCTTTACTGGAGATATAGTTGGCCGTTGGGTAATTCTTCTTGTGATTTTGGTAGTTTCTGATCGACGCGTGCAGGAAATAACACAAAGTCAGCATTCTTATGAGGTGTTGCCATGCTTCCTGTTGTTCTTATTTGACACCATGTGAACTTATTTATTGTGGGCTTGCAAATTTATTTAATGTTAACTCATTCATGTATGTATATCGATATCTAATGGTTGGTTGAAAGATACTGAAATCAAAGCTATAAGGTATTTAAAAATATATATGCTTGGCAAGCAACGGACTCGGGAATTATGAGAGAAAGTGACCAATGAAAAGATCATATTTGCTTTCGTTTATCGCATTATCCCGCAATAAGTGTTTTCTTATAGCGCTCGCTTTCCTGCAATTTATACAAACAATAATTTAACATCCTGCTGGTGTCTTTTTGGCCTCAAGATGAGTTTGATACTGAGATATGTAATCGATAATGTTCAAAAACATATGTATGTGTTTTGAATAATTTGAAGTGCAAAATAATGAGTCGACTGAATTATCTTTCAAACAAATAAAACATCCTCTTTCTGTTTAGTGTCCCACTTGTGTGTGGAAAATGGCGAACGTTAAGTACAGCGACTAGATAAGAAATAAAATAGGGGAAACCACAATTGGGGTCGGGCGGAAACGGACCTTATGTAGCTGAGAGAAAAACAAGCAAAGGGACGTACACTTGGCATCGCTATCATTAGCTGCTGTTCTCAGCAGTTTTTATCTCTGGACGATTTCGTCTTCAATTGTTTCAGTGCGACACTCGTTGGGGAGGCATCGCCCGCCATCGACCTAGCCTTCACCCTCTCCACCCCCGGGGGATATGCTGGCAAAAGACTTTGGAATTGTATCTGCTGCCATGTCTCCACTCAAGCCTAAAGAAAGGAAGCCAGAAATTACCCAGGCATGTGCAGTCAGAGCGAGACAGTTTGGCAAGGGCTATGGCAGGGGCAGGAACAGGGGCAGGAGCAGAGACAGCGGCAGCTGCTGCAGTCGCGAGTAAGGCAGAACAACGCACGCACAAATGAAATTCCTCTTCCGAGAAGTTTTCAAGCGTAGCGTCGTGTTGTGTTGCGTGGCCTCGCGAACATTTCCCGCAAATTGAATTCTAAGTGAAAAATGTACCAGTTTCCGTCGCCTCCACTCCCCAAGAGCTCGTTGTCAGTTCTTGGGAATTGTCTGCAAGCGATTGTTCTACATTTGCTCATTGGGGTGGGGGAGTAGCAACACGAGTACATTGTGGCAGCGGGAAGTGGCACAGGCTCGCTTCCGCTGGGTCCACATATGCGCCTTCAAGTGGCCTACATATGGCATGGACAGGCATTAGCTGCGCTTTTATTGGCTCTTAATTGTTTTGACCTCTCATTCACTATTATTCTCTAAGGCTTACCTCAAGCTGTTCCTTTAACTTTCGAAATTGAAACCTCCGAATTGGACGCTTTAATAACATGGCTCAACAATTTCTCCTTAACAACAGATGAAATGGAATGCGCATGAGGAAATCCGAAGCAATCCCTTACAATTTTGAAATTGACATCGTCCGCTCATTGTGCTATTGCTGCAAAGAGTTTTGTGCTATGGTAAAGAGTAAAGTCTTGAGGTCTGTGTTATTATCTCAAACCTGCGGGTTTACCTCACTTTCCGAAAGTTTTTTCAAAAACCTTCATAATACTAACTTGATTAATAGAAGCAACCTCATGATTGAACTTAAGCTTCCTAGCTTCTGCCGTTTGGACTCTGCGTTGATTATACAATAAAGACTTTTTAAATGCAAATAAATTAATTTCTACGAATATTTTGAACATATCGGTTCAAAGTTGAGGCATTATTGTGCCGCAAGGTACACAAATGGGCACATAAATTCTTTCATAACGTAACGAAATTTGATTTTAATGTGGCTCCGCTCTTATAAATGAATAGAAACATTTCGCAGAATCGCATGACGAATTTATTTATATCCAATGCATTGGGAACATGAAAACTATTTCATACTTTAGTATATGTTTTCAAATCTGACTGCTACATCCATAGCAGAGAATAATTAATGAGGCGTACATATTATGTATCATTTGACATGGAACAGATCGGAAAAACTATGTAGCTTGCAAAGTGGCTTCTTAAGATAATACAGAAAGAGTATCGTTCTGAAATAGATAATAATAATTAATACACCTACCATAGCCATAGCCACTCAATTCCATTGTTCGAGTATATAAACGAATGGGTGCATACATTTTGTTTGGTGTTTGATTTTGTAGTGCCCATTAGGAAGAATGATGGACCAGATATGTTCTAATATGATAAGCATGATTAGACGAATCCAGATAGCTATATCCATGTAGCCGTCTGTATGTTTCAATCCCTATTCCCCCTCCCCAGACCCAGATAATACCATATGTGGAGATTGAACGTGTCAGTTAACTGCATTATAAAATAGTGACGGAATTTCTTTTAAAAAGTAAAAAGCTTTGGCGAAGATGAAGATATATTCTCAGCTTGTTCCTTCTTGCAATATCGTGCGTTGAAGACTTTCGACGCGCATCAGCTAAACATTTTCTCTACTTTGTTAGTTGCGGGCTGTACTCTCGTATACAGACAAGTTATACGCCAATCCCAATTCCAGAGTCCTGTGTTTCCTTATACTCTTATGGCTTTCTTTAAAAAAGTAAACTGTGGGTGATTTTTGGCTTGACATCTTGATACTGCCAAACTTTTTCCAGCAAGACTGACAAGACAGCAGCCAAACAACAGTAACAACAACAACAACAACAACAATAAAAATAACATCTCGCAATTCATAGAAGTTCGTCCCCGCCTTCGACGGGTATGGCGCTGGAGACAAACGTTCCACGTTCACATTGGGATTAGTTGGGAGCCAATTTATTTTATGTCCCGAGGCACAAACATAATCATGTCTAATTTTGTTTACTTTCAAAAATGTGCGTGCGCCATTGAATGTGTGTGTGTGTGTGTGTGTGTATCTATATCAGTGTCTGCCCTTGTGCGTTTGTGTGGGTGAGTAAGCGCTCAGTGCACTCGTGGTTGCTGTTCCTTTTCCTGCCCACCAGCGACAACGTTCATTAACTAAATTTAGAGTGCGACGGCTGTTTTGGTGTTGGCTGTGGGGGCAGAGGGGGAGGAAGGCGGCTTGGGCGAAGGGAGAGGGAAAGGCACCCCGGCAGGAAATTATATATTTACAACGAAAACAACAAGCAAGGGCAACGCCAGCAACACAACAGATACAACAACACAACAAGCAAGGCCGCAGGAGGGTTGGCAGTTGGTGATGGCGTTTGCGTTGACGTTGGCGTTGGCGTCGGCGGCGGTATCGGCCCGATCCCCGTCGCTGTGGCCCACAAAGAAAGTTACGCAATCGAAGTTACTCAGCGCAAAATCAGAGCGTCGAACAGACGCTTTGCGAAGGCAAAAACTACACTCGGAGAACTATTCGCGAACAAAGTTGACCATTTATTTAGACTTATAATATATTTTGACAAGCCGCTTTTCAAATATTCTCCATAAAAATTCTACAAAAATACAAAACGCCGATTTAAGCCTTAAATATAATTTGGCCACTTCTTTGGTTTGATTACAATTATTACTTACTTTGGATATAATTTAAGAAACGCTTCTATTTTATTTGATATCATTTAGGCATGATTTTTTGACGACTTATTAATATTTGACTTATATATAAAAGATCACAAAAACTAAATCGCAACTGTTGTAAATTAATGTTATGTATGAATTTTCTAAAGCATTCGTAGTGCCATTGGCTGCCAAAATGTTTTCCCATCTTTTTATTATTACGCGAGGATGTCACTTGGTTCAAAATTGCATTAGCAGGAAGATAGGAATAAGAATAATTTAGGAATTTGGCTTTAAATTTTGATCAAATCAAATTTTAAAATAATAATTACTCTGCCCTACAACACAAAGCCTTTTCGCTATTGTTATGGACCGCGATCTATACTGACATATGTGTTTCCAAAATATCTAATCATTCATTGATATGCCTTTTTGTTATTTTATTTTTCTCATCAACTAAAACTATTTGCGACTTACGTGTGAAAGAAAGACCACCAGGTATGGCAACAACCAATACCAAAATCTTTTTCCACTCATATCGTTTACATATATGGCTTGAATCGGGAATCCTATCAAAGAGTAAACCAATCTAAATATTGAACAATAATGAGGCAATCTTTGTTTTTAACCCCAGTGATTACTTTCCTTTCTGTATTTCTCACAGGGTTTTTAATGTCGTGTTGTTCTAGCACGAGTTTTCATTTATCATAAATTCTAAGCAAGTGCCATCAGCGTAATGAGTAAACTGAATTTGAATTTTTTGGCTATGATCCGGGCCACCCGCACCTTATGTAAGTCGTAAGATGGTCAATAAATGTGTGGAGCGCGTTAGAAAATGTTTTTTGCTCAGTGTACAGCCTTGAGTCGAAAAGGGCCCCGTCGGGTTCCGTCACCATTAGCGTACCCTGCATCGGCCGTTTCGCCCTTCAACCCACTCCCACGCGTGGCCCAGTATTGCTGAAATGTTGCTCGGGGTGCGGCTGTCGCTGGGCGCCCAACCAAGGGCGGCGCGTGAGGCTTGTTTTAAAATTGCGTGTTTTTGGCGCGAGTTGTAAGAGAACGGGAAGGGGAAAGGGAATGGGTAGGGTTTGCGTGCCGAAGTGATTACGATGAAGGGCGCTGAGGCCGGGCAGCTTGGGGTCTTCCGCAACACGCACCACTTCGCTAAGCCCTTAAAATGGAGAATTTCAAAATGAAAACTCTTTCACTTGCGCAGTCCCGCGTTCTCGGCCAGCCCTCAAATTAAAATGTATTTCATTTTGAAGGAATGCAATGATTTCAAACAAAAGTTTGCCGAGGGCATTGTGTTTTTTGGTCCACCCCTTCCGCTCCTTTCCAACTCTGTTCAAAATGGTGGCAATTAAAATTTTTAATGAAATTGCCAAAATGGCACTTTTGTCTTGGAATTTCGGAATAGGTTTGAAATATTTTAATTATCTACGCCCATTTTATGGTCCGAGCCGTAGTTGTGCGAGTACATTGGCCGTTAAGGCCCTTTGTTTCATTTAGCCAATTGCCAACAGCAGCATTCGACAAACTCTCCTTATGAGTTGGCAATCGAATGCAATCATATGCGCAATCACTTGCAAGTCAGCCTCCTTGGTTCGTGATTCGCATGGAGCTTATGCATATGCATATTGACCCACGGGGATGGGGGTCTACAAACGCTGATTTATGTCGCAGCTGCGACAGGTTTCGCCTGCGCCTGCGGTTTGCGTTTGCCTTTGCTGCCTGGCTGGCTTCGGCAATCGCATTCATTCGCCTCTGCAATCGCATCGTGAAATCGGATTGCGTGTAGCAATAAATTTGTGATTTTAATGCGCGTTATTAAATCGCAAGCCACGACAGCGCTAAAGCGGCTATGGCAGCACAAACAGCAACAGGCCAATAAAATGCAATTAATATGTTCCACCAGTTCCCAGTGCCTAGCTAGGCTCCCAGCTCTCAGCTCCAGCTCCAGCTCCAGCTCAGTTCAATGTGCAACAAAGTCGAACGCGCCGCGAATGCCTTTTGAAGCTCACACAAACTGCTTCAATTGGCATATGCAATATGCCAACAACAACAACGACAACATCAACGACAACATCAACGACAACAACAACAACAACAATAACAACTACAACTACAACGACAATGACAACGACAGAAGAGGCAACATCAGGCTGTTGGTTTTCATCTCCGGTTGGTTGGTCTGCTTTGTCTGCTTAAGCCAACACCATTTTGCTCATCGCGGCGTTGAGGGAACGCAACAAAATTTGCAATGCAAATTTCAAGAATGTTATGGCCGATATCGGCCGCTGATGGCCGCGCCATCCAACAACCCTCCCTTGCTGGCCACGTTGTCTCTGGAGTTAGCGACAGTCGCAGCACTAGCTTCGTTATCGGACCGGCGCAAACAAGTCACGTCGCCTAATTTATGCGACGGCGTCTCGCGCGCAAAGGCAAAATGTTAAAATATTCGAAAAACGTGTTTTTCGATTTTTAATGGCCGCGCATAAATTTCAGTATTAAAACTCGTAATAACTTCATTACACGAACTATAATTTTGGGGAAACAATAGCAGACAAAGCCAAATTCGGGGGAAGCAAACGAAACAATATTCTAATACACAAATACGAAATGTTGCTTTAAAAAGTCTTAAATGTACATATCCCCCATATATTGGTTCTAAAACTGGCAACATACTACTATATATATAGAGTTAATGATAAATAAATAGTTGATTAATTCAAGAAAACTCAGCCCAGCTTTCTAAGTGAAACAAAACATAAATATTGAAAAATTTCTTAATTCCAATTATTAATATTTGACGGCTTGATGCTTAAAACACAACTCAGCTATAGAGGTGCCAAAGAGCCATCTAAACGTTCTGATAAATGTGGCCTGCACTTAAGAGGTGTGTGGTTAACCAACAACCTAAAAAATATAACATATATACAACACTCAAATAGAGGAGTGAGACCGTAAGCAAGACCGTACAAGTATACTCCAGTTTAATCAATTTTAATATAGAACAACAATCGCCGCCATGCATTTTTTCTGCCGAGAGTGTTTTGCTCTTTGTTTTAGCCGCGACTCTGACTTCTAACGTGAGTTTATTAAGTTAGTATACAACATTTCCTTTTTTCGCATTAGCAGTATAATAAGATTCTTTGTAAAGGCTCAGGGTTTAAGTTCTCTGTGGTGTGGCACAGTTGGACTTGGGTTGTTTATGCAAATATAATTTAAATAATCTTCAATGGTGATGGCTTTCGTTAAAGCTACTCCAATCGGCCACACCTCTAATGTGATATTATTCTTTAGAACTGAAAGCCTTACATAAGCGATATCTATTCGGAAGATTGTCGCTGTTGAAATTATGCAAATTGGTGATATCAGATTCCAACCGAACACTCACACCATGAGCTGAGTCAGAGAAATGTCATGTGTCAAAGAAACCTTATATCTACACATGCACACATACATACATATGCATATTAACGGCATGAATAAATAAAGAGACAAATACAGCCACGAATCCGAGAAGAGCACGTGAGGTAAAGTTTCGACTTAAGCGTAATCCCTTTCCCCGCCCATGCCCCAATCCCAAGCAAACTACCACAATGAGCGGCACACAAATCCTGGCCCGGCTGCCGCCACAAATCTCATTTCGTATGCAGCGTCAGCAGCGTCGGATGCATAGCCAGGGAGCTGGGTGCGGTGCTGTGTGCGGGGGTACCGGTACGGGTCCGGGTCCGGGGCGTGGGTTGTGCGAGTACAACGACAATGCCGAGGTGTTGATAGAATAACACAGGGCATAAATTTTTAGTCGAAATATTGTATACACATACAAACAAACGTGCTTCTACAAACGCTTTTGTATGTATGTAAGTATATAAGTATGTATGTATACGTGTAAATGTGTATGCGTATACATACTTTGGGCTTATACATATTTTAGCCCCATAAAGAAAATATCAAATGACGGCCTGTGCGCTGCTTTTGCTGCAGTGCATCCCCTTCCCCCTTACCCCTTCCCCCTTACCACTTCCCCCTCCGGCTAAACAGCTCAGCGCAGTTCAGCTGAGCTTCGGTAGGCCCACGGGTGTGTCTTTACACATATAGTACTATATACTTGTAGTATATGTATATGGCAGGGGCATCAATGCACTTAGGAAACATTTCAAAGTCAACCTGAAACAAAAAAGTGCCCTTCACATTGGCCTTGAACTATGCAGGAATACCGAAACTTTAGATCAAACGCGACCCACTAGGGATGTCCCAACATTAGATGCGACAACAACATTTTCAATATGCAATTTGATAAGCCAGTACAAGACCCATTGCTAAATGATATCGATTCTATGACAGCTATATTGATCTGTTCCCGACATATTTGAGCTCGTCTCGTCATTCTAGGCAGAAACATTTGTTACTACGTGTACAAGTATATGATGAAGTCTACCATTCCTCACTATGGGTGCTACAAACCTAAGCCCCAAAATCAAATACCCGTATACATACTTCTCAGCTACTCAGAATGTAAATTTTTCCAACATTTCCAACAATGGACTTGAGGCTTATTTTCTGTTCCGTAAAAAAGGTAGCCATTTTATCTCCATAAGCTACTCAATATTTTTTTGAGTGTACACACAGCGACTATGCGTTGCCAAGATAAATGCACATATTAAATTTGAAACGCATTTGGAATTTTTGATCAGCCAGCGGCAAAGGCTGTGCGAGTAGCATGTAAGGGCAGCAGAGAAGAAGATGGGTTTGAAAATGAGAATGACTATGGATATAAGAACGTGCCGCCGGCCGCGTCCGTTGGTGGTGTGCCGGGCTGGTAGCATATGGCCGGTGCACAGGGGTTAAACCAATTGCGCCCTGCCAGAAAGCCATTCTCAACGTGTTCGCATTTCGTCATAGTTGCCGCATTCGTTGCCACATCCGTTTGTTTTTTTTTATTTGCACGATTGCAGTTGCACATGCTCGCATCAGACATGTATCCATGTGCCACAGATATATACAACAGAGATATATATACATACATGTACTCTGCTTTTTCTCATTTCGTGCCGCTGCTTTCCGCGAATTCGTGTTGGTTGCTATGCGGCTCTTGTCGTGATTGCCATTTTATCCGGCCCAGGGCTTGTAATTTAATGGATGGCTTGGCTCAGCAGTTAGACTGTCTCTGGAGTCTCATCTCAAATGGGAACATCTATCAGATTCATTACCTATGCTATGTTATCATCATTAGCCATTTTCGCGTAATAATACAGGGGCTTGTGATTATTTCCACATGTCTAAAATAAAAATGACCCTGAGTTGTACAGAGTAAATGTCTTGCAACTTTAATACTAATAGCATAACTTTGTCATTGAAAAAAGCTTATAGCCACGTCTATGATTGATCGCTAAGTAACATTACAGTTGGTTTGTCTATTGGTAGCAAGTTAAGGGATTTGATCAATTTTTTCGCTCATTTGTTATTGAGATTGTTTTACATTTTTGCGTTTAAGTAAGTAAGTATCTAAATAAATAATAAAGATGAGAAAGGAATATCTTCAGTTCGTCAATAACGCTGGAACTTGCTGTGGAAAGTGGACGCTTTTTCCTTTTTTAAGCTAGAAAGCATCTTAATACTTATTGTGTTTTCGTATGTCCGTGGTCAATTCCAATGTCTTCATAAACAACACGTTTTTTAAAAGATTTTCCCAAATCATAGTGTTTGCTAGTTAGCTATATGATAAATGGTAAATTATTTGTGTCCGTCAAAACAGAGTCGCAAAACATCCAAGACTGGAGACTGGACAGAGGGACGACTTGGAGTCGTCACGTCCTGATTATTATATTGAAATGTACACATAAGATGTGTTCTACGCTGGTTTCCTATGTGTGTTACAAACTTACACACAAAAAGCAATACACGCTTACAAGGGCGATGGCAGGGGGGAAGGGGGGGATCATTGCCCCCCTTACAAAAAATTGTTCAATACAAAGTCGACCACACGTTCATTATTATAACGCACTATTTCTCCTTAGAATGGAACTGAGTTGGATTTGTTGAAGTTTTTTCATTGATCATATGCATAAATTATTTGTTAAATGCACCGTGCATTATTTAATCAAAATTTTAATTTTTTGCCCCCCCCCCCCCCCCCCCCTACCTTTGGTAAAAGCTGCCTGCCTGCCTAGGATATAATTATTTAAATAATTTCCAAAGACAGTTATTCTGGAACTAACTTGTGGAGTTAATCTAAGGATTCTACTGTTCGCTATTTGCAAAAACGATTATGATTAAAGAGTTACTTTTTTACGTTGGCCTGCGGACCGTAGTAGACGCATTTCACATAAGTTGTTAATTGTTTTGTATTCAGTAGTTGTAAGTGAATTCCGTAATACTGCAATACTTTCTTTCCTCTTAGTATTCCGCCTTCTCCTTCTTCGGTGTTATCCCTGATTCCAATGTTGGCAGATAAGGCAAAGGAAACCTTGTGTGATGTCATAGAAAGTTGAGCATTTTCCAGTCCGAGGACAAAGCGGACACATTTTAGAAAGTTACATAAGCGAACCCAAACATAGATACAAATAAAAACAATCCTTTGTTCGCTCACCCCGGCATATTGACGTCCCACCCTCAAGACGGCATTCAGATTTATTTACGATTATATAGAAAACTCGCCCTCGTTGTCGCGTCTGCTCTAATTTCATTGTTCACGCTCTCTTAGAGCCGTTCCTGGCCTAGCATCGGTTTTGTTTTTTGTTTGCATCTCGAGGCTCGAGCATTGCCATGTCTATTTGTACTATATGAGAAGAAAGGGTTTGTCGGTCGCCATCATAAATCAGTTGGCCATCGACAGACGTTTGGGCAATATGCGACAATCATAAAAATGAATTGTGTAAACCGAAGACGTTGACGTTGACGTCGGCGTCGCTGGAAAATTTGAATCTCAGCGTTGTCTTGAGCCCCAGGAGCGGCAGCAATTGTGGGCCAAATGACGGGACAAACGCTACAAACGGGACAGGAAGGACAAACAGGACGGCTGCGTTTTATGGCTACGACGCGTTTACCGGACGCAAATAGAGGAAAGGGTTGTTTCGGCTCGGCAGGGCTGCCTTCACTTCTTTTTGTAGCATATTTTGATTTGGTGCGCGTGCAGGTCATGCTCTAATTTAAAAGATGCACACTCTCAGATACTGCATGCATCTTACAGATACACTGTTGCTTCTGTATAAATATCTGTTTCTGTGTCTGTGGCTTCCTTGACGATAGATGTGTTTCTGTGTAGCTATTTGTACGTATGTGTGTAGGACAGCGTCATAAAACCGTTTTACATTTCGGCACAACCAACCAAACAAACAAACGCGCCTTCGCTTTTCCTCTGGATGGCTGATGCTGGTGCTGAGTATGCCAGTGACAGACGCGAACGGTAATTTGAATTTTCTGATAATTTTCAAATATGTGGCTCGTTTCGTTTTCTGGACTTGTGTCTAGCAGATGCATGGCCATGTAAATTCTAAATATGCAAATGCGGCCGTCGCGGGCATCTCCGGTATTGCCTCTGATGCGTGGAATGCCTTTCATCCGCCATGGTCTTCCATTTAGATAGACACGCGGGCGCGGTCAGCGTCGCCGTTGCTGTCGTCGTTGGTGTCGTTGTTGTCGCCGGCTGGCCTGGCAGACCAGTGCATTCCAAATGCCCTATAAAAATGTCACATTTTATATCGTCGTCATTGCCGTTGTTGTTGTTGTTGCTTTTATTGTTGGCGATGTTGTTGCTGTTGGCGATGCCAGCCCCCTGATTAGGCACTGACCGTTGAAAGCAACTAATGAGAAATTCTCGTTTTGCGACTGGGGCCACATTCAATATGTAAATACAAGTATATCTGCTTTTATTCAACATTTTAGAATAATTGCTAGGCTAATTCGAAATGTGTGTGGCGCTCCCTCCTGAAGGTGAATAAACTGCAGCGAATTTATATTTCTCTTGTCCAAATAAACAAATTTTCTGTGTGCAAAATGCAAAGACGTAAAACTTTTGCATCGGTGAGATAATTTCGGACTTGTTTATTTGTGCAAAGTTGTTTCCATAAACAAATTTGGTTTTTACATTTTTCGTAGGGTGAATGCGCGTACGTACGAGTATAATACATGATCAAGAAATTCCCCGGAAATTGCGAACTGAATATTTGTACCTTTCAAAACACGTGAATATTTTAAATACATAACGGCCTTATGACAAATAAGTTGTGTCTTTGTGTTTCACTTTCCATGCATAAAAAAATCAAATGAATAATTAGTTTAAAAAGCTATACAATGAACTTGAACGAAATGCGCAAGAAAATGTTTAGTACAAGTTTGCAAACGATTGCAATACTCGTGTTGAGAATGTTATGAAGCCCAATTCCACTTACGTGTTATTATTACAAATCTAGTTTTGTACCCTCCGCAGAACTCATATTATTTAATGAAGTTAGTAAGGTATTGCTTCTTCCGCTGAAATACCTTCTCAGTGTTATCGTTGCACCCCCTTTCCAAGCTCAACGACATTGACCTTATCGCCACTTTATGGCTGCTTGGGCAAATAACTCACTGCTGAAAGAAGCGCCAGTCTTTTACACATACAAATATTCATTTGTATGTATGTAGCACACTGCTCATGTGAGTGTTTCTTGTAATTTATAGTAGCTCAGCTTTCATTCACAGAAACATTTGTTGCTACAAATGTCGAACTCATCAAAGGCACCAACGCCTTGACTCTGTGGCATGCAAAGTTGCTGCCTGCGCCTAGGCAAGTGGCTTGTTTGTACAGGGTGCCTCGTTCACTGTGTTGTGCAGGGTGAGACAGGGCAGGGCAGGGCAGGGCTGCGGCCGTTGCCAGCGCCGCGTGCAATAAATCCGAAAACCATAATCGGGATTTATGATTGTTGTTGTGTCGATGTCGGTGTCGGTGTCCGTGTCGGCGGTGCTTCAAACATTTTTATGATGTCTTTGCAGCATTTATGAGTGGCGTGCGCGAATGCAGCGGACGAGGGCTTGTGATGGTGCGGATGGGAAATGGAAGGAGGCGAGACGAGGTGTATCAGCCACTGATATTACGCGGCAAACATAAAATCTGAATAATTTGCAACAGGTGATAATTGTTTTACAATATGTTCATGTGCATGAACGCGCATAGAACAAACATAGTAGAAAGGGTGTGTGAGTTGGTATTCGGGGTTATTTATTGAGTTAGCTCCAAAATGAGTTTGTGTGAGGAATTTATTAAACTACAGGAGTAGAGTAAGCTTTATTATATACTCATTTAGTAGGTGTTACAGGTTTCAGAAATCAACTATAGCCGAGAGGAAAAAAAGAAAGTTACTCTCTAGATTTATGATTTAAATTTTGTGTCGATCGAATTAAGCTTGTTTAGTTATATTACTTGTCGGGTGACTACTTTTAATTCGCTCGTCACGTCACGATATTTCTTTTGAATGACGCTTTTATTACGTTAAACGGTTAAAGTCCCATGTCGAAAGAATTACAACATTTAATAAAAATATTTAAATTGTTTGCAACAAAATTAATTAAGTTATCAAAAAGTCATCCCAACCGTGATAAGTTCAGGAAATCTAAACACTAACTTTAAAAGTATTTTACAATGCCTTGTGATTGGCTTGTCAATGTTTTTGTTGATAATTCTGTGTTCTCTCGAGTTGATTATGACTCTATTTCTGAATGAATAATTTGTAATAGTATAGCCGTCTCTGATTTAGTATAGTTTTTTATTTGAGCTTGATTGATGTATTGACTGTATAGTATGTTTGATTTTACTTGCTGCCGCCGCGTAATTAAAACTTTTACGATTTGTTTTGATTTTTGTAATTGGCATTTTTACGAGGGCTACCTGACAAATAGCGGTGGCGCACCGATCATTTTGTTTGCTCAGTTTCGCTCATTTTTATGCAATATTCAGTGCTGTTTTATTGTTTTGCAATTAATTTACTATTGTTAATAGTATGAGGTGCTGTTGTTGCTATATTTGATGTGCGCCAAGGTGTCATAATTCACGTAATAAACTCCAAGCTGCTTATTCGCTTTGTCACACTGACTCACTCTGACTGGGCGACTGGCGAACGTCCATAAACCACAACAGCAACAATAATAACAACAACAACCAGCCGTAGCTATCTCTGGCTGGCTGGCCCATAATTCACTCGCTCAAACACATGAATGGCCTCGTAAAAATTTGTAGGCAAAAAAGCGAGCGAGAAAAGAGTTTTACAATCGTTTAAAAACTCGTCAAAAAATTAGGCCCTAAAATATTTGCTTTTGGCGAGCGGGCGGCGAACATGACGCCGTCACTTGCATCAATAGGCAATGGTATACTCGTAAGCATGAGCGTGGTGATGGGCACGGAGACGGGTGCGGGACAGATACATGCACACGACACCCACACACACACACACACACACACACACGCACAGGCAACATGCATTTGACTTGGCCTCAACGCTTTTACGAGGCTACAAAATATTTTTATATTAGCAATAATTTCACTAGGCAAACGATGGAGCTATGAAGGGAACCAGCGAGAGGGGATGTGGATTGAACCTGCAGGTTGGGCACTTCGCTCGCGAAACAAAAACAAAACGTGATTTTGATTTGTTTTACATTGGTTGTTGCTGTTTTGTTTTGACATTTTATTAGTGATTCATTGTCGGCTTCGCCGCAACGACGGAAAAAAACAAAAACAACAGAGCAAACAATTAAAAAGAGCTTATTTTTAATATTTCTATAATTTCGCGTAATGCTTGTACATTCTTTCATTGTTGCCATCATTACAGTGGTTTCTGTTGGTGTTGGTTCTATTGCTGTTGCTGTCACTTAATCGTCTTGTTTGCTTCTTCTTAACTCATTCATATTCGGCCACAGTGGGCTGTGCCTCTTTTCGCTTCGTGTCAGCCATTAGTCTTGCCTCTCGCTCGCACATGTGTCATATTAGCGGGGTGTGATCGGTATGCCATGATCGTTGGCTCGCTCGCACACATTATGGCTGGCCAACTGGATGTGGTGAATTCCCTCGACAGAGCCGGTGTGGTGTGTTTTGCAGTATGGCGTGACTTGCTTTCTTGCTTTTGTTGCTTCGCTTCGTAAGGCCGTCGGACGTAGTTGGAAATGTTGGGAGTCGACAAAACACACTTTTTATGTAATATGTACTGGCAAGAGTTTTAACCTTGCTCAAGCAATGAGTGTATGTAATATAGTATAAGTAGTGCAATAAATTCAAACTTTATTGGAACATAACTTTTAATGATTAAAGTCTAAATAATAGAACATTTGATTTAATAAAGTTTGAACTATGTATTTGAAAAATAATAAATATGCACAATTTGAATTTGTTCATTGCACATGAGTAACTCAATTAGGTGATCTGTATTCATGTTTCACACACTTAAGAATTTTGTGAATGGATTTTTATGCAAAATTAATTGAAAAATTATCACATAAATAACACTATATAACACTTTTTAATCTGCCAACTTGCAAAACAGGTTAAACCATATTAAATATTTAAGTATAAATGTAATCGTAACAAAAAGCAAGATATTTATATGCATATACATTTGTGACTTGTCTTATATTTATCGATAGGATCCCTTCAACGATAAGGTGAATATAATATTATTGAGTTCTTCTTTTATATCGGCCAAGAATAGCTACGTCTGTTTATAAAGCTTGTCTGAATACTGAATATCATTTCAATCGAATTAACTTTGATGGGAATAAAGTATATGTACATTAATTAATTAATAACATTATAGTATACCAATGAATATCTGTCTTGAGTTGGATAATTAATCTAGTTAACGATTACGGAAGGGGATGTAGAGGGGATGGATCCTCTTAAGGCGCCTGAGGTGTTGATTGTTGTCAAGCAGGTTTAGGAACAGGGCGTTGTCATGTGCAGGGAGCCGCTGGACATTCTGATCCGCGAAACGTACTATGGCCTCGTAGACCGTTCCAATGCCCAGGTCCCTGTGAATGCAGGTGTTGTGCATATGCATCGCTATGATGAAAAGGGATGAGTTACAATTCAAATGAAAAATTAACAATTTTGCAGATGATAAATGTATTTTATGTAACTACGGAAATGTGCAGAAAAGAAGTACAGACTAAAATGATTGTTCAAATAAATTTTTTAATTTTAATTCGTTTAACGAAATTATACCTGTGCGTATTGATCAGCCTAAATGGCCACTTATTCCGCTAAGTACCGAAACCTTTTTACTATTATTTTACATGCACATCACACCTTAGACGAAAGCTGCTTTAATATGTTGCAGTTGCAACTTTATTGTATGACCGAGTATGCGATTCTTCACAAATTGACCGTCGTTTTTGGCTATCATGCGAGCCCCATCAGCAATTGTCATGGCATTAAGCCGAATTGTCATTGCTTTTTAATGCCCCTTTTATTTTTAGTGAGTCACCCTAGCGCGGTTTTTATGACAAGCGCTTTAGTCAGTGCATAATTCCTAAGCGCCTTAATCGCTTCACAATTAATTTTATTAACACTTAAGATTAAAATGCAAAATGCACAAACTCTGCGGGCGCGAATCGCTGAACTAAAAACATTTTTGTAATAACAATAAAGCGAATTACATGTAGCAGCAACAGCAGCAGTCGAGGCAGCAGAGCAAAACCGCTTGCCAAATCCACTCGCGAGTGTGTGTTTAACCTCAGTTTAACCTTTGGACACCCACAGGTATATGCAGCAGCAGACAAGGCTTCAAAGCGCCTAAATGCTAAGATAGGAGAGAAAAATCTCAAGATGAATACAAGCGAGTTTCTCCTACATGCTTTTTTCCTTTTGCAAATCTTGCGCAGCTTTCGAAATGTCAGTCGTGAGCACAGACACAGGCACAGGCAAATACACAAGCACACACACACGCACATGTAATATATACATACATGCTCGTAGGTACATCCAAAATGGTTGCTGTTGGCGTCAGCGTCGACGCTTGCGACGCTCAGCTTGTGGAAAGCGGCTCTGCCGCCTCAGCTGCGCGCAAAGTTAATGGACCGTGCATGTTTTTCCTTCAGCCGTGGCGCTTAACATTATTTATGATGGAAGGAAAATTACAATTTTTCTCTCTCTATTTGAACTTCTTTTGAACGTTTTTGCAGCCATTTGCGGCTTCGGCTGCCGTTGGCGTTTGCTTCGTTTGTTATTACAGTTGCACATTTTAAATGTTTGTGCAAGTTTTTCTTTCTGTGTGAGGCAACGCTTAGACGCAGATCTCGTCTGGCTGAGCATCGAGCACACGCATTCCTCCCCTCCGATACCCAGCGGCCCCTTTCTTCCTACTTGTACCTTTAGGTCGGCACTCTACACATCCCTTGCGTTCCGACTTATCATTCATGGCCCTGTTTCACAATTTATTTTTGTCTTACCGGTCTAATGTTTAGTCAGCCATAAAATTTGACAGTTCTATTGAGCTAGCTATTCTGGTGATAACTTCATTTGTGTAATTGCTGCAGGGCGCTGTTGAACATGACTTTGCAGAAGCCCCGCGGATTAATAACGCGTCCAATAAAATGCACTTGCGGCCAAGGGCTGATCACTGACTATTTTTGTTAATGCATCATTTCTATTGGCCGAGGGAAAATTAATCAAAGCTGTATAGATTACCTAGTTAGGCTCGTGTATAAGCCAACTTTCGTTTTCCACCATGCACACCTTTTACATTGATCGGAGAAGAATGCATTTATTTTTGCGACTAATAAACTTTTGTATAATTTCTTTAATTTAATTGATTTACATATTATTTTAAAGCTTTTCTAGATCTACTCATTTAAAAAGATGCATGCTTTATATGAAAGTTCGTGTCTTAATGTATGGATAGTTTTGTTCTACTGCTTATAAACAAAATTATATTTATTTTTAAAATATAGTTTCCATTGCTTCATTGCTTCGACAATTTCTAAATTCAAGCGACCAAAAATATGTTTTTTGTAAGCTTCAAAATATTCTTCTTACGATTCTCATTTCATTTTTCTTAAAAGAAATAAAATATTTCGCAGATGTCGTAATCCCATTCTTCTAAAAACAATCAATACATTTATCGACTTCCGAGATTATTTGATATTTTACCAATATTTGATTATAATTTATACAATTTGATTGCCTGAGCTGCCCACATTTTCTAGTTCTCCCGCATACATGGAGAAAATGTAAAATATTAGCACTTTGCAGAACGGCTAACCAGAAATCTTGCTGTTAGGCTTTTAAGCTTCTATGCACTTTTTGGTAGGCTTAGGTTCATAATATAATGTTATGGAAATTGTACCAATAGTACGATATATACATAGTTGAAGACAGTTGAAGATAAATAAATGGCGATTTTCTTAGATTTTTGTTATTTTAGCTGAACTTAAAATAGAGGGTTTATTCTTAAGTCAATCCCTACTGGTAAGCAAAAACTCGGCGAAGATGTTGCTACATATTGCCAAAAGGATGTAGCAATTGTCGAAAGTATGGAAATAAGAAGCGAAACCGGTCGCTCATGCTTAGCCCTCGATTTTGGCTCGTTTTAATTAAACCAGCACAGCACAGCACAGCTTAGGTATGGCCAGGTGGCGAGGGGGCTATGGCGAAGGACGGTGGGTTAACCTTTTTACGTACTTTTGTTGCTGTTGTATTTTCTTGAATAAAAATAATTGCTCACTTTTTTGTTGTGTTGCTTCTTGTGTTGTTTGTGGTTCAAAGCCGCAATTTTGAAGCGTTTTATGGCCGCGTTTTTGTTTCGTGTGTGTATTTCTGGCACTGCTTCTTCTTCTTCTGCCTCTGCTTCCTCCTCTGTTCTTCTTCTTCTTCTTGCTCTATTGCCGCTACAACGCGCAACCATTGGCGGCCATTTTGCCAGACCCGCACACGAACCTGCCGAAGCTCTTCGTCTACCCCACTTCCCTAATCTACAATCGTCGCGCCATTCGAAATTCGCCTCGCGACTCGCAGCTTGGGAGATTGCAATCTACAATAAATGTCGATTGCGTTTTTTTTTTCCTCCATGCGCTCTTTTTGTTGTTGGGGCTTTAATAATTTTTTGCCTCGGCGGCAGCTTTCAATTTATGAAACACGCTTACTACTGACCGCCACATTGCGTCTGTCCTCTGCGGTTGCCATTGGCTTGATGGTTTTCAAAGAGCGGGAACGCTCCTCGGCGGTATCGGGGGCTCCGTCCAAAACCTCCACATGAGGCTCGTTATGCGCTCGACTTGTTTGTTTGCGCCAGGTAAGCAGTCATGGCAGTCAAAGCCACAACAGCCGCAGCAATCATGCTCAAGGCCGTGCGACGGGGTCGAAAGAGGCAGGGCAGTAGGGGCGGAGCGCGTCAGTGATCAGCAGTTGGTGACTACACTCAGAGAAATGCCATGCTATTCAATTCGTTTACTCTATTTGATATTGATATTTATTTGAATTGTTAAGTGCGGGTAAACAGGCCACAATCGTGGCGATTTCAATAAATAGTGCTGTAATAACTCGTGAATAAATTTCAATTGTTCGAAGTAATTGGAATGGTTTATAACCATTTGATATAAATTGATATTTTTGCATCGTTATACCATGATAATTGTAAGAGTATATCGTCTTTGGCGGGTGAGTTTGTAAAAACTATAAGGAAGAAGGAAGAATCAAAATACTCCTCCTACAGTTTCAAAGCGATCCTTTTTGCACCGAGGATTCCTTCTGAGGTAATATCGCTATTATAAATGCAAAGGAGCGAACTTTTGTTTGCCTATGTATATATATATAATGGATATATACGAACCAAATTATATATGAAAACGGTTGCTCTTATAACTGATGGTATTTAATGACAAACTGAAAAATAGGCATATGTATATATAACCATTTAATTAAGTATTTCCAAATCTTAACTTGAAAGCTATAATTTTCTGTGTTCTCATTTACTCAAAATGTCTTACAAAATATACCGAGGACTATAATTTCTAATTGGAATTGGAAATGTGGACTTTTCTTATCCATACAAGTAGATTACCTACCAAGTATCTCACTCGTTATATATATTCGTAGTAATCATTTTTTATAAATCTGTCGTAGATGTATGTTTAAATTTGAGCATCATTTTTTAATTTTTATATTTTTTTTATAAAATTGAAATTTTTGGATCTTTTTGCTATCATTTGTCATAATTTATATATATGTATATATATAAAACATAAGGTAAGACACTATATTGTGGCCTACAAAAAACGGTCCATTCCTCCATGATCGTGATATATCTCTATGGAGCGAAGTATATGTTCGAATGTGTTCTATGTATTTAATTTCTCAATGGATTTTTGTAAAAACTATAAGGAAGAAGGAAGAATCAAAATACTCCTCCTACAGTTTCAAAGCGATCCTTTTTGCACCGAGGATTCCTTCTGAGGTAATATCGCTATTATAAATGCAACGGAGCGAACTTTTGTTTGCCTATGTATATATATATAGAATGGATATATACAAACCAAATTATATATGAAAACGGTTGCTCTTATAACTGATGGTATTTAATGACAAACTGAACAAGAAAGGAATGCTAAAGTCGAGCAGGCTCAACTCTTAAATACCCTGTACCACCCCAAAAAAAAGTAATTTAATTAATTAATTAATTTAATTTAATTAATTAACTAAATTAATTTAATTAATTAACTAAATATTAACTAATTAAATATAAAATATTCCATGCATGAATACATACATTTACATTTACATCAGAATCGTGCCTTATGCGTGTTTGTGTACTTGTACATATGTATGTATGTGTGCATTGGGCCTGGTTATATGGCTATAACTTTCTTTTCGATCATTCTATCATAATGAAACTTGGTATACGGATATATAATTACTAACCTAATGTGACTACCAAATTTAAGTTCAAAATTCCAAGAATTATGGGAGTTATAGAAAATTGGTAATAGGGGGGGAGTGGGGGGTTGGATCAGAAAAAATGAACAAACTCGTCCTTTCTCGGTCTCAGGAGAATCTGTATACCAAGTTTGGTTATTCTAGCTCTTATACTTTCGGAGATCCTTGCGTTCATACAGACAGACAGACAGACGGACAGACAGACGGACAGACGGACAGACGGACATGGCTATATCGACTCGGCTTGTCATGCTGATCAAGAATATATATACTTTGTGGGGTCTACCAAGCCTCCTTCTGTGTGTTCCATGTGCACTCGCACAAAACTAATATACCCTTGTACCCTTTGGGTACAGGGTATAAAAATAGGTAACAAATGATTTGAAATTATGGTTTAGATAATACGAACACGAAAAGAGTAGACCATATAGGTCGGGACTCACTTCATGGAGAGATGAAGTTTTCATTATTGGGGAGATGAAAAGGTATGCATTGTTCACTATTGTTTCATTGTTTGATTTTTTCATAAAAAATTCGAACTGGTTTATTTTATTCCTTAGGAGATTTTTATTTAAGTCCAAGTTTAAATTTCGAACTATGTAATACTCGTACTTGTGCATCGTATTTGACGTCTAAGGCAGGCATCTAAGATTGATCAAATAATTTAAAATGATAAATGTGTATGCCACCAACTATGTATATAATATAGTATCATCGAAAACAAAAACATTGTCGAATAAAACTAAAGTGATTTTATGAGATATTCCACACTGAAAATAATCTTTTATATTATGGTGTCGGTTAAAGGATCTTAAATTGTAGGCTTGACTATTTTTAAAATATTTGTTTGTTAACTGACATGTTTTTGTAGCCACAACTCATTCAAGTAGATTGCATTTCCATTAGGAGTATTCCCATTCAATTAAGTAATTATCTTTAAGAAAATGAGCAGAAATGATAGATTGCAAAGGGTAATTTTTTGCGAGTGTACGTTTGTGATCGCGTCAGCGGTCTCGTTGCCTCCACAGTTGGCCGACCAATTACAACACTTTGGCAAGATTTTTCTACGAGCTATTTCTGCTGTTTCTTTCTCTCGCCACGTTTTGATTTCGCGTAGTTGGGGCTGCCGTTAATTGCACAAGTTGTTTTTTGCAGGCGTTGTTGTTGTGGCTTTTAATTGTATTTTCCAGGTTTTTAATTAAAGCTCAACTTGATTTTCAGTTTAGCTGCAATTCCAAAGCTGCTTTTTCGCACTTGACGCGGAACAGGTTTGATTGAGCAAGACAAGTAACCAGTGCTGCCCAAACGAGTTTTGGCAGAAATAAGGATGCCAGCAGCTGGGGATGCACGGCAACTACATACAACATCGTATACGTAGACTGCAATTACTAAGCAACTACAAAAAGTATTCAGCTTTTACGATTTCTCCAGAGTCTTATTAAATGCACGGAAAAGCCATGCAAATAGCTAAGCACGCAAATGGCTACTGCTACCTACTAATGATGAGAGCATCAAGAAAGATTATTTTTAGCTGGGGCCTTTCCCATTGAATGCGCAATAGTTGGCCAACATTTATCGAGCTACTGTCGAAATAAGGAGGACATATGTATATATAACCATTTAATTAAGTATTTCCACATCTTAACTTTAAACTTATAATTTTCTGTGTTCTCATTTACTCAAAATGTCTTACAAAAAATACCGAGGACTATAATTTCTAATTGGAATTGGAAATGTGGACTTTTCTTATCCATACAAGTAGATTACCTACCAAGTATCTCACTCGTTATATATATTCGTAGTAATCATTTTTTATAAATCTGTCGTAGATGTATGTTTAAATTTGAGCATCATTTTTTAATTTTTATATTTTTTTTATAAAATTGAAATTTTTGGATCTTTTTGCTATCATTTGTCATAATGTATATATATGTATATATATAAAACATAAGGTAAGACACTATATTGTGGCCTACAAAAAACGGTCCATTCCTCCATGATTGTGATATATCTCTATGAAGCGAAGTATATGTTCGAATGTGTTCTATGTATTTAATTTCTCAATGGATTTTTATGATTTTGCATTTGGCCATCCCCATGGTCATCAATCGCGACTTAAGATTGATGCATTTGAATCCATTATCTTTATAAGCAAGCGAAAGTACACCGACATTATCAAAATCGTATCGTTTTTGTGAAAGTTAGATAATGGAGTGAACTGTAAGTAAGTAAGTAAGTGGTCGATGAATAAAGTTTCAATGAAAAGTTGAAGCGCGAAAGTTCTAAAATTAATGCTGATTGAAACATACGTACGGATCGAAGCGATTTGGATTCGTCACGCCATACTGATCATATATGTACCTATGAAATATTTCTTTCTTATGGATTTTATAAACATAAAATCAAAAATAATATACTACTACAATATACCTTTACCTCCTAAATGAAGTGGTATTAGTATAGGGGTAGAATTCAATCTTTGTTGATTTTGCAAAAGAATGGACAAAGCGAAATAACTTAATGGAAGTTTGACAGCCAGTGCCTATGTTAAAAAATAAAGTGAAGGGTATACTCGTATAGCTTCGGCACAGAAAATAACATCATACGAGTATTTTCAATCGCATTTCTTCCTTGTTCCAAAGCTGCAGCGGAATCCATTTTAGGATCATGTTTCGATTATCTTTTTGTAAAATGATTTGTATTTTTAAATTCGCACTTACATCGCAGCAGGGTTCAGCTGCTAGCAGACACTCGAGATCAAGCTCTGACTATTGAAAAATTGAGCAAAGGATTCGTATTTGCCTTCAGTGCTTTCTACTACTACATATCAACTTAGTGTGTAAGGAAACACACAAAAAGTCAAAAATGATTTACCGGCGGTATAGTATCGTTTAGAAAAACTGACGCTCTGATCAACTTAGTGGCACTTTTATTTCCTCAAGCTATTCCAAGATTTTATATTAAATTTTCAATAGTACGTTCCGCGTTGGGTAGAAACACCGTAGCCATAGTTATGAAAAATGTTTTCTTGCATTTCCCTGGGACTCTTCGTGCTTCGATTGCGAGACGCGCCGTCAGCCAACCAGAAAGTTTGTCGAGACATGCGAAGACCACGCTGTCTTTTTTGTTTTTGTAGTGAGCGAGAGCGCGATCAGCATTTATGTGTAAGTGTGGGCATCTGGATATACTTATATGTACGTTTAGTATACATATACATGTTTGCGAATGGCCGCATACACATACATAAGTCTTTACAACAAATCATAATTAAAATAAAAGGAAGAAGAAAAAGCGAAATAAAAAGGCACAAAAACAAAAATCAAGATATTTCGTGAACTTTGTCGGTGAGCTTTGAATTACGTTGGGGCTGTGGCAGCGACTTTAACTCGTTTTCCTCGTTTTCCAAGATCGCGAGCTCGCATTTGAATGTTCACTTGTCGAGTCGCTTGTCCCGCCTTGTCTTGTCCGCCTTCGTGCCCCACTGGTGGGCTCCACAGTCATAAAAACAAAAATAATACTAAGTAAAAAAATGTTTTGTGTGCTTCGTTGCTCCTCGCCCCTTGCCCTCGTCTTGCCGCCCCTGTCCAAAAGCCCGCATGTTTCGCTGTAGCATTTTTGTCGCTCTCGACGACTCGAATCCGACGAAGCGCCAGAGCAGCACCAAAAACAACAACAACAGCAACAACAACAATACCAACTGCCTCAGTCGCAGTACCGCTCACCGTTTTTGCGATCGTGCTGCTCGTTCGGGCTCGCGTTCGCGTTTGCGTTTGCCTCCAGTTCGGCAGTTTTGAGTTTTCGTTTCAGTTCAGTTCAGTTTTTGTCTAAACAAAATATTGAATTTAATTTTTTTAGTGTTAGTTGCTCTTTAACAATTTCGGAGTCGTTATCGCATGCGCGTCTCTGGCGGAATTCTGTTGATTTGATTTGGCTGTTTGGATGTTTGGCTCCGTCATTGCCCTTAGCTGTGCGCGTTTCTGTTTCAAGATCCACCAACTGCTGCATCGACTTCGTTTTCGTATTCGTCGTCTTCTTCTTCTCCTTGTTCGTTCGCGCCTCGCCCTGCTTCGATTTGATCGGCAGACTGCTCCGATTGGATTCGATCTTTGATGCTCCCCCAAATTTCTTTGGTTCATTTGGAGCGTCGTGAGTGCGTGCGTGTGCGTGTTCGTGTATCCGTGTACGAGTCTCGTGGTGTGTGCGTGAGCTGCGACCTGCCAGCGCCCCGGCCCAGGCGTTCATAAATTATGTCGTACAATTTCATTTCGATAATCAGAAAAATTATCGCTCTCGCTCCGGCCGCAGCACTAATGGCAATAAAATTTTGATTTTCAAGTTTTAGTTGTTTAAAAGTTCATTATTTCGTGCTTTCGACACACAATACGGCATTAACATTAATGTTAATATTAACTGCAGCAAATTTATTCTGGCTCGTCGTTTACGACGGCTAAATTTGTTTTCGATTTTTTAATAAACAATCGAGTTGGTTGCTGTGCGTTGTGCGTTGTGGGTTGTGCGTGTGACTTGTGGTATGGATTTTAATGAGCATTTCACTGGCAGCTAATAAATTAAAATTGAATTGTATCTACGTATCAATTGTTGATGCTGCTCCATTCAGCGGTGAGTGTTAAATGCAAGTGGCAAAGTAACGAAATCAATATCTGCAGTATATGTAGATTTTTACTATGAACGCTTTAAAGTCTATATGAATTACGTAATCTGTGTCTAAATTGAATGGCAATGGAATTTTTGTGAATTGTACGTCTTTATAAAGTCGACAGAAATGACCACAAAATACATAATTGAAGTTTCAAGAAAAAATATAAGAAATAGTAAAAACGAAAATCATGGTGCATCAAATCAAAACAAACGTAACACGAAAAAGGACTAATTTAATGCTTGGCTAAGTACAGATAAAAATATTGCACTAAAAGTGCAGTGTCGACGTCAGTTCTTAGAAAACTATTTATAATTGCATTGAGCCGCCATTTTAAATCGAACTAAAAGTATATATTTACTCCAAAATTTGGAAAAATTTGGGCAGTGCGTCAATGGCTACCGTTTCCTAATAAAGAAGGGCATACAAGAATTTAATAAATAAAATTCAATTAAGACTTATGTACTATTTCGTTGTAATTTTCAGATTGTTAACAAACCGTTTTGAAGCGCCTGCACAAACAAATCGGTAAGTAAAGGACTAGTATTATGTGATGATTTAGCAGTGTTTGTCTTCCAAAGAGCTTGTTAATGAGCTTCATAACTCCGTCTATGAAGTATGGTATGGGATGGCCCGGGATGAGACGTAAGAGAGGGGCAATGGGCGAGTGACTCGCTGGCCGAGCTACTCGAATTACCTTTTTGATTTTATGGCCAAAACAATTCGATTGCAGCCCATGCCTGTGTCGAGGGAACATTATTGTAACATAAAGTGGCTTCGTCCCCGCTCGCGCCATTGTCCGCGCTCTCCTCGCAAGGCGTTAAAGTATCCGGGCGGCGAGACGCTTTCGGTCCCAGCTTCGGTCGCACTCGACGGTGTTGGTATTGTTGGGCGGTATTAAAAATGGCAATAAATAAAGTAAAGTACGTCGAGTACATGATTTCCCTGTTAAGATCGCTCGCCCACAGAACGGGAGTGGGAATAAGAATAGGAATGACTCTGGTGCGTTCGTGTGGGGAGCGTGGCGAAACAGGGCGTGGCAAAGCGCCTGTGTCCAAGCGGGCCAATTGTGGTAAATCGGAAGTTAAAGACGGCAATAAAACGGCGCAATAAAAATCTATGAATGACACATTAAATCAATCGCCAAAAATCACAAAAGTGACGAAAATGTCGCTTCTGAGTGGATTTGCGTTCAGTGCATCTGGATGAGGCAATCACGAATTCATTTGAAAGTTTGAGTGATTTTTTATAGGCGTGAGAAATTGAACAACTGCCCTAATTGCGAGTCGAGCGTCGGCTATCAGTGCACGGCAGCTGTGAGTCAAAGCTGAGACCGCCCAACCAACTGATGCCATCAGGTGCCTCATCATCTTCAATCCACATAATGCTTACCAGCAGCCCGCAGTTGGGTTCGATTAAGCGATGCATCTCAAAATCTTGACATTTATAACTACGCACCCATTGTTTCGCAGACTTTCCCAAGGAACTGACCAACCAACGAAGCGACCCCGACCCGACCTGTTCGCATGTTTGTAGCTGTCCAAAAATTTTATGAGTTTCGTCAGAACAAAGGGAAAAGAAAAGCAGCCAAGTTCCACTTATGAAGTCATAAAACGAGCCCAACACGCTCGTTTTTTTTTATCGGTGGCAGGAATCGCGGCTGCTCCTACCGCCGTCGCCATAGCCGAGCCGCAGCCGCCATCATCATCAGAATGCACGATCATGAGATCAGAGCAGGACCTACAGGCGGTGACAGGTGAGCTGCTGGGGCTGCCACTGCTGCTTTCACCCACTCCAGACAATGCACTCCAAGCACTGAGGTATTCAGCCTTTCAGGGCAGTTTAGGCGGCCATTTTGATGACTTCATTGCTCACATTTCACCTTTCTCTTCCCCGGGCAGCAAGTGGAATGAGACGACTGTCCGTTTGTTGGGCTGTCCGTTTGTTGCCAGCGTGTCGACGATTGAGGCAGAGGTTGCGTAGCCTTCGTGTCAGTCCGGTTGTCTGTCCCTGTCCTACTGGCCGGCAGTAACATGTGCATCCGTCAGATACAATTCGCTGCGTGCTGTGTATAAAACTCGTAAAATATGTGCACGTCAACGCGCTTCGAGCTGCCTTGTGTGCAGCCATTATTAAATTTCTGATTGTGGCTTTCTACTTGCCTGTCTCTTATTGTCCGTCCGATGTCTCCCGCCCTCCGTCCGACGGACGGCACCATCGGCCGGTCGCGCAGCCGGTTTCTGACTTATTATCTTGCGCCTGCCTCATTGCTGAGCCGGCTAAGTCGTTTGAGAGTTCTTTAGTTTCTCCACCAGAGCTAAGCGTTTTCACTTTGGCTTCGTTCTCTAAACGTACAGTGGGCAACAAGGTATTTTCTTTGACCAAATGTTTTCTTATAAACTTGTGGCCAACAAGTTTTTACGAAACGCCATTCCAATGAATATGTACTTTATTTGCAGAAGAATTGTTTTATCTTCGTTCCTAATCAATACGGGATATTAATTCAAATAATTTGAATACCACGTTTAAGTAAAGATATTTGGCACCTTAAGAAAATATTTGTATAGGAAAAGTTTGTTATTATCTGTGTGTACTATCAATTATACTATCAGAAGTTAAGCGTTACAATGGTAGAATCATTTGTAATAGAATTAATAAAGTCAATGAGTTTAGGAAAAATTTCACGCCGAGCTTCATTGTGGGCGATGCTGAAGATGGTTTTTTCGTCAGTGGTATTCATTCCTCAAATGAAAATTAGCTCTGTTGGTCACATATTGCAGCTCCAGCCAGACTCTCATTCGAGTTGACTCAGAATTCTGTGGAATGAAAACAAGGGGCGTGCGGACATTTTCAGGCATATCACGTAGCACATTCCGAGCCGAGCCGAGTCTGGTCTGGTCCAAGTCCGCATGCACAGGCATCGACAACAGTGACAAACACAGGCAGACACAGACAGATACAAGGATCAGTCGCACAATAATAAAATGTTAAATTTATAATTCAATTAATAATGTCGGTGTTGCATTCGCTTAATGGGCGCGACATCGAACGCATCCAATTGCGAGTATACGAGTACGTATCTGCTAGATACAGAGACTGCATATGACGTGCTGCTATACCTTTCTATACATACACGTACATATATACATACATATCTACATACATACATTAGAGCGTTAGTATGTATTTATAAGGGAATGGCCGTGGTGTGTGCCGGCCTGAAAGAAAAGCCATCAAAAAATGGACGCTACAAAAAATTCACTCAAAATGCAAAATATTTTTCGATATTTTTGTTATTCTTGTTGTTGTTGTGTTGTTGTTGTTATTGTTATTGCGCAAAATGTCTGCCGTTTGTGTGTGTGTGTGTGTGTCGTGCCAAAAGCTTCAGCGCCGACGTGGCGTATATCTAGATGCGAAATCTACACACGAGCGCACGAGCATGGCAACAAACAGAACGACAACGAGAACAAAAACAACGCAAAACGAGAACGAGAACGCGAACGAGGACGTAGACGAGGACGAGGATGAGAACGGGGACGAGCACGTAGACGGGGGCGAGGGCGAGGGCGAGGGGGAAACAGCAGGCGGCACAAAGTAAATTGAGAACTCATTGAGTGCAGGCAACGACCCAAGAGGGATCGATATTACAGAAACAACAACACGCACACACACACACACATAAACACGCAGCACAAAAACATGGCAATGCCAAACAAGGCGAAAACAGAACTCCCACTTCAGCAGGGGTGGGTGTATATACATATAGTATGTACATATGTATGTGCTCTTGCGCGTGTATGTACATGTGTTTGTGTGTGTTTGTGTGCGACAAGCGACATTCGACAACCGACAACCGACAACCGACAACGTCAGCAAAAGTGTTTTCGAGCTCGACTGGCTGGCTGTTGGCGGTGGTGGTTCACTCACTGTCTCGTAATGTCCCCTTTCTCCCCACTGCGCTCCTTGGGCCCCAGCCATAGGCCACAGGGCGCTCGGCCATGCTATTTTCCACCCACTCTCAGAAATCCTTGACTTTGCTTATCGCGCGCCCGAACTCACTGCGTGTTGCTGCGAGGGGTTGGTCTGGCATCCAGCTGCGTCCTCGGCGTCCTCAGCGTCGACGTCGTCATCGGAAGTAGCGTTGTTGGACTGGGAGCGGTCTGCGGGGGTTGGTGGCTGCCGCTGCCGTTGGCGTTGGCTGGCGTTGGCGTTGGCGATGATACAGAGAAACTGAAATTAACCTTTAGGGAGACGCACGCTATTTGAATAAATATTTTGCTGACTTTGGCTCTTGTGCTGTTGCTGCTGTTGCTGCTGTTGTTGTTGTTACTTGTGTTGCTGCTGGCAGCGGGCCGTGGATGGTAGAGATGGACGAGGAGGGGAAGGGAAGGGAAGCGAGGCGAAGGAAACGCGGCCATGTTGCGCGCACAGTTCAAAGATGTGTGTGGGTGTGCACAAGAACAACAACAATAAGAGCAATAGCATGGCCTCACTGCTGGGTGCGTCGACTCCGCTGTGCGTGTATGTATGTACGAGTATGTTTGTATGTATATATGTATGTTTGTGCGCATGCAAGTGTGGGTGTGGATGTGGATGTGGCAGGGTATGTGTTTGTGTGCTCTCTTCAGCTATGTAACTATTCTATGTGGAAATTATGCTTATGTAAATGAGCAAACCACTTTTTGCTCGTTTCTTTTTAAAAAAAAATAAGAACGGAAAATCTCTCAGACACATCCAAACCCAGACCCAGGCCCGGACCCACACACACACACACAGAAGATACACACAAAGAAACCCACATGGAAACAAACTGGCAAAGTAACAAAGTTTCAACCCCCCGCCGAGAGTTTGTTGAGAGATAAGAAAAATGTGGAGACCAGCGAACTGAAGAAGAAAAGTAGAAAAAGCGAAAAGATAAAAAGAAGAAAAACTGATGATTTCACTTATTCTGACAAAATGAGTTTTATGTGCCCCTAACTGCGGCTTTGTCTTCGCATTCGGCTTAGAGAGGACTATATGGGGCTGTGCTTGTTAGCCACAGGGATTGTAGCCGAATTGTGTAAGCAATATGCATTTGATTTTGCTGTTACATTTAATTTAGATAGCGCTTCATGGACGATTTCTTAGAATTGAATACTCACCATCTGTACATACCGATTTCAAATCGTCTCTGAGCATATCGTCTAACTGCTCTAATATGTATATCATGTATGCTCATATTTTGAACCAGTATGAGCTTGCTGCCAAAATGGCTGATAATCAACAATGTCGCTTTATTTTGGTGTAATTTTATGTAGCATGAACAACAACTTCAGTTTCTAATCTTGTTTTAGGCAAGCACAATTGAATATAAAATGTCCGGAAGGCGAGAGAAATTGGGGAAAAGAAAATGTAACTTGGCTAAAAAATCAATGTTGTCACTAAATGCCATATGAATACATTTCTTCATTCCGAGAATCGAAGTGGAAGCCAAAGAATGCGTTTAGGTAGTCGGATATTTGGATTCCAAGCAACTCTGCAATTTCTGTATCTGTTATTGTACCAATTCAATTCGTGGCTGGAGGCAGAAAGCTACGGGTACCTGGCAGTGCCACTATTTCAGAGCAACTTCATGGGCCTATCGGTGGCTAAAAGAAGCGGCTATTATGGGAAGTCCGGCTGTCATTGCTTCTGCTTGGGAACAAATTATGTTTATTCTTAACAGGGGCAGGGCATACTCAAAAGACATAGTATTTTCTTTTGAGCTTTTTGATCCTCTTACGATTAGTTCTAGAGGGGGCGAGTGAGTTGTCCCTTTTGTGTTGGATTTTCTACGTTCTTTTCCCATTAAGCGATCAAAACTATTATCTAACAACCCTTATGTAACCAAGCTGTCCGTTTCCTTGTTGTTCAGAAGCAAGTTCTGGCATCAAACCAGAAATGTAGTCGACAGAGGTAGTGGGTCAGGTGTAAAAAATTGGCCAGTGGGAGCTTGCACACAGAGTCCTGAACGCTTTAAAGTTTAGTAAATTATTATATTAGATTATATTTCTATCCTAGTTCGCCATATTTATGCTCAACTAGCAATGACAATAATTTTAATAGTCTATTTTTATTGTGGGGTTGGTCTACATTTAAAGCGAGACATATTTATATTCCTTTTGACTGTAGACTTAAATGCTATATAGGTCTCTCATCTTTGCCGTTTGGGTGCAAAGCAATTAATTAGCCATGCAACAAATTGTATTTATTTCGCTTGCCATGCTGTTGTTAGTGTAGCCTCGTTTTATCATACCGACATCAGCGAGATGAGAACGAATATATGTGGATTTGAGCGAGATGAGACCCATCTCATCATAATTAAAGTCACCATCACCGTCAACTAACGACATCATAATTCTCAACTTGTGTTTCGGAATTTTAACTGGTGGCGGTGGCCAATTTAATGCCCATAAACGTGATATTAACACCTTATTGGAGTGAAGCAGAGCAATTAACACGATGGCCCACTGGTCATAAATGGTGGCATAAACAAAGCAAACACTACACAGGAATAGACAGAAAGAGGGGGTGATAGAGTGAACGGGTACTCGTGCATTTGAATTATGGACTGCGTATCGAAAATATTGAGATTAAAAATCATCAGACACGTAATAAAAATGCGATGGTTTTCGTTTAACTCTTTGATGTACATATGTATGAACTATATGTGTTATTATATTTGTCTGTGCAAGTATATTGTTGGAGCATTGTTTATAAATAATAAATATGTCGTGATTCGATCGTTTCGATCGTTAGGGAGCGTTAGGGAGTGGTAGAGCGATAGAAGTTCAATGTTGCTGTCAATATTATTGGGTTCCCATTTACGTCAAATACATTATAGTTTGCGAAAAGAACAGTGCTGCTTTGGGAGTTGAGAGTATCAACCTTAACTCGTTCGTAGTTCCTGGGATATTGCTGAAACTTACAGAATAACTTCTGCAACTACAAATATTTGCTTAAGATTTAAAAAAATATAGTTTGTGTGGTTCACGATTGAAATTCATCCGCAAAAACTTTGCAGAAAGTAAGAGCAAGCGGAAATCATTAACGATAGAAATCGATAGAAATTCGCACATTTTTTATTTTTTTTATCACTTGTGGTCGTGTGGGAACTGTAGAAACCGCGACTTCACAAATGGCGACTGAGGCGCGTGAGAACTACTGTTGGAATAGTCGTCAATGGCAGTCGAAATTTGAACGGCAATGGCAACAAAGGAAATGGAGAACACAGCCACATAGTCTGCAATAAAACCGCCGTAGCTCGGCATGTGCTTCTCTCAGTTTCAAGTTCAACAGCACCGCGTATTTATGGCTTCATTTGGCCGGAACAGCGTACAAATGGCCTGAGACAAAGAGGTGATGCATGGAATTTGAATTTTCCACAAACGCAAAAAATACTCGAACAATTGCCAGCAAATGCGTCTATTTTATGAGCGGAATTATTTGTATTCCCCTTTCGACCGTTCGACCGTTATGGCGCTGCCTAAACCTCTCCAAGTCTTTTAGAGTGTATATCAACTTTTTTAAATGCGCGAAGGTCATTTGGAATTACTGGGAAATATTGATGTGGTATTCCTTGATATGCTGATGGCCCCAACCATACCCTTGCTAGAGACTGAGAGCAATGCGATCTGCTCGGCACGGCTCGGCTCAGTTGCTACTGGTTCTCAGCTTCATTTATTGGGTCTACATAATAAAAAATCAATTATGAAGGCAATTTTCGACTCACACATGCACACACACACAAATACAAATAAGTACATGGAGGTGTTTGTAAGTACGCGTTTGAAGCTCGACGACTGCGTACGTCACACTCGTAAATTGCTTTTATTGTTCTAAAATAGAGAGCCAAATGGCGGTGCATGAAAGTGAAAGTTATAGATACATTTAGTGTACTTTTTAATGGGGCGCTTGTAATGCTATGACTCTCCAGTTGGCCCCTCCGGCTGTCCGCTGGCGTGGCACTTGCGACAATAAGGAGCACTATCGTTACCAGTGTATGGCTTTATTCACACGTACTGCAACATGACGAGTCGGCCAGGCTTTGGCTTCAGAAGTCCAACTGCCCCCCTCGTCTATCCAAAACAGTTGGCAAAGCGTTCTGCCACTTTCCGACAACTTAATTTCGATCATAAAACAATTCCAAACGCCTGCATGCCCGCTCAGCTTCGAGTACGCGGCCCAGACCAGGCCCAGACCTCGGATCGTTTGTGCCCCTCACTCTGACTCCCATAAAAGGCGCGCATGGCGGCGGTGGCAAAAGTGTTGCTTTAATTTTGAGGGGTGTTTATTTTTATTTTTATTACAATATATAATGCAATCTACATACAGTTTCTCTCGTCGTATACCCGCGCCACAGTCGCTTAAAAAGTTGCTGTCTTTCTGTCTGTTTGTTTCTTTGTCATAAAACGCTTTGCTGGCAATAAAAAGCAGTTAACCAGCTAGATTTATTGTACTAAAATATTGTTTACGTACAACACCAGCAACAACTATATTGCGTTCTCAGGTGGTTACACGAATGTGGCGTTTATCGTGTGTAATTATTGCTGAATTAGCTATATTTGTTTAGTTATGTATTTAAATAAACCTTATAGGTTTTAAAGACAATTTTCTTCTTTTCTCTTTACCTTCTCGTGAGCTGAGAAGGCTTTCTGGCCAGTTAATTCGCTAAACAATGCCTTATGCTCTGTTTTATATTCTAATTGAATCGTGCTAAGTAATTGTCAGTGCCGTGTCACTGAATTGCTCTTTAACACCTTTCAAGTAGTTCAAATAATTTAACGAATACTAAAAGGGTTCTGTAGATCGTACACCTTTACTCCCAGGCGCAAAAGTCTCAAGTAAGAATGCGGCGTGTATCTCCGGAGTTAATATTAAAGAACTATGGCGGAATTAATTTCAAAACGGCCTGTTTTATAATTATAAACAAATACAAGTATCGCACCATATCTGAGCTGGATATATTAGACTCTGGGCGTACACAAAGTACTGCGAATATTGCTACTTTAAGAATAAGTTTTTCGAACCTTAACTAGCGGTGGTACACCACGATTTTCTTGGAATTATTTTAAATTGGACATGTTGATAAGATTTAAAATAAGCAGATACATTATAATTATTAAATTATACTTTTATTATTTAAAAACTCGTATTGCTAAGAGATTTGCGCGGGTCCGTAGCCATTGACGCCTTCACCAACTTTGGGTAAACTAGGTCCTTTTCTTCCTTGTATATTTGTTTTCTCGAAGAGTTGCTGTGACGCTAATACTTATATGTTTTTCAAATATAAGGCACACATTTCGAAGCGCTGCAGGTTCTGTTGCAAGATATCTGTGGCTTCATATAAGCGGTTGTTTCTGGCCAGGGTGGGCATGTCATCAAGAAGATAAAGGTTTGAATGAGTTTTATTTACTGCTGCTATAGGGCCTCGGTTCCTGGTCTTGGTTTAAGTAGATTCGATAGATACCAAGCAATTCAACACAATTCCCAATTTATACAAATAAAATGGTTGCACAAGTTTTTATCAGTGTGGTTCTGCCAGCTTCCCTAGCTTTTCAAACGGATGCCTTCGACTTAGGTAGGTACTTCTGACTATGATTGTACCCAATTACATCATGAATAATTTCACATTTGTAGACATGTATGTTGCCATCATAAATTTAGGGAATACAAAAACAGAGGTGACATTTCAAACAAACACAATAATTCAAATAGGCCAAGCAATTATTGGAAGCAACTATGGTGAAGTGATCGAAATACGAAGCAGAAGATCGAAATATTCAGGGACAATAGCCGATACACGGCTCTGGTAGTGAACAGCCCATGCACATACGCACACGTACTTGTATGTATGCATTTGTATTAATAGGTATGTATAGCCATCAATTCAATGTCAGAGATACAAACAATTTGAGAAGAGAAGATGGTGCATCTGACATTTTTGAAGTAAAAATGTCTCGCTTGGTTGGTCGACGGCATTTCTAGTCTTTGTTGCCCTTTTGCTCCCCACTTTGAACTCTGCGCCCCGCGTTCTTTGTTCTAAAAATATGGCTCAGCTCCGGTTTGACTTTGCCCCGCCCGTGTCTGCATGAATCTTGTTGGGTTGGACGAGTATGTTGTGCGCTGTTGCCTAATTTCTTTCTGGCAAACAACACAAAATTTCCTGGTATAGGCAAAACACGTTTTCAATTAAATGGAAACAAGAAGAGAGCAGCAGGGAACTTGCCCGTTGGCCCCATAGAATCGAAAACGTGACGAGTGAGTCTTCTGTTTCTTCATGTGGTCCATTCCATCTTCGAGTATTTCATAAGTTTCCAGAATCTTTCTTGGTTAAGTAGCAAGAAAATTGTGCACTTGTCAAATAATCCCTTTCTTCCTTGGGCTGAGAACTGGCCATGTTGCTTAGTTGGAATCGCTTAGGGATGACTCGGTTTTGGGCTCGCGGCGTACTTTGTAGGGAAAACCGTAAAGTCCGAAGAGTTCTGAGAATAAAGAAATACAATGCAATTAAAAGTTCACATAGCCACATCAATTCGGCAGCCACATAGTTGGCTCGAACGGACACTGGGATGGACGTAACGTGTCCCATAATTAGCTGGGAGAAAGATCGTAAAAATGCGAGCCTGGAGGTTGCTGGGGAGCGGGGTGACGAGGCTCCGCGTGGAAATTAGCTATGCTGTGTCTAATTGGATATCATGAATCTAATTTAATGCGCTCGCAGCCTCTCGTCTTTGGAGTCGGAGCCCACAGTCCGTCGAAAGTCGAAAACCGAAACTCGAAATTCTTTTAATGGCGGCCGTTGTCAGAGCTAATGAACTTTTCTCTCTCACCATGTTTCTTGTTGTCTTCTTCTGATTTTTCCGTAGTGCTTGTGGGTTTTCTTCTTTATATTGCATGTGAATATATTTAAAATGATTATATTTCTTGGTGGGTTTATTGTTGTCTGAATTTAAAATTTAAGCCGGCCTCGGTGTTCATAATGAAGCCATAAGCCGCCATTTCGGCCATAAACCTATTTGAATATTAATTCTGTTAATTAACTTATTCAAATTTGAGAGTCGTTAAAAGTGGACGCGACGCTTTTTATATCATTTTTGTTGTTGTATATATTTCCTTTCTTGAGTAGTATTATTTGTTTGGAAATAAAAGAAAGAATGGCTCATTGTTGTTTACAAATGATTGGACAGTGTGAGCGAACACCCACAGGAATGGCGCAAAGATAGTCGAAGAAGAAGTGCACAAGTTGTGTAGGAAAAAGGCATTGGTGTTGTTAATAGGACTTTCCTTTGGGGTCATTCCATTCGATCATTGATTGGGTTAGTGTGTGATTTAGGAACCCAATGACGTAAATGGCCGTACAGAATCATTTTTTCATTTAAAAAGCTAAACGGATTATGAAGAAATACAATTTTTATTGCAAGTTACAGTGTACCTAGTTTTAACTAGCATGAATATATCTTTTTAGATCATTCATTAAAAGTAAACGTATATTTTTTATAATATTACTCCCAAGACGTCCTAATGAGTGTTGCACCGTGCAGGCATGCTGATCAGACTGATAATCTCAATAGTCTTGAAAAAAAGTATCCACACGCTTATGTTTTTTGAAAAAAACTATATATTACTATTTTCATCCTAACATATAATTATTGGGCTATTGCAAACAATTTGTTCTTCAAATATTAAATTCATATAAACATCGAGAGGCTCTTGAAGAAAGCGAGAATATAACAGTTGCAGCGTCGTTATATATACGGACATGGCAGAAGCCAAAACTTGTGTTATCTAGGGAATAAAAGAGTCTACATATGTGTATAGTTTGCTCACTATGGGTTCAATTCTTCAAACCTAATATACCGTTTTACCCTTTGGTTCGTTTCCCAAAAAGTACCAAGATAAATAAATTGAGGTCATTTGGTAACATTGTAAAAATACCACGCATTTGGGAGATAAATAATAAGTATGGAGATGTCTTGCTTAAGAACTGGGTATTTTCAAATAAGTTTCATGTTATTAAGGAAAAACTGGATAGCTTTTTGCACACACCCATAAACTCTGAGTTTCTTTTTTTTTTCTTTTTATACCCTGTACCCGTAGGGTAAAAAGGGTATATTAGGTTTGTGCAAAGTATGTAACATACAGAAGGAAGCATCTCCGACCCCATAAAGTATATATATTCTTGATCAGCATGACGAGAGAAATCGATCTAGACATGTCCGTCCGTCCGTCCGTCTGTCCGTCTGTCCGTCCGTCCGTCTGTCCGTCTGTCCGTCTGGATGAACGCAAGGATCTCAGAAACTATAAAAGCTAGAATAACCAAAGTTGGCATCCAGATTCTCCTAGGTCCGAGAAAGGACGAGTTTATTTTATTTTTTGGAATTTTCCCCCCCTTCCCCCGCTACAGAATTTCGTCAATAGCGTCCACATTTCAAATGCTACCTAAACCAAACTTTGCACACATAATTTATATATAATTGTCTACTGTTGTTCATAATTTTATTCAATTCGGTCAATTCTAAGAAAAGTAATTAGCAAAACGAATTCTCGCCAGTACAACCCCCACAAACTGCAGCAACAAGTTCGCTCTTCTTCTTCCTCTTTCTGCTGCTGCTATGGGCGTATATAACTCAGTGACGGAAGTTTACCTGGGTACAGGGTATTACACTGTCGGGCTTGCTCGACTGTAGCGTTCTCTCTTGTTTCTTCTTCTATTTGTAGATCTGAATATGTAATTTTATTGCTATAAGTTTTATGGTGCTTCAAAGCCCTCACACTTTATTTTGTAAAGTTTATTCTTTGTGTATTTAGTGGCTATTTTATTTTCTGCCAAAATATAAACTCATATTTTCCGAGAAATAGATGGAGAATTTTAATTAATTTTGCCTTTCTCTGTTAGTATTTACATAAAGTTTTTTATACTGAATCGATCCCTGCTAGAAAATGGCTAAATAGGAGAGTTGCTAAGGAGGAATGAAAGGTCGCTTCTTTATTATTATTATTATGTATGTTCCCGTTATATTGATCTCCAATGAGCGGCTTGTCTCATAAAACTCTTCTTTTAGTCAAACTTGTGTTTAGGGACTTGGGAACGGTGGCGGATTTATCCGCCGAGGGGAACAGTGCGTCCGAGTTCCACATGCAAGTCCTGAGGCCATGTGTAAAAATTGAGTAGCGTTACATTGACTTGCAATTGAGCATAAAAGTACAAATACATTTGACTTTGACCCCGACCCTGACACCGACACCGACATCGACATCGCCATACACCGCCATTGACGAAAATAACGACAAAAGTAACTACACAAAGCCAGTGGCGTCAGCTTCAGCGTCAGCATCAGCGACAGCTCATTGAAGTCGGAGCAACAGCCGCAGATATTGCACAATGCAAATGTGAAACGAGGAAACAAATTTTACGATGTGTTTGACTACTTACTGTTGGTCCGTCCTTTTGAACGCGCCAGTGCCGTCCTTGCCTGTGCTTCCCTTGCTCACTTCCGGCCTGAACCCTGGTTGGCTGTCCAGGCGAGGCGGCGTCTGCCGAGCGGCATGCATTATTATTATTACCTGCGCGGTGTCAAATGCAAACAAGACGTTCGCGCCAGCCATAAAGTCACAAAATGACGATTGCGATGCTGATGCTGGGACTGGGACTGACGCCGACTTCTTAGCCTCAGGCTCTCAAGCAAACTCTAGGATGAAAGGATTCTGCGTGATTATTTATGACGCACTATCGCTTACCCCTTCAACCATGAGTTTAAGAAAATTGCCGGTAAGTGACTATTAACTGCCCTTCTGCTCTAGCTGTTATGTACTTATTTTGTGTGCGTGTGCGTGTGTGTCTGTGTTTGTGTCTGTGTGTGTGTGTGAGTGTGGCTATACTGAATATCTTCATTTTCTTCATTACAGTCCTAAAACTGGCAATAAGGAACTAACCCGATTGACAAAGCTCTGGTCAGCAACCGCGTCCACATCCTCACTCCAGCTTAAATACTCGGCAGTAGCAATAGCGTTACCCACAACGACAACTCCATCAAAATCCAGCAGTGGCGTCCAGCCAATCCCACAGTGGTGCGCCGACAGCGGCGAGTATCTCTCCCTCCAGTGTTAGTTCCCAGCCTCCAAGTGAGTAAGGTTTACATGTAACTATTATACGAGTATATGTACAGGTAATTTATCGGAATTCTGAACAATCACTTAGATTTGTGTTGGTTCCCATTTTATACTTAAGATAGGCTTTTGCTGTAAGATTGATTTATTTATGCTCTTATGTTCGATGCTCTTATGTTTGATGTAGAATTTATGTAAATTTTTTGATTTCAATAAGTACATAGATAGATAGATAGATTAATATAGATAATAACTGCAATCAATTTACTGATAATTCTGGCGAACTGAAGGACCAACGCACATTTTGAGAATTTTCTCTAATCCACCGTGTGGATTGGCTCTTTAGGTCTCTGAGAAAGTTCACGCTTACTGGCGAAGTAATTCGCTTCTCTATGTGCATTCGTGTGCGTATACGAGTATGTATGTATGTGTGTACTCGCATCCTTTTACGCCTCGTCAACAGAGTGCTACTCAAAGTATGGGTTTGCTTCCTTCTTCCACACCTTTTCTTTTTTGTTTCTTGAGCAATTGTCATAAAACGGCTCATAATTGTTCATTGCAGCATTAAATTTGACAATTGTATACAATTGTATTGTAGTATGTACGTCAGAAAGTTAGGGTTTGCGGCGTTGTTGACAATTTGTCAGCACACATAATTTATTGTGTTTATTTTGCTCATTTAATTAATTAGCACAGGCAAGGATAGCAACTCACTTTGTTCCCAGTGAGAATTCCAAATAGAAGCCGCGCTCAATTTCCTATTGTCTTGGGGCGACAACGGCAATAAAAACATCGCGTCTATAAGACAAGATGAGTACCGTCATGTTTCCCGTCCCACACGAATCTCGGCCATAGATGGCGCTGCGAGTAATTTGGTTGTGTGTGTGATGTTCGTTTGTAAAATATTCAAATCAGCCCCCAAATCAAAACAAATGAAAGAATAACTTTGCTGCTGCACAGGAGACGGAGCGACGACTGTACGCAAGAGAGCGCTCTCATCAAACCGGCAGGGCACATGTACAGGGTCTGTGTATGTGGCCTAGTGTTGGTGTGTTCGCATGGCGTGTGTGTGTGATGTGGAGGCATGCGTTGCCTTCTTGACACGAGCTTGGATCCCAGAAAAATATGAAAATAGTATAAGAAATTTCCAAACTGAAATTATTCGAAATGTTATGTGAATATCAATTATTCACATGCTTGCAACAACTTCATGACTGCAGTCAAGAGTCCCCCAGTTCTCTTAGAGTGGACGAAGTTCGAGCTCACATATACATAAATATCTCAAATCTTATGGATACATGTACATGTATCCACACACACTGTACGTGTGCATAATGCCACCAGAAAGAGCGCAGCGAAGTCACGTGCGCTCTTTGTTGCCCAGCGTGTGTGTACGTTGGATACTTTTTGTGTAGTGTGCGGCGTACGTATACGTATGCACACATACATATAGGACTTAGAATGTGCCTATGCGTGTGCACTTCAACCACCAACACAGAGTAACAGAATTTTGAGTCTGGCGCCGTGGTTGCCTCTGCGCAGGCTCGCGCACTCTCTCAGGGACAGGAAAACAACAACAACAACGGGCTAGCAAAACAAAAGGCAAGCGAATGCGAATGAGATTGCCTTTTGTTCACATCTTGACTTCGAATGATTCCAACTCTGTGTGTAGTTGCACGTCACTCGTAACGTGCTGTTGCCGCTCTTCGTGCGTGAAAGTGTGTATGTGTGCGTGTGCGCGTGTATGAAGACATTTTCAACGCACGTCAAGTAAAGTCAAGTCGGAGATGGAGACTCCACCGCTGCTGTGTTGCTTCTCTGTTGCTTCTCTGTTGCTTTGGCATCGCCGTCACCGTCTCCGTTGCTGTTGTCGCTGCCGTTGTCGTCAGTGTAGATTTGTGCTTCGCTGTGTTCGGTTGAGGTAGACGGCGCGCGGGCGTCTAAATAGCTTTAGCAACGGAACTACAAGAACAACATCCACCACAAAAACAACATCAACAGAAACAAGAACAACAACTACTGCAACCCAGGGCGAGAACGACGAGAATAAGAATAAGTTCAGTGTTGTGCTTTTGTCATCGAATTCGTTTATTGGGTTTCCATTCTGCGTGGAACGTTGCCATGATGCGGTTCGCTGTTCAAAGACATTCAGTTTTCAAATGTAACGAATAACGAATGTCAAAAAAATAAATAAATAAATAAATAAATCGTGGTCAAAACAATGCAGATTATAAGTTTTAATAAAGAATACGAGACAGACAAATATTGTTAACTGTTGCAAACAGCGAATTTAATTGTTTGTTTTGATCGTAAAATCAAATTTTATGACCAACAACATAAAAAGCAAACGCCAAACCAAAAACTCATTCGCGCTCACACGCACTGAAATTACTCGCGCGTTTTGTGCCGGCATAAAACTATAACCACAAAACTAACAGCGACAACAAAAACGGTGATGACAATTAAATCAGTAACAACTGCAAGTGTCAACAGCAAGCGATTAAAAAGCGGCATTAAATAATCAACAAAAATATGCAAATGTGCAATTAGTGTTTGAGCCAACGTGCAGAATCAAAAAGAACATATTGACTTGGAAAAAAAAATAGTTTTTCAAATAAATGACCATGATTTTGAAAAGCTCGACACTGCACTGCATTTAACAAACAATTTGAAAATAATCGTCTGCACTTTTTGGGCAACCATGAACACCCTGTGAAAACCTGCCCCTTGGTCTCTTTGCCTTGGTTTGGAGCTGCGATTTTGATCAAAAAACGCTGCTTCTGGCCCTTTGCGTTCTGATTTGCGGCAGTGCCGCTCTTCATCACAACCATACGAGTATTGCGCTCTTTCGCTCTTCACGCGTGCGTTTGTGTTGGTGCGCAAGTGCGTGTGTGTGCTTGTCCATATTTATAATTGTGTGCGTGTGCGTGTGCTACGCAAATAAACTTGGCAACATACTGCAACTGAAATCGTAAATAAATATTTTTATTTAACTGAAATAACTCGAAAAACATCGCATCGTTAGCACAAAAACCAACAGTGAGTACAGAAATTAAAAGCAAAATAACAAAAACAACGACGGCAGTGCTGGTTTGCATTTTAATCGTCAAATATTGTTAGAAAAATTAAAATCGTAATATCAAGCGAACAATTTGAATATTTAATAATAATTCGGAGCCCTATTGGAAGTGCACTTGTTTAAAAGAACGTTGGAAACGTGCCTATTGAAGCGGCTGGGACGGACGGGGACGGTAGGATCACCTTTCGTGGGGAGTATTCGGAGTATCTTTCGCCTGTACCTTGCCTGAAACGCGATCAAAATAACCGTAAATATTCCACCCCTCCCCCAAACCCCAACCGTCCCGCTGGCGTGCGCTCTCTACGACCCCCACGATGTCTCGGCAGTCGGGTCGCACGCCGCTGCCGGGGCTTGGTGGGGGCCGCATCATCCACATCCCTCCTCGACGACCACCACAAATTCCGTGGCTGCTGCGGCTGCTCTGCAACATCACCAGCAACAACAGCAGCAGCATCAGCACCAGCAACTCCAGCAGCCCACGCAACATCTGCAGCAACTGCATCATCATCCGCACCACCACCTGCCTCAGCCCCTGCACACCAACCATCATCACAGCGCGCATCCACACCTGCAGCACACGATCGTCTCATCTGCCACGGTTGCATTGTCGACGCCATCTTCGGTCCTCCACCAGCAGCCACAGCAGCAGCAACAGACGACGCCCACACATTCCACGCCCACACATGAGGTTAAGTATGAAGATCCTCCACCCGTGCCAATCGTCGCCGTGCAGCAACAGCAACAGACGCCCATCCAGCATCTGCCCGCCCAGCAACAGCAACAGCAGATTCCAACAACTCCAGTCAGTGGAGCTCTCAGCCCTGCACAGACTCCCACTGGACCCGCCTCTCAACAGCCTCAGCAGCATCTCACATCTCCTCACAACCGGCAACAACAATCGCAAAACCAGCATCAGCAACAGACTCCGAACAGCGTCGTCAGTGGCGCGCCGTCAAGTCTTCAGCAACAGCAGCAGCAACAGCAACAACAACAACAACAGCAGCAACAGCAACAACAGCAACAGCAACAAAATCCGACAGTCGCGTATGGGCAATCTCAAATTATTGCGCCGACAACGGCGAGTGTCTCTCCCTCCAGTGTTAGTTCACAGGCGCCAGGTGAGAAGAATTTCCCAGGTCTCATTCAGAATATACTCGTATATACGACACCTGAATTCGATCCATTTTAGTATTACACGTATGGTGGGGTGGTTCCAAAAGCTAAATTTTTCTAAGAAAATGGCATGATTTTTAAAAATCTTGATCAAAAACGAAAATAGAATTTGCTTTTTGCAACACAAAGTTTGTTCCAGAAATTTTTCTGGTAGCTATATGATATGATATCGTATAAATTAACATATTCGAAGAAAAGCCGAAGCCTACCTTTTTGATAACTTTTTGGCACACATTTAAAAAAAAAAAAATGCAAAACCATTTTTGGGTTCAAAGGTGTCCCAGCAATTTATAATATTATAGCTGGTTTTCAAATGATACTTTTTATTGGTATTCTCTTAATTTGTTTTGATGGATGCTTAATTCCAAAACTGCATCGGTCGAACCGTTTTTCATAACTGCAAATACAATTTTCTGAAATATGGTTTTATCAATCACTCCATAAATGTACATACAAGTATTAACCTGATAATATTTTTTAACTCGAACAAGATCTAAGACAAGAAAGAAATCCTAAGGCCGAGCGAGCTCAACTCTTAAATACCTTGTATCTCCCACCAAAAAAGAAAAAAGTTTATTTTTTTAAATTATTTTTAAATAATTATATTACTTAAATTAAAATTAATATACAAAAGTGGATACATGTTCAGAATCGTGTGTCTGCGTGTTTATATGCATATATGCATGTATGCATCACAAAGTTGAACCAGAGCAGCAAAAACAACAACAACTGCGGGCAGCGCTTAGGCAGAGATTATGTTTATGGCTATAACTTTCTTCATAATTGACCTATCATGATGACACTTGGCACACGGACAGATAACCACAAACTGAATGTACAAGTATATTCAAAATTCCAATAATTACGGGAGTTATGAAAAACACAAATTGCGAGGGAGTGGGGGGTGTATAAAAAAAACACAAATTCGATCTGCCCAGGGCTTAGGGGAACCTGAATGCCAAGTTTGGTTATCCTAGCTATTCTACTTGCTGAGATCGTTGCGCTCATACAGACAAACAGACAGTCGGACGGATGGTCTGCCACGCTTCCTTTCCTATATTTAACAGAATCATACAAATCAGGCATTGGTGTTGGTGGAGTAAAAGACATCATAGCCTGATTGTTCCTATGACAGCTATATAATATAGAAGCCACTTATTTAATTTTCTTTTTGAATTTACGGAAAACCCATCCTTTAGATTCTATAACAACTGCAGAATATTATTTGATCCAATCGGATTTTGTCGAATGAACAAGAAGTCTACGAACACAACTGGCTTTAATTAAAACAGACTAGGAGAAAAATGGGTTTGATTTGTCATGCTCATGTCATGTCATCAAGTTATATATATTTGAATGGGGTCGGAGAAGGTTTCTCTTGCATGTTAGATAAATTTCCAGGTACCCAATGTACCCTATGTACCTTTCGGACTCAAGGTATTAAAAGTTGTTTTTACTACAAGGCGCCACATTAAGTAGCTTAAACATTAGACACCTCTACATTATATATATATATATATATATATATATATATATATATATATATATATATATATATATATATATATATATATATATATATATATATATCTATATATATATATATCTATATATATATCTATATATATATATATATATATATATATATATATATAACTTTTTTAAGCATTACTCAAGACAAGTTGAATTCATTTTGATTATGAATATTATTATCATTATTTAATATGCAAGAATAACAACGGAATGAACCTGAACGGAATGCTAGAGCTGTGGGAGCTCTGCTCGAAACACCACATACCGACTTAAAAATGGTTTTAGAAATTCACTATTTTCATTTTTTACTTAAAATTTCTTAAGTGCGTATGTATATAATGCCTACCTAAATAAAGTATACATCTCTTAACGTTTTGTTGTTGCACAAACTTGCATCGGATTCCCGTGTGTATTTGCATTTGCAATACAGAGTTAAATCAAAGCAACAACATCCGAACTAATAGAGCGTTAAAGTCGTGCCAGGCCGACTATTGAATACCCTTTACCAACTCCTTTCCTGACCACAGCCATTCAACTCAAACAAACTTTGTTGTAACAATCATTCCTATGCAACAATTTTGATAAATAAAGAATTTGCTTACGGTACCGGAATAAGTAAACAAACATATATATAACACATATGAATATTGTGCGGCACTATAAGAAATGTTATGAATTTCAAGCTTGCTTCGGAATTGTGGAAAATGGTGATTAAATCTAAAAATCAATTTGGGTTTATGTGTCTAAAATGTCTTTGGTATTAGCTATACCCTGTAGTGCACAGATTTGTAATGAAACTAAAGAGCATCTAGAATATATCAAGATATCATTATAAACAAGAGAGTCTTTAAAACAGTGATTTTTGCATAAATCGGCACTTTTTTAAAATAATGAGGCAATATTTGATTTGGAATAATCTTGACCAAGCGAGCAGACTCATAACATGGGGCTTGCCACACCTATATTATCTTTTCTTTGAATTGACCGATATGAATAAAATTATTAAGAACAGAAGTAAAATAAAAAACAAGAGAGAACGCTACAGTCGAGCAAGCCCGACAGTGTAATACCCTGTACCCAGGTAAACTTCCGTCACTGAGTTATATGCGCCCATAGCAGCAGCAAAAAGAGGAAGAAGAAGAACGAACTTGTTGCTGCAGTTTGTGGGGGTTGTACTGGCGAGAATTTGTTTCGCTAATAACTTTCCTTGACCGAATTGAATAAAATTTTATACAACAGTAGACAATTATATATTAATTATGTGTGCAAAGTTTGGTTTAGGTAGCATTTGAAATGTGGACGCTATTGACGAAATTCTGTAGCGGGGAAGGGGGGGAAAATTAAAAAAAAAAACATAAACTCGTCCTTACTCGGACCTAGGAGAATCTGGATGCCAACTTTGGTTATTCTAGCTTTTATAGTTTCTGAGATCCTCGCGTTCATCCAGACGGACAGACGGACGGACAGACGGACAGACGGACGGACATGTCTAGATCGATTTCTCTCGTCATGCTGATCAAGAATATATATACTTTATGGGGTTGGAGATGCTTCCTTCTGTATGTTACATACTTTGCACAAACCTAATATACCCTTTTTACCCTACGGGTACAGGGTATAATAAAAAACGAGAGATAATGCTACAGTCGAGCAAGCCCGACAGTAAAATATCCTGTACCAACTTTCACAAAAAATTTTTTTTTTTAATTTAAAAATTAAATTAAAAAAAGTTAGGTAATTAATAGTTAAATTAATATAGAATGTTCAATACATACATACATAAGTGGCGACATACGCTTATATACAGTTTCAACAGCCAGACATCAGAATCATGTCTATGTACGTGTATGTGTGTAGTACAGAATTAAGTCATATTACAACAACAACAACCGCTGTGGGCAGAGCTTGAACAGAACAAATCCTTTCTCGAACTTAGGATACCAAGTTCGGTTGTTCTACTTCTTATACCTTTGATATCCTTGCGTTCATACAAACGGACAGACAAACAGACGAATTCCGAATGTCCCCTTTTTATACCCTGTACCCGTAGGGTAAAAAGGGTATATTAGGTTTGTGCAAAGTATGTAACATACAGAAGGAAGCATCTCCGACCCCATAAAGTATATATATTCTTGATCAGCATGACGAGAGAAATCGATCTAGACATGTCTGTCCGTCCGTCCGTCTGTCCGTCCGTCTGGATGAACGCGAGGATCTCAGAAACTATAAAAGCTGGAATAACCAAAGTTGGTATCCAGATTCTCCTAGGTCCGAGAAAGGACGAGTTTATTTTATTTTTTGGAATTATCCCCCCCTTCCCCCGCTACCGAATTTCGTCAATGCTGTCCACATTTCAAAAGCTACATAAGCCAAACGCACATAAGCCAAACGCACAAATGCACACGCAATCTATATACAATTATCTACTTTTGGTTTAAATTTTATTTAATTCGGTCAATTCTAAGAAAAGTTATTAGCGAAACAAATTCTGGCCAGTACAACCCCCCCCCCCCCCCCCAAACTGCAGCAACAAGATCGCTCTTCTTCTTCCTCTTTTTGCTGCTGCTTTGAGCGCATATAACTCAGTGACGGAAGTTTACCTGGGTACAGGGTATTACACTGTCGGGCTTGCTCGACTGTAGCGTTCTCTCTTGTTTAAATTCACTTAAAAAAGTAAAATTAAAAAAAATTTAAATACATAAAATTATAAGTTTAAAATATTTTTTAAACGAGCTTTTAAAGCATGGAGACCGCTCTACTATATTATTTCATTCTTGGTTACTTTAAGTTTGAACAAATTTTTAATTTTATTTTAAAAAATAGTAGTACAGCCTAGGAATTAGTGAACCGGGTGCATGTACTTACATATTTAGGAGTGGGTTACGAACCCAGCATTTGACCCGCTTAAAAGTAGAAAATTAATATAAATATTAAAAATATTTATTACTTTCCAGATAACATGTCCATCATAGCGCCTCTACACATACCCGCAATAAGGCCAGGTTTTGAAACGGACGCAACGACGGCCGTAAAACGGCATGCGCCCTGGGCCTACGAAAATGAAAGCTTCAACCAGTACAACCCTTACTATCCTCTGGACAGAGAGCGCAAGCCAGTGTTCTACAGCTATCCAGACACCCAGTTTCCGGTAAGTGTAACGAGCAAGGCCGCCTCGAATCGCGCGGACAGTCAGAATAGTCGCGACAAACAAATCGTAAACAACTCAATGGCAATGCTTCCCTCTTCTACCCCCCGCAGTATTGGAACTACCGCGATCAGACGACCTCCGCCCCTGGGATCTATATGAACGCCACGGACGAGCGTCATGCAAATGTGGGCGCAGCAGCGGCAGCGGTGGCAGCAGCGCGACAGTCGGTGGAGGGCACCTCGCAGTCGAGCTACGAAACGCCCACCTACTCGTCGCCAGGTGGGCTGCGCGCTTACCCTAGCGAGGCCTATTCGAGCACAGGTATGCGAGCATATCACATTTTTCTTGTTTCGTTTCGTTCCGATATTGTTTTTTCTTGCCTTTGCATCGTAAGTACTCGTATTTGTTTCGCTTTTCGCGGCTGATTGTCGTTGTGAAAAACAAATTACGACATTTCAAAATTTGTTATTTAATTAGCGTTTTGCAAAATGCCTCATAAATTAATTTGAGATCTTTGGTAATCGATCCGACTGTAAAGTGGGTGTTGGAGTCCTAACTGCTAAGCAAATAGATTTCATTTAATGTGTTTATGCTTGACCCCCAGGCTATAGACGGTTCTATATTTGCTTAAAAAAGGCGAGTTTCTCAAATACGAAAATAGTGGGGATGCGGAGCATAGTTATTCACGGGTTGAAATTATATTTAGTTATTCATTCAATTAAATGCAATGTGCTTACACGTATATATATTATCTGCTACTTTAACAAGCGATCATAATTAATTGCACAGTAAATTCAGAATTGAATTGTCAATCCATTACTTTGATTGCATTATAATCTTAATGAGCTATAAGTGCAATCGCCAATCCTCACCTTTCTCTTTCTCTCTTTAGGGACTTCTGGGGGTCTGCCAGTGGGCGCTGTGGGTCCGTGCACTCCGAATAATGCAATGCACGATGCATGGACCAGTCAGGTGGCGGTGCGGAAAAAGCGCAAGCCATACTCGAAATTCCAGACGCTGGAACTGGAGAAGGAGTTCCTGTTTAATGCATATGTCTCCAAACAGAAGCGCTGGGAGCTGGCCCGAAATTTGCAGTTGACCGAGCGGCAGGTAAGCGATTCATCTCGAGAGATATGGACCATCCTCACTCACTCTCTCACTAACGTCTTTTTTGAAGGTTAAGATCTGGTTCCAAAATCGTCGTATGAAGAACAAGAAGAATTCGCAGCGTCAGGCCAATCAGCAGAACAATAACAACAGCTCCAGCAACAACCACAACCATGCACAGGCCGCCCAGCAGCATCACAACAACCACCATTTGAACTTGGGCCTGAGCATGGGGCACCATGCTACCAAAATGCACCAGTGACCTTTGGACAACAGCAGCGCCGGCGCCATGGGCTTTGCCTCCTACTAGCAGTTAGCCAATACCAATCCCATCAAGTGCGAAATGGCCATGGACTTTCAATGTTGAAGAATGCATTTAGAAAGATTATACTTAGTGGCTCTGTGCACATGTACAAAACTGTCCAGATGTTAGAGATCGAAGCCCAATCAAGATGAGCAAACTGTCGCAAGTTGGAAAGGAAGGAGCCCTGTACTGCGCTGGCGTCGCTGTTCCGAATGCGGATGTCGTAGAGACGTAGGCGGACGGAGAAGAGTTAAAACTTATGTCTAATGAAATGCACCTAAATGATAAGTCAGTAAACCTTAACTTAAAAGAAATACAATTTAAATTATATATGTATGTAAAACGCAACTTAATTGAAGCTTAGTGCAGTAGTTGAATTCGAGAAAAAAGAAGAAGAAGAAGAAGAAGAAGAAGAAGAGGAGGAGTAAGCGAAAGCAACAAACGATACACAAAACAAAATTATGTAATATGTATAATTAAATATGTATTCTCTCAACGCTCTCATAAATTTACGCGCATAACTAACTTTGAACTATATACAATAAAATATAAATATTACTTAAAATATTACCCATATGAATAACAAAAGAATTGCGTAGTAGTTTAACATGTAAGTGCATATACTATATTTGCAAACGACGAGCACATTGTAGCCCCAGAATACTTAGAATACGTTCTTGCGAAAACCTGAACAAATTGTTTAACAATTTCAAATCCAAACTACAGACACACTCAAGGCCCACATGTTCACGTACAGAAACACATAAACTCTCATACACAATTAAACAAAAAAGTAAAGCAAAAACTCAGTAAAGCGTCGCACTTGTAGGATAATATTTGTCGTATAATGTTCGTCGTGTCGTGTCCTTAAATACCGTTTAAGTTCCTGTATATAAATTAAGACATAAAGGCAGCCAGTCCCAAGTGTGTAGAAAACAAAAGAAAAGAAAACTAAACAAAACCAAACAAAACTAAACAAAACAAAACAAAACAAAACAAAAGAAAACATTTTTAGTAAAACCGTCAAACAAATTTGGGTTTGTGTGCAAATAATGAAATGATAATATAACTTAATTATGATAAATTCAAATGCGAAACACATTTTAGTTAAAAGTGAAGTAACTCTTAAGGTTTTCGATGTGTGCATGTATGTTTACTCCATAGTTAAAAGCGCTTTTCATCTAACTGCAAATAAACAAAAACAAAAACAAAAAATATACATATACACGTACATATATAACTAAAGCATGGAAAAATTTATTACGGTTAAGCCACAAATAAATAGAAATTCGAGGAAAACAAGCATACATTAAATGATACTTATATTATATAATAATGAACATACATACATATACATATATTTTCATGTGTATCAACTCTGCTTAATCCTGATATTACATCTAAGTTGAGTTCTGTTGTGTAATTGTCAAATTTTTGTTAATGTTTTGCTTCATATACTTACTATTATACATGTATACAATAATAATGCCTATACATAAATATCAAGTGGAATGATTTCGCCAGTTGCTTTATCCGAGTTCTTGTATTATTATTATTTCACACCTTCTGATAAGTTTTAGTCTAAAGTCGGTTATGTTTATACTTATGTTCAATTATAGTTTGTTTAGTGAATTTTTATATAGAATTAGAAATTTTCTTTTTTAAAAAGTTAATTATTGTGAATAAAATACAAAATGCAAAAGATTAATGCAAAATTATACACAAAATACATATGAGTATGCCATTCTGTTACTCACTCGTATTGTCTAATCAAAATCGTAGCAAATGGAGCAAAGGGCCTGGAGGGTTCGACTAGTTCTAGTCCTAGTCCTAGTCCTACAAATGCATGAAACGCATACAAATCTCAGCTTTCAAGTAATTTGTTACTTTTTCATTTTTATAATTAGCTTATACATTTTATTTTGGTAAGTAGACCACCCCAGAGAGCAATACCTATGTATGTAGTTTCACGTATGCACAACTGATAGCGTTTTAAAGACGACCTCTCGGCATCGAATTTATTCATAGGCATCCATTGTACTTGTACATCGTGAATTCGAATAATCAATTAACAGAATATAAGCAAACTTTGTACTCTACTTCAAGTTAAACAAGCCACTCAAAGTGAACATTCAATTACCTGCTATAACCTGCAATGCGCCGCTCCGAATCCAATAAGCCCAATAATTCATATCATATGTGTTTGCTTTTGATGTGTTATGCCATTACGTTCTTAAAGTTCCCCCTTAGTTGTCTAACACATTTCATTTCACTGCTATTCAAATCATTTGTAATGCTGCGCTTAACGAAAAGTCTAGATTAAAATAGTTTGTTTTGGAATATTCCATAAGGTTAAATAAATTATTATATAACTGTATATTAATTTTGAAGTTTTCTTTGAAAATAACAATTGATCTAAAACCGCTCTACCCCACTTTAAGAGTTTAGTATTCTTACATACTATATTTAATACTTTTTATCCGGCATTATTTTAATCCGGAAGTATACGAATATTAAAACATTAAGACCATGATTGACAGGGCATGCAAGAGCCGGCTTCTTCAACTGCCAATGCCATTGCATTGCCATCGAATTTATGTTCTCTTCACGTCCTGTCAACGCATACAATCACATGAAGTATTATGTAAAGGATTAACCGATTTAGAAAAGAGCAAGTGGAGAAATACTCTGTACATATGTGTAGAATAATTATGCGTGTCTATGAGTGTTTGTGCCTGTGCAAAGCAGCAACAACAACAACAGCTGTGGCCAGTGCTTGGGCAAAGATGACATATATGGCTATAATTTCCTGTTAAATCGGTCCTTCATTATGATTAATCACTGACTGGATGTATTTGCCAAATTTGAGTCAAACATTCTAATAATTACGGGAGCTACGGAAAATCCTTAATTGCGAGGCAGAGGGAAGGAAAAATGCAATTTCCTGTACAACCTTTTCCCAATCAATTAAGTAGTTTATATACGTACATTTAGGTAAGTAAAATAAAATAATTAATTTTATTGAGGTTTCAGAAACCTCAACAATGATTAACTCTTCTAATTCCACCTTTTTTTCGGCAACTAACTGCCTATATGCATACAGAGGTGGTCAAAAGTATTTACACACCGGACATTTTTTTACATATTCCATTATCGGACATTTTTGTTTATGTTTGATCTTTGCAGAATCAAATGTAAGAACAATGAAAAGGATAACGGCTCATATGACGAAAATATAGGCAAAAGAATTTATGCTAATAAGCTGTCAAAAGTATTTAAACACATTTTATTTGCATCAAAAGGAAGTAAACAATTCAAAATATACATACTTTCTTAACAAACTTTGAAGTATTAATATTCCAGAAATTATCTAGAACAAGAAAGGAATGCTAACGTCGAGCAGGCTCAACTCTTAAATACCCTGTACCACCCCACAAAAAACAAATTTAATTAATTAAATTAATTAATTAATTAAATTAAATTAATTAACTAAATTAATTTAATTAACTAACTAAATTAAATATAAAATATTCCATGCATGCATACATACATTTACATCAGAATCGGGCCTTACGCGTGTTTGTGTACTTGTACATATATATGTATGTGTGCATTGGGCCTGGTTATATGGCTATAACATTTTTTCCAATCATTCTATCATAATGAAACTTGGTGTACGGATATATAATCACTATCCTAATGTGAATACCAAATTTTACGGGAGTTATAGAAAATCGTTAATAGGGGGGGGGGTGTGTGTGGGGGGGGGGGGGGGTAGTTTAGAAAAAATGAACAAACTCGTCCTTTCTCGAGCTCAGGAGAATCTGTATACCAAGTTTGGTTATTCTAGCTCTTATACTTTCGGAGATCCTTGCGTTCATACAGACAGACAGACGGACAGACGGACATGGCTATATCGACTCGGCTTGTCATGCTAATCAAGAATATATATACTTTGTGGGGTCTACCTTGTACCCTTTGGGTACAGGGTATAAAAATAGTGAAAACTCAGGAATTATCCGTTGAAGTTCGATCTGAGATTTTCACAAAATTTAAGAGCGATATTTCGGCATCAGACTTACTAATGTCGTCTAAGATTTTATGTAGAACGGTGCGAATTTATTTTAAACAAGTGGAGAAGCTAAGGTCGGCTTTCCCGACCTCGAAATACTCTGTACATATGAGTAGAATAATTAAAGAAATTAAAATCAAGAAAATTAAAAATTAGTAAGCCACGAATTGCGGGAGAGTGGGGGGTGTATTAGAAAAAATAAACAAACTTGATCTGCTTAAAGCTCAGGAGAACCTGAATACCAAGTTTGGTTATTCTAGCTCTTGTACTTCCTGAGATCCTTGCGTTCATACAGACAGACAGACAGACGGACATGGCTATATCGACTCGTCCTGTCATCCTGATCAAGAATATATATATACTTTGTGGGGTCTGCCACGCCTCCTTCTGTGTGCTACACACATTCGTACAAAACTAGTATACCTCTTTACCCTTTGGGTACAGGATATAAAAAGTTAGTGAAGCCACACTGCGTTACAGATTAATAGAAGCTATTATAAATACACACGATGTACGCAAATAGCCGATATTACCCCACCAAACCAAGCAAAACGTCTTCCGAACAAGACGATTTGTACCGTCCGTCTGTCCGCCCATCCGTATGTATGGATGAACGCCCGGATTTCGGAAACGGCTAAGCGCATATTAACCAAACTTGGTAGTCAAGCATCAAGTTCACTCTTCTTCTTCTTTTTATACTCTGTACATGAAATGTACAGAAGTATATTAGGTTTGCGGGAGCTGAAAAATGTAACAGGCAGAAGGAGGCGTGGCAGACCCCACAAAGTATATATATTCTGGATCAGCGTGACAAGACGAGTCGATCTAGCCCTGTCTGTCTGTACGTCCGTATGAACACCAGGATCTCATAGACTACAAGAGATAAGAGATAAGACACTAGAGATACCAAATTTTGCACAAAGATGCCTTATGTATGTTTCTCGATTTTCCATTCGTATAATCGCTTATATCTCGGAGACTATAAGACCTAGGGACACCAAATTGTAGTCCCAGATTCCTTATGTGAATACGCAGAAAATGTGTATTTTGGAATTTTCCTCCCTCTCCCCCGAAATCTATAACTCCCTTAATCTTGGAATTTTTCATTGACATTCGGAAAAGACCTCTCGTTAGTGATTATGAGTCCGTAGGTCGAGTTACATAATGATAGGCCGATTTAACAGGAAGGCTTGGCCATATATATATATGACCAAGCAGTGACCGCAGCTGTACTTGTGGTTACTGCTTTGCACAGGCACACAGACACACACAAGCACACACATACTTGTACACTCATAGATACGCATAATTATACTACACATATGTACAGAGTATTTCAAAGTCGGGATACCCGACTTTATCTTCTCTACTTGTTTCTTCTGCTATGGGCTCATATAACTCAGTGACGGAAGTTTGCCTGGGTACAGGGTATTACACTGTCGGGCTTGCTCGACTGTAGCGTTCTCTCTTGTTAAAAGCATCGAGAGATTTTTTACGTCATGCTACAAAACAATAAAAACTCATACCCATCCTTAGAACCAACATTCAGGTAACGTGGTGTTTCTATACTCTCTACATGATCATGATTGTTTAATTTTACAAAAAATAGTTTTTGCAATGATAATGATAAATTAATTATTTAGTTAATTAAAAATTAATTAATTAAACATGTTCGCCTTGACTCACTGATTAAGGATATATATAAATGTTGTCCTTAATCCTTATAAAATTACAAAATTTCAGCTTGAGTTTTATTATACCCTGTACCCGTAGGGTAAAAAAGGTATATTAGGTTTGTGCAAAATATGTAACATGCAGAAGGAAGTATATCTGACCCCATAAAGTATATATATTCTGAATCAGCATGACGAAAGAAATCGATCTAAACATGTCCGTCCCTCCGTCTGTCCGTCCGTCCGTCTGTCTGTCCGTCTGTCCGTCCGTCTGTCCGTCTGGATGAACGCAAGGATCTCAGAAACTATAAAAGCTACAATAACCAAAGTTGGCATCCAGATTCTCCTAGGTCCGAGAAAGGACGAGTTTATTTTTTTGTTGTTAATTTTCCCCCCTTCCCCCGCTTCAGAATTTCGTCGATGGCGTCCACATTTCAAATGCTACCTAAATCAAACTTTGCACACATAATTTATATATAAATATCTACTGTTGTTTAAAATTAAGAAAAGTTATTAGCAAAACAAATTCTCGCCAGTACAACCCCCCCAAACTGCAGCAATAAGTTCGCTCTTCTTCTTCCTCGTTTTGCTGCTGCTATGGGCGCATACAACTTAGTGACGGAAGTTTACCTGGGTACAGGGTATTACACTGTCGGGCTTGCTCGACTGTAGCGTGCTCTCTTGTTTTTGATTGAAAAAATCAGTTTTTATAACTTTTATTTTTTTGCTCATCAATAATGATTATTGGTTAATTTTTAAAGTAAAACTCAAAATTAATCATTAAATTGTGAGCGAATTAATAAAATTAAAAAATAATCATTATTTTGTAATTTTTTTAATAACACTTATAATGATTACAGTCCCTGAATTAAACCTCTTGTTCCTTCTGTGTGTTACAAGTAGAGAGTAAAGTAGAGAAGCTAAAGGGAAATACTCTGTACATACATATGTGTAGAATAATTATGCGTGTATATGTGTGTTTGTGTGTGTCTGTGTATGTCTCGTGTGCCTGAGCAAAGCAGTAACAACAACAACAACTCCGTTAATTTAGGAATACCAGATAAATAGCGATTCTTCTTCAGTTAGATATGTTGGTTATTTAGTGGGGAGGAATAAATTGCTTTAAAATAGCAAGAAAGTCCGAACAATCAAGAAAACAATTTAAAAGCTTCAGCAATACTAGATATTATTAGTAATACCTGCCATTTGCCAACCATTGCTAAAGCAATTCAATCCGTAATTATTTTAGAAAATATAGATTTCAAAGCAAATGCAGTTCAGGTCGGAATTGCCATTAAGTCTACAGAAATCAGATCAAACAGTGCCACCATTACCGAACATTAGATCGAGAAATCTATTTAAGTTATTATTCATTGAAGGAAGTAAAAATCACGTCATTATTAATAACCAATGGGTAAAGAATAGTCTCGATTATTGAAACAAGTAATACATACAGACCGAGAAGGGAAAAGGACTTTAAGCCTAACAGGTTTTTACATGAACTAAATCTGATCGAAAGGTGGAGCTAACTGCAAAACAAAAAAAAATAGAGCGAGCAAGTCCGACAGGGGAAAAACCCTGAACTATGCGTGGAGCAGGAGCAAAAAGGCGAAGTACTGGATTAAACTGTTTCGCTATTAACTTTTCTTAGAAGAGATAATTTGATAATTGAAATAATCGAAATTTGTACGCAAAGGTAGTTAAGGTAGTTGGCATTGTGGAGGGTATTGGCGAATTTCTGGAGTGGAGGAGAGAGATTAAATTCAAGTGAATTGCGCACACATATGAGGCATCTGTGTGCAAAATTTGTCTATAGCTCTAATGTCTCTGTGATCTAGGTGTGTAAGCCCAACTTGTCTATACTAATATTATAAAGAGGAAAGATTTGATTGTTTGTTTGTTTGTTTGAATTGAAAAGGCTTTGAATCTACTGGACCCATTTAATGGATTCTTTCACTGTTGGGAAGCTACACTATCGACGGTTACCATGGGCTATATTATAATTACAAAAAAGAATGGAATCCTTACTAAAACGCCAATAATGTAACCAAAGGTGTAAAAAATTACCTTAACAAACTCCTGAATAGCATGCTGTTAGTTCAAAATCATCCTCGAAACATTGTCACTTTAAATATTAAAGCAATATTATTCAAAAGCCCCCAGCCAAATAAAAGATTACAAATCGATCGACACCGTGATTAATATTGAAGACATTTAAATTTACTAAACCCTTCTGGACTGCCGCCACATGAATTGACGGTAAAATTCGGAATTGCAGTCATGCTTTTGAGAAATTAAAGATTTCCAAGCATGTGCAATGGGACGAGGCTGCTTATTAAGGAATTGCTGGACAATTTAAGTGTAGCAACTATTACCAACGGTCCAACAACTGGTCAACTAGCTCATACAACGGGGATACTGATGATCCCATTTGATTATTTATATGGCTTCAATTTCCAGTAATCCCAAGGTCAAGCCTTCGAATTATTAGGGATCGACATACAAAAGCATTGTTTTACTATATGTTGACCTATCACGGGTCGGAGCTCCTGAAAATCAATTCATTTTGCTACCACAAAATAAACAAGTAAAAAAGCTAAAGTCGGGTCTCCCGGGTGCGTCTATGTAAGTGTATGTATGTTTATGCGCGTCTTTTCGTGTCTGTGTAAGCATGTTTGCAGTCAACAAAAGCACCAATATCAACAACAGCTGCGGGCAGCGCTTGGGCAGCAAATATAATTATGGCTAAACTTTGGTGCTCCTAGGTCTTATAGTCTCCGAGATATAGGCGATTATACAAATAGAAAATCGGGAAAACCACCATAGGGGGGAAGGGGGGGGGGGGGGGAAATCAAAAAAATAAAACAAACTCGTATAGCGTACACACATATGGCATTTGGCACATTTGGTGCAAAATCTGGTGTCTCCATCTCTTATATTCTCTGAGATCCAGGTGTTCATACGGACGGACGGACAGACAGACGGACGGACAGACAGACAGGGCTAGATCGACTCGTCTTGTCACGCTGATCATGAATATATACTTTGTGGGGTCTGCCAAGCATCCTTCTGCCTGTTACATTTTTCAGCTCCCGCAAACCTAGTATACTCTTGTACATTTCATGTACAGAGTATAAACAGTCGAAAGCTAAGATTTTGAATGCATTAAAAACCATTCTTTAAGCTAGATTTCTGGTCTTGGCACAAGAGGTCAAAAATGTGGAAAATGTTCCACAAAAACTTGTTTTTTCTCTGTGTATACTGAAATACACCAAGGTATGATATAAACGGTATAATGAAGGCACGTACTAAAGAGATAACATACACTTAAAAAAAATCACATTCGTTGTTAATTAATGTCTGTTAAGTGAGAAAGTCCGAAAAGCGTACGCAACTCAATCAATAAAGTTTGCGTTTTTCACTCAAAATACTATTTCTGATTCCCAAGATATTCTAAGTTAAATTTTGAGATAGCAATTAATATAATTTTGTATACCCTGTAAACGGTAATGGGCACGTATATGATAATCCAAAGTATATATGTATATTCTTTGAAGTACAACGAGATGAGGCGTCTTTCAAGCATCTCATAAGGAATTTGTGTATAAGAAGGTATCTTTGTTACTTTATAAACAATCAAGTTTTGAAAAGCGAAATTTCTTACAAATTATTTCAATCAAAATTGAAGACCAGTTTCTTGTAAGTGATGGTCACCATATAGAAACTCCATAGAAGAGTATATGCCTGATTATTGCAGTATATACGCTATGGACCGCATAGGGGGCCATGCCCCATTTCAGTCCACTGGATTTCCTGCAGGTATAGAGTGAGATTGTGGCTTTCCTCACTCTGTCTTCGATGTTTAGATTCCAGTCCAGCTTCCTATCCAGTATCAAACCTAGATATTTGGCTGAGCTGCTGAAGGTTAGTGGTACCCCATTTAGTAATGGGGGACGAAGAGGTGGAATTTTATATTTCCTCGTGAACAGCACCAGCTCTGTTTGGCTGGGACTTCGCTTAGGCCACTTGACGTACCCCAAGTTGATAATGTGCTTAAGGCATCGGTCATGCGTTCGCACAGGAATTGGGGGAATTTCCTTGAAAGGGAGGTGGTTACGTCATCTGCGTAGGCTACAGCTCAGCATACCTATTCCCTCCAAGGATCGTAGAAGTGTGTTTACCGCCAACCTGAGGTGTTCCGCAACTTACGAATCTGGATGCGTGGACGACCCCAGCGTAGCCTTGATATACCGCTTGGTTAGAAGCTGTCTTATCAGTTCAACGATGGAGTTGTCCATTCCCAGGTCCGTAAATGAGTTAGTAATAGCCTTAAGGGACACACAGTTGAAAACGCCTTCTGTGTCTAGGAAGAGCGTGAGAGCTCAGAGAGCGGGATCTTACTTCTTAAATAGAAACCTATTAGTCTCTCGAACGTTTTTACTTGTAGTAGAAAGGACGAGATACTAATAGGCCTGAAGTCTTTCGGGTTGGTATGGGAGACTTTATCCGCTTTGGGTGTGAAGACCACTTTTGATCTAAGCCAAGTTTCTGGGATCAGCCATCTGATGGCAGTATCTCCTGCATGCGGCTGATATTATTCGCAGATAATAAGTCTGGGAGCGGGTGAGATGGACCCGCGCTTGGCGCGTCTTTGGTTGGTTTAATGCATGCGGAGCTGGGGAAATGGGTGCATAGAAGCAGACGAAGTGAATCTTCGTTTGAAGTCGTCCATGACTTGTCTGGCTTCCTGAGGTAGCAAAGCGTTGAGTTTTTTAAAGAACCTTTCGATATCAGAGTAGAGGTTCTGCCAGGAAGATCGTTTCGCCTGCCTGAGTATTTCCTTGTACTCTGGCAGACTTTGTTTGTATAGTAGTTATGTTCACTTTCGAGCAAGCACGACCATGAAATACCCTGCCTGCTATACATATATAGTAGTACATATGTATATGCACAAACTTAATATACCCTTTTTACTCTACGGGTACAGTGTATAACAAGAATGGAATGCTAGAGTCGAGCGGACTCAACTCTTAAACATCCTGTACCCACACCCACAAAAAACGAAAAAATTTAATAATTAATTTAAGAAATTTAATTTATTTAATTAATTAATTAATGTTCAGTACCGAAACAAGAAAGAGTTCTAAAGTCGAGCCAGCTCAACTCTTAAATACCCTGTAACTCCCACCAAAAAGGAAAAAATGAAAAATAATTAGTTTAATTAATTTCAAAAAATTATATTAATTAAATTATTTAATTAATTTAAATACAAATTTTTGAATACATATATACAAAAGTGGAGACATGATAATGTAGAGTTTCAACAGCATACATTTACATCAAAATCGTGTCTGCGTTTTTATATGCGTGTATGTATGCAGCACAAAGTTCAACCAAAGCAGCAACAACAACAGCTGCTGCGGGCAGAGCTTCGGCAGAGATTATGTTTATGGCTATAACTAAAATTCCAAGAACTACACTTTGTGGGGTCTGCCACGCCTCCTTCTGTATGTTACATATATTCGCACAAAACTAGTATAGCTTTATACCCTTTGGCTACGGGCTATATAAAAATCAAAGCATTTACGGCTATAATTTTCTTCAGAGTTGATCAATTAGGATAAAACTTAACAAACGGACACATAATAACTAACTGTAATTACATCAATTACTAAGTTTGAAATTCCGAGAATTGCGGGAGCTAAGGAAAATCACTTATAGCGGGGGATTGGATGCAAACGGAAAGTGCTGCGCGAACAAAACTATAATTCGCGCATTCTTCTTAGCAGAATTTGTATACCAAGGTTGGTCATTCTACCTTATATACTTTCTGAGATCCTTGTGTTCATACAGACAAACGGACGAACGGACAGACAGACGGACATCGCTATATCGACTCGTATCAATTTGTACTCGAATTACTTCCTGTCAGATGTTGTGTTCATCAAAACATGGCTAAGCCCCATATGGCCGTCAACGGAAATATACCAAGTTTCTAAATTTTGGGTCATTCTATTTAAAATACCATCTGCAGTAATAAATTCAGCAATTGGATTTATAAATATTTTGATATATACTACATTATATTAATCCTGTTTCTGCACTATTCGATGCGGTATTGTTATTTCATAAAATGTTTTCAATGCAATTACTGTTTGTTTTTCTTGCCTCGAACGCAAACCTGATAATCTGACGTTTATGTGAGTTTTATTCAAATTGCACAAAGGGGGTGAAAACGATTTTAAAATCGTAAGATGTACATAAGCGTTTGTATTTTAAAAGGCTACATATATGTATATAGAATATATATGTATACATACATACTACTTATGTATATTTCGTATGTACCCGTATTTGGGTTGATTTGAATAAGTTTCTGTCCCGGCGTCCGTTTATTGCTAAGCTTACGAATATGTGCGGATATGGGGTTAGAAAATAAGTGCGAAAGAGAAATGCCATAAAATGCACCCTCCTATATAAACATTGGCATTTCCCCTCATTCAAGGTTCACAGATTGCTTGGAAAAGTGCTTCGCTTCGGTTGAGTTTAATGCGTTTTTTATGTTATGTACAAGAAATACGCTTTCTCCCATCGAGCGGGAGTGGGTTGAATTGAGTAGGGTTTGCTGTTGACGACCCAATGAAAGTTACAACCACCGAAAATTTGAAGCTATCGACAATTTATAGAGATGTGCAAAATTTTAAAATATGTAAGGAGAGGGCAAGAATTTTCAAATCAAAAGTAGGAAGCAATGGCCAAGGGAAGCTAGAAGAGGGGATTGTCCTCCCTAAATAATAGCAGCAAGCTATCTGATTTATTTGCTACTGATAGCTAGGAACAGATGGAATCAAAAAATGGACTTTAATATCAGATGCCAGAGTGAAGATGATAAATGTTCTCAACAATTATTTCATGCACATGGGTACCTACTCGATAAGAAAACTCTTCGAAGATTAGGAAGAACGTTTATAGCTCGGGTCATAACTTTAAACTAAAAATTATAATCTTAATCATAATTAATCTTATCTGTCAGTTTATTGAAGGAAATGTTTCACATTTATAACAGAAGGGCGTTTAACGAATGGAAAAATTGCATCGATGGTGTTCAGGTATATTTTTATACTCTGTACATAGAATGTACAAGAGTATATTAGGTTTGCGGGAGCTGAAAATGTAACAGGCAGAAGGAGGCGTGGCAGACCCCACAAAGAATATATATTCTTGATCAGCATGACGAGACGAATCGATCTAGCCCTGTCTGTCTGTCTGTCCGTATGAACACCTGGATCTCAGAGACTATAAGAGCTAGACACAAAATTTTGCACAAAGATGCGTTATATGTGTACGCTGTGCAAGTTTGTTTTATTTTTTTGATTTTCCCCCCCACTTCCCCCCTATGGGGGTTTTCCCGATTTTCCATTCGTATAATCGCCTATATCTAAGAGACTATAAGACCTAGGGACACCAAATTTTAGTCCCAGATGCCTTATGAGAATACCCCCTCTCCCCCGCAATCTTGGAATTTTGAACTAAAACTTTGTAAATACCCCCAGTTAGTAATTATGTGTCCGTACGCCAAGGTTCACTATGATCGATATGACCGATTTAACAAGAAGTTATAGCCATAAATATATTTGCTGCTGCAGCGCTGCTCAAGCGCTGCCCAAACGCTGCCCGCGGCTGTTGTTGATGTTGCTGTTTGGTTGACACGAATATACGAGCATATACATACATACACTCACATAGACGCAATTGCTTTGTATATGTGCAATTATACACCCTTTACGTGAGTTCAAATACCAAAAGAGGTAAAATTGATCAAATTGTTTTTTTAAATTCTCTTACTTTTTTAATTTCTATAATTATTCTAAACATATGTTCAGAGTATTTCAATGTCGGGACACCCGACTTTAGCTTTTTTACTTGTTATACACTGTACCCAAAGTATAAAAGGTTTAGATTAGTATTTAGGAGTTGAGCACGCTCGAATCTAGCAATCCCCTCCAGTTTTCATTTAAATAATTTTATTTTTATACCCTGTACCCGTAGGGTAAAAAGGGTATATTAGGTTTGTGCAAAGTATGTAACATGCAGAAGGAAGCATCTCCGACCCCATAAAGTATATATATTCTGAATGAATTCAGCATGATGAGAGAAATCGATCCAGACATGTCCGTCCGTCCGTCCGTCTGGAAGTCTGGATGAACGCGAGGATCTCAGAAACTATAAGAGCTAGAATAACCAAAGTTGGCATCCAGATTCTCCTAGGTCCGAGAAAGTACGAGTTTATTTTATTTTTTGGAATTTTCCCTCCCCCCGCTACAGAATTTCGTCAATACCGTCCACATTTCAAATGCTACCTAAATCAAACTTTGCACACATAATTTATATGTAATTATCTACTGTTGTAATTCTAAGAAAAGTTATTAGCGAAACAAATTCTCGCCAGTACAACCCTCCCAAACTGCAGCAACAAGTTCGCCCTTCTTCTTCCTCTTTTTGGGCGCATATAACTCAGTGACGGAAGTTTACTTGGGTACAGGGTATTACACTGTCGGGCTTGCTCGACTGTAGCGTTCTCTCTTGTTAAATATTAAACTTATTTTTTTTTTGTTTTTTTTGTTTCACTAAAGGGTTTTTAGGAGTTTGGCCCGCACGACTATAGCATTTCTTTTTTTTTATACCCTGTACCCGTAGTGTAAAAAGGGTATATTAGGGTTGTGCAAAGTATGTAATATGCAGAAGGAAGCATCTCCGACCCCATAAAGTATATATATTCTGAATGAATTCAGCATGATGAGAGAAATCGATCTAGACATGTCCGTCCGTCTGTCCGTCTGGATGAACGCAAGGATCTCAGAAACTATAAAAGCTAGAATAACCAAAGTTGGCATCCAGATTCTCCTAGGTCTGAGAAATGACGAGTTTATTTTATTTTTTGGAATTTTCCCTCCCCACGCTACCGAATTTCGTCAATACCGTCCACATTTCAAAAGCTACCCTAACCAAGCTTTGCACACATAATTTTTATATAATTATCTACTTTTGTTTGTTGTCAAATTTCATATAAATTGGTTAGTTCTAAGAAAAGTTATTAGCGAAACAATTTTACTCCGGTACTACGCCCACAAGCTGCAGCATCAAGTTCGCTCTTCTTCCCTTTGCTTCTGCTAGAGGCGCATATACCTCAGTGTCGGAAGTTTACCTGGGTACAGGGTATTTCACTGTCGGGCTTGCTTTACTGTAGCGTCCTCTCTTGTTCAACATGTCTCTTTCTAAGACCGCACACCTCTTCAATCCCTCCAAAAAGTATTCGCCATCCTGCTTCAAAAACTGGTTGCTTACGAAGGTAATAGGCCCTGATTCGATGAAAAGTTCAGTCCCTCAAGCACAGCTTTTAGCTTAGCGAGTAAAAACTGGTCTGGAGAGCAAGGCGGGGTGCTGAAACTCGACTGTATAGGATGACACATTTGATCAAAAGTGAGCACCCAATGCGCAGAGAGCTTTCTCATGTCCAATCCGTTATTCAAAATATGGCAACCGATGCCCAGGATGTAATAGTTGATAGCGGAGAGTATAGATAGACAGCATCTATATCGTTTATGATTGGCGAAGGCTTTTTCACTTCAAAAACATTGCATTTTCTCATTCTTAGGATTAGAGGATTATCATTGATTATACCAGGGCAAATGATGTTTCTTGGGGGGGCTTTAATTTGAGGGACAAATAGCTTCTCCCTCAGTTCCATTCTGGGTCAATAATAATTTTAAATTCCAAAAAATACATGGAAGCTCGTACCGCTTGAAAATTTTGATGGTATTACGAACAATATTGACAACATAAGCCAGCAACTAAGAAGCTCATAAGAGTGAACACTTTTTCCCATATAAACGAAATATTATAAATAAAATACTTCAAGTTTTGAATTCATTAGAATGGAATCGCCGGATATTTAACTAAAATAAAAACTGTCCTTCGGTTGAGCGATAGATCATGAAGGAGTATTATAGCTGCCATCAGTAATACAAGTATTGAAAAGTCTGTTATTGAAAGATATTATGATTCTTCTTCCAAGTTCTACAAGAGAAGAATTCGTGAATGGAAATTATCAATGTTTCTGCGTACATATCAAAAACATTATGAGTTTCAGTTGTCAATGAAACTGAGATGATGGTAAACAAATATTCTTCTATAATGTGGAGAGTACGACCGTGGCTCAAAAGGTCGGAAAAGTTGGCATATGCAATGCTAATTTGTTCCTCTTCTGGTTCTACGATAACTATGCACATTGTACACATGTAAGTATGTATGTATGTACATGCATAGTACTCGGGTATGGTGCACTAAAGAGGTTGTTTTGAAAATGGAGGGTGAATAAAATAGCTAATTCAATACAATTCGACCAGCTCATCAAATGATAAGCGTGCGATAGATGCTCTTGTGTGTGAGGCTGTCTGAACCCCAATCGCATTTTTTCTGGTGGTGCGTCGGCAGTGTGGCAAAATGCCAGAAGAATACCAATCTAATGATTACAACAACCACTGCGATGTGGCAGAACTGGAATTGAAATTGACTCGTCGTCGTATCCACACACATATGTACAGATGTCTATCCGCGATGTCGGCATGTGGTTGTGCGAGATGACGTCGTCAGTTTTGGCGTTGGCGTCGGCGTCAGCGTTGGCATCGGCGTCGTCACAACTTGAACTTGTTTCGCACATAAAGATACAAATGTATCTACGGCAGACAGCAAATGGCGTATATAAAATGATTGGACATGTGTCTGTTCCTGCTCTGCCCTGCCTGCCTGCCTGCCTGCCTGTATGCCTGCCTGGCTGCCTAGCTGCCTGGGTGGTTGCTGTTGGTGTAGCTCTGCCTTTGCTTTTCGATTGTGCGCGTGCGAAAGAAACGGATGCAAGTGCCCAGAAAAAGAGAGAGAGAGTGAGAGGGAGAGGAGACACGCGCGTTTTATTGCCGTCCGTCGGTTGTTGCCTTTTGCTGCTGCTCCTCTGGCTTTTCATCTTTGTGGCTGTGGCTCGTTTGGCGGTAGACGGTAAACGTTGCTCTAGCTCTGGCCTGGCCCTGGTTCTGGTTCTGGCTGCTCGTTCTTGTTCCGTTTCGTTGCTTCGGCTCGTCGCTCGGCGTGCGGTTCTCATCCGATTCTCCGTCCTTTTGACTCGCAAGTGTTGCCTTTTGTTGTTCGCGCGCCCTGGCCGCTGCTGCTGCCTACGCTGGCGTTGGCTGACGTTGGCATCGGCGTCCATATTGCTGTAGCTGGCTGGGGTTTACGACTTTTTGTCATGTTTGCTTCGCATCGTTCCCGGCAAAGCGCGTCGCTGTCATCCACATCTCACATACATACTTACCCGCTCGTGTACATACACACACGTATGCACGTAGTTTGCCAGCCGGGAGGCACAGGCTCAACCACCGTTGAGGGAGCAGCAGCAATCGCGTCCGTGTCACCGCCAGAGACACCTTTCCCCTGCCTGCATTATGGCCTGTTGTCTGTATCTGTAGCTGTATCTGATTCTGCAGCCATTCTCTGGGTGGCTCTGCAATTTGAGTCTCGGCTGCGGCCACTTCGATGTTCGTGTGCAGCTCGCAAAGCCGCTGCCGCTGCCGCTGCCGTTGTCGTTTTCGTAGTCGTCGCAGCCGCGGCCGCTGCCGCTGTCGCTTTGTGTCAAACCGAACAGCAAATATTATTTTTGGACACTTTCCTATAAGGTCGACGCCGTGTCGACAAGACGTCCTTCTCCATTCGTCGTTCAACAATTGATATCTGCTCCACGGAACAAGGCAAATTAAACCAAAAAGCCGGACCAGACTCGACCGGGCCAGACCGCAACCTGCGCTCGAGTGAGAGCGCTCAGCTGTGCGTGTGGCTACAGCTGCAGAATTCAGTTCCATTGTCTGGCAGACGCGTCTATTGTGCATGTTGTCCCATTTGAAATTTGGCAGCGGCCAAGTCGCCATTGTGTGCGACGGCCATTAACGTGAAAATGAAAAGTGGTCGGTGTCCAGTGCCCAGTTTTGTATAATGAATTGAAATGGAAGAACTGGTTGTAAATCAACTTAATACAAAATCTAATTATAATAATAACATAGAACGACAATGCAGATGGAGCTGAAACTGGAGTTGGAGCAGCGGTCCCAACGTGCGCGTTCAACCCGTCAATTGTGAATGTGGATTATTTTTCGCGTGTACGGTTCGAGGCAAAATGTTAACAACATTTTTCTCTTCCATGTGTGTTTCTTTTGCCTCGTTGTGTTCTGTATTCTGTGTTCTGCGTTTTGTGGTTTGGCTCGAGGTCGGGTCGACGGACCTTAGCTGGCGTCTGGCGTAGCCACTGCAATGTCTTTCCCATAGCCCTCGGCGTGTATAAACGTACGTCTCGCTTCGCGCCGTTGGCGAACTCTCGTGCTTGCTGGGCGTGAATTCAATTAAAATGATTTGTTGCCGCCGTTTTTGACATTTCGGAGCTATATAGAGACTTTGATTCATTGTTGAGAATAAAAACGGTCATCTAAACAAAGTTATATACCCTCAAGCTGGTGTGCAGCGGCAAAGATCGTATCGCAAAGAGGAGGCTCTTCAATGTCTTTCATCGGTAAGCAGTATACATATTATGTTTCAGTTATTATGTTCATACACGTATATATTCCTCAAGAATGAAACTTACGTAAATCTTTTTCATAACCGATATTACAACACCTTCAAAGGATATAGTTTTAAAAGGTCGAAATACTTAAAGTGATAGTAGAAAGTATTTGGAGATATTTTTAGCCAACGTTATAAAGAATTGGAATTAAGCCAAGCACCACAATTTGAATAATAAAATCAATAACAACAGAGCAGAAAATACTGGAAACTAGTTTTAAGCATAAACACCGTATATACAATATATATCTATAAATAGACAATCTTTTGTATTTCTTTATTCCGTAATAATATGTTCGAGGTGACTAAGTTCGTAAAAGAGCAGTATTCTTTATTGCTACTATATATGGAAATGTGTGCTGACTTTTTAAATGTGTGGAATATGTATCAAATCATCCATAAAGCAACAATTTAAATCAATATAGAAAAGAACCAGAAATTCGAACATTCCAAGAGAACTTAAATTATTTTCTTATACATATGTTGATTTTTAAGTGTAAGTCGAACTTCATGTCTCATTTGAATAACCATTGTCATATGCAACTTTAATAATTTCCTACAATCCTGAAGTAAATAATTAAAAAATAGATTTTACTTCTTTCACGACGTACAGCTCCCAATGATTTACAAAAGCAAATAGGTATGGGTAAATTCCTAACTGTCTGTATTTCATTGTAAATAATTCACAACGTAATACTAAGCGTAGACATTGGCTCGGACGCACTGGTCAGAAAAGGGTTGTTAATATATTTATGAAGATTTATGACTCTGCAAACTGAAAACAGCTCCTGGAGATACTTTCGGGGAAGCAAGACGAATTCTCGTTTGTCTACTATGCCAAGTGATGCAAAACTCGGGCACAGAACCCTAGGGAGGTCGTACGGATGTGACAGAACTTGGGCTAATGACGGACTGGTCCGAATCGGCGAAAGCGTGAAGTTGGTCATTTTATGACCACATCATAAAGTCCACATCAGTTCGAGCCTCAAAATATTTTGGTTTGAACAATGGAAGAGTTGCGACCATAAAGAATGCACAGTTAGGGGCAAGTTGCAGCGAACGGGTTGCAGTAAGGCAATCCGTATTTATATGTATATGAATGTATTTGTACGACAGCTATGATTTTCTTTACTGTTCTGTAGCATAGGTATGACGTAATACAAATATGGGGTTTCCCAAGCCAATTGAATGCTAAATGAATACATAAAGTTGTAATGAACGACATGTAAAACACAATACTACAAATTAATTGCCTTTGGGAAGGAGCAAAAAACCCCTACCTCTCCAGCCCCAATCCCATACCAGACCCATTGTTGCCAACCCCGCCTGTATGAAAGCCTGGGCAGGGTGGAACACTGGAATACTCTGTGAGTTTCTGTCACACTTATTGACAGCCCGCCATTACAATAACACGAGGGCACAGATGCGAGTTTTACATGTGTGGAAGCAACACACAAGCGCTGCGACTCTCGTTAAAATTCAGGGCCTGCCGCATGAAAGAAACATATGAATTTCATTCCTGGTACCGGGATACTTATCGATTCGACGAAACAAACGACAGGCATCAGGCGACACTCGACGCACGGTCTAAAAATATTTTAATATATTCTGACACTTTCATAAAAAGATGCCAAACTCTTGGCAACAAAGCAAGACATTATCGCCGCATAATTAATGCCACATGTTGCAGTACAGCCATTGCTAAGCGCAAGGCCTCGAGAAGGGGCGTAGAGCGCCAGTGCAGCCAGACACAGACAGTAAAATATGGTAAGGGGCCCGGCTGCGGGTCGCCGTTGTTGTCGTCGTTGTCGTCGTCGTCGTCAGCTTCAAGAAATATCATAAAGCCATTCGAATTTTAATTGCCTTTCTAGAGCGTTCGCGCTTAGATACGCCCCAAGAGCCATTTCCATATTGTGAGCTCAACTTCACGCGCTGCCTTTTGTATTTGAATAAGCATGAGAATAATTTAATCGAAATTAAAACAACACTCCGCGTAAAGCGACGGGCAAAACAAATGCGTTTGGGCTCTAGACCAGTCCCATCACACATCGCCGAGTTTTTCCTCGTACGCTTTGGCTTCCACTTTCGCTGCGCGGCGCATGCGCTTGCTTCTGCCCCTGCTGAGCTGCCGTTGCCTGCTGCTTTGCTCGAGTAGAGGCCATTATAAAAGGGGCGGAGCCAAAAGGTCGCCATGGGTTCAACGCACAGACAGCGTGGTGAGTTTCCCCGACTCCTGTCCGCGCACCATGTGGTGGAAAGAGCAAGCAATAGTTTATACTCGAATTGGATACAAAACGCAAGTGTACGATGAGAAGCTGATTAATATCAACGTATTGGCGGTACTAGCAGGAATAATTACTTTTGAGGACACTTGATCCACATTAAATGCTGTATACTAAGATGAAAAATTGCCATTTTCAACTGTACGATATACCAATCATTATACACCATATCAAATGGAACCATATTAGCTAGGAATACCATTTTGGCATCTGTCTAAAGTTGGTCACAAGCCATACACATAAAGGCTCATTATTGTATATACAAGTAGCAGTCATACGAATGGTTTTCGTAAAAATACCTTATCTTACGATTTCGTATCGACACGTTTTGAATAATGTGTCACTATATTCGAATCCTTAATATGAAGAGTAAGGGATAGGTATTTTAATCACTTATATTAAAAAGTACAGAATTTCAAACCGAGTTATATTTCAGTATGAATTGTAATATATTGTAATTGAAATATTCTAATTTTTGAATTGATTTTGATAAGGGCTTACTTTTCATGCCCAATCTAACGAATTCAAAGCCACAACAAATGATGTTGTTAGTTAAGCATCACAGCTCACGTAAATAATATAAGAGTCAACGCACCTTACGTTAGTCCTATAGGATCGTTCCGAGAATAAATAAATTTTTAAAATGGCAACTCAAATCCCAATGTGCCAGTTATATTTAATAGCTCTCGAAGATATCAAGAAATATTGACCGATTTGATCTGAAATGAGATGCAATGTTACTGTTGTGTGGGAACACCACGAGTATGTGCTGATGCTTCCGTGCTTTCTTTGAAGCTCCCTGTTGTATTGATTTTGTAATTCTTCAACTTCAACTTCTTCAACTACTGTGTTTACGAAAGAAAAAACAGAAATAACTCCTTTAGGCGGCGCCTGCCAAGGGCGGTTGGATAGTTTTTTAGCCTATCCAAATGAAAATGAGATTGACAGTTAATCCTCAATTATTGTACCAAGAGGCACCAGAAATCATGCGCGATGTTTTGGCCTACAGTATTCTGTTTTTGTAGAGGCTAGATATGGCTGCGATACTAAAGGCCTGCAGCCCGTACCGCTAAGCTATATGCGCCTCTAGCAGAAGCAAAGGGAAGAAGAGCGAACTTGATGCTGCAGCTTGTGGGCGTAGTACCGGAGTAAAATTGTTTCGCTAATAACTTTTCTTGGAACTAACCGATTTATATGAAATTTGACAACAAACAAAAGTAGATAATTATGTAGAAATTATGTGTGCAAAGTTTGGTTAGGGTAGCTTTTGAAATGTGGACGGTATTGACGAAATTCTTTAGCGGGGGAAGAGGGGGAAAATTCCAAAAAATAAAATAAACTTGTCCTTTCTCGGACCTAGGAGAATCTAGATACCAACTTTGGTTATTCTAGCTTTTATAGTTTCTGAGATCCTTGCGTTCATCCAGACGGACGGATCCGAATACTTGTACTAAATTTCATATTACGTTTCAGTTCTGATGGGTCTAAATAAGTCTGACGTTAAATTAATTTCATACTTGAATTCCCAAATGCATTTTCAGCATCAATACTGACAGTTCCCATTAGCGGAGATTCGCCAGAGACAGAGATCCAATAGCCGGATGCTCATTTATCTAGGCGTGGCCAACACTATATCTCATAGCATTTCGATAAAATACCCCTCATAAATAGAGGGAATTATAAAAATTGAATTATAAGATTGTATATAATTTTACTTTTCCTATTATTGTCTATTATTTTCCTTTGCATTGGTGCTTATGATAATGCATTTATTTTCTTCTAAAGTAGACTGGTGGTTATGCATTATTTCTAATGAATTGTAAACATTACAAAAATGCATAACAAATATAAGAAAATTACGTTTTCTCCCCCATAAGCGAGCATCTCCCATAAGTGGACAAAGTTGCTGCGATGGTGGATGCCCGGCTATGGATAATTTGTACTAAAAGTATATGCCTAGTGTTGGTTTTAGATGTGCTGAAATATTTAAATATTCAACAAAAAAAAAATAAATAAATAAATAAACTCGTCCTTTCTCGTACCTAGCAGAATCTAGATACCAACTTTGGTTATTCTAGCTTTTATAGTTTCTGAGATCCTGAGATCCGGACGGACAGACGGACATGTCTAGATCGATTTCTCTCGTCATGCTGATTCAGAATATATATGCTTTATGATGTCGGAGATGCTTCCTTCTGCATGTTACATACTTTGCACAAACCTAATATACCCTTTTTACCCTATCGGTACAGGGTATAAAAACAATATACCCCTTAACTACTCAGTGCAGGGTATAATAATATACCTGCGAAGTTTTACCGAAAGGATTTGGCACACATATATGTAAAGCCTTAACGATGTGTACAACGTGAGGTAAAACGTGGTGATGTCCATCTCTTTGTCTGTCTACCTGTCACCTGTACGCCTAGGTATCAGAGACTATAAGAGTTAGGGACACAAAATTCCGCCTACAGATGCCTTATATGAGCACGCAATACAAACGAGTAACGATTGTTAAATCAAGTAAAGCAGTTGTATAACAAGGAAGATATGTTAGAGTGAAGGGTGCTCAACTCTTAAATACCCCGTAGGAGAACCTGGATACTAAGTTTGAAACTAGCATTACGTTTTTTTTTGTAGCCAAAGGCTAAAGGCTACAAAGTATATTATGTCTGACCGAACCGGATTGGCCATATATCTACCAATAACATGGAGTCTGTTATGCCTCTTTCTTCATATCTTCTACGTCCTCCTTGCCTCTTTCTGAGCATAGCATATATTCGCACTAGCAAGTGTACCCTCTTACCCTTTAAGGACAGGATATACAAATGTACTTCAAAGGGATTTATAAGGACCAACTTTAATTACCGATTTTATAATTTAAAGCCATATACATGCATGTTAACTTTGGAGAATAGCCACGGTTGGTTACAAATCATGTACAGCCATGGGCATAAGCAGGGGGGAAGTATATCCGTCGGCATTTACTATATAATTTATGATCTCGAATTCAAAAGCAACTAAGCCCGCCACTTAGACTCCCAAAATTTGTGACTTAAGATGGGACTTTTCTTATCAAAAACTTCATTATTTATACAAGTATTGGGAATGTTGCTGTCATATCAGATGGTGTTATATTGCTCGTAAATGGTAACCCTAGATGACCACATGTAAAATACGCACAACACGCTCTCCAATATACAAGTAAGATTAGCAAGAGACAACGCTACAGTCAAGCAAGCCCGACAGTGAAATAGCCTGTGCTCACAACAAGAAAAGCAATTTTTTTAAACTTTTTATATTCATTGAAAACATATTTAATTATTTAAACAATATTCAAAACATACATAAAGGGATATATACATATGTATGTTCATGTTTCAACAGCGTACATTTACATCAGAATCATGCCTCTGCGTGTTTAAATGCCTGTATGTATGCAGCAAAAGTTGGACCAAAACAGGAACAACAACAATAGCTGCGGTCAGAGCTTGGGACAGATTATATTTATGGCTATAACTTTCTTCATATTAAACCTATTATGATGAAACTTGGCGTACGGACACTACCAGGATGTCAATACCAAATTGGAGTTTGAAATTCCAAGAACAATGGGAGTTATGGAAAATCGCGGATTGCGGGGGGTGGAGGGTGCATCGAAAAAAACTCAAACTCGTACTTTTTCGGACATGGGAGAATCTGGATACCAAGGTTGGCTGTTCTAGTTCTTATACTTTCTGAGATCTTTGCATTGATACAGAAGGATAGACGAACGGACGGACAGACGGACATATATATATATATATATATATATATATATATATATATATATATATATATATATATATATATATATATATATATATATATATATATATAATTTGTGGAGTCTGCCACGCCTCCTTCTGTGTGTTACAAACACTTTTTAGCTCATAATACCCTGTACCCGTAGGGTAGAAAGGGTATATATATTCTGAATCAGCATGACGAGAGAAATCGATCTAGACATGTCCGTCCGTCCGTCCGTCTGTCCGTCTGGAGGAACTCAAGGATCTCAGAAACTATAAAAGCTAGAATAACCAAAGTTGGTATCCAGATTCTCCTATGTACGAGAAAGGACGAGTTTATTTTATTTTTTGGAATTTCGCCCCCCTTCCTCCGCTACAGAATTTCGTCAATAGCGTCCACATTTCAAATGCTACCTAAACCAAACTGCACACATTCTATATAATTATCTACTTTTGTCTCAAATATCATCTAAATCGGTTAATTCTAAGAGAAGTTATTAGCGAAACAATTTTACTTCGGTAATACGCCCACAAGCTGCAGCATCAAGTTCGCTCTTCTTCTTCCTCTTTTTGCTTCTGCTATGGGCGCATATACCTCAGTGTCGGAAGTTTAACTGGGTACAGGGTATTTCACTGTCGGGCTTGCTCGACTGTAACGTTCTCTCTTGTTTTATATTTATTTCCTTGTCTATTATTTAATATATGTACTATATCTTCATTTAACGCGGCATGCGCGACACTACATGCTGTTGTACTTTTATAAAAGAGTGGTATAGAGGTATAAGAAACATCGGGGAAATCATAAACAATGAAACAACATATCATATTAATAGTGGTCTCAAACCTACTCGCAAGAACGCGAATGAAGGATATTTCCTCAAGACGTAGATTCAAAATACACTAAATAACATCTATAATTAAGATTGTCATTGGTAGATTAGTTTTAGTTTTTTATACCCTGTACCCAAAGGGTATACTAGTTTAGTGTAAATGTATGCAACACACTGAATGAGGCGTGGAAGAGACGAGTTGATAAAGCCATGTCCTTTTGTATGAGGTAAAGACTCTCCTAAGCCCTAGACAAATCAAGTTTATTAATTTTTTTTGGCGAATCCCACAGCCACATAAAATCGAAAAATTTCTGAAAATATTTGTGGGATATAAATACAAGTTCAATGAATAGACACCCCAATTAGAACACAACTTTTTTTTTAACTGTGTTGCAACAATTTGGATATTAAAAAAATAAAATAAACTATTTTGTAAACTGAAATATATTGCACTGGAGAGAATTATAGGCCAATTCCTGTTTTGACACGGCAAAAAAACACCAAAGTTAGTCAAATTCGGTCATATCGGTTATATGGCAGCTATATAAATTAGTAGCCCAAACTTAACCAAACTTGGTATGTCGTCTTAGAGGGCCAAAATAAGCGAACAAACTAAATTTGGGGCAAATATCTTAATATTTCGAATTCATGCCAAAAAATTTGGATTTGGTGCATAATGCATAGTGCATTGTAGTGTTTTTTAAGCTTTCCGACGTCACATACGTCCTTCGCTTTTTATGGCTTCGATTAGGTCCTTGATTAAAGTTGCGTACCCACTGTCGCCCATCTTTCTTGGTCTGTACAAAGGTTATCCCTCGCCTCCTGTTCGTGTTTCTTGGATCAGATGTGGATGCCCTTTCGCGCATTTGCCGAAGCTGCGACTTCCGTTCTTGTTTCGGTTTTATGGCTTTAGATGTGGTTGCCTCTTATAAACGTGATTCGCGTTTATCGGCATTTTCAGATACTCTTTTTTCGCTCATCTTTTTTGATTTTGTGGCTTGTTTTTTACCAATAGATGCTTTTTGGTGGGATTTTACAATTATATACGAATGGAACACTGACAAATAGAGTAAAACAAATGAAAATGAGCACAAATAAGAAAGAAAACTATGGTTGATCGCGTTGACAAATCGGCGAAACTTCACAGGTGCACCCATTGCACTATTTTAAATATTGCCACAAAATTTGATCGAAAAGAGGCGTGACAGACCCCATAAAGTATATATACTTGTATATTCTTGATCAGGATGACAAGACCAGCCGATATAGCCATGAATGATGTAAATGATGAATATTTAGTATTTAATTACATTAAATACATTTTTTAAATTAATTGTTTTTTTTTTGGGTGGTACAGGGTGTTTAAGATTTGAACCCGGTCGACTTTAGCATTCCTTTAGCATTGAATCACTTGCCCTTGTTAAGCAGCTGGAGCATTTGAAGCTGTTGTCCCGATGGGGAATATATGTAAGTTCGAGCATGTATCACTTTTAAAAAGTCATCAAGATTGCTATGTTTTAGCAAAGTTCAGCACTCGAAGCAGCCAGTGCACGCACCGCGGGACAGAAGCGACATCTGGTGTTGTGTTTGATGGTGGCAATGGTAGATGGCGCGGCAAACCAATTGGCCTGACTGCAATAGAAAACTTCTCTTCTCAACTGCCGTGGCTCTTTCGAAAGAGTAGCGCTCTCACCCACACAGGCTCATTTTTAAATTTGATTCTGTATTGGTGCAGTCTGATTTGAATGTATTGGTTGGATTCGTGTTGGTTGGCTGGTGCGATAATACCGACGCCGACGTTGACTGACGGATTTCTGAGCAGAACATTTAATCAGCAAGAATTCCAGAGCATTTTCGAATACGTGTGGGAAAATATTTTTGTTAGGTTGGCAACGGAGAATCTATGTTTTTCACCAACTTTAGAATTATATAACATAAGGGCTAGTCTGCAACAGTCTGATATATGGTGTACGTATAATGAAAAGACGATATTCCATTTCACAAATTAAAAATATTTATTCGCTATTTTACCAAATTGATTTATGACGCCTATAAAATAAACTAGAAAAAGAATTGGACAATCGTTAATGAGCCGACAAAATCAAAGAGACTCATGTTAATATTTTATGCTGAGGGGGACAAGGTTCTAAACGGGCTAATAATTAAGTAAGTTGTCAACTATCAAATAATAAAGGAAATGTATATTCTATATTCAAAATACGAGCCTGGGAGCAGACGCAAAGAACTCAAGTAGCCAATATATTTATTTGAAAGGCAACAGGCATGGAATTTTAAATCGGAAATCCGACGATCCGAACAAATGAAAATGTTCAATGGGCTTGAAGTGCTGCACTTGGCTGGGATAAGAGAATATTTGTAGTACATATATAAATGAGGGAGGAGGAAATCGATAAAATTAAAAAATCAAAAATGGAAACGCGCCATGGTTTTGATATCAATGCTGTTGAGCAACAACTCCTTTGACAAATGGATATTTTCGATAGCCGACGTCTTCTCAAGTGCACTGATGGCTGCCATAACCATAGACGTTTGGAGAATGTCAAGGAGCAGGACCCTCGTCATGGCGAACAATTAAATTGTCACAACAGTCAAGTGAAGGGAAGTCGTAAATTTCGAGCCCAACTACACGCATCTATGAGAAATTGTGAGATATGGCATTTTGTTCGATTATGTTAATTAGCAGCGGGGCGGCCCCACTTGGAAACCAATTAAGCGTTGATACGAGCTTGTCCGTCTCGGTGTCCATTCGAGAAGATCCAAATTTAGACGTTAGTTTCTTGCAGTTGATTTGTGCTTTGTATTGGGAGAATATTAGAATATTATTGATAATATTAGAGCACAAACACAGTTTCTTAAATGAAAACAAAAAAATGCAACAAAGAGCTGCTACCTAATTAAAATAGAGAAAACCAGTTGCGGCAACATTGAGAAACATTCGCATTCTAATCGATATATGTTTATTCTGAATCAGATAAACTAAAGACTTAAACAATGAATCGCATTCATTTGTAGTCAATAGCTCAATTGGCAGTTGATTTTGCTCGTCACAGGTCCTCCTCTGCTTAAATTAGTTGCGCGCTGTTAGTTGAGTTTTATAGACGACTCATCCCCATCGGGCTGCTGATGCTGCTGTGATTCGCATTATGCGACTGCTGACCTGAAACCCATTAGGCATTCTCTGTTACTGTCCATACGCATCGGCCAACGGGAGTGTGAACGGGGACAGTAGCGGCAGCGGCAACGACAACGCAATAGTCACAGCCACAATTGTATCTACCAGCACAGGCTTTGTCATTGGCATGAGCACGAGCATGAGCATCAGAAGTGGCCCATTATTAGAGTGCTTTCAACCTAATAACACCAATAAAAACTGAACTGTGCAAAACAACAAGCTCGGCGAAGCGCATAAGACTCCATAAACGACTTTTTGTGCAAAAATTATATTTGAGAGCTGGCTGGCGCCCGCCGAATATGATTTTATTATGCCGTACTTGCCTGCGAGCGTGGTTGGGGCAGCGGCCATTGCCACTACACCACTACCAGAGTTGGCGGGCGTAGTGAGGCGGAGCTAGTGTAACACGCCTCATTCCACTTCATTACAATTCATTTTGCAAATGTAAAAAGTTGAAACAAGCCAAGACAAAAATGTTGCAGACGAATGAACGAGAGAACTACATACTCGTACATACATATCTGCAAATGGATTCGATCGAGGGCGGCCACGAGGGCATGTAGAGGGCGCGGACGCAGCTCAAGTGGCCTCCACTTTGAAACGGAGCGGTGCCGTTGGCAGTGGCTATGTCAGTGGCGGTGGCGGTGGCGCCCACTTATGCCTCTCACAATAGTTCGGATGAAATTGCCCCCGGCCGCCGACCAAGCTAAGTAAATGGCATGAAATGGCCTTTTTCCATTATCCAAATGGAAAACTTACACCAACAACACAAACCGACACCCCAAATGCAAACACATACACAACTGTTCGAACAAGCGGCGAAGACAAATTGGATGAGGCGAGCAAAATAAAGAAAGCAAAAGGAAAATTTAGTGGTGGTGGCGGAGTCATTCCCATTGCTTTATCAGGCTCGGGGGCAACCTCGCAAAAACTTAGGCGCACTAAAAAGCCCCAATGGCCAACAACCAACAAACAACGACCAACAGCAACAGCCAAGGGCATGAATAGCGGCTAACGACGAAAACGCGACGAAATTGTCCTTGCACTCACATGGAAAGTTCCAATTTAGATTGTTTGTCTAATGTCTTGTTTGCCTATATTAATTAAGTAAAGGAAGACATTTAAGTGGCTATTGTTTTACGAGACGCAGGTACTGTTACTATAATTGCTAATCATACCGGTACTGCCATTGCCAACATCCAAGTAACGTGTTTGTCAGGGACAACAATTTCAGCGGCTTAGGGGGCAAGGGTGCGAACTATTGGACCTAGGTATATACATATACTCAGGTCCATTACGTTTCTGAACTGAAGTCTAAGCAACTTAATCTAGGAGTTGGTTTCTTTCATAAAATTTACAAAGAGACTATTGGAAATATTACAAACAAGCGGAGAAGCTTATGTTGGGTGTCCAGACTTTGAAATACTCTGTACTCTTTATGTGTAGAATAATTAAAGAAATTCCGAACATTTGATCGATTTGTACAAAGTTGAATCATAGCAGTAACAAGAACAACAGCTGCGGGCAGCGCCTGGATAGATATTACATTTATGGCTATAACTTGAACCTTGAAAATCGGCGTATCAACAATTCCAAAAATAACGGGAGTTATGAAAAACCATGGGAGGAAATTTCCAAAATTCACATTTTCAGCGAATTCATATGAGACATCTGGGACAAAATATTGGTGCCCCAACGTCTTATAGGCTCCGAGATATAGGTGATTACACAAACGGCATACGAAAAATCCGCATAATCGGGCAAGTGGGTAAAAGTGGGTAAAATCAAAAATATATATCAAACTCGTTCAGCGTACGAGCAAGATTTGGTGGCTCAAACTTCTATATTCTCCGAGATCTAGGTGATCATACGGACAGACAGACACACGGACAGACAATCAGATTATTTGGTTATCTCGCGATTGAAAACAAAATTAAATTTAAAAAATAAAACAAAATAATGATTCTCGCCTTTAAGCTCGGTCTATTCTAGTCTGCTTTGCCAATTTTCTGACATATGACAGTTGAGTCGTATTTTGAAAATGCACTTCGTTTTCTACCATACTCGCTACCACACTAGAAATTCGTGAACGGCATTAATCCCGAGAAAAAAATAAAGCAGTTAAGAGAAGAGGAAAAATAAGCCGCGTATTTAAAGTATGTTTTCACTACATATCGATCGTTAGGCAGGACTTTACTTATAAAAAATGGAACTTTGTAGCATAGTTGCAATTTTCGTGAAGCACTCACTTGTGCTTAATAGTTTATTTGTAGTTCATTAAGACAATGTCTAATAAAACAACTAAATACAATTTTGATACAGACACAGGCTATAATTAAATTGAGGTGAATTTAAGGGGCGCACCAAAAATTTTTTTTTAATTTTAGATCATTTTTCTGATATGGTTCTAATGACAGCTTCCGTATCACGGAAAGCTTATACTTTGCAACCCAGATAAGCGATTGTTCGCAAAGTTCGTTTTCAAGATGGTCATAATATCAAATTCAAATTCTTGACAAGCAAAGATAGTAAGACAGCAGCGTCCAAATTGTTATTATCAATATCACAAAGATTCCGTTATCAATTTCTTGTCTAAAGAATGAAATCTATTTGATTCTATTCTATTCTGTACATCTAGCAGTCAGCTTTTATCTTTAATGATCGCAATATTTTCTATGTAACAAAATTTGATTTGAAAAAGCTTTTAAATATAACTGGGAAATATATGTATATATGTTGAATATAGGACCATAAAATAAATTAATTAACTTGAATTCACTATTTTAAGACGTAGAGTTGTGAGTATGAGTCTATGACCAAACATAGACGAAATTAGTGAAATTAAAATGACTCTGAAGGTTGTACAAATATCTAAATATCACTAATATCAATATCGAAATATTTAAATTTAAGCAAATCGGTGTAGCAACAAAACGCTGAAATATATTTACCTACACTCATTAAAAACCCTGCCTGGAGATCTCTTGGACTCTGCATATACCGTGGCACGGTAATCGATTATGGTCTTAGCTAGTTTTTATTAATTATTTTTGTAAACATGATGGTAAAAAGTTTATTACTGAACCGAGAAGAGTATGCAAAAGAATATTTAGAGCTCATGAGTCAGGCATTGGTCAGTTGTTTTTATCTATTTACATTTTGTCAAAAATACAAAAAGTCTGGTAGGTGGGCCAGGCGTCAAAGATTCCGCTCCTTGGTAAGCTCAGACTTAAACGTCTGCGACAGCTGCTTGTAAACCTTCAAAACAATTAGTTGCCATTTGCCGAGGAAATCTCAAGCTGCTGTCCTAATTAGTTCATTACGAAAGCCGAAAGGGGCCGAGGAAGAGCAAACACAGAACAGAAGGCTTAAAAGGAAAGGGTTACATTAAAAACGACGGCAATAAAGAGGCAAATAAAAGAAATGAAAAAGAAAGCAAATATCTCTCAAAATGGGAGCGCAAACGCTAAAACGCGGCGTGTAATGGCTCAAGGTCGCCGAGACAATAATGATGATTTAATGGCCTCATAAATAATTTTATGGCCTTAAACTCGAACGGGGCAGCAGCCGCAGCCGCAGTCGCAGCACAAACTACAACAACATCTATAGGCCTGTGTCGGCGGCGACGATCGTGGCAAAGAAGGCGCAACAAAGCGTTCGATTGATGGGCAAGGAAAACCCGCACATCGGACATCCAAGGGTTAATAATCGGAGCGCAGTCGAAGTCAGAAAGCAAGCGGGTCTTGGCGTATGGCCGACGATAATAATACATTTATCCACGATACACCTCCATCAGTAATGCTGACAGGTCGGGAAGGTGTGCGCGATAGCGAATGGAACATAACTTGCATAATTTATGAAACCAAAGCGATACCAGTTCCAGTCCCGACCAAAGGCGCCTCGACGATGGCGACGCAACACTGAAATTAAATTCAAAGTTTATCTGAAAAACTTGTTAATTTCAAAATGGCATTAACAAACATGTTGACAGTATCTGCCCAAGCCTGCCTTCACATACCTAGTATGTGCATACACACATAATTTGAAGTGTGTACGAGTATGTATACGAGTATGTGGAGAGGCGACCCTACTAATGGGTGCCCCGACGAGCGACTCCACCGGACTCATAGCCCGGCCCTTTCACTTGCTGACGCCGCACGGGCAGGACCACGGCGCTCGTAAGCCGTTGTGCAAACAGAGATTAGGCAAACAATGGAATCAGCAAAAAATGAGACAAAAATGTGGCAAATAAAATGCACACACACACGCACCCACATACACACACACATGCGCGCGCACATCCAGTCGGGGGGGAGACTTTTGAGCTCTGAAAGCTTGCCAGCCAACGAATAACAGGCGACAACTTAATTAAATCGCACGGTGCGATGTCTCAGCGATGGAGGGTTTGAGGGTTGCAGGGTTGCAGGGCATTGCTGTGTTAATCGCCGTCATTAAAAGAATATTGTCGCAGAAACAAAAAGCTACGTAAAGCACCTGCCAGGCAGGCAAAATGTCCTCTCCTGCTACCACGACCTCGTCTATGGCCACGGATGAGCCCGGCATGGCATGGCGCATGGCGAACGGGAGGAGCTCGAACAGCACTGACGGTGGCAAGCAATGAATATTAAATGAGCTTCAGTTTTAAGCATTTTGCTCTGCAGTTCGAAAATTACAGAATTAAAGTGAATGCCAAGCTATCGCACAGTGGACAAATCTGATCAAAAGCGACTAAAAACTGATGTTCGCCATCCGCTTCACACAAAATAATGTTATCTCAAAATTATCATCCGTTGAGCACCCTGTACACAAAAAAAAAAAACTAAAAACTCTGCACTACTATATTGCATACCTGAAGCAGAAAGTAGTACTGGAAATTTTTCGCCAATAGCATGTCTTAGGATTAACAGATTTGGATACAAACTTTCAATTACAAAGGCTCTTTTTCTTCTTTTAGCAATACATGTTTTAGGCATTCAATAGGAGTATATCACATATGGGTGGCAAACTGATCCCAATGATAAGCCTATCAAATAATTTTACTGATCAACATTTGGTATTTATCCGAAATTCGAGATAGGCAGTTAGTTGTCAGTTTTATACTGAGCTGTTTCCATAAAATATTTTAAATTGTAAGGGAAAATTACTTTTGAAGAAATGCAACTGCGTTCAACAACATTTCTGATTGCGATCTGCATCGATCGGAAAGGAAAAACAAACGCTTTAGCGCTTTTGTCCCTCTTGTTTTTCGAATTTTTGTTTCTATTGGGTAATAATGTAATATTTTTGTTGTTATATAGAGAATTGGACCCATCTGATATTTTAATTTGATAAATAAAAGTATAGCTGGACCAAATCAAAGCAATTTATATTTAGTTCAAAGACTGAAGATTTCCGTCCACTGTTGTAGGTGCAGGGTGCCTGGAACCATACGAGTTCTTTATGGATTTAATGGTCTGTTATTGCAAGCGCTGCCGTTGTCATGTAATCGCCCGAATACGCATATGCATATGCGCCAGCAGGATGTCGTAGTTACTTTCACCTGCCCATGGCAGAGCCCCGCCCGATCTGCAGACTCAGCAAATCCCACACACATGCCCGAAACTTTGTTAGAAGTAATGCCCCGCCGTCGCTGTTGCTGTCGTTGCCGTCGTGTTTACGACTTATTAAGTTGGATAAACGTTTACGATATGAAAATGAGTAGAAATCTTGTGTGGTTAATTAAAAAGAAACAGAACAGCCTCAGTCGGGCTAATATTTGACAAGTTCCCGTCCCGTCCCGGCCTCGGCCTCGGCGCCTTCCCGGTTCCCCAATCTCATATGCGCCTTGACAGCTAGCAGATGCACCCAAATTGGTCCCGGCCGTTGTAATAAAACGCTGTGAAATGTAACACACAAGTGAGCCCAGTCGAAGTCGAGGTGAGAGAAAAAACTTCTACAATTTATGTGGCACGAGTTTGGGCTTGTTAATTGTTTTATGATGCGCCCATAAATCTGCCTGTGCACCTACGCTCCAATTCCATGTACAAGCATACGAACATACACTCGTACGTAAATGTATGAATGTATGAACGCCTCATAAATGCCACACGAGGTGCGCATTAAGACGAATAGGGAAATGTGCCTCAAGCGCCGAGTCGCGACTACAAGATTCAACAATCTGCGTTCATTCAACCTGAACTGGCAACACAAAAAAAAGAAAGTACCCAAGAGCCAAATGAATGTGCAACATTGTTGCCCTTGTCCGAATTGAGGAAAAATCTATGGACAATTGGTAGCAGCTTACATCAACTGTCGCCATTTATTCACATGCTAACATACAAATGCATGAAAATATCTATATACATATATCCAATAAAAGTTATAGTCGTAAGTAGCGAAGATCCAGAAAGAAAGAAGATTCAGAGCACACCCGCCTTGGTCCTACACGGCTTACCTCGAGAGGCACTGCCCCCGAACCACGCCCAAGGCACGTGCGAGATAAACGCACCTCTTCTTCTTCCAATTTCGCCTCTGTATCTGTGTTTCTATCAAATACACCGCCGGCAATGGCAACGACAACGACAACGGCAATGGCAGCTTCAACGCAGCCCGGCCATTGCTGCTTGTGCGCGCCAGGCAGCCATCAATGCCGCATCGAGGTGGTAGACATTGTTGTTGTTGTTGCTGACCCGCCTGTGTTTGTTCAGCGCGACCTTCTGTGGCACGTCCGCAGAGCAGTCCCAAAGCGAAAACCCAACAATGCCACCACCACCACCACCACCGTGGTCCTCTACTTTTCTCTATTCAAGTCTGCTGCTGCTGCTGCGGTTCCGTCAATTGAGTTTGTTTTGGGGTGGTTTTTGCTGTGAGAGTGCACTGAAAGAAATAAAGGGGGTTGTTTTATAGCTCCCACGTAATTATTCCCATTTTTAAATAAATTTTTAAATTCAAACAGATTAATAGGTAGTATTATTTTTAGTCGTAAATGTTTAAAAATAAATATTATGTTTGTGCCTGCGTATGTGTGCCTGATTTAAGGTACGATCCTGAATAACAACAACAACCCCAGACTTCTATGAATATATGCTTACATGCTTTCATAATTATCGATTTATAAACTTGCGCTGTCCCGGACTTAGGCGCAAATTCATACCAAATTTTGTCTTGCTATGCCGATCCAAAATATACTTGTATATACCTTGTGGGGCTCATTCTTTTACTCTTCCGGTACAGGGTATTTAAAATTATATTTAAAATGAACTAAGTACGAAAAATAAATCAAATAAAGTCTAAACCTCTAAAATACTATAACATAACCCCTACAGTAACTGAATATTCTTTTCAATTCGATTTCAAGTTCGATTTTATCGCAGAAGAATTAAGTTTAATGGCTAGCTAAAGTTCTAATAGTTTTTGAAATAAGAGAGACGGAAAAAAATGGATATATCAAACCTGGCTATATCAACTCATCTCATCATACATTTGCAATCTGTCAGTATATCCTTTTACGCTTGTACGCGCAGTGTACAATTATTGAAGAGTGTTGTGAACAAAGATATTCGCAACGGGATTTCGGGGAACCTGCTGGAGCAGGAATCTATAGTAGTAGTAGTAGAAGGTAGCTTCATTTTATTTTTATTTTGTATTCACTTTAATTAGGCTTACAAAACATTTCTTAATTTATAGTTAAGCTGAAAAAAAAGCTAACTTTCAATGTTATCGGCTTGGTTAAAAAAATCGTCTGTCGATCACGAACACATTACCCTAAATAATAAATAACTAAATAGGTTACTACACCTGGTTGCGCGGGTCCTCCCCAGATACCAGATCGCGGGTCATGAAGTTAATTAACAATTAACTTATCGGCGTCAGCCTTGTTTTTATTATTATTATTATTATTATTATTATTATTATTATTATTATTATTATTATTATTATTATTATTATTATTTTATTTTCTTTTTCTATTATTTTTATTTTTTATTATTATACATTATTATATTTATTTATTTCAATTTTTTTTTTTAAAATCACCGTGCTGTATTCGATAAGCGCTTTTTTTTCGATATTTCACTAATGCAGTCCAATTAGTTCTGTAGTAATAAAGGAATACATTTATTGTGCGTTTTATTTCAGTACATTAATTTATTTAGCTCAACTAGTTTATTATAGTTTTCCCATAACAATTGCTATAAGCTTTACTTCTATCTCTTATATGTGGGAGTGTGTGTTTTGGTGGAAAGTAAGCGACTCTGATTTCTCTCTGTTTTAGGCTGAAATGTAAAATTGACGATTAAAGGCGCTTCCACTATTCCAACAGATAGACATTTTTGTAAGGAGCCTTTGAAAGACCACTTCTAAGTATAAAATAAATAATGTATCTAACTTGTGACTTTGTCAACGGCCCGCCCCTCCGACGAATTGGTGAAAAATTACTCACGGCCTATAAACGCGCACTTTTAGTTAAGGCCGAAACGAAATGCCAACTCGAACTTTTCTCATTTAACTTTTGGCCTATGCCCAGCTCTAGAGTAACTTCGACGAGAAATTTCGTTTTTTATGTACTGCTGATGGGCATAAAGGGGGCGGACGCTGATGGGACACGGACTGGAGATCCCAGGCGTAACTACCTAAAAGCATCTTTCAGCGAGCGTGTTTCCATCGCTTTTTCTTTGCTTTTCGTTTTGTTTTGTGTTTTGTTTTTGGATCTGTTTAATTTTGTTGCTCATTTAGTTTGTCGAGGTGTTGTTACTGTTGGTTTTGTGGCTGCTTGTGTGCAGTCGTTGCAATGAATCTTTCATGAATTTCGTATAACTCGACATTGGACGCTCGTCATCGTGGCCTCAGTCGTGGCGTGGCCATACCCTACCCTTCAGCTTGTAGGTAGTGTTGGCAGTCTCGCAAGTCTGCGGATAAGTACAGGAAAGTGTGTCGCGCATTCTCTGCAGCCGAAGCTGGCGACCGCTGTGTGTGGTTTTTTCATTTGAATTTCTTAAAAAGTTTTTCTTGTAGCTAAAATTTTGATGAACTTTGTTATCAAAATTACTTTTTGTTTTCGCTCCCGCTTTTCTCCGCTTTTTCTAGTTGCTGTTGCAGGTGCGCAATGCCACAACAACAACAACAACAAAACAAGTTCAATTTGCATCCCCACGCCCGCCGAATGGGAACATTATTCTGGCTTAATAGGATTACCTGTCGGCTGTAAACTTTTGTGGACTTAATTTCTGCGCTCTCACCTTTTGCACCTTTGCATTTGCTTTGATGAGCAGGAGCTCGCTGTTCTAACATCCCTTCCCCTGCTTGCTCCCCCATCTGATGCTACTTTTGGAAGCTGTTACAGTTTTCTGGACGACATTTCAATTACGTTCGCCTGCGTTGGCACATAAGGCTGCAGCGGAACTCGCTCACGTCTCGGGGCTGCCGGATTTTTATGCTTAAAGCGTCGAATGTTACTCCGGAATGGCCAGTGGTGGCGTGGTCTTCCAATACTGCTGCTGCCGGCCAACCGGTAGCTGCATATCGCATCTAATCTTGCATCTAATAAGCATTTTCAATCAACTTTTATGAGCACGCTGTAAAACGTAATCGACCCTAGCGAACCGTCCCCGCACTACTCCCACACCGCGCAACAACTTAATCCGTAAATTTTATTTTTTTAAATCCCTAAAAACCGTTTGCAGGATTTCACGTGCGTCAGCTCACGAGTTGCGCGCCATAAATTGAAACCTACGCCCACATACGGGTACAAGTAGCACCGGGGAATTACACATATGTGGGCCTCAATAGGATTCGGTAAGTGCTGTTCTTACTACTATGCGGCTACGGCTACGGCTACGGCTGCCGTGCGACGTCAGGTCGCGTTCCTTTCCGCTCGACCTAATCAAATGGGCGTGCATTCTGGGGCTTATACACATTCATTTAAGTCGCAAAACGTTGAACTTTTTCTCATCTGTTGCACAATGGGCTGCAACATTTTTGGGAGCTTCATAAATCCTTAGGCAGGTTTTTAAAAATAATTTGAATGCTCAAAGAACCAGGTGTTGCGGAATCTTTGAAAGTCCTCATTGAAACAAAATTGTATTTGATTAGTTTATTTGCTTATGAGAAACCTTCTAGCATTAAGTAACTTGCATAAATATAGATCGGACTTTTAAGTAATACTGTTGATTTGTGACAATAGTCGTTTCTAACAGTATTCTTGCATTATTGTTTATTTCATAAAAATAAAAGACAATGATGCAGGATATATATTTGATAAAATAAACGTATTCATCGATTTGTATTACTTGGAAATGAACTGAACTACAAGTATAGGATTAGATTATTGGAATTAATCTCCATCGCATTCGGTCAACATTATATTCTTAAAGAATATTTAAAAGATCTTTATGTTTTTAAAACACTTCTGAGCTTATATTCTTTTTTATTATATCAATAGGTACAATAAGGAAAGTTGGTTGAACATTGTCTAAAATATATATTTGCATTTGTAACGAAAATATTGGAACTGTAACTTCATAACCGATTTCGGGAGCTATCGATTATTACATTTTCTATGGACAGTCAAAGAAGTCGAACTCTGAACGTTTTTTCGAATATTTTCAGATTTTCCCATAGTGCTCCATTTAAAATTTATTGAATTACAACTCGCAGCAACATTTTACGGCTATGCTGGCCATGAAAGAGACCTGTTCGACTCGACTACTACGAGTGCTTTCCGCTCTTTGAGATAACGATAATCCCCGCACCGAATGGAGCTGCGTCGACAAAATCGAAAACAGCGAAATCGACTAGCGGGCGGGGCGCATATTTTAAAAAATCGACGGCCATTTTGTTGCTTTTTATCCCTTTCACGAAATTTATGCGTTTTATTTGATTATTTGCGTGCGTGCTGTGAGTGGAAAAAGCGAAAAACAAAAACAATTTTATGCCTAAGCAACCACAAGTGGCACAAGAGGCACAGCAGCCGCTTCCTGTCGCCCGGCTCCCCTCTCCCTCTCCCACTCCCTCTCCCCTCCCCTTCTCCATTCAGTCCTTGAGGCTCAGTGGCGGGTTGCGCTTCGTTGCTCGCACTCGTAATAACACGCTTTGATAATTTTCATGGCTCATAGCCGGCCGCCTACTGCAACGCCTCCGTCCTTGTCAGCCGCAGCAGTGTCAGTGGTTCCTTTTGGGTCCTTCCAATCTCAGCAGTATGGCCCGGTCCGACCCATCCCAGTCCGTGTCTCATTCCCATGCACGCTCGGCAGATTGGCTTCGTTAAGCTTTATTTTGAATTTATACTTTGTGTGTGTATGTTGTTGCTGTAGTTGTTGTTGTTGGCGGTGGTATTTCTGCTTCTTTAACATTCCGAATGGTGCTCCTCTTCGAAATCTAGGACGTCCGAGCATCACATCGCTCCGTATCAAAATTCAGCGCATGCCCTGATGGTTCGCTTATCCTTTCGCTCGTTGCACAAGTCGCCCGCCCATATCCATTTTGCTTGGTTAATGGACATGAAAATTAAACCCGACTCCGTCCCACACTCACCTAGAGCTCGTTTGTGTTGTTTTATGCCCCACAGCGCCATTTTGTTTGCCCTAACTTTAATGTGAAATTGAGAGAGAAGGACACTTTACGAGATTCTCCATCCCCGCTGGCCTTTATTTTTTGCACAAATAATAATCACAGCAATAAAATAAATATGTCGTCGTCGCAGGAGCGGCATTTGCATTCAATTTGCCATTTGCAGCTGTGCAGAAAAGCAAAGAACTCTAAACGATTTTCTATGTAATTTGAAAACAAAATGTGCGGCCTGCCAAATGCAAATTTCTCACCGAGGGCGGTCGGCTTGCAAATTGCTTCTTGCCACTGCCACTTCCAGTGCCACTGCAGGCCAGCCACAAAACAAACTTAGAACTATCTACACACACAAGCCTGCTCACACATGTAGCATACAGTCGGCTGCAGCGCAAACAATTACCATATAATCGGATATTTATTGACGATTCATGCGACAATTGCCGGTTGCCGACCTCCGCCTGTTGCCGCAGCCCGCGCGCCCAGCCTTCCACTTTGGCTCGGTCGGGTTTATGGCCGCGCTTTTGCGATTTTTATGGTTTTATAATGTACGCCGCTGATTATCGTGCATGATATGCGAATTAAATTTTACAATTTGCCAAATGCAAGCACACATACACACACATGCACGCATACACTTGCGCCCTGATACTCCATTGGTCGGATCTGGAGGTGAAGCTAAAGTCGGAGCTGTGGCTGGAGCTGAACCTGTCGCTTTAACCTTAACTGCCTCTGTTATCCATTTTAATGAGCCAGTCGGCAACAATCGATGCTGGCGAACCGTCGAGCGCCTAAACGAATTTCCATAATGATTCAATTTTAATTTAAATGCTTGCCTGCTTCCCCTTCACCCCTCCCGTGATCGGCTCGATCGACTATTTAATGGAAATTTAATGCAATCGCATTTGCTGCTCTTGCTCCTAAAGCGCTCTATTAGCGAGGCATGCGGCTGAAAGTGCTTTCGGGCCATCACGGCTGGATCTACCGCTAAAGGCTGCTTGGCCAGCCATGCACTTATCAAAGGGCTGCGATCGGGCGATCCACAAACAAATAAAGCCATCATTGAATTTCAATTCCTAAGGTGACACTCGTACGTGTATTGATTCTTAAGCTCCTGGCGAAGTTGTCGCCTTCGAAAAAAGCTGAAGCAATAATTCATTATTACAAAGTTAGGTGAAAGGAAATGCAAGTAAATTATGTATGAGTGAAAAAGTGAACAACCGATTATTGTAGGCGGAATAATGTGTTTGAAATGAAATCCTGTACTCCAATCCTCTACATAAAGCTACCCGGGAAGTCTTACAAATTTCATGAGAAAACGAAAGCATATAGCCTCCATAGTCTTTGGCACTCCATATTTTACGAAGCTTTCTATTTCTGTACTCTGAAATGACGGTCCATATCATCTACTCGTAGCCTATCATATTTGTCGTATAGTCATGAATTCGTAAAGCGAATTAGAAGCAATATTAGCTAATACTACCAACGTCTATTATCTCGTACGGCATTTATTTATTTACATGCTGGATCTACCTCTAAAGAACGATTAGATCATTCTACTGGGATCTATCACTTGTAGGTAAGCATGCATTCAGAGTAGCGGTTGGCAAATCGAAATAATCTATATAAGCCTGATAACTGTCAGGCAGTCTGCAGTCCCAAGAAAATATTCTCTTGAGTGTTCCCGTAATGCAGTATATTCCTCGATTGCCATCTCCCAGATAGTGTAGTTGGTTGAGTGGTCGGCGATAGCCATCCCTTGCTATCATAGCCGTCGCTACTCCACCATGTCAGAGAGTCAGCTACCAAAACATAAAGTTTGGCTTTCAGCTGAGTTATTCAGTGACCCCCTCAGTGTCTGTTTTAAAAGGCCTCGGAAAGGCCATTTTGCTGTCGGGCTAGAGAGAGGATTCATCGCCAACAGAAACTTTACAACCTTTGATTGTCGCCTTGCCGGCGCAATTGGCACATCCGTCTGTAATACTTTTTTGATGGATACAGGCGGACGAGATAAATTTTGAATAAGAATGAATTCAATATTCAGCGCACAACAAAAATTTCAATATTTGTGTCGATTTCAACGACGAATAGCGAACGTGTCTTGTGCATTTCATTTATGGGAAGCAGAACAGAACAGCATGGGAAGCTATTTGTGTATTTGTGTATATGCCCCATCCTAGACATATTGCGGGAACTGACAAGAAGGGGCCGAGGTGGAGTCGCCTGTGTAGGCAGACACTAGACAGCCGGCATATATACATATATACATACACATACATGTGTATATATGCGCATTCGTATTTGTGGGGACTGTTCGGCCAGAGGCGGAATCAGAATATCAGAGTAGGTAGAACGCACTCCCAACCGCATTCACACCCGCACTGCGAATAAGAAACGAGAATAAACATAAATTTAAAATTTTTCTTTTTTTCGAGGTTTTTGTAAAGTCAAATAACCTTAACATGAGGAAAATATTCGTACACGTGTTCGCCATCGACGTGTGTGTGTGTGTGTGTTTGTCGCATATCATGATCCCTGCAAATAAGCGAATGACGGAACGCAAAAGAAATAAAAAAGAATAAGCAAATCGAAAAGAATAAGCAGCAGAGGCCCGAGAGGAGGAAATATTGTTATGTGACATGCATAAGCATAGAGCGGAGCGAAGAGTTTGGGAACCCGGGGGCGGGAATGGCAGACCTGCAAAAAGTATAAAGTTGCAACTCGTGTTCTTGTTTGTGGGTGTGTGGGCGCCTGATGATGACACACAGTGGGTCCAAATAGTAAATAGCAGGGACTGGATATATTTTAACATCATTCCGCACTTGAAAATCTGCTACGCGCATTGAAGTTTTGCCAAATGATCCAGTTATAAGACTGTTATATTAGATGGATTTTTCCGCAATCAGGTAATCAAATGAAACTGGACGAATAGTATAATCCTGGTGATAACATCTTTTATTGAATTCGTATTTCTTTGATATTCCATCCTTAAATTAATATGCTTTCAGAAGAAACTTACCTTTACAAACATATCGTTATAATTAATAAATTAAATAAATAAAACAATGACGACATGATGTTTTCCAAGCCCTTCTGGTCTGGTTTATTAGTCTATCTAAAATGAAGTTTACTGATCAGTTTTGCAACGTTTTTTTTTGAGTTTAAGTGCGAATCTGATAGACATTTTTACATTTTATTTTAGCTTAGACACAAATACCAGACATTGCAGCACATTTAAATTATTAGAAAATGAGATAAGTAGGGTTTCTGTTGTAATCGGCAATCTAAATTTAAATTCTGTGAAGCACAACAAATACGACCAAGAACATCAACGGTTGAACAATATGCTATGAATCCAAAATAGTCGATTGACAACTAAAGACATTGCTGATGCTGTTGCCATTAGGATTTCTGGCCAATTGGTAAATTAAAAAAGCCCACTTCAAATGAAAAATGAATATTTTGGACTGCTTCGAGGATTGGAAAAAGCAGGGGCTTATTTGCAATTCATCCGCAGGGAATTACTTTAAGAGCAATGCAATATATCTTAATGCACGAATCAAAAGTTGAAAGTAAAACAAAAGTCCCTGTCATATTAGTACACAGGTAGTATGCGACATTCGAAAGCTGCCTTTCTCGTAATCGCTACCACTGTGTATTTTCCTAGCAAGCGCTTAAGGCACCCGCTAGGCTGGGTAGGGATGAGGACTGGTGAAGGGGCCAGAGGACGTCACATGCAAAGAACGACAAGAACGTGCAGCGGGGACATGCTGGAAACTGTCGCTCTGAGGCAGGCAAGCCGTGGCCGTGTCCGTGTCCGCTCATGTTGTCGTTTGGTTGGCAAATGTTGGAAAAACAAATTTTTATACTTGTTTTTCTCGGGTTTATTTGGTTGTTTTATTTTCACAGCGCTGCAAAATATGTAGCCGTGTGTGGGATGTGCACGAAGTTGGTGGAATGGTTCTGGGTAATGGAGGCGAGGTGTGAGGGAGGCATTGGGGTGATAGTGCGGCGGCTGCTGCGCGCTACCGTCGCTGGGCGTGCCGAGAGATATTCCGAGATATTAGTCATAAAACGAGCACACAAATATATAAATTCATTTGAGCGTGCACATCCAGCTTCTGCTCCCGCTACCGGTCCCGCTCCGCCTCCAGCGTCCGTAACCATTCCAGTTCCCTCACGCCTAGCTGCCCGCACGGTTGTAACTTATGAGAATGTCAATGGCGGCCAGGTCGTGCCGTTTTATGCGAACGGCAGCGTCCGTTGCGCTCGTGAAAACGGGAAACCTAATTTTCTAGGGTAATCCCCGGCATCAGAAGCAAAGTTGACGTCCATGTTGATTCTGCGGCAGTTGCTGTCTCCTTGGCTTGTTGGCTCGTTGGTTCGTTGGCTCGTTTGCTCATTGATGTGCCGAGCGACATGCAAACATAAATTATGTAGATCCTGCAAACGTGCTTAGATGAAATTTTTCCGAGATGGTGCACCCATAAAGGTGACACACACGCACAAGCACTCACGCCTCCCCCTGCCAATGGCATGGCAACTTAGGCACACACATGTGGAGCATGTAAAATGTTTACCAGGATGTGCGTATGTGTGTGAGTGGGGAAGAAGGAGAGGTGTAGCGTTAGCTATGTGTAGGAAGGTCCAAACTTTGACCATGAGCTGTAGGACAGTTTCAGATTCAGTTCCAGCTTTGGCCAATTGCTCGAAAACTTTTCCGCGAAAATAGGAGAATGCCAAGCAAAGAACACAGCCCGCCCTTCGAGTCTTGCTCCACGGAAACGTAATCCAGTCAGCCATTTTCCTCGTTTATATGCGCCACATTCAGTCAGTCAGTCAGTCAGCGGGTCCAGCCATTTGGCATATCCCTGATGAAACTAATCCGAACTTTGCCATTTTCATATACGATATTTTTGTAAGCAGCGCACAAAAACTTTCTGCCAATCTTTTTACGACTTCATTTGGCAGCTCGAAATGGGCAACGGCCAAGACGGACGAACAGTGGAAATAATAACTCACAGAATCGCACAGTCTTTCTGTTCCTGTAGCATCTAAGCTCCGACCGCCCACTTTGATATTCTGTGTTTCGTCGCCTCCGGTTATATAACCCAGCCACTGTCGGTGCTGTTGGCAACTGCAGCTGTAAACGATTTTATTCGGGCCCCACCTTAATCCGGCTAAACTTTTTATGTTCATTTAGCCAACCGGTTGCCCCTCACCCCGCCCCACCCTCGGCGACACCGCTTCCACTGCAACTGCTGCAATTTCGCGCTGGGTGCTTTTCCAGTTTGTGTTGCAACGACAACGACAACGACAACTACGACGAAGATGGCGATGACGATGCAGGCAGCCATCGTAAAACCGAAAGATCGCTGGTCGCGCTGTTGGAGCCAAAACCAAGCGGTTTTCGTTTCGGGCTATTGTGAAAAGAAATTCCGGGCGCCAAGGAAGTGCAGCGACAAAGAAAAAGACAAAATTCGTGGTCGCTTGCACCGAAAGAAATGCACGGATGTATTTGTCAGAGCTGCCTCTTGTTAGGACGAAGTGGTGTTCAACACACTATTCTGTTTACAATTCGGCTTTGAGGATTGTAGGATATTTTTCAGGCTTCTTTTCAATCATTGCAGCTCCGTATCTTATTAAAAGTTGTGTGTTATATTTATAGTAACTCCACTGCCTTGAATTCCACTTTTATTTTCCTTGACAGCATCTTGACTTCAACTTTTTTTGTTTCACAGATAAAACTCTTTTATTCGTGCTCCAATCTACACAAGTCTTCAGTTCCGCTGAGAAAGGTTAATTCATTTGGGAAACCCTTCGCTGGTGCTTCACTGTTTATCGTCCAAAAACTTATTTTCTTTGAACATTGTTCGTTGCGCTCGGTTGCGTCTGAAACATTTCCTGATTAAACTCCAAGCAAATTTCTTGGAAATGGGAATGAATTGTCAACAGAGCCGTGCAAATTACTTTTGTGTCGTTTGGGGTCCGGGCCCTCATCTCGACAATTAGGAGGCCCTTAATTGATGCCAAAAGTACTTTTTCTTTTGCCTGAGAATGTGACAAGGGCAGAGGAAGTGAAATGAAGAAATTTACGCTATTTTCCTCTGTGTATTTACATACGACGCCGTTGTGCTCCGCATTTTGCGTTCATATCGTAAAGTTTCTTATGCGAGTTTCTAGTTTTGGCTCAATATCAAGAATCCTTGGAGATGAATTCCAGCAGAGCAAAAAGTTAAAAACTATTTGGATTTCTATACTATGTGCGTCCAAAGGCAAGCAATAAAATCACAAGCGACCAACGCCCACAAAAAAGAACGACTGCCTGCCTGCGAGCGAGCAAAAGTGCAGAAATTATCGCAACAACTGCGGCAGATACGAGCGAACGGGAGGCATAGCTCCATAGTTCGGCTATAATTAAGCTCTGTCTTCTGGGCCTTTGGGATGCCAAATAACAGCCTGTGAAATAAGTATAAGTATATAAGTAGAAGTAATGGTGTTGTTCTTGTCGCTGCGGCAGCAGCTGGCGTCTATTTCGATTGAATGCCTTTTTGCATAAAATTGGAAAAGTGGTGCAGAAATCTTGCCAAGAATTCCGAACTTTGAAATGTGAGCGGAACCATTTCGTTTTCTAATTGAACTGTCACTGGACTGGGTTGAGTCTACTGCCGGCGTCTTTGGCCAATGATGAAATGACGGTCATAAAAATGTTCTTCAATGTTGTTATTGGCCCCGCCGCACAAACAAACTGGCCCGCGTTGCCTTCCCTTTTGCCTTTCAGTGTGCCTTGGCTTGGGAGCGTCGTGTGCAGTAAATAAATTGAAACGAATCGAATTGGAATGTTTACAAGGCGGAGGCAACAGAATGATGTATCGGAAACATAGCACCCGAACTAAAACAAAGCAAGCAAGCAAACAAACAAACAAACAAGCTGCCAAACGGGCCGACAGCGACAGGCTAAAGGACGGTTGGACGGGCGTTGACAAGCAGAAGATAAACAAATTCAAAAGTCATGGGCGTCTACAAGTATAGTAAGTAAGTCAGTGACGGACCAGGGTAAGGGTAAGCGCTCATCCAGTAATTCAAGCAAATTACAACCAGAGGCGCCCCAAGCTCGTTCGCCGGCTTTGCCTGTCGTCCATGATGTTCAAGGCGTCCATTGCCAGTCACAACTGTCATTGGCATAATAAGCTGTTTGTCTTACTGGACGTACACCCATTATTTCGGCACATAAACAAAAGTAATGGCACAGGCCCCAACGAACGCAGCCGGGCCCCAACGAATGGACAAGGGAAAAACAGAAAACATCGTAACCGCCGACTTCATAAATTCGACTTGCGTATTTATTTATAATAATTTATTTCAATAACAGCGCCAGCCAGCCAGCCAGCCATCCATTCATCTGCGTCCCCATCCTCCTCCATCGCCAAGCAGCTAGGCGGCTTTTCCACTCAGACTTCATCTTTCCGTTCGTGCATTTGTTTGACGGGGTGCGGGGCGCGAATACTTATTCGAATATCAATTTATGTGCGGCTGGAGTGGGAAAGTGCTTTATATATGTATTTATGTACATTTACACTCTGTGGATAGATTTTCTCTTCAGTTTTTGGGAAAGTGTTTCCTTAGGTCTCAGCATTCCGAACATACCCACAATAATGGCGTTTATATTTAAAAATACAAATATCTGACCATCATGTCTTTCGACAACAAAAGCTGGTACGGCTTTTCTTTAAGTCCCTACACAGAAGATGTGCAGTAATCGTGAAAAGAATAGGATTTGTGGCTGACTTAGAAACGTGTAATTCGTATAAGATGAGATGCATTCGAAAGCTTAAAAACGCCTCAGGAATTATTCAAATTAATACAACTATTAACAAAGGCATCATCGGCAATATTGTGGACAGACTACTGTTCTCAGTCTTTAAACATAACGTCGTGGCTTGCATATGTGACAATACCAAAGACCAATAACAGGGAGCAACTTTAAAGTTAACCCGGAACATGGTAAACGAAATTCAATACGGAATCTTGACGATACCGTGTAAAGGCTTATGAAAAGTATAGCAACTTATGTGCTAGATTATGGACAGTTAAAAAAAGAAGATATATATTAATTAGAAACTAAGGGCGAACTAAAATATTATCTTCTCCTTAACCGAAGCTAAATACTCTCTACTATGTCTTACAGTAAGACTTTATTCCATCACGATTATGGGCCGCAAACTATATATACATATACTCTACTCTTTCTGCCGTTAACTTATCTATATTTTGACAACATTTTTAACTTATTTTGAAGCTGCGCATTCATTGAAACATTGAGTGATAGCAAAACAATCAGATTTGACAACAACAATCCCAATATAATTGCAACATGCTTCTCATGCCTTTAGAAAAAAACCGGGTTTTGATTTTAGAACTATTTTGAAATCACATTGTTTCTATGATATTTGTAAATGATAACGCTAAATGATAACGTGATATGACATCTATAATCAGCGTTCGTAAAAAAGTGTCCTCGGTGCAAAATTTCATCACGACATAGTGTTGAGCTGTGAGAAGAGCGATCGAAACGGACCGGTTGATGAACGGACTTCACGATTTGTATTCGTGCCGACAATCTGATCACATGCTATACCCATAACATGTCGTAAATCATTCCTATTCCTACGTGAAACAGTCTTAGTCACTTAGTCAAAACCATATTCATTGAAAAGTATTACTATAAATTACTGAAATTAATATTTCACTATCAGCCTTCAGGCCTGGCATAGCTCAACGAGCTAACAGGAATCCCATAATGTAAGTTCGTTTCCTGAATATGACTCGGTTCGAATCACGGGACCCCATCGCAAAAAGCATGATTTTAAAAATTGCTTACAGTTTTAAATTTCTGTAAGAGTGGTCTCATATGTAATGAATAATTAGCAGTTGCATAATTTTATTGGAGGACTTTATAAATGCGATTGAATGTAACCCCATCCCGGAATGGCTCCAAGCTGTGCTAGTACAACGACATAGTGGATTCGTGGCATTTTCGCAAGAAAAACATCTATTCAGCTCTGACTCCGTGCGCATGTAACCCCGGACGCCATCGCTGTTGGCATTACCTGGCATTTCAGTAACATGAAATGAAAATTCGTGCAAAGTTTGCAGGAGCGCTTTCCCCGCCCCCCTGTCCCTTTTTCGTGGCGGTTCGTGTGCTTGTGCAAGTAATTTACAGAATAGAATTCTTGATTAAATTGGAGTACATTCGTTTTTTCTTTTCTGTCGGCTTACGGTCTGCCATCTTCTCATTTACCTAGCAGGCGATGCGGGGTTGTAAAGATGGGCGGGTCGCGCGCCTGGCACATATAAAACGAGGCAGGAAGCGTGGAGTGTAACGGAGCCAGAGTCAGTGCCAGAGTTTGAAGAATATTTGCTGCATGTTAAAGGGAAACGCACACACACACACACACACAATTACAGCCACATTGACTAACACACAAACATACATACACACACACACAAACGCTGCAACAAGACTCATCCAAATCCACGCCCTTTCTTTCTTACCTGGGTTTGCTGAAACATGCGAAACTTATTTTGCAAGTTTTATGTTGACGAGCAGCAGCTTTTATTTTCCCCCCTACTTTTTCAGCTTTTTTCAGTTTTCACATTTTGCTCTTTGGCTAAAATTATATGTGCACGGAGAGAAAATCTTGCTTCAAATCCTGGTTCTACAATATGCTGTGCTCATCTGAGTTCCCTTGCCGTCCTAACTGCAAACAGTCTTTAAAAGTGATTCTCCATTCGAGAATATTGTAGTTTTTTAGGGGTTACGTAAAATATTTTATTTTCTATATTAATTTGCTATTATTTTTACAATAACTAGAATATTATAAGAATGAGGGACAGAAAGAATAGTATCAAATCAGTCTAAAAATTTTAGTAGTATCAACATTTTAGGAATTATTAATAATTATTATTAATATTAATTTAGCATCTTATTCTTGATCCACTTTTTGTAGTTTTGGGGGCTGAACAATGCCCAACATTATTTTCATTTCAGTAGGCGATACGGCTACTATTCATGTTCCTAAGCGACTTTAAAAAATTTAAATTATTTTTCTAAGTGCAGGCTGCGCATAAAATCGTCAGCGAAAAAACTTAGAAAATGCGCGTGCTCAAAGCAAAAGAAGGATCTACAGGCATGCCCTTCACTCGAATAGTGATTCGAGAAACGCCGCGTTGCATGGCAAGATGCCATTGCCATTTGGCTGACTGGCATGACGGAAGTACGGATGGATACATGAGGAAAGGGCAGAAACTGAAACTGAAAATGAGACTGAGGTAGAGGTAGTGGTAGTGGCAGAGCTGAGGTAGTCAGCAAGCCAAGCATAAAATAGAATTTCTAACCAGATGCGAGAATGCGCAATGTTGGCGTTGACGCTTGTAATGGGCATGGTGGGGACCAGCGCGTCTGTGTAGGAGTCGAGCTTAATGCATTGCCATTTCATGGATTAAATGGGTTAATGTCGCAGACGGAAAAATGAAGAATAAGACTATGACACAGCCAGAATTGTCATCAATGGCAAAGGCACATCTCAAGCTAACGCTGAAAATTGAAAGCAACACAAATTCCCTACAGACTATGAATACAGCTTCAAAACAGGTTCACACAACTCATCTCATAGGCGTTTCAATGAGATGTTGGCAATCAACTGATTACAGATATCACAAACAAGATAAAACAAATACACATTGATTATTCGAATTCTAAACTGAAGACGCAAGCGCGGCCTGGCAACATTCAACGATCATTTTCGGTGACACTTACGCCATAAAAAGAGTGCGGCTAATGTGTTTTTGCCGGCGAGCGAGCGAGTTACGCCGTTGGGTACGAGAGCCCGCACCAAATACTCAGCGGGCCAATTGTGAGTTGATGTCGACGACCTCGAAATGCCCGGACCCGGGCCCGTAACAGAGCTCGAGCTCGAACAAAGACCGTTTGTTATGGTCATTAATACTTTTATTGGTCGAATGCTGTGCCTGTGCCTGTATGCTGGAATCCTTTCGATACTCGTTCACAGGCACAGAAATTGTTGCGCGTCGCTCCAGATTTCTCGCCTGTTTGCGCTCATTTCTGTGCATGGGAATATAAATGGGAATGGGCATGAAATATTAAATTTGAATCTCGGCCGAAGGTCACTCGGTGGCAATAAATTTTTATCATAGTGCTCTCGTTTTCATGTGAAAACTGCGCCATGGCATTTCGGAATGGAAATCTCTTGTTTTACAGTTATGACATGGCATGAAAAGCGATTATGAAATCCTTGAGCGCACTGCGAACTGAAATTGCCTCGACCTATTGAAAGACTGGCAATGAAATTCGAACTCTTTTCGGGCCTCATCTTTGTATGCCCGCCTTAGCGAATCGTTCCAAAAGTGACAGGTTAGCACAGTACTCTGTATTGTTGCAGAGCGAACGCATAAATTCTCAATGCGATTAATGCAGAGCATGCCCGAACTCAGAGCTCATCATCATAAAAGAGGGCAACTACTACGGCCCGGCTATTGGCGGACCTACGCTCTGCAAGGAGAGGGGGAGCCGGGCTTCAGCTCAACGAAATTAGTGCAATTTAACACGAGACGAAGCAGCCGTAACCCCATCCATTCATACGTCCGCTCCGACGATAATACATAGCAATGAAGTAGAAAATCCCGAAAAAGCTCTGATGCGCATAATGATGACTGGCGCGCTGGCTGCCTAGTGTCGCCGTCTGACATGGCTGACATGCGATGATGGGCACGAATTAATGCCCGGCAACAGAAATGCCAACGAAACGGAAAACTAATTCCGTCGTTTGTGAGCTAAATGGCAGGCGGTTCTGTTCGGGTCGTGGCAAGGGATCGGGAGAGGGAGGAAGGTGGAGTTGGTGACAATGTCGGGCAATGGCACATCCCATGTGAACAATGGGAAGAATTGGAAGCTAAAACGTACAATTTAGCTCCGCAGATAAAGTCTCTTCGCTAGGTTTCAGAAGCAAGTGCATATACTTGTACGAGCACATAGGCATGTACGTGCAAATAAATACATATTGAGAAATAGGAAAACAAACAAAAACTTCGACTCGCATGGCAGGACCCAGGACCCCTGAAAGGCCTGCGCATATCTGCACTTGCAAATGGGTGCTCTTTAGAAAAGGCAACTGTTTATCTTGCCCCTATTCACTACTTTCCAACAAAAACGAGTATTCTCTGATTGATCCTATGGCATGTACTGTACTATAAATCAAATAGCCCATCACCTTTGTAATATTTATGCACTACGAATGGTTTTGCACCAACTACAGATACGGTAGCAGCTATATAAAATAATGAGGTTATTGGTTGCCTGCGATTAGCTTGGTATCTGTATGGAGAAGACGAATCTGCTGCTGTTGATTTTCTGGCTCAGAAGTTCTCAACGCCTCTTGCTATAGGGGCGGTGGACATGTGAACATGCCTATAGACGTTTTAGTATACCCTTCCACACTTCGGGTATAGGCAGCTTGAATGGTTATTAAGGGTTTTGCATTTCCCTTTTTAAATACAGGTAGACTTGTGTAGCTACACAAATTGCCAATTGTTTTTATACTGCTCTAGTAACGTTTGTAACAATCAAGCAGAATCAAAAAGTTCATGTTCTTTGCAGCCATACTCGTATTGTAAGTGCAATTTATTTAAAATATAAGTTTACAGAGCGGTTTCAATTTAAAAAAATTATATTTAGAATGGATATTCAATGGGTACATTCCATGAATATTCCCAACTAAATGCTGCCATGAATTTAGTTTCTTATTTTCACGTTTTGAGAGTTTTCCTTGATCGTCTCCCATGGTTCTGCTGACATTCCTCGACGACAGGCACGTTCTTGCCAATGGCAATGGTTGCTGAGATAAACGATTTCCAATAAAATGTTCCACTGCTCGTGGGCCGGATATTTTGTCTGTGATGACTTGGTGTGGGCTTTTGTTTAGCTTTTGGTTTATTTTGCGCCGAAAACTCCCTAGTTTTGGGCCTGTAATCGACCGTTCTTGGGCAGTGGCAGCATCGAGATGCTATCGTGTTCAATTGTTGCTGTTGTTGAATGGATGGATGGAAGAGGAGGAGGCATGTTGTGGCATTAAATTGTATTAAAATGCGCAACGCACACACGCACTGTCCCTCACGCCCCATCCCTAGGCCCTTGCTTACCAATGGAGTGGTCCCCAGTGGCGGTAGCGGCGAAACCTTGCCAGCTTTCACTAAAAGGCAGCATTTATTTTTAGTCGCTCTTTGTCGCTCGTCAATGTCCGCCTAGTCGAGCGCCACCTCGACCGGTGCGTTTGCTGTATTGCGAAGGTGATGGCGAGGGTGATGGAGTATAGCATGAGGGAATGGGCTCAGGGATAGTGTAGGTGGTTCCTGGGCAAATGACATTTTATTTATTTTTATTGGCAAATGTCAATGAGGCATTTCTGCCTTTGTTCGTAGGCTTCCAGCCCAAACGTATACATATATATCAGCACACTTAAATGAGCCCAAATATAAGGAATTGTACTTGTGTTTGTGTTTTCGTGCCTGGGCTCTAAATGGAAATAAAATTGGAAGTTTTCATTCATCTCGTTTTCGAACTGCGCCTTTAAGTTTATTGCCATTTCAACGAAGTAGTTTTTCTTCAGTACTCAGGCAACATTTTCATACAAAAACAAGAAAGGAATGCTAAAGTCGAGCAGGCTCAACTCTTAAATACCCTGTACCAAATTTAATTAATTTAATTAAATTAATGAACTAAATTAATTTAATTAATTAACTAAATTAAATATAAAATATTCCATGCATGCATACATACATTTGCATTTACATCAGAATCGTGCCTTATGCGTGTTTGTGTACTTGTACATATGTATGTATGTGTGCATTGGGCCTGGTTATATGGCTATAACTTTCTTTCCGATCATTCTATCATAATGAAACTTGGTATACGGATATATAATCACTAACCTAATGACTACCAAATTTTAGGTCAAAATTCCAAGAATTACGGGAGAAAATCGGTAATAGGGGGGGAGTGGGGGGGTGGATCAGAAAAAATGAACAAATTCGTCCTTTCTCGGTCTCAGGAGAATCTGTATACCAAGTTTGGTTATTCTAGCTCTTATACTTTCGGAGATCCTTGCGTTCATACAGACAGACAGACGGACAGACGGACAGACAGACGGACAGACGGACATGGCTATATCGACTCGGCTTGTCATGCTGATCAAGAATATATATACTTTGTGGGGTCTATCAAGCCTCCTTCTATGTGTTCCATGTGCACTCGCACAAAACTAATATACCCTTGTACCCTTTGGGTACAGGGTATAACAAACAGGAGTGTCCAATGCGTTTCAAGTTTTATCCTGTCTCAATATTTTATTGAGCTCCTTATCAAAGCAGCAAGAATGCATTATCATAACAAGCCATATCATTATCATATAAATGTGGACATGCATATACTATACTTATAAGTGGTTACAACTATATATACCCATATTTACCAGCCCCGGTTAGACTAGCAAATAATTTGAGTAATTTTACGTTTTTTGGTTTTGAAAATTAAAACTCATAGAAGTTTATTGCAGAAGAAAATTTTAATTGGATATATAATTCTAATTTTTCTTTTTTATTTTTTAAATATGTGTGCAAATTATTAGTTTTTTTTACCATAATTTGAAAAGAATCAACATCCATTTATAGTACATATATTAATAAAGAATTATATTTTTTTAAATTGCATACGTTCTAGTATTTTTTACAATAGCTCTTCCTTAATATCATCGAGTGTAAAGAACATCAGAATGAGAAAAGTGTGTAAACAGTTAGCTTTATATTTCCATTTGTGTGTTTTTTTTTCATAAAATATACAAAATCAAAGCGCCCCCATTTCCACCATATTCAAATCTGGATAGAAAACTCGACTGAGCTGCAGCCAGTTTTAAAACCATCTCATGAACTCATTGAAAATGTTTCTGCACCTCCATCTTATAAGCATAGAAAATATTATACGATATTCCTATTCAGTCATTGTTATATTTAGACACATATTGTTGATTTAGTGATTTTTATTTATTTAATTTTTTGCAGCAAAAAAACAAAATGCCGTCGGCTAAACAACCGTCACGTAGCCTCCTCGCTACGAAAATGAAGAAGAAGAGTACATTTGTGAGAGCGCCGACGCTAGGCTGCCATCATTCCCGAAAAAGAAGAGTAAGCAGAAGGAACTGCGACAACAGAAAAAGACAAACATGGAGTTCCATTGGAATGTGTGAGATATGCTCATGTCGTTGCCATGGTTGCAAAGCGCCTGTGTGTGTATGTATGTGACTGCGGCAGCCATCATGAATAGCAGCAGAAACGAGAGCGTGCTATGTGGGTGCGGCTCTCTCGCTCTCACTAAGGCTATGCTCCAGCCTCTGTCGCTGCTTTGCTGCGGGTCCGCTGCCGACACTCACCTGCAGCGGCGACTGATGTGAAGGTGACGTTGTAAAGCGTGGCTAAAACTGAAAATTCCCGCTGAACAACATGTAACAATCTGCTGTGTACAATACGTAAGCGCCCCGACCCCTGAATCCGTAGCCGCGCAACGTATTCGATGGCGCGTTCGAATTTTGCTTGACGCGAGTGCGCCTGCGTCGTGGCCCGGCCACGGCAATGGCTCTGACGCTGTGGGAAGAGTAACCAGGAGCTGATGTGGCGCGCAAGCAAGTAAGTTTTGGATAATCAAGCATTTTAGCCGAACTGTTATTTTCCCAGAAAAAACGTTTTCCAAACTTGCAGATTTCGAAAGTCGCTTTATTCAGGGGTAAAGCATGAACAAGATTCTGATATCGGAATTTGATTATATATATTTTTTTGAATTAATACTATTTCTTTAAATTATACCCAGTAGGTCTTTAATGCATGACAAATGTACTCCGCGATTCGGATGTTTTTCCATAATAAAAGATTGTCAAACCCACTGAGACTTAAAATTTGAGCACGAAAGGGTCTATTATTTGGCAATTTCATAATTTTATAACAATAAAATTATCCCCAGTAGGGATTGAATACATGATAACTGTCCTCGCGGTGCGTTGTTTCCCCTTAAAATTTTTTTCCAAAGCTACAGACTATCAATGTGCTTATTTCCGATATGAGCAAGAGCATGCAAAAAAATGAAATTTTTGAAAATAATTTAATTTATTTGATTCGTAATAATATAATATTTGATCATAAATATTTAACATTAAATGTGTTTTTACTGCATTTGTAGTTATTGGTGTCATTTGTGCCAAAATGAGCATGGTAGACACAACAACTTATATATGTATGTATACTCGCATATATTCTTCATCAGTATGAAGATACATGTAGATATAGTCCGTCGTTTCGTCTGTGCTCAAGCTTGCTACATATTTATATCTTCGTAAATCATTAGCCGAATAAGTTTGAAGTTGTTCTCAAATATTTCGCCTCTCAAGGAAATATTAAATGTTTTGAAGTCCCCATATTTCTGAGCTGCATCTTTGGTTCAAGTCCGTGCTGTACACATTACCATAGACACAAAACCGATAAAAAAGAATGCAACTGAAAGTAAACACAAACAAACTATACATATAAGTATGTGTTATAATTGTTTCTTTATTTTCTTTTTATAATTAACATAAAAAACAAATATAACAAGTATACAAAAATCCATAGTTTATTGTGTTGTTTTGTTTTGTAGTGGGAATTATCTATGTTTACTTTAGAATTCTGTGGGAGGGGGATAATTAAACGGCACAGATTCTATAAAAGAGAGTAGCTATTAACTGGTCTTTGGGGTTCACCTCTACTTTCGTTTTTCTAAAAAATAGCCTTTATTGAGCCTCTTTTCGGTGTTTGTGTAATGACTATAAAGACGCGTGGAAGTGGCTTGTTATAGGTCTGTTTCAATCACTACACCTCCCGTAGACCTAGAGCGCTGTTGAGCTGTTGAGTAAAAAAATACGTTTTTGTTTTCAATTTTTTTTTTACAGAAAAATAATGGAATTAAATCCCATATTGCGCAATGAACCTTAAGGTGTTTGCAACTCAGTTCCTTCCCTATTGGTATTCTTAGTTCCTGAGTGTTGTCAAAGTCAGTAACAGAATTCCGCAAATTCCTACTGGGGCGCTCTGTACTTGTACAACGCCAACACCATGCCATTTACATTACGGGGGTGGATATATGGATATATGGATGTATATGCATATATGGGTGTGTGCTAGAGTGAGAGAGCTGAAGAGTGAGATCCTGCATGCTAGAACACTTAAGTTGCGCATGTCTTATTTGTGCACAAACCAGTGTGGTTGTTGCCCATGCTAGGCTTAAAATTTTTAATGCATTCCAATTGTATTGAATATTTGTAGTCCCAGTTGGAAAATCAAACTGATTTTTTTCTATCAGTAAGGTATATTAACAACAAAGCTGTACCTTATCTTATGTATATCTATTGTTAAATTTTTAGCAAATCTATTTAGGTGCTGGTGCAAAAATTGAAAACCAAAAACAGTTGTGCGTAGTATTTACTGAGGCTTGCTTTTAAAATTCCGATGTTGCTACTGCAGTCCCATTCAAGCTTTGACTGCGACACATGCTTCTCTCCAATACATTCACATAGTCGCGCTCTTGAAAATAAACTCTTTACTTTTGGTGTGTGATAGTGTTAGTGCGAGCGCTCTTATTAGCCGCTCTCTTAAGCAGTATTTTGCAAGTGTATTAGTGCCCCGCTCTCTTTAACACACACTCTCTCTCTTTTTTCTCTTAAGCGCACTCTTCAGTGCACCTGTTCATTGATTCATTACTCTTCACTACCTTTTTTTGGCGCGATAATTTTGTTGTTTGCTTTGCTTGTCCCTCCTACGCGTGAATGCCCACAGTTGCTCTTGGTGCATGCGCGCTCTTAGCTTACTTCCTTTCTGTAGAGAGCACTTTGCTGCCATTTGCTTATTGGACACAATTCGACAGTTGCAGTTTCTGCTGGGCTCACCCCCGCCCACTAACCAATGCAGCTCCAACATCTGTGGCCTCCGCTGGCCACGCAGTCCCCTGCCGACCCCACGACCGGGCGACCCAGCTTGAAGTCTTGTTAGAATTTATTAGAATCGCAAAGTCTGCGCAAGTTTCAGAGCATTGGGGAAATGCAATTTCCGTTTTTACGATTTTTTCTCATTCATTGCGCCCTTTTAGTTTCGGTTCGCTTTCAACTCTCGACTCGAGGAATTTTTGTAGCGCTTTTGATGCCGAGAAACCAAGCAGCACAAATATAATAAGTTCTCTCACTTGGCAACAAAGTTGGTAGCCAATGCATTGCGGGTGTACGAGTATGTGTGTGTGTGTGAGGAGTGCAATGGTGTGGGTATGAGTAGCAGAGGGTGATTCGCTGCACAAACAATAAGATGCGCGTGCTGCTGCGACTACTGATAAGAATTATTGTACAATAGGAACAGAAACACCAACAAAAGGCAAGCAAATACAATGTTAGTTCCAACTAGATCCATACCAACGACTTCATGTATGCCTAATCCCAATTGGACCGAATAGTAGATGGTTCATGTCCGCACTGACGATTGGAATCTCAGAAAAATCTTCCCCTAAATGGTAAAATGGGATTTAGCAGCTTAAAGAATTTAGAACTATTTATAAAGAACTCGCTATGGAAGCAGAGTGTGTAGAGGCAGATAGTCGAAAAAGAGAGAGAATGGGAATTATCCTCCTACTTGAACAGCATTCATTTTCTGGGAGAAAAGTAATAAACTAGTTCGGAGGACACAGAAAAACAGGGAAGGCCCATTAATGGTGGGAGAAACGAATTTATCATTTTCAAGCTTTTGACCAAACAGATATTTTAAAAATAGCATTTGCATAAATTCTCTATACGGAAAGTTACTTAATTTAAGGTCGACCTTTCGCTAGCAGAACGCCCGACACGATCGCCGGCACGCATATCGGAGTCGCAATTGAAGATAAGGTCCAACAGGTCGCATTCGTCACAGAATCACGGCTGAGGAACTAATTATGTCTAATCAGCGATTTCGCGCGTTCGCCTTCAAAGTGCATGCCAACAAATACATTTTACCAGCTAGGTAGATGTGAAAATATGAAAATATGTATTTGTGTATGATTTGATTCATTTAGCTGATCTTATCAAGCGCTACTATACTTGTATAGTACGATGTTTGAAATATTCGACTGCAGCTTTTAAAATAGTATTGCTTATGAATTAATACGGTGGGAACTTACCTATTTCGAGTGATAACTCATTTCAGTATACATTTGAGTGATCAGACTCTGACTCTGACTCGGAAACCCACTGCCACCCACGGCTGGGACTCACACCGAAAATGTTGTTTTCGGCCATAAAGAGCGACACGAAAGGAAAACATGAAGTAGCTGCAAATGCGATAAATAAACACAATAAAAACTTAAGACTGAAATCAAACTGTAAATTGGCGCAAATTATTATGAGTAGAGACATAAATCAAAGTAGCGCTAAGCCACCGTAAGCGCAACCGCCCCCCACCGCTTGCCCCCAGCTGCAGATTTGGAACGGACGTCGACGTCATAATCGTTTCAGTGACAAAGCATAAAATTTCAGTTTTACGATTTAACTGGGCTATAAAGGCACCAATTAGTGTCAGTGGGGAAGGCTGTCCGAACGAAGCGCTCGTCCGGGCTGGAGATGGGTACGCAAGCACAGATTGAAGTGCATTCCGTATAAGGACTGACCAGGGGAGTGGGACTAGGCAGTAGCGGGATGCGTGCACGAATTTCAGGCCGAAGGTGTGGGCAGAGAGTCTGTCTGCCTGTACGTCTGTCTGCCTGTCTGTCTGTGTGAGTGTTTGTAAGTGTGAAACGCATTTAATTGTTTTATTATTATTTTGACAGCTCATTATAAAAACAAACACAAAAAGCTGAATTGGTGGGCGGTCCTAGGCCCATTGAAAACAGCTTTACGAGTAGCAGCTGAAGGGTGGGGCAAGCCGTTCTCCGGTCTCCGTTTTCCGTTCAAGTGACTTTTTAAGGAGCTGCTTAATATACGACTTCCCTGACACACGCACACACACACGCATACGCACACCCAGACGCAGACGCACAGCAGCGAGTCATAAAAGTGGCGACAATTTCATTTTATTTTTTATGGCAAGACAACCCGCAAGCAAGCCCCGCAGTTCGCGATCCACACACAGGTGTGCTGTGGCTTCCGAGGGGGAGGGAGTGGGGCACAGGGACCACGAATATGTCTCTCTTTGTGTAGATGAATAATTTTTATTACTGTAAATCACAATGTCAATGGTTGTTGCCACTTGTCTGTCAGCGGGCAGGTGGCAGGGGAAACGAGCTGGCAATTTAAATATTCACAGTGAATTGATATCGGACATGGCTTTATAACAAATACTCTACAAGGACTCTTTTCTAAGGCTGTACTTCAAAAAATTTCAGAAACATTCTGATTGTTTACTGAGAAATTTGATTACTCTTACACCTCGAAATAGAATTAATATCCTTGAAAGAATTGGGTTGCAGATAAGATCAGCGCTTGCTTAACTTTTAGACTAATTCATCTTTCGTGTGGCATTCCCACCTGGTACTCCAGAAACTTTAAATGTCATTATTATTAAGATTTGTCTTGCCAGGTTTTTCTTTATATTTAAAGTATAATAAGGTTTCTTGAGACCGGACTGGTCAGAAAAAATGGACTTGAAATAATTGAACGTTCATATGTCTAGGCTTTTTTTTTTAAACTTAGCCCACTGTGGGGCTGATGGCTCTACCGCAGTTGACAATTTTTTTCATGGGAAGGGCCCATACATTGGTTTCAGCAGCCTTCAACGCTATCAACAGCGACCGTGTCGAATTGCGACTTGCGACCAACGCGAATCGAAGTTGCAGTTCATTGCCGACACGGCCATATCATTTGATTGGGTGATCGGCCGATCGAATCGAGTGCGACACGGCACGGCTAATTGTCGAGCACGGAACACTTCTTGGTGGGCATCTATGGCCCGATCTCTGCCTCAAAGTTCACTTGAGAATATGTCTTGCACTGAAGCTGACGCACCACTTGACGCTGGCAGTGCCGCCTTCTACATTTACGATCGCAACATGCAGTGAGAGTCGCGTGCTGGCGGAATAAATAAAATGGCTGAGATATGTAAATGTGCAAGAAATTCCAAAACAAACAAACGAACGAACGAACGAACCAACAAGCAACAACCACAGACCGCGGCTCAGGGCCAACCAGCAACACCAAAGGCACACACAGAGACATTAAGAAGCAGGTGAGTAAACAAGAATGAAGACTGTCCGCTGATTGATATTATCCGGTGCTGCCTCCCAGCACTTGCCCACCAACACACACTTGTCCATGTTGCATGTGCCACACAACACAACACAACATACCACATTCAACAACCATCGCCAAGCAATTGAGAGTGCATTTGCATTCGGCATTTCCGCTGCGGCCATATTTCAGGCTCTTACGCGTAGATTGATTTCTGCTTGGGTTTCTCAGATTGAATTATGGGTCTATGTCCACGACTACACGTACGAGTACATGTGCGTGGTCGCAGGGGCTTTTGATTTAGCCGCACTATGGGTCCAACTATGTGGGGATCGAAGCATCGAAGTTCGAATTCCATAACAACTAAAACGCATTTATCGTTAACTGTTAATGCAAAAAGTCTTCGAATCGAAATGTTCATCTCGTTTACCACGAATTTATTTCCCCAATTTCTATTGAGACGATTTCATACCACGAGACCATACAGCCATAAGTTTATCTTGAAAGGAACAGTGCAGGCGATTCTGCCCTATGCTCAATGTTCGAAACGGCTCTATTGTAACTGAAAGAGCTCGAAATGCTTTATAAAATAATTTCTCCTACTTGGTTCAAATATAATTCTTATTTTGATCTGAATTCAAGATGGACCAAAAGCAATATTCCCGGAAGGTTTCCGTACGCCTTTTGGCACATCCATCGCGTTCTTCTTTTTTGATGGTCTTTATCGTTGATTGTTGAGTGCCGCTGGCAGCAGAGAGCTAAGAAAAAACATCCATTTCCAATTACATTTCCCACTTTTGAGCTAAAAACAAAAGAGGAGCGCAAAATTGTTTAATTTACTTAAAAGCTTTCGGTGTTTGTCAGTTTGTGCGGGTCTGTCCTTTTCTTCTCCGTGTCGACTGCTCGTTGCTTAGTCTTAGTTTTTCTCTTTCGGCAAAATTAAATATTTTTACGCAAATGGCACGTCACGCTCGAAGTGCGAGTGAAACTAAAAAAGTTGATAAGGAAAAGGCAAAGGGAAAATCGAATCGTACATGTACATGTACATCAAAGAAAATTGGAAACTTAAAATATATTTTCCAGAAACAGCAGCGTGTGCGTTTGTCTCTGCATGTGTATGTGTGTGTGTGTGTCTTTGGTTGCGTGTATCATCGGTATGTGCCTCCATCTAGTTGTGTATGTATCTGTATCTGTGTATACATGCGTATGTATCTGACAAATGTCCAAAAGCAATTTAGTTTAGTTTTCGTTTCGAGCGCTCTGCGTTCTGCTGGCACTATTTTTCTTTTGGGTGTTTGCTGTGTTGCTATTGTTGTTGTTAGTGTTAGTGTTGGTGTGTGTTTTTGGTTTCTCGTTGTATTCTCGTCGTTGTATCCATATTGTTCATTGCCCAACAATATCTTCATCATCATCGCCCCCATTATCATTATCGTCTACGCGTTTGCCAATTTTGTTGTTGTCGCCACTGGTTTCGACTCACGTATACATGGGAATGTATATATGTGCATAAGTATGTATATATGTATATAAATATCTAGACATGTTCCCATATACATACACTTAGAGAAAAGGAATTGACAAAATCTGTATAAACAAATCGGCAGGACTAACTAGTACTTGGGAGCCAACAAGAGGCGCGACAGAGTCCACACAGAACACAGCTATAAGCATTTTCACACAATTATTTTTCACGATGTTTTTTTTATTAATTTTAAGATCCATATTTGTTTTCTATTTTTGTACCGAAAGAAACCTATTTTCCAAAAACAAGACTAAGGATAAACCACATATACCATATTTAATACCTTATATAATTAGTACTAACAAGTAATTTCGGATAATTTAAGATAATTGAAACCATTAAAAATCCAAAAATGCTTACAATAGTTGAACAATTAACCCACTGTAATAATATCTGATTTATTATTTTATTTCTGATGTCCAATATATCGATTTATATTATTTTTAAAACTCAAGGGAACTCAAGGCTGTTACTGATGCATCAGCTCCCCATGTAGTTTATGACGAAAATAGAAACAAAAGAATTTAAGACGGAAGCTTGGTTGTTTAATATAGAGCCACTGAAAGGATTATTCCGATTGATATTTCGATTTGATATTGATTTGTACTGGATTCAACGAGCAACTGTATCTTCCAAAGGAAGCGAAATACGAAAGCATATCTTTTCTACTAATATTTTTTATAATATTTGATAATCCGTGATGAACAATCGCTCTTTCCATCCCCAGCAGCCTCACCCACATCATTCTCAAAATGCAGTTGGGGTTCCAATATCTTAAGAAGCAAAATTTGGTTTTTTCCTAGAAATAGTCTGAGATGATAAGACTTCATTGATAGCTATATAACGCGATCTCCGCAGCAGTAGCATTTAAAATAGACAGGCGGGCAGGTCCTAATATTTTTCACATAATAAATCCGACTATGGAAAGATTTTGGGTTTAAGGAGGTAGAGGAATAAAAATTTTGGTTGATTAGGTACTTAAAGATATCACACTATATGTGTGATACATATACAAATAAATTCAAATTGTACGATTGAAGCCAATTCGGTTGACTGGAAACTTTTATGTATGGAAAATTGCTCATCTGGTTTCGATGAAACGCTCGTAGAATTTCGGGTGAAATATTTCTTACAAAAATTAAATCGCCTGTTGTTCTAGAAATATCCGATTTGTTTGAGACCACTTCACTATGTACATACATACTTAACTAAAAATTTTAAATGCTCATTACAACAAAAGTGTGACCTATGTGCTTCAAAAAAATAAGTTTTTAAATTGGAAACCGGGTTATGTTTTTGAGTGTATATTCATATAGGTATGTACGTAAAATATTTGAGCAATTTTGCACGTATACAAGTATATATAAAAATACATACATTCATACATATAGACAAACATATAAAATTCGTACAACTTCTCATTCATTCCCAACTCGTATTCGACTGGTTCGTATTTTCGTTTCGCATCATAATTTTCCGTAAAACGGCTACAAAAATAACAATAACAACAGCAACAAGCGATGGCAACAAAAGCGAAAACATTGGAAATCACGTCTCTGTCTGACAGAACAACAAACAAAACAAAGCAGCCATCAACAACAAAAGAAAGAGGAGAAAAAATTGCTGCAAATTCCTTGCGAATACTTATCGCCACCCACAGGCCCCAAGCGGCATGGGATGCCCTCATCGGCAACGACCTAGAACGCCCGCACAGTTTGTGCTTAGTTTGGCTGGCAAGGCCCACGTCTCCAAGGCTCCAGTTCCTCCCAGGCCTGCGAAGCCGGCGGCCCTAGCACGCACAGCACATACTTTTCAAATGTACTGTAAACAGAGCACGCGCCCATTAAGATGGATGCGGGTCGGGAGGGCGATGGCGATGACGATGGCTATGGCTATGGCGTCGGTAGTTAGCACTGGAAGCAGAGGCTCTGATTTCGTGTCGTCTAGCATTTTCAGGGAGCGAACCGATTTTGTTTATTATCCTTTCAGTTAATACCTTTGGCTCAACAACTAATGTTAATTTGCGACAGTTCCGTTTCACTTCACAATGCAGTTACGATTCTTTACGATTGTAAAACACATTGCCCGGAAAGGGTTACGGCCAGAACACTCGAGTTAAATATTCCTACTGGAAACTAGAAAATCTTTTACACTCCCAGTTGAATGAAATGTCGAAATATACTATATGTTAGTCAAAGAAGTATTCAAAGTTTTGTTAAGATGTGGATTATTCATAGGTGTATTTCTAAGCAATTGATCTTATAAAATATCAGAAGCAAAGTATTATATATATTCATTGATATGTATAAAGTAATTATTGAATTCAGATTCGAAGCCCTATTTAAAGCATTCATTTTAATTAACTGCTTTGCTTCTGGATGCAACCGAATTCCAAAATTCCAGTTAACTATATCTATTATTAAAACAAGTGGAGGGTAGCGGGCATAAGCGTTGCTATAAATAAAAGCCGCAATAAAATGAAATCAAAAGCTCACATGCTATAAAAACGCGTATTTTGTAGATATGTATGTGTTTTTGACAAATTGTCGCGCAAAGTGAAATTAATTTAAAAACCTATAAAAAATTACAAAGTACGAATACAACAAAAGAAGCAGCAGCAGCAACAACAGCACGGCTTAAACGATAAAGCAAATTTATTATCTGTTTATGTCTGCAAACATATTTTATGGGCTGTTTGCCACTGAAGGCGGCGATGGATCGTCAATCTCTTTTATTTTATTCGACTTTTTACTACGCGTGTTTTCTTTTTGAATATCTGCACACATACATATTTATATACATAACAAACATTTGCATACATACCCGCGATATGTACATCGTATATGCGAGTAGTACGAGTATGTAGTAGTATGAGAGATTTGCAAATTGAAACAAAAATCTAGCGCATTTCTGAGAGCTGAGCTGAAAATGTTAAATGGAGGGAAAATTATTACTAAGCTGGGTGAAGCAAAACGAGATGAGCTCAAAGCTGCCAGCTAAAGCCAGGAGACAGAGCTTCAATTACTAAGCAACGATGACAGGAGCGGCTGCTTATCTGCGGAATGATGAATATAAAATGAAACGAAACGAAAAGAAGCAATAGCAAAAGAAATAGCAAAAGCAATATGGGACGGAACGTACGAGTGTGGTTGCACTGCAGTGCAATGTCGCTGCTGATGCTGTCCCACTCGCACGCATTCTCTACTGTAGGCAGAGGCCGCATCTGTCTCGTTGCCTTTTCTTTCTGGTTTGGATTGACAGTGAAAAGTCATTGCCATAACACACGGCACCAAAAACAACAACCACGCTATCGCTGTTCTGCATGCATTCCCGCACCAGCCACCATCCTGGCGCACGTTCGCAATCCAGGCACACTCCATCCACGTCTGCTCATTTGCTATGCAGCAGCAGCAGTCGACAATGAGCGCCGGATCTTAGCCAATTTCGTGATATCGCCAGGCCACATGTGCGACTCCTTGGTGTGGATGAGGCGGCATTTTCGTTGCACTTTTGCGCCATATGGCAGTTGGCTGTCTGGCAGTTATCACCCGGGGCCAGCTTTTAAAGTGGCCTCTATTTTTGTGTATTTTAGTAAGAGGGAAGTGAGGAGATGCTAGCAGCTGGTGGGCTCCGTGGATGGTTTGAGGCACGAAAACTCGCACATGCGCAATATTTACATCGCAATCGTATGGCTTGTCTGGGAATTCTGGTTGAGAATCGTCCATTTTGGATGCTGAACGAAATGCAGACAAATGACATTGACACTGGTGTTAAGAGAAATCGGGGAGCTGTGTCGAAATACATATCGATATCGGTCGTAGAATAGGGCTTTTAATGTGGACCTAGGAGTAAACAGTAAATAAATAAATACAATTGTCCCGAAATTCACTTCTATATATTTGACATTATGGATGATCCATCCAATGATTTCCAAATAAAAAATATATGTTATTAGTTTAAGTAAATGATTTTAATTTAATAATTTAATAGGATGGGGTCTTTTCAATCTTATCGCTACCCTTGTGCCTCTTATTCTTAGTTGTGTTTTTTTCTTAATTAGCAAGAATTACAAAATCAGAAGTGCAGGGTATATTAAAGTCAAATTTGTTTGATATTTGTGTGTTGGCATTTAAAAGTTATTAATAGGGCAGTTATCATTAAGTTTATAGAGATATATGCGCATTAATTAAGACAATACGCATATGACAAGAAACCCTGCTCGTGCCATGATCGACTGCGCTTAATGCGTTTCGATTATTTTGCATAAATAAAATATTAAAAATTATTGCACAAAACTCGTTTTCCCAATGGATTTGGTCGTGTTTAGTTCGGGCGGTCGGAGTGAGGGTCGCGTACATTCAGCTTTATCTGGGGAAACGGATAGGCACTCACATTGACAAAGTGATGGTGGGATGGACAGACAAAGCAGCTTAGCGTAAATTGTAATTTATGCGCTTTGATGCGACTCATTTCTGAGACATTGCTGTCGGACCCTTTCCCCTGCACAGTCCCAAATCCGCAAACCCCTTTCATCGCAACGCACTTCACTTTTACGTTTGCTTTGCATTCGCCATTTGCTTTGCGACTGGTTTGGAGTTGGCTTTAGTCCTGCCCTGTTGTACCCCTCTACGGACCGCAAACCTAAAGTTTGGAGCGTGAGCTTGTCCGAATCAATGGCGGCTGCTCAGCTCTGTCGCGGATTAAGTAATTAGTACAATTAAATAAAATCTGCATACTAATAAGGAAATATTTTATGGTATTATAAATAATGGCATCTGTTGTTTTGGCCGGCGGTTCATTGACCCTCGCCGCGCTGAAAGCTCACCATCAAGTGCCGCCCATCGCGTTTGACTTGCATAATTTTTACGATTTACTCAATAAATTTCGCATTTTTATGCACAACTCACAGTTCGGTTCGCTGCGCGGCCCCATCCTAGTCCCCACGGTCTTTAGCTATCCTCATTGGTGAGTGAAGCGATGTGCACATCGTATCCAGCATTCGGACAAATGGGGAACTATTGGACGGTCCACTCCGATGCCCCGCTATCAATTACGAGTACAATAACAAAGAGCCTCAACTAAAAACAAATTCCCATCGGCAGATGACGCGACTTGGATTCGGTTTATGGCGGCATGGGCGCAAATATTTGTGCTGAGTGACGGCATGTGGCATTTTTTGAGTCCGGAGGAAATATGTTCAACCCGTTAGCTGGAAATCGGTCGGGAGTGAAAAAACGGACTGCTGTTAGGAAATTGCAATTTTTATGGCTGTCATAAACAGAGGCGGCCCGCGTTGAGTGCACGGGTCGACAGTACGGGTCGATGTCACTTTCACTTTTTCAGGTTCTGGGAAAATTAGCAATGCTTCATTTTTGACCAAAATCTCAACGTTTTGCTGATTGCATTCAGAGCGCTGCAGACAAACAAACGAAACCCTTTCGGCTCCGGGAGTGCCATTGGCAGCATAGTCTGCTTGCCTGCCCCGTTCTATTTCCACAGCAGGTCGCCATGGAAAATGTGCGGCAAGAACTGCAGGTAGCATCAATAGGCTCTGAAAATAACGATGAGTTATGGAGAATAAGTGCCTTAGTATGGCTCAGGTTTCGACGCTCTAAAAATATATGGTATCTCTTGCATTGAGTTTGTATTATGGCGACACCTATAAACGATATTCATAGAATATGTATTGGAATGAAATAGTTGGATTAAGTTGCACTTTTTGGAGAAACTCGAGTCAAATACGATTAATATATATATATATATATATATATATATATATATATATATATATATATATATATATATATATATATATATATATATATATATATATATATATATATATATATAAAATATACACTCGCCCCATTTGTGTGTTTGTGTGGAAAGTGTAAGGGTGTTTTTGGGTGTACATTTGTAACACCCTGAAGGAAGAATGGGGGGCCTAATGTTTTAAAAAATTACTAAGTATATATATGAGATCAGATTTACGAGACGAATACAAGTCGCGAAGTCCGTCTATCCTTTCGACAAAATGGTTCCATCAATACTCCTCCGAGCGTATTTCAGCAAGCGCACTGAAAGTTTGCACCGATTTTTGTCCTGCAGGCACAGATGTCGGTTCGGACCGTTTCAGAAATGATTTCTGAGAAATCATACAAATTACATGATGAATATGGATTCTTAGTAAGAAACACATTGAGGTGTAACACTACTAGTGGGTCTGCTTTCTAGCACAGCAGTGTATATAGTGTAGTACTTGCATTATACTAGTATAACTAAAAAATGGTCGAAGTAGAATTCTTAACAAGAGAGTACTCTACAATCGAGCAAGCCCCACAGTGAAATATCCTGCACCCAGAAAAATTCCCGGCGCAGAGTTAGATGCGCCCATAGTAGAAGCAAAAAGAAGAAAGGGAGCGTACTTGATGCTGCAGTCTGTGTATAGATTGTGTGTGGAGTGTTCGGCTTTGGACAGTATTGACGAAATTCCTCAGCAGGGAGAGGGGGGAAAGCAAGAAATAAAATAAACTGGCGTAGCTTAGGGACTAGGAGCGTCTACTTGTATATACCAAGTTTGGTCAATGTGCGCTCAACCGCTACCGAAATTCAGGCGTTCATCCAGGCGGACGGACAGATTATGAATATACACTCTTTATGTGGTCGGAGATGCTTCCTTCTGCCTGTTACATTCCTTAAACAATCCTAATATACCCTTTATACCTTACGATTCTAGATAGATTTCTTGATTTCTAGATAGATTCCCGTGCATGTGGGACTGAACACGAAACTATCAAGCTCAAAATAAGTTGCGCAAATATCTGTGGGGAACAGAATGGGGAATAAGCTGATAGTGGCACCAAACAGCTCCCTACTACTTATATGCTGCTGCCTATTTTCCCACATGGAACCCCCTTTCGGATGAAATTCATAAACAAAACAGAATCCGAGTAAATACAACAAATCAGCGCCGCGTCGAATGTTCTCAGCCGAACGGAATTGATTGGGTAACTTTTCCTTTTGCCACTAATCTTCAGAAAATGGAAAATATTAATGAGGAAAGTTTAGTGGGTAGGTGAGGGGAGAATGCGGGCAGCGGCAGCAGCAGCAGCGGCAAACGAACTTTTATGGAATTTCAATATCGATAGATAGACAAACATTTTCGATATGTAGGCTTATTGCTGTGAATGATGTGCGGGCCGCCAAACACTTTGGGGCCACGGTCCAAGGCCCGCGCGCCAATGGAGTGTGTTGGGCACTCATTATGAAAATGAAACCAATTTGGTTGGCAGACGCTACATCAGATGCCGGAGTGCACCCAGACTCGCCTATTCACATCCAGCGGTGTAATGCGAAACAAGTTCCCCGGTCTAGCCGACATTTCGCCGCGCCCGTCTGGGCAATTCGTATGCTGGACTACAATTTATGCACACGAGCATATTTCATCTGGGAATTGTGTGTGTATCTCTCTAGGAACGAGAGAGTTGGCTGTGTGTTTGTATATGAAGCAACAAAAGCAACAAGAACAGTAGCAAAAAATCTAAAAAGTTTCGCAAGAGGAGGCGACATGCTCTTACTATGTTCGAGTATATACTCGTATATGAGAAAAAATGATGACGACCACACTGATGGCCACGGAGGATAATGGTGGCACTCAAAGATGAATGAACGGATGGTAGGATTGTTGGATGGGTGGGTGTGTGGATGGCTGTATGCTTGTTGTAGATGCTTCTAGTGGCTTGATTGCTTGTTTGTTCTTCTTGGCCGACAATGAATGGTGATGATGGGCTGGGATGGGCTGACAGAAGAGTGGGCCGAGGAAAGGGGCTGTGGAAACAAACAAACAAATAGACAAACAAGCGACACGCACATACCCACATACACGTATGCAGAGCAGATAAATATATGGGAACAACACCCGCAACACTTGTCGGCCAGCTTCTGTGCTATTGAGCACAAAATGGCGACCGGGTCGAGTAAAGGGTCGTGCGAACTACGAGTACGAGTACATGGGTATAAAACCACCGTCCACATTGTGATGGAGAGCGGGGTTAGTAGCGCGTGTGGGACGAGAGTCGTGGCGACATAATCGAAAGAGTGGCGGGTAATGGGGCGCACGGACACGGAACTGGACCCAATGGAATATGAATGCATTGCTGCCATCAGTATCCATGCAGTGGGCAACTTTTGTCATATCAATATAAATATTGTTGTAGTGTTTGTATGCTCGTATGTATTTATGAAGCCTCATCCTCAGCCTCACCAAGAAACACTGTTAACCCGGCTATCCCAGCTAACAAACTACATTTATTATATTTTCCATCCACAAACATGAAAGCGCACTTTCTTCGAGCCTCGTGTCAGCGACTCCGAGGCCGGATAAGTGGACGTGTGGGCGGGCAGAAAAGAATTGAAATAAAATGATAAGCGTGAAATAATAATGAGGAGCGTGTTTCGGCATAAATCGTGAAATTTTATGCAATTCCTCCGTTTTCTGCGGCATTTGTTTTGCATTTCAAATACATCCAACGACCTCTCGGACGTCGACCATGCATAGTAATTGAATTAATGGGGCGGGAGACTTGTGCATGGCCTGGTACTCTGGGTAGCAGTGTGAAGCGACCACGGTTCGTGTACTTCATGTAATCGCCTGCGAAATATTTACAACCTGATGATCCGTAACTGTTGTATATAACAGTGAATAGGAATCTTAGTAAAAGAATAAAAAGCAATGGTATATGAATGACTAAAGGAAGACGGAGAAGCTTGACATAATTTATGCAAAAAATCTGCAATTTAAAATAACTAAGCTAAAGCTATTGCTCACTATCAAGACATTGCTGTGAATGGGATGAGTTTTTGAGCAGTTAAAAGATATTCAGATATTCATGTATATACATATTTGTTCTAGAGGTTCAATTTAAATCAAAACAAATACCTAAATTACCATTAAAAGAGCTAAACCGAACTAGAAATTACCATATTTGCATCTGTTCCGGAGACTATATTAGTTGATATGCATTTTAATTTTCCCCATATATGTTATGATTAATATGCATTAAATCATTTTTGGAGTTAGAGGTATTTCCCAACACTATGGCTGCAATTAAATACATAGTAAGTCGATCGATGAAAAAGAAAAGGAATTGGAAAGGAAGGGTTATTCTTTCAAAAGTTTAGGGTCGACAATATATCATGAAGCACTGAAACATTTCAAGAAGCTGTAATGTTTACATTGCGAAATAAACATTAAAGCTTGAGCTTCAAGTAAAATAGTTGTACAACGGATTGTTTTTGATTCAATTTGATTTCATTTCGATTAAATGGACGTCAGAAGATATGTAAAAAAAAATAACATGTATGCCCTACATATTGACTTGAAACATCTTCAGTTAACAAATAGAAATAATAAATTTATTCGTGTTTTTATGGTTTATGGAAAAACTACCACTAATGGCATTTAATACTTTTTATTCATATTCCAATATTATATATTCATTCCAGTCTGCTTCACTCTTGTCTTTGCAGTTGGATAAGTAAATCGCATAGGTCATATACTTTTTATAAAAGTATGTGTCAGTAAGGTCGACCAGGGCTGTTTCGGGTAAGTTCATGCGAAATGTAAACACAACACATCTAAAATGTTTTAAAATGTGCATCAATATAATAATTGATTCGATGTCCCCTCTGTGACAAACTATCTCAACCATTTCTCTTTTCAATATAATTTGCTTGTGACTGAAATTGAAACCGTTACCACTAACAAATATTGTCCGAAAAAAATTTAGAAGTTGTACCCACAGTATTATTATATTTTGATATATTGTTTGAATGTATATGTATATTCAAATTTTTTATGAAAAGAAGCAAGACTTTATTTTTATGACCACTTTTAACTCTTCTTTTTCATCACTGCATACATTTAAATCATATTGTAGTTGTCTATTGTACATAAAATCATATGAAGTGGGGTAAGATGTAATTTTTATTTATTTGGGGAATAGTTGGTCCTTAATAATTCAACCCCCAGAAAAATGACCGACAACGACAAATCGGATTAAAATACAGAACCAAAATTCTCTAAATCGACCAATTCAATTCAATGACTGCCAGAAAGACAGTCCGATAATAACTAAAGATATCGCCATATGACTTTTTACCTTAATTGTTCGTAGTTCGCAACAGAAACTTGTGCTCACATTCCAGGTATCTTGATTCAGTGGCTTGAACGCGGCGATAAATGAGTTGGGAGAAAGAGCTGCATATACTTATATTTGAACGCATGTAAGAACGCAATGGAGAGTCACAGTCTGCACATACGAACCTTTCAAAATATGTAAAACTATCAAATTTAAATGGCAGGCGCAGGTGCAATACTCAGCGAAACGACAGACGGCATGTTGGCTTAAAAGTTTGCAGGGGAAAGATGAAGAAGATGTCTGAACTACATACTTAGACCAATTTGAGCCAAAAGGTGCCCTAAAATGCTTATTTTTTTCCGGTTGCCATTTTTATTTGCTAACATGATTTTTGCTAAATTACATTTCGTGTCCCAGTTGAGGGTCGGGCGTAACGATTGGGGCGTGAGCGGCGGTCGAGGCCATGGCAATGCGTGCAGCATATGAAATAGTTGAGCCCGTGTACCTTTTGCCATTTATTTCTCGCAATGCGCAATGCTCGTCGATATGAAAAAGGCAAAAGTTGATCAAATAAATGGCGAAATTTCCATATTTCAGCGATAAGAGCAAAAACGTGTAGCTCAAAGATTTTCATCAATCGGCCCCTGCGTCGAAAAGGCGACCGAGCGAGTTGGCAAGCACAAATGTAACAAGTTTTGCGAATATCTGAGGGGTCGAAGGAGCGATCACAGTTGGGCGGAGCCGGATGGCAGTTGCACGGTAGCAACATGGCGGCATTAGGCATTTCGTGCAGGGTGGGGGCTTCTGCAACCCCCATAGCTTAGGTAAGTAAATGGGTTGGTTAGCTGATGGAATTGACGGGCGCTCGAACGTGACTCGCAGCGCTTTTGCCTTTCGTTCAATACCATACCTCAGGTATGAACAAACATCTGTCACATAACAGTGGGCTGAAGTCTGCTAAAACTACACATCATAAAATAATCTAAGCGCGAAGCTATCTAATAATACACTGATTTGTTCACAAACAACTGAATGTCATCTTTTTATTTTAGAAATACTTTCTTCCCTACCTCAATACATGTTTGTTTAATGAAATTCGCAAGACATGCCTGATTATTGATTGATGGAAATAAAATTTAAAAAATGGTACAATCGAAAGATTTCTATTGGAGCTGAAAAATGTAACAGGCATATTCTTGATCAGCGTGACAAGACGAGTCGATCTAGCCCTGTCTGTCTGTCTGTCCGTCCGTATGAACACCTGGATCTCAGAGACTATAAGAGATAGACACGCCAAATTTTGCACAAAGATGCCTTATGTGTGTACGCTATACGAGTTTGTTTTATTTTTTTGATTTTCCCACATCCCCCTATGGGGGTTTTTCCGATTTTCCATTCGTATGATCGCCTATGTCTCGGAGACTATAAGGCCTAGGAACGCCAATTTTAGTCCAAGATGCCCTATGTGAATACGCAGAAAATGTGTATTTCGGAATTTCCCTCCCTCCCTAATTATTGTAAACATATTTACAGAGTATTTCAAAGTCGTGACACCCGACTTTAGCTTTTTTACTTGTTTCATTATTGTAAAGAAAGTCCCATGATGTACTCATGGAGGCGTTGCATAATTGGCTGCATTGATCCATTCTCGCCCACTGTACTGTCACGACAACTAGCTGGCAAGCCACTGCTGAGAGCCCAGTTGAATGCTAAAGCCAGTCACGATTTCGAACTGGGGCAACTAATGAGGAATACACGTAATTACATGTGGTTACGCAATATCTGCATTTTGCTCCAGGCAGGGCATTGTCACATTGCTCCACTGCGGAATCAATGCCCAGAGACAACCCCAAAATTTAATAAACACGCAAGTGCATGGAAGTAAATTATCCAGTCAGCCAGCAAGTTAGACATTTGGGCTGCCTTTCCCTGCTTCCGACACAGCCTCATTCCCAGTTCAGGTCCCTTCACAGCTCCAGCTCCAGCTTCAACTCAGACGTTGTCGCTGCCTTTGCCATTCACTGGCTGACTAGTAAACTGCCTCCTCGGATTGTTTGGATAGCCCCGAATGCTGCCTAAGGCATCTTGGATGGCAAGTTGCTCGCTCGAATTGCTCGACATAAATACCTCGTTTATTTGTTTTCGTGTGCGTGCGCCGGTGCGAGTTTTGGATGTGGATGTAGTTGTTTGTACGATTTTCCGGTTTCTGTTTTATTAAATGCTTTCTACACTTCCTTCAATTAGTTGCTGCTTTATTTGTGGTTTTAATTTGCGTCTTCGCCTTTGCCTTCGCCATTGCGTTGTGTTTTTAATTAAACACTTCGTTTCATCGAAGTTAAACCTAATTAAATGTTTCACAGCTCATTGCCGGGAAAATCCTCCACGCATATTCTTTTCCTCTAGTAATGGCCCACAGGAAAGGTATTGAAATGCTTTAATTAAACTGTCACTGATCACGCTATCGAGCTAACACGATTGCGTCTTCACCGACTTAACCGCAGCAAGTTTTTATGATGTTTTGAGCTGAAGCATATGAAAAGGTTATTTGCTTGTTTCACAAAGCCATGTATTAAATATCCCACCTAAGCGTTATATGATCTATTAATTGAATGTTTCTGCAAATATTAAGCTGGTTTTGTTTCGAAAAATACGTTGATACTGCATTTGAGAATGAGTCAAGCGTCACATATTAACTAAATCATTTTATAGATTTCATTTAAAGTGAGATGTAAGTTCTTAAAGTAAAATATTCATTAAAATAAACAAAAATTGCATCAATGTGCCAACCTTATACTCAACTAGGTTGTGCACAATTAAATATAAATATGCTTGCGTTGTGTTATTGTTTGAATTAAATTATGTAAATAAAGGTCCCACTGCGTGCGCATATATGTACGAGGCACTGCCCTAATATATATCTTATATACACTTTCAAAAACAACAATCCACACAATACATCAATTCCCTGCCCCACGTCCGAAACAAAAACAAAATGCTTATTTTATTTTTTGGATGCACGGTAAAGAATTATTTAACTTCAACCACAACGAAGTGTGTATTCTCTACTTTCAATTCGAATGGCACGTAAAATACACATTTTTTAAGGTAAGACGTGATGTAAAATAGATTACGCAAAGCTCTTATAATATATCGTATTTATATATAAGTATATGCACATGTATATAGGTTGAGTTTTCTAACCGATGCTCAGTTCGCCGAGCCATTATTCGAGGTTGCCCTAACGTTTAACCGGCTATTGATGATGATCTCTGCTCTAATTTTATGTTTTACGATTTTGTACACAATAACAGCTTAATTTTGTTGACTCCCACATTTAAATAAAATAGGTTACTGTCTCTATTGAACGTTAAACAAAAAATGATTTAAACATTTTATTTAAAAAACCATGATTAGTCATACGTTTTATGATGGTTCCCAAAGTATGAGCAAATGTTGTACACACAACAAGTATGCCAAATATAGTAGGTTAAATTGTGTAAAATTGAAGATGTAGATCTAATCGTACACAATTTTTTTTACGTCTATAATTCACGGAGAACCTTACAAAATAGTGTATCAAACATGTGCGACAAATGCATAATACTTACCATAAGACAACCAACCTAGAGTATAAATGAAAATTTACGGTGGCAGCGAGCAGGCGCATACAAGTACAAAAATATGGTTCAATAACAACAACTACAATACGTTACATTTATTCAACAGCAAGGAAACATTTTTAAACCCTGCCATGGGCTTCCACAGTCCTTCAGTGCACCGGCCTGCCTCGAGTTGGGAAAGACACTCTGGTCTCTAGTGGAGGGAGAGGAATGGCTGCGAGTAGTTGAGTTCTTCAATGGCCGCAGCCATTACTAGTGGGTTACCCCGAGCCCAAGTGTGACGGCGACGTGTGAGAGGAAAAAGGATGCATAGTGACCCTAAGTGGCCGCTGCTTTGCGAGAGAGGGAGAGCACGCGAACGCAAGAGAGGGAGAGAGAGATAACGAGACGAGGCGCAATAGAGTTCAGTAAGTGTGGTTGTTGCCATACAATATTTCCCTTTGAGAGTTCGAGGACTACTAGGTGCAAAACCATAACGGTACATTGTGCGTGTAAAATAGCGGACACAGGGACTGCTGAGACCGGTCAGCGGCGATGCGGCTGCGACCCGCACTTAACCCGTTTGCGCCCAGCTGTTTACGGGCCGGCAAGTTTATTTACGATTTCTCTGTTGTTCTTGTTGTTGTAGCTATGTATTGTAGTTGTTGCTGGTATGGTGCCTTCAAATGTTTTCGCTGTCGCTGCTTGTTTAATTAGCGCGGCCTTCAACTCTGACGCAAATAAATCAGAATGCGCATCTTGTCTCGAAATTGGGCGTATGGCATAACTTTGCTGCCCAGAACTCAACCATGCGCGTGGGTGAAGTCGCTTCTGCTTTGGCCAATTAATATTTCATTGCAGCCACCCGGCATGCAAATGAAAAGATTCTCCTTAAAGGAGTGGATAGGGAGCGGAACCCAGCAGTTTGTGGAACTTAATGAACTTGAAACCTCAATGGTATGGCGCAGAGGCGGACGTGGGTGCCGGTATTGTCTGCTGGACCTTTTGGACGTCCATTGAGCGCGCATATTGCTGCGGAGGGGCGAAGGGTTGGATTCCTTAGTTGGTACTGTTGCTGTCGCTGCCTCCATTTGAATTGTCTAATTCGCAGTTTGGCCCTCTATTGCGCATCTTTGATGTAATTAAGTGACTGAGACTGGGCCCAATTGGCAGCCTGGGACGCCGGAGACAAATGCAAATTTCTCTGAATAATTAGTTAAATAAATTTAATTTAGCTACGCCTTTCAGCACAAGAAGCAGAGCTGATTAAAATTCCCAATGTGCATTACACAAATAAGCCTATGGCGGCAGTACGGAAGGGGAGATTGAAATACTTGTAAGTCGTAAGCTCCAGTCCCATCCCAGCCCCACCCTACTTCAAAGCCCATACACCTTCTCATATTGTATTTATCTACGTGGCATGCTGTGTCGAGTGTAGACGGAATTTCATGACTTATTTAAGCTTTTCATGCACGGCTAGTCAAACCGTTCCTTACCCCCCACCTATCCCGAGAACTCTATTACAGCATAGATATTGGATCATATGGCCTGTGTTGTTATTTTATATTTTATGTAGTGTGTATATTATATTTGCTGTGTAGGTTTGTAGCACTCATAAGGAAAATGGAAAAACCAAATGGTTTTAAAAACTATACTACATGATTTAGAGTGTCGATGAAAGGCTTCTTTTTGGCAGACACAGACCCCAAAGAAAAAAGTAAAACAACTTTATACATTAATTTTAAATTCTTTATCTGTTAGGAGTTATCATGTATCTAATATTTTATGCTGTTTTTGTTTTGTTGATCGAAACAAATATATAGCTGGATGGCAATTAATTTCGACCTTATATAGCGCTGCGAGGCAAAGTACAAAAAACAGTCATATAAGACGTACAATGAACTCGACTTTGAATTAAAACTAAAACTCAAATGAGATCTTCGAAAGATGGCATAGAAATGGCCATTTGCTAAGCAAACCCACTTGCCTGGCATTATGGCCAAACTTCGTGGTTGTGGGAGCAGCGCAATCTTTTTGAAAAATTTATATCATTTATAGTTGCGCACAAAAGTTGCGGGCACAAACTATGAACTATGAACTTCTATTGCTCTCCTGCTCCACTGCTTCTGCTCTTCGACCCATGGTCCGCAGTACTCGCTCCAAACGTTCTGGAATAACATGAAATTGCTTGGCTTAGTGCGCGCGACGATTGCCAAGCTGCAACTACTTACAAGAATGGAGACAGACAGATGGATGAGTGGATGGATGGGTGGCTGGATAGATAGACAGACGGCCGGACTACCCTGGCAGCCAACACAATTTTTAGTGTGTGTTTTTTCTTTTATTTTTTCCCATTTTGTTCTTTTTTCTTGTTGCTTTTTTACAATTCGCCCTCAAACATAACGGCTAGAAAAGTTGTGCAAACCACGAGTGACATCCAAACCGTGGGCAAGAAACTAAGTTGCTTGTCGTCTAAAATTTTAATGCCGGTATAATTTGGACGAAATAAATATACCCAACAAGCCGGTTCTGCTTTTCAGATATGTTCTGCACTACGTTCCTATTTTAAATCTACAAAACGTCGATTATGCTTTAAAATTTACATTGTATGATATATCACTACGTCCAGACGAACCAATACAAATATTATCATCAGGTGGGACCTATCTGTCCGTCTGGAAGCCCATATAAGCTTGTGAATCCATCGAAAACTTTTGAATCATTAATGCTGGAAACATTTAAATTTCCTGTAGGATCGTTACTGATCCAGTAGAGGCTGCAAATATCATTTTAGAAGCATTTATTTATTTTTTTCTATCCTTATAGTTTGGACAGACATATGATGATTTTGAATATACAGGCTGCTATACGTTTATAAAACTCACATGCATGTCGAATCTTAAGATACTTTTATAATTCTTCGTCCATCTCGCATTTTTCCCACTGTGCACACGACTGCACACGAGTTGCTGCTGTGGAGAAAATTTTCTGCGGTTCATCAATATGCCACGCTGTACCCATATCCGGCTAGGCCAGACCAACCACTGTAACCATGAAAGCGACCATTCAGCCGGGCAACAGCAACTAAGCAGGCGCCGTCTGCCTCTTCCTTTCCTCTTTCTCTGAACGGACTCTCTGCCGCAGCTTGTGGCACCTCGGGGCCTCGGAGGGCAGCCGTTCCTCCCTCTACTGCTCTCGAGAAGCTTAAGTGGCTTCTCGTAGCACGTATTTGCTGAAGCTGCCTTTGCTTTGCTCCTTCCTCCGTCTCTTGCTGTTGTAGCTGATTCTGAAAAATATATGTGCATAAATTTAAAGAATCTCAATTTACTGGGCTCGGCGTGTTCATTTGTGCGGCAACTGCGCTGCTTCTATGCTGGCTGAGGTTCCTGCTCCGCCTTGTGATTTGTGAGCTCAATTATTGTACGTTTCTGTGTTGCCGGTGTCGGCCTTCTTGTCATTCCTTGGCCTCATCTCCATCCCCATTCTCATCTTCTACCATTCGTTTGCGCCGACCACCTTGGCCCAGGCCGCGGTCGTTTTTTGTGGTTGTCACTTTGTTATTTATTCAGCGCCATGGTCGACCAGCCTGCTTGATGCTGGTTGGTCTGGTTTTGGTTTTGGTTCTGGTTCAGCTTCAGGTTGGTATTGGTCTCCTTTTCTGTTTCTGTATCAGCGTCTGCGTTTGCGTCTGTGCTGCTGTCATGTTGTTAATGAGTTCTTTCGTCTCCGCGCTCGCGGCATTTGGATGCTAATGAGTGCATGGCATCCAATAAATTTAGTTTGCCGGGCTTTGCTTTTATCGCGCCACTTGCATAATTCACTCGCTGCTGAGCAGCCTCGTTGAGACGTGTGCGAGATTGTCCCCGAGGGTATGGAGGTCAATATAAATTTATGGGCTCCATTGTTAACACCACTGATTACAAATTATTTGTATCGCATTGAGCTCATTGTCCCCTAAGTACTTGTTATCGACTCGTCCTTACTACTCTTACGCTCATTGTAGGGCAGTGTGCGCCTCGCCAAGTATTCAACAAAAATTGAAGTCGGGCGTTTCCTACATATGTACGAGTATGTAATAATTGAGCGTCGTCCCCCGAACTTTTAAATAATTGATTGCCGATCTTAGACTAGATTCCATCCATCAGCTACTTCTAGTAAAGAAGTTGAACTTTTGGAGCTTGATCGGGGCTCTTCAGAACATAGAATAGTCAAGAAAAACGTTGATGAATGATTCAATAAATTTACAAAATTACTGAACAATTAGGAAAATATTAGTACGTATACTTTTTTCTTTATGTGCATAATTTAATGATATCCATTTATTTGTTGTCGACTGCAAAATAAAAGAAGTACTTTCAATGAAGTTCTTGTCTGTTAATATATGTACTATATATATGTATAGAGCAAAATTTACTTTATTTCTCGAAATACTTGTATTTCATCCCTTCGCATACCCCCCACATTAGCAACAATACATATTTAGACATTCAAATTACCGAATTATGTTTGTCTTTCGGATGTGAGGCAACATATTATCATCGAGTAATAGAGTGAGTGTTATCTCTATGGTCCGGAATTAATGCGTTGTTTGGGATATCTATAGTTTTTTTTAGTATTCTTCTACAGCAGTTTCTTTACCAGAGATACATTCATGGCCCACATTAGCTCTCTTCGATAGGCAGAAATGATTTAATGCCATTTCAGAAGCCATATTTAGAAATTAATATACAGCTTTGCGGAGGGAGTACAAAACAGATACAATTTTCTTACAAATCAGTAGGACTATGCCGTCAATACCAGGCTGTCGATTTGAGTTTCTTGTTCAACATTCATAAGACTAGTGAATACATTTGCTGACTCATTCAGCCAAGTAGTTTGTAACAGTTTACAATTATATTCACGAGTTCTGCTTGTCAAAATGAGGAAAGTAAAATAGCTTTTATTTTTCATAACTTTCGGATAAGGGGAATATTTGCATACTAAGTGAGTTCAGTTGATCATTACTACAAGTAAGTCGCTTGGATTGCTCATCGAAATAAATGAATTCAATTATGGTGGTTCACATAGTATGTTGCCGTAGAAGGGGCTCTCGAGCTTTAGACAAACAATGACAATATGTTTGCTCTGATTGTCAGATTCAGCTACAATCTGAGTTGGGTAAGGAAGTGCGTTCTGCAGATAATGATTGGCATGCTGGTTACGTAAGCGACGTCTAGCGGCCGACAAGGCAAACTTCCACGCAGGAGCATCCTTCAGTTAAAATGGCGAGATAAGAGATAATATTTAATAAAGGAAATATTATATAAAGTACACCAAATAAATTCGGTGAATGAAATTATAGCAATGGTGCCCATGAAGCGTGTTAATACAAGTTAACCAAGTGGCGCATTAACATGGCGTACTAACCGAAAAATAAATGAACTTAAACAAGATCTTACCAGTGCATTGAAATTCCCATTCCCCTTACTGGAACTGTACGAGCCAGAAATCAGAAAAGACCAACCAGATATTTCGCTTTCCGCTAGATGTCGCTTGTGTTTCTTTATTATCTGGCCGCATTCGTCGTCGCTGCTCACCCAACAGCCGAATTTTATCTGCAGGTCGGCCATGTTGAATTTATCTGTGCATGAATGAGTGTTCCGACGGCCATGCTGAGCAGCAGCTTCCGTCTCTTTCTTGCACATGCGTCTCGACTCTAACGTCGCATGCACAAACGCAAACACAAACAGAATGTGCTTACCCTTAATCAGAAACTCGCACTCAGTCATCCAAAAGTGGCTCTGGCGTTGGCGTCGCTCTGCGTGTGTAATTGTATTGGTAACTGCGGACGGCATCGCACGCACACCATCGCACGCACAAACACAACTACAAAGTTCCCAAAGTCTCTCCCTCTCTCCGTCCCCCTCTGGGATTGTGTGGACTTCCATATTTGAGGTCGCTGCATCAAGCGGACGGCGCTTCTGGCGAAGTGAACATCAAGTTAAGTCCAGGACAACGTCTGGCAACAACAATACGAATCCGTCGGCAATCGAAGCCTGTCGACCAGTGTTTCGTTTTGGCTGGTTAATATAGGGTTCAGCGAGAACAATGCATATTTAATTCTTGTCTAATTCCTAATTTAATTCTTGTAGTCCCTGCATTTCATGCGACACTTTCTTGAATAATATTTGTATAAGGATTACAGGGTATGCTAGATAATATAGATATTCTTATTCAGCTCGATGGATGAGTCGGTCTAGACCTGTGCGTATATTTATCATCTTACCGAGCTCTCCAGTTGTGAAAAGTATTGGTGCCGCCTCATAGCCCGTTACCGTCGGCTTTTCAAGTGTGGCGACATTTTGTCTTTTTTTTGCTTTTGATTTTATTTGTGGATTCTTGGACAGTGGTCGCAGTCGTGTAGCGTCAATTAATAGGCAATTAGTTTCCAAATGCTAATTTCAAGCTAATGGGTGGTCGGCCTTTCGGGTAGACGTAGCCGCAAATTGAGGAAACTTGTTTAAATTGAAATGGGGCGACAAATGGGCAAACGAAATAACGAAATTGAACCTTGGAACGCCTAATTGAGGCACCAATTATTTTAAATCGTGATTGTGAATGCACGAGTACATTTAATATATTGGATTCTTCAAGATGCATACATCTTCATACATACATATGTACTTGTATGTATGTACGTTATTCACACATCCATATACTATAAATATTAACGAGATTACAAATGAATTGATCCAACTTCTATATACACTTAGAATACTTATGTGATCCCTGCTTATAACCAAACCTCGACTCAGCCACTAATGCCGCCGCGTATCATCTAAATAACCATTCTTAGCGCACGCTGATAATCTAATATAAAAATTAAAAAATCAGTTTTATGTGAGCGTCATCAGAGCACAGAGTACGGATAATTTCTAGTACGGTTCAATGCGAACAAGCCGCAAATCCCCAAATATTGTTTGGCCTTTGATTTATTTTTTGGTGAAGGTGACAATCGTCGTTCTGGCAGTATTCTAAAATATTCGTGTCATTAATTTAGGCAACATTTTTCCACTATTATTTGAGTCCTAAGATTTCATTATGCAACTTAGGAAACATTTTTTCTAAATCTTGCCGAGAGCGATCAGTTTTGTGTATCCATTATGCAGTAGAAACAAACAAATTTGCGGTCAAAATTTTAATTGCGTATAATATTTTCATCGCTTTACTGCAACCCCCACCAACATACATGTATGTTATGTTATATGTATTTTGGGAATTTCAATTATTCTTTAAAACATACCCTGTCCACACATTACTTAACCCTATCGTTATATTCAAAATTAAACTGCAAAATTCTGAAATGTCGGCGAGCAGCATGGTAGAACAGAAACTTCATGCACGCAACCGGCACTTGCCATTCTGTTTAAGATAAACAAAAATATTTGCATAACTTAACGAAGAAATTATTTTAATTTAAGCGTTGCATAAAACTAGCTTCTTTATGCATGCGCATTTCCCATTTTGAGCGGCGAACGCAGAGCTCTGGACACAGCCAAATCGAAGCGAACAGGAACAACAAGAACTTGGTGGCCATTTATGCAAATGTCGCTGGTTAACTTTTTAGATCCGCTCCTGTTGAAGTGCTCAGCGACGAGTGGGGTTTGGGGTGTGGATTGTTGGTTGTGCAGAGCACAGGCAAGTAAGATGGAGTATTTCAGTCACGTTAATTCATTTCACGTTTAATTCACGAATAAAGTTTGTAACTTATATCATGCTCATAATGCATGCAAATTTATTACCCCCGGCGTGGCTGAAACATGGCTAGCGGGTAGAAGGAATGAGGGAGAGAGGAAGTGTCAGCGACACACAGAGAGAGAGAGAGAGAGAGAGAGAGGGTGGAGGGTTTCTGTCACTACCGCTGCAGGCAATGCAGGTGACTCCATTAACTGTTCGATTTATACCGATGTCTCCCAGTGTGGCTGAGGCTGTGGCTGTGGCGCATTCGGCCTACTGATTTATGAAGGCCCCAAGTCGACAGAGGCAGCGGAGGCGGGACGTGAGACGTTCCTACTTTATCACAGCGTGCATTTTTCGCATTGGCAGTTTACGGCTTGATAGGTCAAAGTTTTGTGTCGTCGTCGTCGTCGACAACTGACTAGTTGGCCAAATTGGCAACTGCCACACACGGTGCGATTGGCGATTGCCACAAAACTTTTGGCATCACAGCGCACCGGAAATAATTAAGCGAGTGCGTCGGAATGGATTCTCTTGCAAAGTTTTATCAACGTCAACGACAGCAGCAACTGCCTGACAAACTTTGGGCAATATGGCGAGACACGAGGCCGAGAAAATGACATGAAAATGACTGCGAAGGAAGGTGACGAATTTCATTAGATTCCTGACAAGAAAAAGTGACAGAATGTGCAAAATCTGTCGAGGCCATAAAAACTTCACCAACTATTCACAATACTGAACAGCGCCAGATTAAGAACGAAAGCGAAGGAAGTAAATGCCTTGTCTTCGGGCAGCTGCAACTATTAATAAGAAAGCCGAATATTCTCTAGATTGAGACATAAAGCGAATTCTGGAGATTGGTCAAAGTAAAGCTATTTCTGACATGGCTATGGACAAAACGATGGTAGCCGCCTGAAAGTCCACAAAAAAATCTTAGCTGTTATCGACTTTCAGGACCAAGGTCTGTAAAAAGTTAGCCACGTCTAATAAAAACATGATCTTCCCTTTTTTCATAGAGCTTCAGAGCATAAATTCAAGCGACCTTCAATATAATGCAAGTCTAAAGAGAGTTCAAAGCACTTTATGCCCAAAAGCAATGATTGAAAACATAAGTATCTTGAGTTTTGTTATTTACAGCAACTCATTTGCTTAGCTCATAAAATAAAGTCAATTTCAATGCGATTAAGTGGAGACACTTCTGTTGTTCACTGCTATCTAACTCTGTTTGGGAGTTTTCGTTTCGAAATCATTTATTCCAGTATAAGGCTTTAAGATCCAAGTCCTCTGCAAGTCTATCCACTTTACGAAAACTGTTGTTGCCCTGGCTCATTGGCATGCTTTGTTTTTGCGTTTCCATGCCATTGCCTGTGCCCAATTTGTATTTTTGGCAATGAAAGTCGCAGTCACTGCGGCAGTCATAGAAAATATGAAAACAAACAGTGGAAGACAAACCCAAATGGAATCATATTTGAGGAGCTTATTTAGGTTGCTCGCCAGCTAGCAGGGCTGGTTTGTTTGCTTCTTTCGCTTTTCTGACGTTTTGTTTGGTTTTTGTGATCACATAGAGAGGTGGGAGTGGATGTTTGAGGGCGTGTGTATGCCTTGGGCTGTGGACTGTGGGGTCGTGCTTCCATGGCCAAAACATGTCGCTATGCGAGGAAATGAAATATATTTTAGATGTGACACGGAGCATGTACACTGAACGAAAATGTAAACGGCAATGTATTACGGACATGGAACTTGTTAACGAATTGATATATGGCTTATATAATTGAAGTTATTGTTGAGTTTGTAGGGATCGACACACCTGAACGAGAATACAAGTGTAGTAAAAAGAAACCTAATCAATATACATTCTATATATATACTCGTGTGTAGACTGGGAGTTATTTTTGTTATTTTTTTAAGTGAAATCATTTCCGTTAATTTAATCGTGTACTGTGCAGTGAAAGATTTTGTGAGATACCTATAGTACGCGTTTCATTTTATAAGGAATGTAAGGATGATAAGCATTGTTGAGGAGTTTTTAAAACGTACGTAATTGTATGTTCGCTTTTTGGTTGTCTGCTATTTTGTTAGTTATATAAAACAGTGCAGCTAGGCTCTGATGTAAGGCAGGGGGTGTGCCACTTGCTGCAAGTGCAACGCGTGTCATCTGTGGAATCCGCCGATGGAACTTTGCAAGCTCACCGCACCATCAAGTAAAACGAAAGGCAGCCATTCCTTCGTGTCGCATCGCTGCTCATGCCAGAATATAACAAAAGTCACAGCAAGGTATAGAATAAGTATCCTATCGGTGGCTCGTTGCAACTGCTGTGCAAATAATGGCTAAGAAAGCGCCCAGACCGAACAGGGGAAGTGTCAGTCCAAAATCGACGGCTACTCCTACACCTACGCTACACGGGTCCACGGGGACTGCATTCGACATCCGGCATTCAGTAGCCAGCAGCCAGCAGCCGGCAGCCGGCAGCCGGCAGCCACTTCGTCCGGTGAATGGCACTCGAAACTGATTTACTTTTGGCAACTTATGGCCCATAAAGCAATCGGAGTGGGACGACAATGATGGTTTGGCAAGCTTTACGAGTAGCTAACAGCGAGGAGGTTGACTTCGACCCACCGTCTGATGTTGGCTAAAGTTTTCTCATTTCAGCAAGATGTTCACTCGTAACGAAAATTGTCGAGTTTGCCAAGCGGTCGCATGAACAACAACGAAAATTGAGCTGCACCCCCGGCAATGATGACGACGGCATTGCTCATTAAAAACTTTCAGATGCAGACTCTACCCAACATTCATGTCAGCAGACAGAAGCAATTGTAATAATGATCGGGACGAGTGAGAAAAATAGCCTCAGGTATACCTCGATTGTAAATATATTGATTTAAATCTAGATACATATGTATGTGAGTTTGTGTCTTCAATGTCAAGACTTTATTATGTCATAAACTCTTCAGGTACAGGGTGCCCTCACTACTCTGAACATACTAGTTGAAAAAGCATTTCCAAACGGTTTCGAAAATAGAATTTCCACACAAAACAATAACAGTAAAGTTATGACTTAAGTGTGTCGATCGCTATAAGAAATAATAAATACCTAACTACATTCAAGGCCAGGGTCCACCTCAGGGTTAGCTCAAGGCTATATGTATTCTCCTAATAGGAGGCAATTGAAATAATTCCTTGCAATGATACAATAATTCCCAATAAGTCTGCTGCCTGAAAGAAAGAATAGGAAGAGACTAAGTTAGGTGTCTGAGGCCTGATCAAGTTTCTTAAAAATACAATAGCTCGAGTATGTCTGCTTCAGGCTATTAATGCTTATCTTTTAAACATTTTTAATTTAATATAGTGCTTTATTTCCGAACCTTCATACATATAATTGATTCCATTATTGAATTTTCTTAAATAGTTTGATGAAGTACAGGTTTTAATAAAACACAGCAAGCAAGGGCATCGATTCGGAAGCATTTTAAAACTAATGGAAATTTGTATTTTAGTTTTATAAGTAATTGCTTTGTTTTGTTTTCATAGTTTCTTAGCTGAGGCAGAGTAGGTGTAATTTCTTCCTCCGACTTGTCCTCGGCAGACTGCGGCAGCATCATTGCCTTGGCTGTAATTATTTCCAGTTTCCAGAATCTAATCAAGAGAATGTTCCTATGGCTGGCTGTCTTTGCCATAATGCTGTAACACACGAAATTAAAAGGCTTCTCAACCCATTGCTAACAACTGCAGACCTTGAAAACAAATGGGCGCAACCTGCGTGCAATTATCGTTAGTTCTGCGCCTGCTTGAAAATTTCTTCATGCAACGCTGCGGACACGGCCATGGAAAGGGTTGACTCTGTCGTCTGGGCTGAGGTTCTCAGGCCTAAAAACAGTATAGCAAGGGTTTGGCAACAGCTTCGCGGCTTGCTTGCTTCCTCTGTTGCGCCTATAAATGCAAAACGACCATCATAAAGCAATAAAACAATAACAAAGTGTAAGCGAAATGAAATGCCAGCAATAACAAAGCCAACAACTGCATAAAAAACAACAAAGGCGTCAAGCGACCAGACCAAGGCATAGCCAAACAAATAGAAAGCCGGCCCGGCAACTTTCAGCTAACAAGCGAGAGTGAAGGTGAAGGCCTGTCAGGGGCAAGAGCTCTGGCTCAATGGCTCAACGGCACATGGCCGTGGCCATGGCAGCTCTGTGGTGCTGGTGCTAGTTTAAATCTCCCCTATAATGGTCGCACAGTGGGACCGTTGACAATTTGCGGCAAGCGGCTGATCACTGAAGACCGATTTTCTATCTGACAGCTTCAGCATTCGATGCTCTCGTTCAGCACTCTCTGTCTGCAGGTACTCGCACATACTTGTATAGTATTTACGAGTATGGATGGTTGTGTGTGTGTGTGAGAAACTGTCAGTGTGAGTGCCCGCCACAATTCGAAGTTTTATGGTCTACAAGTTGGACGTAAAAAGTGAGAGTCATTAAAAATTTTACTGCTTCTCAAGGTCGTCTGAGGAATTTAATGTTACTTTTTTATGTCGCAGTCACAACTCATAGCTGGAATCGGAATCGGCTTCGTCACAGTGCAGTTATTTTGACTTTGCCGCTCTTCCGCCTTTCCCCTCCACCGTTGAATAACCCACATTAGTGTTGACCTATTTCTTCAGACAGTAACATTTGTAAGCGGCATGCAATCATACGAGTATCTGTATCTGCTGACATTTAAATAGAGTTCCAAGATAGTTAAAACTTGGATAAGCCGGGCAATCTGGCCTCAATAAATAATAAACCGGGACTGGTATCATTATAAGTGTAATTATAAAAATGACAAAATAATGTTTATGTTTTAATTTTATTCATTCGCTCACAATATAATGATTAAGTTTGAGTTTTACTTTTCAACTTAACTAATAATCATTATTATTGTATCATCATTATTTAAGTTTTATTTTTACATTAAAAATAAATCCAAGTTGTAATTGTCCCTGCCTATTTCATAGCGAATAAGGACAAAATTTATATAGTGCAGATTTGGGCTAAAAAAAACGTATTTATAAAAATAATTATAGGTAGAATTAAAGCTTGTTTTATTTTTGATAAAAAAAATAAAACTCAAAGAATATTTTATGAGTATTTATTTGCTCAAAAACAATTATTATTAGTTAAGTTGTAAAGTAAGAGTTCAAATTATTCATGAAATTTTGAGAGAATGAATAAAAATAAAATGTTTAAATCATTACAAGTATGAAAATGCCGAGATTTGCCTGTCTGTCTGCTTTTGTGTAAACTAGTCCCTCAGTGTTTTAGCTAATGTGCTGAAATTTTGCACAAAGGATTCTTATTTAGCAATAAGATTATTTGTCTAGTTCGGTCGGACTGAACAGTTATGTCGTATAGCTGCCATAGAAAGTGTCGGTAAAGAAAAAACGTACACGTGGTAAGCAAAACTGATATATTTCAAGCCCTAGAATTGTAATAATAAAGTCACGGCCGTGAACAAAATAAATACTTGGAAACAAACTTCGTACGGGTTTTAAAATTGCTATACAAGTTTTTCATAATGTTAGAAATTCTGTGAAACTCATTCATAAATTATATGCAGTCGGTCAAGTTTGTCCGAAATATGTGTGCGGTGTTGATTATCTTTTCAAAATTTGCGAAAAAGTTGTTTCTCATTTGTGGAAAGTACAAATAATATGTGTATTGAAGTGCATGCCACACCACCAGCTTGTGGTGTTTGGCAATTTTTCGCACGCGTCGCGTAAGCACGAATAAATCTCGAGCGAAAATATTTGCAAAAGCGAAAAATTTTCGGTGCTTAGCAGCAAGTGCCAAAAGTAAATCCAATAACTACATGCTGAAACATTCATGAGCGCAAATTGAACACGTTCTGCCTCAGTCCAGCTCCAGTTCAGCTTCGCATTCAGCTTCAGCTCAACTTAGGTTTGGTGCGCTTGGGTTCGGTTCGATTCAGTCGAATTAAGTTCAATTGAGCTTAGTTTGTGCTGGTGTGATCGGAGAGGGGTGTGCACGGGGGTCAGCGTGTTTTTGTCTGGCGAACGCCAGTTAAGGCCAACGCACTCGTGCTCGGAGCCAGAAACGTTTCTCGCATTATTCGCCACATGAAAATGAATTATCCACACCTTCTGCTGCTGAAAATAAATCGAGACGAGACCAGGAGTCGTCAGCGACCATTTTGATTATTTTTGCACTGGCCGTGGAACTTCGCAGACGTTTTGTGCAATTTCAAAAAAAAAAAAGAAAGAAAGAAAGAGGAAAAACGAAAAAAGTTGACAGCAAAAAGGGAGTAAAAAGTGAGAAATTCCTCGCCAATATCACGTTTGGTCGTGTGCGTCTGTGGTGGGGCAAGAGTCCGAGGCTGGGGAGGAGGTGGAGTGTGTATGGGCGAGTATGTATGTGTGCGTGAATTGGAGCTGCTTGTGCATTTTGAATGTGTAGTTCTCTACATCTTTCTCGCATTGGATTCCATTGAGAATAATTGAATTGAAAAATTGTTTCGTATAATAAAATCAGCTTGCAGCTCAACTTGCAAATCGAGAATGCACGCCCACGATATTCGTTGCGAAGACTTTGAAAATAATTTAATGTTTTACGAAGCATACAAAATAAATATCATCATGTGCGAATAATGCAATCACTTAGATCAAGCTCCAAATCTAGCTTTTGGGGCTTTCCTAAGACAATCGGGCAGCTTATTCGTATTTTATGTTTTTAAAATAAGTAAGTTTTATAATTCTACTAATAAACACTGCACTACACCAGATACATTAGTGTGTAATATTTAGACTGGATCGCATTTAGGACGGGGAACGCTTTTAAATAAAACTATTTTTGCAGAACACGCCAATCCGTTTTTCCTGAGCTACCGTCTAGTTGGGTGAGTAGTTGGTTTAATAATTAATAATGCGGGTTCAATATATGTTTTATTCAGCCTTTTCTTAGGATATTTAAAAAAATGTCAAAATAGTCATTTAAATAATTTTACAGTGTTCTAGAGCTAGCTAATTATTTTCACGCTCGAAAAACTAAAACTAATGCTCGAAAAACAAACACAAGTTAAGTATAGTTTTGAAAACACTCTTCGACTATTAGATACTTACTGTTTTCGGAGCAAATATTAGATAACAGCCAACCAATGTCAATAAAAGGAGAAAGTATTGAATTAATTTTCAGATCTACTTAGAGATAGGCGGTAATATATTAGTTTAAAACTGTTGAAAAATGTATATCGATGTATGTACTTATATCAATGCACGCATGTACGATCACACAACATATGTTTTTCTGTATGCAGCGTTTGTCACACGAAGAAGATGGCAAACGCATAATGTAAAACTAACCACGCATTGTTAGTCTTCAATAAACTTCTCAATGATACACACGTATTGCGTTCATTATTATTTTGGCCGGGTTTCCGTGACGAACCCCTCCCTCATTTCAATAAAAACATCACCATAACAAAACTTTGATGACATTTATTCGAAAACTAACGCTGTCTTTAATTCGCTTCTTATAACGTATATAAACAACACAATGATATAAATGATTTCATCACATTTGTACATTTTTCTATGAAAATGTTTGCTCTTTTTCAGTAAATATATTTACTGTTTGTGTTTTTGTTGCGTTTTTTGCTTTGCCTGTGCCCACCCTTTACTGAATTTAAGAGAGCGACTCCACAAAGAGAACGTCTGTCGTACAATTTTCTCACTCTTGGCACCGCTCGACCGCCTTGCCGGGGCACAGGGTGACTCGTATCGCTCGGCTGGCTTTGTTTATTTTTGTACTCGTAGGGTCGAGAAGATATATGATGATTTAGAATGCACACTTAATTGCAAACAATTAATTGGATGAATTAAGAAAATAAACTACAAAAAAAACTAAAATACTAAATAATTTTTTTCAATGAGGTCCTGCGGTTTAATACCTAAATAGTCACCAATAACGCAAAATACACAAACTCTAAGAACATCATTCAGGCAACCAATTCACTTGGTGGCCGTTGTCCCCTACTTATTGGGTCTCTTTGGCATTAGCACCAATCGAACGATTGAAGCAGCTGTCGGCAGTCATGGAGACGGAGTAGCCCCTCGCTCGTAAATAACCCACAGATATTCATCGAACTAGGGCTGGGGCTTGGGACGGGAGTCGATGACAAGTTCGACACTTTGAATCTCATCAGAGTTGCCTGCATGCTTCCAGCTACTGATTGATGCTTACGATAATGTCAGCCTTATGAAGGCAGTATGGCTTTTGGCGATTCGCTATGCAACCCCCGTCCCCAGACCGTGACAAGCAACCGCAAGCCGCGAAACTCTTAGGTTGGGAGCTGTTTTTAGCGCGCGTTCGTGGCTGGTAAGACGACTAATGGAAAAGTTGCAGGTTGTCACGACTTCGAGTTATGCTTAAGTGCACTTTTTGGCTGCCTCTACTGGTTGCCGCCCCGCCCCGCCTGCCTGTGTCGTCTCCCATCAAACGACCCCTTCGCTCAGCCTGCAACTGCTTTGCATCTAAATGCAAATCTGCTGTAATGAGCAAGCTCGTGGTGGAGGAGTTCGTTTTTCCGCCGAATTGTTTGCCGCTTTTGCTATTAGCTAATGCTATTTTCATGCCCTTCCCGCCCACTCTTACCCAGCAGCATCAGCATCAGCATCAGCGACTGTTGCTGCTGTTGCTCTTAATAATGATGCGCTTCGTAAACTTTTTGCGCAAAATTTGAATATCGTTTAGCTTTAACTTATTTCGCGCTTAACATGGCGCGGCCAACACCAAAACCAACAACAGAAGCTTCCCTGCCAACCCCTGCTTTCAATCCACAAGGGAGCGGGACTCGACATGTGTGCTCTGCCCGAGTCCCTGGCCCGGTCGCTCTGTATGTGCGTTGTGTGCGGTTTGTGTGTGTGTGTGCGTGTGGGTCTTGAAAGGTGGTGGGAATGACGAAGCCAAAGTGGAGTTGCAACCACCATGGCCACCTTGCCTAATTCAGAGTCTGAAACCCAGTGCCGTGTTATCGTGTTATCGCTGTCTTTATTTGCACTTTTCTGCTGATACTGCTGCTGCAAAACTCTTTCCTCCCCAACACCCCTTCCCAGCCGTTGCCTGCGCCATGCTGCGCCATTTGCTCAATTTTCAAATCTCGCCCGTGCCTCTTGCCCCAAAGTCTCCCAGTCGCCCATTCTGCCCATGTGCTAGTCTCCCAGTCTGTGAGTCTGTTATTAATTTTCGTGCTCTCCTCCGCTGACACCTCGAAGCTGCCAGCATTGCTTTTGTTGCTGCCAGTTGTTCAGCGTGGAACTAACCGCTTGCCTCGAGCTTCGTTTAGCGCCAATTGCGTCTTTGTCTTTGGGTTTTTGCCTGGATGCGTTTCATTAATTAACTGAAATGGTCTCGAAGAGCTTCGCACGTTACAACAATGAATTATTTATACAAAATTTGTCTGGCATTTTTTCCATGTTTAGTTTTTGGGGTTTCATTTGCCGTTGCGCTTTCTTTGTTGTTGGCATTTTGCTGATTTTGTTGCTGACCCGACACCAAATTTGTTGCCATTTTCGTTTAGAGCTTGTGCTTCCAGGACGCATCGCATTTGTTTTCTTTTTCGTTTTTGCTGCTCACAATTGCTGTTACTGTTGTTGGGACTGTGACCGATGTGGTCATAAGGTGAAATGAAATGCATTACTTTTGAACGTCGTTGCCCAGATTGGCTCGGTCACGAAACGAGCGAACGACAAGGATCTCGAATGGGAACGGGCCAGCTCAGTTGTATACATTTTCATAGAGCAGTGAATAAAGAAATGATAGAGCTAGTCACCCTAGATAACTGTTCGATATTTTGATATTTTCAAATCACATAATTTATATGCAAAGGCTTATGTCTTTGTAATGTGTAAGTTTGAGAACCTATGGATGTCGGTGTAAGTGAAAGAATGACAATTGCGTAAGACATTGTCCGTGACTAGAGTCAGTAACCACTCTGCGTTCCACCCGGGAAATAAATATTACCGCTTTTATCTTTTTGTATAAGTTATGTGCATTATATTCAAAAGATAATGGGCGGGTGCCACTCACAAGACGCCCAACAATTTGGATTGTACAGGAGTTTTCCATTGCCACTGCACCATGACAATTAAACAGTCGCTGTGTCTGGGCCCAGCCGGCAAATATTTTCCAGTCAGCAAACGTAACGTAGCGAAATGAAATCATGTTCGTTTCTTGCTCCGTTCTTACCCTCCTTCGCCCCAGATTCAATGTCTTGGACAGGGCTGGGCCATTTAGCAATCAAGTCGTCTAAGACCTCGAGACGTCCAGTCCAGCTCTGCATTTTACACTTATTCTTTGAGCATTCGATGCAGACGGTATGGAACCGGCAAGTGGGAGAGCGTCTTCCATAAGGGCTAGAAAAAAAGTTGATGTTTATTTTTTCTAATTGAGTTCTGCTTGGATAACAATTCAGCTACCATACAGAATACAAGAACTTTAAATGATAAAAGGATTTGGTTGTTTTACAATAGGTCTGACATTAGAGGGTGAATGTTAATTAATTATTATGGAATTTATAATGGACTTTTAGAGTCAAGAACCGGCTGCGTTTGCATTAATTATATATTTCCTTAGAAGCAAATTATTATGCAAGCCGTTATCTTTTATGCATCTGTCAAATAGAAATGTAAGAAAGATTACAGATTTCTTAAGTGGTGGTGTAAGCTTGAAAGCTCAACTGAAATATTAGTTCTATTGTGAACATAGGATTCTGTCCAACCATTGAAAACCTAAAAATTTAATAATAAATAATAATCAGTCGCACTATGAATCCACCATTTTGGTTTGCTCCTCGCCCCTCTTGCAGGTAAAAATCCCCCAATCCGCCAGAAAGGTAAATAATAAGCAAAGACCCATGAATTTGATTTAGTGTGCTTATGAAAATTGCGAACAATCAGACAGAAACCATAAGCGGAGAGTCCAATTGAAGTCCGTGTCTGCTTGGCACATACGAATACACACATACATATGTAGGCACACACACTCACTCACACACACACACAAGTACACCCATCAACATAAATGACAACAAAGCACACGCATGAATCACGTTCCGAGTTGCTTCGAAGGTCTCGGGTAAGTTTTAAACAAAAAACTCAAGAAACAACAACAATAATAGCAGAGCTGAAGCAATCCACGATAAAAAGGAAGGAAAAAATGTGTACAAATAATGCAGCCATTTTGGATAACAATGGAAGTTAACAAAGAAAACAATAACAACAGCGGCCACCAAAACAACAAGAACAGCTACAACTACAACTACAAGAACAAGAATAACAACACATGTGGCATGCCAGGGAAGGAAAATCGAAAAGACAAACAGCGCTTTGGAAAAGGTAAAATCGATTTAAACGTTCAGTGACTCCGCCGCCGTCCCTCTCTGGGCTTTGCGTTTGCGACAGTTATCAAAGGCCCGAAATACCAAAACAGAAATGTCACATTCGAATTGAATTTAAATGAGTTTTGGCTTTGACTCTTGGAATGCCAAGGCATTGGGAGAGAGCCGAATAAAAAGCGAACTCGAGGCGTTCGTAAAAGACGCAGATATTATGCGGCCGCGGCATGTGCGTAGCCAGGATCTTATGAAGGGGGATCGGCTTCTTAAGCATTCAATGTACAATAATGTTTTTGTACCCCTTTTTAACTATCCAGAACAAAACAGAGTCCCCTGATTGCTATCGAATTAAAAGAATTAGCGATGACAGCAGTGCAGAATGGTTTCTTGTTCAACATGTTGTCCAATGCTAAATAAATGGCGGCAAAAAGTCATATAGTATTTCCCATATGAACGGGAGCAACTTAATTAATTTACTATTAATGAAATTCATCGCGTTCTTCACTTGACTAAAAAATATAGAAAATTGGGAAATAAAGATTTCATATATCAATGTCCACAACAATTCTGGGTATGACGAAAATTATAAGGAGACCTATGGAGAAATACATTTGGAAATGAAATTATAATAAAGCAGAATCATACAAGTTTTCGTTCGCTTCTCAAACTGATTCGGAAAGTTCAATAATTTCAAACATTATTAGTAAATGTTTTTAATCCATTCCTTGTAAGTATTTTTCCTCTGAAATTACTCATTACACAACAATTAGTGTTGCGATATAACAATATGACGTTTTCTTGCCGACACTAATCCAACGAGCTGTCCGCAGATACCCCTCGCTACGCCCCTGAGTGTTGGACTTGGATGTCTATCGTATCTATTGTAGCTCTCGTGAAGCCGAGAGAGCGCACAGTGGGAACAAATCGGAGGGAGGTAGACAAAATAGTCTTAAAAATTCGTAATTTGATTGGTGTTTTATGGGACTTCTAGCAAGGGCACCAATGCCAATCACAATACCGATGAGACCCACAATCTGTAGCGTGCAGCCTATGTGGCTATGCAGCGGATCGTCCAGATCTATTTTCAACGCTCAGATGTTAATAATCATGAATTTTGTTGAACGAAACGAACTACATATATTGTCCAAAGGTTCGGGGCGTGCACCTCTAGCTATGCTCTAACTAGCTCGCCGGATTGTCGGGGTTCTTCCTACACTTTAGACACATACACTCTCGCACAATATTTTAGGTGCACTAAACGGTAAAAAGCAATATCAATAAAACCAACTAAAACCTACTGTACTACCCGACAGAATAGATCGCCTAATCAGATCAATTACTTGTTGTTTGGGAACCAAGGTGTTGTCTGTTCCCTTTCTTTACCCACCCAACCAATGCAATTCAATCATGTATATATATCGATTGTGAATTGACCCTAATACAACTAAAAGCTTTCTTGTCTAGTAGAGCTTCATCATGCTTCAGTAAGGACACTTCAAAGGGTTTAAGTCATCATTTCTTATTTAACTTCATTTATTAAACATTTTCATAGTATTTGGCCAAGCCACTAAAAGAAAATTATTTCGAATATTCCAAAGGAGGCAAAGAAAATAATTAAAATTACGTATACAGAATGGAGATTACTTAGAATAGAAATAAACAGATCTAATGGTCGTTTCTAATTGGCCAAAAATTCGCTATTTAATATAATAATCTTCTGTTCAGTGTTGTATCCAAAGTAACAACCCAATATTAAATAATTAATTTCAATATAAAAATTATAGAAAATATAAATGCACTTCGGTATTAGTTTTCATGACATACTCACTGCGGCGTGGTGTTCGTTGAGCTCAATGAAGACGCAGCACGTTGATTATATATGCTAGATCATAAGTATTAAATATATATATCTAGCCATACAAAAGTGCAAGTACCGAAGTTGGTATACAAATTAAGGTGATACTAATATTAATTTTAAATGAACAGGAGATTATCTCTATTGTTTCGTTATTGTGACCAGATCGATGGAATAAATCTATAATTTTAACGTTGACTGGTCAGCATAAAAAAAAACAAAAGGCAAAAATGCACTAGTTATGCGTCTATATAGATATGCAGCATAGATATATATATATATCTACATATATCCTGGTGAATTGAAGATCTATATAATCCTCATAATGGAATTGCAGTCGCGCCAACGAAGATTAAAGCTGGGTGTTGAGCTGCGACTGGGACGGCAAGTGGTGGTCGACGGGTGACGTAATATGCTACGTTGAGCTTAAATTTCCATTTCATCCATGGCCATTCCGTTTAAATAAGTGACTGGACAAATGGCTTTTACTGGATGCTGTCTGGGAAGATCCGAGCGCCTCCCAGTCGAATTAGGACTGGTCGTAGAAAGTTTGGGGATATTGCGTGGTTCACAAATTATATCCCACGTTTTGGAATTAGCAATTATAGCTTTCAGGTGGTCGTGCTCTCCAACCGTATCTACCACTTGTTCAAGAATATCACCAATTTGAGGTTATTGGATAATACCGGCAAGACCAATTTCTATAAACATCTTTACTTTAGTAAGGGTACCAATTTAGCAGTAATAACATACCTGGCCAGACAGCAAATACACTTCACTGATTTTTATTATCCCAATTCTTATAAATTTGTTAGCGTATTGTGCTATTTGAATAAAAGCACATGTAATGTAAATCACAATAATTTATTGTTGTCTCAAAACTTAAATATGCACGTCCGCTTAGCTCAAACTTCTCTTTAGCAATGCCTGGCCTTTGCTACTTAATATAAGTGGAGAGTGCCAAAAATCTAACTTTTTGTACAGTGCCAATGCATTACATATTAGCATAGCTTAAAAGATAAGCGCGCTAGCTTTCGTTCAGATAACTGTATGATCGTATGACCATCTGCCAAGCAAGTGAGCTTAAGTCAAGGTCACCTAAGAGCAGAAAACCAACGTAGCTCTTATCTCTCAGTCTGACAATAATTAAGAGTTTGGATAAAATCAACCTTGTAGGAAATCAGCCACTACACCACAGTTTATGTTGAGGTAATCCTATTAGCGAAACATACACTGAAAAAAATGATCTTGAGATGTTTTAAATTTGTATATCTTTAAGGTGGAAAACGCCTAAACTTTTACCTTGTTCATTTCTTAATCGATAATAAACTGGACTAATTTTGTCGGAGACCTCTGCGGGAATGAAAACTGGGGCTAACTTAGCATTAAATTTCTTAAGTGCATTGCTCTGGCAAAAATTACGTGCAAATACCTTGTCTCCTTTCTTCAAATGAACTTTACGACTGCGTAAGTTGTATGTCTTAGCGTTTCGCTCATGTGCCTGAGCAACTCTTTCTTTAGCTTGTTGACGAATCACTTGCATTGCCGAAGGTCTTTCTATGGCTGTGTCATCAGACAGCAATTGCAACCGTCTAAGCAGATCGTAGTCTTTGCCGTTAAGCATCATATTTTGGCCAAAAGCCAGAAAATATGGAGAGTAACCTGTACTCTGATGAATGTTACCTCGTAGCGCTGTGCTTATCGCGGGTAATTTACTGTCCCAATTGGAATGGTCGTTCCCAATATAAGCTCGAATTGCCGCCAACACTGACCTATTCACTCTTTCACTGGCATTTGCCTGCGGCGAATAAATAGCCGTGCATATGTGACTAATTCCAAAACGAGTAAGAAAAGCTTTAAAGGCTCCAGAAATAAATTGTGACCCATTGTCGGTAAGAATTGTTTCGGGCACACCAAAAGTACAAAATAAACTATTTTCCAGATACTCACAAATTTTGCTTGAAGTGAACTTTTTAAGAGGACACAAGAAATGAAATTTGGTATTATGATCGACCACAATTAGAAGACCAATATTGCCATTTTTTGAACGCGGATAGGGTCCCAAAAGATCCATATATAATTTTTGAAATGGACGTTCAGACGTCATTGGTTTACCCATTGGTGGCCTGAGAATTTTATTGGCACCTTTCGTCTGTCGACAAACCGTACACCCTGAAATATAGTCTCGGATTTGTGTGACCATTCGTGGCCAGAAAAGATATCTTTTCAGCTTTTCTATGGTTTTGCCCATTCCGCAATGTGCAGCATTAGGAGGATCATGAGCCTTAACGATAATATCATTAACAAGAGTTGAGGGAATCCAAAGCTTCCATGACAAGTTTTCTTGCATCTCATCCCCTGAGACTTGTTTTATTCTTTTGTAAACTAAATCATCCACTATTTTTAAATCGGGGAGTCTGGATTGATTGGCACGAACCATGTCTAACAAATTGCAATACTCTGACTGTTTAAATTCTGTCGAAGACAGATCAACAATAGGTCCCTGATTTTCAAATTCTTCTATGGCCAGTTCATTTTGACGCGAAAGTGCATCTGCCACTACATTTTGAGAGCCGCTTCGGTGTGCTATTTTAAAATTAAATCCTTGTAGTTTTACTACCCATCTTCCTTGTCGCCCTCTGAGATCTTTTTGCTTCATCAACCACTGCAATGAGGCATGGTCGGTAATGACTTGGAAGTCCTGTCCTTCCACATATGCTCTAAACTTTTTAATACCTTGCAATACAGCCAAGCACTCAAGGTCAGTAACGCTGTAATTCCGTTGTGCCTTTGAAAGTTTCTGCGACATATAAGCAATGGGTAATTCATCCCCACGGTCATTCAACTGAGCTAAAACACAGCCTACTCCACTAGTACTCGCATCACATATGAGGATAAAAGGCCTGGAAAAGTCAGGTGTAGTTAAAATGGGTGCCGAAGTCAAGCGGGATTTTAGGTCAATGAAAGCTGATTCAGCCTCACTAGTCCACTTAAAAGAATTTTTTTTCCTAAGCAAGTCTGTCAGCGGAAGGCTAACCGTAGCATAGTTATGGACAAACCTTCGATACCAGCCTGATAAGCCAAGAAAGCGTCTAAGTTGCTTTACGGTTTTAGGTACCGGAAATTCGTTAATAGCTTGTACTTTTCCGGGATCTGTTTTAAGTTGACCATATCCAATTACAAATCCAAGATATTTGATTTCACGCATACAAAATTTTGATTTCGCTATGTTAATTGTTAAATTAGCTTTGCGCAAGTGCAACGCGACCTCCTGTAATAGTAGCATGTGCGACTCGAAGTCTTCTGACAATACTAACAAGTCGTCTAGGTAAACGAATACACGGGTGCGCAAATGTGCTGGGATCACTTGGTCCATGAGTCTGCAGAGCGTCTGAGGCGCATTGCAAAGGCCAAATGGCGTTACTTTATATTGAAATAACGGCCGATTTGGAACAGTAAAAGCCGTGTACTGGCGCGAATTTTTCTCGAGTGGAATTTGCCAGAACGCGTGCTTCATATCAAGTCCAGTAATATATCTGGCCGGTGGCAATCGACTAAGTATGCCATCAATATGTGGTAAGGGATACGCATCCTTACGAGTATATTTATTTATTTCACGAGAATCTAAGCAAAGCCTGCACTTATCTCCTTTCCTCACGAGGACGCAGTTACTACTCCAAGGGCTGGTAGATTCTTCAATAATATCTAAAGCTAGCATATGCTCGACCTCACTAAACATTAATTTTTCGATAGCTGGAGAAATTGGCCAATGCCTTTGTTTCACTGGTGTCACATCGCCAATTTCAATACGGTGTTCTATTAGATTAGTGCGACCTAGTCCTTCACGTTCATACGAAGGAAAATTCGAAATGACCGACTGTAATCGCTTCCTCTGTTCTAAATTAAGGGTGTGTATTTTCACGTCGGCCCCAGATGTTTGGTCCTTTCCAGTGTCTAATTCGTTCACGTGCTGGTCTGGGTTTAGCAAGTCTGATAGAAGGCCAAAGTCCTTCCAAAAATCTATACCCAAGTATACATCTTGTTTCAAATCGGGTATAATGAAAAATTCGACATTGTGAACTTGGTCACGAAAATAAACGTCAATCACCAATTTTCCTACAACTTGGCATGTTGCATCGTTTGCAGTTCTAATGTTACCGGAACATTTCTGAACCTTCTGGTGTTTTAGTAGCGCCTTTGCTGCCGCACCACCTACGCAACTGATGGTAGCTCCTGAATCTAGTAGACCTACATAGCTTTGTCCGCCTAGATTTATTTCCGTATATAATCGATTATCCGAACTCATAAAAATCGATTGAATTAACTTCTTACGCACGATCTTAATTTTTCTCCAAAATTGTCTTAGTCTAATAGTGGAACGCTTTGGTTGATATATAACTTCTAGTGCTGGTGTGTCGATATTCTCGCTATGGGTATCAGTTTTTACAGCTGAGTGGGAAGGTAATGTCCGTTTCGATATGATGGTTGGTTCTGAGGTTTTAACTGTTGATATTGACCTATGACCATTAGAATCATTTAGGGATGCGGCAAGGAGGTGTTGTTCTGCGCATCCCGGAGTGGGTTTCCCGTAGGATTGCATTTGATACAATTTGGCTTGAATACATTTTTGGTTCCACAGCCATAACAAAATATGCGCCGTTCCCCTAAGCAATCGTCGAAACGATGACCAATTTGATCACAATTCCAGCATATAATTCGTAGTCGTTGCAATGCCGCAAGACTTCCCTCTTCTGTTTCATCACCACTTTCTGAAATTTCAGCAATATTATTACGAACAAATTTTGGTCGAGTTCCAGTGTATTGAATGTCTCTACAAAAGTTTTCATGCTTTTTCACTTCTGCCCTTAATTCTGATCTGTCCAATATCTTTAAATGCAAAAGTTCATACCGCAGCGCTGATTTTGCATTACGCTTCAAAATATCAACCAATTTGGCTTCACTTATGGAGTGGCACAACTGATTAACTAGGATTTCAATAGCTGATTGAAAATCATCAAACGATTCGTTCTCTTTTTGACGTCGCTTACGAATCAATTCCCATAACTCAAAATCATCCCTCTCGTCATCAAATCGACGACGAAACTCGGAACAAAAGGTCTGCCAAGAAAAGTTTGGATTTTTACGATGAAAGTTCCAGAACCAGTCGTTAGCTTTACCAGTAAAAATTAAGTGTAGATTATCACAAAGGAGGTGGTAATCACCATTCAAGTTTTGAACTGTCAAAGAACGAAGACGGTATAAAAATTCCCCTATTTGCATAGAATCTTTCGAAGCGTCATATTTTAGCCGCCAGCTTTGAATTATCTGTGCAGCCTTATCAGGATTTACATTTGTATTCGATCCATTACTACCAAAAGAACATGTAGGCGGTAAGATATTTGGGTTATTGTCTTGGTTTGAGTTGTGTGTGGCCCTACTGACATGTGCTGGAGAAATGTGTCTACTCTGTGTTGATATGGGGTTATTACGCCCTATTTCAAGAGCCGACAGCTGTGCTTGTAAAGTCTCCTCAATGCTGCTTTTAATAAAAGTACATAAGTCCTCAATAAGAGTTCTTTGCTGAACCTGTAGAACAGATTGAATGTAATTGGTTATGTCCACACTGGGAATTTGTTCTCTAGACCGATTACTGTCCAGGGACAAATGACTGACTGAATGATCTTTGTTGTTGCGCTGCATGGATCTGGTGTGCACACCCCTTTTCGGTGTGGCACCGCGAGGTTTGCTAGATCTCCCATCCCGTCTAGGATTTACATACTCTTTAGCACCTTCCTGAGGCACTGCATTACCTAGCTGCCTTTCATCTACCGGAACATCACAAGCCGCTCTAATTTCGGCTGCCAAAGTGTTGTTTGTGAACGTTAGCTGTCCAGTATTACAAGCTGTCTTACAAATAGGACAATTTGGAGAGGCTTGTAAAGCGTCACACGCGCATTGACTATGGAATTTGTGCTGGCAAGGTGTGGTTGCTATTAATTGGTCTTTTCGCATAACTTCATGACAAACAGCACAAAAGGGATCTTGTGTGTTAATTGCAAGAGAGATATCTTCTGTACTTCGCCGTACAGCCATTGTCACAGAATTTGTTTTCAAAATTATAATTACGTTTGTCCTTTTGAAGCATGAATCCGTCTACTAAACATCTAACAACAAGAATATTTTGATCTGTTAAGCACAATATGAATTACCATTCTATTGCAATTTAGCTAGAGAAAAAAAAATCAAATTTGGACAACCACCAAATGAAATTATCTAGATGATTGTAGTTCCGAAACCTGAACTAATTCTCATCTAAATTGATAATTAAAAGCAAATCCCCAAAAATCTGGTTAAACCAAGTATGCGATTTATATTTCGGTCGGCAAACCAAGAAATCCTCGATTATCATCCGCTTATTCCAGAAATAACCATTGCAACTGGCCAAACTGAATTGAAGAAAATACTAATAATTTGATTTGGGAAGTATTCCTAATAGAATTCATATCCAGATATCATTATCGGCTTTACTGAATATATTCCGGTCGACATATCCAACGTTTGTGAATAATATCGCAAATTCCGCAAATAACATCAATAACCGACACTAACATCCAAAGTCATTCACTAGGAATATTACTATTTCGCTATTTGGATGGAATAAAGCCAGAGCTTACGTGGAGGAACATGCATAGGGTGATCTTATGCATAACTTTTTGGTGTTCTGGTTTTAATGTCGAGGCCCCACGTTGGGCGCCAATTGTGTAGCGTGCAGCCTATGTGGCTATGCAGCGGATCGTCCAGATCTATTTTCAACGCTCAGATGTTAATAATCATGAATTTTGTTGAACGAAACGAACTACATATATTGTCCAAAGGTTCGGGGCGTGCACCTCTAGCTATGCTCTAACTAGCTCGCCGGATTGTCGGGGTTCTTCCTACACTTTAGACACATACACTCTCGCACAATATTTTAGGTGCACTAAACGGTAAAAAGCAATATCAATAAAACCAACTAAAACCTACTGTACTACCCGACAGAATAGATCGCCTAATCAGATCAATTACTTGTTGTTTGGGAACCAAGGTGTTGTCTGTTCCCTTTCTTTACCCACCCAACCAATGCAATTCAATCATGTATATATATCGATTGTGAATTGACCCTAATACAACTAAAAGCTTTCTTGTCTAGTAGAGCTTCATCATGCTTCAGTAAGGACACTTCAAAGGGTTTAAGTCATCATTTCTTATTTAACTTCATTTATTAAACATTTTCATAGTATTTGGCCAAGCCACTAAAAGAAAATTATTTCGAATATTCCAAAGGAGGCAAAGAAAATAATTAAAATTACGTATACAGAATGGAGATTACTTAGAATAGAAATAAACAGATCTAATGGTCGTTTCTAATTGGCCAAAAATTCGCTATTTAATATAATAATCTTCTGTTCAGTGTTGTATCCAAAGTAACAACCCAATATTAAATAATTAATTTCAATATAAAAATTATAGAAAATATAAATGCACTTCGGTATTAGTTTTCATGACATACTCACTGCGGCGTGGTGTTCGTTGAGCTCAATGAAGACGCAGCACGTTGATTATATATGCTAGATCATAAGTATTAAATATATATATCTAGCCATACAAAAGTGCAAGTACCGAAGTTGGTATACAAATTAAGGTGATACTAATATTAATTTTAAATGAACAGGAGATTATCTCTATTGTTTCGTTATTGTGACCAGATCGATGGAATAAATCTATAATTTTAACGTTGACTGGTCAGCATAAAAAAAAACAAAAGGCAAAAATGCACTAGTTATGCGTCTATATAGATATGCAGCATAGATATATATATATATCTACATATATCCTGGTGAATTGAAGATCTATATAATCCTCATAATGGAATTGCAGTCGCGCCAACGAAGATTAAAGCTGGGTGTTGAGCTGCGACTGGGACGGCAAGTGGTGGTCGACGGGTGACGTAATATGCTACGTTGAGCTTAAATTTCCATTTCATCCATGGCCATTCCGTTTAAATAAGTGACTGGACAAATGGCTTTTACTGGATGCTGTCTGGGAAGATCCGAGCGCCTCCCAGTCGAATTAGGACTGGTCGTAGAAAGTTTGGGGATATTGCGTGGTTCACAAATTATATCCCACGTTTTGGAATTAGCAATTATAGCTTTCAGGTGGTCGTGCTCTCCAACCGTATCTACCACTTGTTCAAGAATATCACCAATTTGAGGTTATTGGATAATACCGGCAAGACCAATTTCTATAAACATCTTTACTTTAGTAAGGGTACCAATTTAGCAGTAATAACATACCTGGCCAGACAGCAAATACACTTCACTGATTTTTATTATCCCAATTCTTATAAATTTGTTAGCGTATTGTGCTATTTGAATAAAAGCACATGTAATGTAAATCACAATAATTTATTGTTGTCTCAAAACTTAAATATGCACGTCCGCTTAGCTCAAACTTCTCTTTAGCAATGCCTGGCCTTTGCTACTTAATATAAGTGGAGAGTGCCAAAAATCTAACTTTTTGTACAGTGCCAATGCATTACATATTAGCATAGCTTAAAAGATAAGCGCGCTAGCTTTCGTTCAGATAACTGTATGATCGTATGACCATCTGCCAAGCAAGTGAGCTTAAGTCAAGGTCACCTAAGAGCAGAAAACCAACGTAGCTCTTATCTCTCAGTCTGACAATAATTAAGAGTTTGGATAAAATCAACCTTGTAGGAAATCAGCCACTACAAATCATATATCATATATATACATATATCATATATGTGGATATAAAATGTTTGTTTGTTGTTTGAAAGGTATCAACTATGGTTTTCTCAATACTAGACATTTGTAAAATACAAATAATTGAAAATAAAAATAATAAATTAATCGAAAAGTTTTTAATATTAATTCGTATCATTTGAATGTAGATGTCTTAAATAGTTTTTAGTCCAATAAAACGTTGTTTCGGGAAAATAACAAGAATTTCAAATAATATATCCAGTCGATAAAAGACAACATATTATCTTACCAATAAAACGGTTTAGATGCAAATCGGCCATAAAAGCTGTTATAATAATACAATTTGCCTAACAGAAAACATACAGAACATATTTAGAAGTAGATGCCCTATATTGAATTTTTCGAATTTTTAGATTCGAGGCAATCGGGCAAAATTAAATTAAATAAAATTTAAAATTAAACCAATGAAGAAGATGTAGGAGTGCAAAATATGATAAAGTGCAATAATGAAAATTGGCCGATAATGGCAACTCTTGTTGCTGGGAAATCACATCTGCATAGTTTGTTGAAAACTCTAGACAATGGGAAACTATTATTCCACTTGAAATAATGTGGCATTCTATCCCACAGTGCAATAAACAGGTTGTACAAGTGCATGAGTCTTGTTATTGCTTTCTCATTTGCATCCATTCATTGCACTTTTATCGACTGACATGGTCTGATCGGCATCTCTTTTCGGTTTCTTGACTGACGCTCCTTTTAATTTCGTACAATAAAAGCAAAATAGAACAAATGATAATACTGGGGAAAGTTTCAATGAGTGCATTTTTGTATAAGTGCCTTGTGTACGCACACACACAAATGTTCACACAACAGAGACAGAAATCTTGTAAGTAGGTCACGGACGATGGGGCGGCCATGGAATCAGTTTACTGCCTGACTGCGTCCATGTCCACTAATCGAACGCGGGGTGGAGGAGAAGCCGCTACGAGAAATGAACTTACTTATTCCAAGTGACACATCCGCATCGCCAGGCACATTACGACCAAAATATAAATAAATACGCACACACAGGCATGGATGCTGCTTTCTTACACTCCCCGGCAGCACAAAAAGTCACTTCCCCTTCAGTACGCTAAGGAACTAGTGCGATTATTGTTCGAGGGAAAACCTGAAAATGCAGCCTAAGGCACAGATCCATTGTGTCGCGTTAGAGTAGAGTGTTACTAATCAACTGATTATTTATTTATTCAGTCTGTGACAGTCTCAGGATCGCGATCAGTTTGGATATTTGTCATTGTTTGATTCAAACACCATGCTGTAAATACAAAATAAATGTAAATTTATTTGAATGACTTACATTCGATTTTATTAAAATGTTAGATGCTGCTTGTAAAACAATGCAAACAAGTTTAGTTATACAAAAGATCGAATGGGTCTTCGGTATACTTCCTAATTGGAACTTCGTTAAAACCGGGCTAAAAACTAATGCGACGAGTCCCATTATAAATGCACACCCAAATGCTGTCTACTTCTACAGCTGTCCAAATTTTGAAAAAAGATGGCGGGTACAGGGTCTACTCAAATTTTCAACACAAAACTTCTACTATAGCTAACATTTTACGAGCCGACGGGCAGCCTGAAATGCCGATTTAGATTCGTCTCGTCATGCGGATATATAAAATGTATATAATAACATGTGGTCTAGCAGTCTTTATTTTGATTTTCTTCATTTTCACACCAAAAATATTAAACTCTTGTAATTCTCAGGGCAGGGTGGCTTATGTTTATTTTTGAGTCATCACTAACAGTGTTAATTTTGGGACTAGTGCGACCGCTTCTGGGACTGGGCATAAATAGGAAGAACGCTCTTATACATACGCCAACATTATACATATATTGTATTGCATATATGTTTGTATGGATGTATATCGGGATCTGTGAGGCACATTTATAAGCACGCTTGCCAAACTGCTGCTTGTATCTTTATGCTGCCTGCGTATGCGACTTCATTTATGAAATCCATACGTAATGGCCACATTCAGACATCCATGTGTGGCAGCCTGCGGGTTTAGATGCGACTGCCAACTTGATATTTGGGCCCTACTTTTCAAAAATGTGTGCTTAGAAATGGCAATAGTGTATGCGTAAGTCGTTGCGAACTGCAATGAAGCGAAAAGAGAGCAGGAAGCTTTCAATGGTCAGATTCTGTAACATTCGAAAAGGCACCGTTGGGACTCGTAGCAGCAAAATCCACAACTTTTGTTTCCGCGCAGACAAAACGAAAATGGGACGATGTAAACATTATTTATAAATATCTACAGATATAAATAGTATATACATATAAATATGTAATTATGGATGCATCTGAAAGAGCATCGAATGGAAAAATAGATATATGCCCATTCATATGCATGTACAAGCATGTTTGTGTGCTTAACTATGAAGATCAAGAGCAGAGAAGTTTGACACTTAGGCAGATACGTTAGACTAGGAGTGATTATCTATAAATCTAACCATCTTTTTATAAAACTATCCCTTTAATTTCCCGGGCAAATCCGCGTAGCTTATAAACGCTTATAAATGAACACATTCCTATGAGCTGTCTTTCTTAATGCAGCTAATGAATAACATATCTTAGCCCTTTTATATAATTTAAATGCTCGTCTTACTCTTAAATAAGTATAAACGAAGGTTCAAAATATTGAATACAACCAATCTAATAGAGCCAAGTAAGTTTAGTACTCGAAGTAAATGAAAAATTGGTGTGATAATTATTACTCGTAAACTTTAATGATACATTTATTATTGTATGATATATTTGTAAATTTAAGCGTTACATATATCATTCGTACAAAATCGAATAACTAGTGTGGGCAATATAAGGGCGATTGGAAAGAGATGGATCGACACACCTAGGCCTAAAGGTGGCGTATTTTCAATCATTCGCTTATACGTATATTTGAGATTAACGCTGATTAAAACTGTCCAGGAAAGCTTGTTATTCATTTTAATGTTCAATCGCATATGCTTTGCAAGCCCAGAATAGGCCTATTGATGAGAGTGACTCGTTAACAGCGGAAACTACTAGCGTATTGACAAGTTCCATAGCCCCCTCCTATTTAAAGAATAGACCAAGGATAAATCAGTCACAATTCTAGCAAGGTTTAATAAAAATGGTACGTTTTAAACTTAAATTTAAAAATTGTTCTCCACATTTAAATCAAATCTTCACAGCCTTATACTCAGTTCGAATGTATGGTACCAAATACCCATGATTTCACCTTGCCCCCGCCCTGATGTGTTCGATAAGTGGAGGCGAAAAAAAGTGCGGTAGCAGCACCTAAAATGAGTTAATGACCGCATTTATTGCCAAACTGCGGCAATAAGCAATTTGTCGGGCATTTAACGAATTTACTGCTGCCAACAACAGCAACAGCAACAGCAACAACAACAAAGCCATTCTTCTTTGGAGTGGGCCCGGGCCAGAGGCATGCGAAAGAGTGCGAGTGCCCATAAAAATGTTTATGATGGTGATGGATTATGCGAGCTTCCGCTGCCTTGCGAGGGCATGTTCATTCATTCGTTATTGCTTCGTGGAAGCGGGGGTGGGTGGGGGTGGCGCTCACATGTGGGACATGTTGGGGCAGGTTGTGGACTTTGAAGCTGCCACCGACTCTCGGCTGAGTCGCTGCCACCATCCAATTCTGCTTAATGGCCTTCACTTGTCAATGTCAAGGTGAAAAGTGCGGCTCGCAATGCGCATAAAATTGCCGTAAAGGTGCCGCAGATTGCCAAGCAATTGATTTTGGGCAGTGAGGCGCGCTCACACACTCTCACTCATATAACACACTCACAAGAAGGGGCATTAAAATTTTACGGTCAGCGGCAGACGCTCGCCAGACACCTAGACACACTTTCAGGCATACACTGACATACACTCGCTTGATAGTAAAATAAAGCATTATTATGGCCGCCATTAAACGACGTTAAGTGCCGCTCAAGACGTTGACGTTCACGCTGACATTGGCAGCGGAAGCTGAAGCTGAAGCGGCTGCCCTCATTCTCTCCCATCTGCCTTTCCATCTCCCTCTTTCTCCCTGTTTATCTTTGTGCGTGTTTGTCGTAAAAGCGAGGCGCGCGACTAACACGCGAATGAAATGGCCACCAGCCCCACTGCCCCACAGCCCCCTGCTCCCGTCCCTTTTGACCCACAAATTATGACACAATCAGAGACTCTTCAACAGTCGCAGTCGGAGTTCCAGTCCGTCTCAGCAACAATTGTGGCCGCAGTCTCTGCAAAGGCCAACTTAATGCGGTTGCGTTTTTATGAATGAATGCTTTGTTGTTGTTCTCAGTAGTTTGTTTGTTGTTTTTAGTGACAATTTATTGGCCCTAATGCCGCATTATGTGTCCCTGCGTTTCGCCAAGAACATCGTCAACAATAACATTCGCCAGCAATGGACGGCTACTGGCAAACTGTTGCAATTTTCACGGCTTTGACAACTCTTTAAATAAAAAAAAACGCTTCGTTTTTATTACGACACCGGCCACAAGCAGCCTATTTAAGTAGTTGGCCTTTACAGTCTCTAAGGGAGTGGGTAGCGCCCAGTACTTTGGTCTGTACTTTGAATTCTGTGGTACACATAGCTATGAAAACTAAGTGTGCCAGTGTGAGCCACTACTTACAGTCCAAAATATATAAGTACAACTACTTTGGAATAAAAAGTCTTTAAATAATCCTTTCACAAGATAATAAATTATGAGATAAATCTACGAATTCAACAATCAAGCTCAATGGCATCCGATAAATGTAAACCTCTATTGGTTTTATACTAACAATGTTGGTGAAATGTGCGAGCGGGAGAAATATCTACTCTGTGGGAACTACAATATGTCAGTTTATTTAATTTAATCAGAAGTTGAGTCAATAACTCATTATAGTAGATGTGCTCACATTTGCAGGGCAAATTTTATCGTTGAAAAGAGTCTCAAAAGACTACGTAAACAAGCCCAATGCTTTAATATGTGAATTTCAGGTTCGATGTGTAGTGATACATGGAGAATCAAATAAACAGATGATTGCCAAAACCCACGATATCAGCAGCAGCTATATTGAGGAATATTTTAATTATCTGTTTATTTATTAATTTTCAAACTAGTTGCTCTGACAGGAACTTAAAAGCCTTCCACCCTACAATATTATGCTGCACAGTTATCCGTTTGTAATTTTCACTTGGGCCCCTTGTCAGCCGGCCATTGCAAGCGGTGATGGCAGAGGCAGCGTAGCCACCATATTTGCTGCCATACCGTATTCACATCTGCGACTAAACATGACGTTGTTTCTGCCCGTTTGGCTGCTGGCCGATGTTCTTATAATGTATGCTAAAACACGTTTCCGACTGCTGCTCTACGGCACTGAGCGCGTGGCCGCTCGTTGGCTGTCTTGTGGGCCTAGCAGGGGGCGAGGCTGAAGCTCGTTAATTTACATATTGTCAAGCGGCATGGACGCGGTCGCGGTTGACGTTTAAAATCAACCTGCGACTCGGATATCAGGGGCAGTTGTATAAATATGATTGATTTATTTGACAATTTTCGACAGCATTTATGCGGACGTGTCACGCATTTTTAATGAAGTTATTTTGGCGTGGCTTGGCCATCTTCTGACATCTCGTCATTTTGGCTCACCCCCTCATTTCATTGCGGTGGGTCTTCGGTGTTGCGGCTACAGTAGGTTTGAAAACATTCTCGATAAACAGAAGTGAAATATGTATTTATATTTATAAGTATTTGAGTGTGTAACGCTCGAGGCATTCATGCATATTCATGGATTGAAACGCTTGGCGTCTGAATGTCGCCAGTCATACGCGTAAACGTATCTAAGAGATACTTTTGCGAATTTCGAGCACTTTCTGGCAGATTCAGAGTCCAGCTTTCATCCGCTGCTTCTGTGGAATAAGTTCGGACAGAAATGGACAAGCAACTCGGACCGAAGTTTGCTCGAGACTTGCATGTACATTGGCCCAAAGTGCTCAAAATAAAAACTGCACTGAGCCAACGTATAATCAGAGGGAAGTGCAAAAAAATAGATGCAAGAGATAAGCAGCAGCTCAGCAGGCAGCTACACGTCCAAGTCCCCGGGCTGAAGTCCACGATGACGTCGCTGTGGCCGTCTCCGCCTCTGCGCATGTGCGCGTCCATTGAGGGTGGAAGTCGCAGATAAATATTGTGCAGTTACACATACACGCGCACACAACAGCGCGTAGGCCGCGCCTTTGCTGCTGGCGGCCATAGCGTAATGGCGGTCGCCATGCGGGAGTGCGTGTGAAACTGCATGATGTTGCCATCTCGTTCCCGGAGGCGCACGCACACATTCAAAAGTTGTACACTGCACATAAGTGTGCGTGAGGGTACAAAATTCCCAAGACGCCTTCTGGCGTCAAAGTGCTGCATCTGCTGCTTTCTTTGCTAACCGCCAGATGGCGCATGTGTAACCGGTTTGCGTATCGGCTGCTCAAAACAAATAAATAATATTTTATATAAAATGAAATGGATATGCCATTAATATTATTATATACTTATTATGTCAATGTATTTAAATTCAATTTTCGTGTTTATTTATCTTCCTATGTGCACGCTTGAGGGTTAACTTACTGCTAGCAGGGTCCCCCAAAGAGAAGAATGGGTTAACTTGATAGTATTAAAGCGCATTGCGAGTTCGGCAGAGTGAGACGAAATCATCGTAAAAAATCCCTGCTTCATGTTTTCGAATTACTTCGGAGTTTTCTAGATGCCAGCCGATTACTTCGAAAAAGCCACTTTTTGAAAGCTGTGCTTTTTGGGCGTCGACGTCTTCTGTAGTTATTTACTCGGACTTTTCAGTTTGCAGGCAAAGCTAACGCCTACGCTTCACAAGTTTGGCAGCAACGCCAACAACAACACAAAGCACATGCCTGACATTATGTGAAAGCCGAGTAACATCAACATCCCTCCTGCCTTGGGCCGGCGAGATAAAAATCAATATACCAGATACTTATGTATGTACGCGAAGGGTAGGCGTCCTATATAAACCGAATACACAGCCAGTGCACACCCACTTCCATCCACTTCAACATTATATACAATATTTGCCTTGCGTACACTTAATGGGAAAATTTATGAGTTTTTGCAAAGGATTATGGTGCAGAAAATTTTATTAATTTCATTTAATATTCGCAATAAAACGTCAAACAAGTCACAGCGCCAATTTGCATACATACGAGTGTCAGCAGCACCATCAGCGTTTGGCTTTGCTCAGCTGGACTTTAAATCAATTTAGATTCCACATTTTCTACTTTTTTCTGCCCTGCTGCCACGCCCAAGCCACTGTCTCCTTCCTGCCGCCTGCCTTGCCATTCAACTCGGTTCTCCTTAAGGCATTAATACTTATTTATATTCTGTATTTGTATGCGCATTTTAATGCGACCAAATGGCTTTTTAATTTCAATTAGCTATAAATTTTGCACTTTATGGAACGACTGTGGCGGCCCCGCTGATCCCCCTATCCTTCGGGCCAGCTTACCACATATTGGTGCCTCTTTTATTAGCGCCGGTTCTTATCACTTGCCTGCTGTCAGTTCTCCGCAAAAGGATAATTTTGCATTTCGTTCTTTTATCTGTTTGGCATATACATTTTCAACCTGGGCTGTTCCGTCGTAAAATTAATGATATTTTGGATAATATTCATATTCGGACTCAAAAATAATTTCATTATTTCTCATGTGCAATACATGTTTGTGTTTGCGCCTAAAATGTTTCGTTCACATTTATTTTAACGCCCGCATTTAATTATTGATGCTTGGGAAATGGCGTCATTTTTATTTTACAGTAATTTAAAAGTAATTTCATGACACCTGCCGACGAACGTATTTCATTTTGAATATAAATACGCTTTAATTGGAAGTTAAACACGCATTTGTGAAATGAATACTGTTGTTAACAAAAACTGCAAGCAAACACGATTTATATGATTGCTCTATATACATATGAATAGAAGCTAAAACCAACCAAATAAATATATAATATGCAATTTGCAACTCACCTAAAAGTTGTATGAATGTCAACTCCAATTCATTCTTCTATATAATAAAGCATATGTTTTATTTATGAAAAACAAAAAATTTGGTGCATCAATATTGTTTTCCTAATCAGATAGTCGAAAGGCCGTTCAGGCTCTTTCAATTTGAAAATATTGAATATTAAAAATATTCTTTATATATGTAGGAGTAGATTTGAGATCCAAAAAGATTAAGACTAAAATTGTCGATCGTTCTGCGCCTTGCATGTAAATGCAAACACTGCTTATTACCTTTTATATAGTTATTTGCAAAAATTTTAAGATATATGTACATAGCGCTCATATGCTTAACATTATTGATTGAATTTAAATTTGGGCAACCTTGAATTTGCAACTCAGTAAAAAAAACCATTCATCATACTGCCATCTCTGCGAAACTCAATCATTTTGTGAACCCAAAAGGTATTACTCGTTCCAATGGGAGTGTTGCTTGATTTCAATCGCTTCGATTAAGTAGTCCCCGAGAGACGATTTTGCAGACATATTAAATGAAATGTGTACGAAAGAACAAATTAATATCAATATATATTGTTAGTTATTCAACTTGGCTGTATCATGATGCACCATGTGCACGAACTGGCATAGTTGGTCATGTCTCATAATCCTGCACGGCAATATAGTAGAAACAAATTGAATTGTGCTCTTCCGTCGCCATTTCGAATTTCTTTTGCCTCCCTACGCAGCGCAATGAACCTAAAAAAATTAATAAAGAAGCAGCCAAAAACAAGCAACGCTTTTCAGTGAAGTGATTGCTTGAAGAATTTTAATTGGGGAAGCCACTTTTGCATCTCAAGAAGGAATGAACAACGATATGAAGAAAGCAAAAAACAGACATTCTATCTGCTGCTCAGATTCGAGCATATACTACGTGTACTATATATTGCATTTGTGTATGTATGGATGTATATTGATGTGGATGTGTCTGGCCCATTGTGTGGTTTGTTGGAGCTTCAATTAAAAGATTTTAAAAATCACCAGGCATATTTTCATAGCCTGTCGAAGAAACGCATTAAAATGTACGACTCGATGCGGCGCGGCAGAGCTACTCGTATCGCCAGCCCCTTGGCCGCACTTGACTCGTGAAAGGGCAGGCACAGGGCCCTGCGAGCCCAGCGAGCGCTTGTTATAAGTACATAAGAGTAATGTCTATATGGGCATGAAGGTTGGTTTTGGAATGGATCCATCGGGAGATGTTTGCCATTGAAATTCAAGACGCAAACTTGCTGCATTTGTCAGTTTCGACAGCGTGGCTTCGCAGGCTTGGACATACTCGTATGTATGGACAGATTGAGGCTCCGGCACCGGCTCCGTCTCCGGCTCGTTTATATGCCCGACATCGGCACAAGCATAAATATGTATGCTGCTTATATCGCACCATTTCTCATTTTGTCGATGTTTTCTGAAACAGCTTTATGGGGAAATACTTCAGTGTGAGATGTCAATGTTTGTGATCTAATTGCAATTGCATGGTATGCCTCGTTCTTTGTTTTGATGCCATGTCAGTGCCAATGGCCTGATAGAGGGATTGTTTGGTGAGCCATGACTTGACACTTGAGACTCAAGTGGACGCCATGCTCAAAACTGAAAACTAAAACGAACAGAAACTCGTTTAATATATTGGGAAATGTTTTGAATTGCACTTTCGTCGTGTCTCTTGCTTGTTTTCATATTTCCAGCTCGTATTTTGATCAGTGAGTGCCGCCATGCGGCCTGACACATTAGTCACAAGCACCAGTCGGGGCCGTGTATTCCGACTGACACTGACCCGCGTCTTATCTTCTTCCATTTCTTCACAACTCGAATGGACGGACAGTGGAAAGCCAAAAAATGTTAATAAATAAATTACTTTGTGTGGCTGACACTGTGGCTCTATCTTTGGGCGTTGTTAGTTGGACGGTGGCCTGTCCCGTCCCCGTCCCCAGCCCCAGCCCCTGCCCTGAATCTCTGCCTCTGCCTCTGCCAGTGACAACTGATCTGCCGTTTTTCGGGTGTTTTGTTTTATTTTTAATTTGAAATGTCGTAAATATTTATTCAATTCAAGCATCGGTCTCCGTCCCCGTCCGCCCAACTCACACTCACTCCACACTCCCAGGCCTTCATACATTCAAACATAAGTAGTTTGCGGCACAGATTTTACGATCGTGAAATTAACACATGTTCCGTTAACAGATTTGGGCCCCTTCCCTTTCCTCGCTTGCCCTGGGAGCTGGACTGAGACGTTTTAGACAGCGGCATGTATTTGTCTGGCGGTTTCTTATTGAATTATGCATTGAATTATATTATTTTTCCGGGGCACTTTCGTATTTGAATATCGCAGTTTATGAGATTTCTAACTCACATTTCGTTTATCGCTCGCCACTTTGGGAATTATTGTAAATCAATCAAGGATTGCACATATACAAATATATACATATTTGTAAGTAAGAGTATTCTCGAATCGGGCACAACCCAAATGTGTGTTAAGATTTTTGTACGTTTCAAAATTTCTGCATCAATTGCAGTATCTGTATGCAAATCGGAGCCTACATGAGAAGGGGGAAACCCTTCTCAGACCCAAATTCTCTTCAATGAAGTATCTAATGCAATACTTTAATCAACTAACAATACTTCAATCATCTCGCATCTGATATGGATATGTGCATTGCAAATTCTGGACTTTTCGTATCCAAATAAATATTAATTATAAACGTATTATACCTTATTTCGACAATGATCTGAATTGATATTGACTCTAAGCTACGATTGTTCTTGACTTCGAGAAAATCTAGTCAAAAGATCTCCATAGCCGAAAAGATGAATCTACTTATTGTTTTCATGATTGTCTCAACTCTGGTCTTCTAATTAAGAAGTTGTCAGTGTAATAAGAACATAAATATGATTGGGTCGCATAAAATAAATCTCAATTATTCTGTCGTCATGGTGTGTTTTTTATTTTATGTTACTCCTCATAGATCTCCCTTTTCTACCGAACCGATGACATTGTACATAGCCTTCAAAACCAATTTGATCTAATTGATTGTTTCTCGTCTTTTCTGGAACAACTTAAGCATTTCATATATCCTGTATCTCCTTGAATGGTCTATTACGTCATTTATGCCGATTATAACATATGTATTGGAAGAATTTTATTAGATAGCTAGGTCTAAATCAGGATCCCTCGAGGCAGATCTTCCCAAAATCTTTCCCAACCGGGTCTGAGATTCCAATTTCTTTTCTTTTTCTTCTCACTTTTTTCTTTTTAAAATTAGCTTTTAAGTAATTCAAAGCTTCTTCTCTATGTTAAGTGTTAAGTTTTTCTTTTTTTTTATACCGCTAGATCTATTGACGCCTCTGACCAAACTTGGCTGTGAGACGGGGCACAGCTAGCCGAAGGGCAAATAATATTCCCTCACTGGGTCAGAGGCGTTAATTAGATATTATTATAATTTGATTAGATTTCTCCTTCCTAGGCTTCTCTAGCTTATAGCTTTTATAATTCTTATATATTTCCTATGTCGACAGTCAATGTTTGTTGACATAAATAAATTAATTAATTAAAAAAAGATTGTAGTGCAGCCACAGTACTATTATCAAGGACACATTAAAAGTAGGGAGCCTATATGCCATGGAATCAAAAGCATTGAAATACCAATTCATATCGTAGTTTTAGATTGAGAAAAATACGTTTAAGCACTGATAACGTACGCATTAGTGGTAGTCTATAATGAACCAAAAGTAATGATGGAATCGGTTGTGGAATGGTTGTGATGGAATCGAGCTTTATTCCGAATTCAAAAAGGACCGACTTTTATCAAAATTATATAAAAGACCATCAAATTTACAATTGTAACCACCCATGATATTTTCCTCATATGGATACCAAAATCCACAACAGGTACAGACTCACAAGTTTTGTCCTTAACTTATAATTTAATTTCATGAAAAAGGTTTAAAAAAACGTGTACTTTAAAAACATTTACTTAAATTCACGATAACCGCAAGAGACATAGTTTGCCCAAATGGGGCGTAAGGAAATTTATGGTACGGCGTATCTAGCATTTTTTCCCCTAACGGTTGCCATCTTAAGCATAGTTTAAAGTTATTTAATTTGATCTGACGGTAATGAAAATTATCTCCTTGGAATTTCATTTTGGAATTAGTTGCGAGGATATGGCTTTGTGGCTGGAAACGCCTTCAAAACGCATTTAAAATTGCGCAGTTGTCTAAACAACAGGCATATTAAAGATGTCGAAATAAATTGCGAAACAAAAAGCACTATAAAAAGGGCAAACAAACTGTCTATGTTGCTTTTGTCGTTGTCCTTTTGTTGTTGTCCTTTTGTTACTGTTTTGCTTCATCTGGCAAGCGGCCGAAAAGAAGGTGGAGACGCCGATAGTTTCATGGAAGTTGTGGCAAATGTTGCCATTACAAGGATTAAACGAAACATTTACATGCCAAGAACAGCAACAGGGACCGGGGTGGCAAGCAACCCTGATAGAGCGCCCTGCATAGGCCTGGGCAGGCATTTGAAAGTAAGCCTAGTACGTGCACCTGGTGAACGGGGTGGATCATTGCGATTTGCAATATGGCAACCATACGGCGAAAGCAAATAAGGGGATGGGGATGGGGATGGGGAAGGGCCATGGAAAATAGGCAATGGCAGAGGGCATGAAGGGCAAAGAGGATCTAGAATGGAAACGGGCGCGATTGAATTCAAAGTAGAAACACCTTCTTGAAGTATGACGCCATTTCCTTTTGCACATAACTGGCACTTTCACTTTTCGCGTTTTTCTCTGACTGTAGGAAGGATTTGATTTACAGCCGAGGCCCTGTCCCTGTCCCCGTCTATTTGCCATCCAACGATTCTTTTACGACCCAGTGCCATGAAATTGCAACAATTGCCGTATTCGCAGGCACAACCCTTTGTGCAACCTGACTATAACGGAGATGGCTAAGACGGCCACGGCAACGGCAACGGCGACGGCGATAGCGACAATAGCGGCGACGCAGTTCCATTGAAAACGCAATAACCGAAGGGATAGACGAAGCGTCTCAGCTGCCGTTTCGAGCATTTTAAAATCCATTTATGCCGCATATCATAAAAAAGAAGCGCATTTTTTCAGCAGCGTGAAAATTTTGTGTTTTTGTAACAACAAATTTTATGCTTCGCAGTCGCAGAACTCGTCGTCGCAAGCGGTCAGGGTCAATATTTTTGCCTAACCCGTTCGCGACCTGCGGCGGACCTTGGCACCTGATGCGCATAGACAGCACTATCGTTTTGCTTCCCGTCCCTAAGCCATCCCTTCGTTCAGCAGGTACGAGCTGGGACTTTCACTTGCTGGCATGCTGGCGATTACTTAAAGACTGGCACGGAGTTTTGTAGCCATTATTTGCGAATTTCGCAACAGATCCTTTCGATTTTCAAGTAGACTTCGTGCGATTTTTAGAATATAGCGTCACTAACCAGTGCTAGTGCCAAAAGCAATATCTAATTTTTGATAAGAAATATATAATTTATTATTATAATAAATATTATTGCAATGTGTTATGCTTTTAATAATGTAAAGATTAACAAGTAAGTGTGTTTGTAGTACGAGCTATATGTACATAATAATAAATTTAGATTTCATCCAATTAATGGACATCTCTATGGCTGATTGACACTGGCAGGGCCTTCGTAAGTGGCAGTTGTAATTAAAGCTGCGTGTTCCAAAAAGTTAATTCGATTCTTAATTTATTTACGTAATTAGAAATGCGGGCGGTCCGTCCCGACTCCGCCTCCGTCTCCATTTCCACTTCCATCTCCGCGTCGACCCCACCTCCATCTCCGACGCCATTTGTACCTGCAGCTGCGACGCCATCAGTTGATGGGCTTCCAATTTAGCGAAAATGAAGCTGCGATGGGCAATTACTGCCCGGCGTCGACCCATTGCGGCTTGCCCCAGCAATTACATTAAGCCCACGCTCCTGCTGCCCTGCCCGTCGCTTCCGGTCGCATGACGATTATTATTATGGCCCCTTTAGCTCTGAGGTCCAATAGCCGTGGGCAGGGAGAGCGACATGTACAGCGTCCTCCATCTGCATATGCAACGTAGCTACGTTTCCACGTCCACTTCCTCGTCCCCGCTTGACTGGAGTTGGGCTGAGCACGAAAATTGATCAATTGGGCCAAATTAAGAAGGCACTTTGGTGTCACTTGGCAGGCTTCCCATGCTCCTGAGCTTTCGTGTCAACGGGCAGTTTCATCAATAAATAAGCCCTGACACGACTTTGGGGCTATTTTGATGTTGCCGTTGTCCATTATGTCCATTTTGTCCATTTCGGTTCAGAGTTGCCAGATGGCAGCTTATACAAGCCATGACTTACTCATGAGATGTATTATCTTAGTATAGGCTCCATGGATATTAGATAAATTTCCATATTTTTTATTCTGACAAATAACTGTCGATAATCATAACAAAAAACTACAAAATGTTCATTTAAATATTATAAAACCCACAAAAAATTAAAGGTAACATTATTATAATCATTCTATAAAAAGGTAAAGATATTAAAGTGCAACAACAAATATTATTCTGATCTTAGAAAATTAAGTATGCTTGATTTGATCGAAACGACAGAGCACTCATGGCCAAAGAGAGGACTAAAGTGATTATAGTTATTACTAAGAACCCGAAATAAATTGTGTAAAGCTAAGTTGGTGGTACAGCGATTTCAACTTAAGGTGCAAAAGATTTTGTAGGTCTTTGACGAACAGCAAAGTTATTCTGACTAACAAGCACTGAAGCATACACTTATAAGTATATGTATTCACTCTTACCTCACGTCCGATTATCAAATCATAAACATATGGCAAATGAATTCAAAGAAACTACGTATTTCGTAAACTAAGTATTTAGTACTCTTTATCCAAAGACCTGTCTGTCTGGACTGTCGCCTGGATTTGGGAGTCCACAGTGGCTTGGTATATAGCCTGTTCTAATCCCTAGGAAACATAAGCTTAGTTTCACTGTGCATATAACAACGTATAGAACAAAACAAAAGTTTGTTTGATTCTTTTGTTTTATTGCTCGACTGCAACATTCTCTGAATTGCTATTAATCGATTTTGGCCTGCCTCTCTTATAGAATTGTGTAACTTCTTCAATACTTTGGTTATGAACGTAACCATCGAAAAAATGCTGCCTACTGAGATTATGGAGATTAATAATTCGTGTTGTTCTGAAATCGTCAAGGTTGCGATATTAAATTCCATTCCAAGCCACTCTAGTTAACATTTAGGCGAGCAGACCCCATGTTATATATAAGCGAAACGCCTCGTCTTTTTCATACTCAGACAAACTTTATTGCAACCCATAGATATGTATCATTATATTGGTTCGGAACGGCCGGATCAAAAATGACGGCATTTTAGTGGAAAATCTTATCCAATCTTAATCTAAAAATGTATTAAATAACGCTGAGATGGTGATTATTCTATTTGAAAGAGGGAAACAGGAAATGCAAGTGTCGTGGTCGGCCAACCTCAGAGTTCTACACGCTAACATTTTGTTCATCCTCTCAGGTGTCCTATGTGTTTGAAATACAGTTGTACTGCGTACTCATATCAGGCATCTGTGCTAAATTTAGAGTCTTTGAGATCTAGGTGTTTACGGACGCACAGACGGACAGGCAGGGCTAGATCGACTCGCCTTGTCATGCTAATCATGAATATATACACTTTCTGTCAGTTACTTTTTTCACTTCCCGCAAACCTAATATAGTCTTTTACCATTCGGGTAAAGAGTATTCAAATGACATATCAAATATGTCAAAGGTTCAATTCCGGACTCAAACATCTGGCAACGCTGCACACATCCAATCCAATCCTGCGTTCGCTTAAATATTCAGCGGAGCATACTCGCCCAGCGGCAACGCCGGCATCGCAAGGATGGCGACGACCCACGGCATCTGACGATGGCTGCCATGTAGAGCTCGCCATCGTCGGTATCTGCCATCATCGTAAATTACACGAGAAGTATCTATCTTCAGTTGGAAGTTGTGCAATTTTATTAAAATTCCGACCCACAACACACGACCCACCGAAACTTACAACTACATGTACAGCAGCATCCTAGTATTATTATGCTTGTAGTTGTAGTTTCACTTAGTTTGTGATGTTGTGCTGATCAGAGCAGCGGGAGCAACCACCCAAAGGCAGGACCGGGACTGAGAAGCTCAGCTCCCTCACCCTTACCTTCATCACTCGTCGACGCAGTTCGCCGCCATATTGCACAAATTGTCTGTAGTAGTTTCTCCTCCACTTCCACCTCCACCTCCAGCTTCTGCAGGCCACTTCCACCTCCATCTGCACCTCCATCCCACATCAGTCCCGGACCGCCTGTTGGCCCTGTGGTTGCGCTGTAGCTTGTTGCCGATGCTGTAGTTGTTGCTTTTAACTTTTTATATAAACATGAGGCAAGATTAGATACAAATTACGGCATGGCTGCCAAGGCAGTGGGCGTCGTAAGTGTATGCGACTTTGCTTTTCTGTGGCAATTTGCGCACCTTGTTTGCCGCTTCTGCGACTGCCGTGTCTATAAGTTACAAGCACAAGGTACGAGTATTTAGGGCCAACAGTGTGCCACCGACTGAATAACAAGAAAACTTTGCCCCACGCCCACTAAGCAGTAAATGACAACAAGAAACGAAAAGAAAAATAAGCAAAACGAGGGCCAAGCCAAATGGCATATCTGGGCAGGTTGGGCAGGTTGCATGGCTGTGTGGATGTGTGGCTGAATGGTTCTATGGTTGTTCCAGAGTAAAAGCAGTCTTCACAGCATTACCTACAAATAGCAACCACGCCAAATGGCAGAGCCGTCGCTTGCTGCCCTGCTTCTTCAGAACAGTCGCAAGTGCTCCCAAGTGCCCCGACTGGAGAGTGCCAGGTAGCAGTAGCAGTTGCAGGTGTATTTTATTATTTATTTATTTCATATATTTCTGTGTTGCTGCGATTATAAAATGTTAAACTATGACGCAGCCCCGCCCTGGAACCGTGCTCAAATTACAAGTATCAGTATCAGTCAGTAGCGCCAGAAATGCCAGCAGCAACGACTCAAGTTCGCCTCCTGGGCCCGGGTCAGGCAATTTCCGCAAATAATTTATGGTTGCCAAATTCAAACTTTCGTTACGAGTGTTTTTGGCAAAAGTTTTTTGTTTGATTTCATTTTGGGGCTTTGCGTCGGGAGCGAGCGAACGAATGGAAAAAGCACAGTCAGCCGGAAACGTTGAGAATCCCTTGCTCTAACAACCCACGAGTTCAACTATAGGACCTTAACCTGCTGCTGCCCCAGCGCTGGCTGTTGAATGTGTGGGCGTAGTTCCATGTCGTTGCGGTTGTGTTTGCTCAGTTGATGAGCAGCCAACAGAGGTAGAGTGGTCTGCGACTGGCCTCACCCATACCGCGTCCCAGCCTCGCCCCAGCTACGACGAGACTCGAGTCTCATTCGGTGGCACGTTTGCAAAATGGCCCGATGCGTGTCTGGAATACATTTTCATTTTTGCCAAAAAAAAGAAGCGAAGCTTCATGGAGGCATGAAACTTTGCCACTGCCACCCTGCTTCCCCAGCTCTTGCTCGTGCCTCTACTCCTGGCCTGCTCACTGATGGTGTTTTGTACATACTCGTATTGCCGGTTGTATTTTGACGTAAATTTATGTGAAATTGTTTGACAACACAGGAGGGACATTTTGTGTTTTCTAAAACCCAGAAAGTGCTTGCCTTCACACCAGAATTTTAAATTGCCACACACATACACCGACACATACCGATACCCCATACGTGTATGTATTTGCAGAGGCCGTTACATTCTTAGGACCTTAATGCTGCGCAGGCTCCCGTGTGCCGGCCAAAGCTACCCCTGCTCTGATCCTGCGGCAAAGTCCGCACCTTATGGGCACTCGTCCTTTGAGAAGGGTTAGCGTTAATTGCGTTGCTTGTTTGGTTTTCCATTCGATTAACTTAATGGCCACAGCCGCCCCTTGCTAGTTGACCACCACGCTGCACTGCAACCTTCCCCAACTCCCCTTTTTGCAGTTGGAAATTCAATCGAATAGAGTTTATCGGTTATATCATGCCGCATCGACAATGCCGAAATGTAATGGTAATGTCCTAAGGTAGAATGGCGGACTCAACAGTTTCAACAGTAAGCAGTGAAATAACCCACCCGCCGAAACTTGGCCCAGTAAAGGGCGACGGATTTGATTCAAAACGGAATCACTTGTTCATGATATGGCCTTTCAACTAAAACCGCGGAAGCAACTTATTTGCTTAAGTGAACTGCGAGCTACGGAGGCATTCCACAATATCTCAATGGCTACAATGACACAAGGAAAATATTGAATCGATTAATCAGGGACTACTGCCAATGAGCCAATGAGCTTCCTCGCTGACCCTCCAAAGGGAAGAAATGGCTTGAATTTATAAGTGCAATTAGAATATTGAAAAGTCGCATTTGTTTTGGATGGGGAAGAGAACAAGAGCCTGGCACAGCTTTCGTCTGAATTAACAGAGTGGACTGCGGCCAGACAACCACCGTCAGCAGCAACGACAAAAACCAACAACAAAAACAACATCAAAAACAACAACAACATCAACAATGGCGGAGCTGAAACTGAAAACTGTCAACTTAAGCGTCGTAAAATGTCGATTGTATTGTCAATAATTTTCCGCATTAAACACACAAAGTTAACGCTGCGAAGTCGCCTCGACCGTCGCCGATTCGGATGCAAAGTGGACATCGGCCGGCCAGTGGCACGGCATGCGAGGTGCTGAGCTAGAGGGGGGCCTCGGAGGTGCTGCTGGCGCTACTTAATGGAGAGACTGTAAAAGCCAGCGCGACAGGGCAATAGCAGAGGGGAGGGCCACCTTGAGTGCACCTCCAGAGCACTTTAACGATGAAGTTTGTTATTTTTTTGTTTGTCCGAGGCATTGCCTGTCCGGGTGCTTGATGCAGTGCAGCGCAATGCATCTCTCCGGCCTTCTCTCGCACACACAGAGCCAGCTGCCTGCTGCCTACTGCCAGCTGCCACTGCTCAGTGTGTCTTGCTGTTGTGCCGAGCTCGGACATAGGCGTCTGGCACACTTACCGCTCAATTAATGGCGCAATTAAATGTTTACTTTAAGCGCTTTCGAGCCGCACATTAATGGCAGACCTGCGGGAGAGCTAGGGAAGCGGCAATGGGGCAGTAAAAGAAGCGGTGGAGACTTGTTATCAACTAAAGGCATGTGGCAAATCTCTTATCTGGAACCGGATTACTGAGCCTAACAAAGCGCTCAGCTTGCCGGGCTACCCAAAATGGCGCCCCCAAAGATTCGCAACCATTGCGACTAAGACTCATTAGGCATTGGCATTCAGCATGTGAATATACATTAAAGCCGGTTATGAGCAGCGATCTAAGGGTGCGGAGGCGCGACTAACTAGAATCCATGTTTTGAATAACTATGTATGCATGCCCGGGTGTTTTGATATTTGGATTTGTTTTCTGAGTTTTGTATTGAGATAATTGGACAAGTTCTGAGATTCAGGTAAACATGAGAATGGTTGCGAATGTTTCTCTCTCTAGAGCTAAAATGATGTGGAGCGGGTTATACATAAATTGCTAGTACAACAAACAAAGAGTCCTCAATTATGGATCAGATATTCCATGCAACATATCTTATAGCCAAGTCTACAATAAGATCCAGCAGCAGGAAAATTTGTAGAAAACGGGAATCTTCTATAAAGTAAAAAAAGGACAGCCAAAAATAAAACGTTAGTTGTGTTGAGGTGTCAAAGCCCATACAAAAGTATCTTCCCTCTTCAAATAAGATTTTAATAGAAAGATCGTCCATTTACAAGCAAAAAGTATTAATTCCTTAAATCCTATGCCTTTGGTGCGGTCGAATGCGAATATTTACAATATTTAGAACTGAGCGACTAGTAGGGAACAGACAAGCGGATGGACGATCGTTATTTTATTTAATATATTAATATACTATAGTACAACTGTTCCGGCATTAGTTTTTCTTAGGATAAGGCGATTTGGTTGATATTTAATTAGTGGATATGGCTTAAGTGGGCCAAAATATACACAGACGGGCGGACAGACTAAAGATTCAAGATCCATGCATTCAAGAAGACATGCTCAGCAAGACCCGGTTAAATACCCTGTTAAATACTTCTCATTCTGTAACTTGTAACTTTTCCATGATCAAATCTTATCGAGCATTATTTATAATGTATGTTTGTAATACATGAAATGGAGCACAAAAAGTTTCTCGACATACCAGTGGCGATTTCGCGGAACGTGTTATGTTAAACAGGATCGAGAGCAATTTAAAATGCACGTATTCGAACACCCAACCACTTACTCTTAATCGTGAATTCCGCGCAAACTAAATTTTCCATTCTACTCTGCCATTTGCTCATTTTTATTTTTAGCAGAACCGGCGAAAATGAACTGAATTTACTCATCCGTCAGTCGCTGGGCGGCCGTAAAACAATTTGTTGCAAAATTCAGCAAACAGCCAGAAAAGTGGCCATAAAAATATTAATCCTTCCGTGCGCTAGCGTCTGCGGCTCTGCTTCTTGCATCAACTTGTCCTTCCGTTCGTCTGTCGCATCTCGAGGGCAGAATCTATTGGTAGTACACATGTTTTCCATCTCATCTCACTGGACGGCCGACTTTGCCGCAAGCGGAACTCTCGCTTTCGCTTTCGTTCGTTTTTAGAGATCATAAAACAATTTTAATGGCCATTTGTGTGTGTGTGTGTACGTGGGCGCAACAGGAATGGCAACAACAAAAACAACAACAGCACCGCAAATAGAGTGAAAATCAAGCAAATCGAAAACAGAAGAGACGCAGACGGAATCGTATGGGATTGCATTGCCTGGCTGGGTGCGCTTCGTGTCTTTTGAGTGCTCGTCAAAGAGTTGCAATTACAAATTATAATTGCAAGCCCACGCGGAATTTTCAAGGAAACTCGAAAGTGAAGGGACACTTCGCAAGAGCGAAGGGCCCGAGCTGACTGAGGGGCTATAAAATCTCACTTCACGACTTCGAGGTCGCAAAAAACCAAGTACTTTCGATTTTATTTAAGCAACATGGCACGGGACGAGCGGCTTATTATTAGACCTGGGGCTGCAAATATTTTCAAATGAGCCGCTTCACTGCAAATGGTGGACTGCATTGGGACAGGCAGGCGGGCAGGCGGCAGGACGCAACTGAAAGCGGCCCAACACATGACGCATCTACCCACTTAAAATAATATCGTGTGACAGGCGTTGTCTGGTGGAATGTCGTGTGTCGTTTTCGAATTCAAAATGACGCCTGTCAGTTGCCACTTAATTTATTGCATTACATTTGCATGCACAAGTCCGACTCCGTCCGGAGACTCAGTGGTAGTCGCAGCGCCCGGCTGTGGCTGACCATTCGCCTGCCTGCGTGCATTTACATATTCGGCTTCGTACGAGCTCGAGTACTTGTCGCTATCTTCCACGCAAATGCGGACTCAACCTTCCACACTTCTCTGCCCCTTGCCAAGCACAAGTGCGCGTATAAGTTTTTTCCTAATTGAATAACTCGACATACAGCCAGAACAAAGAATGCTCATACATATATGATATCCAGGTCCGAGCCGAACCCCGCTGTCATGATTTGTTATTTTCCCTCTGTCTGGCCATGGGACGACCACAAATCAAACTCACAAATCACCTCAAAATCTCCGCCTTCGAGTTACTCATATTCAAATTAATGCATATCCCTTCTCCTACTCAATTGCTAGTCGTGCCGTCTTTAGGCATGCCTTGGGAGTTCAATGAGCCTCAGCTGACCAAAGTCGAGCCAACAAGCTGCATCAGAATTGAGGCAATTTCCATTGAGTCTGCAAGTGCAGATTTATTCAACATTCGTACGCAGATATGACTGTCATTTAAGTAATATACGTTCCTTTTCTTTTTTCTTGCAGATCTGTGCTCGAATTGGCGAATCACCACTTCACTCGTAAGTTATGACCATTGATATGGGTTTCAGCCCCTGCGAATATTGCATGACATTAAAGCTATTAAAGGCATTTTCTTCTAATTATTATGTGTTTCTTGTTTATACCACCAAAACTGCTAGCTCATTGTATTTCAAAGTTCGTATATTGTATATCAATAATTGCTGCTGTCTTACATTGTGTTTAATTGGCACTTGTCTTCCATTTAACAAGAGAGAACGCTACAGTCGAGCAAGCCCGACAGTGTAATACCCTGTACCCAGGTAAACTTCCGTCACTGAGTTATATGCGCCCATAGCAGCAGCATAAAGAGGAAGAAGAAGAGCGAACTTGTTGCTGCAGTTTGGGGGGGTTGTACTGGTGAGAATTTGTTTTGCTAATAACTTTTCTTAGAATTGACCGAATTTGATAAAATTTTAAACAACAGTAGATAATTGTATAGAAATTATGAGTTTAGGTAGCATTTGAAATGTGGACGCTATTGACGAAATTCTGTAGCGGGGGAAGGGGGAGGAAATTAAAAAAAAAAAAATAAACTCGTCCTTACTCGGACCTAGGAGAATCTGGATGCCAACTTTGGTTATTCTAGCTTTTATAGTTTCCGAGATCCTTGCGTTCATCCAGACGGACGGACAGACGGACAGACGGACGGACATGTCTAGATCGATTTCTCTCGTCATGCTGATCAAGAATATATATACTTTATGGGGTCGGAGATGCTTCCTTCTGTATGTTACATACTTTGCACAAACCTAATATACCCTTTTTACCCTACGGGTACAGGGTATAAAAAGCATACCACCCGTACCTCTGACTAAATGTTGTCATGAAACTAGTTAGTTGAGTTTTCTTGTCGGTACTTAAATACATATATGATTAATTGGGGTCGATCGATCGATAAATTAGGCTTAAGAAATGGAAAAGAATATAAACAGACTATGCTAATGTGATTTAAAATCATATAATCTATAAAAAAAAATCGCAGCCTTTGCATACAATTATTTCTATGAGGGCTTAAATACGATAAAAAATAAAAACTAGTTATAATAAACTAGTTATAGGACTTGTAATACTTGCTAATGGAGTCAATAGGTTCTTAGTGGCGAAAGGAAGAATGCAATTCACACGTTTATAATATCAATTTGTGTCATAAGAGTGAATTTATTATTCATATCTACGAGAATGCCATTTCAAAATATCGATACGTGACGAGAGAATTATTGAGAGAATTATTATTGAAAATTACAGTGTCAAAATTGAAATGATGCTAAAGACCAACACCCACATTTTAGTGAACAATGAAAATGTTTAAACATCACTTTAAGCTATAGCTGAACAATATTTTTTTCTGAAGCATTCAAACTTCCAGTCCTGTTAAAATGATCGACTATTTTCTTACTTCTGGGAGCTTTCAATACCATACCAAAGTACAAGTAGAAATGTCTTTATTTTATAAATAAATCAATCAACAAACAAACTTCCAAGATTAATTCCGGGGTAAACATTCATTTCGGATTTTTCGAAATTTCGGATTCTCTTCCATCAATATGGTTCATATTCATTCAAAATATGTGTTTTATAATTGTATTATTAATTTGCATACTTAAATACATACATTTAATAAAGATGGCCGTTAAATGATATCTTTGATTTCTTAATATATTTTAAAAGTATTACCTTGTGTGAATCTATACATACATAGAATGTAATCGTATATGAAATATAATATTTAAATAGAAAAATTGGGATTGTAGATTTTATATAAATTGTTCTAATTGCTCCGAATATAAATACGTCTAAGTTGCACGGCTTAGATATAAACTAGTTAGAAATAAAATTCTCTTTTGTTAATCATCAATAAACCATCGTAGAATATTTTATTTTTGATTTGTTAAAAATGTTTTAAATAGCACAAGAACAGAAAACGACTGAGTCTGAGAAAAGTTATGAGCAAATCAAGTTTTACGGCAGGTACTACGCCTCTGGAGTATCGGGTTCGTCCTTCCTTTTCTTATTTGTGCAACTCACAGAGCCATAAGGTACGCACAAGAACTGATGGCACTGCTTACTCTTAGGCATGACAAGGACTAAAATGAACTGCTTTATTACGCTCTCCTACACCTAGAGAGAGATTCCATTTACCAAAAACTTCATATTGGGAAGGAATAAACGGGATACTTTTGCGTAACAACTTTTCCGTAATAAGAGTATTTTTTAAAAATGCACTACAAGTACTTTTGAAATTTTCAATAGCATATATATTTTTGTGCTCCCAGCTACTCCAACTCATTCGACTTAAATTTAATAGTTTTACCCATAAAACGTATATGTTTAATCTATCTGTTTTTCGACTGTTTCAACTGTTTCTGTTTCAAGCACTACTTTTCCAACAGCTTATAGCAGTTTTCGGGAAGTAAAAAACGTAACAGGCATCAGGAAGCGTGGCAGATCCTACAAAGTATATATATTTATGATCCACATAACAAGACGAGTTGCTCTTTTTGTCTGTCCGTTAGTACGACTTTTTTGATTAACTCGCCCACTGCCCCGGGTTTTCGCAACATCGTTCGTATAATCATCTATATATTGGAGACTATAGGAGGTAGAGACAAAAATGTTAGTCCAAAATTCCTTATATAAATACCCAAAAATTGTGCATTTCAGAATTTTCCTCCATCTCCTCACTCTCCCGTTATTAGTGATTTTCCATTACAGAGTATTTTAAAGTCGGGGCATCCGACCTTAGCTTTCCACTTGTGTATACCTTAAGGTGTTAAGTCTCATATGAATGGTTTGTGAATAGTTTCTATGGAAGACCAAATGCAACGTCTTTGTATTTTTCAGTCCTGTGAAGGCATAATAGTTCCTTAAAAGATAACATCTCTACTTCTTTAACGACTGAATGAATATGTTCGTTATTAAATAACATAACATACTAAACGTTAATGTACCCTTTTTTAATTAAAATTTAAATCTCTTTACCAATCGTGACTGAATGATTGATAATGGCAACATTTTTTGTAACATATCTCGTTTTAAATAAATAGCTAAATTTTGCATATGCATACATACGTATAGGGTACATGTGTTGAGGTGTTTATTTTATTATATTAGAGCTCGCCACCGCTTCTCTACTCAGCCAATACTGTTTAATACACTCTGCGGATGCCGAAATCGTAGTTTTGTGACCAACGCCGTCGCCATCGTAAAATCTAAAAATTTATAGTTAATCGACAACCATTTACGCGCTTAAAGAGCTCTGCAGCATATTAAATATATAAATCAATGGTCGTCGCACAATGTCGAGGTGATTTATTTGCTTTTAAAGACGTGTTTAGCGCGCATTTCTTAATTGCGAAATCGTAAAATTAACAACAGATTAACATGCAGTGATTGTCGACCAAATGGCCATCATAAAAAATCTTAGGTGCGGTTGTGAATCGGCTTTCTTAAGGTTTTATACATGTTCTGCTTTTAATTTTGTGTGCTATGATCAAAACAATAGAATAGCTGAAGACCGTGTACTTCTTTAAACCACAGCTATAATCATGGGACAGAAAACGCCGACATAACTAACAGATACATTTGCGCATATTGTAAATACATACATACATACTATACTTGTATATACTCGTACACACACAAATACTGAATTACAAATATGTGTACATACATGTGCGTGCCGCCCAGAGCTCAGAAATCTCAAGCGATGTTGATGTCGGGCAATCGCAGTAAAACAACCCCGAAGGAGAAGCAGAAGCAGCAGCAACAAGAACAACAATGATAGCATTTCCAAAATCAAATATGGCCGAATTAAATGTTCTTGCTCTTCGCTTTGCGCGCTCTTTCGGTGCGGCCATTGTTGCCATGACAACGAGAACGACAACGACAGCGGCAGCGACGCAATGACAAGAACAACAAAAACAAAAAGCTGCTTGAGACCGGTCGTCCCGAGCATGTTCATAAATTCATTTGCACTGTTGCCTTATAGAGCGAGTTTCGTTATCGCTGCCCCTTCTTCGTCGCTGTTCTTCTTGCCATACGCTCTGGTATCTACGTCATTTTTTCGTATGCTGAGGCTCCGAATCTGGTGGACATGGGCCCATTCCCATTCCCATACCCGACGGTGCCACCAGAATACCATGCATACATACTGTACATACATACGCACATACATTGTATGTATGTGCTGAAGCCTTGTCACTATTATTTCAGCTTCATTAAAATGTCTGCTCTAATTTAAGGTTCCTTGTGGCACTAAACATACATACATATGCTCAATTGATATTTATAGATTTGCCTTCATAATATCTTTAAATTGGGTACACATACATACATGTATGTACATCCCTATCTACGTATGTATGTATGTACATATGTAGACATACATACATATAAGTATGCATGAATGTATTTATTTCAGCATCCTTAAGATTTTTCTTATTGCAAGCGCAAGCCAATCTTATTAGGAACCTAATTTATTTGCTCACTTTTTCTATGTCCATTAATTAAAATGCGATTATGATTAGATTTTTGTTTCATCCCTGCATTGAATTGGACACCGGATAAGATTTTGCGCAGTGACAAACGTCTGGGCGATGGTGTAGCTATTGGGCAATAGGTGGCGCTGGTTAATTCAGCTAGCCGCCATCAGGGCGCTTTAAATGTCTGACGAAGTACAATTTATCTGTCTGTCATGTCTCCTTTTCTTTTTGTCTTAAATTTATTATTTATTTATTTACAGGGTGCGCCATCTTTTATGTCGGTATGCAAACATTGAATATCCTTGAAAATAATATTGCTGAAAAGACGGGAATTCTTAATAACGGAATGCCCGAATCTTATGTACATACCCTTTATTTATTCAAATCGAACATTTTATAAACATGTTATTAAATTAACTAATTTATTTTTTAATTTTAAATTTAAAATTGTCGAGACTTTAATACTGTTGGTATGCTGTATACATCGATTCATTTTGTCATTCTGATCAATATACAAGTATGTATGTATGTAGCTATAACAAACCCTTTGCATACATGGTGTAAAAAATAGACGTCAAATAATAGACATACTTATACAAAGAAATATGAGATATTACATATACGGATAAAACTGTGTTTACAACAGTTGTGCTGCTAAAATAAAACTAACTAATAAACTCGAAATAAATGTGACTGCTCAATGCCAAACATTGCAGGAGAGTGGGGCGCATTTAGATAAGTTCCGGAGGTTCTTGAGCGAACAGACAGACGTGATTTGTATTGCGATTTGTATTGGAATTTCGATCATAAATATATATAGTTGTTTTTCACGCAGCTCAATAGTAACCTTTTAAGATACATTGCTTCTAATTATTCCAAATAAGTCGATCGAAAAGACTGGAGGATTGCGTCAGGTACAAAATACAATTATTAAAGATTTTTATAAGCTATGATTTCTTTATGGGTTAGCGGGTTTGGCTATCTTTATTAATCATTTTTTACATATTATCTGGCAAGTACTTCGACAGTGCCAATTAATTGTTAATTTCTTGCTCAGAAAATATATAAAACAGTCAACGGTACAAAACAGATGTTAGTGTGCTGTGAAAGTCACGATCATAAAAATGCTCCTATCTATGCGAGAAACTGCCAAAACTTACACTAATATGAGCGTTTCGACTCATACGAGTATATTTGCTTGAGTATTTTCAAACTATCCTTATGTTTTCCCACTTATTGCGAAATAAATGCCCATTTAACTAACACAGTACTCGAAATACACAGTACGCAGAAAAAGGGAGGCAGCTTATTGCAGATAGAAACAAGAAACAGAAACAGATAACAAGAAAGGAATGCTAAAGTCGAGCAGGCTCAACTCTTAAATACCCTGTACCACCCCACAAAAAAGTAATTTAATTAATTAATTAATTTAATTTAATTAATTAACTAAATTAATTTAATTAATTAACTAAATATTAACTAATTAAATATAAAATATTCCATGCATGCATACATACATTTACATTTACATCAGAATCGTGCCTTATGCGTGTTTGTGTACTTGTACATATGTATGTATGTGTGCATTGGGCCTGGTTATATGGCTATAACTTTCTTTTTGATCATTCTATCATAATGAAACTTGGTATACGGATATATAATTACTAACCTAATGTGACTACCAAATTTAAGTTTAAAATTCCAAGAATTATGGGAGTTATAGAAAATTGGTAATAGGGGGGGAGTGGGGGGTTGGATCAGAAAAAATGAACAAACTTGTCCTTTCTCGGTCTCAGGAGAATCTGTATACCAAGTTTGGTTATTCTAGCTCTTATACTTTCGGAGATCCTTGCGTTCATACAGACAGACAGACGGACAGACAGACGGACAGACGGTCAGACGGACAGACGGACAGACGGACATGGCTATATCGACTCGGCTTGTCATGCTGATCAAGAATATATATACTTTGTGGGGTCTACCAAGCCTCCTTCTGTGTGTTCCATGTGCACTCGCACAAAACTAATATACCCTTCTACCCTTTGGGTACAGGGTATAAAAACAGTATGTTTCACCGGAGCGGCTCGCTGGGGCTTTAAGATTCCGATATTAACATAAATACAAACTTTCTGCTTATGTTTATGACAGTATTGAATCTAAATTGTATCATAAGAACGATGATGTCATATTATATGGGTACTCGTATTGACCATCCAAAATTCCATGTTTGCCAAACTTAATTGATAAACGTTATATGCTATATAATGTAAAAAGGTTCTTATTAAATTAATTTGTTACACGTGTATTTATTAGAAAAATAGGTTGCAAACCCGTTGTTATTTGAAATATGCCATTAGAAAATATCGATTACTGAAAATCCAATTTTAGCGAAATAGCATTGCTCCAAGCCTTAGGCATTGCCTTTAGGCAAGAAACGTATCTGCAAGTTGATCATTGATTGAGCTATAATTTAGTGAGTGATCCGGCCAATCAGCGGACGGTAGTCAGCAACCGCAACATTGTTGAGAGGTTTCTTTGTTTTGACGAAGTGTTGAAGTGTTTCAAAAAAATCAGCTGTTCAGGCGTCGAGTACCTTCGGTTCCGGGCAATGGTGCGTACACATAAATATCAACAGGTTTGTTTGCCGCAAACGAGCGAAATCGCTCGCCTCCAAGCAAACATACGACCAGTTCATTAACCATTAATGATGAGGTTATGTAAAATAGTGAATGCATTTTAATTGATATTTATTTACAGAAACTTGTGATACAATATAACAGTGATATTATTAAGATTTTTGATTTTTATACACAATGTGATTAAGTAATACAGTGCTTAAAATATAAGAAGTGCTAAGTTTTTACACGTCCAGCGTTGTTGGTGTTTCCTCGTGTTACGTATACTGAAGGTATACCGGATAGGATACACTCAGGATACATTCAGTATACGTATACGAAGTTGCACAAGATCTACAAGAGCTAATAAAAATTGACGAGCGAAGCGGTCGCGACGATGGCGGTAACGTTGATGTTCACCCGACGATTGAGCGGCCACAACTGAAGCGGGCGCCGGAAAAACTAGCCGGCTAACTGGGCCTTCAATTCTGATTTCCTCGTTATACTTTTCGTGCGCGTGTTCGCCCTTCGGCTATTCAGCTTCGTCCTTCGGCCTTCCCCTCGTGCGTTTCGTTTTACAAGCGGTTTTCTTTCGTGGCAATCGAGCGTGCGCGTCTAGCGACCAAATGCGACTTCCGGGTTGCCTTACCGGCCTGCCAGAATGCAATTTTCGCTAAAAGGACGTTGTGACTAGGGTGTTGTTCTTTGGTTGGTTGCTGTCAATATTTTAATGTGTGGTCTGCCTTTGCCTCCTGCTCGATTGCAAGGAGTCTGTGCTTATAATTTGAACAACTTTAGACACTTGCCTCCGATACGTATACACTCGCTGCCATAGAATGCACGCAGCATACACCTTGGATGGATAAGCTTCAGATGGCCGCTCCCTTTTGCGTTGGCAACAGGCATTGGCAACAGCTGCTGTCACAAAATGCTTTTGAAACGGCACTGCCGACTTCATTTTTCGCACGTAGCGCCATTTTGTCAGCGCAGCGCACCAAAAACGATTTGTCGCAGATTCAATTGATGCGATGTTGTCATTATTGGCCCCATGGTTTCTGTAACACAGGTGGAAAAGAAAGGAAGCAATGTGGATGAGTATTAGCAATAGGTTTTATAATTTATGGCTCCCCGTCCCCACTTCCCCTTGCCACTTTCCCGTTCAATTTGCTATGGCGTCCTGCGCAGGTATTTGCGTCCATATCTCCAACAGCTCCTCCGACGGCCCGTCTGCCATCCCAGGGATCCAGCCCTGATAGCAACCCCAGGCTGCCTAAAACCGCAACTATTTCGCCAATCGCGATAATCACCCTTTGTTGGCGCACACTACAGCAGGGGCTGCTCACGTATTTCCATTTAATCCAAAAGGGTGGCTAGGGGCGGATTGGGGCTTCAAACACACTCACACACACTCACACACACCCACATACAAAGATCCCGTGGATGCAAGACGCAAGACGTCGGGGACTCAAGCTTCAAACAACTCTCCGGCAATCTAATGTCTAAGATAAAATTCAAAATTTATAATACTGCACAGTTTGCCCGATATAAAACGTAAACTTATGGCTTCGAGGAGTACGTGCCATATTTTTCTATGTGTATGTGCGCCAGTCAGGACTCTATGAGCGTGTTTGCCCAAGCACGAGTATCCGAGTATGTGCTTGTGTGTAAGCGAGAGCGCCCAACCCTTGCCAGGCAGCCAAGAGTCATGAGCTCGTTATGTTCGTAAGATTTCATTTGTGTTCACTGTGCAGGCAAAGTAACCAGTCCGCGCATAGTGGGCCAAATTAAAACTGCGTGCGTTAGTTGTAGAATTAAAAGCCTCTTCAGGCGAGAAAACGGAACGATTCGTAAGCCACTGCTTTGAAGATTAGACTCGACGGATTTGAAATATGTCCGACTATCTACTAAGATGTTAATTTCATGAGACATCTCATCTTTATTAAACTCTGTTTACACGCAAAAAGTGTTTTATATTTTAGAAAGCCGCGCTAAGGATAATAAACTATTTGAAAATTGCAGAACATTATTTCTGAAAAATATAATATTTCCTCAAAATTTCCGTGCGTTTTTACCCTCAGAGGAATTTTTTTTATAAGTTTACACATTTTATTCTGAGTGTACTCAAAGGGTTGAGGCGTGGATACAGTGGCTACAGGTAAGTGGTTGCAGGGTACTTGAGTGGACACAGGCTTGAGTTTTTCTATCTACTTGTAGAACAATCAAATATGAATTTGCATTTACTCTTTATGGGAAACATTCGAATTGTTTGAAATGTCCTCCACAGTTACTTTCCATCCCATAGTGCAGAGCTCGCCTGTGGGTGTGTGAAGCCCGTCGCTTGCGTTTGCGAGGCTTATGTAATAGGGGTGCGGGTGCGCACACAAAACTGCCGTTACATCCATAAATATCATTTTTTTATTGGCACAACCCTAAATGGCGGCATTTTGCAAAGCAAATTCCAATGCAAAATGGTGCGCTGCTCCCAAGGGAAAGCACTCCCGCCATTCAGACGGACAGTCGGACAAACGAATAGGCAGACAGGCCAAAAGGCAGACGGACGTGCCACGTAACGAGCGCTGGGGCGGCTTAATGTGGGTTACTGGCTCCGCCGCCCACCTTTGAGAATGTGCGACAATTTGGAGACGCAACGAGCCGTGTGGCGTAGTCACTAAAACTTGCTCGCCCGAGTGGATTCCGCTGAGGATATGAATGTGGAAAGAACTTAGGGGGCTCTTTTGGCCACATTGGTGAACACTCTATGAAAATCTCTAGCTGAAATGGTCCAATACAGCGGAACGTGACTTTATGGCAAATCGTTGCCAGAATCTTGCAAGGTGCTAAACGTCTGATTCTCGGAGGGCTTTACTCTCCTTCCCGCCCAAACATTATCGACAATTTTCATAAGCATTTCTGAGTTGCAGCGGGGACGACAAAATTTGCACGCTTCGTTTGGCCATGAAGAGCCAGACCGAGGCGTGCAAACCGCCATTTGCACGGAGACGGTGTCATAAAGGAAAAGAAACAATTGTTCGAAATTACAGACGCCATTGCCCCATTGTTGTATGCAGACGCGCCCTTCACCCCCTGTTTCCAGTCTACCTGCCGCACTGCGTTCGACCGCAACGCCATCAACGCCATGAAGGAACATCAGTGACAACGATGATGGCGACGCTTTCAGTTGATTGTTTCCACACGCTTCGAAATAGCGGCAGACGCGGGAGACCGGGGAGCCCACCCAGCAGCAATTGTAAGTTTTTCAGCACGGTTGGCTGAAGTGCGAAAAACTGCGACTCAGTCTCTACATCGGCCCTGCATCATGCCTTTGCCTGCACTTCAAGCTACCTCTACGTCTTTGGGGCGTACTTTTAAAATGAGTTTTTCTTTGCTTTCTCAATTATTTGTTTGCATTTAGAATTTTCTTTCTTTAGCCCGGTTTCTTTAAGGGGGAAATAGAAGGAGAGTACAATTTTGTGTACGTTTTTATTACTCATTGGGGATTATGTCTCGAAAATTGAAGTTTAATTTACTTTCGTAGCGAGTTTCACCTCAAATTGACTTTGAGTTGAAACACAAGACTCTACTGAATAGCATAGATTGTGAAATCCTGTAGAAACCTGGTAATCTACATAAAATGTAATCTAAACTAGTGCTAACGAAATATAAATTAAAAGCCCACCTAAGTAAAATGGATAAAAAAATCCACCTGAAGATATTTTAATTTCTATAATCTAAAACACTAGCTGCATCTTGAAGAAATAAATATGATTATAATTTAAAGATAGCCTATATAATTGGGAGTTAAAAATTTGCGTTTTAACTGCTTCATAATCAGAATGTTTCCCTTTGCAAGGTTTCTAATATTTAAAATAAGTCTTCGAACTGCAACGTTTATACTCTTACCAATAATTTCAATTTAGTCGCTCCCAAGCGGTCACAACCCAGTTGCTGGCAGGGCTCGCGTAGTGAACAATATTAGCAGTATTTACTCAGTGTTGGTATACTGCTCGTGGCCCTCCTTCAAATATTCATATATATATGTATATATACTTATTATTTATCAAATTATATCAGCTCACAAGCCACCCTATTAGGTACGTAGCTTTGGGCGTTGATTTTCCGGCGATAGCCATGCTTGTGTGCTCTATATTTGTGTCCGCATACACTATTATTTCGTATAGAGTACAATTTTAATTTTGAACTATGCGGCTACTGCGGTTTCTGCAATGGCAACCACACAGAAGCCACAGCCGGAAAAGCAGCTGAAGCCGGAGCGAGAGCCCGGTCAGGGCAATATGGCGTGAACGACTTGCAAACAAAATTAGAAAAGAAACCCTATGCAGACCGTATCCGTATCCGCACCCTCACCCAACCCTGGCCACATTTAAAGTACCGAGGCAGTGGCGGAAACAGAGAGAGACAGCGAGAGCGGGGGAGAGAGAGGCAGCGACAGTGGGTAGCATATGCTGCTGAGTGCGCGCCGGCATCAAAATGACTGCACAAACTTTTCAAATTAGATTTCACACCCAAACTACACACACACACAGACACAACACACGCATGCACACTTATAGATGTGGCCAAGAAAGCCGACACATCGACATACCGCCATACATACACACAACATTTGCGCACTGAATCTGCCACTGAATTTTAGTTTAGTTTATTTTATTAAAACGACTAATAGGATGCCGGGCTCACCCCCCGCTCCTCTCTGCCTAGCCTGTTGCACTGCGACAATGGGGCGTATGAGTAACAGCTGGGCGTCTCGGCCGCCCACAGACAACGACATCAGAACGTCGAGTGAACAAAGCGAAGCGCAAAATGGACACAATTAGTGTGAAATTTATGCGAAGCAGCAAGCTGCGATATCATTGCGTCTTGTCTGCACTTGTCTGCAATTGGAATGTCCAAATTAGATGCCCCGTCCGCTCCCCTACACCACGACCAGTTACTCCATCTGCGATGCGCCTTATTTCGCTTCAAGTGATGGCTTTGGCCTTTGTTTGAAAGCAATTTTCGCATTTAATTCAGAGCGTGGGCAGTTGCAAAAAGCTGAAGTTGAAGGTCCTCGTTCCAAAGTCGAAAATTTGATTATGACCATGTGTGGACCCTTCCCTTCCTCCTCGTTTTCTTATTGTGTGTGTGTGGTGTCAGGCGCATGGCATAAAAATTAATGTGCTGTAGCAGAAACAAGCACACACAAACAAACACATTTGCATAAATATGTGTATAGTAATACGTACACGTATGTACATGCTTTGATTCACATGCGTGCTTCTCATCTCCATCATATGCAGCCATGAATGTAGATTCACCAAAGCATTTTCACCGCTTCATTATGAGGCTGTAATGTGGAATTCGCCTTCGCACCAACTGCCATTCCAGACAGTTCCTCCCGCCCCTCCTGCCCGACCAGTTGTGGAAACCACGGCCACGCGCCCGAAAGAGTCACATGACAATTTGCGAACAGCGAGCGGAAAGGTCGCACATAGGCAGAAAAGTACACAGACAGATAGATAGAGGATAGAGGAAATCGGAGTAATGTACATGGCCATATGTGCGAATGCAATTGGACTATCATAGGTACACTACACCAAAACATTATCTTCCACTATGTGAAATATATTGCGTATAAAAAGAGAGACAGTATTTATTATTATTCGGGTTGTTTGCCATTTTTCAACTCAGTTTTCCGCCTTTCGTGGAATTGCAAAGGCACTGGGGAAGGGCAAACCTCCCCCTTGTTTGCCCGAATGCTGAATATCTGCGACGTGTAGGTGCGAGAATGCGTAATTATGCGTTTGCAGTCGTAAAACTGAACTTTATTGCTAGCCGTCTGTCTTTGTCTGCACATCCACCGAGCCATATGTAGCTCTTCTCCGCATCAGTGCCCGTCACTGAACCCGTGAACGGTTCCATCTCTGGGACAGGGCTGTTCATTCGTCGCATTTTATGATTTGGCTGCTCTGTCACGATTTGATTGATTTATACGCATGTGAAAAATCGACTGGAGGTTGCATCCCGCATGCAGCTCAGCTCATAAACAATTCTTGGCTTCGTCGAGCCTTAAAATCAATTTGATTTAGTGCCACTAATAAGTAGCCAGGTGGCAGTTGAGCTGATTTCAAAATAGGCGCCCAACGACCTGCTGCCCATACGTCAGATGTGACGTGTGAAAACTCTGAGTGAATTACGCAACATTTGCCGGAGAATACGCAGTCGGTGGGAGCAAAAGGACAAGATAAAAATCACATCATCTATAGCTCATAACGAAATGCGTCAGTATTTATAGCACTCCCTTTTAACCCCCTTCTAATCGATGCATCGATAGTATTTCTTTCATATATTCGATTATATTGTCTAACGTTATCTGTTCTTATATACGCTCGTAGAAGGCTAATAAGTTTGATTTCTTTAAAGCTTACCTATTTATTAGTCAGCTGCGAATCATTTCCTTGTTGATGTTACACTGCTGTGTTTCGGTTCTGAAAAGAAAGCTCCTAGCTAAAAGGCCAGTAAATAAAATGTGCTCTCCAGCCCAACCAATTAATAAATATTTGTCAACCCTGTAAATGAAAACGGCAACACCGGTCTATAACCTGCCCCAATAATAGCTAGCAAAAGCAGCTAGTTCTAGCACAGCATGGGCCTTAAAGTGAGCCAACCATCATAATCATTATCATCGGCATCGTCATTGTCATCGTCATTATCATTGTCATCAGTGAGTTCAGTGAGTTCCATCAACTGAGCCAACCTCATTAGGTGTCGTCGTTGCTTTCGATATTGCCGGCAGAGCAAAGTGTTTGCTCTTGCCCCATTCTCTGGTGTCGTCCCTCCTGCCCCCAGTCTGTCATTCCGTCAGCCCGCCAGCCAGTCCGTCATTCGAGTCAATTGTTTCATTCATGCGCCCGCCAAAAGCTAAAAGCGTTTATCATCCCAGACAGATGTCGATGTGGTTGTCGTCATCATCGTCGTCGACGACGCCGTTCACAACACGCTCTCACTTACACACGCAACCACACTCTCACACACACAAACGCACGCCGTCGCGACGGCATAGGCCTTTTGGGGACTTCTGCAGTGAGTGTTACTTGTATTTTGATTTGTGTGCGTGCGAATGTGTGAGTATGGGTGAGTGTTTGTTGCTGCGAATTGCGCTCCAAAGCAAAACAAACCATAAACGTGCGTAGCAAACGCAAAAACAAGAAAAAAGCAAAGAGCAAAATGGCATACCAAGTGACGAAGCACGGAGTAAAGCATGAACAGAAAGATAGTCGATGTTTTCGTCAAAGGGTCGACTGCGACCTCGAACCCTGCCGCAGGTCCCCGGCCCCACGTCCCCGTTCCCATAACTATCACCCACCCAGCCATATTCTGGTTTTAAGCAACTTAGCCGCGCCCCAACGAACCGCCCATAAGTCAATGTCAATGGCATCGTTCAACAAAAATGCTTATGGCGACAGACACAGGCACAGAGGCCTAGACAGAAGTAGGCATGGCTATGCATGTTGAACATTTTGGGTTTTGGGCTGTGGGCTTTAAGCTCCCGCTGTCGTCTGCTTCCATGAACGAATTTAATAAGACCTTGACATGCGACACTCTCTTGACAAAGCAAATATAAATTTGTTATTTGGTGTTTATGGGCAGCGTTTAAATAGTATGCACGGGCTCTGGGTCTCGTCTCCTTTCTCTTGTTTTCGCTTTCCGCGGGCTAGCCACGCGCCACTGGCTACAAGTGAGCTGCAAAGGGAGGGAATAGAAAAGTAAAGGTTTATAAATAGCTTGGAGCAGTATCGTAATACTAATAATAATCAAGTTTAGCTGTCGAGTTGTATTGTTTTACTTAGCAGCGCTTCACTGTGGACATTTAACGGTTAAGTTGTTGGCCACGAATTGGAAGGCACAGCTTTGACGCTGGCAGTCAAACAGGTTTACAAGACTCCATATGATTCACGCACACACTTGCCTCAAAAACTCTCTCACACACACACACATATATATATATATATATATATATATATATATATATATATATATATATATATATATGGATATTTATATACACATATATATACACATGTATATATATTCATAAATAGATAAACATACATATATGAACACTATGGTAAAAAGGCAAAAGCAAACCTGTTTTCTACTGCACTTAACGGTAAACAATGTTGGAACTAACAAAACAAAACATACGAGCTTCCGAAAAAGGGTTTCAACTAAAAAGTCACAACAAAACATAGATGTACACATACAAGTATGTACACAGGCAAGATTTAATATTAAATGACTAGGTTTGTTGAATTCAAATTGAAAGAAAGCCATGCAATTAAAACTGTCACAGACACGCATCACTTTTATAGTGCACGTTTTTACACACTTTTCATACACTTTTCACACACTTTTCACGCTGAAAATTCACATTTGCGCCTTTAACGTTCAATTCAAATATTCTCGAAATTCTATGCCCAATAGCTGTTACTTAAATTATATTTTTAGAAGCGCAATTCGACATTTACTTTTTGCGGATGTTTGCCTTCCAACGTTTTGCGTTCATTTGAAGCCGAAGCCGCACCACGATTTCTTGTGCGGCGCTTGGCTCGGTCGGCGACGACGACGACGACGGCGACGGCAACGGCAGCGACGCCGGCTGAACGCGCGGTAGGCGACTGCCTGATAGTATCTGTGCGTATCTCACAGATATCACCGGCGAGTATCTGTGTGAACTCACGTACAGCGTATCTGTACACAAATGTGTGTGTTTGCCATGCGCGGGAGCAGCTTCGGTTAAACTTCCCTGCAAGTCGCTGCATATGTATGTATGCCTATACATATATACCGTATGTGAGTGTAGGTGTGTGCGTGTCTAGTGGTCACACGCACGTGCGCTCAAAATTTCCCCGAGTTCGCACGCCAGTCTTAAATGTCCCCAGCAAAGCATTGGTAACTAACTGTCTTTTTTGGTCGCGAGCGCGGAAGTTGCAATTACAGTTATTCGAAAAAGCAAATTTCCCTGCTTGTCAGCTGTAAAATTTCCCGCCCACGTGCTACAGACGCAGTCATAGTGCCAATTGTTTTTGCGCTTGGGCTTTTTCGACTGCACGCTGCGGGAAAGCTTTTGCAAATTGTTGGCATTGTTGCTGTTGTTGCCGTTGTTGCCGTTGTTGCTGTTATTGCTGTACATAATGCCAGTTCGCCGAGCGGCTTTTGTGTTTGGCGCTGTCGCTGTAGCTCGCGCGTCTTCATTCATTTATGGGCACTTTTGGCTGTCTACGACCCATTTCGAGTTTGGTTTTTCTTGTTTCGCCATTGTTGTTGTTGTAATTAATGTCCATTTGAATTATATTTGCGCTCGTAAAATTTACAAGAATTGTTTGCTGGAATTTCGTTTATGCTGTGGAACCAGACACAGCCACATAGCCACACAGCCCAGTATCCCTGCCCCAGTCCTTTGCCTACGGCGACCTCTACGTTGACAAATACAAAATCCAGCTTTCTCATTCATTTCGCATGTAGAGAGCAAAAATGTTTACGACTTTTCTGCACAATGCCGGACCCCACCTCCGTTTGATGGCTCATGCCGATGTCCATGCTCGAGTACCCCACTCTGCTTCTTGGCTAAAAGAGTGAGGTACATACATACATATGTATGTACATATGTACAAGTATATCCCTCTTTGGCCAGTTGGCTATTTTATGGCTTACTCATTAATAAAATCGATTGTTGGTAATAAATTTTGCACTGGGCCTTTATTAAAATGTTTAAGAGATTCAGATGTCGGAGAGCCTATATACGAGTGCATGTAAGTAAACGCCTTAGAAAAGAAAAGATCGCCGTACAATGCCCGATTTCCACAAATGTTAATAAAAACCGTGAACAGAAGCCCCTAACAGAAGATGAGAAAAACAGAAGATTAGAAAAATTCGGCGTACATATTCCTTTTTTTTTTTGGTATTTTTGGTATTATTTGTATATAATTATTAGTAATTAACTCTGACTTACGAATATCTTATAAATAGAGAGGTGCTTGCCCAAAAAAGAACATACACTAAAATTGTATGAATGGTTTTGGAAACGGGGATCAAATAAGCACCCGGTTTTGGTATTAATCCCTTCAAACGTATTTAGCCAATTTGCTAATATTTTGCTTAATCTGTTCTTTTGTTTATGAGCCATAGGACAAATGTTAACGATCAAAGTCAAATTCATTTGAAGGCGAACACAAGAAAGTAACAGACCTCAGGAGGGTAATTCTGAAAATGCACACATACATAAGTATGTAATGTATGTAAAGGACACACTTCTCTTTGGTATTAGTTTGTAGTGGTCAATAAATTCATCTAAGAAAAGCATGCATTTCACATGGGAATTAAGATATACTATATTTACAGACAGATCTGAGTCTGGAAGGAACTAAATTCCCTATTCTATAAGAGAATGCTTTTAATTTGACTCACATTGTTTTCGTAACTCCGATGCCATCCCTCAACTAAAAAATATATCATAAAACACCCTTAGGCTAGGCGCGTTTTTCACCCTTATGAATCGGAAGATCACCAGAACTGCAACTCCGTATGTGTGCGAATACGAAGTGCATTTGTGTGTGTAATTTTATCTGACTGCTCGAAGCGTTTGTGTGTGTGTGTGTGTGTGTGTGTGTGTGTGTGTGTGTGTGTGTGTGTGTGTGTGTGTGTGTGTGTGTGTGTGTGTGTGTGTGTGAGTGTATATGTATAGGTGCACGTTTACCCCTAATTGTAATACCATAAAAACTGCAATTGAAGCGAAGGACACCCATTTGTACGACCGAAGGGTGAATCGGTGCATGAGGCGGACTGAAAACGGGAGAAAGATGACGGGCAAGAGGCAATTGCTATTGCATTCAGCCATGATTACAACTGCACATTGTCTCAGTCACTCAGCCAGCGGGCAGGCACAGGCAACAGAACCATGCGGCTATCAGAAACAGAACTCGAGAACGGTACTGTAGTCCAGAGCGAGACGTGCGGGGATCGTCAAATTATGCGAAATTGCATTTGCACTTCTCGCCTCAACAAACGCAAGCAATTTGCACCATACGGACAGATGTGGATGGCATTCTAGATGCTTGGAGACTGCAGTCCAGCAGCTGCTCCCGCTGGTTATGCAATACTTATAGAGCAAGTCTTTGGCGATGGGGCTGGTGTGAAGTGGCCCTCATGGCTCTTAGTTTCAGCTGCACTTGCCAACCAATGCAAATTTCTTGCTTGATATCGAAAATCTCGAGAACTGCAGCCAATCAAGTGGAAATTGGCAGCGCCCTCGCCCCATCGCTCCATCGAGTTAAGTGGCGACTCCCGCGCTCCTTCCCGCTTCTGTTACCGTTACCGCTCCCGTTGCCCAGCAATTACCACGCAACAGAGAATTGATAAGACCGCCAAAGCTTTTGCGTAAATAATAAGTGAAGAAAAAGCGAAAAGCGAAAAGAAGCGACGGCAAACGCCGTTGATAAGCGAACACGTCGCGAGCGGCCCAACGCCGTGCGACTCTCGACTGTGCGCCCCAATTGCAGGGGCGGCTTTCGTCTCCTATGGGCGTGGCAGCTGCAGTATAGCGCACTCTGTTGCACTTACAGTCCATAGTGGAGCATCGCAGCTAGTCGCACCGCGCTGAAAATCCATAAGCGCTGAGAGGCGAGCAAGTGGGTAAGTACTATGCGATAACACAAGAGAGCGAGCGAGAGCAAGAGCGGCAAGGGCTGCGGCCATTTTGGTGGAAGCGAGCGCGATATAGTGCCCACAGCGACGTCGCTGTCGCTGCAGTCAACAACGTCAGCTGTGGCTGCGTTGCTTTGCTGCTGGTCAGCCGTTGGAGACTTGGCCTGGGTGCTGGAATTTCTTGACTCTAGACAAATTTAGATATAGCCGTTTTTGCCCCCGGGAGAAACTTTAGCAAGATTTGAGCAAAAAGTTTTGAGTGAAAAACGCGACTGGGAAATGCTCAGTTAAGTTGTCAGTTGAGACCTAGAATTTCGTAGTTTTTAGGTCTCATTAGCTTATTATATTTCGTGCCATATTTGTATTTGGCTTAAATCTGTGAAAATTTTAGCAATAACCGGGCCCAACCATAGCCGCCCCAATTGCCGATGTGGTGGCGCTGCATCTGGCATCTGGGGCTTTGAAATTGATTTTTCAAACTCGATTTGTTTTTATTAAACCAAATTTCGACTGCCAAATGTGCGCCGTTGTCGTTTGAAACACCTGACGATCTGGATAATAGCAAATTAGTGCGGTGGGAGTCTAATCAGTTGATTTTAAACTCACTACTCTTGAAAATTGTTACCCAGTTTGCGGTGCTAGCAATAACCCTGAGAAATTGCCTCAAAACAGCCTGCACAGATTAAATATAATTCAAGCATTATTCCCACAGCGTTTTAATGGTACCATTACACAAGTACACCAGCTCAGTAACTGATATAGAATACATCTTACCAGTAGCATAGCATTAAAGACCTTTATCTAGTATGTCCTAACATATCAGGCTTAACAGAAATAAATGAAAAAGCTAGTTTTGTTTTGTTCAAATATAGTGTACTCAGTGTACTCAGGCCCTTTAGTTCTGATCCGTAATCGTTTAGACTAATCCAATATTCACAAATATTGCGTTACCCCGTTGTTTGATATTATTTAATGGAATCACAATCCTTTCCGAGTTTTATAATTTGATAATCAATAATATTCGAAACCCACCTGTTCTTATTGAACTTAGAATATACGCGACACCACTCTTCAATACCTGAACTCTGTTCCACAAGTGTATATCGATTCATATTATCATTCTCAGCAATAGCCCCATATATGCCAACAAGCAGTCGATTATGAAAGTCTGAAGTTTATTTTATAACTGAGTTTTAAGTCTATAACTTATGTCAAAGTATTAATAGTAAATTAATAATAATAATAGCATTATTGTTCTACGCAAAAATGTCTACAGACGATAAATCATACCTTGTAGAATAATATTGCAATAATACACGTATTCATTCATAAATACACATTTTATATTTGCAATAACACTCACTTCACACATTTTATTCTCATTTCAGAGTCGTCTTTTTTATATCGTGTGTGGATTATAACTATAAAAAAGACAACACTGCGTCGAAGTGCCTGAAGGGTGGGTAGACAAATTTTATATTTCTTTTTATTAGCATTAATATTAATACGGAATTATTTGCTCGCGATGCGAACAAAAACAAAGATTAAATCAAAAACGCATAAATCAAGGCGCATTTAAAATAAATTCGGCTTATGCGAGGCCAAGCCCAGTGTCGTAAAACCATTTGAATAAAATATAATTTCATAATGATTTAATCCCGGCCGGCGGGTTTTCTGCATGAATCTATCATAATTTTATGGGACCCGGTGTTTCACCACAATATTTCAAAGTTCGGACATTCAAAATTTCGCGCCTAATCGTTTTAAAAAGCCATTAACATCGCCATAAAAACTATACGCACGCCCGACGCACTCGACTCATCGTAGAAATCAGCCCGAGCCTTAGTCGGCAGAGTTTTTACTCACGCATCAGTTTTAAAGTTTTGCTTCAGCAGTTAAAAAAGATAATGAATTTTGAAAAATGTTTAGCACAGAAACATATACACGCCGCAGTTTTAGTTGGACTTCATTGCTCGCACTTAATTTGGCAGCTTATACATTTTCTAATTTAAATTGAGGCTATAAACCCGAGTTTTGTGATCTGTTTCAGAGTGGAGTTGCTGCAATGGCTGCCTGTTGTGATTGCCCTCCGGTTTCCTTATTTCGTCTCCGGGTGGTCAAGGAAGGTGCCAAAATAGCCAGAGACTTTATCGTCATCGGTCCCCACCATTAAACTCGTTCTGGAACGCTATTCAAGTGATTCAATGCATTTGTGGCCGCTTGTGCCTCAATTTGTGCAGAAATAAATAAGATTTTGACGATACTTAACGTCGCACAGAAATTGCACGATTTGTGCAATTCGCAGTGCGTTTCGATTGTCTTGGCCATTATTGATGGAGCGATAAAGTATATTGGTTATTGCCATTAGTCGCTCGTAAATTTGCAAATGAATGTGCGGCAGCCGGCTAACCGCTCCCGCTCCACCTCTCGTTTCCACCTCCATTCCTTTTCCCCACGCCAAAGTTCAAGCGTGTAGCGAACGCCATCGCCACGCCATCGAATCGCCATCAATGTAGCCGGAATGCAAACGCAACCTACAAGATGGTGACAAAGACGTTATTCCAGTTTTTAATCTCCTCGTGGATTTTGGGCGTGAGTATGGGGTATGGGGCAGGGCATGCGAGTAATTAATATATTGCATTAAACGCTCGTAATCAGGTATTTTTATTGGGGAACAAGAAAAACAACGACACGGGAACTTTTAACCAGGGTGATTCACTCCACATCGTTCTTGTAACGCCAATGTCTAATTTCTCATCTCGACCTATCTTGAGATCAAATTTGAAGGTTAAAACAACGACTATGTTATATAGAAATAGTTGATTTAAATGAGTCCATCCTTATTATTACTTGTATTTGTACAAAGCTCTAATCCGTAAAAAGCTCTTATCATAAGAAGTACTACAAGCTATGAGTCGAAGTTAATTGCGTGCTGTTTCGAACAGAGCGTTCTTTAGAAGGATGCTCAAAATAATAGCTTTTTCTCAAATTAAAGCATTGCTTGGACTTGCATTGTAAGTTCTTTCATAGTGAAGTACAAGTACATAGAAGCGATGATATTGGAACAACATGTACGAGACATGTAGATTTGGAAGAGAGAAGTATTTCTATAAATTTAGCAGTCAGCTAATTAAAGGGCATAAACATATCATGCATTTTAATTATTGTATTATATTGTTGTTGCTGATTTTCATTCATGAAAGCTAAAGCTTTTGCCGTGTACTTAAATATAAGTAAGGGAACACACGTATTTGTGTTTTTCATAAAGAAACGTAATTAAATGAATACATATAAATCAATTCACATCAATTTACTTTTACCGAATGTTAAAATTAACCAGTTGCACTCTATTGTTTGGTAGTACATATTCATATACATACATACATATGTATGTACATACATTTGTATGTATAGATATACTTAATTTCATACGTTAGCATTAAAAATGGCTTTTTCTTCTCACGTACGAATTTGGTGCTAATTAAATCAGTTACTCATAGCTCCTAAACGGAATAAACTGTCACACTAATTTATAACTTTGTTGAAATGGAAAACTACATATAATTTTGATTTTTTACAATGTTACCTCCCATTCGTTATAGAATTAATAAAATGTGTGATATTATTTAATTTAACAAATTTCATAAAATATATCGGAATATATCTTCTAATAACAATATTCTATGTACAGGAAATTAATTAAGCTTTCGAGAATCCGATATAATGTTCAAATCGATATAGCTTTCAAACGCAATTACTTAAAGGCCTGTCTGAGATATCAATCGACCCTGTAATGCGGTATGCCCGCAATTATTGCTTTAGCTTCCACGACTTTTCGCGTTACAAACTGTGAAAGTCGACAGAAATTTTGTTTCTGTTTACTTTCAAAGTTTTTTTTACTGCCTTTGTAGTTATTTATAGCTTATTTGAAATCTGAATCGCACTTCTGCACATGTGTTGCAATACCTTCCGATTGACATAGCGACCATCTCGATCCAGTAACCAGTCAAGAGCCCAAAATTAGCTGCAATTTCAGAGTAGTGTGATTATACCATGTGCTGGTGCTCTCGCTGCTATCAATTTTGAGTGCCCCTGCTGTCTGGGTGTCCGTAAATATCGAGCCGCACCTCGGCTGCAAGGCTACTCTAAGAGCATTTAAAGTCTGCATTGGTGTTATTAATATTAAATCGGTAAAATCAATGGAAGTGCATATCTCACTTCATTTCACAATCTATTTTAAAACATTCGAAGCCAATGTGAATACACGAGATGTGTGTGTGGAGCGGTCTGAGACCGAGTGCCACTTACATATGCGATCACTTCTGGGCACACAAACAGCCATTAGGCAGTCTCCATGGAAATTCATAGTACATTACATGCTCGAATATGTAGATTGCATATTACCCAACTTATTCAATGATATGCCTTTGTATGTGCACACAATACATATTTATAAGTAATGGTGCCAATATACAAAAGTATAATTATTTGTGGTGATTGTGTCGCGCTCTCAGCAGACGGCGGACAACAATCACACGTTGCCTCGTGTATTTGCAATGGCTGCTTATCATCAATTATAATGTGGTTTATTGTCACTTAAATTCAGATTTAAATAATTTAACGACTTCATTTATTATGTGTCGGCAGCAGCGGTTGTCGAGGCATTAACGGGACAGCCACAACCACAGCCCCAACCGTCTAGCCTCCGATATGTAGCTCTAGCTGCCCGCTCGTCCGTTCCGCCTCGCCGAAAGCTATGCTCGTGGCGAAAACAATAAAACGATGTTAATAACACGTAATCAATGACATTTGCACCCGCATATGAGTATAATTATATATTATACACATATAACTTTATGACTTTATTGAAATATAGAATATTTTCCAACTTAATATGCATATTCAAATTAAAATTAAAATACATGATCATTTCCCAAAACATTAAATTATATACGTAGAATTGCCATATAGGCAAATATTTTTAAATCAACTTGCATAAAATATTATGTAATTGGTTTTACTAGTACACACGTATAGAGTACTCGCAATTAAATGAAGTGAAATCATAATTGCCTTGAATTGTGTAATTGTAAATTATAAAGGCTGATTCTAATTCGAATTTTACCATCAAAGGCAACGCTCTAGACATCGAAATTAATTAATTCGTGTTAACAATGCGGCGCAATGTCCAATTAAGCGGCAAGTGGCGACTGCGGACATTCCCATTTTGAAAACGACTCCCGTCAAGAACTTATGCCGAGCATTTGCATAAGTCGCCGCAGGCGATGTGTGGTGCTTCTACGGGTCCGGGGAGGAGTGGGAGCAAGGTCCCATAAATTACGGACAGAACGCGAACTGTGCAGCTAGCTAGAAAATCGTTAGTTCAAGTGCGACAGAAATTGACAATTAAATAAATCGAGAGATGTCAAAACGAAAACGATGATGGCGAGGACTGGGGGTCTGAGGTCTCAGGTCTGAACGCGAGACATGCACTCGTATTCGCATTCGCAGTCGCATTCGAGTGTAGTTTTCATTTTGATATGCAGAACGTTTGTTCGCGTGTCTATCAGTGAGTGGCAGTACAATGGTTGAGGCCAGGCAAGAGGGGAGGCAAGGGGATGGGCCCGGGGCCAAGACTTAGTTTGTTAGCATTTTGCACGCATCCTACATAAATTAGCGAGATTTATGCGACGCGCCGCAGTAAGAGTCGAAGGCAACGCCGCAGTCGACGCTGGGCTTAGCGTTTAGATTCGCTAGAGAACTGAGAACGAGACTGAATATGATAGCAAATCGATACTAAATTAGCCTGTTTGGCGACACATTTCCTCTGCGGCCCACGCCCAGAAAATTCAAAAGCCGGCACAAATGCCTAAACATGTGGGTAACGACTTCGTCATACGTTGATGGGGCCTGAGCCAGCGCCTTTGTCTCAAAATCTGTCTCTGTGTGGTCGTCTCCCTCGCACACTCATTATGCCCAGTCATTTTGTAGTCGAAAAATCGATAAAATATGCAAAATGTGTGTATTTGCATTATTTACTATAATACAAAGATGGGGAGCCTGTGGCGTGTGGGCTCGCAGCAGCCCTGGGCCCGGGAGGCGACTGGTCTTGCATAGCCACGCAAATGCCTAAGTCAACAGCAACCAGATTCCTAACCTTGATATGGAATCGCCTAGTCCTACGAAAGGAGCGACGACAACAACAACCAAACAGCAGTAAACTCTTTTGGCACAGACAGCGGTTTCGGCCTTCCAACAACAACAACAACAACTACAATATCAAAGAGCCGAAGTTTATGTAAATTTAAGGCACGTTGTTTGTTTGTTTGTTCGTTCTGATGAAACACAAATGCCGAGCTTTTAGATACATAGAATTTCTCTCTCTCTCTCCATCACTCCCTATCTCGTTCTCTCCTTTCGCGCTACTTAGAGACAAGTTTTTAGTCCGAAGATTCACAGACCATTGCCACACGTGGGTAGCCCGGGGACGCCACGCTCCAACCAACCAACCGGCCGAACATTCCACTCTACTTAATGTCTGTGCCCGGGCATACATAGCAGTACAGTATACCTGAAAGATACCCACAAACAGGTACCGATCCCTCCAACTCAGTCCAGCCAATATGTTGATGGAGACTGGGCCGTCTAATAGCCGGGGACCGTCTAATAGCCGAGGCTGGCCAGCGAGCTCGTTGCCTATTTTCAGATTTAATCGCTTGAATTTGTTTTAGAGACACCAAATTTATTTGACAAGCTAAATTTTGAGTGTGACACTTTAAAAACCGTTTTATAGTTTATGAAATGAATATTCGATGACCGATTTGAGCGCCAAGCTTCGGACCTGCTTTTATTTCCAAAGCCTTTCCTTTCCGATGCAAAACAAAAACCAGTTTTTAATTAAGAATTAATTTGCTGGCTCGAAGAGCCCGCCTCCCAAATCGGTGGCATTGCACCTTCTCAGTGAGTGGCCAATACTTGAGCGCACCGATTGACAACATATTGCGCCAAGTGGCCGAAAGACGGGCAAAACAATTCAAACATTTGCCCAAAAATGTGAATTGGAATTGGAACTCGGCTTGCCATGTACTTGAGCCTTTTAGTCTTCATGTCGACGGTGGCAAACGCACGGGCCCCACAATTGTACGTTATAAAACAAAATGTTTATATTCAAAAAGTCAAAAGTCAGACATGGAACGAAAAGATCAACGGGGTGGCTGTTGGGGTTGGCTATGGAACTAAAACTGTGACTGTGGTTGTGGCTGTGGCTGTGTGTGGGACTTGGAAGCGATGTTGGTCTCAACCAAAAGGAGCACTGTATGGCAACTGGCTAAGGAGGAGGTCGAGCGAAGGCATTAGAGGACAGGGGCAGCTCGCTCGGCACTTGGACTTAATTGAAATTTGAAATATGGTATTATGTGTGTGCCGTTCGAAAATAGTTCATAATCGAGCGAACAGTTCTCGACCGTTGTTTATTGAAATAATTATTCAGTCAAGTGTAATGAGCAACTGGTTAAAGTGGCGTGCTCTAGCCGAGGCTGAGGCACATGAACACTCTAACCCTAATGTATTATGTATTTGTAATACATACATACATACATACATACATACATACATACATACATACATACATACATACATACACATACATACATTGAACGTATGTAGGGACCATGCTCGAATCCATTTATGTGGCATGCACAATTGAAAATGGCTCTACGAGGCCATTTTAATTACCTGCAGATGTAGTTTTCGATTTGTTTTTGATTGAATTTTAATTGAAAATTAACTGGCGTTCAGAAAGAGTATCGCAGAGTTGATTACCATGAATATGCCGAACAGAAATAAGGGAATAAACCAATAATGGCCATTTCTTTTATTGAGGTGTCTGTATTTGTTCTCCTGTGCAGATGTGTACTTGGTATTTATATTATAATAATTGCATCTAATTGCTAATTAAGAAAACATATTATTGTGGTACTTGGTAGTGCCATTTACATATGTACCTTTATACATATGTGTATTTGTTTAACCAAACACTTTTGTTGCACTTCTCGTGAATTGCGGTCGCAGCTGCCAGACCGAAATTGCCGTTAAGCATTTGCATAACTCAGCTATTTATTTTATTTACACATTTCTGTTATCGTACATTCATTTTAAACAGGCTTTCGACGGCGACATTTCTACGATGTTAATTAATTTTCCAATACAACGGGAACACAAGTTTGAAAGGTACAACAACAAAACAAAAAAATGCCTAGAAACACAGACATCCGAACTCGACGCTGAACAATCTCGACGACAGACGGGCGGACTCCCTCACTAAATGGCAAACATATATTCATTTTTTGAAGTACTCGGACACCAAGTCGCAGATTTATGCGAGAAGAAGAAAACGAATTATCAGCATTGAATAGCTGGATTCTGAAAATTGTTTCGTTCGCTGAACTACTTGTACTTGTATTCCAAATGAGCTACAAGTCCATTCGCCAGCGCTCGCCAGAGGCGAAGAAACAAATAAACGAAGGTAGCAAAATAAGTTTAATGTTAATTTAATTGTATTTTTATTGATAGTTAAAAACATTTTATGCCGCATACAAAATGAATTATGAATGAATTGAATTCGACGAAGCCACTGCCACTGCCATGGCCGCTGCGTCTGCCTGTGCGGCAGTGTTTGTCTCGTGGCAGATGGGGCGAACGAGAGCGGGGGGCATGGAATATATCCACCGTCGCCGTCATGATTGCCATCGAACTGTCGGTGACTCTTAGGGCATAAAAAAGACACTTTAGAAAAATGTGAACTTATATTTGGTCTTGAATGTTAGCACAAAAATAGGCCATGCAAGGTACTCACCAGCTACTCGCAATTGGTAAAGTAGAGCGAGCTTAGAATTAAAAATAAAATCATCTTTGATTCTGCTGACATTCCATTTCACTTATGACGTAATTACATAAGTACAGCTGATAACAGACAGACAACAATCCGGCCAAGTGAGCTTTACATCCTCGTATTTTTACAGAATTGGTAGAACAACACAGAAAATAAATCCAAATCGTGCAAACATTATATTACGGATACATAGACTGGAGACAATCCTCTCAGAAAGAACATTTATATTTTCAACTCGGTGGACAATTATTATAAAACAAACTATTTTAAACACGAATTTATCTGTTGTCAGTTTTTATTCGAAACAAATTTGTCTTTTTTTGTTTTAGCGCGACATTTTTTGTTGAGGCAGTTTTGGGTTTTAACGCAATCTTCTCGGTGAATTTTGCCAAGGACATGCGAAACTGTCGAAAGAGAGTCCCGTTAAGGGTTACATTCCTGCACAGCAATCAAGCAACCGGACAAAATATCGACAGCATCAGGTCCAGTGACGTTGTCCTTGAGTTGCGCAATTAGGCGGAACATTTCGTTTTTTACAACAGCTGCCATAATACCTGTTTCTTTTTAATCATTTTTTCACGAAATATCCTTTTTCTAGCTGCACTTTTTTGCGCAAGTCGTCCTTGAAGGCAATGCCTAATGTTCGATAATGCATATTTTCCGATTACTTCGTCAGTGCCAGCCAGTGTTTATGCCTCTTGGCCCTGAAAGCTGAATCATGCGGACATAATCGATAAATGAACATTTTCAAACTTTGCAAGCGGCGTCTCAGGGCCAGAAGTGTTGGGCTGCATTCCAAGTCGCTCGAAAGTGAGGCTGATGAAAAGGACAGTGCAGCTCTCTGAGATAGCTGATAGCACGGGAGTGAGCCTTAACTGGTCATAAACTCGGTAAACAAAAGGTCTGCGCGCTCGTAAAACGCGACAACATGGTGCGACATTTTGTTGCCGTTTTTGTCACCGCGCTGCTGGACTCGCTGCTTCCACTCTTTTAGGGGCTGCTGAGCTGCGGGAAGGGGTGTGAGGCCGACCAGCCAGCATTGCGGAACAGGACCTTTTGTTTACAATTTTATTGTTCCTTCAAAGGATTTCCAGATCATTTCAAAACGAAAATCCTGTATTTTATGGTCCTTTTAGCAATTGGACAGCTTAACCCTTCAATAGACGAAGGCGATGTTGTCACCTAGTCGCATATTCTTTTTTAGCCCTAGTGTGAAAGCTAACGAGAAACGTGTGTTACCCGTACGTTGAGCGGTTGTTTGGGCACAAAAACCGCGTGAGGCAAGGACTGCTCGTGCAAGGCAAGTCCACCTCAAAACTTGGCTCAGCTTGTCAAGAAACCAAAATGAAAGGCGTAACATTTTGTGTTTTGATTGTGATTTATGAGTCAAAAAAAGAACGAGAAAAAACCGGAAGACGAACACCATCTGTCTCACAAAGTTTCCAAATGCACATTTTTTACAAAATGTCACTTTATATTTAATTTTAACACTATTTTGTCTGGCTTTGCTTGCAAATAATTATTCTTTTCACTTAAATAAAATTAGTTTGCATCCAAAAATTCCTCACAGAAAACTCTTCTCAGGAATATTTTTTTTGTTTCTCTTAAATCCTGCGAATCTGCCGCTCGTTTTCGCCATAACAAAATAAATTAACTCTTACAAATACGAATACAAAACACAGAGTTAATGCTAATATCTTCGCTTAAAAGATCTGCCGGTTTTCTTCTCTTGAGACGGGTGATTCAATAGTATATTTGAAGTGACTGTAAAAAGATGAAAATTTTAAGAAAGTTAGATTCATCACAGCACGGACGATATGTACTTAACATGGCTATCCATGGACATCATAAGGAAACAACAATCCGAATGCAATTTGGCTTAAGTGTATTTATAAACAAAAAGTATATAGTTCAGACTCGCAATAATATCTGTGTCCACCAAAAAGACATGACGTTCCACAAAACTGAGACATACAAACAGATGGATAGGACGGACGTAAACCCAAGATAAAAATTCTTATATTGCTGATTGATTCAAAAACAATTTCTACTAATGTTTGTAATGTAATACATATGTATGTATATTCCCTAGAGTCTCCGAAACCGCTAAACCGATTTTAATTAAATTTTGCGGCAATATTCAAAATAGGCCATATGTCACCGCAACGAACCATCGTTTTCTGGCTTATTTCTGCTAATTTTCATTTATTTAACAGTCTCTTTTTACTCTGTTTGTCAGTATTTCATTCATAAATAGTTAAAATTGTAAAACCGAATTCAAAAAATGCAGAATATGCCGATGAACGCGAATAACCTTTGAAAGATCTTTGCGAAAGGGCATCCACGTCTAGAGCCATAGAAACGGAACAAGAATGGGTGTTGCGGCGAAAGGTGGACGACTGTGGATACTCAATCAAGGATGTAATCGAAGACATAAAAAGCGAAGAACGTATTGGGAAAGATGTGACTTCGGAAAGATTAAAATTACAAATACAATTAAAATGCAGTGTGCGCTTTTTGTCTTGGTGATAGTTGTATTTAGCAAGTGTTTGTTTTATTTCGCGGGACAAATCGCATCACCACAGCTCTGGCACTCACGATAGGGTCACGAAGCTGCAACCGATGTGCTTGAGGCATAAAGGAAACGAAAACGCGGCCACATTATGTACATTGTGCCCTGGCCAATTTATTTTTGTTAAGATAATCCCCCGCATAATTACCCGCCACAGTAGTGCAAAGAATTGGTGCACCAGCCTTGTTCCCGACTCCGGCACCCACACCACCACTAGCCCCGATGCCGTCCAACCACACACAGCCGCTTGCCTTCGAAGAACTCGTAAACATTGCCTCGCCGCAGTTCCGCCTCGCAGGCCATACTCGTATAAAGCCAGCGGTTGCGTTCGTGTTCGCACTTATGGCCGCCACCGCCGGACGGACAGAAAATGTCCGACTGTGCGCATAATTGGCGTGCGTTCGCTTTAAAGCCGACTGCGGCTGCAACGTCTATTCCACTACTAAAACTCACTTTTAATGACCGCTTGTGATGATAAGCCCACCGAGTTTATAGCTCCAGATAGCAAGTGTCAGCGTCACGTATATTCGCAAGCCCAGCGAATTAGGAGCGGTGCAATGGCAGCCCTAGCCCCGCAGTGGGATACAGGGCGTTCTGTTCGGTTCCTGGGTGGGGAACTGACATTTTTTTTTTTGCAAAAATCCGAACAGAGACTGGGTTTTTGAATGCTAATCTATAAACTCATTAAAGTAGAAACATTTCTTTTTACCAATTTTTCTGTGAACAATAATGTGTTTGTTGTTTGGATCCGACGATGAAAGCACTTTCGCATTTCTCCAGATTTATAGCGTGTTACCTCCTTCACGTCAATATGAAGACATCATTTCCGATATAAAAATGCACAGAATATCACCGATATAATCTTGCATTGATCTTCCATAATTTATGTGGACTCTTCTCCTGCAACAACCTTCTAGATTGCCAAAATGACAATCGTGTTATAGAATTTCCCAAACAAATAATAATTCGGTTAGCCGATAACCGGACGACCCAAGCATTTTATGTTGTCTTACAGCTGAGGCGACACCAAACGCAACGCATTAAGTTTGGATGCCAGCCCGAAGGGTTTGCACCGCAACGCTCGTTCAAAGAGTCAATGGCTCGAAACGAGTTCTGGGCGCAACTCAGAGTTGAGCAGGCAAGTCCTTGCGAGCAGGAGTGTGCGCAGGAGAGAGGGGATGAATCTGTGTAGGCATTGGCAAAACAAAAAACTCGATTCTATTTTTGAACGTCCACAGGGCCAAGCCAACCCAAAGCATGGCCGACAGACATAGAGCTGTGTGCGGTTTTTGTTATCACTGCCATTGTCTTCACTGCCATTGTTGTTCCCGCCATGGCCGACGCACTCGTGGTGGTTGATCTGATTTCTGGAATGGAGCCTGTGACGGCTTCAGTGTCCGTGCGCCATTGGTGTTGGGGCTGGCCATTGTTTTATTTTTATTTTTTAGTTCTCGCAAATGTCTCAAACTGTTCGAAAATCAAGCACCACCCGAGCCCTCTGAGGCAGTCGTCCTATTGCCATATTGCAGCTTTTATTAATGTTATTTACCCTACTAATTATTAATGAAATTAATTGGAATTAGCTTGCGAGTTAGGGCGGCTGCAACTAGGCGCTGATTAGGCATGCGTACTTGATTCAATTAACTAATTTCTGTGACAATTCCTTCTATTTTACAATTGGATAATACTGGCATATACATTATAAGTAAATGTATGATATCGAAATGAGTCTATGTTTGTAATAATGTTTGATGTGTCCGTCAACATTTGTCAGTCTCCAATGTCTCCAAGTATGTCTTCCACAACTATTGTACTATAGCATAAGAAATGTAGTTGGATTGTGCAATAACGTACCTGTGCTTAGGGTTAAATATTATCATATTTTAACAGTTAATTTAACTAAACAAAAGCTGGCATTCACATCTTTTAGCTACCATAGAAATGATTAGATTTGTATACTCTGCACATACTCTTTGGGTTGCGGGAGGTGAAAAATTTAACAGGCAGAAGGAGGCGTGGCAGATCCGAAAAAATATATATTCTTTGCTTGTCTAGCCCTCTGCGTCTATCTGCCCGTCTGCCCGTCCGTATGAATACTTGGACGTCAAAAACTATAAGAGTTAGAGACACACACCAACATGCCTTATGTATGTACGCTATACGAACATGTTTTATTTTTATTTTTTTGAACACCCCCCACTTCTTTCCTATAGGGGATTTTTCTAAGCCCCGTTCGTATAACTATCTACATCTTTTTCACTTGTTTTAACAGTCCTTTAACTTCATATCTGTTTATTGCTCCATAAAAGAGCTCCTCAGAATTAAGAATACTTTGCATGAATGAATGCATCTAAGGAAGCGCCTTGCTTTCCCAATAAATATATTTTTTCTTGATCAGTATGACAAGACCAGTTGATGTACTGATGTCCGTCAGTCCGTCTGTATAAACGCATGGATCTCGGAGAGTACAACGTATTTTTTAAGCAAGGCTGGTATCCAGTCAAAGAAAGGATTAATTTGTGTTTTTTTCCGATACGTACCACCAAATTATTGATTTAGTATCATAATTCGCGCAATTCTAGGAACTTTTTATCATGATTGTATTTGGTAAGTACCTATGTGTATCGTGTTTCATTGTGATAGCTCAATTCTAATTGAAGTTATGATAATAAATTTTATACCTGTCCATGCTTGTCAAAAGCTAATTAATTAGTTAAAATTAAATATAATTAATCAAGACAAATTTATACTTTTGGTTTGTTGTTGGGCGCGGGAGCATGGAGTTTAAGGCCCACGCACCCCTATTATTCCATTCTTGCTATACCCTGTGCCCTGTAACGTGTTATGTTCTTTTTATTTGTTTGGCCATCAACTATTTAAAAATCTTGCAATCATGAAGGCTAATCCAACAATCTCTTCAATATGCAAATTGGATCTCGTTACCAAAAACCTATAAATTATAAATAAAATCGTTTCAATAACTGACTTGATAGATTGGGATTTATTATCGGGGATAAAAATAAGAAGCCTGCCCATCAGCTTGTAGGAGGCAAGTAGCCAGGCTTGTTACACTTGGCTTCGGATGTTTTATTTCCCGACAGCAGCTGTTGGGGTTGTTTTGATTTAAAAGCGTGCTGGACACACACACACAAGCACACACGCACACACATAATTAATGGAGTTCTACTGAGCCAGGTACAGGTTATATTAATAATGGGCGCACGCGGCTTTTGCCCTCGGCTCGTTCTCCAAATCATAGTCCTAGTCATATGCATTTGTATTGGAAGATTGAGTCATGATGACTATATACTTGTATATATAGTATATACATATTCTTATGTATGACGACCACCATCCACATACAGGTAACGCATGCTTCAGCACTGAAGCGTAGACTTCGATTTGCGCCTCAATCCGGCAGCTATTCCCAACTAGGGCCCAATCGCTGCCTAGTTCTAGCACTGGAACTGTTCATTGCAGGCAATTCGTAAGTGAAGTCACGTAGAATGGCTGTTTCCCACCTGGACAAATGGCATATGTCTGGTGACAACGACCTGACGACTTCATTAGATGCGGACATACATCAGAAAAAGTCCGAATAACGACCGTCGAGAGTTATGTGACTAGCCGAAAGGATTTCCTATAATTTCTAGCACTTCCCAACGTTGTCTTCTTATATAAATCACGGCCTCAACTGCCGGCCCTTGCTACGACTTTGAGTCTCGGGCTCGGCCTCGGCCTCGGCCTGCCTACCCTAGCCGGCTTCTACCTGGTCTCTGCTCTTGGGCGAATAAATCAAATCGAGTGCTGTGCCGAGTGGCGGGCTGCTCGTAAAACGAATTCCGCTGATTCGCCGAATGTTCGTTAATTATGGTTTTGCGTAACATTCGCTGGCCCATTGGAACGGCCAGAACGAGAATCGCTCCCACTTGCGTTCGCCTTCGTGAGTGATTTGTTTTTGGGTTCGTTAAAGTGTCGAACAAAGTAAAGTGGGGAAGTGTGCGAGCTGCTCAGATATGCGGCGGCACGACCCTACTCGCAGTATCTACACACTGGCAGTTCCAATCCCAGTTACCCATTTCTCCTTCTTCTGATGGGTCGGCCAGGCACATCTGCTGGAAACGGCACGTCCCGGGCGTGCCAAGTAATCAAATACAATTTGCAACAATTTAAAGATTCTCGTTGCGGCATCGGCTCATTGGCTAAACGCCAGCTCGGATAGCCGAAACCAAAACAAGAACGCGGCGATCCGCGGGAATCGCACCAAATTGCTTAGAGATGCAAACTTTAATTGCTGTTGCGCCGCAATTTGATGGCCTCGTAAATTGCTAGCATAGCTCTTCGCCGCACTACTTACTATGGCCTGCATAACGAGGCGTGGTCGGCGTCTGGGCATGTTCCGGAATGTACACTGCCTGGCCTTAGGGATGGGGTGGGCCTCGTAAACCGATACACGGATGGCGATGGCGATGGCGATGGCGATGCTGATGCCGATGCCGATGCAGATGCCGGCGCCTGTAAGGGTTCTAATCGCTGCTGTCGACTCCCTGGTGAGGCACGAGTGGCGGATCTGGTTGCGAGATGTGAATGGTCGAACTTTCTTTTTAGGGGGCTGCGTTCCCAATTGTTTGTTTTCGTTTTTTTGTGTTTTTGTTTAATAACAAAATGTAGAGGAGAATGTTGGAACTCTATTGAACTATTTTAAAGCAAACAAGTCGCTAAACGCCTTATAATCGCAACACGTTTCACCAGCTTTTTCACCATAGCTCCATAGGCAATTTGGCTTCATTGTCTAAGCAAAACAAGTAAAAAAGCTAAAGTCGGGTGTCCCTACTTTGAAACACTCTGTACATATGTGTAGAATAATTATGTGTGTATGTGTGTGTTTGTGTGTGTCTGTGTATATCTCGTGTGCCTGAGCAAAACAGTAACAACAACAATAGCTGCGGACACTACTTGGTCTTATGTACATATATGGCTATAACTTCCTGTTAAAGAGTTAAAGTTTGAGTTCGAAGGCCAAGAATTACGGGAGTTATGGATTGCGCTAGAGAGGGGGGATGGAGGGAAATTCCACAACACACATTTTTTGCGTATTTACATGAGGCATCTTGAACTAAAATTTTGTGTCCCTAGGTCTTATAGTCTCCGAGATATTGGCGATTATACGAATGGAAAATCGGGAAAACCCCCATTCGGGGGAAAATCCAAAAAATAAAACAAACGTATAGCGTACACACATAAGGCATCTTTGTGGAAAATTTTGTGTCTCTGGCTCTTATAGTCTCTGAGATCCAGGTGTTCATAAGGACAGACAGACAGACAGAGCTAGATCGACTCGTCTCGTCATGCTGATCAAGAATATATATACTTTGTGGGGTCTGCCACGCCTCCTTCTGCCTGTTACATTTTCAGCTCCCGCAAACCTAATATACTCTTGTACATTTTATGTACAGAGTATAAAAATGGCTTTTTGCTGGATATTAAACAAGTTTGGTGAATGCGTTCATCGATGCCTTATGTGTGTACCCTGTGCAAGTTTGTTATAACAAACTGTACCCAAAGGGTAAAAGGCTATATTAGTTTTGTGCGAATGTTACATACAGGCAGGAGGAGGCGTGGCAGACCCCACAAATATATATATTATTGATCAGGATGACAAGACAAGTCGATATAGCCAAGTCCGTCCGTCCGCCCGTCCGTCTGTCCTTCTGTCTGTATGAGCGCAAGGATCTTAGGAAGTACAAGAGCTAGAATAACCAAACTTGGTATCGAGGTTCCCATAAGTCCTAGGCAGGTCAAGTTCATTATACTCTGTACATAAAATGTACAATAGTATATTAGGTTTGCGGGACCTGAAAATGTAACAGGCAGAAGAAGGCGTGGCAGTGGGGTCAGTGGGGTTCTTGATCAGCATGACGAGACGAGTCGATCTAGCCCTGTCTGTCTGTCTGTCTGTCCGTTTGTCAGTTTGTCCGTCTGTCCGTATGAACACCTGGATCTCAGAGACTATAAGAGCTAGAGACACCAAATTTTGCACAAATATGCCTTATGTGTGTTCGCTGTGCAAGTTTGTTTTATTTTTTGGATTTTCCCCCACTTCCCCCCTATGGGCGTTTTCCCGATTTTCCATTCGTATAATCGCCTATATCTCGCAGACTATAAGCCCTAGGAACACCAAATTTTAGTCCCAGATGCCTCATGTGAATACACAGAAAATTTGTATTTTGGAATTTCCGTCTCTCCCCCGCAAATCGTAACTCCCGTAATTCTTAGGATTTTGAACTCAAACTTGGCAAATGCCTCCATTTAGTTATTATAAGTCCAAATGCCAAGTTTCGTCATGATAGGCCCATTTAATAGGAAGTTATAGCCATATATGTACATAAGACCAAGTAGTGCCCGCAGCTGTTGTTGTTGTTACACACATACACGCATAATTATATGTACAGAGTATTTCGAAGTCGGGATACCCGACTTTGGCTTCTCTACTTGTTTACTGTCGGGCTTGCTCGACTGTAGCGTTCTCTCTTATTTTAAATTAATTATAAAATGTTTTTTTTTTTCATTTCTTCCTTTTTAGTGGAAGGTACAGGGTATTTAAGAGTTGAGCTCGCTCGACTTTAGCATTCTTTTCTTGTTTTATTGTTTAGATTTTCCCCCACTCCCGCCCCCCTCTCCACAACACCCGCACCCTATAGGGACACCAAATTGTAGTCCAAGATGCCTTAAACGAGTATGCTGAAAATGTGTGTATTTCAGAATTTTCTTACTTACCTCCGCTCCCGCGCAATTACTGATTATCCATAACTCCCAGTTTTCTTTCTATTGCAATTAAATTTTCAAATACATCCTGTTACTGATTATGACATTATGCATATGCCAAGTTTCGTCATGATAGGTCAATCATAAAGGAAGCTATAGCCATATATATTTCTGTCCGCACCTGTTGTTGTTGCTGCTGCTTCCGCTCGACTCTGTACTGCGCAAATGCTTACACGCAGACTCACACTGCACACATGCTCATACACAGACACACACAACAAGCAAAAACATAGGTACAGAGTATTTCAAAGTCGGGGCACCCGACTTTAACTTTCAACTTTTAGTTAATTTTGCACCACAATTCATACTCTGTATGTTTTAGGTACATCGTATAAAATCCTAGAACATTATCTTATCACACAAAAAATGATTATCGAACTCCCAAGCGCAACGATTTCGCGATGTGGTCACTTTTTGGTTCACTCAAACAGAATAAATGATCCCAAACTATTAGCAGATACAACTCAGGCGTTATTATATAGTGCTGTACATTTTCTGTCGTGACTAGCAAATCTAGCTTGGCTTTGGTGCGAAGAACTGGCCCGTCTTTGTATATATTGTACACTGCAATTATTCCAAAAGATCCCTGACTTATACTACTGATACTGCAATTTGCAACTAGAGCTCTGGCTGACACTGGCACTTGTGGAGGAGTGCCGCATTGAGCGAAAAGTAAACAGGTACGGGCACACATAGAAGTTACTGCTTAAAGGACACATCTATGAAAATTAAAAGAAACAACTTATATTAGCTCAAGCTCTCCGCTAAGATTGGAATCTAAAGACCTGTTCTATAACACCACCGATAGGGTAAAGGCAAGTGTCATGTAAGGTGGACACTATTCTGAAATGCCCATTTTGTACGTATTCATATAAGATATGTTGAAATAAAATTTTATGTTCTCCGAGTTGTAGGTTATTATACGAACGGCGTTTTCTGAAATCCCCAATAGGAGGAAAGTAGGGGGATAGGAAACAAACTCCCTCTGTATGTTACATTTTTGACTTCCCTCAAACCTAATAAACTCGTGTACATTCCATATACGTGTACAACGTACATACACAAACTTTTCTTTCTCGGACTTAGCAGATTCTGGATACTACTTGTAAGCTCAGTTATTTTTGCTTTTATACTTTCTGAGATGCTTGCCTCCATATAGACGGAGGGATAAAACGAACAGTCGGACAGACAGGGCTAGATCGATTCGTCATGTCATGCTGATTTAGAATATATACACTTTCTAAGGTCTACCACGCCCCCCTCTGTGTGTTACATTTGCTTAAGCTAGAGATAATACTACAGTCAAGCAAACCCGACAGTGAAATACCCTGTATCCAAACAAACATACGGTGCTGAGTTATATGCACCCATAGCAGAAGCAAAAAGAAGAAGAGGAAAGCGACCTCAATGCTGCAGTTTCTGGGAAGAACATTTTTCGCTGATAACTTTTCTTAGAATCAACCGATTTGAATGAAATTTGAGCAATAGTAGAGAGTTCAGTTTATGTAACTATGGAATAAATATTGACGAAATGAATGATTAAAGTTTATCAGCTGAGAAACTGGTTCGACAGAGGTTTTTAACTTTGTTGCCAGCCCAATATTATCATGTTACTAACTTATCTGTCTATCTGACTTGCTAGAGACGCATAGGATTTCCGGAGATTATGAAGTACATTCAATATCTAATTAAATTATTAATTTTAAATATATTTAATATATATTTATACATATATGTATTCACTAACGCCATGAGTGTGATTTTTTGACTTTTAGATTCCGTCATATTTTCATTTTATTTTCGTATTTTAAAACTACAATTTCATAATTTTTCGTATATTTTTCTAATTTTATTGCAAATGTATAGCACACAAAAGAAGCGGGGCTGACCCTTAAATGTGTATATATTCTTGATCAATATAAAAAGCTGAAATTAATACAACAATCTCTATAGCTCAAGTAGTTCTTGGATTTAACAATTACATCCAGTCACATAAATAAAATGTATTTTATTTTATTATATTCATTTAATTAAAAAATATATATTTCCTTTAAAGATTTAATTCAATAAATATTTTTAATTTTTTTTTTTTGGTAGTATATACAGAACTAGTACAAAAAAAGTAGCACCTCAGAATTATTTTGTACTTTGGATAAAAATATCTGTACCGCTCGCCCTATTATTATGTTTATATATTTTTTTGATGAATATATGCCTATAATACCCTGTACCCAAAGGCTAAGCCAGGGTTAGTGCAAATGTATGAAACATCCGTGCTCTGTCTTTATTCTTGATCAGTATAACGAGATGTATCGATGTCCGTGTAAAAGTGAAAATACTAGAAAAACCATTCTTGGTATCCAGGTTCTCCTACATCCAAGTTTGTTGTTTTTATCAAATCATCATTTTCTTAACTTGGGAATTCGTTTCTTATATGGGAAATTCTGGTCCATCCTCTCCTAGCAGCTGTTGTTGTTGTTTCTGAATTGGTGGACTATATTGACACCAAAGTATGGAAATTTATTTATTAATAAATAAATGAATGCACGAAGATGTTAAATATTATTCGTTTATTTGTTGGAACTGTATATAAATAAATGAACACACGCAGATGTTAAATATTATTCGTTTAGTTATTAGAAATTAATTTAGATTGAAAGAAATAAAATTAAAAAACTGAAATTAAAGAATATAATTTCATTTAATTGTGTACAAAGATTAGAGTGTCATTTTATTGTAATTCAATATCAATGTGATTCGATATGCAATTACAGAATACCATTTTATTTGATTTGTGTATATTTTATATTTGTTCTTATTTGATTTATTTTCTAGAAGGCCGTGAAATACTTGCTGCATATATTGTATAACTTCAATTGCCAGGATGTGTGTGCACTGCTTGTCGTATGTATACTGCATTGCCGACTGTTAACTGCGATTTCGTCTGATTACGTGTACGGTGGATAGATGGCGCTGCCGTCCTTTATGAGCACCGTATTCTAAACACCAATATCAAATGAAAAATATTCAAAACTATTTAGATTTGAGTTTGCGGAAATTACACTAATTAACAATTTTTGTTCAAAAAAGTGATATGCAGTGCACTTTGCATGATGCCCATCGCGTTTGGCTCGGGATGTGTGTACGTTTGCGTGTTTATCCCCCGACACCACTTTGCCATATTTTACCGCTTTTAAGCAGCGCGTAAATACTCACGCTTACTGCAAGAGTCCATTAAACGGTCGTAAAAACTTTACGATTCTCAATATGAGATTCTCTTAATACGATTTTTTATGATATTGAAATCTCCTTTTGCTGTGAGCCCATCATCGCCGTCCCCATGGCCATAATCTTGAGAAAACAGCAAACATCTGAGGTCTGAAGCTCACGAGTAGCATTTTTCTCGAATTCGGCTTTTCGGCTGGGAAGCTGCAAAAGAAACCGCTTTCTTCAGGTAGGATGGGACATTAGAGCTGCGCGGTCGGGGATACACCAGGCGCAAGCAAATGGGAGTGTGTGTGTGTTTTAATGTCTTGTTGAGGCATATAAAACACGCTAGTCTTCGGGCTGCGCCAATGTTGTATTTCCAATGCCCACCAGGGCCCTACCAACAGCCCACTCGCGACCTTTGGAGTTTAATACGTATTCGTGCATGTGTGTTGGTTTGATGTTTTTAGAGAGTAAGTTATTCGACATCACACATTTGGGTAACCAATTAGGAAAATATTTTCCAATTGTACATCAAGAGGAGGAATTGACAGTATCATTCAGAATTTATGGGAATATCAATTTAGTTTATTTGTAGAGTTCCAAAAACTGAAAATATCACGCTCACGATTGATCGAAAGAAAAATCGAAGGCTTACGAATTACAGATTACCATCACATAATATTTTATTTATAAGTATAAGAATAAGAATATAACTCTATATTTCCACTACTCTTCTTCAAGTCTTTTCTACCTCACTTATTAAGCTAGAATGTATATATTAAAGAATTTCACTTATTAGCCGTGTCTAAAATTCCAATCCCAAGAATTGCAAAAAATCCATTTAATGGTATTTATCTAATTGGAAAAGATACCATGATATTCTAGCGGACTCTCATAATACATAGTATTTTTACCAGCTTAGAGAATTTTTATTATTGATGGTTACTTTGGCTTATCTGCTTTATTTTACTTGTGTTCTGCTTGTTATTAACAACATAAAAATTCAAATCTATTTATTTTTAATAGGCGTTTATCGGCATCTCGTTTGTCATGATTTATTTGTGAATGTAAAAACACACTTTATCTATATTTAACTCGTATCGGGCCCAGTACATTCTCGATTACGGTGGATTTTCTTATCGAAAAACATGTGCATTCTCCTGGTAAATTTATTTACTTCTACAAATATCAGACATCAAATAATCGCGAAACCAACACGAATGTCACTTAATTTAATTAAATAATAAAATAATAATAAAATAATGCGAAACATTTTCTCGCTTGACTATTTTCAGGGGTCTGTCACTAAAACGTGTCCCACAGAAGCCATCTCAGCAATTCCTTGTCAATTGTTGAGTAAAAATGTAAAGTCGTCAGCAACGACCAACCGAAGCATGCTTTTCACTTTTACGATTGTTCTTTACGTTTTTAATTATTTTTGTGATTTATAATTTTCATTTACGTAATTTACAAAACGGTGCATCATTAGTGCAATTAAAATGCAATAAAAGTGGGGAAATAAAAGCAAACACGCACACAAGCACACAAGTCGGAAGACAGAAAACCGTCAGACGCACTCGTATAAATTTTATTGAGTAATTTTCAACTGACTCGACTCTCGAGGATGACACAGAGACACCATTTTTGGACAGGACACAGGCTGGGAAGTGATAGCAACACGAAGTAGAGCAGAGCCATATGCACCATCGCCGAAGGATTAAAAAATGATTGCGTGAGAAGGAACTTTATAATCATAATGCGAATCACTTCACGAATCATCCGTGGACGCCACACATGCATCTCTTCCCGCTCCCCACTCTCTCTCGCTCATTCTCTTGCTCGCCCGCCGATTCGCATCATCCAAACCACAAGAGCCAAACAAGCCATAAACTGACGCAATAAAAATGTATCAAATTAAGGAATGAGCCGTAGCCGCACAACAACGTCCACCCACTCCTACGTGCGCTCAACGCCGCTACTGGTGCGTCTTCAATTGGCATTGAGTGAGTGCCGCTGGCATTTTCACTCTTCGAGCTCTGAAAATCGATGTAAAACTGAATACGTCTGTATACAAGCATTTTATTGAGGATTCAACCCAAGCTTAGTGGTGGGAATTACATTTTATATGCTTACTACTGGGTTTACGACAACCACATAGACAATAGAGGCTTGCAGGAAACAAAGATAGCATTAGAGAGAGAGGGAGACAGAGAAGAACGGTGTGCGCTGTCCTGAATACTCGTAAGTGCAATGAGTCAGAGTTTGTAATTGCACCTTTGAAACGCAGTAGGTTCGAAATTAAAGTTGTTTGTAGTAAATTAAGCAGAAACGTATTTTATTGAAAGCCACTAAGACAAGGCTGTAGCACGCTCCTAGCCTGCTGGTAAGTGTAACACACAGTTTTGTAATTGCGGTTTTATTTTCTTACAAGTGTTTAAATTTTATGATGCTTTTTTATATACATGTACAACCTGTCGATTAAGGTATTCCGCTGTGTCGGCATTTATATGGCTTTATGGTTTGTTCCGCATTTGTGACAAACTTTTGACGCACACCAAGCCACTCAACCTTTACGTTGGGCTCAGCTCCGATCGTCGCCGGCGCTCCACGTGCGTGACTCCTGCTTCGCACCCGCACAACTTTGGTTTGGCTTCCTCCTAACGGCAGCGACTGATGACGACCTCAAATAGTGTTTTATTATATTTTTTCTGCCGCTTTTGGTTTTTTATTATTTTGCCACTCCTCACCCAGTTTCAATTTTATTAGTTTATTACGATTATTATCTTTTAATGGCCCTCCTTTTCTCTGCATGGCACGGTCACGATTTTTCTCGTCATCGCCGGCACCGGAACCGGCGCCAGCGCCTTCTTCATAGTTTCTGTTCCTTTATTTTTTCTTGAAACAAACTACTTAAATAGCTCCTGGTTTGCATGCAACTTTTGAATTAACGTGTGAAGGTGTTTTATTATTTGTTTTGATTATCAAAGTGTATGTTTTTACAGTTTTCCGGTTTGTTGAGCGCCCAATCAGACATAATCCTAATTTGTAGCTAATATTCCAAATATTCCGTATTTAATAATTGATATTCCTCATACATAAAGGCTATATTGTTTTTGGTGCGTGTGCTTATAACTCCCAAAAGAAGAAATGTAGACCACACGTGTGACGGGGTCCTTCCGTATATCCGTCTCGTCTGTAAGATGGCTACTCCTTCTATATCGCACATCACTACTATTTAAGCATTTGTATACAAAAAGTACATATATGTATATTGGAACTAAAACAATAACCAAATGGTGATCATGAATGAAACGCCAAAAAGATTTCAATTAATAGTAGAATTTGTCGAGAATTCGTCTTAAGGAACAGTGAATGCTAAACAGACGAGGAGAGTATTTAACTCGTTTCATGAAAAATAATTTTTTATTTTTATGATGTTTTTAATTTTGTATAGTTTTTAATCTATTATTATTTAATGATATATTTATATTCACTGATTCGATCATGTATATCATCCCGTACAAAGAACTCAAATAAACAAAACAAAAACTTGCCCGATCGCCACAGTAATTCGTACAATGACTGCAAACAAATGAGGATGCAAAAAAAATGCAATGTTTGTCCCACTGTGCCTTGGTTGAGCTGCGAATGCACTCAGACTCGCACTCAGGCACTCACTCCCGCACGCACGCGGCACTCGCCGCAGAGCCATAAACCAAAGTGTGGCAAAATGTTTAATTCGGAATTTATGAGCAATTAATTTTAAACACTTGTGACGACCGCACGGGCTTCGCTACAGGCGGCGATCATTCAAGTGTGCCATCAAATTTAACATGGCAAAGGTGTCAGATTTATTGTTAACCACTCGATGATTGATAAATAATTCAATTGCCATCGCAAATATGCAGAAGTATCGCATTAGCCGGCAACAAAGGAGAATATTTGTATGTTAAAAGTCCAATAAAGTACTCACAAATATTGATATTACTATATTTTTAACGAATGGAACTTTGTAAAATGGTTGAATGTGCCATTACAAAAATGTATAAATATGAATTCGATCAAATATTTTAGTTCGAATTTCCTATATTTGTTGCACTCGTGCTTGACACAATGATGCCAAATAAAAGAATAACTAAACCTCCCTGCATTTTTATTACAATCGTGGGCAATGGAAATGGAAGTCTGTTAATTGTGAAGCGCAAAAAAAGAAATGAGTGAGTGAAAATTCACTCGTCGTAATGAGTCTAAAATATTTATTGAACATTTCATTTTATGTTGAAGCAATATCTACTATTAGCCCCAACGAACAGTAACACGATAATATATACAGTAACAAATGCGGAGCCAATCATTTTCTGTGTGTATGGAGTCGGGTCGTGAGTTCAGTTGTTTAATTTGACTAAATCCCTTAATTATAGAAGCCATTACCTTTCCTTATTCAATATTATTTAAATGCTTATCTTAAAGCACCAAGTCAAAGCAAAAAGCTACCATGGTGTAATTGCTTCTTTAAACTTTGTTTTGTTTTATGCCTATTCAACTAAAATTGTACTCTTTTTGTACAATAGCTACAGGGTCTTTACATCCTTTACACTTTAATCCTTTGTTGTTTTACATTTGACAGGAGCCAAGCCACGCCCAAACTTGACTTTAATCATTATCACGGTATTGTCTTGCAATCGAGATAGTCCCATTGTTGCATATACAAGTCGGGGCCAATCTCAAGCAGGGTTGCAATCTTCTACATGAAAAGGTAGATAAAATTACTCGATTTTAAGCATTTCTATATAAATAACATGCAAAACCAAGCAATTTCAATTAATTGTAAGCTCTTACTGACTCCACTAGAAGTTATGTTTTAGATACTTATATCTCAGCTCCGCTATTGACCAAATGGCTGGGTTGAGAAATTACAAATTCGTTTCATTTCCGCATGAGATTCAGGCAAACAAGAAATACTTTTCGAAAATTGCTTGTTGTCCAATCGTAAATTTCAAATTTTTCATAAAAATGTCATAACAGCAATTTCAACGACAACAACAGCTACGACAACAATGTACAGCGACTGGGACACAACAGCGGACAAAAAAAGTGACTATGTCGGCGTTTTACATCTCTCGAATTTATGGATTTTTCGAAATTTCATATAGGGGTAAAAAACACTCATACACTCGGCATACACCCATATACACAAACACTCACAGTTGGCAACATTGAGCGCGAGCACGCGAATCTATGTGTATTATGGGTCTCATAAAAAGTATTAATAAAATTTGTTGTGACTAAATTTGAACTAAATTGCTTTAAAAAGGGATGGACTCGACATAAACACAGAATAATATTTGTGCTTTATGGCAGCATATCGTAGGTATGTACTATGATTGCATGTTGAGCTATCTGTCAATTGTCAATTGAAAGATGATCAAATGTGCGCCAATAAGAAAACATTGTTGCTCATTTGGGGGGCTTTGTTGTAGCCGACAACAAGGCACAAAATAAACAACATGAATAATACAAAATAATTTAATCAACTATAACATTTTGCCAAACAAAGCATAAAACACTTAAAAAGACGTTTCACTCGCTGTTTACCGCATCGCTCAACCGACTTACTCGAAGCACTCAAAATTATAGTTTCGCTCAGTTGTTTTCTGTTGCTGCTGTTGGCGTGGGAGCGCACACTCTCATTCTCACGTTATAAACATCAAAATTAAGCATCCATTGGGCGCACTAAAACCGAAATCGTTCAAGAAATGGCCCGACAGCAACTCAAAAATGCACTCAAACACCACTGAGCTCTTCCACTCAAAATGTGCGGCCATCATGCCTCACTCACACACCCACCGACGATGCGCCGTTCTGCTCCGCAGCAGGCGTGCACTGCGTGCAAGCGAGACAAATAGCTGAGCTGCAGTTGTGTAAGAGTGTTTGTATGCGTACATATTTGCTAGCTGGGAGCTGTGTCTTAACTTGCCCCGGCAAAAGTTTCAGCCTCAGCATCCGCCAGTCTGCCCATAAGAGCGCTCGCATGGCTTTTGTATTGCGCCATAAACGTTTCGCTGCTCGTAACGCCACAACGGCCGACGCGGACGACCGTATACCGAGGACACAAACCGAGACGGCGATCCAAACAGCGCCAACAGCTCTCCCAGACCCAGACCCCAAATAAGCGGACAGACAGACCAACAGACAGACAAACTCTCCACTCTCGCGCTCAATAGGAAAATACTCACGCTAAACGCTGCGTCGCTGCCAGCGCGAGCGTCGCTGCCCTCGTCGGCAGCAAAAATTACCAATTACACGAAATTTTTATACTCTTTTAAAAATTTCGTTTTATTATAATATTTATTATCGTGGCGCGCAGTAGTGTCTGCGGATCGCTCAGCTCTAAGCGACTCTTGACTCGACTCTACAACTCGGCAACTCAACAACTCGACTAACGGAGACAATTCGGTTTGATTCGCGCTCGCTCGTCGCCCGCTTGTTTATTGTTTGTTGTTCTGCTGTTTTGTGAAATAAACACTTATTGTCTTTTAACTGTTGCCGTGCCCGATTATTGCCGCTTTAGTGCGTTTTATAGTAGAACGACGGCCGCGAAAGCACGCGCATCAAATAAAAATTGTTACACATATGTTCCCGCTGCCGTGAGCGCCGTAAAAGTGCAAAGTTCACGGCTATCTGACAAATCCCACAAATCCGACAAATACGACAAATTGGCCCATTGCGAACACAGTTAGTCAGAGATGTTCCATCAAGCTGCCGTTAAGTGATAAACAGATAAATCAAACCTCAATCAAAAATACGTAAAACATCTAACCGCGGCTCCAGCAACATAACCTGTGCGTGTGTTCCACAAACTGTCACAACAAAAAGTGTACATAAAAATTAAAAAGCCATAAAGTTAACGCAATTACACGGCATCGTTAAAGGGCCACCGTCTCGGTCACAGTTCCAGTTCCAGCACCACCACCAGCACCAATCGCCGCCAGAGACAAAACAGTTCGATAGTTGGATACGATTGCTGCACCTAGTGACTGGTCCACAGAGTGCGTAAAACACGGAATTTTACGACTATTAAAACAAAGTAATTAAAAAAACACACAACAAACAGGCAAGAAAGCATTTCACATTTCACTTGCCACACACACACACTCGAAAAGTCGTAAAAATCGCAGTGAGGACATTTCAAGCACCCACGCCAAATCCGAATGCCAAACTAAGCCCGATCTGTGAATCATTGCACTCAAGTCCCTATTCGGTCGATTCAGATTCCGATTCCGGCCCCTGGACAAGAGGCCATAAAAACATAACGCGTTTAGGGTTGTTGCTGCCACAGACACGGACACAGCCCAGTGTCAAGTGCCAAGTGCCGTTGCCGTAGCCGTCACCGTCGTCGTCGTCGTCGCTGTCATTAAAAATCGCGCATCTATAAATCAACCGACGGCAAGCGTCGTTGTTTCGGCCTCCGCCTTCGAAATCGCCGCGTATTTTCCGTGTAATTGATTGTCACTTTTTAATTGCTTTTACAACAAATAAATGTCGCACACACACACGCCTACAACACACACATAAGCACCAACACCAAACAGCCACAACAAAAATTGCAGCTGTACACAGGAAAAATTAGAACAACAACAACTGAAAACATATGCAAATTTAACAAATTTCGTTGTGAATTCAAGTTGCAAATTTCAATTGAAAAATTGCACAAATCGTTCGAGTGCGTTGCCAAATGCCAAAAGCCAATCAGCAAACAGAAAACGGTCATCGATTTCGCTGCAAAACGAAAGCAACAGCAACAGCAACACCAAATAAGGCAGAAACAAAAGGCCAAGCAAATTGATAAGCAAAAAATTAGCAAAGCAAACTAGCAAAGGTAAAGAAAATGAATATCTGTTTTGCAAATGGAGAGGATGCGTCCAATTTGTAAAAGGACGCCTTCGACATCTCCCTGCCTTACTCTTCAACTCTCTATACTAAACATGTACTAACTTTTTAAAGCCGACCACTGGTCTACTAACGACATTTTTTCAAACCCCTTGAGCCCCTGTACTAACCTTTGGCATTGTGGAAATAATTTTGACGCGTGAATATTTTACCTGTAAGAAGAGTTAAGCCGAAGGAAGTTTTAGGCCGCAAAATACAATTGATTCAGAGGTTTCACATAGATGTACTACGAATTCGAATTTTACAATTTACCCGAATAATAAAGAGGGAAAGAAAACCATTTGGTTGTATGATTTATGTTTTGATTTACCAAATTCAAAAGAGAATTATATGGAATAGATAGACTATTTTATTTTTATAGCAAGAAATATTTCTTTCTATCGTATTATTGTCGACTGCTCTTAATTAATCAAATCAATTTTGTTTTGACATTTCTATTTTGTTTTTAGTACATTTAAATTAGATTAAGTTCTGAAAAATGTATAAAGTGTGTTTTTATGACCTATTTGAATTATATACGAAGCCCATTCATTTTTATTAAATGGGCTGCCACACATTTAAAGTTTAATAAAAAGTCAACATTTCCCACAAATACTATAAGCAAGTGTTCCTGAAATTTGATTATTCGATTTTCGAATAGGGTCCGTGCATATGATACGCCGATTGTTGAGGCATAGTTTAGTCACATACTGTGCCGTGTAGACATACAAGTATATCTTGAAATACAAGTAGAACAAATCTTAAGCAACCACTTCAATCAAATTCATTAAAATCTAGTACTTTCTTTCAAAGTCGGGCCTTTAAAATGTGAAAACTGCTTCAAGAATTTTGCTGCTTAAGACTGATGACCGAGCACTTAAGTTAACCTAGTCACCTGAATTCGAACCAAATTTGTTAAAAGTCCCAAGAAGCACACAAACCAACTACGTCTGTGTATCTCAGGTCCCACAGCCTCAGATATACATGCGTTGAATTAAAATCACACAAACAAACTGACGCGTTATCCACGAAATTTAAAGAATACTGCCCGCCAGCGATTATAATACGAGCGAGCGCATTTCGGCGATTCTCGGCCAGAGAAAAATATGTGCAATGTCAAAATTTGTTTTCGATAGTATGCTGCCAAAGTACCCACAGTTCCAACCATTTATAAGTTCGCACTTAACCACAACCCCAACAAATTCGTCATCAGCAGCAGTTGCCGCCGCACTCGCCGCCGCCGCCTCCGCAGCTTCCACGACGAACTCCGCGGCCAACCAGAGCAGTGCCAACACTAGCAGCAGTACCGCCAATCACCTACAGTCCGCTTCACTCTCGCCGAGCTCCAGTGCGACAAACAATCAGCATCATCATCTAAGCCTCAACCAGTCGTCGAACTCGCCGGTCTCCTCCTCCTCACCCGCGTCCTCCGCGCTCTTTCAGCAGCAGGCGCAGCAGTCGCAGCAGCATCAGCAGCAGTCTCAGTACTCCTCGCTCTCCGCCGCCCTTCAACTGCGCCACGCCCACGCGCACTTGCAGCAGCAACAGCTTCTACTCACGCCTCCCTCCGCCGGCAACTCGCAGACCGGCGACAGCAGCTGCTCGCCCTCGCCCTCGGCCAGCTCCTCATTGCACCGCAGCCTCAACGACAACTCGCCTGGATCAGCATCTGCGTCAGCCGCTAGTTCCGTAGCCGCTGCAGCTGCAGCAGCCGCCTCGTTTGCCATACCGACAAGCAAGATGTATCCGTACGTGTCAAATCATCCCACCAGCCATGGCGGCCTCTCCGGCATGCCCGGATTTTCGGGCCTCGAAGACAAATCCTGCAGGTGAGAAAGCACTGACTAACATCAAATGATGACCTTACGACTATATATATGAACGTTAGAATAATTATTGTATATTGACATAGAATCCAATAATGTGTTATAGAGACGATGAACATTTTGATTTGAAAATTAAATTCGATTCCTCTATGGGTTTCCTATCACTCTATCCCGCTAAGAACTGAGAAAAAATCACTTTCACATTTGGAATATAATTGAAGCTTATCTGAGCTTATCTGAGGGATACCGTTTCATTCATGATTCAGTATTCGAATTTATTCAAAACGAACACGCATGTCACAGTCGAAAGTTAAAACTAAGAGATTCATCTTATTCCGGTTCATGTTCCGTCATACTAAGTACACGCCGACAAATGGGGCTCCTTACCTGCTTATACAAAACGCATGCGATATTACGAATGAACGAAATAGTTTGTCGACACATTCAAGGCATTCAAGTTCCATTTTCGTTTCAATGAAATGCGTGCCCACAAGTTCCTCATACTGCTGGTCAACCGCAAATCCGCTTTGCATTTACTCTAATGTCCCGTCCAGAGCGCGCCGCTTGAGTCCGCTCGAATTAGAGCGGCACTGCGGTGGCTTAGCATTAGCAGCTGCAATTTGTCGTCCTCTCCTCGAGATTCGCACGCACATTGACCTTCGGTTGCCCATATTTGCATACGGCGGGGACTCGTGGTCGGTCGCACGCCCACGCAGCGGGCGGGGCTAATTTGGGTTTGCGTTCGTTATTAGTGCTCAATTAGCAGAGACCGCAGGGTTCACGGCCTATACATCGGTAAAGTGTCCGTGCGTGGCTCATTAGCATTTGACTTTTGATTTTCCAATGGAGAGGCGGACGAGCATACTTAAACAAGGCTGTGCCATTGCTTCGACCGCTTATGCTAATCTTTTCTTCGTCTCTTTCGCTTCTCGCCCCTGTTCCCACTCCCAGCAGGTACACAGATAGCGTGATGAACAGCTACCAGTCGATGAGTGTACCTGCCTCCGCGTCAGCTCAGTTCGCACAGTTCTATCAGCACGCAGCAGCAGCATCCGCTGTTTCGGCGGCCAGCGCCGGGGCCATTGGTGTCGACTCTCTGGGCAATGCCTGCACGCAGCCGTCGTCTGGCGTTGTCCCGGGCGCTGGAGGAGCTGGCCAGAGCATTGCGGATCTGCCACGATATCCCTGGATGACGCTTACAGGTGAGTCACGTTTTACTGTATAATAGCATCCACTTTATTATTTGAAACTTATTCACTAAACATGGCAGCGAACATAAAAAATTATAGATGTACATCTATGCGTACACTTCGGCATAAATCAGGGTCGGACGGGCACGTAATTACCGGGACACCCGCCCGCAGATGATTTAATTTATACTTTGATGGGCATTCCGCCATATAAACAAAAGATAAACGCGCTCGTTAGACCAATTCTCGGGCATCAAACAATTCCTAATGAACACTTTGAGGGGCATTTCCAAGTTGTTCGTTTCGCATAATTCTTCGTCTCAACAGTAAATAAAAAACTGTTTCAAACACCAGCGCAATGCTAGAAGTGCGACAGATAGACGCAGATACACGAAACGCTAAAAAGTGGCACTAAATAAAATTGAAAATAGTTGAAAAATGTTTTCTGAAAGCTCGGTCGGTGTGTAATTTAAATAGCCTCAAGGTTGTACACACCCACACCCACACCCACACCGACACAAACACAAGCATATACTTGCTCTCGGATGTGCTCCGCGCATATATGTACATATACAAGTAGTAACACTCAGCCAGATACAAAATACATTTGCTGTATCCGTATACTCTACAAGTATGAGCATTCACAAGAGCGATCGTTTTCGTTCTTCTTGGTATTGTTTTGATGTTTTGCGTTTTGCTGCTTTTCTTCTTCGTTAGTACGAAACTGTATTTTTATGCACCAAACGTAGTACGAAAATTTACGTGGGTCAGTTTAATTTACGCGCCGCTCATTTCTCAGTGCATTTCGTATAGGAGATTTATTTGATTTTTGTACTTAGTACACACTTGATTTTCTTCACATTCACAGTACACACAAATATGCGGGCACACATATAGACTTATAGTATATGCGCAAGCGTCCGTGTGGGGTTGAATGCCTGGCAAGTGTTGTGGCTGCGATTTATTGAGCACCAAATATTAAATGACTACCAATTCGGTTGAATTATAAACTGCCCGCGAATGAGCTTTGAATGGCGACGGCAGCAGAAGAAGATCTTTGAAATATATTAATACAGATGATATTTCAGTTCGTCAAAATTTATGTATCGAAATGAATGCAGTAGACGACTTTCTTGTTACCGCATCACTATTAACATATCTAAATTAATTAACCATTCTCGAATAACCTGTATCTACCGTTTTTCCCTACACTCAGTCATTCATTCAGTTATGTCGGATTTCTGTTATACTATATTACTTGTATATGGTGCACAGGTCTTGATGAAACTAGAATATCACGAAGCATTGAGAAAGAATCATAGCAAAAAATCGCTCTTAAAACCAATACATGTTTGCCTTTGAAGGTATCTTAACCAAATTTGATATTTGAAATACACATAACAATTGGAGCAAAAATGTTTGAATCAGTTGATTGTGGTGGAGTGACAGCAGGGTACAGAAAATACAGCGTACACTGTACAGTGAATACAATCGGGCTCGCGCTGCTGCTTTTCATTCATTAGTGTAACTTCTTAACAAAATAAAAACCTCGTGACGAGACAAGAAACTTATACTCGTATAGTAGTGGCAGCACCAAGCCCCACCAAATTTCTGATATCAATGCTTTATCGAAGGAACTACAAAGGTCTGTTTTGTTAATTACTATGAATCTAGTAGTCAGATGGGAAATTATATAGATACATGGTATATCCACTCATCCTTTTCTGCTCAATGACCATTTAAATGAATACACAGATACTGAATTAGATAGTCAGTCTAGGCTATATATAAAGTTATATATTTGTACTATACTTTCCCATTCGTAGTGTGAGTTTAATCAGTTCCTAAGCAGTGCTTGACTAGCGGTAATTTAAGTGGTCCCTAATGATTTTAATTTTTTTAGAAGCCGAACAAATCTGCAATCCGATATAGCTTTCAAGCGCAAGGTAGATCAAATAATATATGGTAATGTTCATTACATTTTAAATAACAAATTAAATACACTTAAAAAAAAAGAGGCCTATCGGTGTGTCTCACAATAGTCATCAAGAATATACGCTTTATGGGGACTTCTACGGCTACTTCTGAGTGTTGCATACATTCGCACCATTAATTGATCTCTTTATTTCCCCGAAAGCTCTCGCATATTCGTATTTGGTTGACTTTCGAATCAATTTACAAGCACTAGACTAACCTATCGCCTATGTCGTATCGACCAGAGTGGCTAATCCACAATCCCCATGAGCAGGTTGTAAAAAAAAGAGTTTCGGTACTTTTTGACTTTATTAAAAAGGGTCTATCACATGCATAAGTACAAATTCGTGTAGGAGTATACGTATCAGTATACATTCAAAAATCGATGTTCTCTGAAACAATTCAGATGGGCCCGACGCTTGAAAGCATTCGTGGGTTATTTCTTATGTATTATTGAGCACAAAGTGGAAAAGTGACTGACCAGGGGCAGTGTGGCAGGCTATGGTAGTCCGCAACAAAGTTGGCGTCATTTCAAATGCAGTCGCGAAGTGGACCCCGTCTCCCTCTTTAAGTCCAATGAAAAGCGTCGAGTCGGCAAGATAAACGGTATTTCGCACAATGAAATATTTTGCATATCTCGCGCTCACAACACAAAAACGATAAAATTGTCAACGAGATCATAGACGAAGACTGGCTGCGATGAAAGTAAATATGAGCATGACGCCATTATTGTAGCCAAGTGTGCGCGACACGTCGACGCAGCACACACACACACATACACACACACACACACACACACACACACCTATGCAGACACACTCTCGCACACAAATACTACGGGAATAGAACATGCATATGCATGCAATGAGTCGGAAGAGCAGTTACCAGGAAAGACAACAGCGGCATCCAACGCCGACTCCACACATTCCCTCTGCATAGAATGTTGCGGTGTGGCTCTGGCTTTCTCCCAGGCCAGTGAAGGCACAGCCGACACTGGCACTGGCACTGGCACCGACGCCGACAACCAGCCGAGTGAGACCCGGACGCACTGCACTCGTCTGCTCGATGAGGTGGGTGTCGGGCGAAGCCAGGAGGGAACATAGCTGCTTGCCAAATGCAATTTAACTAATGAATTTTAATATTTTACGCCAAAGTGTCTGAATGAATTTTCATTTTCACATCGTTGCACAAACCCAACAACAACAACAACAACCACAACAACAATGTTGCCGCCGCAGACAATCGACAAGAGAAGGAGTTAGGGATAGGAAGAGCGTTGCGCGACGCACTGGCTCTGCATATACGTGTACATACTTATACAAGTATGTATAGCTGCAGTAGTTGTTGTTCCTCTAACTCCGGCTGAGGCGCTGATAGTGCTGATAAGAAAGCAAAAAGGTTAACTTTTCTTAATTATCTGGAAAAGCGGGGAAGAGAAAAACAGAGAGGGAGAGAGAAGAGTAAGTGCGCCAGACGATGGCCAGATGAAATTGGATGGGAAAAGATAGTGAGGGTGAGGTGAAAGTTTTGCAGAATTTGCAGGCACAGCACGTGCTCTTGCATCGGCCATGCTCCATGTTGGAGCAGACAGCAGCGAACACCAGTGGCAATTGCGATTTTGAGAGAAGCGTCTGCGGCATGTATGATTGCGGGTGTGCGGGTTGTGGGTGCTTGGACCCAACGATAGCTTCTGTCATAGTCGACTGACTGGCTGAAGTCGGCGATAAGAACGCAGGCGCATAAATTTTGCAATCGTCAACGCTACAAGGAGCACGCAAAGAGACTCTACATGCCTGTTTGTCTGTGTTCCCCGTCTTACCCCTTCAGTCCATCCCACTGCCTTGCAGGCTGACAAATTTGTTCATATTAGAGAGTGTCTGTAGTGCTATTTGCCTGTGGGGTGGCTGCAGGCTGAGGCGGTGACGATGGCGGCTCATAAAAAGCACAACGACAACGAAAACTGCACAGAAATTTGTGTATTTTAATTAAAAACGCAAAACGCGCGCCTTCTCGTTGAAGCTCCACAATTTCAGATCATCAGGGCGGCCACAGCTTCTTCTGTTCATGTTCATAAATAACGCGTCGCGTCGAGCTGCGTCGCGTTGCGTTGCTTTGCGTCGTTTGGCTGCGCATCGTCGCACTGCGTCGTGATCTACTTTGGAACTCAAGCCGGACGAACTGGCCAGCGACGCTTTGTTGGTGGTCTTGTGGCCGAGCATGATTTCAGCTCTTTGCTCACTGCTGACAGCTAAATGGGAGATGCAACGATTGAGATGTTTAGGGGGAGTTGGAATTGAAGGGGAAAGTCAAATATGCGGAGGGGCTTATGAAACAGTGCATACTGAAAAGATTAGATGGCTTAAGGTATACTAATCTATAATAATATACATGTTACTGCAAGTATGTGGGCGCTCTCTTATCAATATCGCCTTCATTCCCGATCATAACAATTATGTTAAGCGTACTTATACTATATGTGTCGTAGGTCAGAAGCATAGCGAAGATCTTTTTGCCCCATAAGATTAAATTGGGCGAACAATCATTAATATACAGCATTTTGATTGTTGAACAAGAATTTAATCTGAATCAAAAATGATTGGTAACTATAGTCAATACATTCCGGGATGTTTGTATTTCTGAATATACATAAATTGAAATTTTCTTTTTGGGGTCTTCCACGCCTTGTTCTAGATAGTAGGTTTAGTGTAATGTACATACTATATATAGGTGAAATGTTGTAAAGAAATAGTCCAAGATCTAAGGCGGTAATACCGAGATCTTAGGGAGTGGGACAAACTTGCTATCGATAGCTTTATAATAACTCAATGCGTTAATTGTTCGTTTATTATTGTTTTAAAAATCAATCCGAAAGTTTTTTCGAATTTGCGCATTTAATTTAGAAATTAACTTATAAGACGGCGTCGAATACAAGTTGTTCTCTAATGGATTACTATGTTGTGCCCTTGACGAACTCCTTTATGGCATGTATACAGAAATGAAATAATATTTTTTACTTTATTTTTTCCAGATTGGATGGGAAGTCCGTTTGAGCGCGTCGTTTGTGGCGATTTCAATGGTAAGTACGCAATTATAAACGCATTTATGAAAACCCTTTACAGTTAACGATGGCAATGGCATTGAATATTCATAATTTGCGAGGCCAAAAATTATTAACCACTTGGAAAAGAAAAATATGAAAGAAGAGAAACGGCTTGTCCGTTTGGCTTTCTTTTTTTAAGGCATAAATGTCCTTGAAACCGAGCAGATGGACTTTACCTGCTGCGCGCCTTTGAGGACACTTTCTCGAAGAATATGAATGTGAACCCTTCTCGTCGCATTAGTCACATGGCACGTTTTATGTTCCTGGTGCCTGGGACTTTCACCGAGCCTATCATAAATCCTTCTGCCACTCTTTTGTGCCATCTTGACTTCGACTCTGGCTATGTCTTTTGTTTTTCACTTTCTCAGTCACTCATCCAGTCAGTCAATAAGTCAGCCAGCTGGACAATGACAATGAGCGCTTGTTTGTTTATAGTAATAATTTTTCGACAAACATATTTGATAAAATATCGATTGCGATCAGGCAGCGGCAATCGTTTACTCAAAAGCCGCGCTTCATTCTGTGTATTTTATGCGAGCGAATGATTTCTGAAATACGACTGGCTTTAAAATTTGATTCAAACAGTTAAGTAATTACATTTACCTTATGAGACAAGTGTCGGAATATACTGTAAATCATTTTGATGGATCCATCGCTGCCAAATAAAGCGGTATGCGATGATATGTGAAGACCTCAATTGATCCACATACTTGTATATCGCTCATAAAAGTTGTCGCACCCATTAAACAAATGAATTAAAATGGGCACGTATGAATATTTTGTATGGCGGTAGACGAACTGCATAACAAAGGAACCAAAACATATACTATATAGTACATAGCATTTCGGGAATCAATCCTCACTGTGGGTGCGGCAGACAACTACACGAAAGCACATGGAAATTAGAATACTTGTACACATCTTTACGTAGCCGCTGAGAAATGCGCTCAGGTTTTTAAATACAAACATTTTAAATACAAATATGTACATTTGCTGACTTCCCACAACGATAAACGGATCATAGAGCAAGTCATTTTGTGGCCATAGCCGTAACCATTGACATACCTTGCTTCGCTTGTCGATGTCGTTAAATTGTTTTTATGAGCGTTTTATGATCTATTTACGAATTTAAGCGTGGACTTGCGCCCCGCATAGCGATGGTGACTACCGCAACGATCACGATCATGATCGCTTCCATCAACCATCAACCATCAACCATCACCCATAAACCATCACCGACGACGTGCATAAAACCCGATCATGATCGGGTTTTATGTGGCCGATAATGGCGTTGATTATGCAGCCTGATTGTTTAAAAATTGTTCGAGAGCTAGCGAATGAGCTGCCGGACGAGGAGCCACTGCCTCATATGCATGCCACTCACTTCGCCTTAATTAGTTCATCGTCGTTGCTTATATTGCTTCAACAACAACCCACTCTGTTAACGGTAGTGGGTAACTCGGTTTTGGTACTATGGAGGGATACTGTTCACTACGGGAGAAGTCGAGGAAAGGTTTTTTTTAAGTAACTGAAACGCTTTGAGCTAAACTTATATCCAAAGAAAATTCTCATAATAATGATAACATTTCCAAAACTTTACAGTCACCCTTCATTCGCTTAAATGTTGAGGGGCATATAGTTTTGGGTTCTTAGTTTCTAACATCCAGAGAATGGTGTTATTTCTGCATATACATACTTGTATGTACAGCATGATGAAAGACATCAAAATCTTACCAGCATAACAGCTGTTATAGGAACGGTGCGATTTCAAAAAATTGTCTATTCATAAGAATATTGGAACCAAATTGAATGTTCAAAGTCTTCTCTTCAAACTTAACATAGAGGAATAACGTTTATATTGAAGGCAGCAGCATTTCAAGAAGTTCGGATTGCTTCAAAAGTTTGTTCATAAATAAAGTATATACTTGTATATGCTATATACTGTTAAAGGGACAAGACAATCGATGCAAATAAACTAGAAGTATAATTAGCATATTGTGATCATATGCTTAATGAAATTAGAGTTCTTACATTATAAGAAAGAAGATTATGGACTAAATTGAAATCTTCTGAACACTGTTGTGGACGCGAAATAGAATTGTTTTAATATTTCTTTAAAAAGAGCGTTCAATTTGAATCAAAACTTTTGATTTAAAAAAGTGGAGTGAGACAGAGACCAACAAATTTTACTCTAAATTACTCGTATCTGATTGTTCATATTAAATCAAAAATTGTTGGGCCCCCTATTATTTTACATCCAAAAATGCAATCTTACACCCCGATGTAAGTTCTGTCCCATTGTATGGCAGTCGTAAAAGTTCCACATACTTCACTGAAGCGAGGCGAGCAGTTTCGCAAAGTGGCATTAATTGGAAACGAATGCGCATTGGATGGCATACGCACAAAAGCCCCTCAAACGCCCGTTGCACCCGCTCTGGCCATCCACCTACCATGTAATTGCGACTCGTTTAATTGCCTGCTGTTGGCGCTGAGAAAACAAATCTTGTTTCGAGATTCCATGCAGTCTCGCGAAACCACTAGCATTCACTGCCCTGAAATCGGAGCCGGCTCTGGCTCTTGCTCTTGCTCTTGTTCAGGTTCTGGCTCTGGCTCTTGGAGTCCATGGCCATGGCGGTACGTGCCGAGCCTGTGCTTTAGACGTCACAGTCCACTTGTAATCCGAATCCAAGTGGGTCCCCATCCCAACCACTCGCCATCGACGACTCACTGACCGCTCGTGCCCCGTTCACTGCCATTCATTGCCATTCGCCTCTTTTGTTTGCTTTTGTAATAAATCGCTGGCGTTGGAGTTGAATAGTCATTCGTGCAATTACAACACTAGCATTCGCTGTTTGACAAGTAATTAACTCTCTGAGTTGCCACTACTATTTTGTTTTGTTTCGGTTTTGGAACTGATTGTTGACAGTAGCTTCGGTTTTGGGTTTTAACTTTGTTTTCCATTATCTGCCTATTGTTGAGTTTGAGGAGCAATTATTACTGCAGAGTACTTGGGCTTGGCTCCAAGGAAAAGATAGCTGTGGATAAGAAATAATCAACATTTATTCTTAGAAACAAATTAATTTTGTGGGCTGATATTCAATTTCAGTCATTTGCGTATTAAATCAAATTACAATACGTATTAGATACCTTTTCCAATTTAAGCACAAGTTCCACAAATTTATTGACTTACAATTGTACAGTACGGAGCATCTTAAAAACAGCATTTCTTGAAAAATACCTAACTTATTACTTAATATTTTTCAAACACTGTTTTGCAGTGATATCATAGGCTTTACTCCAAAATTCGAGAGTAACATATCATTCAAAAATATGAGATTGAAATTGTAAGATCGTAATTATTTAAGCATTGAGGCTGTAAAATGGATGTTTATCGCTACCTAAAATGTGTTTTGTTTTCCATGCCCATAAATTAGTTTTTCTCTAGTCTGTGATTTTCACACCGTCACTCGCACTTTAGATCATTTTTATGGACCTCAAGATTATAGATATTGCAGCGCATTTGAAATGTATCTCACAGATTAGCGGCAAATAAACAATTACAGAGTGCATTAACTCGACGAGCGGTGCGGCGCGGCTGGCGAATAATTTCGTCATAAAATTAATATTAACTACTGCGCTGGCTAATTAAAGCGCCAACAAAACTAAAACAACAACAGCAATGGCAACAGCAATAACAATAACATTAACCGCGACTTAGTCTACCAAAGTAAAAGTGAGGCGAGTCACGCATTGCGGCTTGCGCGGAAATTTGGAAAATGGTTCGAAAATGCAGCCAAACACGCAAAGCGTGAAGAGCAGCTACAACGACATCCACAATAAGCTCCAGAATTGAACAAAGCTTCACTGCGGATCTGAACAAAACAAAACTCGAATGCATTTAAATTAATGAAAATGCAAAACTTTGTGCTGCGGATTTGTGATATGTGCGAAGAGGTCGAAAGTCGGAGGAGGAATGAACTCTGGGCACGCGTGATAATGAGGATGTGGAACGGTTGCGCTTTAAATTTGATTTCTTCACAAAATGTATATGTCTACTCACCTATCCAGCTTTCTCTCTCTCTCTCTCTCTCTCTCTCTCTCTCTCTGTCTCTTTCCCATCCATTATCGAGCGATTCTGCTCCTGTTCATATTCCTGTACCTGCTCCTGCATGTCTGTCTGCCATTTTTGTAGCTGTTTGTACTTATTTGGGCGTGTAATTCGAACCCTTTCGCCAATTTGCGCCACTCGAACATTAAAACCGCAGATTAACAGTCAGGGGTGGCTAAAAGCTCAAACAGTCGCAGAGGCGGGGAGATTCGCGTCGATCGGAGGCCGGGACGCGCACTCGGAAACGTGTCATTTCGAATTTTCCGCCGCCACAAAAATAAAAAAGAAACCGGTACGAAACGTGCCGATAACACGGTGTCGCACATTCTCGTCGGACCGGTCGCCGGCTCTCCCTTTAGCTTCACCTCCTCCTCCTCCTCCTCCACCTCCTCCTTCGTCAACCACTTCCACTTGACACTGCCAGTCAGGCTGAGGCTGCCATTCCATTTCGGTTGCCATTGTAATTTGAAAGCCGCAGCACGAGAAGCTGCGCAAATGTAAATACAACGCGGCAACAACAAAAACAACACCAAATCAAATAACAACAACAGCCACAGCACCAAATAAAATAACAACAGCAACAGCACAGAAAATCGGAAATTAAACAAAACCGAAACGAAATGGAATTCGCTTATCGCGCCTCATAAATTAACCCTTGAAGCGGTCGTGGGTCGAGAGCAGGGTGCGGTGCACTCCAACACACACTCATGCACTATCTCGTACATACATAGACATACAAACATACACACGCACACACACACGTGCATACCCGTACACACATACGTATTTATACACATATATATTACTTATATATATAGGAGTTATTTCTACAAGTATATATTATTTCTATACATTTACATTCTACCAGTGTAAATTGTTGGTTGCGCTGACTGGTCTTAGGGTCAGATCGGCCTAGTAATACCGCCATAGCATTTATCTCTCTCTCGAGCTGTGCGGGGCTCACTCGGAGTCGCTGTCAATGACATTGGCATCCGTTGCCTATTTCGTTGCAGATGCCGGCGTCGCTGACAGATCTGGAATGGAAGTGAAAACAAGCGCATTGTGTAATTAATTCCTCCTCCCCACACCCTGTATGAGCCTTGACAGACATGCCTTATTTCGACGGAATGTTCTCATTTCAATTCGCTGGCGACCCCTCACTTGTCTCTCCTCCTCTTCCACTGTCTGGGGCCATTTGCAATCACTTTGCTATAGTGCCGCTTATCATGAGTTATGGCGTGTAAAATTAATAAAAATAATGAATATTATTGTTTGGGGGACGATGCGCGCTATCGCTTTGAACCTTCTAGCTTAAAGGTGAGGCAGTAACCGCAAATTCCGATTCAAACGTTGCCGTTGAATGTTCGAATCTGTCGCTAAACACAAGTACAAAATTAATTTCGAAGTATACATACGTATTATCTGTCTGCATTTTATTTGTACTCGTAGTGCATTCATCTAAGACGATCTGATGCGACTCCGATTGAATAGAGCGGCGAGAATAAAGAAACGTGGTCAAATATAAGATTAAAAGCAAATGGTTTCAATAAGAGTTATAGTCCCAACAACTGCAATGTAACTAACCGCCTTTTATAGGAAATGAGATTCCATTTTCAACTCCATTTTAAGCAAGTGCTTTATTTTTATAGGTAGGCTATCAATCATGCGACAGTTCGTTTAAAGACAATACATCCATTGTCTTCAATCAAGCCTCTACATGATATAAGCGTATTTCTTTTTTAAAAATGGGATTTTTTTTATAAATACTGTTTCCGCAATCCAATGTATTGAGTCCGCTAATGTTATTTTTGTCAACGAACCTGCAGGTCATAAATGACACAAGCAAAACAATTGTAAACATTTTCAGGATTCGGAAGTTTGTTGTAATACCCAACGGGACTGCAATGTTAGCCAAATTATGGATCAGACCATGCAACACAATAATTGGCCCGATTTGATGAATAAGCTTCAATTATGTAAACTAAAATTCATAATATAATGCAAACATAAATCTTGAATTTGACCCAAATCGGGCTATATTAGCCCACAGCTAGGACCAAACTGATTTTTATAGAGCATTTGTAAGAGCATGTTTGATATTGTTTGATATTGAACCTTCATATATATTGGACGACACCTTAAATAGTTAAAAATACATCTATTTGTACTTAGCAAAAATCGCGACTGTAACATATTCATAATCCAGGAGCTATACAGGCCACAGCGGGCAAACATGTCAAGTGTTTCCCCATAATTGGCCATCTATATATAATGAGCCTGAAGATATATACGAGTGTACTGTACTATATTGTACGCAGTTCAGTCAGATCGGCAACAATTCGTTTATTCAACGTGCCAAAATCTCGACCCTGGGCTGTAATGTATATGAGAAGTTGCGCATTGTTGCCCATCGCGAGCATGCTCCTTAATCCTTCTGGCTCGAAGCACTACAACTACCTACAGCTAGACAGAGCTAACCCTTGTGTCTTACAATGACGACTGATGTGCTTTATTGCATCGCTGCGCTATTAAATATTCCATTTCGAACGCCCTAATGAAGCCATTCAGTTTTTGGTGTGGCCTGTTCTTCTGTTCTTCTTGAAGTGAAGCAATAAATGACATGGGTCCACTTCCATCAGTCTATTGTGTGAGCTTGAGGTAGTTTTACAACATTTTTGAAAAGTAGCACCAACAACGGAAACTTTTTGAAAACTATCGTCGACAATAGGTTGACTCCATCCACGGTTGATGATATAGACTTATGGCAGCCACCATTTTCCCAAACTACTTTGTGCTGCCATTAACAAAAGCGGCCATCGTTGCAATACAGACTGTACAGACACAGACACAGACACACTCGCACGGGGAGACGCATTCGGGCCATTAATCAAGTTTGTCACCCAAAGAAAAATCCAAGAGGAAATGGGAAAATCAAGGAAGAATGGAAAACTCAACACCGGCTTCGTTTGTGGTCTGCGGTAGAGCCAGTCGTGAAGAAGCCATCTAACCAGTTACGCAATCTACTTGTGTGCTGGTGGTTGTATGTGCATGTGTGTGTAAATGAGTGCATCAGGCACATGCAGGACCACACCTTATTTGTAATAATAGACAGCTACGCCACTATCCTCTCCGCCGACTTCAACCTTGATTCTAAGCATGAATAATGTAGAAGAATGCACATATGTACATATGTACCATATAAGTATATATAAAGCCGTCGTCAGGGCGATCCATGGCTGACTCAATAGCTACGAAACTTGTTCACAATGCTTTTTATTCGAATTTAAATGTCACGTTTTCCTGGCATTGGGAGGGAAAGAATCACAAATGGCATTTTAATACGTCATCGTATTCGTTTCAAGTGTGCGGTGGGCCTTCTTTTGGGCACAGGCCCCGGCCCCGGCCCTGTCCCCATCCCTGTCCCCATCCGTGGCCCCATCCGTGGCCCCAGCCCCTCCACTTGGTAATAATTTTGAGGTGCGTGGGTTACCGTCTGAGTTATAGCTGACATCTGCTCATGTTTTTTGCTTTTTTAGTCTTTCGGCTTCGATTTCAATTAAAATACGGGCCCCTCCCTCGAGCTATCCAGTCGAAGATTCTTGTTTGCTTTTACCAAATAGAGCCCACAGCAGACCCATAGACGTGGTTGTGGTAGTGGTAGTTGGCGTCGAAGCCGGAGTCGGAGTCGGCGTCATCTGCAGTCAGCCGTGAATGGTTTGGAAAACTGCTGCGACTTTTTCTCACTTAAAGCAGTTGGCACAATTTATATGCGTTTTCAATAAAAGTCGAAATAATTCTGCCAAGGTTCATAGCCCGCGCAAATGAACTTGGAAACGAGCGAGACCCAACAACACCAACAAAAACAACAACAGGAACAACAACAGACTGCCTGCCAATGAAGGCAATCAATTTCAATTCAGTTTTTTCGCTTTTCTCTTGCTGGCGTCCAAAGCCAATGAAGCGTCTAAAGGGCAAAGACGACGCCAATTGAGGCAAACGTTGAACCTTTCTTTTTGTCGTTTTTCTTTTTCTCTTCGACGTTTTCTTGTCGCTGTTGCTTTTGGAGCAAACAAAGGCACGCTAAGCGTGCTGATGAACCCAACTAAAAAAGAGTAGTCAGCCATCCCTTTACACGTATGTATATGTATGTGTAAATATACATATATATACATGTATACATATATTTATATACGAGTATGTATGTATGTATAGCCGGCGCTACTTCATTGTCATCATTGCCGGTGATTCGCAGCGATTTTAATCCAGGCGTGCACTATATGCCATGCATTTGCAATTAAATTAAAGAGCATACATACGTTGTATGTACTATGTGTGTTTACTGTAAGTATACATAGTAATGCCAGGGGGTGGCTTGTACCTTGTGGTCAGTTTAGCGACGCTTTTCCGGAAGCTGCTGCAAATGCTCCGCACCCAAAGGCCGTCCGCCCCTGCTTCACCGCCCAAGGCAGACATCGTTTCCAAAAGTCTAGCGGATTACCAATTCTAGACGCCTAATACCATTTATGGGCCATCGTTACAAATGTTTCGATGTCCGTCTGTTTGTCCAGTCACTGGCTTGTCCTGCTGTCCGCTTTTCCGTTTGTGTGCTCTTCAAGCTTTTCCTCGACTGCTAATTTTAGTTCTTGTTCTCTTCCATTCGGGCCAGACCGGGCCTGTGCCTGCAAATGCTTGGGGGCCAGCCCCGACCTCATACTCATACTCCCCACTTATACACACACACACACACACACACACACACACACACACACACACGCACATAAATACACTTGGCGTCAGATTTTGTATGGCTCCTGTAAGCCGCGTGCAAAGTTTTTGCCAAGTTTCTGTTTCGGTTTCTCTTCCACTTTCTCGTGCGCTTTTCCGTTTTCCCTTTTAACTTTGGGCCATATATTTTTCACATTTATTGCGGGTATTTTGTCTTATCACACCCTCGTGCCTACAGTGCTCGCAAAAAATGCCAGCGGCAACAACAGCATTAGTGGCAGCAAAGGCAACGTCTGCAGCTCATGGCTAAAAACGTAAGCTGTCTCCATGACGGTGTGTGTAAGCATGGCTGTTGGGTGGGGGAAGTGGTGGATGTGGCGGTGGCGGTGGCGGTGGCAGTGTCGATGTTCGTGGAGGGCACTACAGCGCTGCAAGGCAGAGCCCACCAACCACCCACGAGATTAAAAATGCCATAAAGACAGTAAGGGTGAATGGCTCTAATGGCTGCCGTTATGCTTTGTTGTTGCTGTTGTTTCTCTTGCTCTCTCAGCTCTATTGTCCTCTCGCTCACTCATCACGCATATATGTACTTGTGTGTGTGCGTTTGCAAAAAGAACCGACAACCGTTACCAGGGCTGTGCGTCTAGGTCGATTGTGGCCAAATGTGTCTGTGCCGCGGAAAGTCGAATCGTTAAGGATGCGTGTCAGCCTGTTTAAGATGTTGGTAAGGCAAGACAATGTTATGTCCCATGCACGATATACTTATGCTTGTCTCCAGATTTGCTAGTTTGCGGAAGGGGGCGAACCATTAATTGGCCCGGAAAACCTATTCAAAACTATTTAGAGGAAATAGTAAAATTTTGTTTTTTGAATTATTTTCAGAGGGCTACTTATTTTTATTGGAGTCATATTAATAGCTTTCTCTAATACAGTATATACTTTTAGTTTCGAAGAATACAAAAGCGCCATATAAATATATAAATGTATTACAAGAACCTTTTTTTTATTATTTTAAGTCATATTGAAAAAGAAACAATTTTGGCGGTCAGAAATAGTTTCCTGTTCTGACAATACAGAAATAAATTGAGCTCCCTTGGTCTTTGGTTGTTCCTAAACAGTATTTACGATAGTTCTTTCAGGGGCTGCGATGTACGCTCTTAACTGATATCCAACATTTCCATGTTGCCAAATCTGCCTCCACAAAAAAACTCAACGCTTAGTTGCTGTTATTTTCGCTTTCAGGCCAATAATTGTTGAACCAAATGTGACCTATTTATTTATTTCATGTCATGTTATTTGATATAAGACTGAGTTTTAAATTCATTTCGGGTGAACCGCTAAATTTTGCATTTTACAAGATTTTAAAATGTGTTAAGCAATATCTCTAAGACTACTATCTCCATTCCATCTTCCATTTACTATTTGAAAAGTGATTATGACTAATATTCTGAGCCTTTTCGCAATGACAAAATTCACTCTGAGCGTTGACATGCTCTGACAAATCTGTTTAATACTATTTTCGAAAGCTTTTGTAGGAGTCCATTAGTATTATTGTAATTATTACAAGAGTGTCTGGTGTATGGTTGTGTCTCTAGTAATTTTAATATTTATTTTTTGTGTTTGCAAATAAACAAAGCTGCCCAACCATTTAATTGCATTCATCGACACACACGACCATAAATTAAGGCCTCTAAGCTAAGAGTATTTGCATTTACTAAGTTTATGTAAAGTAGTTGAGTTCAGAGCCATATATACCCGATGAGTTTCCTTAAATGGCGTTTGCCAGACCACCTCCTCATGCTACCACTCCACACTTCTAGCAACAATTACTAGTCAAACTGTGTATATTAGAATAGCAGAAACAAGCAATTCCAATAATGGCGCGAAATATTTGATGAGAATATATTAATCCCGCAGGACCAGCGAACACACGCACAGACATTTGCAATACTCCACCACCATCCCATAGATCCGCACAAATATAAGAAGGTGGCATCTCAGACATATATTTTCCAAGATTAAGCACACAATTAGCAATTTATGCTGCCGATGCTGACGCTGAAACAGAAACTGAAGCTGACGCGGGTGCTGGCTGTGCGCCCTCCTTCCCTGCCTGGAGAGTGGGAGGCGCGCGCGGCAGTTAGCAGGGCAACATCAGAACAGGATTGGCAACGCATTGCCCATAAATTGCGAAAAGCACCCCGTGCACTGCTCCGCTCTTAGCCGCCTGTCATTGCCAGGTTGAAGCTCTTGCTGCTGCAGCTTCTGTTGTTTTTGTTGTTGTCTGTAGTTCCCGGATTACACGGCAACAACCCCCGGCGGCAGACAATATACCCTGCACCACCACACCGCTGTCTAATGCGAAGCTTCGTGCGGCTGATTAAATTTAAATAAATTTAATAAACATAAATTATTTGCAGCGCCAGCAGCTTGTTAGCTCTGTCTTCCCCGAGCAGCAGGCCAATGGCGGCGTTCACTGCCCCACCCACACCCACATCCACTCGTCCCCCGACTCAGCCTGCGGCTTAGTCAGAACCTCATTCAGCTTAGTCGTGCCGGCTAAAAGCCTTACAAAAGCACCAGATGCTGCCCATTTCCCAAGCGCTATTCAGCTTCTCAACCTTTAAGAGGCTTTTCTCGCAAAGTTTAATTAGTCCTGTCCGCTTCGGCCTGATAATTACGTATTTGCATATCCCTAGAGAGCTACGAGTTCGCTGCCTATTACAAAAGATCGTTCCAAACTAGCTAGAACATTCCTCATTGGAAGCATTTCGAGAATTTGTTGAGGCATCAGAATTAGAATTAGGTGTGTGTGTGTGTGTGCGTGTGTGTGCGTGCGTAATAAATAAATGCCTCTCAATACTGCTATGGCCACAAATTTGTTTATATACCTTTCAACATGCTATCCGGGAAGTTAGTTTCGAAACTCCATACCAAATATAAACAAATCAGCATAAGGCCTACCAGAAACCCACAAAACACACGAAAAAGGAGTGAAGTTTGTTTCTCATAATTCTTCACATCGTTCTGTCGATGACAAATGGCCGCCCGACACGCAGAAGCAAGTGGATTGGAAATTGGGATGTGGGATATGGGCTCATTCCCGGCGGGTTTGGGGATAAGGGATGAGGGAAGAGATAACATAGCTTTTACTTTCAAAATATTATTTTCGGTATCATAAGAAAGTATAATGCACATTATTCAAACTACTACTCTCAAAATGTGGTTTTGTCTTGATTTCTTGAATTAACAATGAATGAAGCATCTAACACTATTATAATACCGCTATACTAGTTTAGTGCGAATGTATGCAAAACACGACAGACCCTTTCTATTCCATATCAAAATATTTTCCTGTTGTTGTTGTTATCCCTATAATATTTAATAATACTCATTTTAATGAAAGGCGCATAATTTTATTAGTCGATAAAATGGGATGCAAGTGATTTAAAAAGTGAAGACAAAATGTAAAAGCTTCATAGACAGGAACATCAATCCCAAATCGATCACTTTTTTATGACATTTTATTACAATTTCCTGATCTATACTATATATATTAAGGCTCCAAACAGGATGAAAAAATAAACACATACTTATGTGTATTGCTTACGTCAATACTACTTACTAGACACTTTCCATTCCATACATATCCTTAATTCGCAATTTGGTATGCCATGACAAACTTTTTCAGACAAATTTAAAAGCTTCATTAAAATAAAAAAAAAATAAAAAATAAAAAAAATAAAAAAACTGAAAGATAGAGTTGAGCAGGTCCAACTCTAACATACCCTGTTTGCAATCCACAAAATAATAATTCAAAATATTTTTCAAAGTAACGTACGTTTCTTTCTATGCGTGTGAGTGTATGTGTGCAGTACAGAGTTGTGGAAAAGCAGCAATAACAAAAAAAACCTACATTTACGGCTGTAACTTTCTTAACTTTTCATCTTGAATAGAATAAATAATAATTGGACGTAATTGTCGAATTTTAGAAAAATTCCAAATATTACTGGACCTATGGAAAACACTATTACTGGGGGAGTGGCAATACATCAAAAAGGAAAAAAACAAACTCGGGCTTTCTAGGTCTTAAGGGGCTAGGACAGACGAACAGGGTTATATCGACAGATGTCGTCATGCTAATCAGGAATACATACATTTTTTGGGGTCTGCCGACTGACGGAGGCCTTTTCGTGTGAGATACATTCGCACTAAACAATTATTTTCCTTTGGGTATAGGGAAAGTTCTTTCAGCAACCATTCCTCAAGTACAGTAAAATTTGCCAGTCGCTCAAAGCCGTTTCTTCTATCATTCCATAAGACGAATCTCACTCTGCTGCAATAATGAACAATTCATATCAGCGCTATTTGCAAAACATTATTTTAGTGCGAAGATAACGATTCTGGGAATACAAAATTTGCGCGCCAAAAATCAACAAACAACTACAACACTAACAGAAAAAGTTGTTGGCAACTGCAATTCTTACAACGGGTATGGCTGTCAGAAATTTGGTAAACAAAAATCATGAAATTTATGTGCTCCCACTAAGCTTTACGCCCAACACAAAATGCAAACGATTCAAATTAATTGTCAACAATAACAAAAATATGAACAAGCAACCTCCAATCGGCACAATGTTTCAGAGTTCTGTCAAACGATATGTAAATTTGTTGAATATTTAGGCAGACATAGAAACAGAAAGACAAGAGCTAGAAACAAAAAACGAAAAATACAACGCATACAAAAATGTTTGTTTATTGTACAATTTTGTGTTGTTTTATAAACAAGCGTGGTCGCTGACATTGTCGTTGTTGTTGTTCTTCTTCTTCTTGTCGCCGCTGTGCCCCCACTACAACAATAACAAACAGTAACATCAGCTTGAAATTCACGCACACTCAGGCACTGACAGCACCCATACACACAGGCACACACGTACACACAATTGGCATACAACTATGGCGCTTTTTATTCCACACGTCCGTCTACTCGTCTGTCTTTCTGTCCACCCGTCCCTCCGTTCGCCTTTCCCTCCGTTTGCCCGCTCGTCCATGTTTCTGGGTGCGTATGTGTGTGTATCTTTATTTTACGCTTTGAATTGTTTTTATGATTTTATGTCATCATAAGTTTCTGTCTGCTTTTTCGTATGTTTACTGCGGTTATTTATTCGCTCGTCTATTTATTGAACAATTACGTTTATGATTATTAATAATTTTAATTGTTAATGTCATTGTTATAGACACTATTGCCGTGGTCGTTGCCGCAACCGTTTTCGCTGCCCCGACTCACATACACACGCCTTGCCCACCTTCAGCAATATTTGCTGTTGCGTCTTACTCTATTTACGAGTCTAAATTTAGCCATCGCCACAACGTCTAGGTCTTAAACTTCGTTCTTCTTCGCTTGGTTAAGTCTGTCCCCCTTGCTCCTATTGTGATGGAGATGTTCAGGGAGACCTATTAATAAATCATTTCAATTTCGCGTCATCCAATTGTCCGAGCAATTTATGAGGCACTTACAGATTTTTAATTGAAAAATGATTTTTGTGCTTTACACATCGAACCGGTTCGGTTAACTAGCCGTTCAGTCGGGCATTTATTCAGCCAGTTAACAGTTTGTTGAGCGCTTAGCATTTAACGCTGATTTGTACTAGTTGATGCCTAATAAAAAGCGAAATGTGTGCGAACCCGAATTGTAGAACAGATCGAGTATTCATTTTAGCAATTAAAAGATATTTAAACGAATGATCATTGAAATTGATGCATCCTGTAAGTTTTTAGCTAACTAGAGCAGCTGGTATTGGGCATTACAAAAGCTACGAACAATACTCCGTTCAGTTCACAAAATGACAATTCATCTAGTTTATCGCCTACTTTTTTTAATGCTTATATGAGCCATTGCATAAAGATCAAGTCTAAGTTTAAGGCCCTTCTGGTAAGATGTTTGTGGTTTTCGAATTCGAAGCGATATTAGGCATTGTCTGCGTCAAAACTGCATCTAGTGCACTCCACGGTGACTCTATGTTCGAGGGGCGCAACGAAAAATCAATAAGTCTCTCAAATGCTCAAAATCTTACGGCACATTGTGTGATTTTCGCTCAAAACTTGCGCTCCAAAGTGGCTGCTGCTGGCCTGCAAACAATTCCGGTTTGGTCGCCTGCGCCGACTCACCACTCACCTCAACGCTCTCTGGATGCGCTCAAGTCAACTCAGTTGCCATGACAACGCGTGCGTGTGTGCGTGTCTACCTGTGCGACACAGACACTTCGGCGGCCATATTGGATTCCATCAGTCCTGTTACGTGGCAAACACACTGCAGCCATCTCGCTCGCACCTGCAGCGCCAGGCGCGGCAAGCGTCGTAAATCTTTTTTAGGGGCGCGTGTGTCCTGGGAGTCGTGATTTATAGGACGAGTTGTAGCTGCTTATTGTACCGTGTAAATAATTTAGATTATTGTGGAATTTCTCCGGGAAGCTCTCATGAAGCGAGGAGGTTGATTAGAAGCGGTAGCATTTGCCAGCAGTGGACAGACTTTCATTTGTGGGACGTGGATTGCGACTGGCATGGGGACTAGTACATTTAAATGGAAAACGCTTTTCTCCTTATTTTTGTAGCCAACGAATTTGATGAAATAAAACGAAATAGGAATAAGGAATACAAATATACGTAGTATAGTAGTCCCAGATAATAAATGCACTTTTACACAATCGCGGTAACTATAAATTCTTTAGTATCGGGTTTGACAAAGTATTGTGATTGGAAGAATACTTGGGTACAAATTTATCTTTTGCAAACTCTTATTTGGCATTGAAGCCAACTTATCGCTAATTCACCGAAACACATCGGCAAATATCGACACACTCAGCCCATCGTAAATATTTTGTCACAATGCCGTCTCGACAGCCTAAAAAACGAATGCGCCGCGAACTCAAATTACTGTACAATGATTTACAACGGCCAGGAAATTTGCAAAAAATGCACCTTTCAAAACATTACGCAAAAGTTGTCCCTTCACTTTTGCTGTTCCGCCACACACAAGCTGCAACCATAAAAAATTGCGTCGTGGCATGAAAACCTTTTTCCGAGTTGCACTGGCCCAGAGCCCGATGCAGGCAATACCATAAAATGGCAAACGAGAAAGAAAAACCGTGCCCAAAAACAGTTTGCAAATATCGATATTTTTATTTCCGAAACGTAAACACCGAGTGAACTTCCATAGTCTGCCCAGTTTCACCGGCGAGCTAAAAATTCGCACAGGTAGCGTGGAAAATTGGTAAAAAGCAAAATAAGTGAAAAGAATACAACAGCAATCGAGAAAATTGCTCCGAAATGTTAAAAAATAGCCACAGTAAAACGGCTGTAGACGACCTGCTGCTGAGAAATGCGCTGCTGGTGCCGCTGTTGGCTTACCCTTTCCACTTGCATGCGTCGCAACGCCGGCCGGGAATCAGAACCGACCAGACAGTCAGTTAACCAGCCGAGGGCCCCTAGGGAGCCCACAGTGGATGTCCCGGGGCGCTGATGCTGGAAATTCCTCGCACTGCGTGTCGGCCGCCGCTGACGTCAGAGATATTGACCAGGGCACACCTTCAATTTCTCCCTTTCCCGGCCGCTTGTGCGACTATAGGTGGTGAAGAGCCCTCAGTTGCTTAAGCTAGAAGGGCTGAAGAAGCGGACTCGTGTAATGCATTAGCTTTCTCTCCCATCTCCATTACTTCAGTCGCAATTCAATAATTCCAGGCTGCCATCGTTGGCGATATTGTTTTTTGTTGGTTAATAAGTATTTGTTGACTCTGGCTAATGCATACACACAAATCATCTGTTGGCCATTACCAAGACGCTTTAACGATTCAAGCGCGCTGTTCTGCCCCCAAAAATACATGTGTTTCAGCCATAATGGGATGCCGAGTTCCATTTTTGTCAGTCGCCGCATCTTCGCAGCTCATTAAGGCTGGCAGAACAAAAAAGAGGAGGAAATTAATTGCTGCACAACTCATTCAATTGGCTCGTGACTGAATGACTAACGAATCTCTCCTTTCTTTGTTCGCCCTCGTTGCAGGTCCTAACGGTTGCCCACGTCGTCGCGGTAGGCAGACCTACACACGCTTCCAGACATTGGAGCTAGAAAAGGAGTTCCACTTCAACCACTACCTAACGCGGAGGCGACGCATTGAGATTGCGCATGCGCTGTGCCTGACAGAACGCCAGATCAAGATTTGGTTCCAGAACCGACGCATGAAGTTGAAGAAAGAGTTGCGTGCCGTCAAGGAGATAAACGAACAGGTGAGTCGGCGTTTCGGACTAAAGTCATTCCGAGTTCATTGACGAAAATATCATTTCATTAAGAGGGCGATTGGAAATTTTTGCTGTGATTTGCATATCGAAGCAATGTCCGGACTGTTCAGACCACGTACACATGAATGATCATAACACCTCATTTAGATCAACTTGTTCAACTTTATCTAACCGACCCATCTCTTTTCCGAACTTCTACATTCTTTAAGGCACGCCGTGATCGTGAGGAGCAGGAAAAGATGAAGGCTCAGGAGACGATGAAATCCGCCCAGCAGAACAAGCAAGTGCAGCAACAACAACAGCAGCAGCAACAACAACAGCAGCAGCAGCACCAGCAGCAGCAACAGCAACAACAGGATCACCATTCGATCATAGCACACAATCCGGGCCACTTGCACCACTCCGTCGTCGGAGTAGGTCAGAACGATCTCAAGCTCGGCCTGGGAATGGGTGTGGGCGTCGGCGTCGGCGCCGGCCTTGGCGCTGGCCTCGGGGGCAATCTGGGCATGATGAGTGCACTGGACAAGAGCAATCACGATTTGCTGAAGGCAGTTAGTAAGGTCAACTCCTAAGTGGCCTCGCCCTTCTTCCATCACTGGGCGTCTTAGTCACTCGAAAAATTGATAACTTAAACCACAAGTTGATAATTTAAATACGTAAAATTTTACATAGTAAATAGTTGGCCTAAGTTTAAATATTTTTAATGCGCGTGTACAATGGACAAGAGTACATAAAAAACACACATACAATACATGCAAGGAAACTGACTACGAACCGGGGGGCTAGTGCTTGAATTAGGCTACGGCTGAAAATTATCCCCAATCTGTAGAAAATAGCAGCTGCCCAGTTCTACCATAGGCAGGCAACGAATTATTTGAACTATATATGGTAGTTCATATTTATACATAGAATAGAAATAAATGCCTAAGTAATTCTACGTCTATGTAAATTATAAATCTAAAAGAGAAGAGAATGCGAAATATAGAAAGCTTCTTAGCCGACTCGTCAGCAAATGCTGCCGCAGAGATTTCCAAGATCTTATGGTTGAATGGCAGGAAACAAAGATCGATATTTGAAAATCCAACGACCCCGATAGTTGGTCCAATGCTAAAACAAGCGAAGCGAGTTCAACTGTAAAATTATTTGCGACTGCTGTAGAATTATGATATACAAGTATTGTATAGAAACATGTTTAACTATGTTTAATTTATACTACTATAGTGCGTATATATGCATTACATATAAATATTTAATTATATCGCATAGTCTTACCAGTCGTACTTTTGTATTTATTAGATACTTCTGCATAGGTCCATTGAAACTCTTCCATCTTGTTCTGTTTTTTGTTTATTACGAGTATATTAATTGTATCCCAGCTTTGTTTTGTTCGATGCTAAGGTCCTTAATTTGCGTAGTCAAAAGCTAAATACAATAATTTCCTCATTGCCATATTAATATTAATTAAACTACAACCTATTATGTAAAGAAATAACACACAAATATTTCCATGTACGAAAACAAAAATGTCTTGCAATAAGTAAAGATAAACGAGAAATTAATGACGAGGAATGAGAGGTATGCAACATACCTAAAAGCATAATCATGATTTCAAATACGTAATAGTAATTAAACAAACAAAAACAAAAAAAAAAAAAAACAAAAAAGATAAAGGAAAGAACAAATGTCGTTTTGCCAGTGACTAAAATTTTAAATGAATGAGAAAAACAATTTAAGTGTAATATTACAAATAGTTTGTTGGGCGCATTGCATGAACATAAGGTTCAAGTAAACTCAAAAGAATACGTATTAGATTAAGGTTGAAACAACAACAATAGATATTCGCAGCACAGGCGAGCGATTAACGACAACGCGAATGCAGAATGAGAACCCATATACGTAGTTTCCAACTTCCCAAAATTAAATTTACTTAGTATACACATAAAGCTACATACAACTATAAATCGCATTATGAATTGCAAGTATGTACAAGTATGAACATGTGCATTAATACGTATATCGTGTTTCATACGAGTACATGCTCGTATAAATAATATGCATACTTACCTTAAGAAGCGAAAGCAAGCTATCTTACATACAAACACACACTATACACGCACACACACACACAGACACATACACGCATATTTACATAGATACGTAAACAATTAACGGCAAATATATTGCAAAATACAAATATACAAATATGAACTTATAAAGATATGTACGAATATATGTAGCATGGTTAACGATATAGAAGACGGCGCGCCCTCGGGCCCACGCCGACTTGCATTTTGCCGCTCACATTTTCCGAAGGACGACACAGAAAAGAAAAAGCTGCATGAAAGTCTAATCCAAATCTCCTTTCTGAAGTGCATCCAATTGCTTTGTTTTCTGTTATTTTGGCATCGGTTGAAGTGATATTATGGTATATACTCGTACACACATACATATTAACGAGCAAAGTCATATTTAAGTTTCTAGATTTTCTCTAGGACTGATTGCCTTGTTTCAAAATTTCGATCTACTGGAATTCGGTTGCGCTCTGCCTGATTTTGTTTTCTGCTGCACATGTAATACTTATTTTAGTTAAATCAATTTCTTTTCAAAGGCTCTGTTCCAGAGCGTCTTGTTTGACACACAGCCTTATTATATTTTTGTTTTAGTATTGCGCGAAAATAGTTTTGTTAACTTTAGTTTAAGTTTAGTTGTGAACATTGTGTATTATATAATTTTATGCGATTCTAAAATGCAAATGAGAATGATTAAAACTCGTTGAAATTTGTTTTATTTTTCAAATATTTATATCCATCATGCTCATATTTGGGAGCAACAGCACAAAAACAACAAAAACCCATCCATTGCGTTGATCGACCTCCGATGGTCCGAAAGCAAGACAACTACAAGAATTAACCTAAACTCTCAACTTACTACTTATATATACGTAGAAGGGCAACAAAAAGGACAACAACAGCAGATAAACAATTTATTTATTATAGAATTAAATAAGAAAGGGCAAATATGCTGAAAAATTTTAATAATTATTAACTCAGATGACAAAATAAAACACATTTCGCTGCATGCGATAGAGGAAAGTTTACACACCGATATATACGTAATGAATTATATTCGCCTTTATGAGGAAATAGTGTTAAACAGATAGCGATAGCAAAGGATGGGAACGCGATTATATTCCAGGCACAGCAACTTTTGCCGTCAAAATTGTACATAAAATTGAGAAATGAGGGAGCGCAACAAATATACTAAACCCTATACACATTTACATTCAATAAATACGAGTATGTAATGGGTCAAGGGCGAAAACAAAAACATACACAATACATGGGAATGGATATTCCAGCAAAAAAGTGTAAAACTAAAAATACTATAAATAAAGAATATTGGCGCTACATAAACAACAATTATACGTAAGGCAACAAGAACAGTGAAATAAATAAATAAATAAATAAATAAAACCAATCACGCGACTTTTCAATGGGGTTGAAGTCGGGTAGGTGGTTTAACAACAATCGGATTCGGATCTCAGATTGTTCGAATACTCAGACCCTCTGAATGCTTTGTTCCATCAATCCCACCCAGTCGGTCTGCCTAGTTCTACTTATCGTGTTCAGTAATCCGTTTCTGCTAGACCTTCTAGATAAATTAGGTATCTAACAGTAGGACTAAGGACTAAGTACAGACAAGAACTGATAGCAAGTAGCAAGCCACTTTAAGTTTCTAGCTAACGCCCCAGCTGAATGCTTTAATGAGTCGCTAGAAGGACTAGCATTTTGTATCTTTGATTGCCGCCAGCAATTACGCCGACATGCCTTCATTGAACTCTCCGAATACTATTCAATGGCCAGATGATTTGCAAGCTATGGTGATGCATAAATTTTCCCTTCCCCAATTGCCGAGCGCATCGTTCGCATGACTGTTGCAAATATTAATTAAAGCGTTCCGGCTTATAGAAATTGATTTCGTGGCTCGGGCCTCAGAAAGGACTTAAGGATCCCTGTGGTCGTCGCATTGCAATTCGAAGCGATTGCCACGTACCGACGAAATGTTGCAAAACGCCTTTAATTAAATTTAATTAATGCGGCAACAACTCAACGGATTATGATAATAAGCGCACACATAACGGCATTTATGGCGCACACATGTGCACAAAGGAGCAGCAGCGTGCAGCCCACTCTCTCCTTAAGGGGGGTGGTGGGGATGTTAGGGCTGAAGTGTCAGGGTAGGGGCGTGTTCGGCGGAGTGTAAGGTTCGGGGAAGACGTCATGTCGCTTGGAGCAACGACAGCGTAATGGCTGCGCCAACGAGCTGCGTCTTCAGCGGAAACGGAAGCACGCAAATGGCTCATGTATGCAATAAAAGAAACTTTCGAAAACGTCAAAATGGCGTTCCAAAGATTGCGCCATTGATGAGTGAGGGCGGGCGGCATAGTGTGCCTTTCCCTTCATCTTCGCCATGCTAGGCACGTAGCTCTGCTGCGTCCTTTGCCGGGCGCAAGCTCGCATTTATATGTTGTTATTAGAAAAGTTTCTCAAATAAACTGGCCCGAAGGCGATCATCGACTTGATAAGGCAGCATTTCCGCTATTTTATTTCATATGCACGCACAAACACACTCATGTACGTTATGCATGTGGATTGGCGAGTTAAGCGCTTAACACCTCAATTACAGCTGTGCACCAATTAGGACATGTGGCAAAATTTGTATGGTTTCCAATTTTAAGCGAATTGTTCCACTAATTTTCATTGACACACATTTTTAAAGATATGATAGAAGTACAGCCTGTCAAATCGACTCCTGTAACTAAAACACAGCCTGTTTGAATTCATTTAAGTGCTAATATACTTTCAATTTACATACGATATATGTATAAAAGTCCATGACTCACTTCAAATGGCCGATACTGATATCTCCAGTACAGCTTTACAATCCGGTAAAGTACTCTGTACAGAATAATTAAATAAATTTAACGAAATTATCAAAATTTGGAAAAAGAACAATTACCAAAGCTGTACAACAATTTGTTCGTCGATTCGAGATTGCACATTTGTATTGGAATTGTGCCTATGTGAGTGAGGTTGTGTGCAGTTCCGTACTGTTAAGCTAAATTAGCAATAACAACAACACCTGTGGATAACTTTCGGAATTGCCCGATCACGATGAAGCTAAGCACTAACCGAAAGTATTTGCAAAGAATTACAAGAGTTATGGAAAATCAGTAGTAGCGGGAGCGTGAAGAGATAATAGAAGATTTTAGAATACCCGTCTACTGCGTTCCCACTCAGAGTCTCTGAGATGTAGGAGTTCAGACAGACAGACAGACAGGCATTACCTAATCAACTCTACATACAACTAGACATACAAAATTTGTTCATTTGAGAAATGCTCTAATAAATAATACCCAGTTTGCCTATCAAGATGAGAAAATGATGTTATGAAGAAATATGAATGACAAACAAAAATTTAAAGAACTACCAGTGTTATATAAAATCGAATAGCGTGTTGGATGAAAGGCTCAACTAACGTTCCGAACTGAGAAGCACCTGCATACCAGATAGAAACAAGTATCGTAAAATCCTAAAACACCTTTGATTTTTGGAAAGTCTATAACCATCTTATAAGTTCAATAATATAGACAGAGAAGAATAATTTTACTGTTCACCCGAAATGTTGTCTTTTTCGAGACGCTTTTAAGATTTAAGTTAAGCTATTTATATTATTGTGGTAATGTGTTGATATTCATAATTTTAGTTAAACTATAGTACTGGATAATTGAAAGCACTTCCCAACTGAGGGACCGTTTTGAAAGACCAGAAGCTGACTAATCTCAAAAGCGGCAGTATTACCGATTTTCTGTCGTGGTGCACCGACCCCAGACAACTGCGCGATTCTAACGCCAAATCTCATAAACTGTGACACTTTATGGGATTCAAATTCGTTGGCGGGCAGAACGGTGCAGTTAAGGAAGAAATATTTTGACATGTCAAACAACGCCGCAAAGCGCTGATCCTACTTTAAATTCAGCGGTGATGCAGCGGCATATGTGCGACATAATTACAAGGCATCGCCATCGCCATCGCAGATGTTGCCGCCAATAGTTGCGCCCGATCCCCGAGCGCAGGACGAAAACGGCAATGTGGCAACATCAGCTGAAAATGGCCAAGCAGAACTCGCGGTCGTGGCAGGCAGTGTAATGCGAAGCAATTACAGAGCCTGTTCCATTTAATTGAAACATAATTTTGCATAAATAAAACAAGGCATAAAACACCCTGTTCGATACCTCGCCCTCACCCTCTCCCGGAAGCTAGGCACAGTCGCCATTAATGTGCGAAGGGTGTTTAAAAAATGCAAACAAACGCGCCCCGGCCGAGTCCATTATTCCCCCTGTGTGTTCGTCCCCGTATGCATGTGTGTGTGTGTGTGTGTGTGTGTGTGTGTGTGTGTCTGTCTGTCTGAGTGTGTGTGTGTGTGTGTGCGAAAAGGGTCCCAGTCTCAGTCGAGCTATCCATTGCCACCAAATGGCAGTCCCCGTGTACAGCGTTGTTCTGCCATTGTTGTTGCTATGAGATGCGTCGGGTGTATCTCACAGCTCATTGCAAATGCACAGGTTGATTTTATCCCTCGGCACTTTTTCATGTTCTGCCCAAATACTTGGAATGGATTGGCATGTGTGTGCTGTTGTTGTGCTTCCATAGGCTTCCATATTCACATACATGATGCCTGTTTTTTTCGCTTGTTGTTGTTATTTTGTTGTTATTTTCGCAAAATTGCACATGCCGGCGCCCTGCTACGTCATAATTTATTAACAAAACGAAATGAATTTTCGCTTAGTTCTTTCGCCGGCGACAGGCGCTGCTCACATTTTAAAGCCCATGGCGCTCATTTTTCACAATTTTCGCTCCTCAATATGTGCCGAGGGACTTTAAGTATTAAAATTTTTTGCTTTAGCTGATTTGAAGTGAAGCCGGACACACACCATCAATCGCCAAGCTTCTAGTGCACGAAAGATTTCCCCATTCGTACCACCAGACTAGGCCCCAATTCTTAACTGCCCTGTAACCACTCTCAGAAGAAACAAAGAAAATTGATAAAAATGTTTTTAATTTATTACTATTCCCTGTAATTAAAAGGTGAAAGGTGCGAATGTATGTACTTTATGTATAAATAGCCCCAAGACAACCGTCATCTGCCTAGGGCTATATCGACTCGTCTTTTCGAACTGATCAAGAAGATATACATACACTTTGGGGAGTCTGCCTCGACCCATTCTGTGCGTTACATACATTCGCACTTAACTACTATGCTCATTTACCTTTTAGCTGCGAGGTGTAAATAACATTGTGACACTTATATAGCCGAATTTGTCCATCAATCGGCTTGTAGGTCGGTTCATATGAGCACGTGTATTCCTAGAGGGATTGGAGCTAGAGCTTCAACATTTTATAGTACGAGAATTTCCCTTACAAAAAATATAGCTGGTATTATATTATGTAATTGTCGAAGCTACAAAACGCAAACAATCCGAATACTTAAAAACCAATAGACGAGTATAATCTGCAAAAGTGCACGCCGCGTTATGAGCGCCATCATATTTCTCTTGTTGTGCTTAAGACACCCCGACATTAGCACTAAATTTCAACTAAAGTGATCCTCAATATATTATAATAATCCACAAAAACCAACCGACATTCGCATTCAAGAACAAAAAACACAATCTTTTTAATAACCATGAGCGTTCCGACCAACCACCCAACCGAGTTTCCGGGTTCCGGGCCAGCCACTACAGCCACTTAGAACCATCAGCCGCATCCACCCTCGCAGTACGGGGCAGAAAACACGTTGCCAACATTGCAAATTTTTGTTGATTTAATAAAATTACACCCATGAGACTAATTTATATGGAATGCTGGTAGTCGAAAAAGAGCCCGAATTGGTTTCAGGTACAACGCCGCCATTCTTGTTGGCAATGCGCGGACTGCACCGTGGAGCAGATCGGGGAGCTACAAAAACAAAAAGATTATGGGCTAGATCTAACAAAAACAAGACTCAGTGCACTAGTACGGTTAACGACTGTCCCTGTTTATGGATATACTATGTGATTTATATTAAAATAATCAGATCCACACGGAATTATCAGAAGTCGCATTCCTTTTGCAACACCAAAAACAAAGTGAAATTTTAAAATAATGCAAGTTGCGATTACCAGTAACATAAAACAATTTGTGTTTGTTCTTTCATTAAGATAAAAATACTCCTTCCTGTGAATCTAAGCTCTAAAGTTAACTCTCAGAAAATATTTTCTTTTTTTTCCAGCAAACCCAAATGAAATGGTGAGTCTTGAGTTTTGTGGACTGTTGGAGAGGAGACCGGTAAAGGTGTGCTCTCGTGACTTTAAAGTTCTTCGTTTATCGTTCATTACAAACCAATGGCGTCGTTATATACTGCTAAGCTCTTTCGAGACTTATAGGTGAGAGGCCTACGGCAACCACGAAACGTAGCTGCTTTAAGTTAATAAGCCATCTGCATCTGCGTCTGATTCAACTTAATCACCATCGTAGATCCAGTCGTATAGACCAGAATCTACAAAAGCGCAGGGGTATGTAAAGGGAAGGATGTTACAGTCGAACGTGGCAGACAGAGATATACCCTGTGCGCAGGCAAACTTCCACCACTGAGTTATATGCGCCTCTAGTAGAAGCAAAAAGAAGAAGAAGAGCAAACTTGATGCTCAGTTTGTGGGCGTAGTACCGGAGTGAAATTGTTTCGCATATAACTTGTCTATATATATATATACATATATATATATATATATATATATACCTTAAGGGGTCGGAGATGCTTCCTTCTGTCTGTTACATATTTTGAGGAAACCTAATATATTTATTTAATTAATTAGATTATTAAAGTGGCCGTAGTATTTAGAAATATTTTAAATCAGAAAGTAATTATTGTAAATTCGTTATTCGAAGACACAGCTTTCCTTGAATGTATTTTCGATCTTTAGCAGCATATACTTGTATAATAAAAAACCGCTAAGTTCCTACGGTTTTTATAATAAATAACTTCCGTATTCAACATATTTTCAAGGTTTTGCGCCGGCGACTATTTTCAATTTGTAATCCTGACGAAAAGGTCGGTGTAATTCAAGACATTGCCCAATCTTTCAATTCATAACCAAGTAGATTGACGAGCATTTAGAAATTATCTCTATTCTGGTAAATAAGGGAAAATTGGTTTCATTAATCAAATGCTCGACTTCAAAAAAATTCCACTTTTAATTTGACGTGGATTGGTCTACTTTTGACCAAATATCGAACGACCCGAACTTTTTATGGGTAACTGACCAGATCACAGACCCCATATTGTTGGTTAATGAAAATATAGTGAACTATAACGTAGATAAATATTAACGATGAAAGTATAGAAGCTTTTTGAAGGTGTTTTAAGAGAACGCTCTATTTAGAAATAAAGCCACCTATTGGTAGATTCAATATGGACCGGAATTTATGGGCATTGAGAGCGAACATATCAGACTGCAGCAGGACGAAAATATTGTGAGGCCTAGTCTTTATTTTGCCCATGGTGCACGGCAAGGAAGCAAGCTGTTGGGTGGCGCGGCCTTTTCACGGTTGCTGTTATATTTGCGGAACTTCTGTTATCATTTCGAATTAAACTTAGCAGCGACGATGGCAACGGCTGGCCCGCGTTCCTTCCCCGTGGCTTCCACAGTCACCTTGCCTTATCGTCGCGCATGGCTGCCGGCCGGGGTTTCGCCCCCGCCCTGGATCAGCAAACCACCACTTGTGCGCTTCTGAATATACATATGTATGTGTGTGGGTAGGTGTGTGTGTGTGTGTGAGTGTGTGTATGTATGTGTATGCGTTTGTATGTGCGGCTGTGTGTCAGTGTCGGCATCGAGCCCATTTGCTGATTTATATTGAATAATATTGCCGGGCTCGAATTGCCTTGGCTACGGCTGTTGCCATCTTGGCAACGAACGCCGGACCCTTCTTCTGTCGTGGGTCGGTGCCAGTAACGGAGCCGAGGACGGGCTAGAGAGACCCCTGAGAAGACGGGACGCAATTTGCCAGCTAATAAACATTAGGCCGTGCAGCAAACCGACGCGGACTGTGGACTGTGTCAAGTGCTTTGATCGGCGCAAATTTACGACGCTCGCTATTCCAAGGAAATTCCTTTGCTATCTGCGCCAAATCGAATCACCACGAAGAAAAGTTCATTCTGGAAGATAACCATGCAATTGTTTTGCCAACTAACCGTTCTCATAATATTCATGCGCCCGCAGGCTCTTTGAGGAACCGCCTGACATCGGTCCGCCTTTATTTTTGGCAGCCACTTGAACAGATGTCAACGCGTCCTTTGCCGGCAAAATTTCGCTTTTCGCCCAATGCAATCATATTTAATAATACGGTACTCTTCATCCGCTGAACATTCTGACTTATCACTCACACACACACACACTCACATATTGAGGTTCAGCTACAGCGAGTGGCAACGAGAACGATTTTTACCTGAATGGAGTGAAGCGAAGCCATGACGTATCTGTCAGATTAAAGAAAAGTCGTAAAATGCGGTGAGCAAGGATGACAACAACTACCTCAGTAACAGAAACAACATCACGCAGACGACACGGCCATTGTGTTGCCTTCCATAAAAATATGGCAGTTGGTTGGCTGGCTGGTTGGTTTGCTGGTCGGTTGGCTGGTTGGTCGGTTGGTTGGCTGTCTGGTAGGTAGGTTGTACCCTGCCCCCGACCATTCCTTGCCCGTGACTCGGTTATAATTTTAATTGTTTGACCGTGGGCATTTCTTATTTATGCGTGAGCGCTCAGATACCAGCTAGTTGCTCCCATAGATGCATTCCATCCTCCATCTCTCTAAGTACATACACATCTATGACACAATGCTTTGGGCTTGTCCCGACCCCTGTCCCATCCATCCCGTCTTGTTTGGATCGTTCGTTTTGTTTTTCAATTGAACATTTACGACTGTAAATAGGCATTAAAATGTCCGCTTGCCGCTCTGTCGCCAAGAGGTTCATTTTTATGAAACGGTGCAATATCTTTCCAATTTGATCCTTACATGCGACTTCTGCTTCAGCCGACATTTTCGAACACTTCCGCCCGGTCGTTGTCGTTACGAAGACAGTTATGACTTCAAACTTCTCATTAAACTAACATTTAAGATATTAAACAGACCATAAAAATTATCACACGCACATGTGAGAGACGTTCTGAGATAGGGACAATACCTAAATTTGTCATTGCTTGCGATTGTAAATATGTACTATATATGAGTGTGAAGTTAATTATTATTTCATTAATATTTCCCGCTAAGCTAGTCTTCCAAATTCTTTCGCCGGCTAATTTAAGTGAATGATTAATGGTCTGGATATATGTATCCCACCAACTTTGCTTTGACTTTTTAAAACGCTCTCATCGAACCAAAGGGATGGCAGGACAAATTCGTAGGTGAATATTCACGACCAGTTCCCTATTTCTGTTCGCTACTATGAAATTATAGTACTCTATAGTACTGAAGTTACTTCCAATGCTATGGCCATTAATATCTCTACTGATTCAGAAAGGTCGGTTTTTATAAAAACAAAATTTGAAAACATTACCCAGCTTTCAGTTAAGAATAGAACAAAACTAAAGCTATCAGCCAAGATAATGCTAATGACCTCTTCGATGGTTTCTGTCCTTCCCACAAGTGTATCGACTGTGTGTCTGATGTTGGCTGTGTATGTAGTATGTATGCGTATCTCTCATATATATCTAGAACAGAAAAGTTACAACGGCCAATCAAGCCGACAGATTTCGATGTGGGGCAACTATTTCAGTGCTTCAAATGAGCTTCATAAAAATGATTCAATTGGCAGTTTGGTTGAAATAAACGCCAGAGACGGCTTTGTTCTCATTGTCTTTCGCGTTGTTGCTCTTGCTGCTGTTGTTGTTGGTTGGTCGCGAGGAAACCAGTTTCCTCAACTTACTGCTCTCGAGCTCTCGACTGGCTGTTCAAGTTAAGCGCCGACTTATAAGTTTAATGCGCTTTCGATAATGACAACGAGCCCAGACAGCTCCTCTCCCTTCCCCCGATGATGCGAAATGTTAAAATAAAACAAATTTATGTTGCAATTAATGGTCGCGATAAATTTGAGCCTGGGGCATGTTGTGGTCCATAAAGTTGTTACAAAGCTCGGGCCTGTCCGATATGGGGAAGCGGCGAGGCGTGGAGCTGGAGAGCGGCAGATGCTTATGAAATTAACACATAATCAAGCCAACATGTGCGACATTTGCATATGGAATTGAATTAAGTTTTATTTAAATTGAAATTAAAACGGCAGAGTGACAACGAACGCCTTTCAGCCAAAGCCCCGCCCGACTTCTGCCTTCTCCCAGTTGCGCTAGCGAACAACAGTTACGTTCGAGAACAGCAGCGGAGGCAGGGCGATACAGAGATGGCGGAGGCAAGGAAAATTTAAAATTTTAATTAATTTGAGCGACGCGTACAGGAAAACTTTTCGACGGAATTTCGAACATTCCCAAATGAAGCAGAGTATACGTAGAGACAAATTGTGGCCCGACTTAGTTGGCAGCGGCTGCGCTCGCTTCCTGGCATCGGCTCGTCGAAGCCCGCATTTGGCTCAAAGGGGTAGCGTAACCTAATACAAAAGCCACAAAGGCAAAAAGTTTCTTGGTGCAGCGACAGCCGCGAGAGGCACACACACAGACACACGGACAGACGCACACAATCCAAAGGGGACTGGCAGACAGGCAGACAGAGAGACAGACAGACAGACAGACAGACAGATAGACAGACAGACAGACAGACAGAGAGAGAGACGGCTGGATGAACTGACAGACAGCCAGCAGTGACACAAAGTTGAGTTTGAGTTTCAGTTGCGGTTCAAGTTTTTGGGATGCAGCCATAAATTATCACAGACAAAGTCATTCGTTCCATTTCGAGTGAAAAACGCAGACCTCTCCGCGGCTCCTCAGCCGGAGCAAGAGTCAAGGCAGGGCCAGAGCCAGAGCCAGAGCCAAACAGGAGGCAGTTGGTTGGCAACGACAACCGCAGACACCGGCAACGCTAGCACCACAAACAATAACAACAACGGCCTTTTAACACTGCTTATGCCTGAATGTGTTCTCGTATCTTTGGAATCACAATTCCATTTTAAATTAAAACCAAAAGCCAAACGTGTGGAGGCGAAAAACCCAAGACCAAGCCGAAACACCAAAAACAAAATGAGCGCGTCGAAGAAAGCGAATACGAATGAATACGAATGCGTGTTGTTGCTCAGTTACCTCCGCACACAAAACACAAAGGCCGAAACTAATAATAATAAGAGAAAGACAAAGAACGAATGGTCCATAAAAGGGCTACAAAAAAGATAAATTGCATCTTGGCGACCGTTCAAGTAACGCAGCGCAGCGCTAATCGGAAAGAGGAACAGATACAGATACATAAAAATATGCATATAATGGCCGATCATTGGGTGTGGCTGTCGATATCGACGGCGGACGGCGGACCGTGGACGGTGAACTGTGCGGGTCCATTGTGGTTCGCACAGCGATGCCTATCGATGGTATCCCCACTTTTCGTAATCTGACCCGTAGGTCGGTCTATCACTTCACACGCATCAAGGCGTATCATACATTTTTTAGGCAGGGAGATATATTACCTATTTATTGATATTGCCACTCTAACAATTCCTAAAAGTAACACAAGATTATGTTATTATCTTCCTCGAAAACTTTGCTTTGCTGGAGTTTGTCTAAACGATCTTTAGCATACCTCCCTTGAACATTTCTTCAAGGAAGCCAAAAAGGCAAATTGAATTCAACAATTATGATACCTATTCGTTTCTAAATGATAAAATACTTATAGAATAGACCATTTAGAGATCCAAGATGCAGCCGCTGAAAACCCACATGGGAATTGAAATCAAATGTTCTCTTCATTTTGCATTTGAGATTATTTCAGGGGCAGCCATTGTCGAGACAGACCATATCAGATGACTGCAAATAGGTTTTGTACCGAAAACTTATTGATTTCTAATGATATGAGAACCAAATGAAAACGAGTATCTAATGCCTCCTACAGCAACATTTCATGATATTTTGTCGTCTTGAACACTTTAATTTAACTTAAAGCCATATTCAATTCCTAATTTAAATATGAATAATATTCAAAACAAAGTAAAATTCTTTGTTATTAATTTGAATCATTGTCAATTTAATTTGTAACCAATTTAAATTGTAATAAGCACCCATTTCGAATAACAAATAGTTAAATTTACTTTGTCATCCATAGAAAATTGCACTATTTTTCTCAACTTTTTTGTAGTGGATAATAAAAACTCCCTAAACGGACACCTCTCTTAACAGGACACCCCTCTTAGATGGACACTTTTTCTAGAATATTCGTTTTGATATAATTTTTAAAGCAAATTCGACTCTCTTGTGCGGACACTCGCTTGGGCGCGGAAAGTTTTGGTAATGGACGATTCAAATACATGCAAAATTATTTCCTATTTTTGTACCCTGTACCCAAAGGGTGAAAGGGTATAGTAGGTTTGTGCGAATGTATGTAACACACAGTAAAAGTATATATATTATTGATCAGTATGAAAAGACGAGTCGATATAGTCATGTGCGTCCATCCGTCCATCATGATGATAGGCTGATTTAACAGGAAGTTATAGCTATATATGTAAATATGACCAAGCAGTGACCGCAGCTGTTTTTGTTGTTACTGCTTTGCACAGGCACACACAAACACACACATATACGCATAGATACGCATAATTATACTACACATATGTACAGAGTATTTCAAAGTCGGGATATCCGCTTTAGCTTCTCTACTTGTTTAATAACATTTTGTATATGCTTCCATAGGCCAATTTTAAAGTTATAGACATATATGTGATCTCTACCAAAGCTCTGCCAGCAACTGTTATTGTTGTTGCTGCTGTGGCTCAACTCTGCTCACAACAATTCCGATGTAAATATGCAGTCATACACCTGCTACGTTGCTTTGGCCCGGGTTTGTTCGCAGACCAGTGTGTGCTGTAATTTATGTTGGACTCCCCAAAGGAGCTAACAGGAATCCCAGAATGCGAGTTCGTTTTCTGCGTATGGCTCGTTTCGAATCACGGCGTTACCATCATCGCATAAAGCATGATTTCAAAAAAACTTGCAGTTTTATAAATTCTGTAAGAGTGGTCTCATATCTAATAAATGTCGTGGTTTATACTTTTATGTGCGTGAATGTATTTATTACAATGCCTACACTGTCAGCAGGACACCTTCCTTCTCCTGTACATCGAGCTGAACTAAACTCTTTATGTTTCCAAGTTCTACACTGATAAAAAATAAATTGGAGAAATATTTTATAATTATTAAAATTAAACCTTTGGCGTGAATCAAACCCACGTCCACATCATCATTTAATATCGTCACACTTTAAATTTAATATTATAATATTCATCTTGAAATTGAAGTGTACACACTTTAAATCTACTATAACACGCGATGGTGCAAAATCGATGGTAAAACAAGTAAAAAAGCTAAAGTCGGGTGTCCCGACTTTGAAATACTCTGTACATATGTTTACAATAATTATAGAAAAAAAAAATAAGAAAATTAAAAAAAAAAAATGTGATCGATTTTACCTCTCTCGGTATTCGAACTCACGTAAAGGGTATATAATTGCCCATTTACAAAGCAATTGCGTCTGTGTGAGTGTATGTATGCCTATGCGCATCTATTCGTGTCTGTGTAAGCATTTTCGCAGTCAACCAAAGCACCAGCATCAACAGCCGCGGGCAGCGCTTGAGCAGCGCTGCAGCAGCAAATATATTTATGGCTATAACTTCTTGTTAAATCGGTCTATCATAGTGAAACTTGGCATACGGGCACATAATAACTAACTGGGGGTATTTGCAAAATTTCGAAATTTCAAGAATTACTGGAGTTCGAGAAAATCGTGATTTGCGGATTTCTGCGTATTCATACAAGGCATCTTGGACTAAAATTTGGTGTTCCTAGGTCTTATAGTCTCCGAGATAAAGGCGATTATACGAATGGAAAATCGGGAAAACCCCCATAGGGGGGAAGTGAAGGGGAAAATCAAAAAAATAAAACAAACTTGCACAGAGTACAGACATAAGGCATCTTTGTGCAACATTTGGTGTCTCTAGCTCTTATAGTCTCTGAGATCCAGGTGTTCATACGGACGGACAGACAGACAGACAGACAGGGCTAGATCGACTCGTCTCGTCATGCTGATCAAGAATATATGTCTGTCTGTTACATTTTTCAGCTCCCGCAAACCTAATATACTTCTGTACATTTCATGTACAGAGTATAAATAGTTAAATCTACGTGTAAATATTGAAATTTAGCTCTTTTTTTATCAGTGTAGATACTATGCTTACAATAACATCACAAATCTACACTTTCTCCCACTCTAATAGACGTCCTGCCCCTTTGTGACGACACACACCCTTTACGCGAGTTTCAGTACACGGGAAGGTATAATCGATCACAACATATTTGTAATAAACCTAATTCATTGCACATACGCAAAACACACATAGACACAGTATTGAGATATTACTTGTATGTATGCGTTACGTACTTTTGATTTTACTAATTTTATTGAATTATTTTAATTTTTTTTAACTACCTAAAAACAAGTAGAGAAGCTAAGGTCGGGTGTCCCGACTTTGAAATACTCTGTACTCTTAACACATGGCTTAGAATAATTATAGAAATTCAGAAAAAAATATATTTTTTTTCGATTTTACCACTCTCGGTATTCGAACTGACATAAAGGGTGTATAATTGGACATTTACATAGAAATTGCGTCTATGTGAGTGTGTGCATGTCTATGCGTGTCTATTCGTGTCTGTGTGAGCATGTTCGCAGTCAACCAAAGCACCAATATCAACAACAGCTGCGGGCAGCGCTTGCCAATTATATTTATGGCTATAACTTCCTGTTAAATCGGTCTATCGTAATGAAACTTGGCATGCGGACACCATATCACTAACTGGGTGTATTTGGTGTAAATTTGAGTTCGAAATTCAAAAAAATAAAGCAAACTCGTATAGCGTACATACATACATAAGGCATCTTTGTGCAAAATTTTGTGTCTCTAGCTCGGACAGACAGACAGGCCTAGATCGACTCGTCTTGTCATGCTAATCAAGAATTTAAGCACCTTGTGAAGTCTGCCCACCTCTTTCTGCCAGTTATATTTTTCACTTCCCGCAAACCTAATATACTCTTGTACATTTCATGTGCAGAGTATAAAGATCAGTAACTCTTTCCATTCCATTCCATTCGCTTTTAGGGGGTTTTCCGATTATATATATTGCTCATATATTCAGTTTTAATTTTAAAATCTGCTTGTGTAGCTGTGTTGTCATTCAAAAGTAGAACGAACTAATTGTTTGTTGTAAATTGAGATTGATCATGATAAAAAAAATGTGCAAAAAGACACAAATTCTCAATACAAGAACATTTTATGCTTACATCAACTCCAATAGATGAATATAACAATTTGGATCTTGAGAGAGAATCCAATACAAAAATCGCTAAAAGTGCGACAGACTTGAAATCTCACTCTCGGCTGCTCACATGATCTCAAAATGCAGTCACTTCGATGAATTACTGCGTTTTTCTTTACTTTGGACTGCAGTTCCGAAGTCAGTTCTGAACACAACATCTTGCAATATAATTTGTGCGTATTTGGACTCAGATACATTAATTTTTTATTATTTATTATTAATCGCGAGCTCCTTAATTAATATTAATCATTTTTAATCAACGATAGCACAAAACAAAATGCCAGTGAGTTTGAACATTATTATGATAATATATTGACTTGAATTACATAAGTGTAAATTAATTGTTTTTTAAGGATATTAATTATTAGTTATTATAAGTTAAGCAGGATTACTTCTTTTTGGTTTGTAAATTTTTAACGCCCAGAGGAAGGGATAGTCGACCAGGTGTTATAGTTACATGCGGGTAACGAAATATTTTTTGTTGAAATCGGCCATATAATACGAACGATACGATTTGGAAAGTATTAATGCATGCAGTGTAATATATTGTTTGCTTACAGGAATTTTGGAATCAAATTGTATATTGAGAGTGTTCTTGTCATACCAGATTTTTTTGCATTACGAGCAAATGAAAAAATTAATATTTACATTCAAAAATTTAAACAGCATGGCTATAGTAGGATATAAAGTTCTCGGCCTTTGACCATACTCGTATGAGTACAAGGTTTCTCTTAAGATACAGCTAACTTTTAAGCTCGTTCTCTCTATTCGTATCTTACGTTCTATACCAAAATCGACCAACTGAAGCCTTAAAATTTCGTTAGAAAAAATGTTCTACATTATTTGACCTAATTCGCGACACACGAGTGGAGCAGTGATAATGAATGAATAAATGATTCATATATACAAGCCAAAATGCAAATATCTCGGAGAGTATAGAGCGCATTTCGCTCATGCAAATAAGTCCACTGGGTGGGATTAGCCGTCTTGTTATGTACACAAGGAACCCGATTCGACGAATAGATCGCCCAACGAGGGTGATCAATGGCAGAGGCGACCGATTTATCAACATGAATTGATTGCCGTCTCGCAGGCATGCACACTTACAGCCGCACGTTGCATTTGCCCGAGGTCAGTGACGTGTGGAGCTGCACACTATTGAAAGAAAAAATCATACTACCATGTAATAGCTGACGCCGCCTGCATACCAATTTTCCTTACAGACTTCCTTCTTCTGGCAAGCCTCAAATAAATATCTACTGGCAAAACATCAAAACAATTCGTTTGGTTTCAAAGACATATTCGAATGTGTGCATTACAATTAAGCTACCTTTGTCCACTTCTCCCAAATGGCGAAAGGGTATACAGGCTTAGAGCTGTTGTAATACTTCTACGCAATATAAATGCAGACCTCGCAAAATATATATGACAAGACGTTTGTCTGCCTGTTTGTCCGCCTATCTATCTGTATGAACACAATTTCTGTAATTATTCTGTACAGAGTATTTCAAAGACTTTATCTTCTCCACTTGATTTTTTTTCGATGTATCCCCCTTTTGCACAACCACACAACACACGCAGCCCCCGCAGAATATGAATGGAACGAAAAATTGTGCAGATAAATTTGAAATTGTACCGCATTGCATAAAAATCATAAAATAAAAGACATATTAATTATATGTTAACGCTTAATGTGCAAAGTTTGGTTAATGTAGCTTTTGAAATGTGGACGCTATATACATATATACATATATATATATATATATATATATATATATATATATATATATATATATATATATATATGTATATATATGTATATATATATATATATATGTATATATGTATATAGCGTCCACATTTCAAAAGCTACATTAACCAAACTTTGCACACATAATTTGTCTGCAATTATCTATACATTTCATCTAAATCGATTAATTCTATTAAAAGTTATTATCGAATTTCACTCCGGTACTATGCCCACAAGCTGCAGGAGCCAGTTCGTTCTTCTGCTTCCTTTTGCTTCTGCTAGAGGCGGATATACCTCAGCGTCGGAAGTTTACCTGGGTACAGGGTATTTCACTGTCGGGCTTGCTCGACTGTAGCGTTCTCTTTTGTTTAAAATACAAGACAGAACAGTTAAGGAACAAAGTTTTCAAGTTCCAAACAAAAACAAACTGACACACGTATCTGTATGCGATTCTAACTCTAAATTCATCATCATTGGATTCACCAAAACCGATTACAGTAAAAACTCCCTTAATGGACATATCTTTTATCCGAAAACTCTCTTCGGCAGACACTTTTTCTAAAACATTCGATCGGTGTATAAAGAATTTAAGTATCCGGCCAAGAGAGTTTTCACTGCAATCCTAAGTAAAGTATTACTTTTGTTATTCATATTATCTTCTTTGTAGCGCCTCGGTTGAGGCTTTTAAATTAACATATGAATTTCATAATAGAAAACTTTCAGTCCATGTCCCAGAATTATCGGTCAAAATAATTTCAATGAATCCCAACATAGAAAACATACAACCGCTCTTTTAGAAAACTTGGAATTTGTCGTAGTATAAGGTAGTATCATTAAGATAACGTTATTAAATAAAATACACCTAATTCTGTTTTTACACGGTCCTTTTTTACACGGTTTTGATTCAACACGGTTTGAAAATTAAAAGTTTTATTTATGGTTGCCCGATTTTATTCCATTTAGTACGATTCAAAATAACGTATGATCAATGTCTTTTTGCACGGCTTTTTTACACGACCTTTTCCGGTCACAATCTACCGTGTAAACACAGAATTAGGTGTATAGTTATTTTTTCAATCCGCTTTCGAGTCATGGTCAAAGAGAATGTATTGGGTTTAACGCAGGAGTTATCGCATAAAAAGGCCGCTGTCCATGCTGTTCAATAGCTGCTGATTGTTGTTGTTGCTGCTGATTTGGTTCGATTCTGAACTGCAAACAAAATCATAGACATAAACCCAATGTCAATTTATGTGAAGTGTGTATATATGTAAATAGTTATATGAACGCAAGTGTTTATTCAAATTTAATTTAACTTTAGTTAACAAATAATGTAATTTTTTGAAAGTCGGTACCAATACCGGTAAAAATGGATTAAGGTAAGGTGAGCTTGAAAATATTACCAACACCGCCACCTATCGTTCGGCTTTCCCAACATTAAGTTTCCGATTCGATATAAGCAATAGAGGCCGCTGTAAGCAATGGTTTGAGTTTGTTATATATCCAATAGGTGACGCCAAAGTTCCGTCGACTTGTGACCACAATTAATATTATTATATTGTATCATATGTATTATACATATTAATGTTAACTACAATTTGTAGCTTTGTTTTTATTTTATTCCTGTAAGCATATGTAATATCCGTAAGAAAGATTTGTATTGAAATGGCAATATCAGATGACTTTACTTAAGTGGACGGTAGTAGAAAGTTTGATTTTATATTATGAAGCCGATAGGGTGTCACTTTTTATCCTGTTGCCGGAAGGGGTTTTGATATTAGCCTGAACCGAGCCAATATCACAGGATTCTCACGTCCGCTTGGAGCTTTACCGCTTTCTGCAGCACCGATATAATGAGATGCGTTTGTTCATCAGTAAAATAAATAGGCCACCACAAATGCAGCTGCCGTGCGTCTTCCGTCTCTTTAATGTCCCAATCAGCCGTAACCTACCCAGCTGGCATTGCCCTTACCCTCAGACTAGATTACTGTGATGTGAGTATGTGCAGAGCAGTGTTGCCAGCACCTTGCCACAAAGGACAAAGAAATGTAAAAAAGCGGAAAAAAGGGATAGAAAAATTTAAAAAGGACAGAAAAACAGGACAGCTAGTTTTTATAGCCTGTACCGAAAGGGTGAAAGGCTATTCTAGTTTTGTGCGAATGTATGCAACATACAGAAGGAGGCGTGGCAGACCCCACAAAATATATATATTATTGATCAGGATGACAAGATAAGTCGATATAGCCATGCCCGTTTGTCCGTCCGTCCATCTGTCTGTATGAGTGCAAGGATCTCAGGAAGTACAAGAGGTAGAATAACAAAACTTGGTATCGAGGTTCCCCTAAGTCCTAGGCAGGTGAAGTTTATTTTTTTATTCTGATACACCCACCCCCCCACTCCACCGCAGCGCTGCAAGCAGAGCATGATCAGCGATTTTATTTATGGCTATAACTTTCTTCAGAATTGACCTATCAAGATGAAACTGGCACACGGACACATTAGCACTAACTGGGTGTAACTACCAAAATTTATTTCAAAATTCCAAGAATTACGGAACTTATAAACAAAAACACGAATTGCGGGGGAGTGGGGGGTGTATCAGAGTAAAAAAATAAACTTGAACTGCTTAGGGCTTAGGGGAATCTGGATACCAAGTTTGGTAATTCCAGCTCTTGTACCTTCTGAGATCCTTGCGCTTATACAGACGGACGGACAGACGGACATGGCTAAATCGACTAGGCTTGTCACCCTGATCAAGAATATATATACTTTGTGGGGTCTGTCACGCCTCCTTCTGTGTGTTTCATACTATACATTCGCACAAAACTAGTATAGCTTTTCACCCTTTGAGTACAGGCTATAAAAATTATGAAAAATGCCAAGTCAGCCCAAAAAAATGATAGATTTCCGGGTAGGGGCTGTTTAATATTTTTTCAGGCTGAAGCAATTTTTAAAAGGACAGATATATCAGGAAAAAGACTGAAATGGCAACACTGGTGCAGAGAATTGAGAGAGCATATTTTTATTATACCCTGTACCCAAAGGGTACAAGGGTATATTACAAGTAGTTTTGTGCGAGTGCACATGGAACACACAGAATGAGGCTTGGTAGACCCCACAAAGTATATATATTCTTGATCAGCATGACAAGCCGAGTCGATATAGCCATGTCCGTCTGTCTGTCCGTCTGTCTGTCTGTCCGTCTGTCTGTATGAACGCAAGGATCTCCGAAAGTATAAGAGCTAGAATAACCAAACTTGGTATACAGATTCTCCTGAGCCCGAGAAAGGATGAGTTTGTTCATTTTTTCTGATCCACTCGCCAACTCACCCCCTATTGACGATTTTCTATAACTCCCGTAATTCTTGGAATTTTGAACTAAAATTTGGTAGTCACATTAGGTTAGTGATTATATATCCGTATACCAAGTTTCTTTATGATAGAACGATCGGAAAGAAAGTTATAGCCATATATCCAGGCCCAATGCACACATACATACATATGTACAAGTACACAAACACGCATAAGGCACGATTCTGATGTAAATGTATGTATGCATGCATGGAATATTTTATATTTAATTTAGTTAATTAATTAAATTAAATTAATTAATTAATTAAATTAAATTAATTAATTAATTTAATTACTTTTTTGTGGGGTGGTACAGGGTTTTTAAGAGTTGAGCCTGCTCGACTTTAGCATTCCTTTCTTGTTTTTTTTAAAATAAATTAAAAAAATGTGTTACCATACAAGTTGGCCCCGCTGTATGTCCAAATATATATTTCGGTTTGGTTCAAACATAGCCCAATTTGGAAGATTTAGATCAAGTATGAAATTGTGGGAAGTTGGAATATTCCCTACTGAATATGTGTTTAACATAAAACAATAAGTACTTTATTAAAGGTTTGCTGTAACGGCGCACAGTGGGGCCTTCGGACTTTTTTCGTTGCAAAAATCATATCTTCTGAACGGCTGAAGCAATTTTCGTCATTCAAATTTTGTTTGAAAGAAAAATTCTTAAGCTTTGAAACAAGTCATAGCGCATTGTGCTGTGATTTGTAGGAGCTGCGCAATGTGTGCTCAAAGTTGGATTTTGTTGCCAGTGCAATATTTGCCTAATCAAACTAATAAAAAACATTTAATGATACAATTATTTTCAGTTATGTTATATTTTTAGTTTTTAACAAATTAAAAATTGAAAAAAAAATTGTTTAAATATTACAATTTTTTTTTAATTTAAAAATATTGAAAATTTTTTTTACATAAAAAAAAATTAAAATAAAATATTTTGTTAATATTTTATGATTACATTAATTTTTATTATAAAGTACTGACAGCTGCAATTATTTACATTAATATGTTTTCTTTAAAATAGTCGTCTACATTCGAAGGAATATCTAATAATTTCACCATGTCCGAAGAATAATTACTAACTAATTCTTTGTGAGACCTCACATGTCTAAGGGATGAAACCAGTGGATCTGAAGAGGCTGACAACATATTGAAGAGATCCTCGTTTTGCCTTATTCGTGACGTCTTGCATGTGTTCAAATATCTGAATTTTTTATAGTCCTTGTTCCTCAACTCTTGGGCTTCCTCTGACATTTCTCCAATTGGTCATGAAGTGTTACTTGCACTGACTGTTCCGTCACTATTGTGGGCTGAGGTACTGCCTCTTTCTTAGCCGATCCTATTTGTTTGTACCCAGGAAGAACATCAACATTATGCCGAATTAGGGAATGTCGCAATATTAAATATTTTTCCTTTGACAATCCCAAATCCATAAACAATGCCAAAGCCTCATCGGCACTGAACTGCTTTGGCAGTTGATGTAGAGGGTACATCGTCCATTGATGTATCCAAGTACGTAGTCGTTGATAGCCAGATTTCATATTTTAAATCAAATTTCTGCTTGCTATATCCTACGCTTATCCATTTCTGTTTGATTTTAGAATAAATTAATTTAAGCTTATTTCTCAACATTTTTTGCTGATCTGCACTTTCCAGAGCATCATACAGCTCTTCCAGAACAGCTTCTTCAAATTCCTTCTCATCATTGGAATTCCTAAATAGATCAAATAATGTTGCATTTTGCACAGCCATGTTAAAGAAAAATCACTTTTAAGGTATTTAAACGTAAATTATATTGAAAAATACTATTCACTGCTAGTTAGACACAACTGATTGCTTTTTAAGTCAAAATTCGACTATTACGCTGCACCAAAAATATTGGCAATATATACCATTTCTAAACGCATACCTAAGATAATAAACTAAAACCTCTTTTTGCCTGTTCAAATGCTTTAAAGCAAAGAAATTACAATTCATGAAAGGGTCAAAAAGATTGCAAGACCTTCACCTGATATTGTAAATTACACTACCTGTAATAAATGTTATGCATAATTTTGGTTGCACAATATTAAATGTGGATCAAATAGGACCGCTTAGGTATATTTTTGTATCCATAATGCTAAATACAATGTTCCTAATAGCCGTTACTGCGAATCTACCTGCAATACATTCTTCTTCTTATACCCGCGGCAGCGCCTTTTTCGCTGATTTTTTTCCGAAGTTGCGGCACTCTTTTTGCTCTGGTGCACACCGGCGGATCCGGGCGGATGAAAGTTTTATTGCGTTAGGTAAAAGAATATTTAGGGAACATATTTTGAAAATATGGGCGAGGTACTTTTGGGTACTTTTTTTTTATTTTCCATCAAAGTTGAAAAACACCCTAAAAATAGGTAGTTTAAAAAATAACGTTTTCTAGATAACTACAAATACGAAAGACATAGTTTTTATTAAATAATGCATAAAATTAATTCATCTAGCAATACAAATCAAAACATCAATGATTCGTTTCATAACTTAGCTAATATTATACCTGAAAGATGAAGTATTTGCATCAAATTGAATTAATTGTTGCGAGCTTAAAAAAGGGTCGACTTTGAGTGCACATATGTCCTAAACTATAATTCCGATTTTTTTGAGAGTAAGATTTTCGTAATCTTTGGAAAAAAAACTATTAGACACGTTTATTCATTACTCCCAAAGCGTTCATGAAAATTTTGATTTTCGCAAGCTGTTTCGGCCTAAGGCCCCACTGTGCGGCGTACCAGCAAGCTTGACTCGTTGAGATCGATTGTCATCATAATATATCGGAACTAGGTGTTCAAATTAGTTGAGTATGATTAGCAAAAGATGGCGCTGTTCAGAGTTGCCACAATACTCCCTCTCTAGTGACGACGTCACGAATGAGCGAAGCGCACCCGAAACTGCTTTTCATACGTTTTCGGGGCGGGGCTGGTATGGGTGGAATCATTTACTATGAAGGCTGGTTTTAGTCGGTCCAACGAAACTGCTACTATCTTGGTAGACACGGTCGCTCCGGCGATGGACAACTTCATAAGGACCAGAATAAGGTGGCTCGAGGGGGTGCTTTACTGCATCGGTGCGGACGAACACATGGGAGCAGCTGTCAATACCTTTTAACACAAAAAGCTTTTGATTAATGTGGTGTGCAGTAGGCGTCGACCGCATTTTCCTCATATGCTCGCGAAAGCTGCTTAAAAATGTTGAAGTGCACGGAGTAGTATCCATGTCGTCAAAAAATTCACTTGCCATATAACATTTCAGCAGCTGAAGAATTCAAATCTTGCTTAAAGCAAGTTCGGAGACCAAGAAGTGCAACTGGAAGCAGTTGAGGCCATGGCGTGTCAGCATTAGACATTAAAGCAGCTTTGAATGCCATCTTCGGTGCCATCTCTCAAGAATTCCATTTGATTGCGGGTGGTAGCCAGTAGTGTGAATGTGTTCGCTACCAACGAGATGAGCCAGTTCTTTGAACAAAGCAGACTCGAACTGGGTGCCTTGATCCGTGGTTATGGTTTTAGGTGCTCCAAATCGTGAAATCCAGTGAGTCCAAAATGCTTGCCTCGGCGGTAATGTTGGTAAGCGGAATTGCTTCTGGCCATCGAGTGAAGCGATCGGTCATAGTGAGACAATATCGGTAGTTTTGATGCAGCGGCATGACTACGATGTTTAAGTGCACGTGATCGAATCTTCCATTCGGAACGCTGATTTTGTTAGGCACCAGGTGGCTGTGTCTGCTGATTTTCGAGCGTTGGCATGGTAAGCAATTTCTGCACCAGCTGATGACATCTTTGTTCATTGACGGCCAAACCAACTTTTGCTTTGTTAGGTGCAGAGTTGATCGGCCACTTGATGAGACAGATTGTGAATAGACGAAAAGACTTGATCCCGCAGCACTTTGGGTATATACGGCTGCAAATATCCATTTGCAAGATCGCAGTAGAGCGAAACGTTGTTGTCGTAGCGAACCTTTTGCAGTTTTAAGGATGTTGTCCCTTGCAGCAGGTTTGCCAGCTCTGCGTCTTCCGCTTGCGCCTCCTCGATGTGTTCTAGCTTAATAGACACCGGCATTGAGATTGCGCATAACCGAGAAAATGCGTCGGCTACAGCGTTGTCCGTGCCTTTGACGTGTACAATATTCGTAGAAAATTGCGAAATGTAGCTTAGATGTCGGAGTTGACGTGGTGATGCTTTCTCAGGCCGTTGCTTGAATGCAAATACAAGAGGCTTGTGATCAGTCTTGATGACGAATACACGTGCTTCGAGCCAGTGTTTGAAATACTTGATGACTTCAAATATTGATAGAAGTTCTCGGTCATACGTGCTGTAACTTCTTTCGGCATTGCTGAGCTTCTTGGAGAAGAAACCAACAGGATGCCAAGCGTCGTCTATGTACTGCTCCAAAGCGGCTCCTATGGCAACATCAGAGGCATCGCAAATCAAAGCAAGTTTTGCATTTGGAGACGGGTGTGACAAAAGTGCTGCGTCGGCAATACTGCGCCTGCATGCCTTAAAAGCCGATATCCGCTCTGGTGTCCATTCAATTTTGCGCTGGTCGTTCTTTCTGACTTTTCTAGGTAGCTCCGACAGTGGCGCCTGTTCCTGTGACGCATGGGGCAAGCATCTACGGTAGTAATTTATGATGCCAAGAAATCGTCCGAGTTGGCTGATAGTATCAGGACGCACGTAGGTGGCAATGGCATCGATTCGACTGGTGGGTGGTTTGATGCCATCTTTGTTGATGACATAACTGAGGAATTGGACTTCTGGTTTTGCAAGTTGACATTTGCTCAGCTTAATCCGAAGTCCGTATTTGCGCAGGATTTGAAAGACGGTCCGAAGGTGCTGTTCGTGATCTGCAATTGAGTTGGACATGATTAAAATATCGTCAATGTAGCAATACACAAAATCAACGCCACGAAATATGTCGTCCATAAATCGTTGGAATGTCTGCGTAGCATTCTTCAATCCGAAGGGCATATATAAAAACTCAATTAAACCAAAAGAAGTGCAAACTGCCGTTTTTGCTACAAGTATATCGCATTCAGCCATTGGAATTTGGTAGTAAGCTTTTACCAGATCCAAAGTTGAAAAAATCTTTTTCCCATAAAGCTGCTCTGCAAAATCGTGGATATGGGCAATTGGGTACTGATCAGGTACGGTGACTGCATTGAGTTTACGGTAATGACCGCACGAGCGCCAGCCACCATCCTTCTTCGTCACCATGTGCAAGGGGCTAGACCAAGGGCTCTTTGAAGGACGGCATATGCCTTCGTTGATCAAAAAGTTAATCTCGGCCTTGGCTATGGTGAGTTTTTCGCCGGCAAGGCGACAAGGTCTATCTGAGATCGGGCTGCCAGTGGTTTCTATGTAGTTGCGGACGTTATGTTGGCAGGTAGAGTTTTTTCCAGAAATTGTGATGTCAACGAATTCGTGTAGGAAGTCTTGAAGCTTACATACGCCCTTTACAGTTGAAACAGACATGTTTTGTGAAATGGACAAGTAGCAACGGCCCCCCCCCCCTGCCCCCCTGCCAACCACCTACAAAAAATCACGTTGCGTGACTGCCGGGGCGGCAGCTTGCGGTACACTAGCAGATGAACTAGCTTGCAATAATTCAATTTGCCGCTCCAGGTCTCGAATTTGCTGTAACATGTCGTTGTTGGCCATATTCATGTCTTCTTGCATGTCGTTAGAGTTCTCTCTCTCGAAGATCAGCTTCCTTGGTTTTAGAGAACGCAAATTATAGCGAGGCTATTGCATACACTAAACGCTGTGTGTTTTTCCAAGAAATCACTTATGACGCGCACTTGTGTGCTGTGTGATTTTGGAAAGCGGTAGCATGCGTGGTAAACAAAAGAATTGCGATAGCACTGAGTGTTTCTTAACGGGGTCACCAATGTGGGAAGTTGGAATATTCCCTACTGAATATGTGTTTAACATAAAACAATAAGTACTTTATTAAAGGTTTGCTGTAACGGCGTACCAGCAAGCTTGCCTCGTTGAGATCGATTGTCATCATAATATATCGGAACTAGGTGTTCAAATAGGTTGAGTATGATTAGCAAAAGATGGCGCTGTTCAGAAATGTCACAAAATTAAGTCAAAAGCACCATCTAGCATTGGTGCCCAAAACTACCAAAACGACCACCTAGTGCCGAAATAATAATACAAATCTACTGCAAACCTTTCCTTTGTATGTATTTGTTCCTGCATGTATTGCATTTTCTGCTGTATTACAAAAAACGTTCAGTAAA